>NC_083703.1:55351000-56782000 GCF_033118175.1 Dama dama
CTCCAACACGACTGCTGTTACCTGCTTGTGCCAGTACAGCCGGGCTGTTCGCCAGGCCTGGGAGCCCCCAGCCGAGGTTGAAGGACACGCGTGTGTCCTGGGGGCAAGGTTGGGACTGAGCACTGAAGGCCATGCTGAGACTGTCTCCCCAGAAGTGGTGACTTCCAGGTGGAGGATCCCAGGCGGGGTGGAAAATGCCTTTTTAATTTGTCGTGTAGCTCTGGCTGACCTACATTTTGGTTAAAAATACAGTGAAAAATGTTGGTATGAAAGGGATCAGGGAAACTGTAACCTTGGGTACAAATGCTGGAGTTGATCTTGAACTCCGGTTCTTTCAGGAGGGTGGGGCTCACTTAGTCCTAAGGACTGTTGTTGTGCTCGGGCTGTGACGGGGACGTGGCCCCACCCCGACAGAGCTCACTGCACTCTGTGCCCCTGGGTGCCCAGCCTCCCAAACAGGCGGTGCTGTGTCTGTCTGCGGTATGACTGCACGCAGCGTGGTCTTAACAGGGGTGCTGCGGGTTTATGCTGCGTGTCTTTCTGTAAAATCCTGAGCTCTCACAATGACAGAAAGTAGAAAATTGCCTGCCTTCATCAATAAAGAAATTATAAATATGTTTTGGATGAAATACATAGCCACTGAAAATTATGGTTTTGAAAAGAAAACACCAAACTGAATATCAACAGAATTACCCCAATTTTCTTTACGGTTATCAAAACACATATGTTGTACACGTGCTCATAGAACAGAGGGTGGAAAGAAACTCAGAGTCTTGTAGCCAGAAGGGGCGGGCTCCTGAGAGTTCCGTCTTCCGGGTTCGTCTCCGCGTTTTTCAAGTCTGCTCTCATGAACGCTTGTCTCTGCACTAAGAAAGATGTTATCATAATTTAACGTGGAAGTTTGAGTGGCTTTCTGTTGTGTGAACTCACCATGTCATGCTTTTCGCTTGTGCACACTGGCTGGTTTTGGTTCCAGAGCACCCTGAGTGGGGTGTGAGGGGTGCAGGGAGGGGCCTGGTGGGGTCCACGGTGCAGCCAGACCTCCAGGGTGTGTGTGTGGGGGACCTGGGGGCCGTGTGTCTGTAAGGCGGGAGGGTGGCGCCTGCAGGGGCCCTTCCCTGACCGCTCCCAGAGCTGGCCTTGCGCCGGCAGAGGGATGATGGCTCAGACGGCCTCCTGGTCCCCCCTGGGGCCGGGGTGCTGGGAGTCCCAGGCCGGGTGCTGCTGTTGTGAACACACAGTTGCTTTTCCGTGATCTTTTATCTAAAGTTTGTTTTAGTTACATTTTGAGACCGTTGTGTTTCTTTGCTTTTGAGTGGTACTGCAGAGTCATCTGTTAGAAATGAGCATTATGACCAGAGTTTATGAGATCCAGAGAGTGTGATGATGTCATGACTGTGTGGCATATTCTCCCAGGTGGCACGGGCATGCCTGACTCCAGTTCTGTTGGAATCAGTGGCTGTATGCATGTTACCCAGGGAAGCTGCCACGCCTTCTGGAGCTGCCACCCATAGAGCTGCTGGCTGGCGCCGCCTGTGGCCCTCGTGCCTGGAACAGCTGTCCTGGTTCTCTCTTTCCCGGGTCTGTTCCCACCGGAGACTTTGCTGATGCTGCCGAGAGGTCTCGTCACTACGAGAGTCCCACGTCACTTCTTGGCAGGAGTTTTGCTTCTGTCCTCAGCTTTCCCCACTCTATCGGCACATTGCATGGCCCAGTCTGTTTTTTTTTAAGACTTTTGTGTCCAAAAGACCACTGTTACTTGACTGGCATATTAATCACATTGCTTTTCTTGAATGTTATTTAGATATTCCTTTGAATTTCTGTGAACATCATTCTTTAAGCAAATAAGCAAGTATTCAATAAAGTGTAGGCATCAGCTGCCCCATTAGCGAGTTTGAAATTGGGGTGTCCAGCTGTGGAAACTGCGGGGCCTGCTGGGCTGCCCTGCTCCCTTGAGTCCCTGTGATGAAGGAGTGGCGTCTCTGGATGGTGCCTGAGTGAACTGGTGAGTGAGTGGCTGGGCGTGTCACTAGGTCCCCTCTTTTGGGGTCCTCAGCACAAACATGGGCCAGGGTTGATGACCATGCAACCCCCTTGAGCTGCCCTGTGGCCCGAGCCTGTCCTGGGCGTGGTGCAGACTTCTCAGGGCGTAGGCATCAGTTCCGGCTGCCAGCCTGCCAGGCCTTTCTCTCCTCAGTGCTTTCACAAGCTCCCAGGTTTTAGAGATTTCAAAACAGTGAGTTATTTACAGCAGCTGTGTTTTGTTTTGTTTTGAAAATATGGCTTATTGTCTTTCAGTTCAGTTTAGTCGCTCAGTCGTGTCTGACTCTTTGTGATCCCATGGACTGCAGCACGCCAGGCTTCCCTGTCCATCACCAACTCCTGAAGCTTGCTCATACACATGTCCATTGAGTTGGTGATGGCATCCAACCATCTCATCCTCTGTCGTCCCCTTCTCTTCCTGCCTTCAGTCTTTCCTAGCATCAGGGTCTTTTCCAGTGAGTCAGTTCTTCGCATCAGGTGGCCAAAGTATTGGAGCTTCAGCTTTAGCATCAGTCTTTCCAGTGAATATTCAGGACTGATTTCCTTTAGGATGGACTAGTTGGATCTCCTTGCAGTCCAAGGGACACTCAGGAGTCTTCTCCAACACCATAGTTCAGAAGCATCAATTCTTCAGCTCTCAGCTTTCTTTATGGTCCAACTCTCACATCCCTACATGACTACTGAAAAAACCATAGCTTTGACTAGATGGACCTTTGTTGACAAAGTAATGTCTCTGCTTTTTAATATGCTGTCTAGGTTGGCCATAGCTTTTCTTCCAAGGAGCAAGTGTCTTTTAATTTCATGGCTACAGTCACCATCTGCAGTGATTTGGGAGAAAATAACTCCCCAAAATAACAAGAAAATAAAGTCTCTCACTGTTTCCGTTGTTTCCCCATCTGTTTGCCATGAAGTGATGGGACCGGAAACCATGATCTTAGTTTTCTGAATGTTGAGTTTTAAGCCAACTTTTTCACTCTCCTCTTTCAGTTTCATCAAGAGGCTCTTTAGTTCTTTGCTTTCTGCCATAAGGGTGGTGTCATCTACTTGTCTGAATTTATTGGTATTTCTCCCAGCAATCTTGATTCCAGCTTGTGCTTCATCCAGCCTGGTATTTTGCATGATATACTCTGCATATAACTTAAATATGCATTATTGTCTTTATTTTAGTTTTATTTTAAAATTTGTTGTAAGTTTTAAAGTTTTATTTTATGTTGGAGTATAGCTGATTTACAATATTGTGTTGGTTTTGGATGTACAGCAGGGTGGTCCAGTTACGCATATATTCATTCGTCTAGGTTATCACAGAATATTGAGCCTGCCTGCACTGTACCGTAGATCCTTGGCAGATTATCCGTTTGAAAAGATTCATTCATTTATCTGGCTGTGCCAGGTCTTAGTTGTAGCATGTAGGCACTTTTAGTTGTGGCATTTGTATTTTTTGGGCTTCCCCAGTGGCTCAGTGGTAAAGAATCTGCCTGCCAATGCAGGAGACAGGTTTGATCCCTGGGTCAGGAAGATCCCCTGGAGGAGGAAATGGCAACCCACCTCAGTATTCTTGCCTGGAGAATCCCCTGGACAGAGGAGCCTGGCTGGCGTGGTCCTTGGGGTTGCAGAGTCAGACGTGACTGAGCACATGTATGTACACATTAGAATTCTATAGTTTTGGCATACAGACTCTTCAGTTGTGGCATGTGGGGTCTAGTTCCCTGACCAGAGGTTGAACCTGGGCCCCCTGCATTGGGAGCAGAGAGTCTTGGCCACTGGACCACCAGGGAAGTCCCAGTTATCTATATTACATGTAGCTGTGTGTATATGTTAAACCCAGTCTCCTAAATTACCCTCCCCGACTCCCACCTTCTCCCTTGGTAACCATAAGTTTGTTTTCTAAGTCTCTGAGTCTGTTTCTATTTTGTCAGTAAGTTCATTTGTATCAGTTTTTTAGATTCCATATACAAGTGACATCATATGATATTTGTATTTCTCTGACCTACTTCACTAGTGTGATCATCTCTAGGTTCATCCATGTTGCTGCATGTTGCACTATTGTATTCTTTTTCATGGCTGAGTAGTATCCTGTTGTACATATGTACCACATTGTCTTTATCCACTCATCTGTCAGTGGATACTTAGGTTGAAGCTTCCTTGTCTTGCCTGTTGTAAATAGTGCTGCAGTGAACATTGGGATATGCGTATCTTTTCAAAATACAGTTTTCTCCGGATATGTGCTCAGGAGTGGGATAGCAATCCCACTAGATCATATGATAAATTTGTTTTTAGTTGTTTAAGGATCTCTGCTTAGATCTGCCCATTTTTAAATTTTTTGTTTGTTTTTTTGATATTGAGCTGCATGAGCTGTTTGTGTATTTTAGAGATGATCCCTTGTAGTTGCATCGTTAGGAAATATTTTCTCCCATTCTGTGGGTTGTCTTTTTGTTTTGCTCATGGTTTCCTTTGCTTCAGCATGGCTCATTTGAAAGGGTTGTCTTGGAGGGCGCTCTCATAATGGGCACACATGCGAGAAGTTTTTCTGGATCGAGAGTTGCAGACGTGACCCCGGGGAAAGGCTGTATTTCCTGATGTGATGATGGGTGTTGAAGGAGCCGGGACCAGCAGCTCCAAAGACTTCTCCGACTTCTACGTTGGATGGAGCTCCCGTCTGGTTCAGCAGGGAATGCCTGTTGTTGTGATGGCTGGCAGGAGGTTCTTGGCCTTGAGGTTTTCAGCTGCCCTGTGGGGCTGCCCACTCAGCGGGCTCCTTGGGCCACACCCCTGCCCGGCTGAATCCTTCTTCTGTGGGGTGCCTCGTGCCCATTCTCCGCGAGCCTGGCTTTGGGGCGACTTATTCATAGGACTCCTTTCAGCCCCATTGCTAATCCGTCATGGGAAATTGTGTGAAAGTTGTGTTACTGTTTCTAATGGAATCTAGGATGTAATTGGTGCTGGTTTTTGAAGCTAGAATTAATGCCACACTCCCTGCTAGGATTTGGTTTCCAGTGATGTAGCTGGAGCCCCATGAAGGGTGAGTGGTCCTTCGTGTCTTTGTGTCTCTGTGGGTGGGGGGGGGGGGGGCCCAGGTCACCGTGGACACACGAGGGGTCCTGTTCCTGGAACGAGTGTCTGGGCTTCGGGCACTCCAGGCCCGGCCCCAGGTATGTGGGTGGTGGGCAGTGCTGTCTCGAGGTCCAGTCTAGTCCCCAGGGATGGGGACCTGATGGGAGAAGAGACCAGGCTGCCTCCCCCAGAGCCAGTGGCGGGCTTGGGTGGTGACCTGCTCCTGGGCAGGGCTTGGGTCTGAGGTTCCAGATGCAACCTCTCCTGAGACACCTGCTGCCTTGTGCACTTGGCCACTCCAGGCAGCCCATGTGGGGAGCACACCTGGCCGCGGGGGCTCTTGGCAGGCCCTGGCTCCCTGGCCTCCGACCTGCAGGCCAGTGCAGGGTGCTGTGGGGTGGACGGGCTGTGAGGAGCTCTGCCTGCCTGGCTGACGGCTGCTACTTAGATCAGTGAAAGCCCCTCTCGTGTCTCTGTCCTCCTGTGCACATCCTGTCATCATGTCTCTGCTGGCAGGTGTGCTCAGAGCTCAGTGATGGGTTCGTAGCATCTCCCTTTCCTCCTCAGGGCTGTTGGCTCCCCGTGGAGTCGGGCCCTGGGACACATTCTTGACACCAGCCCCCTCCCCCGCCCCCCAGGTATGGTCCTCGTGCGGAGCGAGAATGGGCAGCTGCTCATGATCCCTCAGCAGGCCCTGGCTCAGATGCAGGCCCAGGCCCACGCCCAGGCGCAGCCACAGACTACCATGGCACCGCGCCCGGCCACCCCCACAAGTGCCCCTCCCGTGCAGATCTCCACCGTGCAGGTGAGCACGCGCCCAGCCTGGGGGGGTTGTGGGGGGTAGGATGGCTCAGCTGCCCCAGGAGGAACTCGGGTTTCCTACCTGCACCCCTCCCCCCGCCACCTCCTGTGATTCCTCTCCCCCCCCCCGCCCGCGCCTCCTCTTCCTCCTCTGCAAAGTATGGATCCTGCCACCCTGTAGGACCATGACGGATGGTTAGGACACTTGAGTGCAGGACCCAGTGAGCCCTGAGCCTCGTTAGCTGTTGTGACCAGAGGGGTGCAGAGGAGCTTTGCAGAACTGTGTTAAACAGCCCCCGCACCACACACAGATGTGTGAGCCTTGGGGGCTACTCCCCCCCACCCCCAGGCTGTGTTCCCCCCCCCCCCCCCGCCCCCCCGAGGTTGTGACTGGAGGACAGGTTCAGTGCCTGGGACTCGCCCCTCCCCTAGGTTCTGCCTCCTGGTGCCTTTCTGCCCCTTCTGAGCTGGTTGACTGGTCAGAGACTAACATGGAGACTAGAGGGGTCCTGACAGCTCTGTCGTCCTGTGACTTCAGCCGCATCCCCTGGAGTTGGTGTCCCTGCACTGTAGACAGAGGGGCCCCTCCCTGAGCATCCAAAACAGCCCCAAGCAGCTCGCAGGGTCTGTGGAGGTCTGTTCCGTCAGATGGTTGTAAGATGTTCACTTTGAGTGCTGTGTGATTACAGGAAATCAAAGTGTTGCTTTCCCAGATACATGCCTCCCTCGAAGACCACGTGGGCGGCTCTGCTAAGGAGTGTTGTAGTTATATGGTGGCAATTAGGGGGCCTCGCTGACTCTGGCTAGCCTGGGGGCCCAGGTGTGCTCTCTGTGTTGAAGGAAGGACCGTGTGGTGTGCCGCCTCTCACTTCCCTCCTTTTAGGTGACAACTCCTTGTTTTTCAGGCACCCGGGACCCCAATTATTGCACGGCAGGTGACCCCAACGACCATAATCAAGCAGGTGTCTCAGGCCCAGACGACGGTACAGCCCAGCACCGCACTGCAGCGCTCGCCCGGGGTTCAGGTGAGGTGGGGGCTGGGTGGTGCCCACGATGCCGGGGTCAGGGGTCGGGCCTCATGAGTTTGGGTGCTGGATGCCAGGGTTCAGGATTTGGGGCAGGAGATGCTTTCTCTGCCCACCAGTGCAGGGGAAGCCAGGCTTCTCTAAAACTACACAGAGTTTAGCACCAGCAGCACTTTCAGAAGCCGCCTACTGTGCCAGAAGCGCAATTAAAAAATGTCACCTACTAACATTTGATGGCGCACGTCTCTGAAGCAGAAACGATCTACAGCTCAGAGTATGTGTGTGTTGCACTGAGGAGGGTGTGTCCTCACTGTGTGTGTGTTACTGTGTGTAGCTCTCACAACACCCTCCCTGATGGACACCAACAACGCGGTGTGGGGGCTTCTGGCCCTGATCCCGAGTGCAGCCAGCTTGGCCTCCTTGCTTGTCCTGGTCTCCCCGCTCGCCTTGGTCGTTTGTCTCTTGGCGCCCGCAGCCGTGACACTGCTTTCGGAGCAGCTGGAGGAGCAGTTGGTCCCAAGTAGAAGAGCTTGGTGGTTTCTTCCTGCGATAAGAGCTGCATGGCGATGGTGCTTCCTGGGGTTGGGAGTCATCTGGCCGAGTTCAGCCTGGTTGGAGTGTCTGAGCTTCAGTTGTAGAGAGAGGAGCCTTTTCTGAGAAGGTGGTGAAGCTCATGGTGAACTTTTGCACCAGGCTTATCAGAACAGGTTCTCTCTGCCATCTCAGTATTGTCCAGGTGAAAGATGTTTTCATGGGACTAGTGGGAGCCGTGTGAGGAGTGCATTTTGATAGAAATGACAACCTCCAAGAGCTGGATGTGCCCAGGCTGTTTCTGATTGTCCAGAAGCAGCTCTGCTATGCCTGCTGGTCCATTCTTTTCCTTTTCTTCCTCTGAGGTTTTTTATTTGCCATTTTCTTGTTACAAAAGTAATAAGTGCTTAATGTTACAAGTGAAAGAATTTATCAATGATAAAGAAAGCCCACCATGTCTTCTGACTGACATTTCTCCTGGGAAACCAGTGTTTACAACCTGGGGTTGCAGACAGCTTCCTGCCCAGGGGCCCCCCCTGTCCCTTTGCCCCCCACCAGCAGCACCATTGGAGCACCTCCTGGAGCGGGCAGGCACCAGGACCCGCTTTGCTGAGAGCAGCCGCCCGCGTCATGTTCAGGGTTATACTGCCCCCTACCTTCCAAAGTCATAAGAAAGTTTGAAAAATTGGAGAAGTCTAGATTTTTACGTTCAGTTCAGTTGCTCAGTCGTGTCCGACTCTTTGTGACCCCATGAACTGCAGCACGCCAGGCCATTGGAAGAGTGCCAATTTAAAATAGAGAAGCAGTGAACATTTGCATGATTACTCACATAGGATAGAAATCTCGAGAATTTGACAAGCCCAGTTGTTTGGTGTCTAGTTGTTCGTTTGTTTAAATGTATTTGTTTAGCAAAGTCACCCCTACCTCCCAGCACTGACTACATTGAGCCCCTGCCTGGTTAAAAACCATTTCCAGAGCATTTCTGGATGTGACTCGCTTTGGGGGAGCAGAGAAGGGTGTTGCGGCAGGGGAGGGGAGCCCGGGACCCCAGTGAGTCCTGGTGCTGCCCTGTGGGGTGCCTGCCTGTGTGACATACTGGATTTCTTGTCACCAGCCTCTCTGCACGAGCCAGGGGATGGGCTTTTCAGCTTGTTTCTCTGTTTTCTTTTTTTCCTTTTAATTTCTGAGATGTGATCTGGGTTGTTATGAAAATGTTACTTGTCCTGGCTGCCATGTGACACTCAGGATTGACTCCTGACAGCCAGGTTCCCTCTGGCCATTGGCTTTGCTTCTGTCAGTTTTTGCTGAAGGTGCAAAGCGCTGCTTCCTTGGTGCTCAGGATTGCAGCTCTTGGGGACACAGTCAGCTGTGGGGCTGGCATGGTCCCTCGAGGTGGCGGGTCCTTTGGGGCCTGCCTGTTGCGGGAAGTCTCACGAAGGCCGTCTGTTTACCTCATGCTTTGGATTCTCGTAGCCTCAGCTTGTTTTGGGTGGCGCTGCTCAGACAACCTCACTTGGGACGGCAACAGCTGTTCAGACGGTGACACCTCAGCGGACGGTCCCAGGGGCCACCACCACCTCGACAGCTGCCACGGTGAGAGCTGCCTCTCGGGAGCCACGGGGCCGTGTGTCGGGGTCATGCTGCCCCAGCATGCATGTGGGGAGCCTTCGGGTCTCCATGGCCCCGTACGTGGCGGGGTCTGAGGGCAGTGGCCTCAGCAGGGTCACAGGGAGGGTCCGGCATCCTGCACCACCAGGATTTCGGGCTGTGGAAATGTCTATGTGATGAAGCCCAGACCTGCCGCATTCAGGGACGACGGGGCCCGCACAGCAGTTGTAGCCTGCCAGAGCAGTGGCGTCATCCTCTTCAAGTTTATTTCCAGCAGTTTTCCTACATGTGGATGAATCTTTAAACCAGTGGGATTGTGCTCCATTTGTGATTTAAAACTTTTTCATGTTTCTTTGCTGAGTGTTTTTCAGCATCTTTGTTTAGTAGCTGTGTCATGATTCCATTTCTTTTATTGTGTACTTAGGTATAGGTTTTTCTTTATGATAAGCAACATCACAGTGAATGTCTTGTAGATTGTCTTTTTGCATTTATCAGTTACATTTCTGAAAGTAGAAAGGCTGGGCTGAGTGAGCTGTGAATTTGATCTGTGCCTTGGGAGCACATGTCTTGGCTTATACTCCCATCATCAGGCGATGAGAGTAACTGCATTTTCCTGAGACATTTTAGAGAAGAAATACATTTCTTATATGATACACAACATCTTAATTAAACCAAAGGCTATGATAACAGTTTGCTTTGTAAGAGTTTTTCACTTATACCTTCTTAATTTCTATCCAGGAAACTATGGAAAACGTGAAGAAATGTAAAAATTTTTTATCTACGTTAATAAAACTGGCATCGTCTGGTAAACAGTCTACAGAGACGGCCGCTAATGTGAAAGAACTGGTACAGAATCTGCTGGTAAGAGCCCGCACGCCGGCCCCTGCCTTAGAGCGCAGTACTTGGCTACTTGGAAGGGGGGGGCGGGGGTGGCGACTGCAGTCTGGGCCCCTCTGCCCTTGCCCTGACACTTTTGCCCCTGGCTTCTTGGAACCTCGCAGCTGGACAGCTCTCCCAGCGTCTCCTTTTCCACGTCAGTCGCTTGGCGTGCTGGCCACACAGGAGCGATGTGAATTCACCAAAGAGATGGCGGGTGTTTTAAGGGCTTTCCCTCTCACTCCTCCTCGTCTTTCGTGGAGGATTTTGAATGACACGGAAGCGGAAGGCAGAGTGAGGAGCGCTTGCGGGCCAGCTGCCGGCTTCGCAGGTCCTGAGTTCTTATCTGGCTTTGCATCCACTGTGCCCGTGTTGCTGCACATAGCCCCTCCCCAGTCTCATTCCTGGACATAACCTGGGACCCTGGGGATCCTCGCAGCCCCCAGGCTTCTGGAAGCTGAGTCCAGTGTCACCGCAGGGCTTGGTCAGTCATCCAGTCGACTTCTGGCTGCTGCCTCCGTGTTGCTGTTCACCTGGGGTCCCCTCCTTCCCGCTCTTTCCTTGCTCTTGGTCTCTTTGTCCAGGAAGCCTGGTGGTTTAGCACACGTGCTGATGGCCATTTCTGTCCTGCTGCTGTTGGGTTTGTCGGCGCGACCCCTCCACTTGCAGCCTCCCTTCCATGCCACGGGCTCAAGCTGGAGGGGAGCCACCCCTGGGCTGAACACGTGGGTTTGGGGCTGGAAAGGAGTGAAGTTGCGCTCTCACAGAAGAAATGATCACTTCAGATGCGCCTTAAATATTTTCAGGAAACTAAGAGATTGAAAAACAGTGTCACCTCCTGAGAGGAACAAGAACTCCCAGCTTTTTGTTTGTTTCAATTACAGTTTATCTTCTAATGAACATTTGTAGTTAAATACATGCTGTTCTTTCTTCCCACGGCCCCTTGTCTGCAGCCCCTCCTGGGACTGGAAGCACGGGCTCATCTCACCATCTCTCTTGCTTCCCAGAAGAGCCCAGCGCTATCCCCCTGTGCTGTGCCCTTCTCAGGGTTCTGGGACCCCCGTCCTGCCCTCTTTGCAGCCCTGACTGCTCCCTCCTTGACTTGGGCCCAGTCAGCCCCGGGCTTGGAGGCTGGTGGGAGGTGACCCCGCGTGAGAGGGTGCAGGTGTGCACCTTGTCTCGTAGGACTCCTGGGTGTGGGCAGAGCCACCTGGGTCAGTGCTCACGCCTTCAGGGCACCTGTGCTGCCCTGTCCCTGCCCACCTCTGGTCCTCCTGGTCTCATGGCCGCTTGCTGTGGCCCCTCTCATCTGGGCACGCGCTTCTCTCTCTGGCGCCCCAGCTGCTCTGGGGTCTCAGCGTAGGTGTGGTCTCTCCAGGGAAGGGCGTCCCTGGCCTGTCTTACCTTCCGACTTGGTCTCGAGGGTACTTTTAGGCTTGTCTGTCTCCTGGCAGAATGCCTGATGTACAGTGGTAGTAAGAAAACTGAGGAATGGCACAGCGAGCCCACGGCCTGGAGGGAGGAATAACTGTTTGTAAAACTTGAGACCTGGAGAAGTACTGCATAAAGATACATGTGTGCAAACTTGTATTCACTGAGGAATTTTAATGTGAATTTTGTCTTCAAGGATGGAAAAATCGAAGCAGAAGATTTCACTAGTAGGTTATACCGAGAACTTAATTCTTCACCTCAACCTTACCTTGTGCCTTTCCTGAAGGTAATCCGAAGCCCGCTGTGAGCGCCCAGTGTTGGGGGGGGAGGTGGTGGGCTCCTCTGGGAAGGGGTGGACTTGGACGGGTGTCACCAGTGCGTTTGCAGCTTTCAAGCCCCTGAGACAGACTGTTAAGTTTTCTGTTCGGAGGCTTTTCTGTAAGTTTCAAGAGCCCTACCGCTGCGACCACAGTGTCGTGTTGCACCTGGGGGTCCAGAAGGGCCCTGTCCTCTTAGAGGGCGGCCCGTGTGCCCGCGGCTGAAGGGGGCCACTCTGCTGGGAGGCAGGTGTCGCTCAGACACCTCTGCTGCCCTAATGCGCTTTAACCACCTGTCGGAAATGACGCTGCTGGTTGGTGTTTAAACAGTTCCAGCCAGTTCTCACTGAGGGCCACCCTGCCCAGCGGCAGTGACAGTGTGGGGTGCTGACACTGGATCCCTTGAAGCCCCACACCGACGCTGGGGCGTATTCTCAGGGTTGTGTGTTTCTGGGTCAGAGGAAGGGTGGTGCTGCCAGCCGACCCCATGTCTGTCTTTCCGCCCAGAGGAGCTTGCCCGCCTTGAGACAGCTGACCCCCGACTCCGCGGCCTTCATCCAGCAGAGCCAGCAGCAGCCACCGGCCTCACAGGCCACCACCGCGCTCACCGCCGTGGTGCTCAGTGGCTCGGTCCAGCGCACGGCTGGGAAGACGGCGGCCACCGTGACCAGCGCCCTCCAGCCCCCTGTCATCAGCCTCACGCAGCCCACACAGGTGGGCGTCGGCAAGCAGGGGCAGCCCACGCCGCTGGTATGAAGGCCGAGCCTTGCCCTGCTCCCCACCCGCCCACCTGCCTGCGGCCCAGAGAAACTGGCAGGGGGAGTTTGGGGTGTTAAATCCTGAGTAGTGAACTGTCAGGTTGAGATCAGGGCCCTGCAGGTTCCTAGTTTATTTCTCAGTAAAGCCAAGTAAGCCTGTCGGTTTCTACCCTCTGGCATGTCCGTTATCTGTATGGTTCAGGGTGTCCCTGGGTTAAGTGGACATAGCATGTGTGTGGTGCATCTCAGCCGGGCGTTGTCTTCCATCAGGAGCCACGGCCCAAACACACGGAGCCAATGCAAGTGCTGAACGTTGGGCACGTCAGTTTTCATGGCTTAGGACCCAGCTCCACAGTGTAGTTTGGGGCCTGGGGCTTCCCAGGCATGCAGCTGCTGATGGTGGGTTGGTGTGTGGTTCTGATCCAGGTTCTAGTTGTGCAGCTGTGTAGAAGCCGTCTCTGCTGGGAAGAGTGAGGTTTGCCGGCAGGCAGGTGGAGTTCGCCAGGCATAGCAAGTCAGTTGCTTTTTTTTTCCCCCTCCAGTTTCAAAGGGGTGTAGTTCCTAAGTGCGTGTGTGTGTTCAGTCGTGTCCAGCTTGTTGTGACCCCATGGACTGTAGCCCTCCAGGCTGCTCTGTCGATGGGGATTTTTGGGCAAGAATACTGGAGTGGGTTGCCATTTACTCCTCTAGGGGATCTTCCTCACCTAGGGATCGAACCTGTGTCTCCTGGACTGAAGACAGATTCTTTTACCGATGAAATCACCTAGGAAGGTCCTTTGTTCCCACTGTTGTTTATCAGTTGCTCAGTGGTATCCAACTCTTTGCCACTCCATGGATTGCTGCATGCCAGGCTTCTCTGTCCTTCAGCATTTCCCAGAGCTTTTTCCATTGAGTCAGTGATGCCATTCACTCATCCTCTGTTGTCCCCTTCTCCTTCTGCCTTCAATCTTCCCCAGCATCAGGGTCTTTTCTAGTGAGTCGTCTCTTCACATCAAGTGGCCAGAGTATTGGAGCTTCAGCTTCAGCATCAGTCCTTCCAATGAATATTCAGGGTTGATTTCCTTTAGGATGGACTGGTTGGATCTCCTTGCAGTCCAAGGAACTCTCAAGAGTCTTCTCCAACACCACAGTTCAAAAGCATCAATTCTTCAATGCTCAGCCTTCTTTATGGTCCAACTCTCACATCCGTACACGACTCCTGGAAAAACTAGCTTTGACTATATGGACCTTTGTTGGCAAAGTTTGATGCCTTTGTTTTCTAGTACATTGTCTAGGTTTGTTACAGCTTTTTTCACGAGGAGCAAGCTTCTTTTCATTTCATGTCTGTAATCGTTATCTGCAGTGATTTTGGAGCCCAGGTAAAGAAAATATGGTGCTGTTTCCACTTTGTCCCCATCTATTGGCCACGAAGTGATGGGACCAGATGCCATGATCTTAGATTTTTTTGAATGTTCCTATAGACAGTTAAAAAATTTAATAAAACAATGCAGGTCTTTGTGTTACTTTCATTGGTTGTAGAGTGTGTATTTTATGATAATGCCCAAGTGATACTCAGGTGGGTGATCAGAGTCATGAGGGGAGTGCTGGTCTCTCACCTGCTCAAATTGAAATCTGTGTTTGTTTCTGCCTTCATCGGTGGTGAGGAAGATGGGCTCCATGGAGGTGGAGAAGTGTCTGCTGGCCACGGCTGGAGCCGGTGTGCCTTGGGCCAGTGTGCCAGTGTGAGGGCAGGGCTCCCTGCGCCCCTCCCCCGGAGGGGAGGGCTCTGCCTCGGTCCTGCTTTATTGCAGCAGAAAGACTAGATGCAGCAGACTCAGGCACCGATCATCACCTGCTGTCCTTGAAGCCTGTGGGGACGGGAAACCCTGAGGCTTTTCTCTTAGCTTGTGCCACAAGGTGGCCTGAACCTCTGGGGAAAATCGTGCATCTGTTCTCCCAGATGGTGTGGATTTCCACGGGACTGGTTGCCGAGATCACATGGGCCAGGGCACCCCCAGCCCCCTCCTCGAGTACCTATAGCACAGGGCAAGCCCCCAGGTGACCGTTATAGAATTCAGAAGCTGGGTTTTGAGCATCCTGCCTGAGGCTGTGGTGGGTCTGAGGTGGCCCTGGCACCTGTGCTGGCATCTGGGGAGAAGCCACTTGTTCCTGCTGGTTCAGGAGCTCTGTGGACCCTGTCCCCCAGGTGCTGACCTCAGGGCCCCACGTGTGGCTCTGCTCCAGGAGCTCGAGGTGGTGGTGGAGGCACTGGACGTGGGGCACCATCCAACCTGCCTGGTCTTTTGGGACGGCTGGGACCCTGGGCTGGGGATGGGTGCCGGCAGCCCCCTTGAGGGTGGGGGTGTGTGCTCATGCTCCCCCGCGGACTCTCCCCAGGTGATCCAGCCGTCGCCCAAGCCCGGAGCGCTGATCCGGCCGCCGCAGGTGACACTAACGCAGACGCCCATGGTCGCGCTCCGGCAGCCCCACAACCGCATCGTGCTCACCACGCCCCAGCAGATCCAGCTGAACCAGCTGCAGCCAGGTGAGCGCCTGACCCTGTCCGCCTGGTCCTCATCGCTGTGGGACTCACAGCTCAAGCTTGGCTACTTCACGTGGCCCGTCAGTGCTGTTAGCCCCGGTCCCCACCCTGGCAGCATGGTTTTTAGAGGACTGGATTCCTTACCAGCAGTCATTCTTAGACCTCAGAAAGTGTGATGAAATGCAGGAAGATAAGTGCTTAAGAGAGGCTGCCTGTGCTTTTCCTGTAGCTTAGAGTTAGTAACGTGGTGTTTCTTACGGTTTAGGAAGCTTCCTCATGGCGGGTTGGGGGTAACGGCCTCCCTTGGCCCACCCAGCCCTGGCGCGAGTCCGTGCAGGGGGCACACCCTTCTCTCTTGCTCTGCAGTCCCTGTGGTGAAACCTGCTGTGTTACCTGGAACCAAAGCTCTTTCTACTGTCTCCGCACAAGCTGCTGCTGCACAGAAAAATAAACTCAAGGAGCCCGGGGGAGGCTCGTTTCGGTAAGGAGTGTGCACAAGAGGTGCCAGTGGGAAGGCCACGTGGGTACCTGCCTGTGCCCAGGAGTGACTGCTCCATGGCACCTTTTGACGCTGTGTCCCCTCCACGCTCAGCTCTGATCTCCGAGCTTGTGTTTTCCCACTAAGCGACTCGAGGAGGTTTGCTGCAGACACGGTGGGAAAGGCAAGCCAGCTGACTCTGCAAGCCAGCAGGAGGTTTGTTTCTGAGACATGACGGCTCAGCCTTCTGAGTGCATCATGGTCCTCATAGAGGACGCATCCCGTGTCCTCCCATCAGCCTCAGAGCCTTTAGAGGTGCTGTGCTTTGGTTTCTTGATGGGCAGCTGGTCTGAGTGTTGCCCTAGGAATGTCTGCGGTATCTCCTCTGGTTTAGGTCCAGAGGTGGTGAAGTGTGCACGTGTTGGGGGCCCATTGGTCCTTCCCTTCCCAGACGCTTTGGCCCCAAAATGGTTAGGCAGCACTGGGAGGCTTCGGGGCCCACATCAGAGCTGGGTTCTAGGCAGGACAAGGAGGTGGGGGCCGGGCAGGGTGGGAAGGATGCTCATGAGGGTGAGGGAGGTTGTGGAGGTGAGAGACACGTCCACCGGCGGGTCAGAGAGGAAAGGAGCGAGGGTTCCCAGAGGCCATGCTTCCTCCTGCAGGTGAGAGAGCCAGATATGCAGAGCAAGTCAACCAGATGGGCCTGGTGGGGTTGAGTCCCGGCTGAACACTCAGGTGACAGCTCTGGGAAAGCCATCGCTGGGGTTGCCCACCTGCCCTAGGGGTCTGGGACCAGTGACACACAATGACAGCAGCACGCCCAGCGCCCTCGTCTTGTTGTCTAGAACCGATTCTTCCACAGTGACCAGGCGCTTCACGAGGCTGCTGGTTCTAGGCGGGATTCAGGAGGATGCAGGATAAGTTAGTGCCTTTCCGGTGGTTAGAAAGCAGTGCTCGAGGGTCAGAGTTCGCAGAGTTCTAACTCTCTTTGAGTTAGAGTCGCCGCCTTTTATTTCCTGAAGGGACGATGATGACATCAATGACGTAGCGTCCATGGCTGGAGTGAACCTGTCAGAAGAAAGCGCGAGGATATTGGCCACAAACTCTGAGTTGGTGGGCACCCTGACACGGTCCTGCAAAGACGAGACCTTCCTACTCCCGGCACCTCTACAGAGAAGGATATTAGAAATAGGTACAGCCCTGGGATGTCGGGCCTCACGTGTGGGCTTGGTGTGGACCACAACCGCGTGCTCGGTGTGCAGCTGTCCTGGGCTGGGGGGACACACCTCGTTCCTGGTCACCTGTTTTGCCAGGGCTGTGCTCTCCAGGGGGTTGACAGTGGTGGTCTCAGGGAAGCAGGTGTAGACCCCCTCCCCTGCGGGCCTGCCTGGGGTGCTCTTGGGTGCACAAAGCCATAACCAGTGAATAAGAGGAAGACAGCGAAGGGAAGAACAGCGCTCCAGTGATGGTAAAGTGCTGCCTGTCCCCAGGGAAGAAACACGGCATCACGGAGTTGCACCCAGACGTGGTGAGTTATGTGTCACATGCCACGCAGCAGAGGCTGCAGAACCTGGTGGAGAAGATATCGGAGACGGCCCAGCAGAAGAACTTCTCTTACAAGGTAACTGCTGTTTCTCTGGGGGACACTCCCTGTTGTCCCTCCCCGGGGGAGGGCGCAGAGGTAGGCAGTCAAGTGTCCAGCCTGTTTGGAGTTTTCCCAGAACTGGATTTGGGGGAGAGGCTACTGCTTTCAGCCCCATGGCACCCTTGGGTGCCGTCCACCTGGCTGGGGAGGAGGATCCGAGAGCCGATCTGCTGGTCCAGGCAGGGGCCTCTTCAGCTCTACAATGGGTGGAGTCTTCCACCCATTCTTCCCACTCCCCCGTGGTCTTTGGGCCTGAGGCCTGAGCTGTCCCTGCAGCCCTGAGGGGGTCCCGCCCACCTTTGACTCGAACAGCTCTCCGTTTTGTTCTGTGGAGGGCCACTTTTGGGGCACCATGGAGAGGCGAGGTGCCTGCCGAGCTCTACCAGGCACTGCCTTCAGAGCAGCATTTGGAAAAAAGCATGTAGCCATTTGTTTTAAATTTTTTTTTTAATGTTACTATAAAAATTTTAGCTGTCACTTAAAAAAAAAATCAAGTGATGTTCGGTCCTGGATTTTGGCCCCCCCCAAAAAAAAAAAATCAAGTGATGCCAAAGTGTGTAAAATGGAAACTTTCTTGTGAGCCCCAAGGAGACTCACTTGCGACGGCATGTGAGCATCCAGAGCACTTATCAGATGTGGAGCTGGGAGGTGGAGGGGGTCGTTGGAGTCTGCGCACCAGCCTGGGGATTGGGCCGAGGGAGGCTGGAAGCGGTACGCCGACTGGCTGGCTGGGCTCTCAAGTTTATGACAAACAGTGTTTTCACTTTTTTGTAGGATGATGACAGATACGAACAGGCAAGTGATGTCCGGGCTCAGCTCAAATTTTTTGAACAGCTTGATCAAATTGAAAAACAGAGAAAAGACGAACAGGAAAGAGAGATCTTAATGCGGGCAGCAAAGGCAAGTGCTTGCGGCTCACTCAGTTTTCCCATCTCCATCCTGAGGGCTCACACACATGCTTGGGGTGTCCGGGGGCCAGAGCGCTCACACACACATTCGGGGTGTCCAGGAGCTGGAGCGCTCACACACACATTCAGGGTATCCAGGAGCCCAAGCTCTCATACTCATGCTTGGGGTGTCTGGGAGCCTGAGTGGTGTTTGAGGGTGACCTCATGACACGGGGCACGGGGCGGGGGCCTTCGAACAGCAGCGGTCACTCAGTGTGTGGGCAGGTCCCCTAGCTGCATGGCGCCCTTGGGCTGCCCGTACCCACCATCCTCATGTCATATCACATCAGATTCTGCAGTTGGCAGACCTGCCACAGGCCACACCATGGTTCTTCTGTCCAAGTGGTATTGATTTTCTCAAAAATAATGTTTGTTTTTTGTGATGATATTTGGCTAGATGCATTTAAAAAATTTGACGTTTTCTGTTGTAAGACTTAGATTTTGTTATATCACGAATAAGATAACATGTTTGTTGGATGAGAAATGTTTAGGTCATAAATTGTTTTTCTTTTTTACCTGTTTGATAAAATAGTCTCGATCCAGACAAGAAGATCCAGAACAGTTAAGGTTGAAACAGAAGGCAAAGGAGGTAAGCTTTTCTAGTCTAAGAACCTGCACAGCACACTGGAAAGTGTGTTTGTAGTCAGCCTGAGTGCTGATGGGTGAGAGAGGGGCTGAGGAAGTGATGGCATACCTGAAATGGGCCTCCACATAGCGACTAACACCGTTCCTGGTGTTTGCCTGTGCAAACCGTTTGTGTCCTGCTTTTACGTTTCCTGGTAATTTCTCATTCGGGGCATCTGATCTCTGTACTCTCAAAATTTGCTCATGTTTTCTGAGCTTTTTAAAAGATTTTTTTTTTATTATTGCTTTACTACTTTTATGATTGTAAAATATGCTTACTGTTTATTAAAAAAGTCAAACTAAAAGTTTAATTTGGAAAAATTTGGAAAACCCTTTGGTGTCTGTGTATTACTTTTGTAGTAAGAAAAAAAAGGTGCATAAAATGACAGTCTCTGTTTGCTTTTCAAAACAAAGATGCAGCAACAAGAACTGGCACAGATGAGGCAGCGAGATGCCAACCTCACAGCACTAGCCGCCATCGGACCCCGGAAAAAGAGGAAAGTGGACTCCCCGGGACCGGGATCGGGACCAGAGGTACCGCTTGGATGCAGGGACAGGGGCTGGAGGGCCTCGGGCGTCAGCCTCCCACTCACCCTCCAGGGAGTCGGGCTTTCGCACCATTTACATGTTGTCTCACCGCCCTCAGAATACGTTTTACATTCGATGCTTTATATTCAAATCAACCTATTTGTGGATGTCACTTGAGCCATCCCTTTGCAGGAGGAGGTTTGATCTCTGTAGCTTATACAGTGAGGTTTAGGCTGACTTTAGAGACCATGTGGGACATTCAGTCAGCAGAGTGACCTTCCTTGAGGTGACTGTCCTCATTGAGTGTGGACGTGAGGTGAGCCCAGATCCCAGCATGAAGGAAAGCTGTGGCCTGGTTCTGTTTGTCCACATTTTGTTAGTTTCCTGTTTTGTTTGCTCTCATATCTTTATATATAATTACAAACCCTCTGTTAAAGTATCATGATTTTTTCTTTAAACTGCCAGTTGTGAATCTCAGGAAGACGAGAACATTGTCTTTTATATTTACCTGCTGACTTGCCATCTCTGATGTTTGGTGTTCCTTCCCCGAGTTCCAGGTTTCCATCGGCAGTATTTCTCTTTGGCTTGAAGGACAGCATTTAGTGTTGCTGGTAGTGCAATCTGCTTGGTGATGGGATCTTTCAGCTTTTGTTTACTTGAAAGTGGTTGAATTTCCTCCTTAAAATTTTGAATGAAATTTTCCCTGAATATTCACAGTTCTTTTCTTTCAACTCTGTCTTTTTTAAAGTCAATTTCTCTCACCTTCTTGAATAGGCCAAGCAAATCCAGATACGTATAACTAAATTTAATAGAATGACAGACGAACCAGGGACAAGCGATTCTGAGAACTTTAGCTGCCTTTACATTTTCCCTATCTCCTGAGGTCTGTCTTAGTGCTGGTCTGTCTCTTCTGAGGGAGCTCCTATTCTCATTTAGTTGTGTTGTCTTGCTCCAGCTCACAAAGAAGATGGGAGGTGTCCCAGTGTGCTTTGCAGAGTTACAGAACTCTTATTCTTTCTTAGATGTGAACACAGC
Source organism: Dama dama (assembly GCF_033118175.1). Classification (NCBI taxonomy): domain Eukaryota; kingdom Metazoa; phylum Chordata; class Mammalia; order Artiodactyla; family Cervidae; genus Dama; species Dama dama. The sequence goes on from NC_083703.1 coordinate 55,371,220, forward strand.
CATGAACGTGTGACCATTAAATCATCCTGAAAGAAGTTGTATAGTATTCAGTGTTCCACTGTGATTTCGATCCTTGTTTCCTGTTGGTCATGAGTTTCAAGATGACTGTCTTGCTTCTTAGAAGTTTGTTGTCTTTGTTTAGACGTGGTTCTCTTGACCTCTGCTGGGGCTTCTCTGAGCTTCTTGGGTCTGTAGGTCACTGTTTCTCCTCAAATTTGCAGCACTTTGGCCTTTACTTCCTCAAACCTTTCTCTGTTTCAGTCTTTTCCTGTGGGGTTTCCCAGGTATACCTCTGTTAGCTCTCTTGATACTGCCCTGTGGGTCTCTGAGTCTGTACCTGTTTTTCTGTAATCACTTTCTTTTTTGTTCGAGACCGGATAATCTCTACTGATCTATCTTCAGGTTCTCTGTCATCTTGCCTGTCCAGTGAAGTTTTACTTTGTTGACACATTTGCAGCTCTGGGATTTCTGCCTAGGTCTTTTTCTTTTTTTAAATCATTGCTAATTCTTTGCTGAGATTTCCCTGTCTGCTCCTTATTGAGGCCAGATTTTCCCATCATCCTTGGAACCTCTTTGTAAAAGCTGCTCTGACGGTTCGTCAAATCCAACATCTGGGTCATCTTGACTCTATCTCTGTTGACTGCTCTTGCCCGCAACTGTGGTAACAGCTTCCTGTCTCTGCGCGTCTAGACATTGTCACCTGTACGCTGGATGTTGTGAATGATACATCATCACCCTCTGAAGAGTGTCACTGCTTATTTAAGTTCAGCAACTGGCTGCTCATCTTGAGTGTGTGCTTTGCGTTTGCTTCGGTGTTCAGTAGGGTCTGTGGCGATCTCACCCAGTGGGGCTCAGTCAGCACATTTGCCTTCCCTGTGAGGTCAGGGTGGGTCTTGCATAGGGTGTGATCCTTACTCCTGGGAAAGGCCTTGGCATCTTGGCTGGACCCCGGGAGTGAGGACGTGGGGCGGGCTGTACTACTGCAAGGACTGTTAACTTGCGCGTGTTTTGGTTACGTCACACGGCTGTTTCATGGTAATCTTAGTTCCATAAGTAACTTGATGGTTAATACTGACTAGTCTTTGTGGATGTCTGTTTAGTCATTTGGTTTTCCACATCTTATTCTCTGTTGGATTCTTTTGGAATGTTTCCTGGGGGCCGAGTTCTCCAAATTTGTGTGTGTTGACGACAGTTTTGATAGCTATAAAATCCTTGGCTTGAGACTCTTCCTTGAGTAAGTAGTTACATTAGATATTTTCCCCTGGTGTAAAAGGTTTGCTGTCTGTCTGGTGACTGTCTGATTTTATTTCTCTTGTGTTTCACATGTTCTTTCTGCCCGAAGTTGCCCACTGAATTCTTTTCCCTCAAAGCCAAGCATTTTACTTGGAATCTGCTGTTTTTAGGTGGTTGTTCTTGGGGAGAGGTTGTGTTCATTCAACATGCAGTTTGAACGTTTTTGTATTTGGGAACATTTTCTTTTTTGTTTTTGTTTTCCTCTTCAGAGATTCCTGTTATTCATATGTTGTATCTTTCATACCTACCGTCAGTATTTGCCTTTTCTCTTCGATCCTTTTAATCTCTCTTTTAAAAAAAAGTTTTATGCTTTTTAACCTTCTTACTGTCTTCTTTCTTCCTTAGTGTCTTATTTGTTTTATTTGCTCTTGTGTTCTTTTTTAGTGTAGTCTTCATTTCTCAACTGAAATTCTCTTTTCTTTCTAATTTTTCCTTGACTTTGTCAACTCATTTCCAAGTTTTGCTAATTCTGATTTATGTTGTTCTTTCATGCATTTTACCATTTTCTCAGTGTCTCTGCCTGTTTGGAAATAGACATCATAGTTTTGATTTCTTATTGATTGTGTTTCTGGTGTTTTCCATTATCTCTCTGGGTGGTGTTCTGCTCCTTATTCTCATTTTTCCTTAGGGCAGCTTGTCTGGGGTTCAACCTTTTCGTGGTTCACTTTTGTGTGAACTGTGTGGTCTTAAACATTCAGGAGGAGGCAGTGTGAAGATCTGCTGGCTTCACTGAGCTCCTCTTCCATAGTTTCCACATGGTGTTAGATGTGCTGTCTGTGATTCTTGGCTCTGCCCCTCTCCACTCTTAGCTGGACCTTTTTGTTTCCTCTGTCCTGTCCTGCTCAGCTTCTGTTTCACTCCTCACAGAGTCCCCTCTGTGTGGGCCTCTGGCTGGTCACAGGCAGAGCTCCTGGTGGCAAGGCCACAGTCAGAGTACCAGCCCAGTCTGGTGGCTGCTGTCAGGTGAACCTGCCCCCTTCTTGGTGAAGACCCTGAGGGTTTTGTTTGAGACCTCAAAGCTGTCCGGCAGCTTTTCGTGCATAGTTTTGAGGTGGTCTCCAGGCTTGTGGCTGCTTGCAGCTCGTCTCCACTGGTTTTGTTCTGTGTGTTGCCTGCTGGCCTTTGGTTTTGCTTCCTAGCTGCTCTGGATTTTCTCTGGCCTTTGGGAAGATTAAAAACCTCTGATGTCTCTGGCACCATCTTTCCAGGATGTATTGATTAACATTTTTCAACATGTTTTCTTTTAATTTATAATAGTTTCAAACCTTTAGAAAAGTTGGAAGAACAGAATGAGAATCTCCATATCCAGATTCTCCGTTTTGAACACTTGGCACCTCTATTTCATCACCTCTTCTCTTTACACATGCAGTGTGCCTGTGCACTTGTGTATTATACATAATGTGTATAAAATCTTTTCCCGATGGATATCCCATCACCTCTAAATGCTGATGATGCTGGACACTCTCTTACATTACTACTGCACCCCCCTCCCCCCCGCAATCAGGACATCGCCCTGATGGCCCAGGGTCCCCAGACCTGCTTGCACTTCACCGCCTGTCCAGGGCGTGTGCAGTGTCCAGCTGGCACGTGGTGTGAGCCTCTGCCTGATGCCTGCATTCCTGACAGCATTAGAGAGGACAGGCTTCTGGTTCTGTAGGGCGATCCTCAGTGTCATTAGGCCAACAGTATTGACTTCTTGCTGCTGGTGACCATAGCCTTGATGACCTGACTGCATGCTTGGTTAAGAAAGCAGCCTTCCCCACTGTGTAGTTGCCTGGTCCCTTGGTGTTCATTAGTGTTGTGTGAGGAGGGGTCAGGGTCACGCACTGCTCTGTCCCTGTCACCCCTCCCCTGGCCTCAGCACCCACGCATGGCTCCCGCTGCGTCAGGACCTCCAGGCTAGGGGCCAGGCTGTGGCGCTCTGTGTCCATCATGCCCCGACATTTACTGGTTGCCTTCTGCTGTGAAGAAGAGCCTCCCTCCCACCCTCCTCCATCCATCCATCCACTCATCACCGTGTGTGGACACATGGATCCTGCTGTGTTCAGGGGGTGTAATCAATGCTCTCGTTGTTTCTAGATTGATCAGTGGAAGCTTCTTCAAGCTGGTTCTATATCCTTTTGAAACGTTGCCCTCAACCTGTAAGCATGAGAGGTGTCTGGGTGACTGTGCCTGCCCTGCCCTCGCCCGCGTGGCACCTGGGAGCATCCCTGCAGTGGAGGGTGATATTTGGAGACCAGTGTCTGAGCACTGTGCGTGCTGGTCGCCACGGGGTCCCTGCCCCAGGCCCTGGAGGCCCCAGCATTCAGAGACTGGAATGTGTGTCTGTGCACAGTTGTGTGCGTGTGTGCGCCTCTCTGTATCGAGAATGACCCTATGCGTTCCAGTGGATTCTGAAATTCTAGTCTAGGACCTCAGGGCTTCTTCCAGGCTCCTCCCCTTCCTTCCTTTGGAGTCCCTTCACAGGCAGTGAGACATCAAGTTTCCATTCTTCTCAGAATATTTGGTTCTTCTTTGTTTTTGCTCAATGTAACCAATCCCACAACCACTCTGGCCGCTGGGGTCCCTGTGCTGGGAGGGGAGGGCCCAGGGGAAGGGCATGTTGATCAAGTTCTGTCTTAGGTACTGAAATACCTACAACGTAGAGACTGGCGGGGCGGGTGTGGGTGAGGGCAGGAGAGGTGTTGGGGAGGATGGAGCACCCCGAGGAGACAGTGGAGACGCATCACTGGAGGGGGCGTGGCACCATGCATTGTCTGTGTGCTGATTTGGGACTTTTGGAAAAGTGAGTTTTGTGTGTGATAACAAACACAAAATCTGGAGCTTCAAAAAGTCCTTCAAGTGCTTTTCTTCATCAGAGATAAGGCTTGATGTTTTTCTTTTTTAGTTTAGGGCTATATCCTTAGGGTATGTCTTAAGAACTTTTATTATGAGCCAATTGTAGACTTGCAGAAAAGTTACATAAAGGGTAGAGTTTCCATGTACCCCTCACTCAACTTCCTGATGTGAAGTAGTGCTGTGATACTGTGAACTCAAGACATTACTGGGTTTTGTCTTTCAGAATTAATTTTAAATATGTAAACTTCATATTTTAGAGCAATTTTCGGTTCACAGTCAAATTGAATGTAAAGTACAGTTTTCCCTATGCCTCTGCTCCTCCACCCCCGTGCACAGCCTCCCCCATTATCCATACCCCCACCAGATGGTGCATATGTTACAGCTGATGAACCTGCATTGACACGTCATCACCACTCAGAGTCCACAGTTTATATCAGGGCTCACTCTTGTGTTGTACATTCTGTGTGTTTGGACAAATGTATATAATAACCTATCCACCTTTATAGCATCACACACACAGTATTTTCACTGCCCTAAAAATCCTCTATGCTCTGCCTCTTCATCCCTCCTATTCCCCACTCCCTGGAAACCCATGATCTTTTTACTGACTCCATAGTTCTGTCTTTGCCAGTGTCATAGAGTTGAAACCAGACAGAATGTAACCTTTTCTTACTGGCATCTTTCACATAGTTGAATGTTTTTAAGGTTCCTTCATGTCTTTTCATGGTTTGATAACATACTTTGTTTTGTTGCTATTTCATTGCCTAGATGCATCACATTTTACTTAAACATCACCTACCAAAAGACATCTTGGTTGCTTCTGAGTTTTGGCAATTATGAATACAGCAGCTGTAAACATCTGTGTACAGGTTTCTGTGTGGATGTGAGTTTTGAACTTACTCAGGTAAATACCAAGGGACACAATTTTGTGTGGTGAGAGTATATTTACTTTTGCTATAAACCTCCATACTGTCTTCCCAAGTGACTGTACCGTTTCACGTCCCCACCAGCACTGAACGAGCGTTCCTGCTGCTCCACACCCACACTGGTACTCGTGTTGCCAGTGTTCTGGGTTTTGCCCTTTCTCATAGTTATGTGGTAACGTCTCTTTGCTTTAATTTGCGCTTCCCTAGTGACATACGATGTGGAGCATCTCTTCGTGTGCTTATTTGCTATCTACATATCTTCTTGGCGAGGTGCCTTTTAAGATCCTTGATCCATTTTTAAAATGGGGTTGTTTGTTTTCTTGTTATTGAGGTTTTAGAGTTGTTTGTATAGTTTGGATTTTTTATTTTTTAAGTCAGATGTGGCTTTTGCACATTTCCTCTGCATTTGCTGGTGCCTGCTCTCCATTGATGCTGCAGGGCCCTGTCCTGGTGTTCGGTCTCTGTAGCCCTCCGTGCTTCCTTGTCTTTCCTGACCTGACACTTGGAAGAGTGTTTATCAGTTGTTTGGTAGGCGGTCTCTTGTTCTGGGTGCATTGTCAGGTTCCTCTCGGTGAAATCCAGGTGATATAACGGGGCTGGAGTGGCGCCCCAGCCATGCTGCGTCCTCAGCGCGTCATCTCAGGAGGCGGTGACATCCGGGTGTCCCGCTACAGGCGGTGGGTCAGCTGGGCTTGCGGGTGTCCCCGCTGGAAAACGCGTTTACTCTCTTAATGAGAGTCTTGTGGGGAATTCTGGGGCTGTGCTCCGTCAACCCCTGTTCCTCCCAGTCCGTATCACTGCTCCATGCTCGGGGCCTCGGGCTCTTCCTGGGCCTTTGTTGGGGGAATCTGCTCTCTCTACCTCCTCCATTCCTTGCCTGCCTCTGTCACGGTGGGGCTTGCAGTGGGGTCTCCGGTCCTGGCCCTGCTCAGTTACCACAGGCCCCTTGTGCTTGGCTTCGCTCTCCTCTCACTTAACCCGCTACCTTCTGAAGGTTTCTCTCCTTCCCACATCACCTCACGTTTTCCTGCTGTAGCTGTGGGGTCGGCCGTGTCTCCCTGGAGCCGTGGTTCCTTTTGCTGGGACACGTGTAGGACCGTGTGTTGCCATGCTGTTGAGTTTTGCAGACCTGCTGGGCAGCAGGGATACTTGGTGTTTGTGAATGCGCTGTGGGTGCTTGTTCTCAGGACAGGGTATCGGCTCTCGTGGGGTTTACAGAACTTCCTGGATTACACCGACTCTCGGCTTATCTGCATCCACCTGCTGTGTTCTGTGCTAGATGTGGAGCTCCACAGTCACCCTTGTCAGTGACTCTGTCTTCATCTCCTGCGGGTTTTGCTTTTCTGGGGGTTGCTGTGGTATTTGATACGTACATACCCGTAAGTGTATCTTCACAGTCAGTTGCGATTTTTAGGATCATGAGGTATCTGTCCGTGCCCAGGGGGCTTGGTGTCCCCCTTGTCCTCAGTCAGGCCTGTTTCCCCTGCTCTCCTGTTCCCCTTGGTCTGGAGCCTCTGTTCCTCCTGGGCCCGTGGCCTCTCCTGTAGGTGCACCTCTGTGTGGTGTGCGGCAGGGTCCTGTCCTCTGAGTCCTGCTGGCGAGTGTCTTTCCATCACGCACAAGTTAAGCCCATCATCTGTGTTGATGCAGCTGACATGTGGTTTCAGACTCTGTCACAGATTCTTAGGGTTATGATTGTTTTGGTGTGATGTGCAGTCTTTGCTCCTTAGTTAAGATAATTGTGTTTAGGAAGGTGTGTGCCTCTGCTCTAGTGGTCACTTTTGTATGTAAGTGTTTGGGTGTCTTTACCCCGGGTTTTCACGAGTGTTTCCTGTTGGACTTCTTAGCTCAGGTCCGCATTCTCCTTGGCCCCAGGCAGCCACACGGCCTCCCTATGGGTCCTGTGACCCCTTCCATTTCACGCTTTGTCACGTCATTTCTACTTCGTCATGGCATACGGTGTCATCTCCCGGCCACTTCCTCAGTGTCACTGTCGCAGCAGCTGTGTGTTTATATTATAAATGCTTATTTCTCCCTTCTTCTGCGGATTCTCTGTTCTCTCTCATTGGGATGACCCTGACCTGTGGCCGAGCTCTCACGAAGCTCAGGTGCAGAGTCCCTGCCATATTGCAAGTTGAAACGGTTTTTCTGTGGCCTTGATGTGGAGGGCAGTCAGGCTGGATATAAAAATGTTGGTTCATGCTTGCTTTCAGTGATGTTTTTAATGCTTTTCCTTGCTTATTGTATAGGGGTTTCCCTAGTGGCTCAGTTAGTAAAGAATGTGCCCACAATGTAGGAGACTTGGGCTCGATTCCTGGGTCAGGAAGATGCCCTGGAGAAGGAAATGGTAACCCATTCTAGTACTCTTGCCTGGAGAATTCCATGGACGGAGGAGCTAGGCAGGCTATAGTCCATGGGGTTGGACACTGTGCGACCAGCTTTCACTTTGGCTTACTGTATGGGTTTGGGAAGGAGACGGCAATGGCAACCCACTCCAGTACTCTTGCCTGGAAAATCCCATGGATGGAGGAGCCTGGTGGGCTGCAGTCTATGGGGTCGCTGAGAGTTGGACACGACTAAGTGACTTCACTTTGACTTTTCACTTCATGTATTGGAGAAGGAAATGGCAACCCACTCCAGTGTTCTTGCCTGGAGAATCCCCAGGGACGGGGGAGCCTGGTGGGCTGCTGTCTATGGGGTCGCACAGAGTCGGACACGACTGAAGCGACTTAGCAGCAGCAGCATGGTTTTGGGAAAGCCTGATTCCAGGTTAATTTATCTTGGAAAACTGACAGTTTTATGAGGCTTCGTGGAAGTTGATTTTAAGGGTTAATTTTCCTAGGTGCCCACTCGCCTTGTCCAAGTAGGTTTGGTTTTTGGTTTCCATTTCTTGCAAGTTCCCTCAGATTATGGTTTAGTGTATTACTCCTGCCCTCACCTTTGGCTGCCTCTCTGGGGGCTCCGATGGCTCAGTGCATGTCCCCCTTTCGTGTCTTCCTTTACCCTGTGTGTTCCTGGCCCTTTAATTTTTTTTCCCTTTGTCTCCTTTCTCTTCTTTTGTTCTGCTTTTCTTCTTTGCCACTTATGAATTTTTATTCGAGTTTTTTCTCCCCTGAGCACCTTACAGTTTATTTTATTTGTGTATCAGATAATTTTGTCTTTTTTTCTCATTTCTTTCTTGAGTCAGTCAACTCTCGTTTCTTTCTGGCTTTTAATCCATCTAGCCCTTATATTTTGAGTGTTTGATTCAAGGTGATGTTCATACCCTCCAATGTGTAAGTACATTTTTTTGTTGAAAGGGTTGTCTTGTAGTTGCTTATTTTTCCAGATTGCGTTTGGACCTGATATGTGCGGGATTTCATTTTCTGACTGCTTGTGGTGGTTCTTGGTGGTCTTGCTGATCTTCCTCTTGTTAATTTCGTGGTATGGGTGTTGACAAGATTTGTGGTCTGATGATGCCCTCTCCTGACTGTTGTGCAGAGCCCAGTGACTTAGCTGGTGTCTCTCCTGATGTGGAGGGCTGAGGTCCTCTGGTGGAACCTGCAGGACCCTACCTCCCTACCACTCACTTCTTGGTGTGCACTTAGGCACCCCCCAGCCTGCTCTGGTGGGAGGAGGACTCTCTCGCTGCTGTGTCTACTGCTTGGCATCATGGGGGCATAGCCCTCCTCCTCGGTCTTTGCGGAGCCTGGGCTGCATCTTCATGTAGTGCGGATGCTGTGTTCCCTCCCTGTTCTGGATGGCCCTGGGGGAGATGATGAAAGATACCAGGGTGACCTTGGCTCTCCTCAGCCAAGTGCCAGGGGTCCCTGGCGCCCTCCAGCTGCCTGTGCTCGGGCGTGGACAAGCTCGGGAATTGCACTGGTGTGAAGAGGAGCAGAGCGAGCCAGGGGGTGTCTGTGCTCTTGGTACTTTGACCTCCGTTACTTACCACCTGGCACATGGGGCATCACTCAGACACCCTCTCATGGTGTGGACCTCTTGCTACTATTGTAGGCATTCTGGGGGGAGTGGCAGTAAGGCCCCCCGTGCGATTTCCCCCAGACAGTCGCCGAGGGGCTGGTGCTCTCTGCCACCTTGGTGAAGGCCCGTGGCAGGTCCCTGCAGCTGCAACCAGGTGCCATGGCCCATTGTGCATGGCTCGGGGGCCTGAGTGAAGTGACTGGCGAGCCAGGCAGGTTGGGGCTAAGGTGATTGTTTCCACTTGGTTCCTGCATTGAGTACTTGTTGCCTGTCAAGTTGGTTGTGGCATTTTTGACAGTGTTAAGGTTGCCTTCAAAGGAGACAGTAGGGGATAGCCTTTCATTGATCCTCTTGACAGTCTTGGAATGGGACAGGTTGAATTCACACAGTGCTTTCAGGTGGGGAGCTGGGGTCCAAGGTTGCTGTTGCTGTGTTTCAACCCCAACCGCTGCACATGCAAAACAGAACAAATCCATCATCCTCTGTGCTTGAACCTGTTGGTGAAAGTGGATGCTGGCATCTTCCGTGCAGTTTTCTGTCATCTGAGATCACTGCTGATAACCTAGGGCCACTTCCTGCAGGCTGGGCACTGGGTTCCTGTGACTGCCTTCTGTGGCTAGGACACCCCAGAGCTAGTTGGTCACAGGCTGGCACTCACCCCATGACATTGGATGACATTTAGTGTCAGGTAGGAGGCCTTTGAGCACAGGCTTCTTGTTTAAGTCCATGAAAGAGTGACATGTGGCTACCTCATGACCACTGGTGCCTGAGACATGATGAGCATGGCCAGCATGGCCACGGCCCTGGAGTCCTGCTGTGGGCTGTGCTAACGCCTGCTTGTCTTGTTTGGAGCCACTTTTGACTTCTGAAAAAGATTTCATTAAAATATCATTTACCTTGATTTCTGAGTTTCAGCATCCTTTACATTCTGTGCCTGAAGTGATAGCCCTCACCCTTCTCCTAGCTGGTTTTGGTCATTGAACTATTTTGAAAGTAAGAGTGTCAAACACGGTCCAGAATTGTACTGAGTGTCACAGAAGACACCTGGCCCATGGTTTAGGTAGTGCTTTGTTCTCCATGAGCCTCGAGGTCAGGTGGTGCCCCGTCCGCTCCTCCCAGCTGTCTCTCCAGACACTGGCCTCTACAGGCTCCCCCGTGTTGAGGGTGCAGACCCACAGGGCCCCGGGCGCAGGCCAGCTCCCATTTTCCTGGTTCCTCTTGGCTGTGTGTTTTCATCACCACCTTTTCAGGGGCGCTGTTTGTTTTGTACACAAAATGCTCCTATAGGGCTGTTATGGAGACTCAGGGAAAACTGGCAAGAAAACCTAAGTAGTTGTTTCAAACACGGACAAGTAGTCACCAGAGGACTTGTCTGGAGGAGGGACCGGTGATTAAGGTTCTGAAGGGGGGTGTAAGGAACTCGTAAATTAACAGAAGACGCATGGGATGCCTCGCCTGCCATCTGCTGGCCGCTTGCTGCACTGCGGCCTCCTCCAGCATCACAGGACTCATGGCTCCCACCTTCTTAAACTTTGAAAAAACACAATAAAAGTTCCATTGTAAGTTTTGCACTTGAAATACACATGAGCAACTTTAACCATCAGAATACAGACACTTCCTGTTTATTCTGAACGGAAAACCAAGACCCGTCCAGCTGGGAGTTATATGGTTTGCACCCACGAGTGTCGGATGGAGACGGTGACAGACGTGCTGAAATCATGGATGCTGCTGCTGGGGGGGGCGGCGACACGGCAGGAAGGCACCCAGAACCCCAGCTCGGCAAGCAGGCAGGCGCCAGAGTTCACACCTTCGGCCAGATCCCTCCGCAGGCTGACCAAACTGGGTGCCGAGCAGTGCAGACCACTGTCAGCCCAAGGGAGTGGGGCCACCCTCCAGGCCGCACACGACATGGTGGCTGAAGAGTCCTGCAGCCCAGCTCGCCGACCGCCAGCCCGCCCAGCCCACGAACCTGGACCTTGCGGCTTTGGGAACGTGCCTTTGTTGGCGAAGTGGTGGGTGACATGGCCACCGCAGGTGTAGTGCCAGCCCACCTGAGTCCTGGACACCAGCAATGCCAGCCACGAGCCCTGGAGCCGTTCTGCGTCCCTTTGGGGCAGGAGCCGCCACGTTTTCCTTCTGTGTCCGGGGCCAGAGTCTGAGCTCTGTGGGGAGTTGCAGGGTTAGCATCTTCCAGTGTGTGCCTGAGAGCACCAGGCCTGGAGGTGGGCGCGGGGTCGTGCCTCCTGCTTTCACCCCTTCTGTTAGGGACTGGCTGAGCACCGCGGCTCCAGCAGTTGGCCTAAGCCTGTCCAGGCCCGGCTTCCTCCGTAGTCGGGTTCCGTGGGACACCTGTAGGGAACCGTGCGCTGCCCCCAGGCCTGCGGTCCTGGGGTAGCACCTGGCCTTGCCCCTTCCTTCCAGCGCTGAGGGCCCTGCCCACCTCTGCGCTCCACTAACTCGGCTGTCTTCTCCTTTCTCGTCACCAGGGCTCGGGCCCAGGCTCGGCGGTCCCAGGCAGTTCCGGCGTCGGAACCCCCAGACAGTTCACGCGGCAAAGGATCACGCGGGTCAACCTCAGGGACCTCATATTTTGTTTAGAAAATGAACGTGAGACAAGCCATTCACTGTTGCTGTACAAAGCATTCCTTAAGTAGCACGGACGCGGCCTCTTAGCAGAGACGCCTGGGGACTTTTTATATATTTGCAGATTACGCCTTTTTGTAACGAGCAAATGGGATATTGTTTAAAAAACAGCCACCTCTTTACAATGGAACAGTTTTATATTCCTGTTTCTAAGTCAACTCTTCAGTACGGAGGAAAACATGTTTCTGTAACAGAGAACACAGAGGCCTGCGGGTACTCTTACAGGACAATTAAATCCTAACTCATCTTTGATTGAGTGGCCTTCTTGCCAAACAAGCCATATATAAAAACTGATGGAATCGTTTAGCAAATAACTAGCTGCCCTCTTGTCACCTCATAGCGGTTTCTACATTGTTTGTGCATTTGGTTTAGTTCAACCCAGCTTACTGCGTAGGTGTGTGTCTACAGCCAGTGACCTCATTTCACTTATTTTATTTTTGTATTAGTCAGTTGGCAAAGCAAACTGATTTTTTAGACTATTTATCTCCCCCCCCTCCCCTGCCCCTCCGTTCAGGATCCTTGAGGAGCAGGCAGCCCACCGTCCGCCTGCGCCTCGGGGCTCATCCCTCTCTGCTTTGTGGGGCCCCGGTGACGCGGCTCCTTCTGAATGTGTGGTCAGCATCTGTACAAATGCATTTTATTTGCTATTGTTTGTAAAGCTGTAAAGTTAAAAGAAATGAAAACCTTTTCAGCATAAATCTATTTTACTTGCACTGTGTTTTTTAGCTAAAAGTGAAAACTTAGATGAAATAAAATCAAAGTTGAGAAGAATCATCAAAAGACTGTTTCTCAGTGTGAATCAAGTGTTGAAAAATGGTTGGTGTATTTTGTCAGTAATTGTACATAATTTTTGGCACATAACATGAAGATGGCTATGTAACTATAATTATTTTGCTAAGAGACTGTATGCAAGCTGTGGGCCCACTTTACAGACGTCCAGAGCAAAAGCCCCTTCTTTGTACCTATTTTTTTATTACAAATATACTAATTGGTTCTTTATATTTTCAGAGGTTATTGTATTAAATTGTCTATTGATAGTACTTTTATGACTGTAAATACTTTGGCTTTCTCTGTGTGAATTCTCATGTTAGACTTTATTCGCGCGTGTGAACTGAATGCTGATCAGTATTTTTTATGGACACCTGAAAACTGTTACACCTTTTATTTTGTCTTTTAGGAAATCCCTGTCTTTCCATTTTTTCATGTAAATTTTGCACAGTTACTTGTTCATATGTAAATATTTTACTTTCAAAAATGAAGTTTTTAATTGCTATTGTTTTATATAGGATTGAAAGAAAATTAACTCCTTTATTAAAAACAAATTTATCTGTATCTGTTTTGCCTGTTTTTCCCAGTTTTCCACTTATAGATTCTGCTGCCAGAGATTCAGCTCTGGCTCTGCTGAGGTGTGTCTTTATGAGCCACTTGTTAGGAGTCAGTGTCTAAAACCCAGCGAGTCCGGTAGAAATAGCCTCACCTCCGAGGACAGGACCTGCCTCCAGAGTCAGACCTGGTGTGACGTGCGAGGGCCCAGGAGCCGAGCTCAGGCCTTGCTCCTTGCCGGGCCACTCTTCCTCGGACACGGATGGACTCGTGCATCGTGGACTCCGGGCTGCTGTCCGTGCAGAGGCCTGGGGCGCCCCTGGGAGAGGGAAGGTAAGGCGGGGGTGGGGACACGTGGGCGTCCTGGCCCCAGCCCTGACGCAGACCCACCTTGTTGGAGGGGGTGTGGTCTCTGGAGGCCCCGCCCTGTCTGGCGGTGAGTGACAGGTTGGCCTTGAAGCCCTGTGGTTCCTGAGGGGGCCTCTGCCAGGGGTTCGGCCGCCGAGTTCATGCCAGCACGGGTCTCGCCAGAGCCGCCGCCAGCCTCGCCTGTGTGATGGCAGTTGGCGTCCATGTCTCATGTTGATTTTGACTGGTTTGTTGGGTCTCCCAAGATCCGTGGGTTTCTGTCAAGTTACAGCCTCAGTCTGACCCATGTTGTGTCGGTCTCCCCAGTGACGCAGCACTGCGGTTGGTCGTCTCCGTGCTGGAGGCTGAGGTCGAGACCCAGGTGCAGGCAGTGTGGTGTGGAGGGCGCGCCCAGGCCTCCCCGGCTCCTGGCGGTTGTGCACGTGCTGCCGCTCCTTGGCTTGTGGAAGCGTCGCTCTTTGCCTGCCGGGCCGTTTGCTCTGTGTGCACATCTGTCTCCGTGATTAAATTTCTCCCTTTCATAAAATGCCAGTCGTTTGGGTGAGGGCCTGCCCTAGTACCTCGTTTGAGCTTTGATGGCCTCTGTGAGGACCCGGCCATGTTCTGAGGTCACGTTCTGAGCTCCTGGGGTGTTGGGACCCCCCCAGCATGATAATTTTTGGGTGGGGGAGGCAGTTCAGCCCATAACACCTGTGATGCTGGCGATGAAAGAGGGTAGATGTGAATTTTTAGAGCCTTTCTTGGTGGCTCAGATAGTAAAGAATCAGCCTAAAATGCTGGAGACCCGGGTTCAATTCCTGGGTTGGGAAGATCCCCTGGAGAAGGGAATGGCAACCAACTCCAGTATTCTTGCCTGGAGAATTCCATGGACAGAAGAGCCTGGCCGAGTACAAGCCCATGGGGTTACAAAAAGTCGGACAGGACTGAGTGACTAACACTTAGCAGGAAGCACCAGGGCATGATTTCCAATCTTCCCTCTGCACCAGAATGCTGGAGGTTGAGTACTGAGGTCATACTTGGACTCTCCCCCACGACTGTTACTTTGTTCTCACTGAGTCCTTGGCTGGGAAGTATTGAGAGCAGGAAGTAAAGGGTGCAATAGAGGATGAGATGGTTGGATGGCATCATCGACTCAATGGACATGAGGTTGAGCGAACTCCAGGAGATAGTGAAAGACAGGGAAGCCTGGCGTGCTATAGTCCATGGGTTGCAGAGAGTCGGACGTGAATGAGCAACTGAACAATGATAAGTTCTTGGCCCTGAGATAAACTAGTTCAGTCAGTGAAGGGCGGCAGTACTTGCATTTTTGCAGGTGCAGCCTTGGTTCCAGCTTATCTGCACGTCTGATTGGGTCTGGTCGTCCTGCCCAGGGCCTCGCCCAGGTGCAGACTGACACTCCCTAGGAATGACCCCGGACAGAAGTGTGGCCAGCAGCTGAGAGGCACACACGTGTCTGTGTTTATGCCTCCCATGAGCACCGGGTACTGCTCAGTGTCTCAGCACAATCGTTATCAGTTGTCTCAAGTCCGACTGACATTCCTGTGTGGGCTTGGGATAGACAGCCGTTGGGCCGGGCCAGGACCATGGCCAGGATGTCTGCTCTGACCATGTGCACCCCCCAGGGAACTATAGTGGCAGCTGGGCAGAAAGGCAGAGGAGAGAAATGAGGCATGTGGTTTGGAGATGAAGAAGGTGAAGGCAGGACTTTAGACAACACAATCACGGACATAGAAATCCCCAGAGACTCTACAAACACACTGAAACTGAGCTGTGTGTTTGGTAAGATATCAGAGTGCAAGGTCAGTATCCAGAACAAAATGTAATTCCATGTACCAGAAAGGTAGAAAGTACAAAAGAGAGCATCACCACCACCACCGAAAACATGGGGGTACCTCGGAATATATGCAGTTAAAGATCTTTACATTGAAATTAGAAAGAGGACCTGAAGGGAGAAATACACTGAGCCCTTGGAGGGGACCCAGTATTGTGAAGACAGTGGTTCTGTCTGGACTGATTCCGTGCTATTCCAGTCAGAACCCAGCAGTTTTCATAGAAACGGAAATCTGATTCCAGAAGCTTACGTGAATCTGCAGAGGACTTAGAAGAGCCAAGACAGTTTGGAACAAAATTGGAGAATTTCCACCCCTGGATTTCATGACTTTCTGTAGAGATAAAATAATCAGGACAGCACAGTATTGGTGTAAAGACAGATAGGATCCATGAACAAAATAGAGTCTAGAAATGCATCCATACATTATGGTCACTAGGTTTTTGCTGGTGTGAACCAGATCCCAATGGGGGATGTGCACCCTGGCTCTACCCTCACACCACACGCGTCGCTTACAGATGGATCACAGGCCTGAAAATGGGGCTAACACCACAAAGCTTCTAGAGGAAGATGTCACAGATCATTGTGACCTGGGAGTGGGCAGGGACTTCTAAGGGGACAGAAGGCACAAACTGTAGAGAAAAGATTGGAAAATTGGAACTTACAGATCCGCTTATCAGGTGCTCTTGTGACATAGAGAGGCCAAGCCAGGGACTTCCAGAAAACATTTGTGGTGTGTACTCCTGACAGCGGACTTGTGTCTAGCATACATTAATAGGAAGAATTCCACAACTGAGCAGTCAATAGACAACTCAGTAAGAAATGTGCGAGGCCCTTGGATAGGTGCTTCATAGAAGACATGCCAGTGACCCAATACATGAATGGAAAGGTGTTCACCATTACTGGTCATCTGAGAGGAGCAAGTGAAAACCACAGCAAGTTGCCACCACGTGCCCACATTGGCTCAAACTATGATGATCAATGGTATCACATTGTGGGCGCCCTGGCCAGATGGAACTTCATGCGTGCTGTCATTGTGTGACATGGCGGGACCACCTGGGGAACCGTGTCACTTTTTCTAATATAAATGTACTCCATCAAGGTGAACGCATATAAACCGGAGGTTATTTATTCAGTGAAATAACCATGCTTGCATGTGTGCTCAGTTGTGTCTGAATCTTTGTGACCCTCATAGACTATAGCCTGCCAGGCTCCTCGGTCCATGGATTGCTCCAGGCAAAAGTACTGAAGTTGGTTGCCATTTCCTACTCCAGGGGACCTTCCTAGTCCAGGGATTAAACCCATATCTCCTGCATTGGCAGGTGAATTCTTTGCCATTGCACCCTGTGGGAAGCCCTCGATGCAGTACTACCCGGGAGTAAAAGGGACGAACTACAGTAAGTCCCCTACATACAAACCTTAAAGTTGTGAACTTTCAAAGATGCTAACGTGTGTTCCGTCAACGTCAGATGTGAGTAAAATTGCGACTTGCCCTCTGTCTCCTATTGTTGACAATCTTTTGGCTCCACCATCTCCCACCTCCTTCCCTTCCTCCAGTTAGTAACTCTCCCTGCCTGCTCACTCAGTGCTGGCCCCTGTATGCCAGCTGTAGTACTTTCAAGGTGTTGTCCTATAAGATTAAAAAGGTTTTATTTGTTGTGTTTGTTTTTTATGTTTTTATGTGTTTTTATGTGTTATTTGTATGAAAGGTATTGTAAACCTATTGCAGTGCAGTACTATATAGCCGATTGTGTTAGTTGGGTACCTAGGCTAATTTGAACAAATTGGGTTTATGACTATGCTCTTGGAATGGAACTCATTCGTAAGTAGGGTACTTACTATACTGATGTGGCCAGTAACCTGGGGCATTAGCTCAGGTGAATAGAGGCTGTTGCTGGGCCTGAGATGAGGAGCTGTTAGCAGAGGGGAGGCCAGGGAGGCCCACGGTGTCTGGGAGTGACACCCAGGGAAGGGGCGTGGCACAATTTATGTAGCTGCAGAGTCGCCAGTGCCACGTGAGGGTTCAGGCCAGCACACTTAATTATCAGGCTGGGGACAAGGAGCGCCAGAGAGTGGTGAGCTGCTGCCCTGCTCCCAGGGATGCCCTGCAGGTGGGATGCTGCTGAGTAGGGGGTGGAGGTAGAGAGAGGATGGGTTGGGGTCGAGCTGTGTACATAACCTTGGGAACAGACTGTATGGGAAGAGGGGCAGGAGGCTGAAGGAAGGCCTTTTAAAGATGGGAGATGACCCCTGAGGGACTGCTGCTGCTGGCAGCAGTGGCTGTTTCAGTCAGTGGTGGTAAGCTGGGGCATGCTAAGGAAAAGAGAGAGAGGGTGTGAGAGGGGGCAGATGGGGGATGTAGGGAGGGGGGATCAAAGTGGGTGGGAGGAGTGGAAGGGGTACAGGGGGAGGGCTGTGGGCAGTCCACAGGAGCTCTACATGTTTGGGGGCTGGTAGGAAGTCAGCTTTTCTGGCTGGTGTTTCTGGAGAGTATGGCTGAAACCAAGGTCAATACAGAGGCAAAGAGTGGTGTTCTTGGAGCACCTGATCCAGCCATGCCTGAAGGCCCAGCAGTGAGCCTTTTTCAGAGGTGCTAGGGCAAGGTGGTGGCAAGAATTTCACTTGTCAATTCAACCAGGTCTGCAAAAGCAGCCAGGCCCTGAGAACCAGCTCCCAGGAGGTTGGGGAAGGATGGAAGACTGCCCCCTCACCCCCACCCCACCCCAATGTTACAGCCCCCACCCTGGAAGGAACCTGTCTTAAGTGTTCCTTACTCACACCCTCATGGACCCTCCCCTTCTCCCCTTCGCAGGGCAAACTCAGCGAGGAAGCCAGGTGCAGTCCCCAAGTCTGGCTGGGCCAAGGACCCCTCCCCACTGAGAGGAGGGGAGGGACTGCCCCTTGGGAGGGAGTCCTCTGTCAACTGTGGGTGAGAGCATGCAGGGATTTCTGGAAGAGGTGGGCCTGGGGAAGAAGGGAGTCATGCAGGGAGGGAGGTGGGTGGGGGTGACAGCGCCAGACCCCGGCCCCTCATTTGGGCACCTGCAGCAAGGGTGGGGTCCTCAGGCCTCCCCCCACCTCATCTGCCCTCACTGGGTTCCTGGCAAGGTTGGCCTATGGCTGCTTCTCCTGCAGCACGGAGTTGGGGCTCGCGTCCCCTCCTCTGGATGCAGCCTTTTCACCCACTGGGCCTCAGTTTGTTCATCTCTAAAGTGGAGACAATAGTAACACCCCCACCCCCAACCCCAGGGTGGCTGAGAGGTTAACCAAGGCACCTGTTCAGAGTGCAGTTTCCATCTTCACTTCCCTGGGGAGTGGCAGAAACCTGGCTGATGCCCTGGGTTTAGAGCCCAGAGGGCCCATTACTAAGCTCATTGCCCGAGGGGCAGCTGTGTGGCCGCCCCCCAGGTCTGTGGGAGTGGAGTACCTCTCCATGCACCCAGAACGCCCCAGTGAAGCTACCAAAATGTTATTAAAAAGCATGGGCATGCAGCTGTGTGCGTGAAAACACTGGTCAAATCTGAGAGAGAAATGGGAAGTTTTTGTGCCAATCTGTGGATTATAACCTAGGAGGCAGCTTCTCAAAGGGCTCTGAGGATGTCTCAAGGAGATGAGGGGAGGGGCAGCATAAGTGAGCTTTTAAAAAATTATTTGTTTTTGGTTGCACTGAGCTTTTGTTGATCCCTGTGGGCTGGGCTTCTCTTTAGGGTGGCTTCTCATCTTGGAGAATGGGCTTTAGTTGTGGCTCAATGGCTTTAGAGCACAGGCTCAGTATTTGTGGCCCACGGGTTTAGTTGCTTTGTGGCATGTGCAGTCTTCCCAGACCAGGGATCGAACCTGTGTCCACTGCATTGGCAGGCAGAGTCTTATCCCCTATACTACCAGGGAAGTCCATGTATGTGACTTTGTTCGTGGGGTGCAGGCACCCAAGCACACAGCTTGGTGGGAGGTAACTGTTGTCTTTGAGTAGGTCTCTTGTTAATGGTTTTAGTGCTTTCCTCAGTATGGGAAGAGGCAAGAAACTGGTTTCCTAAGATTCTCTCCTAAAAATATCTGACTACCTGCAGGCCAGTCCTGCCAGTTTCCCCAGAGCCCAAAGCACCTTGCCCTGGTCTTTGCCGTGAATTCCTGTTGGGCTATGCTGCAGGTCAGCAACTGTGGTGGCTGGTGACTTGATTCTTGTAGAACTGGGTGGCGGGCAAGAGTCTTTGTGTACAGTCTCCTCCCTTTTGGCCTGAATTTCTATGCAGAGTTGGAAGGCATTTCATGACCAGTTTGTCCCCCTGTGCTCATTCTCTGGTCAGGTGAGGATTTTGTTGCTGGGCACTCGATGTGCTATTACTGGACCAGGCCCTGTTAACAGTAGTCAAGACTTTGGGCCACCTTCTCACAATCTGTCATAGTCTAGAATACAGTTCCCTCTTGTTGCTTCCTCAGGCCACGTCTAGAGTTACATGATTACAGTCACTGGTCTTTTACACTGTGTATCTGGTCAGTGGTTTCAAGTTGCCTTTGTTGTTGTCAGTCTTAAAGGAACTCAACCCTGAATATTCACTGGAAGGACTGATGCTAAAGCTGAAACTCCAATACTTTAGCCATCTGATGCGAAGAATTGGCTCATTGGAAAAGACCCTGATGCTAGGAAAGATTGAGGACAGGAGAAGGGGGCAACAGAGGATGAGGTGGTTGGATGACATCACCGACTCAATGAACATGCATTTGAGCAAATTCCAGGAGATAGTGAAGTACATGGAAGCCCGGTGTGCTATATAGTCTATGGGGTTGCAAAAAGTCAGATACAACTGAGCGACTGAACAACAACAGTCACATGTTTTTTAACGCAGGAACCAGGAATCTTGTCAAATAGGCAGAGTATGGGTGACATAGCTAGAGACATTGACGAGGTTCTCTGTACGTATTTAGGGCTTCCCTGATAGCTCAGTTGGTAAATTATCTGCCTGCAATGCGGGAGACCCTGGTTCAATTCCTGGATTGGAAAAATCTGCTGGAGAAGGGATAGGCTACCCACTCCAGTATTCTTGGGCTTCCCTTGTGGCTCAGCTGGTAAAGAATCCACCTGCAATGTGGGAGACCTGGGTTTGATCCTGGGGATTGGGAAGATCCCCTGGAGAAGGAAAAGGCTACCCACTTCAGTATTCTGGCCTAGAGAATTCCATGGACGTATAGCCCATGGGGTCGTAAAGAGTTGGACACAACTGAGCCACTCTCAGTACGTATTTAAGCTGCAAACTTCCACGAGGTGCAGCCCAGGTGTCTCCCCAGGTCATCTGGTTAGTCTCTTCTCTACCAATCCTTATCTTTAAGGGAAATGACGTAGGGGTCTTGTCCATAATGCACACCAAAGATGTCTGCACACATAAGGTGAGTGATGGGTCATCTGAGCGCCTTCCAGGACTGAGAAAGGACTGAGAAAGTGTGATCTTCTAGGGAGTTACATGGCTAGTGCCAGAAAAAGCAAAATTGATCTTTATGGTTGAGCAGATATTTCTGCTGATGGGGAGGTCTGGTTATTTCATAATGCACCCTAGAGGGGAAGGGGGAGGTCACAGGGCAGAGAAAAAGATTTAACTTTTTCTTGCTTGCCTTACAATATGAATTTTTATTTCATCACCAACACCACCAGACAGAAAATATGAAGAAGCAGCCCTGGAACCTGACAAAGGTCCTTCTCATGGGCCTCCCGGTTTCCCATGTGAGAAGTCCTAGGGCCTGAGCTGAGCAGGCAGAAAGTAGACACATGCCCTGAGATGTGTCCTCAGGCCCTGAAATGGCCTGGCCCATCTCTGTTCACCACTTGTGGTTGACCAGCCACCCAGGGTCACCAGGGACCCCCTTCCTGCTAACAGGATGAGGCAGGGCAGGGGCTGGTGCCCGCCATCCTGCAAAGGGCATGTGAAAGACCTGCTGGATTGCTCCAGGCATAGTCACTGGCCCTTCACGTCCAGCATCCTCTCCCGGCTTCCTCCATACCTGTAGCCTGGTACTCAACCTAGAGAGAAGTCCTGTAACTTTCCAAGAGAGGCTGAGAATCCAGATTTTCTTTCTTTCTACAGAGTCAGAGGGGTGGGGTGCGGGTGACTGTCCCCACCTGGCCACAGGCCCAGCTGATCGGAGCCCAACTATGCCTCCTCCTCAGCTGCTCTTGACTGCCAGCCTCTGTTTCCATGGCAACTGTTCCAGAAATTTAAAAGGAAGAAAAAGTCCTTCCTATGCTGGCTGCCAGCACAGACCCACTCCTGGCTCCAGGTGCAGAGTGCTCACCTCCCACCTCCTGCCTGGCCACTGGGGCCAGCATGCTTCTGGAAGTTTCCTGCCCCCTCCCTAAGTCATCCCCCAGAGTCTTCTACAGCATTTGGTGGTGGGTGGAGGTCTCGGTCAATAGGGCCAGGGTGCAGTGCCCACCAGCTGCCTGGTTGGTTGGTGGAGGGAGATGGTGCCTGTTTGGCAAACAAACACATGTGCACACCCTGCCTGCTTGCTGACCATAGCATTCATCCCTGGGGGCTGGCCCTGTAGTGTGGGTCCCCTGGGTGCCTGCCCACCCCTGGGCATTCTGAAGTACTCATGGGCACTTGGCTTTTATCTCCTCTCAGTTCATCTTCATCTTCTCAGCCACCCACTGGGAGGTGGTGTTGACCCAGAGACCTTTAGGGAACTTGTCCAAGGTCAGAAGCTCCAGGAGGAGCCAAGCTGGACTCTGGCCAGGCCCTGGCTACACACTCGCTGCTGCCCCAGGGAGGCGGGGAGCAGGGGCCTGGTTAGCGAGTCTCATCAGCTGGGGTGCCGGCTCCTCTTGGCCAGGCCATGCTGGCTGCTTGGAGCACAGTGGGGACAGCCAGGGCGATCACTGCCCTGCCAAGATGTAGAGACAGTTCGGGGGAAAACTCGAGGTAAAACCCATGAACATTCAATAGTGAAGTTGTTGAAGGAATCCCATAAGGAGGCAGATGGTGAGAACTGAAGGACCATCTTGGCGGGGGAGCTCTGTGTGCAGAGGAGTCTGATGGTTGAGGACCACGAGAGCCTCCCAGGCGTGCAAGGCGGTGGGCTGCTCCCGTGGAGCCCCGGCTGCTGGGCCCCCTCCCCACTGCCTGGCCCAGCAGGGGAGGGCCAGGAGAAGCGGTGTCCCCATGGCAGGAGCTCAGCAGGGCCAGACCTCTCCTCTCTGTCACAGTTCTTGCCTTTGAGGTAAGTTCCCAAGCAGGTGATTTATTCCCAAACAGGCAGAAGTTCCCATGGGCGCTTCCTGAGGCCACACGGGGCAGGGCCAGGCAGCTGAAAGTCAGCACCGCGGACAGCGCCCTTCAGCCTCTTGTGAGTCAGGACAGCTGTGTGTGTGTGTTTGTGTGTGTGTGTGTGTGGTGGGGCGGGTTGGGGACAGGGTTGGTGGGCATTATTTGTGGGGGGGGGAGTGGTGATGGAGCACGTGGGTTGGGAGGGAGGGTGGAGGGAGTGGACATGACTGACTGTGGGCAAGTGACCCTGACACCCAGCCATCCCTGCCCCTTTAGCTAGTGTCCAGGGCCTCCTGCTTCCTCAGGGTCAACCTTGAGGACCTTTATTTGGTGAGGTCTGATGCTGTCCAGCTGAGTCAGTGTTTAGGAGGCCTCCAGGCTGCAGAGTGTCCCCCACTCCGATCCAACCCCTAAGGGCCTGGGTCAGGATGAACTTACTGCCACCCAGGCCTCCGGGGAGCTGCTGGGCAGGTTAGCAGGTACAGGGAGTGTAGGGTGGTCTTCAGGCCCTCTCATTCTAGGGTGGGCCCCCCTGGGGGCCTTGGCCTTGGCCTCACCTCCAAAGGGGGCTGACTGAACTACTTACCCCACCCTTGCTCAGGGGCCCTTCCGTCTCTGATGAGGCTGCTTCAAGCTGCAGTATGGAGGGTCGAGAGAGAACTCTGCTTGTGCCCATGCGCTACCCTTCTTCCCCAGACTGAGGTGCTTCAGGGCTGTGCTTGAGAGGCCTGCCCTGGGCGCCATGGGGGTAGGTCCAGTGAGCTGGCAGCACCCCTGCTTTTGTGGACAGGCCTGCTGGGGCAGATCTGTGGCACCTGAGCCCTCCTTCACCTCCCTCACCCGGCTCTGGGCTGTTGGGATGGGGGCAGCTCCCGGGGGCATGTCCCTGAGCAGATGGAGGAGGACTATGTGTTGGGGGAGAGGGCACTTAGGGGTTGAGAGAGGATGGGAGAGCAGGAAGGGATAGCCAGGAGAGCCTGGGAGAGCTGAGAGTGCTCCGGGCTCTTGTGAGATAGCACCCAGCCTGTGTTTATCAGTTAAAATTGGGTTCAGGGTGAAAGTTTATTTTTTTTCTTAAGTGAAAATGTTACTGAACTCAGGTCTGGCTGCTCACTGCTTAAAAATCAATACTGGAGTGGCATGTGTTGGCAGGAATGGAAATGGTGCTTTTAATCAGAAAATCAGCAATCTGGGGAGAAGGGACTCTGTCCCCCAAAACGGAGTCCCAAGATTCTGCTTAGCCATGAGGGTTTTAAGGGGGAAAGAGGAAGTGAGGTCAGTTAATCATGGAGATGGGGGCTGGCCCCCACTGCCTGTAGGCTCGTTGGCTCCTTGTGATCTTTCCTCAGTTGCTGTCTTGTTCATGTACTTTGTTCATGAGATTACTGAAGGGGGAAGCTGGGATAGAGCCCTGGTTATCTATTAATTGCTTGGTCTTCCTTTCTATGTCTTTGATCTATGGAGAGACCCAATAGGTTAGGCCAGGGATTGTGTGATCAAAGATTTGAAAGGTGTGCTTGGGCCAGAGATGAGCAGAGCATGGGGGTGCCTGGTTTGAGGTTAGTGACAAGGCAAAAGGGCCTCCTGCGAAGAGCTCTTTCTTGCAAAGAGCTGCTTACAAATCCCCACTTGTTGGAAAATTATTCCATTTCTGTGGGATCAGGGGTGAAGTCCATCTTTTGTAACTTCTGTATGTTGACATAGTGAAAGTGAAAGCTGCTCAGTCATGTCCAACTCTTTGTGACCTCATGGACTATACAGTCCATGGAATTCTCCAGGCCAGAATACTGGAGTGGGTAGCCTTTCCCTTCTCCAGGGGATCTTTTCAACCCAGGTCTCCTGCATTGCAGGCGGATTCTTTACCAGTTGAGCCACAAGGGAAGCCCAAGAATACTGGAGTGGGTATCCTATCCCTTCTCCAGCGGATCTTCCCCACCCAGGAATTGAACCAGGGTCTCCTGCATTGCAGGCAGATTCTTTACCAACTCAGCTATCAGGGAAGCCCTGCATGTTGATAGAGGGCACCATATTCTCAGAGTGGAAGCTGTCGACATGGGTGTGTAGCATGTCTTTGCTGACAATTTTAGTCGTGCATCAACATTGAGTCTGTGACTATGCAGTATTCACTAGCTGCTGTAGCCACTCCTTTGTGACTCTGGGAGGCCTGTGAGACTCAGCTTTTTTACAGAGAGAGACAGGGGGTGTGGAGGGGCCTTTGCGTGTGTGTGTATGTGGGGAAGGAGAGGCACAGGGTTCTGCTGGGTTCCAAAAGCAGCCCCCGGGGGTGCAGTTGCCCACCAGTCTGTCCATCTGTAGGGCCCGCCAGCATTAACCTGGGGATTCCCAGCCCTGAGTCTCCGCTCTGTCCTTTATCACCCCCTCCTGTGACATGCGGCTGCTTCCGCTCACGGTGTCCACTTTCCACTGTGCCCTGATGACCCCCCGTCTGTCCCACTTGACATCTCCCTGAGCTCCAGACCATCCTGCTGCCGGCACAGGGTATCCAGCCATGTGGCCAGAGCTGAGTGCGGGTCCTCCCCACGCCTGGGCCAAGCTGGAACAGGGCCTCCATGGGGCTCAGTCCACCACCTGCCTCCCACATCCTGCCCTCACCCACACAGCCGTTTCCTCTTCTCTTGGCCCTGTTCTCCATCACTCTCCGAGCCTTGGCTCCTCCTCTGCTCAGGCTCTTCTCCTGTCAAGGAAGCTTTCTCGGGGGTGGGCATCGGATTTGTGCGGGGGGGCTGCCGTGTGGCTGGGGCATATGGAGGGCCATCCTGTATCACTGCCTCCCGTGGCCTCCTGTGTGCATCCCCCAGCACGTCGGTCCCAGAGTCTGCCCCTTCCCCCAACTGCTGGCTGAACCCGACCTCCTTGGTCGAGCAGCTGAGGCACCAGGGGCTTTGCCAGTGCTCGCCTGTGAACTGACTGCTCTGACTGCCCTCCTGGGCCTATGTCCACATGTAGGCAACGTAGTGACCTCTTTCTAACAAAATGACCCAAGGGTAGGCCCTGGGGTCAGAGAAAGGGCTGCCTGGTTTCCGAGAGGCCCCAGGCTGGCCTTTGTGGTTGTTTGAGCCAGCCTGGTTGTTAGGGACAGCCAGGCCTCTGCCTCCAACCCCATGGATTGGGGTTTCCCAGGCAAGAATACTGGAGTGGGTTGCCATTTCCTCCTTCAGGGGATTTTTCCCACCCAGGGATCAAACCCATGTCTAACCCTCATCTCCTGCTTGGGTCTCTTGCATTGCAGACAGATTCTTTACCTGCTGAGTAAAGAATGTGCTGAGCCACTTGGGGAGCTGGGAGGGTGACCTTAAGCAGAATGACCCCCCGGGCATTGCCCCGGGGGTCTGATTACAAGGAGTTTGTGCCCGACCCCTCTTTGACTGCCTATCCCAGGCCCACAGCAGTTGCCTAATTGTGAATGTCATTAGAGGCAAGTGCTAATTGTGCCTGTGATTGTCAGCTGCGCCTGTGATTAGCTGTGATTTGAGCCCCAGAAAGGCCTGGTGGGGGTGGTTGGGGCTCCCTCTGTGGGTCTGACTGCATCACTTAGTACTGGCTGAGCTGGGCACCCCTCAGCCTTTCCGAGCTGCTTCCCTGAGGCTGGCAGAGCCCCAGCGAGCCCAGCAGTGTCCCTGGGGGTCCCCTTTGTGGCTCTGTGACCAGCAAAGTGTGAGCCAGCGCAGCTCAGACTCAGGCCAGTAGTCGAGGGCAGGCTGTGCTGTGAGAACATTGGAGGACTGGGCCCACTTGCCTTGGGGTTTCTGGCCGGCATGGGGCTGGGGCTGCAGTTTGGGCTGGAATGAAGAGCCCCTGTGGTGGGGAGAAGGTGGGAGGTGCACAGAGAATCAGAGGGGCAGGAGAATCCTCAACGTGACCCAGGCCTTTCCTGCTGTTACGAAGGTATGTCTGCCAAGGCAGGAGGCGGGACGCACCTTGTTTAGCAGTTTGTTAGCTTGCTTTATACCTTCTAGGAACGTTACCATATTTAGACACATGGCGCTTGGGTCTTGCTTGTCCACACCCCTGGGCCTCACCTGTGTAAGGAGCCTGGTTCTGTTGAGGGCTGTGCTTGGAGCCCAGAATGGAGGCCGAGACACAGAGGGTCCTGAGATGTTTGCCGAGCGAGCAAGCCCCACTCTCGACACCAAAGCCCCTGTGTTCATCCATCTGCCATTCACAGGGACACTTGAAGAAAAACAAACCAGGGTGAGGCCGACTGCGTAAAAGGGGGGCTTTATTTACTCCCCTGCAGCAGCGTCCGCTCCCGCACACGACGACCCTGCGGAGCCACTGCGCAGTGTGGAACCAAGACTGCCTGGCACTAAAAACACATTGAAAACATCAACGCTCTTCCCTTTTTTTCCTTTTTTTTTTTTTTTGGTACAAAATGATACAAACAACAATACAAAATAGTTGTGCTGTTGACGATTACAAAAAAAGTTGGAACGTTTGTCTAACTGCGCGATGCTCAGAGTTGCAGTGAGAATACATCATACTCCAGTATCTTTCCCCAGAACAACCATAGTCATGCGGGCTGCTACACATGTTGTCCATTGTCAGAAAGAAACATGCAAAAAAAAAAAAAAAAATCAGAAAGGGAAAAGGAGAGAGAAAGGAAAAGCGAAACGCGTTCCAATTATACACAGAGGTGCTCCCCCCATGGGATCCCGGCATCGCGGAGCCTGTCGTATGTACACCACATGGCCAGAGACTGTCTCACAGGGCGCTCTTCGTGGGGGAGACTGTGTTTGCTTTTTTGGTGTTCCTTTCAGCCTTGACAAAACCCAAGACTCCCTTCCCTGACATTTCCCCTCAGAGAGAACAGAGTTGTCTCGAAGACCTGGGTGGGTCAGTGGTGCTCACAGTAGGGAAGCCTGATGGCTGGCTGGTACCCTGACGCTCTGGCGGTGGGAGGCCTGGCGCCTGGGTGTTCTGAGAACACGAGAAGGGGAAGGCCGGAAGGGCTGCCGAGGCCTGATAGGCTCGGGGCCCCGGGCTGGGGATGCCTGCTTCTCAAGGCTGGGGTGTCCTTGCAGGTGAGTCCTGGTCACAAGAACAAAAATCTCTGCGGGCACAGGACCTGCCCGAGCACCTCGCCAGCGCTGAGTCCAGGCCTTCTCTGGTCGCCCCTCCTAGTCTGGACCCGTCACATCTACAAGCTACGTGAGAAACGTTTGACACTGACTGTGTAGCTAATGCTAACCGTTGGTTGGGACAGAGTTCCCGGATGCTTCTGGGAGTGGGTGGGGGTCTCCAGGGGCTGTCTGGGGTGGAGGTGAGGAGGGGCTGTTCTTCGGCTGCCTGGGAGCAGGGATGGGGCCTGTGTAACATAGACAGATTGTGGGGTGGGGGCCTGGCAGTAATGAGAGGAGGGGGAGAGGAGCTGCAGGGAGGCTGGGGGGCTGGTGTTCAGGACAACGAGCTGTGGGCTGGGCCTGGCACCCCATCCCTGGGGTAATCCCAGGACCCTGGGGACCCAAGGAGGCTTCAGGAGTCCAGTGTGGAGAGTTCACAGCTGTCTGGGTCCCCCACCCCATATTCATACTTAGAACTTTGACTCAAAAAAACAAACGCGAGATTCCAGCTCACATCTCACCAACCCTGAGGACACTAGCAGTCCTCAAATGGCCACGCCCCCAGGTGCTGGGACAATCCTCATTGGCTGTCTGACCCCGAGCGATTTGCATAGCAGGAAGCGGGTATCCCCCCACCTCGGCAGGCTACCCACCCAGGTCTGTGAGATGGCCTGTGTGCCTGGGGGCATTAGTACATGACCCAAGTGGCCGCTGCCTCCGTCCACCTGTCCCTTCTCCCTCCCTGGGCCATTGTGGACAGGGTCAGGATGGACCTGCCTCCCTCAGGCTACAAGCCGAGTCGCCTCCCCAGCTCAGCTCAGCCCTGGGAGAGTGGATGGAATTAGCGAGGAGTTTGGTTTGGGGAAGACCCTGACGTCCAGCGGAGACACACCCACGCAGATCACACACACACACACGTGTACACTCAAGTTCATCTTTGAGGCTGAAGCTGTTTAGAAAAGAGGATGACCATGGCATTGGGGGCAGGCCATGGGCGGGGGTGTGGATCAAAGACCCCCCCTCCATGGAGAACATGGGGAGTATGTGCACCCCTGTCTCAGGTCCTCTGGAGGCCTGACTCCAGGAGCAGGCCCAGGGTGGGGCTCCAGGGCAGGCCCGATGCCAAGTCCTGCTGGGGAGCCGAGAGCAGGTGAGGATTCCCCTGGAGGGGCCTCTCCAGCCAGCCCAGGTGCCTTCATACCAGGCAGGCTATCCCTGGGTGATGCTTGGGGGAGAAGCTGCTCCAGGGCATTTTCTCACCCGTTCCCCTCTAGCTGCCCACCCCCCGCAACCCTGGCAAACACAGCAGGGGCTCTGGTGGGTCCTTGGGACGCAGCGCCTCTTGCTGTCCTGTGGAACTGAGCCTGGAGTCTGGTTTGAGAGTCACACTGCCCATCAAGAGGGCACATCCAGGTCTGAGAGCTTGAGCAGCTAACTGGCCCAGCAGCTGCTGGGTGCTGACATGGGTCCAAAGGAAAGGAGACTGTTCCCGGCAGGCATGGCCCAGACACATGTGTGGGATGGACGGCACAGATGATGGGACTGTTTCGGCATTGGAGTAGACCTCTGCCATCCTTGTCAGCTCCTGGGTTCCAGAGACCGGTCCAGAGGGGCAGGGCTGGGGCAGACCCCAGAGTCTCCTGCTGGCTGTGATGGTTTCTGGACCCCAAGTGAGCATCAGCTCTCCCTGTGGTCGGTGCAGCCCTGCCGGTGGCCAGAGACATCCAGAGCCTTTGGGGGCTGGACTGGTGCGTGTCTGGGGGCCTTTGACTTGGGGTTCCTTGGGAGTCTCATTGAGAGGGTGGAGGGCTCATGCCAGGGGTTGGTGGGATGCTGGCTGGTTTTGCTTGTGGTTTCTTGGGACACCATACTGTCTTGGACCAAAGATAGTGGGGACCTGGGTGGCTTTCAGGGTCACAGTTGGCCCTGGGGGAGGCCTAATGATTGACTGGGGGGCCCTGGGGATGGCCAGGGGCAGCCATGGGGAACATCAGGGACGGCCCCAGCTGTTTCCAGCTTCTGGGAGTCGGGGCAAAAGTCAGAGTCACAGTGGGTCTTGGGTCCACGGGCTTGGCCTGCACCCAGGGGACTCGCTGCTGCAGAAGCTGAAGGTGGGTCTTCGTGCTGACCTGGGGACCCCATGGGGTAGGAGACCCTGACTGTGGACAGCAAAGCATGAGGACTCAGAGGGGCTGATGGGGTTTGGACCTGTTGTTCTTTGTCAATTTTGTCAAGCAAGTCACCCATTTGTTTTCTTGATAAAAGATTTAAAAAAAAAAAAAAAAAGGACACATTCTTCCCAATTCCTTAATTGGTGCCTTCAGAGCTGGGACTAGCCAGGGCTAGGGGCGCTCAGGACCGGGTGGGGGGTCTGTCTGCTTGCTTTTAGTCGCTCCTGAGTTTGAGGGAATCTGATACATGTACCAAAAGGCACTTTCATTTTTTTTTTAAAACAGTGCTTCTGTCCTAAGAAATTCAAGTTAAGACAGAGTGCCTCTTGCTCTCCTCAGTGCTGAGTCAGCCGCGGGTCAAGTGTTCATGCCAGACAGCTGGGGCGGGGGCAGGGTGGGGACCCCCACCACGGAGTGACACGGCCTTGCGGGTCGGGAAGGCCCGTTGCCTCCTCCAGTCCTGCTCCTCCCGTCCGTCCGTCCGTCCATCTTTGCGTCCGGCGGGGAAGCCCGTTAATCCTCCTCACCGCCTCCGTACATGTCTGCCAGCTTCTTGAATCTGGGCCCCCAGTCGTTCAGGTAGTCGTAGTCCTGGTCTCCGGAGCTGGAGGAGTCCAGGGAGCTGACGGAGCCTGCTGTGGAGCCGCTGCCCTCGTAGTCAAACACCAGCAGCGAGTCGTACGGGGGCGCCGTGGGGTCATTGTCGGCTGCGCGCAGTCCCTGGGGCCACAGAAACGGGGTTAGAGTGCGGGGCGGGGCCGTGCGTGCAGTAGGTGCTCAGTAAGTGCTGCCGTATGTCCTTGAAAGGGGTCTCAGAGCTGAGTAGAGCAAGGTTTACCGACTGGCCTGGCGGGGGAGGCGGCCACACACCGGCTTCGCCGTGCCCCCCTTTCCCACAAAGGAAGATGCGCAGAGGTGGGGCGCACCCTTGATGCCCGTGGACTTGGCAGGTGGGCACCTTGGGCTCAGTATCAAGACTGGGGGGGAGCGAGCTAAGGGAGGGACCCTGTTGGCTGGAACTTCAGATCCCAGATGTCAGGAGGGGCCCTCAAGTGTGTGGTCAGGGGGCGGCTTGGCCTGCCCCCCACCACACCCCCAGGCAGGGCTCAGTGAACCCAGGTCTGAATCTGCCTCCTCACGCCACCCCCTCACAGAAAAGTGAGCTTTTCTGGTCCGTGTGAGCAAGTGTGCCCCCCCGCCCCCCCACCCCCCACCAGACCACCCACCTCATTGATGAAGTCGCCGATGTCTCCCGGGTGGGGCACCACGGGCCTGACTGGGTACTGGGGTTCGGCGCCCACGGGCCTCTCGTCCACCCGCCGCACTCCGGGGGCCTTGCTCAGCACGTGCTCCATGGCCTCTGGCTGCTGTAGCTGGCTGAGGTCGTAGTCCTGTGGGGGGGGGGTGGTGGAGTCCACGAGGGGGCCCAGGGTGGGGGACAGCAGGCAGAGACAGGGGGGAGGTCCATGGGGCGCATCCTCATCCGGCTCTATCACCTGGTCTGTCCTCCCTGAAAGGCTTGCCTCGCCTCTGTCCATCAGATCCTGTCTGTCCTCAAGGCACATGTAGGGTCTGTGCCCCCAGCCCCCCACAACCTGGGTCCACCCCTCACCTGCTCTGTACCTCGTCACTGACCTGGGACTGCTGTTACCCCACTTCACAAGGATCTCTAAGCTTCCATGGGGTAAAGTGACAGTGAAAGTCGCTCAGTCTGACTCTTTGTGATCCCCATGGACTGTGCTGTCCATGGAATTCTCCAGGCCAGAATACTGGAGTGGGTAGCCTTTTCCTTCTCCAGGGAATTTTCCCAACCCAGGGATTGAGCCCAGGTCTCCCACATTGCAGGTGGATTCTTGACCAGCTGAGCCTGGTAAGGCTCACCCCAAATCCCCAGTGAGGCCCAACCCACAGCTCCCAGGTCCCCTTCAACGAGCCCCGGGATGCAGGGTGGCACAGGCCTGGGGTCAGTGGCTGAGGGAGGTGCGGGTGGGGGCACAGGGCTGAGGGGAGGTCACAGGGCCTGCCGGGGGTGTGCTCAGCAGGGCTGGGCAGGCCCCCACAGCCTCACCTGGTCCTCCTCGCCGCCCCCTTCCTCGTCGTACTTGAGGATGTTGTCCCGCACGTCGTCCTCGGGGTCGATGAGCAGCTGCTTTGTGTGACGCTCCTTCTCCCGCCGCTTCATCCACACGACGAAGAGCAGGACCATGGCTGCGGGGTGGGGCTGCTGTGAGCAGGCGTGCGTGTGTGCACCCTCGGGAGTGTGTGGAAGGCGGGCACGTGTGGCCACTGGGGCCCGTGTCCATTACCACTCCCCTCGTCTGGATTGGGCTGGTGGCAGACTCTGGTGGGTGGGGTGTCCCCCCGCCCCGGAACCTCCAGCCGCACTCACTGAGCAGCATGACGATGCAGATAAGGATGGCCACAATGGCACCTGTGCCCAGCCCGGCTGCCGCCACTGCGCCCACGGTGGTGCAGTCGCCGTTGTCGTCGCACGGGCACACCTTGACTTTGATGATGGACGTGTGGGACAGTGGTGGGTTCCCCGAGTCCGTGACGGTGATGGGGACGTCGTACACCCCGGCCTCCAGGTGCAGGACGCGCAGGCTGAGCTGGGCGTAGTCACCTGGGTGGGGGCGGGGCGTGCTCTGCTCAGCGGGCAGCCAGCCCGCCCTCCTGAGCCAGACGAACGCAGGCAGAGGCTCGGCCTGTCTGGCTAAGACACACATAGGCACACACGCACATGCACACACACATACCACACACCATCTGTTGTCCTGTAAGGTTAAGAGACTTGGCAATTCAGGAATAGACCAATTGCAACATGTAGTATGAAGGAATTATTTCCTTAACATAGAAAGAGTTCTACCAAGTCAATTAGGGAAAAAAAGAAAACCATTCCAAAGAAAAATAGTGAAGGACATTGAACAGATAATTCACAGAAGCAAAAAATGGCAAATAGATGAAAAAATGTCCACTGGTAGTTAAAAGATGCAAGTGGAAACAGTGATTTTAGCTAAGAAATTAGAAAAATGATTTTAAAACAATAATGCTGTGTTGGCAAGGTTTGGGGAACAAGTAAATGCTATCAGAACTCCAGAACTTGGAAGCCCTGTCCACCAAGGCCATGGCTAGGAAAGTGCCTCAGGGAACATGGTGGTGGTGGGGGGGCCCATTGTTCGATGACTGGCTCGGGGAGTGGTCTCGGTCACATGCGGTTACAGTGGCAGAATGGTCATGTGGAGCTCTTTAAAGGACAAAGTTGGGGCCTGCCTTGGGGCCTCCTTGGTGGCTGAGCCCTGGAGTAGGCAGGGCCCCTGCCCTGCAGGAGAGGGTTGCGCAGCCCCTGTGAGACTGGCTCCTGACTCCACTGCTCCTGCTTCCCTGGTGACAGGCCTGGGTGGGGCTGCCCTCCAGACTCGGTCTGACTTTCCTGGCGACCAGGCAGCCAGTGGGCGGGTGCCCGAGGTGGGCTCACCATTGAGGCGGGTGACAGTCCAGTTGTTGCGCACGCTCGCTGGGACAAAGGGCAGCTCGAAGACGTAGGGCCCGATGTTGGGGTCCACGTCAGCATCAGCTGCTGTGATGTTGATGGCATTCAGGCTGGGCTTCTCACAGACCTGCGCCTCCTTGGGCAGCAGCTCAGGGGCATTGTCGTTGATGTCGATAAGATAGATCTGGAGGGTCCCAGTACCGCTGGCTGGGGGGATCCCTGTGGGTCGGACATGGGCAGTCACGCGGTCACTCCTGGGCTCCACGAGCACAGGCCTGCCCAGGACACACCCTATGGCCCCATACACTGACTCTGCTGTGTGACATACACAGCGACTCATTTGCACACCACGCACAAGCGGCACACGCCTGCGGACGTGTGGTCGTCCTGGAGCCCCCAAGCCCAGCCCCTGCCTCAGTGCGGGCCCACGCTGTGGGAGGACTGGTGCCGGCTGGCCAGAGCTGCTCCCTCTGTCCTCTGCTGACCGTGGTCCTGCCTTTTGGTGGCATCTCCAACCTGACAGTAACAATCGTGTTGTTTGGCTGAGGCGGGCTTCGAATGGATGAGGGAGGGGCTCCGGGGCACCAGTGGCTGAGGGGGCCCCGCTCACAGCCCCCCACCCAGCACATCTCCCTGCCTCTGGGCGCACCATTGTCAGCCGCCAGGAAAGTGGCCTCATAGACGTTGTTCTTGATGTAGAGAGACTCGCGGTCAAGCACAGCCGCCGTGCTGATCTGGCCGTTGGTGGCGTTAATGTGTAGCCAGTTCGCTGGGTCTGAAAGCTTTGAGTATCTGCAGGGAGGAGGAGGGGTGAGACGAGGGGCTGGGGGAGCCCCTCCTGCCCGCCCGCTTGCTCTCTGAGCTCACTGGGGCCTCTCACTTGGGCCGGTGACAGCAGTGGCTGGGAGTCCTTGAGGAGGACGGGCTACTCAACCTCACAAGAACCGTGGGAGGCAGATTCTCCTATCACCCCCCTTTACAGAGGGGAGACGGGGGAGCAGAGAGGGCTGGTGACTTGCAAAGTCACACAGCTCAGGAATGAGCGGTGGGGTCCGGACCCAGTCTGACACTAGGCGTGGATTAATGTCCTTCAAGCTTTCCCCACTGTCTTGTGTTGGGGCAGCTGGGTGGCTGGTGATCCAGCTGTCCCCAGACTGGGCCTCCCTGCCTGGGGGCACCCCTAAGCACCCACCCAGGACTTTCTGGGTCTCAGGTTTCATGGGGCACTTTAGGACTCTTCTCTGTGAAGCACGAGGCACCCCTTCCTAGGGCCTGAGGGCGCTCTGCGGGCCCACCTCACAGCCTGCTGCATGAACCGGTCGGGGTCCACTGCTGAGAACGTGGTGAGTACGGTGCCAGTGGGCACGCCCTCCTCCAGGCGGATCAGCTTGTGGTTGGAGGGGAAGTAGGGGGCCTCGTTGATGTCCATGACGGAGATGGTCACCCCCGCCGTGGACTGGAAGGACATCTGGATCCCGCTGGCCAGGGGCGCCTGGTTGGACACCATCACGGTCAGCATGAATGCTCTGTTCAGCTCGTAGTCGACTGCCTGGAATGAGAGGCACCAAGAGGGGCAGCCGGCTTAGTGCCCACGGGGCTGCTTGGTCTGCACCTGCTAGCTCTGGGCCCAAGAGGCTGGTCCCCAGGAATGCCGTCCCCCAGCTTCTGTGTCTGGCTTCCTGTGGGGTTAGGGCAGTGGGAGGAGAGAGAGAGTGGGGTTGAAGGACCTCACACCTCACCTTCCACCCCCAAGTCAGGGAGTGGCAGCAGCTGGGTTCCCTGGGGGCCACAGTTCCCCCAGGCGCCCCCCAACCAGGCCTCCAGCTCTCATCCTGCATTGGGAGTGTGGAGCCCCCACCCTGCCCCTGACACCCTGGGGGGCTGTTGTCTGTCCAGGCTGCTCACGTGCTGTGGTGGCTGCAGGGGTGGCCCCCAAAGATGTGTCCACCTGGAGCCTGTGAATGTGCCCTTTGGGCACATAGGGTCTTTGCAGGTGTGATGAAGGTGAAGGTCTTGAGAGGTGTTGCCCTGGATTGAGGTGGCCCCCAGTCCAAGCATGGGTGCCTGGGAGTCAAGGGAGAGAGACTTGAGATGCAGGGAGGGGCCAGGTGAAGGCGCAGAGGCAGAGGTGGGGTGGTATGGGTCCAGCCAAGGACAGCACCAGGAACTGGACGAGGCTGGGGGGACCCTCCCAGAGCTGTGAGAGGACATCCTTCAGTTGTTGTCACCCATCCGGTCAGGGGTGAGTTACAGGACACCAGCCCCTGAGGGCTTGCGGGCCCTTCACCTCTGTGTGGGCCCCTGCGTGAACATTCTTTCCAGTTCACACACGTGTTGGGGTCTTAGGACCCTGACTGATAAGCACTGGTGTGGTCTGCAGGGTGTGGCTGGCCTGCGGGGTCATCTTCACATGTTGAGGAGGACGAAAGCTGCACAGAACTACCTGGGGCCCTAAGATGTGTAATTATTTGTGGCAGAGCTCGCAGCAGTCTCACTGGACAACAAGCAGCACGTCACACTGCGACTGAACTTGAATAATTCTGCTTGGATGCATGTGAAGTAGCACGTGCCCGAGAACGTTCACCACAGCATCATCTGTATCATTCACAGAGGATGCCGCGGTTTCCACGGCACTGGTGGGTGGACGAGCAGCGTCCACACAGTGGGGACATTTGCAGCTGTAAGAACCAGGGCGATGCACACAGAAGTGGCGAGACCTCCCGGATGGATTGGTGAGCTGAAAAGGCAGCATCCTTCATGTGCTGCCTCTTGTGTAAAAGGGGGAGAGGAGTGTGGATTTGTGTATGTACCTGCTCATACTTCTAGAAAGAAATGCTGAAAAGAGGGAAAAAAAACCTCGTTAAAATGGTCACCCCTGAGCAGAGGGAAGGACCCGGTGGAGGGGAGTCTGGGGGCATGAGTTTGCTGCATGTTTTGTCGTATAGCTTTGATTTTTGGAGCCACATAAAATCTTGTTGTTGTTCAGTGGCTAGGTCATGTCCGACTCTTTGCAACCCCTTGGACTGCAGCATGCCAGGTTGCTCTGTCCTCCACTGTCTCCCGGAGTTTGCTCAGATTCATGTCCATTGAGTCGGTGATGCTCAATGGTAATACAACTCCCAAGAAAATAATGATTTCTAGTGACTAGGACAGTATTTAGATCGTGAGTCCTTCGTGGTATGTATTCTGAGGATAACAGTTCTTGCAGAAAAGTCTTAAATTCATTTGGTCTTCCTGGTGTTGGCAGTGCTGTTTGGTTTGTTATTTTTTAAGTTTATTACGTAAAGTCAGTTCTCTATATCCATGGGTTTCACATCTGTGGACTAAATCAACCACCAACTGGAAATATTTGAAAAAAATTCCAGAAATTTCCAAAAGGCAGACCCTGAATTTGCCATACACAGGCATTTATTTATACAGTGTTGTTATTGTATCAGGTATCATAAGTTAAAATATATGTGAGAGTATGTGCAGGTTGTGTGGAAATACTGTGCCATTTTATATGAAAGACTTGAGCATCTATGGATTTTGGTGTCTCCCTGAGCTGGAGGTCCTGGGACCAGTCACCCCATGGATGCGGAGGGGCAACTGTGTGTTGTAGGTTCAAGTAAATTAGCAATTAACATTATTTGGAGCTAACCAAGATTCAGTGTAAGAGAAATGAGATCAAGTACAAAAAGCAATAAAGTTAAGTAAAACCCTCCCATGTTCAGTTTGGATGAAGTGTTCATGTGAATGAATGGGTGAAAGATTCGAGATGGTCAGGAAGCACATTCTCTAAAATGAGGGACCAGATGTACCATGAGGAAGCCATCGACAGGGCTGGCACCACGGACCCCGAGTTTGTGACAGGTCGGCAGTGGGGGGGCGGGGGATGGTCTCAGTGTGGAGAAATTCAAGAGATGGTGCAACCGAACAGTGTTGGGACCCTTTTGGGATCCAGACTTGAAAAACGGCACAGCAAAGAGATGGCCTTAGGAAAATGGAGAGAAGTTAGGTGTGGACACATCCTGGAGACTGCAGAGGTGTGGTTGGCTGTGCCAGGGGCTGTAGCGGGACATGGTTAGGAGAGCAGAGGAGGGCATCCTGAGGTCTGGAAGCATGGATAGAGCAACGCTAGCAAGCAGGGAATTGCAGTGCCAGGCGCGGCACTCCTGTCTCTCGTGGCTAGGTGCCCTTGGAAACATCTGTGATAAGTACTGTGACACATCTCTGCTAAAGGGGACTTGATGGCCTCGTGGGGCCAGTGGTCCTGTGAGACCTGTGGGTGCTGGAGGCGGGCCCCCTGCTTGCCCAGCTGAGGTGCCCCCGCCCTGTCTGGACTCCCACTGCAGTCTCTGTAAGCGTTTAGTCATAATGCCTGGTACATCAAACTCATGCCTTTTCAGCCTCTGTTACTAAATAAGCTATGGAGTACAGGAAGGAGTTTAAGAAGTAATCTAACTGGGTGGGCATGGAAAGGGGGCTGAGGGTGCCTGCCCACGGGAGGGCCTGAAGGCGGCAGCAGAGATCGGGGTTCTGGGGCCGACACCCTCATCTCCTCCCCACTGTCCCCTCACCACCCCCGATGACCCTGAGGGGGGACTCTTATCCTCTGCAGGCGTGGTCTCATCTGCCGATAAAAGGGGTGTTTCACAGAGCCCCCCAGAGCCCCCAGTGAGGCACCCCATCCCTCCATGGCACTTACCCCTTCATGGCTGAGGCCCCCCTGCCCCGCCAAGACCTGTGTGGCTGCCAGATCTCCAGCCCCTCCCCCAGGGTCCCCCTGAGAGTAAAATGGGGGCCACTTCGCTTGAATACACTGTTTCATAGAATTACAGTGGTTTCGTCTGTGAACAAGTCACTGGAGGAAGTGATCTTTCTCCCGTGTGTATCAGGTCGTGTCCCTGGAGGACGTGGGATAATGCTGCGTTTGTGTTAAAACTGTGTCACCATGTGAGCGAGGACACCTTCCAGAGGACGGTCATGGCCAGTAAGGTCCACAGGAGGGAAAGGAAAGTGTATTTGTCATGGGGAATATGATCAATTGTAACAGGGAATATGATGAATTGTAATGGGGAAAATGATCAGTTGTAATGGGGAAATCAATAGGTGATTTGCTCCCACCCTTCAGTCGGAGTCTGACACACTCACCTGGTCTCTGTTTGGCCACCTCCCCCCGACATGGCCACGACCTCTGCTCAAAGCCCAGTGGTCTATGCCCCGCCGAGAGGGAGTAGCCCAGTGCGGGGTGCAGGCTCTTGGGCCGGGGGCATTAGAGCCTGTGGGGAACCTGGGAACCGCACTGTCCCCACGGTCAGGAGGCTCCAGGGGAAGCCTTGCTCTGGGAGCTGCAGGGGGAGGAGGGGCTGGAGGGACTGCGGCCCCTGAGCTGGCCTGCTCCCTGGTGTTCTCTCCTCCTGACCCTCCTCTGGGCACCTGGGTCACAGCTTGCTCACTGCCCCCGACAGGGCTTGTCATCTCCTGAGGGGAAGCAGGAGAGGCTGATTCTCGGCTTTCGAGCTTCGGGAGCTTTGGGCCGGGTGTGGGGAGAAGATGGGAGAGTTCTCTCTTGGTGGGGCGGGGGATGGCAGGTCACACTGGCAGCGTCCTGGGGGTCATGTGACTGGTCCTTGTGAGACTGCCTTTGACCCTGCCTTTTGGGAGTGCAGGCACTGAACCTGGACGTCGTTTCTGTTACGTCTGTCTTGGGGCGGGAAGTGAGGGAGCACCCACCTTAACCACGGTGACCATGCCCTCGTTGGTGGTGGGGTCCGTGCGGACGCTGAAGTGGCCCGAGGGGTCCCCACTGATGATGCGGTAGACGGCGTTCCAGTTCGGGGAGTGCGGCTGATCTCGGTCCATCACTGTGAGGTTTGCCACCACCATCTCCACCCGGTTTTCTGGAACTTCCCCTGCGTACTGTAGGGTGTCAGAAAAGACAGTGTGAGGAACCCACATGGAAGCCTGGTGAGATCAGAGAGATCCCTGGCCACCCTGGGGTCTGCCCTCTGCCTCCAGCTGCTTCCACACAGTGATCCCCAGGGGTCGGCCCATCCCACGTCTGTGCCAACCCAAGGGCGTCCAGAGAGGCCCAGGCTTGTCTGCATACCGAGCCCCACCTGTGACACCCGAACACCAGGTTGCTCCCCTAAGTCCCCTTCACGCTGCCCTGCTCCATGCAGCGGGGGACCAATGCTAGTACCTGGGGCTTACGAGAGAGTAAAATGTGCTTGTGGGACAGGAAATGAACAGGAGTGGGCAGCAGCTGCAAAGGGCTTCCTGAACCGAATCGCCTCTGGGTCCCTGATGGGCTCTGGGGCCTGTTTCAGCAGCTGTGGCTGGGCAGGTGACCAGACACGGAGCCTTGGCCCATTTTTTCCTATCGCAGCTTGGTGAGGGCTTTGAGCCATCCCCGTCAGTGAGTGTGGTTCACAGGGCAGCAGTGGTTATGGGCAGGCAAAGTGTGTGTGAGTGTGCGTGGCTGTTGGTGCTGGTGCTGAGAGAAAGCTGAGCGCCTCCCACCAGTGAGAATCACTGCTGTGCAGACATGGCCCAGCTCAGAAGAGCCCTGATCTGGGTTTATGCTCTGCATCAGTCTGGAAATTCTTCCTTGTGAACGAGGGCCCTGCATCCTTACTTTAACACTGGACCTGCAAGTCACGTGACTGACCTATGACTGCGCAGTGTGCTTTTGGGCCACAAAAGCCGGGCACAAACCTGGACAAATAGCCAGGGCTTCCTTGTGTTCACAGCAGCGCAGCCCTAACCATGGTTACCGACTTCCGGGTGAAGTTTATTGGAAAAGGGTATTTTAATTTCATGCAGGTTTAATAAAGGTTCTCAAAGAAGGGCCTTAAGCTGGTAAGTCTGATTTAGGATTTTCTTGTCAGCCTTCCCCTAGCCATCATGAGTTTTTAATTTAATTTCTGAGGTTTTCAGGCACAGGGAAAGCCTCCCCCATGCCCCATGGGATACTAAGGCAGATATTTGGGAAAGGAGGGATTTAAGGAGTGTTGGAATGGGATTTCTTGCCTTGCTGTAATCCAGAACTCACACCTACCCACCCCAGGGGCAGGTGGATTTCCTGTTCAATCCTAACTCCTCCCAAGGGAGGGTCACGGTAGCAGAACAGTTGGCAGGGAACAGGGAAGCCCAGCGACCCCTCAGCTGCGCCGAGCAGATGGAGGTGACAGCGCCTGCCCCCCACCCGCTGGGGGATGCCAAGCCCCCGAGATGTTGCTCTGTGCCCCCTATTCAAGCCATGACTGGTCCCATCTCGGCTCAGGTCTGAGGACCTGCCCCCTCCTGCCACCTTCTCCCAGGGCCCAGGACCTGGTATGGCTGAGGGTGTGAACTGCGAGGGGGTGCCCCTACCTGGCCCCTGCCTGGGGATCTGTCCTGGCAGCCCTTGTCCAGCCAGGATGTGGTCGAGCCCCACCAGCCTTGGGGCCTGAGGGGCTGAGTTGGCTTCTGTTGGGAAGTGACATCCCAATAATTTTAATGTATATTTTTTCAGTTTCTTTGTTATTTGCAGTTGGGGTTTCCAGTCTCCTCCTCTTCTCTCCTATCCACCCTGCACTTCTGGGCTCCTCTCTTCTCTCTTCATTTTTCTACACGTGAGGCCCTGGGGACTCCACAGGGAGGGAAGTTCCAGCTCAGGGATACGGGCCGAGAGGGATGGAGCTCGGGGTGGCTGGTGCAAGGGGTCGGAGGTGGGGGCGGCACAATGTCCCGGTGATTT
Source organism: Dama dama (assembly GCF_033118175.1). Lineage (NCBI taxonomy): Eukaryota > Metazoa > Chordata > Mammalia > Artiodactyla > Cervidae > Dama > Dama dama. The sequence continues at coordinate 55,412,124 of NC_083703.1, forward strand.
TAATCTTTGAAGTTTAGTTTCCTGTCCAGTGAAACTGCAGCGATTTCTGTTGGCTGCCGAGTTTGGAATCGGGAGCCTACAGGTGGGAGCCGTGGCTCATAATAACGGGGTGAGACCTGGGGGCTGACATCCATCCTCCTCCACCCCTGGGAGGAGCCCAGGGCCCAGGACCGGGTGGGAGGCTGCAGCCTCGCCCCTCCTTGCGGTGATGTGGTAGGAGCTCGTGAGTAACGCGGGGACGTGCCCCCGTGACACTGGCTCAGGGGAGGACCTGACCCTCAGCCATAAGACACCTTGAAGCTCCTCGCTGGCTTTGTGGTTCACAGGCGGGCTTGGTCACCCCCTTTCCAGAAAGCGGGGTACTGGGGCTTGTCCTCTCTTCCATCTTCAGGGAAGCCTGGGATGGGAACCGCCAGAAGCTCACCCTCCATTTTAAAGATACGTGTTTCTTGGCTCTGCCAGGTCTTAGCTGTGGCACGTGGGACCTTTTGTGGCACGTGGGATCTTTAAAGTTGTGGCATGTGGGGTCTAGTTCCCTGACCAGGGATTGAACACAGGCCCCCTGCACTGGGAGTAGGGAATCTTAGCCACTGGACCACCAGGGAAGTCCCCCTTTTAAAAAATATTTAACCTAATTTTATTCATTTGTCTTGGATGGGGTCATCTAGTCAAATACACAGTGAAAACGAACCTACCACAGTCTACAACTACGTACCTGCAGGACTCCCGGCCTCCTCTTTTGATATTTACATAATATAGTTTATTTACAAGAAAAGGATTGTTGTGCTCTTCACCTGTCCTGTCCACTGGCTTTTCAGTGATTAATCTATTTGGAGGATTTTCCATATTAGAATATATACATCACTTCATGTTTGTTTCAAGTGGTTCTGTTGTATTTGATTGTATCAACATATAAGAATTTCTCTGACCACCTCCTTTGCCATCCTCTTTTTTTTTTTTTAACAGATGAGGAAACTGGACTTGGAATGAATGTTCTGGTGCCTCCATCCTGACCTCTCCCTTGCTGAAGGCAGAGCTGGAACCCTGTCTACTCAACTGCCAAGTCAGGCCCCTTGTGATGGAAGGCAGGTACCACCCAGTGGCATTTTTAGGGCAGAGGACAAACTTCCCTGTAGTTCAGTGGATGCTCCCGGATTCACCCTGAGCTGGGTAACACTCAGGTGTAAAGAGGGGAAGACATTCCTGTGTTCAGAGAGGTCTGGCCATCAGCCCAAGGTCACACAACAGGGACTCTGGGGGCAGAAGGGGTTTCCTGACTCCAGGAGACCCTCCTGTGGGCTTGTGTGTGGGTGGTGAGGGGGCTGGGTCTTGGGGCTTTGGTCGAGGACTGGGGCCTGCTATGGGGCTGTGTTCTGGGGGCTCAGCCCTGCCCCCCAGGGAGTGCTGAGGTCAGTGGCCTTCTGACAGCAGGAAAGCCATGCAGGGGCAGCAAGCGTAGTGCAGGCCCAGAGCAGGCAAAGGGAAAATGACTTTTAACTAACGTTTAAGAATAGGAATCGGATCATGCAAATCCACCCTCCCATCTCTTCAGCTTCTGCTGATTGTTCTTGATTAAACTCGATAAAAATAGCCCAGCTGTGTGTCGGGGTGTGGCCAGCCCCCACTGAACCCAGCAGACCATGTCCTGGGGTCCTGCTTGCCACGGGGCCCCAGGAACATGCTCCAGGGTGCCTCCTTGGTCATATGCACACCCTGGCCAGGGTCTCAGTGTAATTCCTGGGCTTCCCACTCTTCAGAGGTGGGTGTGGACCTGGGAGTATCTTGCTGGTCATCCCCCTGCCCCTGTGCAGATGCCCTGGTGCACATAAGGAGTCAGGACGGTGTCCTCCTCCTCCTCTCCCCCTCCCCTTTGCCTCCTTGTGGGTCACCCAGGATCCAGCATTTCTGGGGGCTCAGCGTGTTTGCAGTGTGGCTGGTGTGCAGAAGGGCAGATGAGGTTAAGATTAGAAGCACCAAGAGCCACAGGACGCCAGGCTGTCAAAGCCAGACCAGGGCTCGAGACAGTGGACAGAAGTGGTCCCCCGTGGACCCGCCCTGCAGGAGGTTGGGTGTAGGGGCCGCCTCGAGGCCCCCTCAGGAGCTGCAGAAGCCGGGGTGGGGGAGGGCTGGCAGGTGCAGAGGACACGGGAGCTGGGAGGGTATCGGAGGACAGGGGTGTGGTGAGCAGGTGGCCGGGGGAGCAGGAGACCTCAGGCAGCCCAGAAATAACTCTCTGGGCCTCAGGTGTCTCTGGTGGGGAAAGGGTCTCAGCCATTTTCCTGAGAGAAAACCCTCCTGTTAGGAAGAGGTGTTTGAACATGAGGCTTCACAACGTATGGCTGATCGTCCAGCTGTTCAGAGGAATTCTGTGGGCACGTCTACAGGGAGCGGCAGGTATGGGGGATGGTTCTGATGGGGTCACGTGAGTGGCTGTTCTTTTTAACTGAAGTCTAGTTGATTTACAGTGTCTATTAGTTTTAGGTGCGCAGCAAAGTGATTCAGTTATATGTATAGATATGTATATTCTTTTTCAGATTCTTTCGTCATATAGGTTAAAAATACTGAGTTCCCTGTGCTATACAGTAGGTCCTCGTGGGTTATCTATTTTATAATAGTAGTGTATATATGTTAATCCCAAACTCCTAGTTTACTCCTCTCCCCACTTTGCCTTTTGATAACCATAAGCTTGTTTTCTAAGTCCCTGAATCTCTTTTCTGTTTTGTAAATAAATTCATTGTATTGTTTTTTTTTAGATTTGACATATAAGTGATATCATACTGTATTTGTCTTTCTCTGTCTGACTTTATTTACTGTGATCATTATCTGTCCCTGTTGCTGTACATGGTATTATTTCATTCTTTTTTATGGCTGAGTAATATTCCATTATGTCCCACACCTTTATCTATTCCTGTCTCAGTGGACACTTAAATTACTCCCATGTCCTGTCTGTTGTAAATAGTGCTGCAGTGAACACTGGGATGTGTGCATCTTCTCAAATTATGGTTTTCTCTGGATTATATATGCCCAGGAGTGGGACTGCTGGATACTATCTAGATCTGTATTCAGTTTTTTAAGGAACCACCATACTGTTCTCCATAGTGGCTGCACCAGTCTGCATTCCCACCAACAGTGTAGGAGGGCTCCCTTTTCACTACAGCCTCTGCAGCATTTGTTGTTTGCAGACTTTTAAATGATGGCCATTCTTACTGGTGGGAGGTGGTATCTCTTTGCAGTTTTGATTTCCATTTCGCTACCAATTAGCATTGTTGACCATCTTTTCATGTGCCTTTTGGCTATTTCTATATCTTATCTGGAAAAATGTCTACTTAGGTTTTCTGCCCATTTTTTGATTGGGTGGTTTTTTTATACTGAGCCGCATGAGCTGTTTGAGTATTTTGGAGATTAAGTCCTCGTCAGTTGCTTCATTTGCAAGTATTTCCTCCCATTCCGTAGGTTGTCCTTTCATTTACGGTTTGCTCTGCTGTGTAAAAACTCTAAAGTTTTATTAGGTCCTACTTGTTTTTTTAAAATTTATTTTAAATATTTATTTATTTGGCTGCTCTGGGTCTTAGTTGAGGCATGTGGGATCTAGTTCCCTAACCAGGGATTGAACCTGGCCCCCTGCATTGGGAGAGAGGAGTCCTAGTCACTGGACCACCAGGGAAGTCCCTATTTGTTTTTATTTTCAGTACTCTGGAAGATGGATCTAAAGATATATTGCTGTGATTTATGTCAAAGAGCATCCTCCCTATATTTTCCTCTAGAAGTTTATAGTATCTGGTCTTATATTTAAGTCTTTAATCCATTTTGAGTTTTTGTATGATATTAGAGAATGTTATAATTTCATTCTTTTACACATAGCTGTCCAGTTTTCCCAGCACCACTTACTGAAGAGACTGTCTTTTCTCCATTATATATTCTTGCCTCCTTTGTCATAGATTAGGTGACCATAGGTGTGTGTGGGTTTATTTCTAAACTTTCTATCTTGTTCCATTGGTCTATATTTTTATTTTTGTGCCAGTATCATAGTGTCTTGATGACTGTAGCTTTTAGTATAGTGTGAAGTGAGGGAGCCTGATTCCTCCAGCTCCGTTTTTCTCTCTCATTATTTCTTTGGCTGTTTGGGGTCTTTTGTGTTTCCATACAAATTGTGAAATTTTTTGTTCCAGTTCTGTGAAGAATGCCATTGGTAATTTGATCAAGATTGCATTGGATCTGTAGGTTGTCTTGGGTAGTAGAGTCATTTTGACAATATTGATTCTTCCAATCCACTTAGTGTATTTCTCCATCTGTTTGTGTTGTCTTTAATTCCTTTCATCAGTGTCTCATATTTTCTGAGTACAGGTTTTTTGTCTCTGTAGGTAGGTTTATTCCTATGTATTTTATTCTTTTTGTTGTGATGTTAAGTGGGATTGTTCTCTTAATTTCCCTTCTGATCTTTCATTGTAAATTTGTAGAAATGCAACAGATTTCTATACATTAATTTTGTATACTACAACTTTACCAAATTCATTGATGAGCTCTGGTAGCATCTTTAGGATTTTCATGTATAGGATCATGTAATCTGCCAACAGTGACAGTTTTACTTCTTTTTCTTCTATGATTGCCTTGGTTAGGAGTCCCAAAACTATGCCAAATAAAAGCAGCAAGAGTGGACATTCTTGTCTTGTTCTTACCTTAGAAGAAATGCTTTTACGTTCTCATAGCTGAGTATGATGTTAACTGTGGGTTTGTCATACATGGCCTTTATTATGTTGAGGTAGGTGCCCTCTATGCCCACTTTCTGGACAGTTTTTTTATCATAAATGAGTGTTGAATTTTATCAAAAGTTTTTTTCTGCATCTATTTAGATGATCCTATGGTTTTTATTCTTCAATTTGTTAATGTGGTGGATCATACTGATTGATTTGCAGATGTTGACAAATACTTGTATCCCTGGGATGAATTCTCCTTGCTTATGGTGGGAGGTCCCAGTCTTTTTTTAAATTGATTGATACTTTTAATGTGTTGTTGGATTCTGTTTGCTAGTGTTTTGTTGAGGATTTTTGCATCTATGTTCATCAGTGATATTGGCCTGTAATTTTCCTCTTTTGAAGCATCTGCCTGATTTTGGTATCAAGGTGATGGTAGCTTCATAGAATGAGTTGTTCCTTCCTCTGCAATTTTTCAGAATAGTTTCAAAAAGATATGTGTTAACTCTTTTCTAAATATTTGATGGAATTCACCTGTGAAGCCATCTGGTCTTGGACTCTTGTTTGTTGGGAGTTTTAAATCACAGACTCAACTTCAGTACTCGTTATTGGTCTGGTCATATTTTCTATTTCTTCATGGTTCAGTTTTTTTCTAGGTTGTCTAATTTATTGCCATATGGTTGCCTGTAATAGTCTCAAAGAACCAATTTTTAGTTTAACTGACCTTTCCTGAGATGGGATTTGTTTACATTGTGAGAGTGCTCTCCTCCCATCATGTTGTGGTTTCTTCTTTATATCCCTGGATGTAGAAAATCTCTTTTGGCAAGTCCCAGTCTTTTTTTATTGATGACTGTTCAGCAGTTGTGATTTTGAGTTTTGTGGTAGGAGATGGGCTCAAGGCCTTCTACTCTACCATCCTGCCTTCTCCTCTATTCCCCATTCCTATTCTTGCAACCTTTCTGTGAACTTGAAATTATTTCTAAACACATGTTGAAAAAATTCCAAGGCCATTTGGAATCTGGATGCGGAAATGTCTTCAGGACACATCATAAACAAAAAACTAGAAATGACGCAAGGACAGAATTAAAACACCAGGGCCTCTTCCTCAAAGTAAGTCATTTTGTAACTTTAAGTTGTTGTGCTATGTGTGTGAATGACCTAACCAAAATTCAAGTTAAAAGAGAATGATTAAGTTGGGAGACATAATGAAAATTTGTTCCTGAAAGTTTCCAAGGATCCATGCTGAGAACAGAAAAACCCCAGAAGGGTGGGGGCTGCCTTGGTTATGGGCTTGGGGTTCCTGCAGGCTGGGGGGATGTCTCACTCATGTCCAGACTCCCTGGACGTTGCCCCCTGGCCCTGGAGAGCCCACAAAACGGAAGCTATCCCACCCTGACCCCACAGGGCGATCTGCCATCTGCCCACCAGGTGGCACTGTGCCCTCACAGCTGGGACTGCCCTCTTCCCGCCTTGGTCCAACGGGACCTAGAGCCTGGGACCCTGGGATGCAGGACGGAGGGCTGCGAGATTGGGATTGAAGGGTGTGGGGGCTGTGGGGAAGCAGGATGAGGGGATGCTGATGTGGGCTCATTGCGAGGGGCTCTGGCCTGTGAGATGCCTCCACAGCAAGCTGACCCACCTCCTGGGAAGGGTCTCCTCTCCTTCCCCTGAGAGCTCAGCTTCTGGGGCCCACTCCCAGCTGCTCCCCTTGTGGACTCTGTGGCTCTGGGTAAGTGACTTAGCCTCTCTGAGCCTCAACCTCCTCTCCCATAGCTGGGTCCTGAGCCTCAAGGGGTTGGTGGGGACCACAGGTTGACCAGAGGCCCAGGCTGGTGCTGGGGGAGACGGGCTCTGCAGCCTGGTTGGTGCCCCAGGTCTTCATTTGTTGCAGTTACTTTCTCATCTACTCGGTGCCCCGGGAGCCCTCACTGACCACGCTCCCACCACCCACCACATTTCCGGCCAGGCAGCTGCAGGGTGGGTGTATGTAGGTCTCTGTCCTGTCAGCACCTCCACCCCAGGCAAGTGGACCAAAGGACAGATCCTTGGGAACCCAGAGGCGTTGGGAGCCCATGACTCCTGGTGGCTCTGTGATCCCACGGCTGTGCCACTAGGCCGTTCCTGTGGGCACTCAGGTCGGTGGGCAGCCTGGCTTGTGGCCTGGTCACAGCCTGCCTGCCGTGCCTGAAGGGGCAGGACACACTGTGGCCCCCACTGCCCTCCTGCTGATGGTGGGCTGTGGAGGGTCCTGCCAGAGGGACCTGGCATGTCCCCCTGCAGCCCGCAGCCTGTCCCGCTGAGCATACCCCAAAGTGGCCGACACTTCAGCCTCTCCCTAGAGCCTGAACACCACTGGCCAAGTCCTCCAGATTCAAGAAGGGACACCCACTCACCGTACTGGCAGTGAACTCCGGTGGGTTGTCGTTCACGTCCGTCACTGTGATGATGGCGGTGGCTGTGTTGGAGAGGCCGTAGTTCAGGTTCCCTTCCATGTCTGTGGCCTGAATGATGACCATGTACTGCTGGACTTTCTAGAAGGGACAAGGGGGAAGAACAGAGCAGCCGTTTGGGTTTAGCTGTTTATACTTTCATCAAAGAAACATATTCCCTGGATGGACTCAGCTGCTGCTGGGTCCCCTTCCTGCCCAGGGTATTGGGCGCTGGGTGCTTGGCAGGTGACTTGGCAGAAGAACATTTTCTTCACTCACAGTGGGTGGCAAGGTCTTTGCCTTTATCCCAGCACCTGGCTTTCACACGTGTGGATCAAAGTAGAAGGAAGGGAAAGGGGGCTTGGACTGTAAGACACTGAGGTCTGTAAAATCAGGGTGGAAGTGTGCAAAGAGAGGCGACCCCAGATGTGTGTCTTCAGGGATCTAATTTCTTTAGCATCTTCAGTGTCAGAAATTCAAACAGGAGAAGGGAAGTTGAACCCCCCCGACCCTGTTATCTGCACACCAGCAGACTGTGTCTGCATGCTGCCTGGAAGGAGCGGTTAGTGTTCGGATACAGGTGTGGGGTTTAGGAGGCAAATAAAGCTGAATGGGGGCAGCGGATTTCTGGGCACTGAAGGGGCTCCCCAACCCTCCTGCAGCCAGACCTGGGCAGGAGCCATCAGTGCAGCACCCCGAGAGAGCAGTGCCTGGTAAGGTGTCTAGACCTTCGTGGGTAGTTGTGAGTCACTGAGGAGCCTTTGAGGATCAGTAAACTCTGGCCTATGGGCCAAATCTGTCTGCCACTGCCTGTTTTTTGTAAATAAAGTTTTATTGGCACACAGCCAGGTTCATTCATTTACACATTGTCTGTGGCTGATTTTGCACAACAGCTGAGCTAAGTGGCTGTGATGAGCAAAGCCTAAAACATTTGCTATTTGGTCCCTTTCAGATGTTTGAGTCTCTCTAGCAAGTAGTGTTGGGAAAGCTGGACAGCCACATGTAAATGAAGTTAGAACACTCGCTCACACAATACACAAAAAAATATGACACAACACCATAAAACTCTTAGAAGAGAACATAGGCAAAACATTCTCTGACATAAAACATAGCAGTGTTGTTTTTTTTTTTTAGGTCAGTCTCCTAAGGCAATAGAAGCAAAAATAAACACAAGTTTTGCACACCAAAGGAAACTTTAAACAAAGTGAGAAGACAACCTACAGATTGGGAGAAAATATTTGCAAATGATGTAATCGATAAGGGCTTAATTTCTGAAATATACAAACAGCTCATACAAATAAATAACAAAAAACCCAAATAACCCAATAAAAAAATGGGCAGAAGACCCAAGTATACGTGTCTCCAAAGAAGATATACAGATGGCCAACAGGCATATGGAAAGATGTTCAACCTCACTAATAATTGTGCGTGCTAAGTTGCTTAGTCACATCTGACTGTTTGCAACCCCTGTAGCCCACCAGGCTCCTCTGTCCATGGAATTCTCCAGACAAGAATACTGGAGTGGGTTGCCATTTCCTCCTCCAAGGGATCAAACCTGGATCTCCTGTATTGCTGGTGGATTTTTTTTTACCAACTGAATCACCAGGGAAGCCCTTACTAATAGAGAAATGCAAATCAAAACCACAATGAATTATCACCTCACACTGGTCAGAATGGCCATCATCAAAAATATCTATAAGCAATAAATGCTGGACAGGATGTGGAAAAAGGGAACCCTCTTTCACTGTTAATGCGAGTGTAAATTGGTGCAGCCACCATGGAGAACAGTATGGCGGTTCCTTAAAAAGCTAAGAATAGACTTACCATATTTTCTAGCAATCCCACTCCTAGGTGTATATCCAGAGAAAACTCTTAATTTGAAAAGACACATATAACCACAATGCTAACAGCTGCATTACTTACAATAGCCAAGGCATTGTGTCCATCAACAGATGAATAAAGATGTGGTATATACATAACAGTGGAATATTACTCAGCCATAAAAAGAATGAAATAATGTCATTTTCAGCAATGTGGGAGGAACTAGAGATTATCATACTAAATGAAGTCAGAGACAAACATATGATAGCACTTATATTGTGGAATCTAAAGTATGATACAAATGAACTTCATTTATGAAAGACTCACAGAGAACAGACCTATGGTTACCAAAGGGGAAGGAGGGGGTGAGGGAAGGATGGAGTGGGAGTTGGGATTAGCAGATACAAAGGACTACATATAAACTAGATGAACAATAAGACCCTGCTACAGAGCACAGGGGGCTGGATTCAGTATCCTGTGATAAAGTGATGTTTCTCTAGCACTTCTGTCCCTGACCCTCCAGGGCACCGCTGGCCTGAGGGCAGACTCGGGGCCCAATTGTCGTAGCCTTGGGGTGGTTGTGGTGGGGGCTCCCCCTCTGGACATGCCGGTTACCCCCACAGTGCAGACTAACACCGTGCCCCCCTCCAGGTGTGTCTGCGGGTTGTCCCTGACAGCAAACACATTCTTATACTACAGTAAACACATTTAAAAGCAGTTTCTCAGACTCACAGACTTAGAGAATGAACTTGGGGAAGGAGTGGTGGGGAAGTGATAGTTATGGAGTTTGGGATGGATATGTACACACTGCTGTATTCAAAATGGATAACCACAGGGAACTCTGCTCAATGTTACGTGGCAGCCTGGATGGGAGGGGAGTTTGACATGTGTATGTATGGCTGAGTCCCTTTGCTGTGCACCTCGAACTATCACCACATTGTTAATCGGCTATACCCCATACAAAATAAAAAGTTTAAAAAAAAATAAAAGCAGTTTCTGCCACTGCTATAAATGGCAAACCAGCATCACCCGCCATAAATAGAAATTAGTCCTAAACATGACTGTTTATTTCTAAAGGTCCGTCTGTGAATATCTAGGCCCAGCCCACAAAGTATGGGGAAGAGGGGGACCCAGGCCGACAGAGCCTAGAGCAGCCTCCTGTCATCTCTCATCGCGCAGAGAAACGGAGGCCAAGAGACACATACAGGTGCCGAGAAGACCCTTCCCCTCTCACCTGGCGGGTCTGGTTAACACAGAGCTGGGGGCTCACCTCTGCTTCCTGGGGAGGAGCCACGGGTCCCAGGAGCAGGTGGTGGCCTCAGCGGGCTCCTTCTCTCCCCTCCTGCCTCGTCCACTTTGCTGTGGCCACGGGGCCTCCTTGCTGCTCCTCAAACGCACATTCCCCTCCCCCCCGGGGTCATGCAGGGCTGCTTTACCTGCTCTGACACTGCTTGCGCCCATCAGCCTTCCCTCCTTGAATAAAATACAAGTGTGCACCTGCTCCCCCTGACAGACACCCACTCTCCTGAGACCCTGCTTTTCTTCTCAGCGTCAGCACGGCGGCCCTCTGCCTGTTCTTGCTCCAGATCCCGGGACTTTGTGATCAGAGCTCTCCCTCCAGCATCTAGAGCACGTGTACACACTGTCACTGGACGGAGGGGACCCTCCCTGGCACCCGCGGTGACCGTCTGCGTCACAGCTTGGCTCTGCAGGCACTGGTCGATTGCTAGTTGATTCCAGCTGTGCTAGACACTGGCCTGGGCTGAGGACGGTGGCACACCTCGGACAGGCCTGTCCTAGAGCAGCTGGCCCAGGACGGGGGTGGGTGTTGGGGACGCCCCTTCGGCTGACCCCCTCCACAGGCTTGACTGCAGAGATGTTTCTGGACCTCGCACAACATAAACCGCGGCAGGCAGAGTCAGGGAGGGGGCTCCTGGGATCAGTGTTGAATGGAGACCACCTCACGGCTGGCGATCTTGCAGGGCTGAGGCATCCAGAGTCCCACTGCGGGGCACCCCCAGGGCTCTGCCAACCCAACGTGGAAGCTCTGGCCACCTGGGGTCCTGGGGGATGAGGAGCAGGAAGGAGATGCAGGGCCTCCCGTCTGACCTGCCCAGGCCCTGCTCTGCGCGGACGTCATGGGGAAGACGACACGCAAGACCCGGCTCAGGAGCCCACTGTCCAGTGCAGGCAACTCCTCACTAAACGGGTCACACATGGGCTACACAGCCGGCCCGGGACAGATGGCACTTGGCTCCTGGGCCCCAGCCGCCCACCTCTGCTCCCACTCTGCTCTCGGTGGCCCACAGAGGTCATACTTCAGGGACAGTAAAGAGATGATGGGACAACCTGGTGACTGGTGAAGTTGTGCTCACAAGTCCATCATGAGCCTTTTATTTATTTATTTTTTTCCAAGTCCATCATGAGCCTTTTAGATAAAGTCAAGGTCGAGATGGACCTGCGCCCCCTGGGTCAGGGCAGCCCAGTGCAACAACAGGTGTCCAGTAAGAGAAGATGAGGGCAGAGGGCACACGAGACGGGGCAGAGGCTGCAGTGACCACAAGCCAAGGATGCCAAGGGCTGCAGCATGACTGGAAGCTAGCGGATGCACAGGCAGTGTTCCATGACCCTCCAGAAGGAACCAGCATGGCCCAGCCTTCGTTTCGGACCCCTGGCCTCCACAGCTGTCATTTGACGGCACACAGTGTGTGGTCACCCCAGGAGCCAAGGCCTCAGCTTGCCCTTCCCAGGCCACTGGCAGGATTGAGGCCCCCGAAACAGCCCCATCCCCACGCTGGCCTTCCTTGAAGCAGATGGCGAGACCCCCGCTGGGAGAGGCTGTCCTGCGATCCCATGGCCTCAGCATCGGGACTCTGCCCGTGCCACTGCCTGGTGGGAGGGAGGGAGATCCAGGCTGGAGGGCTGAGAGGAGGGACCTCACCCCAACTTGGCTCCTGGGACCCCACAGCAAAGGGAGGGATTTAACCAGAGCAGAGGAGGGAAAGTGTTCACCCCTTCACACCGCTGTCATGTGACTGACTGCATCAAGAAGTCACCCCTCCAATCTTTATTATCTCTTTAATTGTGGAATCACCGCCTTTACTTTGAGACCATTATCGGCTGCGGCCCTAAGAAGACACTGGAGAACCAAACCATCTCAGAGACAGGGACACTTCATGTGTGTGTTTGCATGGGTGTATATGCATGTGCAAGCTTGTGTTCTTGTGTGTATGCTTGTGCTTCTGGACCCGTATGTATGCATGTGTATGTTTGTGTACCAGTGTATGTGCACATACATGTACATGTATAGGCACATGTATGTCTGTGTGTATGTATGTACATGTGGTGTGTTTGTGTGTGCATGCCTGGGACTGTGTGCACGTTGGTGCCTGTGCGAGTGTGTATTGTACAGACTACCACCACTAGAGGGCATGCTGGTCCTGCTTTTGGGAGCCAGGTGGTGGTGGTGGGGTCCTTCTAGGCTGTGTGGTGCAGGGGTGAGGGGAGTGCGGTGTGCAGAAAGAAAATCCAGAGAGAAGGAGGCAATATGGGCAGGGAGCAGAGCCCAGTGTCTCCCCATGGGTGGGGCCTCTGAGATCCAGCCAGGCCAACTGGGCTCAAGACAGGTCATCATGGGGGCACTGGGGGAATGCGGGCCAGGCTCTGCTGTGGCTTTAGCTTTAGAAAGTATATTTTCCAGACTTCATAATGGTCACCTGAGAGTGGGGGGGGGGGGGGCCCAGGTGGACCCTAGGAAATGTCCCTGGACAGACACCCTCTTGCAAATGTTCTAGCTTTACTAGTGTGAGTAAGAGATTTGATGCTTTTATTTAAAAAGCCTTCCTCGGGCCTTGCTTCTTGGCCTTAGCGTGCTTGTCACCATTTGCGTGAGGCCGGGGAGGGGTCCCAGAGTTGGTGGGCTGTGTGGGGCTGTTTTCAGGGTGGTTCTAGTGCCTCCTGCTGGTGGATCCACAGACCACATGCAGTAGCCCCACCCGTCCTTCGGCCAGCCCTGGGGAATAGGGTGCAATACCATCCCCACTTTGCAGGTGATCAAACTGGGTTCTCAGGTCGGAATTGGTGAGCCATGTGGTGGCTGGATCCCGGACTCCAGTAAAACCTTCTTCCTGGGTCCCCCTGGGACTCAGAGAGGACCCTGGGCCCAGCTCTGGACCAGTCATCGGCCAGCGTTCCTCCTGCACCTCTCCTCTCCCTATAACGCCCACCCCAGCGGAGCTGGAGGGAGGTGGGGTCGTGGGCCACCCGCCGGAGGATGGTTGGTGATAGCTGCGGCCACCAGGGGGCGTACTGAGCAGGTGCCCCTGCCGGTCAGCCTGGCAGCTGCCCAACAGTCCCCCTGCTCCTGCCGGATGCAGAGCCTCCAGAGCTGGGCAGCAGTGGTGCTGCAGTGAATTCATTAAAACGTGATCTGACCATTTTCCAGTTCAGGAGGAGGGAAGAAAACTGCAAGCGGGAGTCCCTGGGGTTTTCACTCACCTCCCCATAGCTCAGCATTTAAATTTTGCAGAACATCCATCAATAATGCAGCCGGCTGGCCTGCCCTAGAAAAGCATCAAAGATTCCTGCACCCTCCACCCTCGGCCCTCTCCACTTGGGGCTGCCAGGACACGCAGCTCGGACCCTGCTGCCCCACTGCTCCTGGGACTGGGCCAGCCTGTCCCTGAAGACACTGCAGTCTAACCGCCTGCCCGTGTCTGGTTCTCATGTACTCAGCCCGTGGGTGTCCTCAGGGCCTGAGAACACAGCAGGGGACCCACTAGATGGGCCCTGGGCGTGGGGCGAGCCACAAGGCTGATGACCTGTTCACACAAGCGCATTGAGACTCGTCCCAAAAGGCATGGAGTGTGTGGCCACCGTGGAAAATAGGCAGCGGGTCCTGGGAATTTACACAGTCACCTTCTGACCACAAGTCCATGTCTAGGCATATGCCCAAGCAGGGGCTGTTCTGTGATCACAGCAGGACCTGGCATGGGGAGTGGTCTGAACGCCCACCAGTTGACGAGGGGATGAGCAAATGTGCCTGTCTGCAGCAGAATACAATTCAGCCATGAAAAGGGGTGAAGCACTGACCCCAGCCACAGCGTGGACAAGCCTTGAATGCTAGATGCTCAGTGAGAACGGCCAGACCTGCAAAGGCTCACGGGTTGTAGGAAATGCCCAAAGCAGGCCACTCCACTGGGAGGGCAGGATAGAGGGGCCGGGCCTGGGGGGCTGAGGGTGGGGAGTCACTGCTGATACCCGGGTATCCTTCAGGGCTAGAAAGGTCCTGAGGTAGACAGTGGTCAGGGGGATGGGGAGGGAGCACAGTGCTGCAGAGGTGCCAAACACTGCCGACCCACCCACGTGAACACAGGGGGCTTCGCAGACCCAAATGACACTTCCAGGTGCCCACACTCCACTCCTGCCTCGTGGGGTTCCCAGGCACCCGTACCCCATGCTGGGCCTGCAGGCCAACCACAGGCTGAATAGCCTCACAGGGCACCCCCTCCGCACTCACAGCTTCAGCCTGGCGGCACCACCCTGATCTGGATGGGAAGCTGGCCTGTGCCAGGTGGTACCCCAGTCCATCCTCCTGGTGGCTCCAGACTCTAGGCCCCAGGTCTGCTGGTGCTTCTCTTAAAAGCCACTGTCAAGAGTGAGAATACAGGGCTTCCCTGGTGGCTCAGTGGTAAAGAATCTACCTACCAGTGTAGGAGACACAGGTTCGAATCCTGGTGTGGGAAGATTCCACATGCCTCGGGGCAGCTAAGCCCCAGAAAGCAGGTATGGGGCTGAGGGCCTGAGCCACTCCCGGGCATCCTCTGTGGGCAGCTGCCCTGTGGTCTGGATGGCTCTGTCCCGCATGGAGAGAATCCATCAGGGAACTCAGCACAGACCCTGGCTTTTATTTTGCATTTCTCATCTTTCTCTAAAGGAAGTGTTGTCATCTGCTTTCCCCGGGGCTTATTTCCCACTGTGACAACATTAAGTGGAGGCCGGCAGGGAGGTGACATCTGGAAAGCCCTGGAAACCGGCTGGACCCAGTGTGGCCAGGAGCGTGGTGTCGGGGGTCCTCGTGAAGACAGATGCACAGGCGGTGCGTCCTGAGGGGTTGCCCTGCTCGCTGCCAGATCCCCACGTCTGCAGGACCATCCTGTGACTCAGGAGACCCTTGGAAGGCACGGGCGAGGTCAGTCTCAGAGGCAAGCTGCAGCCCTGAGACCCTCCTAGGATCACTTTTCTTCTTCTCTCTGTTCTCTTTTTTTGGGGGTGCAAAGACTTCAGGGGTGAGGACCCAGTTGTGAGGGGGGTCAGTAGATTCAATGGGCATTTTTTTTTCCTCTGAGACCACAAAGCCGCATTTGGTGTCTTAAAAACAGTGTTCGGCAAAAATGATTCAAGAATTGGCCAGTGGGATATATTGAACCCCCTTCGTGGATCACAGCCTTGTCGTGGTAAAGTGACTTGTGTAGCTGATTGAAGCTATGGTAACTCAATGGTGCAGGGCTACACAGATGGATGGATCATAGTGGGGAGTTCTGACAAAACATGGTCCACTGGAGGGGGAAATGGCAACCCACTCCAGTATTCTTGCCCCAAGAACCCCATGAAGAGTATGAGAAGGCAAAAAGACATGACACTGGAAGATAAGCCACCCAGGCTGGTAGGTGTCCAGTATGCTACTGGGGAAGAGTGAAGGGCAATTACTAATAGCTCCAGAAAGAAGGAAGTGGCTGGGCCAAAGCAGAAACACTGCTCAGCTGTGGATGTGTCTGGTGGTGAAAATCAAGTCCAGTGCTGGAAAGAACAATACTGCATAGGAACCTGAAATGTTACATCCATGAATCAAGGTAAACTGGAGGTGGTCAAGCAGGAGATGGTAAGAGTGAACATCGACCTCTTAGGAATCAGTGAACTAAAATGGACAGGAATTGGCGAATTTAATTCAGATGGCCATTGTATCTACTAATGTGGGCAAGAATCCCTTAGAAGAAATAGAGTAGCCTTCATAGTCAACAAGAGTCCAAAATGCGGTACTTGGATGAAGTCTCAAAAATGACAGAATGATCTCTGTTCACTTCTAAGGCAAACCAACATCACAGTAATCCAAGTCTATGCCCCAACCACTAATGCCGAAGAAGCTGAAGTTGACCAGTTCTATGAAGACCTACAAGACCTTCTAGAACTAACACCAAAAAAGATATCCTTTCATCACAGGGGACTGGAATGCAAAAGTAGGAAGTCAAGAGATACCTGGAGTAACAGGCAAGTTTGGCCTTGGAGTAAAAAATGAAGCAGGGCAAAGGCTAACAGAGTTTTGCCAAGAGAACACACCGGTCATAGCAAACACCCTTTTCCAACAAAAGAGGTGACTCTACACATGGACATCACCAGATGGTCAATACTGAAATCAGACTGATTATATTCTTTGCCGCTAAAGATGGAGAATTTCTATATAGTCAGCAAAAACAAGACCCAGAGTTGACTGTGGCTCAAGAGCCTGGTGGGCCACAGTCCATGGGGTCACAGAGTCGGATATGACTGAGTGACTAACACACACACACACAGGGAAAAAAAACCACTAGGACATTCAGGTATGACCTAAATCAAATCCCTTATGATTATACAGTGGAGGTGACAAATAGATTCAAGGGATTAGATCTAAGATCATGGCATCCAGCTCCATCACTTCATGGCAAATAGAAGGGGAAAAAGTAGAAGCAGTGACAGATTTTATTTTCTTAGGCTCCAAAATCACTGCGGATGGTGACTGCAGCCATGAAATTAAAAAACGTTTGCTCCTTGGAAGGAAAGTTATGACCAACCTAGACAGCATATTAAAAAGCAGAGACATTACTTTGCCGACAAAGGTCTGTATGGTCAAAGCTATGGATTTTTCAGTAGTTATGTATAGATGTGAGAGCTGAACCATAAAGGAAGCTGAACGCCTAAGAATTGATGCTTTCGAATTGTGGTGCTGGAGAAGACTCTTGAGAGTCCCTTGGACTGCAAGGAGATCAAAGCAGTCAGTCCTAAAGGAAATCAACCCTGAATATTCATTGGAAGGACTGATGCTGAAGCTCCAATACTTTGGTCACCTAATGTGAAGAGCTGACTCACTGGAAAAGACCCTGATACTGGGAAAGATTGAGGGCAGGAGGAGAAGGGGGCAACAGAGGATGAGATGGTTGACTGGCATCACTGACTCAATGAACATGAGCTTGAGCAAACTCTGGGATCAGTGAAGGACAGGGAAGTCTGGCATGCTGCAGTCCATGGGGTTGCAAAGAGTCAGACACGACTTAGTGACTAAACGACACGCACTGAACTCTGCCTGGTCCAAGACCACCACTGACCCCACTCCTCCTGATGCCTGCTATAGTCTTACAGAGAGCTCCTTTTCCAGGAAAACAAATTTTTGGAATTTCCCACGTGGCCTGTTGTGACATTTCTTGTGAGCAAGGGGGGATGCTGGTCTTGTCACTAAGAATGTTTTCCACCTGAGCTGAGTTCCATGAGTGAATTCATAAAGTTAGTGGAGGTCACAATCATCACTGGCCCTGGGATAAGCCATCTTTATCACTCATCACTCTCTGTGAAATCTCATCTGATAGCCACATAGAGTGGAGACGCTTGAAAAATATAGAAAGGTGTTAGAGTTGCTTTCTTACAAGTCCTATTAAAAAAAAAAGTCCTATGAACCATAACATGGTGAATTTCGCCCACCTTTGGGAGAAGTTTCAAGACAGTGAGCTGCCCATGGTCAGCGGTTCAAGGATGGAGCTGGACGGGCAGGTCACATAGCCCAGTGACTATCCTCCCTCCAGGGCACCACCTGCCTGGCTTATCAGGCCATAAATATTCTAATTAGGAGGGAGGCAGATGAGCAAGATTAGCAAGAGGGGCCCCTCGGATGATGGCGCTGCGAGAGACACTCAGCCGCTCCTGTGTCACCCCAGCTCTCCTGACATTTTAATCATGTAGAAATGCTCGATTTACATAGCTCTGCCTAATTAGACACAGTGGCAATTATGTTTGTGGATTTTCCTCCTTTCTAAAGACGACTTACTCTGCAAACAGGAAGCCAGTTTTGAAAGAAGTATCTGCAGTGTTTCCCCGCCAAGGGGAAACCTCTGTCCACAGGAGTGGGGGTGCTCAGCATCCTTCAAAGAGAGCAGAAAGGCCCTGCCTGTGGTCCTTTGTACATTTAGTTCATGGGTGTCCAGACAAAGCCACAGGTCATGTTGGGAAACCACACGGGAAGGGCGCGGCAGGCTGAGTTCCCACCCAGCGTGGGTGCACCCTCCACACGTGCGGCCGAGGCCCTGCAATGTCTGTTTCTAAGTCGAGACATACCGGCCACTGCCAGAGGAGTCTGGCATCCCACCCACAGTGGGCAACTCAGGTCAGAAAGAGGACAGAGTAGTGGATGGCGTCCCCAGCAACTGGGCACTGGCTGCCCCAAGGGGCTTGTCTTTAGTGCAGTTAGTATCGGGAGTGCATGGTACACAGTAGGTGCCCAGTGAACACCACCTTGCTCCCTCCCTCTCCCCACCGCCCACGTGAATGACCATCTCCCTGGGGGAGGCTCAGAGCGAGCCCCCCAACCCTGTGTGTGTTCTCTGACCCACCCCCTTTGTGACTCCAAGCCCCAGGCCACCATTCTCATGCTCCCGGCTCCCACTGGTCCCAGGTGCCTGTGTGGCCCCAGACAGGCTGGCTATGGTCCCTCCCTCTGGGCCACCAAGCCTCCAGCTCACCCATCCATCCACACTGTGTCCTTATCCTGGCCTCACATGACCTGGGCCCTGGGGATGGAGCCTTCTCTCGGCCCCTCACCAAGTCTCTCCCTGTTCCTCACTGGAGCTGGGGACACTGGCCACCCCCTTGGGTCACATGTCTCCTTGTGGGGACGTTGCCCTGATGGTGGGATGCAGGGGTGCTGGGAGAGAGGCTCATGCATATGTCATGGGCCATGCAGACCCATAGGAAGGGACCCCTGGCAAAGAAGAAAAGTCCCCGGAGTATCTGCCCCACACTGGGCTCTGTAGGAACTGCAGGTTCAGTGAGAGAAGAGGATTCTGGGGGGCTTCCCTGAGGAGGTGGCATCTGGTGAGAATACGGGAAGAGCCAGATGGGAGAGGCCAGTGAGTCCGGTGGCTGGAGAGGGGAGGGGTGGAGACAGAAGCCAGCGTGGTGGTGGTGGTGGTGGGGCCAGGCCACGGGATACCTGGGCCGAGGAGCTCAGGCGTGGGGGCCTCAGGGTGCTAGTCCTGCTGCCCTTGTCCTGGCCCACCCTCCCCCTCGCTCTGTCTGCGGGGCTGCCCTTTTCTGGTCCGAGCCCTCCCAGGCTGTCCCCCACACACCTAAGGGCTCATCCTGCAGTGGGGAAAGGAGTGGCCAGCAGCTGTCTCAGGATAATTGCAGTCCTGGTCCGTGGATGCACTAATTAGTGCAGACAGCTTGTGCTTAATTATTTCACTTGACCTGCTTAAGATTCAGCAACCACCTGCTCTGGGGGGAGGTGGGGGGAGGAGATTTTGCGGGGAGAGCCGGTGGGGTGCCCATGACCAACCCAGGAGCAGTCCCAAAGGAGAGGCCTGGTCTCAGGGGTGGGACTGAGCCAATCAGAGGCCAGAGGACCCTGGGCTGGGCACTGCCCAGGCTGTTTCTTCCTGTTCAGTTGGGTCACTGTGAACTTGAAGCCAGGCTGGTCCCAGAACACCGGCTGGCCCATCCCGTGCCGGGCAGCCAGCCAGGCGCTGCAGAGCCCAAGGAGGGGGTATGCAGGAGGGGGTATGCACACTGAACTCTCCAAGAGGTACCCCTGCCCCCACCTGGGCCCAGAGTGGGCGGCTGATTCAGGGTTGGTTGCCAGACAGAGCAAACAAAAACAGCCTGCTCAGTTAAATGTGAACTTCAGACAACGACGGACAGTTTGTAGAATGGGGGCCGAGCTCCTCCTGAGCTCTGAGACCCTGTGGCCCTGGGCAACTAAGAGCCCTGAAGCTTTGCCTTTCTCATCTGGAAAGAAACGCTGTTCCAGGAGTCCCCCCAGGGCAGTTTCAAGGACTAAGATGTGACAGTGCACACAGTGCTTGGCCCATGCTGGGGTCCCTGGGGCGCCCCACTGTCCAGAGCAGGCTCTGCCATGCATGAGCTCAGTACACACTTGCACGAGTAGCAGACATGCCCACACCTCCTCCTGCTTCTGGCTGACCACCCATCCTCTGTCTGTCCCACTCCACACCTGCCCAGGTAGTCGTAGGTAAAGGCAAACCAGGGACAGCCCGCAGGCCACTCACAGGGGAAAGCAGGGGCATGGTGTTCAGAGCCGCCCTGCGCCTTCGGAACGAGCAGCTTCCCCCGCCCACCTCCCCGAGCTTTCCCAGCTGGGGTCTCCCTGCTCTGCATAAGGTCCCTTGGGTGCTGCCTTCTCTCCTCGGGCAGAGGCCCTGGAAACACCTCTTCTCTCCTCCAAGCCTGAAGCTGCAGCCAGGCTCCCAGCAGGACCGTGCGGCGGGCTGCTCGTTATCTCAAACAGGGCAGGTGATGGCTCAGCAGGCTGGGCGACTGGGGCCAAGGGCTGGTACCACCTGCTCCCGCCTCTCTGCTTCCTTCATCTGAAGTCCAGGCTCATCTAGCAATGAGCAGGGGCTCTTTAGAGGTGGTGGAGGCCAGCAAGGTTGTGCTGGGCAGGGGAGTGGATCTGCCTGCTGGGGGAGGTGGGTGGGACCCTCTGCTCTGCCGGGCTGGGGCCCAAGGTTGCCAGGATCTTGGACTCATGGTCTCCAGCACTGAGAGGACATGCTTCCTTTGTTAGGACAGCCCTGGGACGCTCATACACACCCTTCCTGAGACCAGGACGGGGTCTCCCTGGACGCCAGCCCCTACCAAATCCTTTGTGGACATCACATGATGCCATTTCCTTATAAGCCATGCCACTACCTGGACTCATTTATCCTGTGGGGATCATCCCCCCTCGCCCACTCCTCCCTGCTGTGAAGTCAGCCCCACACAAACAGTCACCACTTGCCCTGTTCACTACTCTCTGTCTGGCACCCTTGGTGGTTTCCAGCACAAAGTCAGTGCTCAGTGAAAATTTTTGATTGAAAGGAGGAGTCTGTGGGGTGGGAATCTGTGATTGCTCAGAACCACTTAGACGTGTGGTGTGCAGTGTTCAGAAAAAGCGGGTCTTTAGTCCCAAAGGGGAGGAAATATAACTGATTATATCAACCTCCAAGGCTCAGAGCAAGGCCACCTCTTCTGAGAAGCCTCCAACTTCTTCATAGTTAGCTCTACCTCATCCGTTCACGACACCTTGTGGACAGAGTCCACTGCCTATACATGCAGTCCATTGCATATACACATGAACTGCTCTATAAAAACGTGCAATCCACTACACACACATGTGATCTACTGCATATAAACACATGGTCCACTATACATAATGTGATCTTCTCCATATTCACAGCAATCCACTATATATATATGTGAAATCAACTACTTATACATGTGATCCACCGAGTATACACACGGTCCATTGTATATACACATAATCCACTTCATATCAACGTGATCCACTTCATATCAACCCATGATCTACTTCATATCAACACACAATCCACATCATATAAACACATGATCCATATAATACACACAATCCATATAATATACACAATCTACTTCATATAAGCATGTGATCCAATCATATAAACATGTGATCCACTTTATATAAACACGAAACCCACATCATATAAACACACCATCCACATAATATAAACATGTGATCCACCACATACAAACACGTGACCCACATCATATAAACACACGATCCACACCATAAACATGTCATCCACTGCATATACACATGATCCCTTTCCTCTGTCCCTCTGGTGGCAGCAGCAGCGACCACCACCATTCCGCCCAGGCCAGTGGCGACCCCCCTCTGGGCCACCCTCTCCCACACAGACTGCAGTGGGGAGACGGTGGTCCAGCCCCACAGCGCCGCCTCACCTCTCGGTCCAGGCCAGCGGCCACGGTCACGATGTCGCCTGTTTCACTGTTGATGGTGAACATGTTCTGGGAGGGGCTCTGCGGGGTCTGCGTCACGATCCGGTAGCGCACCATCCCGTTGGCCGTGGTGGCGTCATCCGCGTCGTTGGCTGTGACTGTCATCACGTAGGTGCCTGCAAGAGAGACAGGCAGCTCCTGGGGGACTTGCCTGCCATCCCCGCCGCTGCCCCTCGTACACACCCCGGCAGATGTCTCCCACGATCATGTCTTCCTGGAGGCTGGATGTGGTGTGTGTCCTTCTTCACCCATGGGCTGGGCCGCTGCCAGGCCCTGGGAATGTGTCTGTCCCTCCCCCCACCCCCAGATCCCCCTGCAGAACCACGGGGGTGGGGCCTTCTTCCCAGGCTCAAGTCTGCTCTGAGGTCGCTGCTCTGACTTCGTCAGGAGAGGGAGCCACCCAGCGTCAGCACAGCCTGCAATTCCGGCTCAAAACCCTGCACATTCCCTCCTGAGCCACACAGCCCAAGGCTCCGGCTGGCATGGTGGGGGCTCAGCACATAGAAGAGAGACAGGGCTGTATCCAGAAGGTGCCTAATAGGCACTCAAGGATGCTCAGTGAGAAGAGACCCCTCAGAGGGGATGCTGTGCACACGGGATGCAGAAGCAGGTGCAGTAAATTCGGAGTGTGCGAGCTCAGAGGTGGTGAGTACCTACACCCTCCCTCAGCTCAGCGCCCGTTCCCCACCAGGCGCCAGGGTTGGGGTCTGTAGAGGACACCCCGGGATAGTCCCCTGCCTCCTGAGAGCAGGGTGTGGTGTTCCTATTGGCACCCACCCTTCCCCATTGGGAGGCCCTGGCTAGATCAGCATGCCCCCCACCCCTGGCCACAGTGGTCGGGTCAGCAGTGGGCGCCATACCCAGTCAGAGCTTGGGAGCAAGGAGATATACTTTTTGGGGTTTCTAGGAATTCAGCGTGCCATCCCTGCCCCTGGACTTGGCTGGGCCGGCGTGTGAGGTTGGGGGCTGTGGTCACTTTGTGGCAACAGAGATGGAAACTGGAGGACAGGGCCACCTCAGAGGAAACAAAGCCATGGCAGGCTCAAGTGACCACCTCTCACTGGGCAGCCCCTGGGTCAAGCTGCACCTGAAGCTCTTATCTCTATACAGAAAAAAATGAAGACTTTTCTTTATAAAGCAGTTTTAGGTTCACAGCAAAATTGAGGGGAGGGTCCCTTACAGATGCTTTGTACACCTGAACCAATATTAGAATATATTCCCTTTCTTGTTTTATGCTATTTTAGGCTTCCCTGGCAGTTCAGATGGTAAAGAATCTGCCTGCAATGCAGGAGACCCGGGTTTGATCCCTGGGTCGGGAAGATTCCCCTGGAGAAGGGAATGGCAACCCACTCCAGCATTCCTGCCTGGAGAATCCCATGGACAGAGGAGCCTGGCGGGCTATAGTCCATGGGGTCACAAAGAGACATGACTGAACTAACACTACACTACCTTTGTTGCTTGCAACGAGGAGTTCTGACTGGCATGGGCTCCCAGCCCTGCACCTGCCCCTGGGGCATGCCGCCCTTGTCCTCATCTGCATGTTCTTGGTTCAGCTCCTTGTTCCCAGGTTGTTCCAGTGTGCTGTCAAGGGCCCACAGGGGTGAGGGAGTGTGGGCACCATCCTCCACTGGGTCCTTTCTGGAGGTGGTGGCTTATGCTGAGGCTGAACTTGGCTTGGGGCTCGGGGGGACCCCAGGCCTGTTGGGATCCAAGGGGGTAATGGGCGGGGGGCTTCATTCATCAGACATATGCCAGGCATTTGCTCTGGGATGGTGCCGTGCAAGGAGCTGGGCGGACAGTGGTGGAGACACTTCCATGGTCTCACCTGCACGCTCCCAGAGTCTCTCATGTACGAGATGTGTACCCGGCAGGTCCTCTTGCATGCCTGTCCAGCCTCCCCCACCCTCCTGTCCAGGGAGGGCCTGACACAGAGTCAGCTTTACTGTTGGCTTTAACTGAATAAAAGTTTTTTTTAAGGCAGATGCATTTTATGGAAACAGAAAAGAAGGCAAACAGCAAGAGGAAGGTGGAAATCTGTTTTACAGGGTTCAGGTTTTCTGTCCTCATCCTCCAACCAGAGACAAATGGGCTCAGGACCCACCTTTTCATGACTGAAAGACAGGACATCCTCGCTAGGTGGGGCTCGACACTGTGGGAGGCAAGGAGCTCCAGGCCTGCAGACCCTGCTGCCCACTCATAGAATCCTCAGATTTATATAGGTTTTTTTAACAACATGTAAGCCACACATCAGAAAATTCACCCTTTTAAAGTGCACAAGTCAAAAAATTAAAGTGCACAAGTCAGTGTATTCTGGCATATTCAGTTGTTGTGCCATTGTCAGTAGAAAGTATCTAATTCCAGAGCATTCCGTCATCCTCCCAGAGAAATCTGTGTCCACTAAGAGTTTCACCACATCCTCCTTCCCAGCCCCCGGCAACATGTGTCCACTTTCTGTTTCTATGGATCGGCCTCTTCTGAACATGGCTTAAAAATGAAATCATATACCATGTGGCCTTTGCGTCTGGCGTCTTTCTCTGAGGCTAATGATTTCAGGGTTCATTCCTTTTTGTGGCTGAATAATATTCCAGTGTATGGGGATGCTTAGCTCTCAATTTCCTGGTAGCTCAGTTGGTAAAGAATCCCCCTGCATTTATAATAGCCAGGACATGGAAGCAACCTAGATGTCCATCAGCAGATGAATGGATAAGAAAGCTGTGGTACATATATACAATGGAATATTAATCAGCCATTAAAAAGAATACATCTGAATCAGTTCTAATGAGGTGGATGAAACTGGAGCCTATTATACAGAGTGAAGTAAGCCAGAAAGAAAAACACCAATACAGTGTACTAACACATATATATGGAATTTAGAAAGAAGGTAACGATAACCCTATATGCGAGGCAGCAAGAGAGACATAGATGTATTGAACAGTCTTTTGGACTCTGTGGGAGAGGGCGAGGGCGGGATGATATGGGAGAATGGCACTGAAACGTGTAAAATATCATATGTGAAACAAATTGCCAGTTCACGTTTGATGCATGAGACAGGGTGCTCGGGGCTGGTGCACTGGGATGACCCAGAGGGATGGGATGGGGAGGGAGGGGGGTTCAGGATGGGGAATACATGTACACTCATGGAGGATTCAAGTAAATGTATGGCAAAACCAACACAATATTGTAAAGTAAAAAAAAAAAAAAGGAATCCGCCTGCAATGCAGGGAACCCTGGTTCAATCCCTGGGTTGGGAAGACCCCCTGGAGAAGGGAATGGCTACCCACTCCAGGATTCCCGGGCAACCCTGGTGGCTCAGCTCATAAAGAATCTGTCTGTAATGCAGGAGACCCTGGTTCATTCCCTGGGTCGGGAAGATCCCTTGGAGAAGAATTTTCTACCCACTCCAGTACTCTTGCCTGGAGAATTCCATGGACAAGAGAGCCTGGCAGGCTATAGCCCATGGGGTCGCAAAGGGTCGGACATGACTGAGTGACTTTCCCTTCACTTCACCCCTCAGTTACTGACTGAACACTTGCTGTGTTCAGGCACCAGGCTCTGTGCTCAATGTGTAGAGAACAACCATACGGACATGGTCCCACCCCTACTAGGCCAGTGAAGAAGGACAGAACACACAGGAGAGACACATCATTGGCAGCTGGGATAAGGGCTTTGAAGTGGGTAAGAATGCTTGTGCGAACATGGAGAGTAACTGGGTGGGAGGGGACTACAGGGGAAGCACGGCAGGCCTGAGAGATGAGGGCAGTGGGGTGGGGAAGTGGGGGGCAGGACTGTAGGCAGGGGGGACAAAGGCCCTGGGGCAGAGAAGAGCTCTGGATGTTTGAGGAAAAGAGAGGTGTGGGCATGTGATGGGGCTGGAGGTGGGTTGGGCCCAGAGCAAGGATTTTGGACTTTGTTCTAAGATCATAGGGAGATGTTTTCATCAGGAGAGTGGGTCGAATTTATGTCTTAAAGACACACAGACAGCTTCCCTACTGGTCCAGTGGTTAGAAATCCACCTTGCAATGCAGGGCGGGGGACACTGGTTCAATTCCTGGTCCAGGAAGATCCTACATGCCTGAGGGCAACTAAGCCTGAGAGGCACAACTACTGAGCCCACACACTGAAACTGGTGAAGCCTGTGTGCCTAGAGCCTGTGCTCGGCAACAAGAGAGCCCACCGCAATGAGAAGCCAGGGCACCACAATGATGAGTAGCCCCCGCTTGCCACAACGAGAGAAAGCTGACGTGTAGCTCTGCAGACCCACCACAGTCAAAAAATAAAAAAAGTAAATAAATCAGTCTTAAAAAATATATCATTAAACAAAAGACATGCAGAGAACAGGCTACAGGCAGCCAGAAGTGTGGGGGTCAAGGGTGGCAGTGAGACATGAACTCATTTGCTGGATTTCAGAGGGAATTGGCTGCAGTCAGACCAAGATGTTGCACACCCACTAGGATGTTTATTCCTTCATTCCACTCATGTTTATCGAGTGTCTTCCAGGGGAAACATACAGAACTTCTGTGTTTTGAAAGCCATAGGAAGAAAGTCCATCAAAGGTATCCACCTACCTTCATACAATGGCTGTTCTCAAAGAATTGTGTGTAAACCCAATTTTAATGAATTTAATTATCAGTAGAATTCCCCCAGAGGCATTCAGTATTTAAAAGAAATCCAGGAAGTCCTGGTTTTAGCAAATGGTGGACCATGTTATTTTAAACCAATCTTCCTCCCGAGGAAAACGAGAGAAGCTGGACCTCACATGCAATAAGAGCTCATTCAGGGCAGAGACACACCAGCGGCGCAGACTTGGGGGTGCTGGCTGGAAAGGGGAGCCCAGGCCTGGGACCGTCTTTCCTCTTGAGATGTTTGCTGATTCCAAATCTGTTTCTGACAGCCGAAGAGCTACATGGATCTTTCAACAGACTGATGGGAATGGGGTGAAAACACTGAGCTTAGGGCTTGCCGTGGGTGTGTGTGTGGGAGCACCTGGAAAATGCTGATCTGGAAGGGCAGTGCACTTCCAGGGGTGAGGGTGAATGGGAAAGAGATGGCCTCGCAGGAGCACGGCTCTAGTTAAGGTGACTTAGGTTACCAGCGTCCCTGGCAGGAGCAAAAGCACATCCTCCACAGAGAAAGGTACTGTCTCACACAGCCTCAAGTCACCACGGCAACTGTTCACACACGGGGCTCCGCCCGTGATGAACCAGGCACACAGGAAGACAAAACCTGTCTGAAAACAGAGGGAAAGAACTGACCAGGACCAGAGCAGGGGAGACTCTGATAACTGAGTCATCAGAGGCAGGTTAAAAACAAATCAGCCAGGAACTTCCCTGATGGTCCAGTGGTTGAGAATCTGCCTTGGAATGCAGGGAACACAGCAGCCAAGATCCCACATGCTGCAGGGTAACTAAGCTTGTGTGCCACAACTACTGAGCCCGTGCTCTAGAGTCTGTGGGCCACAATTAAGGTCCGATGCAGCCACATAAAAACAAAACCCAAATCTGCCAGAAAAGTCAAAATGCACCCCTAGTCAATCACATAGGATGCCCCACACTAGGCCCCTACTGCCAGTCCCCCAGCCCCCACTGGGGCACACCCAAGCCCCCCTCTCCACGCCTTCCAGTCTGCCTGTGATGGTGGCTGGTGACCTGCCCTCCCCCCCCACCCCCCCCCCCCCACCGCTCCCCGCCCTGCCATGCCCTGAACACACAGCCTCTGCTGGTCCCCATCAGCCAGTCTTTATTTTCACATTACTGTCAGGGAAGGTGGATGCGAGCTCTGTGTGCCTTCTGTTGCACAAATGCATGTGCATCAACAATGGTCTCAAATAAAAGTAGAAAAATGTCCCTGACCCATGAACCTCACACCTAGCAGTGCAAATGAGGAGCACAATTAATAAGTAATTGAGAACTTCCCTGGTGGCTCTGTGGTAAAGAGTCTGCCTGCCAATGCAGGGGACTCGGATTCTATCCCTGGCTGGGAAGATTCCACATGCCGCCAAGCAACTAAGCCTGTTGCTGAAGCCTACTGTTCTACTACCAAAGCCTACCCATTCTAGAGCCCACGAGCTGCGACTACTGAGCCCGCATGCCCTAGAGCCTGTGCTCTGCAATAAGAGAATCCACCACAATGAGAAACCTGCACACCACAATGATGGGTAGCCCCTGCTTGCTGCAACTAGAGAAAGCCCATGCAAAGTGGTGAAGACCCAGCACGGCCAAAAATTAAAAAAATTAAAAAAATAAGTAATTGATGCTGAAAGTCTGACAACTGGCTGAATAAACTGTGGTACATTCCCACAATGGAATCGTTTAAAGCCAGAATATTTCATGACACTTGAAGTGTTCATGATATACAGCAAAATGGAGAACAATCCAGTTTCTAAACTGTGTTCTTTAATATAACAATGTGTTCGTGCAGAGAGGAGACCAGAGGGATCTTTGACAGACGTGCTCACGGCAATCTGCGTGGCAGGCAAGATGGAAGAGGGTGTTTTTTTCTTTGTGATTTTCTCTATATCTCCCAAGTTTCCTCCAAAGATTATCACTTGATGATCAGAAGGTAAAATGTTATTTTAAAAAAGGAAAACTGATGGGACTTTTTTTCAGCCTTAATCACAATTTGGTTTCCTTCAAAACAGATTCTGAAAACCTGGCGGGTCCGTGGCCACTGCTCTGTGGTCAGGTGACCCAGGCATGCCCAAGTGCTCTGAGCCCAAAGGCCGAGGGCAGGGTTGCCATGGCAACAAACCCAGATGAAATATAAGTGTTCGGGGCCTTGGAACTGATCTAGGGCTCAGGGTTATTTTCACTTCCTTCCTAGAAGAAGAGGGCGGGGCAGGGGTGGAAGGAGCTCCTTTCTGAAACCTGGAGAGCTGCCTGGGGAGACGGCCTCTGCTTGTGGTCTGGGCACTCGTCCCAGCCCCCAGCGCCACCCCCAGTGGGCACTCCGAGATGGTTCCTCACTTGGGGGCCAGGCCTTGACCTGGGGGCCGGCCTTAACCTGGGCGGCACCCTACCTCTGCCCCTGGCCTGTGTCCCATGACTCACTCTCCTTACACTTGAGGGCACCCCTTCCTAAACCCTCCAGCGAGTGTTCAGCAGCTACACCACACCTTGGGTTGTGAGTAGGGCTGGCCCCAGTGTCTGGGAAGGCATGACCTGGCCATCAAGTCCCCCGCTAAGCCTGACCCTTCTCCAGTCTGGTCCACGGGCAGCGTAAGCGCCCAGTAGCCCCAGTGTCATGGTGTACCTGCCGAGGCAGCCTGGGCCACCCATGGGAGGGAGCGATTTGGCCGTGGTTATCCAGCTGTGCGCTCTGTTGGGACTGCTCACTGCAGCAGCCTCTGTCGTAACCTGGGAGTTAAGCCTCTCTCCACCAGCTGGGCTGTGAGATCCAGGAGGAAATCACCTTCTGGGGCTTTCTCCTTGGGTCTCCCTCCCTCCCCAGTAGAAAGGCCTGACTTCATCTTAACAAATGAAACTGAACATCGCTCTGCATTTTCATCTAAGAGGGCATGCCGTCTGCTGCCTGAGATGCTGGACATCTCTCTATTAATCGGGCCAGCAGGGAAAGGGGGAGAAGACAGAGGTTGGGTTCTTGCGAGGAGTTCATGTACAAACGCTGCCATGAGCCTTAAAGGATTAATTTCACAAGCCTTAAATCGCAGTTTAATTTGAAAACTAATTCAGCCCCATAATTGGCTTTCTGCTCAAATCACTGAGGCTAAAGATTTAAATTCTTAATATTCGGATGACTTTCAAGTATCTGGTGCCATCTGTGCAATAGTCCGTGGCATTAGTCTCAGGGGGACCTCCACTGGCACAGAAATAAAATAAATAAATAAACAGGGCCCACTAATAGAATAATCTATTTAAGCAAAAACTCTGCATTATATAGATGAAGGTTTCTTTGACTTCATTTGCAGCATGTAGATTTCTCTGCTATTTAATATTTTAAAGTGACATTAATTTCAAAATTTATAACATAGGCCCTCATGCAGTTACAAGGGGTTAGGAAAAGCAGAGATTCCAATTAGAGCTTTTTTTTTTTTTTTTTTTAAGTAAAAATAATCGATACGGAGGAATCTTTTCTTGGGAGGCTCGAGAGACGCCATGAGACCCGTCTGGCTGCCTCCAGGCAGGAGACCACATGGCAACTCTGATTTCCAGAGGGAAGGGCTGTTGTAAGGACATGGACCCCCAGCTGGTGCAGGTATGAGGATGGAGCTGTGAGGTCCGTCCTGAGCCCTGTGAGCTTGTTTCCTGAAAAGTGGGGGCTGGGCAGGGTGGCAGGAAGTGTGAGACTGGAGGGTCAGCAGGACAAACCTGACTAGGGGTTGAGCCACATAGCATCAGACACTGCCAGCCGCTGGGGCAACACCGCAGGCCTGGCCGCCTCCCTCTGCACAGGTGTGGACCCTCCAGGAGGCCTTCACAGAACTGCTGTGCACCCTCGGAGCTCCAGGGAAGTGGGGCCCTGGGCACGGAGGTGTGGTCCCCACCCCCGAGCTGGCCCGTGGCTCAGGCTGAGCTGTCACTGAATCCCATCCTTGCTCAGGCACACGGTGGTGATGGAGGAGGTGATGGAACAGACAGGGTCTCTGCCCCACAGAGGGGAAAAGCAGTGATGACAACAAACTGAGAGGAGGCAGTAGTGATACGACCAGAGGCCTCTGTGTGAAGGGAGGGGCCTGCTGGTGAGAGCGGTGGGGAAGACAGCTCTGGAGAAGGGTGGAGGAGCCAGTGTACTAGTGGTCAGGGGGAGAATGGCCAGGCTGTGGGCACAGCCCGTGCAGAGCCCTGGGACAGGAAAGACTTCTCCCGTCCTGATGGTCTTTGCCCACACGTGCATCAGATACCATTTGTAGGCCCCTACCTAGCACACCTGTCTTTTGGTTCCTCAACTGGACAATGGGCTTCCTGGAGGTGGAGTTCACGCTTTCCCACCGTGGAGAAAGGGCACCTCACACACAGCTTTTGTGTGTGCTTTTCCAGGGGGATGGGTCCCACGCTACACACTGCCCTTCTCCCCTGATAGTGGATGTGATGCTTGGAGGTACGGCAGCCACATTGTGACCTCGTGGTGAGAAATCAGAGAGGGAGGCAAAGGGCACAGAGATGGTGAGTCTGCCGGCTTCATTCGCTCATCTAAAAGGCTACTTGTTTCAGCTGGGTTTTCTGAGACTTGCGTCCATAGTTATTCTTGACCCAGGCTGGGGAGGGGAGGCAGTTTAGCTCCATGGTTAGAACTGCAGCTTGTGAGTCAGATCACCTGGTTTTACTCTTGCCTCCACCTGAACGGAAGCAGGATACACCCGGGCCTCCGCCCCAACTTCCCCGCGCCGGCCCCGCCCCGCCGGCCCCGCCCCCGCCGGCCCCGCCCCGCCGGCCCCGCCCCCGCCGGCCCCGCCCCCGCCGGCCCCGCCCCCAAGTCCTCTGCACCACCTCCTCTCCGAAGTACCCGGATAACAGCATCTGATGCTGGTTAACAGAGCCTGAGACAGCCACCCCGTGGAGGACATTAACTATTTGATGACCATGAGTTCTGAGCACCGTGGCCCGACCTACAGGCGCCTAAGAGTTGACAATATTGACCCCTGCGACCCCGCCCTGCCGTGTGACCCCGCCAACCAGAGAATTGTGCACGACCTAGTCATCACTCTCCTGCTCGCCCCCCACATCCCCTACCCCCAACCACGCAAGAAGGGTTTGGATCTTTTGAGCACGAACCGCCTGTCCCCGTTTGGAGCCGTTTCAGTAAACACCACACGTTCCTTCACCACAACCACACCCTGTGTGGGTGGACTGGTACCACCGCACCGGGGAGCGGCCCGGGTTTGGTTCGGTGACACAGGCTCCCGACACAGGTTCCCGCTGTGTCTCTTCTTACCTGCTCTTCGCCTCTGGTCCCTCCTGTCCACAGTGTCTGTCACGGGGCTGTCCACGATTCAGCAGGTTTCCTGTCTGGAGGCCCTAACGCAGTGCCCAGACCCCAGCGGCAGGGTCAGTGCTGTTTTCATGGCGGCCGCGTAGTCAGAGCATCAGTGGCAGGTGCGCCCACTGCGGGGGGAGCCCGAGGCCTCCAGCAGAGACGCGGGGCCTCCCCCGTCCAGGTTCAGGAGCCTAGGAAGCGGTCGGGCTCAGAAGCTGCGGGTCAGGGGGCCCAGAGTTTTTAAATCTATCCTTCTTCTTCTCAAAGAGGCCAAGTTCCAAGGAGCCGAACTTGACCTTTTAAAGATGCGCCTGCACCCCGGAGGGGCACCCCGAGGTGCAGGAGAGCCTTGCTTCTGGTGAAGAAAACAGTTGGCCTGGCCGAGGGCCTCCCAGGGTCTCAGCCTCCGCTCTGCAGTGCCACCCCCCAACCCCATGCAACTCTGGGAACAGGACTGGGGTCAGAGGAGTGAGTGGGGGCCCGATGGGGAAACCAGCTCGGCTGGAGGCCGGGGCTTGCAGGGGTTCTCTCCAGCTTCTCCTCGGGAACGCCCGCCGCTGCGCCCCATTGGCCAAGGCCCAACTGTGGCCTCATCCTAGGAGGGCCCCTCCCCTTCCCTCTCCTGCGCATCCTCCTGGAGGGGGCAGGGCCCGGAGGAGCACCTGGGCCCAATCCTCCCATCAGCTCTGGGACCAGGCCTCAGCTTGGCTCCGGCTGGCCCAGCCCAGGCTGCAAAATGGCCATCGTTCAGCCGTGGCCAGTGGAGAGTTTGTGATAATTCAGAACGTCTGAGGTTTGGCTCGGCTATCAGGTGACCTGAGGGACGCAGGAACATAATGTAGAGGACAGCTAGTTTTAAGTGAGTCTTATAGTTCAATCTGAGATTCCATCTGACAATGTAACTTACTACCAGAGTTGGGAAAATGAACCGATATTTTGAGTAAGAACATTTAACAATAGAAATAAGGTAATACCTGTTAATAGTAATTACACCATTAACAATAGCACAGGTGTCAGGTGCCTCAGGTGGACACCTTCAGCTGATTCCCCCAGGTCGGTGGTACTATTACCTCCATTTAACCATGAGACAGAGTGAGTGGCCGGCCGAGGCCCTGCCATGCCACATGCAGGCCACAGCTGGCCACTGGGAGTCTAAGATGAGTGGCTGAGTGCCATGTGACGTCACCTGCCAAGTACTCAGTCCCACCCCGCGAGGACCAGGGGTAGCTGGGGTCTGAAACAGCCTTTACTTCTGCTCCACTCAAGGTTTCCTATGGAGCTACCGGCATCCAGGGAGCGAGGTGCTGGCGGATCAGTGGATGGGAGCAGAGAACCCAGAGCAAACCCATAAACAAGCCAACTGATTTTTGACAAAGGTACACAAGCAACTCAACGAAAGACAGAAAGCCTTTCCAACAAACAGTGCAGGAGCATCTGGGCATCCATAAGCAAAGAAATGAACCAGACTAAGTCTCACGCCTTCTATAAAAATCACACAGAAATTAACTCAGAATAGAAAAGTCAATGTCCAAAAGTGAATTAGAACAGTCTATAGCATCCCTGAAATGTGAATATAATGGAGTGGGGGGAAGCACATTTTTTTGGTTAATAGATGAACAAATTTGAAACATTAAGAGAAAAGAAATTAACTTGGAATGGACCAAGGATGAAATATAAAATGTGAAACTATAAAACCTTTAGAATGAAGCCTAGAACATCTTCAGGACCCAGGGTTTGGGAAGAGTTCTCAATACCCAAGTCCAATCCATCAAAGGAGAGTGAAAAATTGAACTTCATCAAAATGAAAAACTCTTGCCCCTAAAAGACCCCCTGAAGAGCATGAAAACATGAGTCCCAGAGTAGGAGAAATTATCTGCAGACCACACATCTGGCAAAGGGCTTGCATCTCAAAGAATTCTCAAAACTCAGTGATTAAAAAAGCAACTAATTAGAAGATGGACACAAGACATGAAGAGACGTCTCAGCAAGGAGGAGATGCAGATGGCAAGCACAAGAAGGGATCGCCACCATAGTTAGCATCAGGGAAAGAGAAATAAAAACCACAGTGAGGTACCAATGTGCATCTGTCAGAATAGCTAACATGACATGATGACACCACCAAATGCTGGCAAGGACACAGAGAAGCCGGAACACTCAGATGGTGGGACGGGAGATTGTACGGTCACCCCAGAAAAGTGCATGGCACTTCCTGGCAGAGCTAAACCCCTGGTCCCCGTACCCCCCAGTGACTGAGTCCTCAGGCATTTGTCCCAGAGAAATGAAAATTCACATGAAAGTCTACATGCGAGTGAAAGTTCTTGGCAGCTTCATTACTGCCCCAAACTGGGACAACCAGAATGAGGGTAGGGCATCCACACTGTGTACTTCTCAGCAATGAAAAGAAATGTGCGTAGGACACACAATTTGCCTGAATATCCAAAGAATTATACTGAGTGGAAAAACCCAGTCCCTAAAGGTAACATGGGCTTCCCAGGTGGTGCTCAGTTCATTTCAGTCGCTCAGCCATGTCCGACTCTTTGCGACCCCATGAACTGCAGCATGCCAGGCCTTCCTGTCCATTACCAACTCCTAGAGTTCACCCAAACCCATGTCCATTGAGTTGGTGATGCCATCCAACCATATCATCCTCTGTAGTCCCCTTCTCCTCCTGCCCTCAATCTTTCCCAGCATCAGGGTCTTTTCAAATGAGTCAGTTCTTTGCATCAGGTGCCCAAAGTATTGGAGTTTCAGCTTCAGCATCAGTCCTACCAATGAATATTCAGGACTTATTTCCTTTAGGATGGACTGGTTGTGCTAGTGGTAAAGAATCCGCCTGCCAATGCAGGAAATGCAAGAGACATGAGTTTGATCCCCAGGGCAGGAAGATCCCTTGGAGGAGGGCATGGCAACCCACTCCAGTATTCTTGCCTGGAGAATCCCATGGACAGAGGGGCCTGGCAATCCACAGTCCATGGGGTCACAAAAGTCAGACACGACTAAGTGACCGAGAGCACACTCAAGGTAACGTACTGCTATGGTCACAATTATATGAAAGTCTTAAAATGATAAAATCACAGGTATGGAGAGCAGGTCAATGGTTTCAAGGGTAGGGATGGTGGGCAGATGGATCAGTGAGCGGGGAGATGGGTGTTAGCCTTCTTAAATGTTACTGTCTTGACCATGGAGGTCATGTGAATCTGCACACATGATAAACTGCATGGGCACACACGCACTCACATACACACACGTGCTGAAGTCTGAGTGAGGGCCAGGGCTTGCACCAGTGTCACACCCTGGTGTGACCCTGCATCTGTGAGAGGTTACCACTGGGGGAAGTCAGGGGACGGGTCTGTGGGGTGTCTCTGTGTTACTTCTTATAACTGCACGTACGTCTACAATCATGTCAAAATAAAAAGGTATCTTAAAAAGATATTTCTTCCAATGAGATCCTATCAGGAAGCACATTGAAGAGTTGCTTGGAGTGGTGCTTGCCTAGGAGGTTCAAGGTTGCCCAAAGCCCAGCCTTCCTGCTTCCTGCCCACCCAGGGCCAGAGATGCCTCTGTTACCCCAGGCCTCAGTATGCACCAGGTCACAATTCTCTTGGGTTTCTGCTTGTTGCGTCTCAGTTGAACCTTTTTTCTGGGAAACTCTAATTTTGGTTCCACTTTCTGGTGCACTTGAAATACATGAAACTCCATTTCTTTATGGAAAACATCTATATTACAGACATAATTTTTCATAATTATTATTAATCTGAACTCACGAGCACAGGGTCAATTTCAAAACTAGGGAAAGAGGATTTGATGGAAAAGACTGCTTCCTTAAGACTGGTTTTGCTGGACAGGGATGCACATCCAGCGCCCACATGTCCTGACAGCAGGAGCGCGCAGAGCCTGTGTGCACTACGCAGCCACTTCTGCAGGTGCAGCTTCTGCCTGGAGGCAAGAGATGGTCCCCTTCCGGGGGTGGGCACAGCAGTTTTGGGGGACA
Source organism: Dama dama (assembly GCF_033118175.1). Lineage (NCBI taxonomy): Eukaryota > Metazoa > Chordata > Mammalia > Artiodactyla > Cervidae > Dama > Dama dama. The sequence goes on from NC_083703.1 coordinate 55,448,060, forward strand.
CAGAACAGGGGGGCATCAAGGCAGAGTTTGGAAAGGCAGAGGTGGGGTGTGTGCCTGGAAGTGGCGGGGCACCCACCCAAGCAAAGCTCCAGTGGTGGGACATTCTGAGGGCGGTCAGTGGACCTGCCTCCCTTTCTCATCTTCAGCCTCGCATGCAGCCTCCCAGGTCTTGGTGGCCCATGGCCAGTTCCCTCCAGGATTTGGGACCGTGATCAGGAGGGGACTGAAGATCCCAGGCATGGGGAGGGACTGCTGCTGTGGCCCCATCTGGGTGGGGACCCAACACGGCAACCACTGCCCCCACGTGGCCATTTGTATAAATACAACGAGAAATTCAGCTTCTCAGCTAGACGTGAGTTGGACTATGAAGAAAACTGAGCGCCGAAGAATTGATGCTTTTGAACTGTGGTGTTGGAGAAGACTCTTGAGAGTCCCTTGGACTGTAAGGAGATCCAACCAGTCCATCCTAAAGGAGATCAGTCCTGGGTGTTCATTGGAAGGACTGATGCTGAAACTCCAATACTTTGGCCACCTCATGTGAAGAGTTGACTCATTGGAAAAGACCCTGTTGCTGGGAAAGATTGAAGGCAGGAGGAGAAGGGGACAACAGAGGATAAGTTGGTTGGATGGCATCACCAACTCTATGGACACGAGTTTGAGTAAGCTCCGGGAGTTGGTGATGGACAGGGAAGCCCGGCATGCTGCAGTCCATGGGGTGGCAAAGACTTGGACATGACTGAGTGACTGAACTGAACTGAACAGCTGTATGAACCAGAATTGTGTGTGAGGCCCCTGTGACTCAGCAAAACCATAGAGGGCTTCATGGCATGGAGGGGCCTGGAGGTCGGGGAGGATGTGGGGTGACCTGGGATCTGGCCCCCGGCGGCTAGCTGACGTCCCCGCCGCAACATCCCAGAACTTAGCCAACTCCTACCTAGCTGAGTCAATACTGAATACATCTTTCCACTTGTTTTCCATTAGAACATGTGTCTGAAACCCTTCATTAGCCTATCATTCCAGAGAATAATGACTAATTTCTGGCGGTAGTTTTTCCTTATCCCACAAAGGCATTGTGTAAAACCTTTTATTATTGTAATTTACTGGGGTGCGAGAAGGACTTATAGAGACTGTTTCCATATCCCGGGGAGCTTCCTGTGTTGAGGAGGTGGGCCCTGCTCTGTCTGGACATGGCCTCCTCCTCCTGGACCAGGGCGTCAAGCCAGGCCCAACAAGGCACCGTGCAGCTCTATCCTGGCTTTGCACAAAGAGGTCGCATTTCTGGTCCCCTCTGATGGTTATTCTGGGACCAGAAATGGAACTGGGGGCACCCAGGGGCTCTGAAAGTCACCCAACATTTAGTGCAAACAGCCCTGCAAAGGTGTTGAGTGCCCAGGGAATAAAGGGCCAGCCTTCAGCCTGCCCAGGCCATGTCCAGAGATCCGAGGATGCTCCAATGTTCTGGCTTAAAGGCTTATCAGGATTTTGAGGGGAAGATGAAACAGTTTGTTGTTTTTGTTATCCTAATGAGTAAAGGCAGTCATGCGTCTGGGAAAACTGTCTCATTGATTTGTTCGAAAATAAGACGTGGGAGACTTGATTTGAGGCACCTTCACAGAGTGTCTTGGGTCTTGGGGAGAGAGGACCCACGGCTTCCGTTAACAAGAACGTCCCCACCCCCCTCACACCCACCAAGCCTGACACCCACTCTCCACCCTGCTCCTTAAAGAGCTGGCTGTCAGCAGTCCTCATTCACTTTCTTTGGCTGTTTGTAGCTAATTTGGCCACCCACCTGCCCCTCAGGGGCCGGCAGGGCCCAGCTGCCCGAGGTTTCTGCAGAAATAATGTCACATTGCTTTCCCTTTGCTGACATCAGGCTGGCCCAAGCCTCCTGATTCTGAGGACAATCAGTTGTAAACACATTTCACCTTGTGGAAGCAGCAGCCCCTGGAGACGGAGCTGTGACAACTGCCTCCAGGGAGAAGAGATGATAAATGTTTGCTTTCATGCCCCTCTGCATGCTGGACGCCTGCTGACCCCTCCTCAGAGGCCCGGGAAGTCTTCCCAGGATGGGCGCCCACCGGGGGCTGGGGAGGGGCAGCCTCTGTGATGTTCAGATGGCAGGCAACACCTTTACTGTGCGTATGTTCCCAGTATTGCACGGGGCATCACTCATGAATCAAAATGACCTTTTGTTTCTCTCAAGTTCAAATGTAACCAGAGTCCGAATTTTAGTGGCAGCTTCCAGCAGCCCTTAGCAGGGACCTCAGCAGTGGTGCTTGGCTTAGCTCCACACTGCCCCCTGCCCCTGCCTGCCCCAAACTGAGTAGTTGTCCTGAGGACAACTGTCCCCACCCTCCCCCAAGTCAGGAGACAGCGTGGGGCTGGGTTTCTTAAACCTTAGCAAGTGCAGAGTTACTTGGAGCTTGGCTGCCTCCTTGGGGCCCCACCTGCAGAGTCTGAATCAGCGGGTGGCCACCAGCTATGCACTTATAACACATTCCCAGGTGATGCTGGGGGATCTCTGAGCTGTCGTGCCAGCATCCGCTGGGGATTCGCGCCCATGTCCACACTGAGGGGTTGGGACTGCTTGCTCCACCTCCTCAGGCCTTGAGTCCTGTCTGAGCTGAAGGGGGAGGGAGGCACCCACTTCTTGGTCATTATGGGATCCAGAGACCAGATACTGTAAAGTGCTCATTATCATTTATGCTGGACAGGAGTCCTTGGGAAGACGGGTCAGCTCTTGGGTTAGCTCTGAGGGGGGCCAAGGGCCTCAGCCACACAGCTCACTTCTTTAGGCCGAGGGAGTCAGCCTTCTCAGGGGCTTCCTGCTATGCCCAGAGGTGCCCAGGAGGCCTCAGATGGCCAGCCTCCTCCCTGACCGGCCGCAGGACCTTTGCACATGCTCTCCCTGCTGCCAGAGTCCTTCCCTGCACTTCTGAGTGCTGCTCCTGATCACAAGTCAGCTCCTGGCCCACAGGTCACCTCTGCAGAGGAGCCTTCCCTAATCTACAGCCATCCCCATGACTCAGCGCCCAGGGGTCTCCTGAGCCAAATCGTCACTGCAGTGGCTCTGGTCCCTTGTTTCAGCCCCTCTGTCTGTGTCTGCCCTGGACTGTGAGGTATGTGGAGCAGGGATGCCCACTCCCTAGTGGGAGCAGTGGGTGCTTAAATAAACTCATAGGCGATGAGTCCTAGGTGTCATCATGGCGGCGGGGGCTGCGTGTCCCTCCTTGGGAACGTCCCTCCCTCGGGGCTCAGGGCTCACCTGGCTTGGAGCCTTCGTCCACGGAGCCGTTATACACCTGGTTGAGGAACTCGGGGCGGTTGTCGTTCATGTCGATGACATAGATGTAGAGGTCGATGGGGTTCTCCACCTTGTTGCCGTTCATATCCACAGCATGTGCTCGGAGCTAGAAGGAAAGCAACATATGCTGTCAGGGCCGGCAGCTGCCACTGGCGGGGATGCGCCTGACCCTAAGCCTTGTGAACCACCAAGAGTAGATTTCCTGTGACCTACAGCCCTGGGGTGGGGTGACAGAGCAGGTCAGGGCCCCCCCAAGGGGCAGCCTGGGGAGTGCGGGGTGGGCTTGGGACACGTCATGAGCCTGGGTTCTCTCCTCTGTGGGAATGGGGAGGCATCCTGGGAGGGTGAAACAGAGCGACCATGGGAGCTGGAGGCTGACCCAAGGGTCCACGCCGATATCCATCCCTGCACCACTGATGCTGAGGACTCACGTCTACCTAGAGCAGCTGCAGAAAGGCTGTGTGTGCTAACGGGGCGGGGGCTTAGGCCCCTTGCTGCCAGGAGGCCAGGCCTGGGGGAGACCCAGAGAGGAGACACAGCGGGTCCTTGAACTTGGGCATCCACTTCAAGTCTTCCCTGTTGGCCTGGCTTATCTTTCTTGGGGCAGCAGAGAGGAAATGGGTCCAGGGGCCCTGGGATGGAAGGCCCTACTCCAATGGGGAAGGGGCTCCAGGGAGCTCCATCTGGGAACAACTCAAGGTACAAAGGATAGGTCCCCCAACTTGGGCTGGAGGGCCCACAGGGGCTGCTCAGACTCCCCTCTTCGATTTTGGATTTTTATCTTTTATTCATTCATTCACTCATTAATTCATTCGCTCCATCAATATCTATTGAGGGCCCACCTGTGGGCAGGCACTGGCTGTGCCCTAGTCCGTGGCCTCATGAGACCCGGGGCTGCCCTGGGGCTTCTCATGCAGGAGATGGCCCCTGAGAAGGCCTGTGACCGCAACGACCCATGGGGTGGGGAGGAGGCCAGGCAGGCCTCTCGGAGGAGGTGATGCTGGAGCTGAGCCCTGGACCAGGGGCCCAGAGGACAGCAAGCGTGGGGGCCTCCATGGGGGATGCAGAGTGGCTGAGCTCCACGGGCAGCAGAGCGTGCTGGAGTGGGGCCATGGGGGCCCTGAGACTAGACAGGAAAACCACACTTGGAGGTGGAAGGGGCTGGCCTGTCTCTCCAGACCAGCACTGTGACTGTCACACAGCCATGCCCTCATCTCTCTGTGGAAACCATGTCACCCTCGAAACCAAACACACTGGACTACAGGGTCCTTATGCCAAGACAGCGCCAAGTCAAGGGTGCCCAGAGGAGCCTCCCGCAGGAGGGGTCTCCGAGCTGGGGGCCCCGCCTAGTCATCAGGCAGTCCCCTTGATGCCCTGCGCCCCCAGCCGCTCTGCCAGCCTTGGGGGAGGGGAGGGTGCCATCCATGACTGCAGGAGGGGCCTTGAGTTATCCGCAGCCTCAGCCGACAGCCCTGTGTAGAATTTTCCCCTTGAAACCACGTGTTTGGGGGGAGCTCAAGGCAGGCTTCATGGAGGAGACGATCCATGTCATCATAAGGAGACAAATGAGCTCAGGTTCCTGGGAGCTGCAGCCTGCAGAGCCATGCAGCTGCCCCCTTCAAGACAGATCAGCTTGAAGTATCACATTTAAACATCTCAGGATGGGGATGCGGGTGCGGTTGTTTCTCCCAGCCGACTGCTCCCCAACGCCGCCCCCCGCCTGGCCATTGGGTCGCCGTTCCTGGAGCCTGGTTTGCACCTCCCTGCTGTGGAAGTCCTCCTGTAGGCGGCCAGTGTGTGCTTGCTAAGTCACTTCAGTCATGTCTGACTCTCTGTGACCCCATGGACTGTAGCCCACCAGGCTCCCCTATGTCCATGGGGATTCTCCAGGCAAGAATACTGGAGTGGGTTGCTGTACCCTCCTCCAGGGGATCCTCCTATGGGCGGCTGGGCCATCCTTCATCTTGTCAGACGTGGCCAGGCAATAAGGCGCCGAGCCAAAGGTTGAGGAGGCTTTGAAAAAAGTAATTCTGAGCTAAAATTAAAGTTATTATCTTCTAACTGAAGTGACACCCCAGTTGGGCCGCTATCTTTAGCAGCAGGAGCAGGCCGAGTGGAGCTCTCGATGGAAAGTGGCTGGCAGGGTCTCCTCATCCCCCTCCAAAAGCTTAAAACAACATTTGATAGATTCTGTTGGAAATCTCTAAGAGCCCACCCATCCCCCTCCATCTCTCAGGCTGGACACACAGCTGCAGGCTTGGGGATGGGGGTTTGTCTTGGTGTTGGAGACAAGAAATGCGTTGCGACTTGGAGATAAGAAATGCCCTGAGACTTGCAAATCTGGGTGTCTTGTGCAGAGTAAATTTCCTGCGATGCGCTGTGCATGCCTGCCATGTGTGGGGTCCTGTTGTCTTCCATCAGCCCTGTGCTGGCTCTGGCTGGGAGTGCCCCGAGACCTCCACAGACACTGCCTCACCTCATCGTTCGCAAGAACTGTGAGACAGGTCTGTCGGATCTCAATTTACAGGCAGGGAAACAGAGGCTCAGGAATATCCCGCTCAAGTTGACAGCTCGTGGCCCCAGCAGCAAGGCTTCCTAAGGAAGCCATGAAGGCACCTTCTGGGGAATCGCCTTGCAGAGCAGACAGTGATGCTCATCTGCCTTGTGATCACAGGCTTCGCACAGTCATCTCCAGGGACCTGTGTCCACGGTCTGTCAGCTCCCTCTCAGGTGGGAGATTCTGCCCCACCCTCTCGACAGCCATGATGACAGTGGGACTCAGGACAGGATTATACGGCACCCGTCGGGGGAGCAGAGAGGACTCTGGGATGTGAGACGCAGGTTCCAGGTGGGAAGGTTACAGGGGTCACCCCGTGATCGAGTCACGTCATGTAGGGGGTTGACTTTAGTGGCAAGGAGACTGTCTGGGTGGACAGAGGTAACTGAAATCAGAGCCCCACTAAAATCGTGGACTCTAAAATCAGAGTGATCCTCTGGCCCACAGCAGGTGAGGGATTGGGGAGCTGTCTCTCAGTCTACTGCCAAGTGGGTCTCCTTTTCCCAAACGTGGCTCCTGCCTTCCCAGGGTCTGGTTTGGGGGTGCAGGGAGAGGGTGTGTGGTGCTCTTGAGATCGAGCTGCTCTTGGGGTGCCCAGAGCTGGGGGTCCTCAGAGTGGACAGTGACACCCGGGTGTGGCTCTGAGCTGTTTGCACCCAGACGGCCACGAGATGAGGCCCACAGGTCCTCCAGCTTCAGCCTCCTGTCCGTCCCACTTCACAGGGGGTGAGTGTGTGACCCTCATGGTCATTCGGGTCTGTATGTGGTTTGACGCTCGGCCATCACCATCTTAAAACTCGTAGTCAGCTCAGAGGGGTCCTCATTGCATCTTTTGCTGGACTCAGAAATTCTGCAGCCATCCTGGGCTAGGAGCTGAGCAGTTGAGAGAGGAAAGCCTGTGACTGGCCCGCCCTCAGTGGTGGGTTCTGTTCTCTGCCAGGGGATGTGGTATGGACAAGCCTGCCGCGTGGAGCCTCCCTTCTCATCCAGGAGGTGGACAGTGAACCTGGAGTGTGAAGAGCAGGGTTCACATCTGGCACTGCAGGCTGAAGCCAAGTGAGGTCAGTGCCGGCCCAGAGAGGACACAGGGCGGAGGCTGTGAGTGCATCCCCTCACCTGAAGGTCTGTGAACACAACCCGGGAGCTGGGAGTTCTGGCGCCCTGGCTGTAGCCACAGAGGCAGCCTTACCGTGTGCTGGGCCCTGTCCTGAACGCCACAGGGATGGTCACCCTGAGTCCTCCGAGCACGCGCTGAGGCAGCCTGACTGTTTCCCCTTTGCAGGGGAGCATGGGGGTCGGAGGGCTTAAGGGCACATGTCTCAGCTGCTGGGTGGGGCTGCCCAATTCCGCCCCCCAGGTCCGGCTCCCGCCTCTGCCTCCCGAAGGTACAAATGCTCATCCCATGACGAGGAGGCAGAGCCCAAGGACGCCAGGGCGGGCGGTGTGAGAGCCGTATGCCCACCGAGCTCTAGGGCCAATTGTGTGCCAATAGGCCAGGAGGCCAAGTGGAAAGTGGTGGACGGTCCCTTTAACTGAGTCTCAGCCTTCACTTTCTCATGGTCTTTTCCCCTCCACTGGCAGCTCCCCATGAAAGCAGCAGTGCTCGCTCAGAGCTGCCTTTCTGCTCTCCGAGGAAGGGGCAGAGGGGCCGGGATGCGTGTCCGGAACTGGAGAGGTGGGGGTGACACAGCAGCTGCACGACCCCTCCCCCAGCAGAACTCCTGGCTGGTCACGTGGGTCCACGGCTTCTGACCAGTGGCTCCCCCAGTGTGTCCCAGACCCTCCCGGCATCACCAGGGACACGTTACTAGAGCACATTCTTGGCCCTTCTGCTCTGTGAATTGCACAGCCCGGGGAGGCGCCCTGCAGGCAGGTGGGCTTTTCTGATATGGACTTGGGTTTGCATTTCCCTCCAACCCCCTGCCCTTAGGAGCTCAAGTCCAGGGACACTCACGTGGTAGGAGGCTCGCTCCTCCCGATCCATGGGCCGTGTGACGTACATCCGGCCGGACATGGAGTCGATGCTGAAGACCTCCATGGGGGGCTGGTCGGCGCCCACGCCTGTGATGCTGTATCGGATGGGGATGTCGTTGTCCTTGTCGGACCGGATCTGGAAGGGGGAACAGATGGGGGCAGGGGAAGGTCAGGCTTCTTACCTGGACCTTCTGCTCATCCCACTGGATGGCCTTGCATGACGTCTCTCCCAGGGGCATGTGAGGCCACAGCCAGTGCTTGGTCCACTCGGGGGACCAGAAGGGCAGGTGAGGCCAGGGGTTCACTGGGAGCCTACAGTACATGTCCAGTGAGCCCCAGGTGACAGGGAGGAGGGGACACAGCATTCCAAGAGGAAAGGGTGTGCAGGGAGCTCAGCAGAGGTGAGGACGCCCACGGTAGAGCCTCAGTGATGGTCTGAGATGGCCGAGGACCCTGTTCAAATGCCCCTCACGCCAGACCTCAGGAAAGACAAGGGCAAGGACACAGCTCACTCCACGGGGTTTTTAGGGAAAAGGTCAGGGCCCAAGACACCTGTGCCCCCGAGTGATCATCTGTGCAGAAAGGCAGTGGACATGTTTGGATGCGCAGAGACACAGAAAATGTCCCCTGTTCCTGCTCTGGTCCTCTTCCCCTGCCCTGAGAGGGGGTCAGAGTGAAGACCTCGAGAACAGGGGTTGCCTGGGAAATGCACCCCCCCACCCCGCACCAGCATTTGGACACAGAAACACAGACCTGAAAGGTGTTGTCAACATGGTTACAGAGCTGCGTACAGGCACAAACAGTGTTTACAGAAATTGTATATTGTGGAAAACAACAATTTAATAATGGTGACAAGTGAAAATGATAGTTGCTCAGTCATGTCCGACTCTGTGACCACATGGACTGTAGCCTGCCAGCTTCCTCTGTCCATGGGATTCTCCAGGCAAGAATACCTGAATGGGTTGCCATTCCCTCCTCTAGGCGATCTTCTCGACCCAGAAATTGAACCCGGGTCTCCTGCATTGCAGGCGGGTTCTTTATTATCTGAGCCATCAGGGAAGCCCAAGAATACTGGAGTGTGTTGCCATTCCCTCCTCCAGGGGGTATTCTCGACCCAGGGATTGAACCTGGGTCTCCTGCGTTGCAGGCGGGTTCTTTATTATCTGAGCCATCAGGGAAGCTCAAGAATCCTGGAGTGGGTAGCCACTCCCTCCTCCAGGGGATCTTCCCGACCCAAGGATCAAATCTGGGCCTTCTGCAATGCATACAGACTCTACTGTCTGAGCTACCAGGGAAGCCCTCAATAATGGTGATCTGGGTTCCAAATCTAAAGTAAGCTAGCAAAGCCTGAGAGTTGGGTGAAGCAACGGAAAGAACAGAGAAAAAAAAAAATACGATTCTGTGCTTTGCATGGGTTGGGGGTGGACTATGCAGACAGCCCCTCACTTTTGACCAGGTCGTTAGATAAATGCACGACTATAGGAGATAGCAAGGACACCCGCAGAATTAAACATAAGGTGCATGTCATTCATTCAGATGAAGCAGAGGTCCTGGTCATGTAAGGGGCAGTTGATGGGCAGGATACCATGTAAGACAACAAGCTTCTCCGATGGTGAGAGATTGTAAATAAGCCACAGGGACGTGAAAGGAATAACTGATGGGGCCAAATTAAGATTAGCATAAACTCTGAATACACCTTTAGAAAAGACAACTTTTAAAAATCAAAGCCCAGGGGACCATGGCAACATTTTACAAAAAAATGGACCACAATAAAAACCTCAAAAAAATTCCACAAAGCAAAATTGACCAGGACTTTTTACTAGAATAATACAATTAAAATCTAAAGATGATTCTTAAAGAGATATTTTAGAAAACATTCTGAAGTAACCACAAGTTAAGAATCAAAACTGTATTTAGAGGTGATTTAAAAATAGTAATGACAATGAAACAGCGAAACCCAAGGAATTTGGCCAGAGACTGAATCAAAACAAACCCTTAACTTCAAATATTTTCATCATTAAAACAGAATTACAGTGAATGAACTGAGCATTTATATCCAGAAGGAAAGGAATGACAAAGCAGGATATGGTGAACACCCCGGTAATTAAGACGAATGCAGAAATTTCTGAATCTGAAAACAGAAAAGTTGGAAGGACTGATAAATAGATGCAAGAGCTGTACTCTGGGGAAAAAAATTCATAAGAAATAGATGTACCTTTGGCAAGCTTAAGAGGAAAAAATAAGACTTAAAAAAATCTATTTTATTCTTTATATTTTATGCGAGCCAAGTTGAAAATCCTGATGAACGGGTTATTTTTTGAGAAAATATAAAACTTCACAGTTGGCTGGAAGGAAGAACAAACGTGAAGGGACTGCTAATTCTTCAGGAAATTCCTTGGCAAAGGGCTCGAGGGTCAGGGGAGCTCACCTAGGAGGTGTTTAAAGTCTTCCATAGAACAGGACATATAGAGAAAACACCCGCCTTGGCTTTACAAATCCTCCCCGGTACCATTCTCCTAAGACCACAAAGTAAGATAACTGCAGACAACTCCCCCAGGCCAATGGAGGTGTGATGGTCAGCATGGAGACACCAGCGGGTGGGGTCAACCCACCAGAGCTGCCTTCATCAGCTGAGCAGAAGGGCCCAGGGTGACCAGAGAGAGTCCTGGCTAGGAGCTACCGCCCAGCAACCTCCCAAGAGCCACGTCAAATGAGATCAGGCTTCCTTTGCAAAATTGGTTTTACCATGATTATCTGATTATCTTAGAAATGGGGGTGATTAAAGAGAGAAAAGTTAGGTTTCGGTAGAACCCTGTGCCTTGAGATTCTAGTCCTGTTTGTAGTCTTTGAGGTTTTATTTTTTACCTGTAACTGGACTGGATTTAAGTTCTAGTTTCCTCAAATATCTGGCTACATGGTTCCAGACCAACGCTTCCAATATCCTCCCACGCTTCCGACTTAGAATCTCTAAGAATCGTGCTGCTGCGTTTAGTTGCTCTGTCGTGTCTGACTCTTTTCGACCCCATGGACTGTAGCCCACCAGGTTCCTCTGTCCGTGGGATTTCCCAGGCAAGACTGCTGGGGTGGGTTGTTATTTCCTTCTCCAGGAGATCTTCCCGACCCAAGGATCAAACCCGAGTCTCCTGAATTGGTAGGCAGATTCTTTACCTGCTGAGCCAACTGGGAAGCACTAAAAACGAAGCTGCCCTTTTCCCACAGCCCTGCAAACTAAGGCTGGATGAGTGGGTATGAAATTCAGGGAAGCACCTGAAAGATCTCACACACAGACAGCCTGCATGCCTGCTGCCGTGCCAATGACCACTCAGAAGGTTCCCCGGACAAAACACGACCCCACCAGAGGCATCCAGACCACAAAGATGCTGTGAGCTCGCCATCCAGAAATCTCGCTTGGCTGCCTCCCACCCCAGGGCTCGGAAACAGGTCTGCTCTAACCAGTAACTTAGATTCTCTTTGGCTTTCATAGAGATGCCTCCTATCATAACCTGACTGTATGCCTGCTCTGGAGCCTGCCCACAACCCGTCCCCCGAAATGAGACAACTGTTTACTGAACTGACCTCCTCTCAGGACTGAGAGATGGGTTCAGGGAGATGGAGCAGCCTGCCAGCCCGGCTTCCAAGCCTAGAAACTGCTGGGGGGAGTGTCAAGGCAGGGAGGAAGGTAGCCCCTGCCATGTGCTGCTGGGTGCAGTGACGCTTCTGCTGCGGGCACTTGAGAGCCATCAGCTGTAGGAGGGGCTTTCTCTCTGAGTTCCCTCATCTACCTGGAGAAGAGCCTCAGAGGGGCTCAGGTGTCACAGCCCCGCCCCCTCCCCCCCCACCGGAGGAGGGATTATCCACGGAGGAACATCATTGCCACCAGTCCTGGAAGGGGGCCTGGAGGAGGGCAGACCTGTCACATGACCGCACCTCCCACCTCTCCTCCGAGGGCCATCATCTTTCCTACAAATCACTTCCTCTCCCCCTTTCTCTGGGTTGGGAAGATCCCCTGGAGAAGGGAATGGCTACCCACTCCAGTATTCTTGCCTGGAGAATTCCAAGGACAGAGGACCCTGGCGGGCTATAGTCTATGGGCTCACAAAGAGTTGGACACAACTGAGTGACTAACACTTTCACTTTCACTTCCTCTTAATCCTGAATTCTAAGGCATCCTGGAGAGCTGCTCATTTTCCCCTGGGTCTCCCCCAAGAGTACACGAGGCACACATGTTAATAAACTTCTGTTTTTTCCTTCTCTTGTTTATCTGTCTTCTATTACAGGGGTCTCAGCCAGGACCTCAGAAAGAGAAGGGAAGTTGACTTTTTCTCCCCTACACGCCTAGCAGGATTTACCTCAGACGCTAAAGACAGCTTTCCCTTGGGCAGCTGATCTCTGTAGCAGGACAATTACCACAGGATGGTCTCCATGGAGGTGCCTCAGAGATTTGATAATGAACATCCTTTCCAACTGAATTTGGACCTTTAGCACAAACTACCCCCCGGAAAACTCCGCTTCTGAGAAAATTCGGCTTAATGGAGAACCCTTTTCCTAAACCAGCTGTGACTATTTACATATCGGAGGCGACCCCACCAGGGCAAGAGCGTGGGGGTAGGGTCACTGACCACCCTGACCATGATGGTGGCTTCCTACCTGATACATTAGAGGATGGGGAACAGAAAATGTCAGGAACAATCGGCAAGAAGGAGGCAATGCCTCATCACTCAGGTGTCAGTGACCTGGGCTGCTTGGGTGCTGATCAGGGCCTCTGGGAGAGGAACGGGCACGTGCACACATGGGCATGTGTATACTCAGGCATGCACATATGGGCCGTGCACACATGGGCCCGCACATATATACAGGTATGCATACACATGGGCATGCACACACATACAGGCTTGTGCACACTTGGGCCTGCACACACAGGTCCTTGAAGTCTGTGAGGGATGTCTTCGCTCTGGCTTTCTGGGCTCCTCCTCCCTCTCATCAGGTTGGGCTCTCCTGTCCCTTGTCTGCCCTAAGCAGGAGCACTGACCATGGTCTAACTGGATGCCTGTCTGCACCCCCAGGCTCCAAGGGGCTCCCCTCACTCAATCAGCGCTGCCCCACGTCCTGCTGGAGAGAGATGCGGGGTCCCGGCTGCCCGCCTTCTGCCGGCTCCTTGGCTCCGAGTACTATGCGTCCTGGACGCAAGGCTCTGGCCCGTCGGCATCACACATCCCCTCTCTGTCCACCAGGGATGGTCCTTCAGGCCAAACCACGTCTGACCAGCCCTGTCCGAGGCGCTGAGCGGGGAGGAGTTTCGACCCGGCTCCATTCCTTGGAGTCAGTTTGTAGAAAGAGGGTCCTCCCTGGCCGAACTCCCTTATCACCAGATCTGGGGGGCAGGGAGGTGCCTGTGCCAGATCGATTGAGGGGAGAAGGGAACTGAGTAACTGGTGCAGAAACTCAAACCAATTCTTCCTCCCAGGAGTCTGGAAGATTCTAGAAAGGCTGGTGAATTCAGAGGCTTGCTTTGAGTTTAGGTTAAGAGAAGAGGACTTGGGATACACAGGAGGGCCCCCGAGGATAGCAGTTGAGCTGAACTGGATGAAGAGGGGGCGTGTGAGCCCCTACGGTCCTGCAGAGACACAGCCGGCCTGCACCCTCCCGGCCAGACTGCCCATCCTTCACAGGGAAATTTAATTATGAAACTGCTGAAAAGAACCTGCCACACATTTAAAGCTTTTGATTTCTTGCAAAGGAATCTCATTACATCCTGACCATCAGGCTACATTCCCTTAATTCTCCAGGTGCCGTTCAGTGACGCCTCCTGAAATACATGCTGAGTGCGTCCGGGGCTCTCAGGACGCCCTCAATTCTCCCATAGTTTACCGTGTTAAGAAGAAATACTGTGTGAATGAATTCACCAGATCAGGCGAGAGCAGTTTCTCCTTGATTTGTGTCTGGAAAATGAGAAAAACATCCCAGCGGCGTCCGGCAGGGCCGTGAATAAAGAGTGGAGACGGCTTTTCCATCACCCGTCCCAGTTTTATGACGCCACCGAGAATCATGCTGTTTTGCATTTGTTATTAAAGGACAGAACAGATGGTAAAAGGTTAGTTTAAAGTGATGTCTACATTAAAATAACGTATGGTGCCTGGCCATTGTGCTCACCCAGGGACCTCCTTCTAGGGCTGGCTCCATCCTCCAGAAAGGCTGCCTGGATGGCAGGATTCTGGCAGAATCTCCCCCAAGGAGGAGGTATTTTCCTAATTTCAAATGAACTTGAAACTGGAGAAAAAGTCACCCTGTGTGGTCTTGTGACTTGCAAAGGCCTTGGAGGTTTATCCCAAGAACTGAAGGAGCGGAGAGTCCTATGGATGCAGAGAAAACCTCGCCCCAGGAGGGGAAGGGACCTGTCATCCCTGGGACCCTCATTGTTGGCTGGGTACTTCCCACCCTAGTTGTTTCAACGTCTTCACTCAGCCCACACGGCCTGTGCTGTGTGCCAGGCCCCCCTGCACTGGATGGACATGGTCCTGCCCTCACGTGGTTCATGCACCAGACTGCATGTGAGCTCAGTCGCTCGGTCGTGTCCTACTCTTTGTGGCCCCTTGGACTGAAGCACGCCAGGCTCTTCTGTCCATGGAGTTTCCCAGGCAAGAATACTGGAGTGGGTTGCCATTTCCTCCTCCAAGGGATCTTCCCAACCCAGGGATTGAACCCACATCTCCTGAGGCTCCTGCATTGGCAGGCAGATTCTTTACCACTAGCACCACCTGGGAAGCCTCATGGACCAGAAGGATTAGATTTACAAAGTGACAGCCAGTCAGTGCAGAATTATAAGGTGACAATTATGAAATGGGGAAAGAACAGGGTCTGTGAGAGACTCTGGAAGGACTTGAGGGCAGAGGGGATCTTTGAGAAAGGCCAGTTAGAATTCCGTGGTTTTGTCTACTGTGGTATGCAATTCCTGGACAGGCACACACAGATAGAGTAACACACCCAAACATATGTACAAACAACACATGCATAAGTACACACACACACACACAGACACACAGACACACAGACACACACACGTGTATACATGCATGCACATGACTGGATGTGCCCGCCTTTCTGCTCTAAACCTCTTGGAAGGCGATGTTATTCTGCAGCTTAATGGCTTTGCCACTAATAAGGCCTCCCTGACCCCGTCTCTGTGTTTTAAAAGATGCTCTCAAAACCCTTAGGATCAGGATCTTTCAAGAGGATGTAATTCTTCGGTGAAGTGTTTTAGCTCTTTCTCTTCGTGTGATATTAAACCCAGGGATCTTCCTAGGAAAGCAGATTGCAAGCTCTCATTTTCTTTACCTGGTGGGAGTTTTGAGTTGCCGGCAGCAGAGTGAAAAGCCCTGAATCGTGACCGCAGATGCTTCGTTCCCCGCCTACCTTGGATTTCAGGCAGGCCAATCTGAACTTGGCCGTGACTGCAGTCAGCCAGGAGAGGCAATTTCTTTTAAAATCTGACTCTCATGAGAGTCCAGAGGTAAGAACATGATTATACCTAAATGCATTTCAGCTTCCTTGGCCTCACTGGTCCTCACGCCAGCTCTCGACGCCGGGACTCCTGAATTCTCATGCTGACAGAGAATCTGGATTTTCTCAGGTTCTGTGTCTGTCCTCTTGTCTGCTTTGCAGGGATGGCTCCCTGTCTCCCACCTCCTCCCTCCCTGTTCCCTACTGCCCAGCACTAAGGCTGCCCCACACCCTCCTGGGCCATGGGAACACAGACACCCTGCCTGACCCCAAGGATGGCAGGTGCAGGCCTAGCACCACACACACAGTAGGTGCTCAATAATCACCAATCGAACAAATGAAAAGAAGGACATGCTCCCCGGTGGGGGGAGGGCAGACATGCAAACCGACAGCCAGGGTCACAGCCAGGCGCTTTGGGAAACCAAAGTGGGTGGGAGGCCCTCTTCCTGGAGGAGAAACGTCTTTTCTGAGCCTGGAGGGAGGAGGCAGTGAGCGCAGAGGGTAAGGTGGAGAGGGGAGCCTGAGGGGGTGTCAGGTGTGGCAGGGTTCTAAGATCCTAGGTGGGAGGGAGAAGTTCCAGCCAGTCCTGTGCCTACTGTCTGACGGTGAAGAAACAGCAGGGACACGTGGAGTGGGATAAAAGCAGGAGGAAGAGTCAGGAGGGAAGTGATCACCCCTCCCCAGGCGACAAGCAGGAGAGGAGGACCACCCCAACTCTGTCTCCCTCCCCTCGTCCTGGCAGAGATTTCTGGGGGCCCTGTGGGGTTGGAGGAGGGGTCAGAATGGTTTTGCTCTAGAGACACCAGGGGGATGAGGGGCGTGGTACCACCTGGTCCCCGCCTCTGGCAGAAGAGGAAGGGGTGTGTGTGTGAGGGGAGGTGGGGAGGTGAGGGGTGAGGAGGTGGTAGTGATGGGGCGAGTGGTGGGGGGGTGGGGTGGGGTGGGGTAGGCGGATGGGGTGGCAGCCTGCCCTCCACAGTGTTTATCTCGGATCCTCACTGTGTCTCGAACGCCTGCAGCTGGGATGAGCTCCCCTGTGAAGAGCAGGGCCCAGGAATCTCCCCTCCTCACCCCCATAGTTCCTTAAGGACCAGTAAAGGGAAGTCCCAGGATGTTGGCCCCTGACTGCCGGGTCCAATCCCTTCTGCAGATAGGGAGACCAAAGCCTGAGAGGCCGAGGACTGGACGAAGGTTTCACAAGCCATCGTGTTTCGAGGGCAGAGTTTCAGGTCTAGTCTTGGTCACGTTGCCTTCCTGGGAAGCTTCATGGAGCAGAAAGTGAGGCTGAGGAAGTTGTGCCCACTTGTGCAGACGGGATGGGGGCCCAGGAGGTCTCTGTGTCTCCCTAGGGTCACTTGACTCCCAATGCAGACTCAAACCCTGGGTGTTGTGCTCACTCTGGTAAGTTCTGCAAATCTGCTGGGATTGCTGAAATGCTGTGTGTTTTCAAAAGACACCACCTCACACCAGTCAGGATGGCCGTCATTAAAAAGTCTACAATTAGTAAATGCTGGAGAGGGTGTGGAGAAAAGGGAGCCCTCTTGCATTGCTGGTGGGATGTAAACTGATATAGTTACTATGGAAGATGGTGGAGATTCCTTAAAAACCTAGGAATAAAACCTAGGATTAAAACCACCATATGACCCAGCAATCCCACTCCTAGACATATACCCTGAGGAAACCAAAACTGAAAAAGACACACGTACCCCGATGTTCATCACAGCACTGTTTACAATAGCTAGAACATGGAAGAAACCTAGATGTCCATTGACGGATGACTGGATAAAGAAGCTGTGGTACATATATACTATGGAATATTACTCAGCCATAAAAAGGAACATATTTGAATCTGTTCTAATGAGGTGGATGAACCTAGAGCCTATTATACAGAGTGAAATAAGTCAGAAAGAGGAATATAAATATCACATACTAACACCTATGTATGGAATCTAGAAAGATGGTACTGATGAGCTTATTTTCAGGGTAGCAAAGGAGAAACAGACATATAGAACAGACCTATGGACATGGCGGGAGGGGAGGAGGGAGAGGGTAAGAGAGTAACATGGAAACTTACGATTCCATTGGTAAAATAGATAGCCAATGGGAATTTGCTGTATGACTCAGGGAACTCAAACAGGGGCTCTGTGATAGGCTGAAGGGTGGGATGGGGAGGGAGATGGAAGGGAGGTTTGGGAGGGAGGCGACATGGGTGTGCCTGTGGCTGATTCTTGTTGATGTATGACAGAAAACCACAAAATTCTATTAAGCAATTATCCTTCAATTAAAAAAAATAGTCACCGTGGCTCAAAGGCCCAGGACTGGAACCTGACTTCAGTTGCTGTTGAAAGCAATCATGAAGCTGTAACTGAGTTCTGCATGAGGCACTGTTAGCTTGCAGCAAAGTTTAATTGAAAAGCCCTCTGCCCTGGGGCTGGGCGAACAGTGAGATCTGGCTAGGATAAAACCGTTCTTAGTACGTGATGGGACAGACCTGGGGCTGGGGGTGAGTGAAAGTCCGGATTCCTCCCACTCTCCACTCCTCCCTGATACATGAACATGGCTTTAAGAGGCTTGACAATGTTTGCGTTTCTTGCATTTTACAAAATACTTTCCATGCACAGTGAAATTCAGCTTTCAATTACTTTCAATTAGGTTCTTATAATGAGCAGAAAAACCCAGAATGTGATGGGGAAAGGCATTTGTTGTGTAACATTGACACTGTTATACATTTCCATTCACAATTACTTGGAATTTTACAAATCATGAAAAAAATCCTCAAAGTCATATGAATATTAATAACAGCCATGAATATGTTCTTACAAAATTTGCCTGGTGGGGAAGCGTGAATTAGATGCTTCTCAAAAGTGTTCTTCAGGTTGTACCAAATTAACAAAGACAGGTAGCTTCTTAATTCTGAGTATGGGACAACTAAGACATTATTGCTGAAGATGGGAGTGGGGCAGGGTCCATTCCTGGCTCTTCTGGCAACAGAGGCCTGATATTCTTTGGGGAGCATCATTCCCCATTGTCTCGGTCAAGTCAAGGTGTCAGTCAAGTCAGGCGGTTGGTCAAGACTCCCTGCCCTCCCCTGGGCAACAGGCAGGCCCATGAGCTGACCTGGCTGGTCAGCTTGTCTCTCAAGCGTGGATGCCGAGTTGAGAAAGTGTTGGGGCTGGGAAATGTGGCTGGAGCCCCCCACTGCAGGGCCATCTCCCTATCAAGACCAGAGCACTGGACCACCTGCTGTCCATCCTTCCCTTCCGGGGGGACCCTGCAGTGTGGAGAGGTAAGCCTTGGAGCAAAGAGATGGCCTCCGGGGGCCGCCCAGGTGAGGAGGGGTCTGTCTTCTCCTGAGGTATCCAGCTAGTCATCAGGGAGGTTTAGTGCGCCTCTTACACCTGCCTACTCATCTTCCCAGCCCCTACATGGCCAGTGTTTTCTTGTCTATGTTTTTGATGACTGCCCTCTTTCTGTCTCCCTCACTGGTCTGTCCAGGAGATGCTCAGGAGAGAGGGTCATGTGGCTTTCAGCAAACTGTAATTTAACTCACATAGCACCCAGCCTCTAGTGGTGTTCAGTGGACATAGAGTACCTGGACCACCTCCCGGAAGACCAAAGGCTCTGAACACAGTCTGGGGTTCCCTGCAGATTCTTGAACTTAACCACTATCAAGGGCTGTCATTACACAGAAGCCAGGGCGGATGCAGGTTTCCCTCTAAGACCCCTGGCTGGACCCCTGTGTGTCAGGGAACAGAGCCCATGGATGGGACCCTCTGCCTGAGCTGGAGAGACGGGGTGCCCAGGGCGGATGACACCGGTGGTTGGAGTATATTCTCAGACCTGTCACCCACATCCTGCCTGGTGTCATTTCTGGTCCCCAGATGAAGAATCAAGTGTCTCGGGACTTCCCTGGTGTCCAGTGGCTAAGACTGTGTGCTCCCAATGCAGGTTCAATCCCGGGTTTGATCCCTGGTCAGGAAATGAGATCCGACATACTGCCACTTAGAGCTTGCATGCTGCAACTAAGACCTGGAGCAGCCTAATCAATCAATAAATGTTAAAAAAAGAGAGTCAAGCATCTTGCCAGGAACGCTTCTTCACTAATTTAACATAATGTGTGTCCTTGCCCACTTCTGGAAGGCCATGCACACACAGTCTTTGACAAGATGACCCCAGAAGAGATCCAGTCTCTGGGATGGAGGCTATGGCAGCCAGACCATGGATGAGGCTGGAGAGAGGCCCAGGTGGGAGCCCAAGGGTGAATTTTGAATGAGATCTTATATGTGAAGCATGTGGACAGGGTTTTGTCCATAGTAAACACTCAGAATTCTTATGAGCGAGCCTTGTGGTGAGGCAAGAGCCAAAGGCTGGATTTATAAAAATTTTTACTTTGGTATCATCACATAGGTAATTTCTCAAGTCAGGAGACAAAGGTATGAAGGAGAGAAGAAAGAAAAAAATAGCCTCCAACTCTGGACTCCACAAGTCAAGTGAGAAAAATCTACTCTTATGCTGCAAATGCAAACATTTTAAATGTGACTCTGAGATGAAAGAAATGGCCATTGGGTACCAGGAGAAGCGTGGGGTTTGGAGAGACCCGATGCTTAAACATCCTTCTTGAGGAGCCTTGTCTTTGTGCTGCCGACACTCAGAAAATGTAGCTTCATCTTGTAATCTTACGAGGGTTAAGCCTGTTCTTACAATGCACATGGCCCCAATGTTATTGCACAATTTAATGGTTCTTTTATAGAATAAGAGAGAAGAGGCTCTAGATGAAGAAGGCCTTCATCTAGAATTAAAGGATTCTTTTTCTCCTTCTAAATATCCCTACAATTGGATTAAACTTGACCTGGATCTCTTGTTTGGCACTGGCTTACTATTTCTTATCAAGACCTCTTTTCTTGGAAGTTTTCATGCTGGTTAATTCCAAATAAATTAATGAGATCAGTATTAGAAATATGAACACGTGCACACACAGACTCTCAACACAGAAGCAGACAGCTCGGCACGGGAAAGAATATGAGGGGAGTTTCACCTCCTTAGATGAGACCCAGGACCCTGTAATGTTACTCCCCAGGAGTCTCTGTTTTAATTCCTTCCTCCTCTTTACATCATCAATTCACTTAATTCACATCACAGAGGCAGGAGAGCATCCTTTGTGTATCCTTATCCGCCTCTATGAGATTCCGGAGCCACCTTTCACTCTGAGTTACACCAGTTACCTGGGGATACAGCTACCCAACAGCAACCCACACTTGCCAAGACAGCAGTCAGTGGAGATGCCTTTGGACACATGATGAGACCACCCTGAGGAGCCCAGATCTGAAAGCTGAAGAGGATCACGGGAGTTTTCCCCAGGGGACCTGTGACTCCCAGACATCTGCTGGAAGATTATAATGAAAAGGAAAACAAGCTGATGTGTTCAACTGTGGCAAACAGAGTAATGGTCCTTAGAGACTTGCTTTCCCTGAGCAACTGCTTCCCCACCCTAAAGACACTGTCTCTTCCAATCTTTCCAATAAAACACACCATTTCCACCTAAGAAAGCTGCCCCATGATGTGGCTCCACTGCAGAGTATTACTGACTGAGCCTTACTTTGATGTAAATTTACTTCACGCAGAACAGCATCCTTTGTTTTCTTAAGACTTTGCATGAACTGGCAACATAAATGTGCTACATGTATTTATTCCCATGGTGCCAAGTAAATAATTTAGGTGGACATTAAGGGATCTAGCAATTCAGCTGTGTACAAAACACACAAATTCATGGTGAAGGTATTATATTGACAATGACAATCATGGGTTTCGTGTGAAATAGTTCTGGGTTCAAATCCTCATTCCATTTATTAGTATCCACATGGGTAGATTTGATCTCCTTTTGGGTGTTTCTGTGAGGGCATTTTTGATGGAGATGATCATTAAATCAGTGAACTTTGAGGAAAGCAGATTGCCCTCTTTAACATGGGTGGGCCTCCTACAAACAGGTGAAGGTCTGAACAGAACAGAGACTGACCAACCCCAAGCAGGTGGGAATTCTCCAGCAGATGGCTTCAGACTTTTCTAGATGGGCAGCTCTCCTGAGTCCCCAGGCTACCAACCTACACTGCTGATTTTGGCATGAGCCACCTCCTTATATCATAAGTCTCTTTCTTTACATCCATCCATCTATCCATCCAAAAGGAAGTCAACCCTGAATATTCACTGGAGTGACTGATGCTGAAGCTCCAATACTTCGGCCACCTGATTCGAGCAGCCAACCCATTGGAAAAGACCCTGATGCTGGGAAAGACTGAGGGCAGGAGAGAAGGGGATGACAGAAGATGAGGTGGTTGGATGACATCACTGACTCAATGGACATGAGTTTGAGTAAACTCCAGAAGATAGTAAAGGACAGGGAATCCTGCTGAGCTGTGGTTCATGGGGTTGCAAAGAGTTGTACAAAGACTGAACAATTTGCTAAATGAAGTCCCAGCTCCTGGAATAGCTGAGACACTTTTAGGGTCCTGGCCAGGATATTGGGGGCCCTGGGGCGGGCTCTGTGCCGAACTGTGTCGCCTTGGCTGGGTCATACTCCTAATGTGCGCAAGCTCCGGGAGATGGTGAAGAACAGGGAAGCCTGGCGTGCTGCAGTCCTTGGGGTTGCAGAGAGTCGAACTCAGCTGAGCAATAACAGCAACAACAATCCATCCTACTGGCCTTGTTTCTCTGAATAAGCCTGGTAATTACACCCCCTCCTCTCCCACGGTGGGTGCTCAGGTTGCACAGTGGGGCCAGCTGCCGGCTGGGAGCATGCTGATCTTCAACCTGCTGCTCTGGCACTTCTATGTCCAGAGATCACAGGCGGGACTTCTCTGGTGGATAAGAATCCACCTGCCAATGAGGGGACACCGGTTTGATCCCAGGTCCAGGAAGATGCTGCAGTGCAACTAAGTCTGTGAGCCACAACTAACAAGCCCATGTGCTGCAACTACTGAAGCCTGTGCGCCTAGAGCCTGCGCTCTGGCAACAAGAGAAGCCACCGCAGTGAGAAGTCGGGGCAATAAATTAGCCCCTACTCTCTGCAGTCAGAGACAGCCCATTCGCAGCAATGAAGATCCGGTGCAGCCAAAATAAATAAATAAATTTTAAAAAGTTAAAACAAACTCACTAAAATTACAGGTGGATTGCAGCCTCCTGTTATGTCCAGGGTCCAACTGGGGGTAGCCAGCCCTCGTCATCAGGGAGAAGAAAAACTGGGCAGCTAGCTGATTTGACAAGTCCAGTGACCTTCGGTCAGCCATGCTTGAGACCCCCTGAAGCCCAGTGACATCCTCTGTGGGGAAGGTGGGGGCTTGGGGGGGACACACCCTCTAGTGCTTCCTGAGAGAGCCTTCTACCCCCCAGCCCTGCCCCCCCGGGCCGTGCACAGGGTGTCACCACTGCCCAACATGGTGAGTGACGGCTGAGGTGCACCTCCGGGGTAGCCCTTTGCCTCCCAGGCCCTGGGAACTACAGGTATGTCAGCCCACCTTTTTCCTTTATCAGTTTTCATTTTAGCACCATAATAAAAATTCTGATAATCTAAACATGGCAATAACTCTGCTCCATAAAACGACTGTCTCTTCATGTTACTGCTGTCATCAGAGGTGCCGTAATAACACTCACAACACGAGGGAAGATGGTTATTGTATTAAAATGAATAAATGACAAAGGTTTTTATTACATGAGTGATTCTTCTAGGCATCGAGACGCTCTTTCTGCTTTGCTCGTGTAATGAACACATAATTCACCAGCACATTAGAGCACTGGCCTTGGAGTCTGAAGGCACAGTCACGGCAAATAAGTAAATTATTAATGAGATGAAATCTAAAAATAAAATCGCAAAGCCCCACCTTCCTCCATAAAGAAGGAACAAAAATTTCTAGTAAGTCTTCAAGCTGGAGGAGCTGGTAAGGGACCTGCTGGCTGTGCCTCCTTGCTCTAGAACATGCGTGGGAGGGCAGCTGATCCCAGTCAGGAAGCTCCCTCCTCCCTCCCTGCCTCCTACTGCAGAGGCTGGGGTTTGCCACCATTTGCTGTCACAGCAGCCCTTTGCAGTTCAGAGGGTCTTTGACAGTATCTGAAGGGTGAGATATGAGGAAAAGTCTGGAGGGGAAATCCTGGGCTTTTTAATTTTTTTGCTTTCCTTTCCTGACAATAAGCTTGAAAAGATAGTTACTACTGTCATTTCTTGAAGTGGAGAACATTGCAGGAGCACTGGCAGCCCTTTTGCAACCATGAGGACACAAAACCAATAGCTAAGGGTGGTGGAGTAAGGAAATAGCAGGTTTGATTCCTTGAAGACATTGATGAGCCCATGAACTGGCACCAACTCACTTTTGCTTGTCATAACATGAAATAAAGACTGTGTCCAGGCCATTGTAGATTGGGCACTGTTTCTTGCATGGAAAACTAGATCCTGCATACTGCAACTAAGAGTTCAAATACCTCAACTAGAAGATCTCACATGCCACAACCAAGACCCAGCACAGCCAAAGAAATAAATAAGTTAAAAATAAATATTCAAAAAATTGAGAAAAAAATTCTCAAAGGGGAAAAAAAAAAGGGAATTCTGACCTGTACTACAGCACAGGCAAACCTTGAAGAGATTATGCTAAGTGAAATAAACCAGTCACAAAATGAAACTCTATATGATTCCACTTCTGTGAGGTCCCTAGACTAGGAGTCAAGTTCATAGAGACAGAAAGCAGAACTGAGGGGATTCCAGGGGCTGGAGGTTAGTGTTCCAGGGGGACCGAGTTTCAGGTTTGCCAGATGAGAAGAGTTCTTGAGAAGAAAGAAGGTGATGGCTGCATAGCATTATAAATGCATTTTCAAGCCACTGAAACATGCACTTAAAAATGGCTATGACTGATAATTTTATGTCATGTGTCTTTGACAACAATAAAAAATCAGTTTCACATCTTCTTCTTTTACTCTTCTAAATGTGGCTGGTAGAAAATGTGAACTTCACGTGAAGTTTGCGTGTTATCTCTGGAGAGTGACGCTCTGAGCTGGGGTTGTGGCCCCACAGCATCCTGCCTCTCTCCTCTGGCCCTGAGCTGCTGGGGCTGCTGGATTCGTGCTTGTTTCCTCGGGTTCAGGTGTGTTTACTTCTCTGGGTCTCTCTTCAGGTACACTGTGCCCTGGTCACAGAGGGCCTGCTAAATGTTGGCAAAATTGAACCAAATTACAATGATCAGATCCTTTCCTTTGCTGTTTCAAATTTCAGACCCATCCTAAAGATCACAGGGAGCACAGAGTGGGGCTGAATCACAGAGGAGGAGAAGGTAGAACTTGATGGGGGCGGGGGTTGAGGTTTCTGGTTCTTTCACAACAGCTACTGCCTTATAAGGACAGCAAGGAGGTCAAACCAGTCAATTCTGAAGGAAATCGATCCTGAATACTCACTGGAAGGACTGACACTGAACCTGAAGCTCTGATACTTTGGCCGCGTGATGTGAAGAGCCGACTCATTGAAAAAGACCCTGATGCTGGGAAAGATTGAGGCAGGAGGAGAAGGGGGCAACAGAGGCTGAGATGGTCAGATGGCATCATCAACTCAATGGACATGAGTTTGCGCAAATTCCAGGTAACAGTGGAGGACAGAGGAGCCTGACATGCTGCAATCCATGGGGTTGCAGAGAATCAGACATGACTTAGTGATGACACAACAATAACAACTGCCCCACAAATCCTAGAATTTGCATTTGAGCCCAGCACTGGGCACATGCGATTCCCTGAGAAATGGCAGCTATTCCTAAGGCCCCGTGCCCTGGGGACCCTAAATGACCTTGGAGTTCTCTGGGGAAGGGAAGGCTTGGGGGAGGTGACTATGAAGACAAGATGGAGTTGAGAGGAGATGGGGACCCCCAGTCTGGAACAAGGTGCAGCCAAGAGGAGGAAGTTGGAGGAAGTCGGTTGGAGATGTTCCCCAGAGGAAACCAGCAGATCTCGTGGGAGAAGGAGACCTCAGATTCCAGGAGTCAGTGCCTGAGGACTTGACCCAAGACTTTTCAAAGCAGGTCTGCCACAGCTCAAGGTCACAGAGTCAAATTGGTAACGCGTGTCCCCACTGTGGCGTCCCATCCCAGAGAACCCAGCATGCCTTGCAATAATAGCTAATTAACCCAGCCCCCCCGCCCCATAAATGAATATGCATTTCATCAGTACAACTAAAATAGCTCCTTTAGAAACATCTTTCCTCCTCAGAGTGCACAAAGCTGGGAGAAGGTTGGTAATTATACGTGTATCACAAGCAGTCCCAGCCCGGCGGGGGCTCATTGCTTCATATAAATTATACCAATCAGCAACAGAGGGAAGAGACCCCACAAGGGGATGGAAAGTGGTGCTTTCCCTAACTGATGCACACAAGTATGGGATCCTGGCAGAATCATGTGGGTCTGGGGCGGGGGTGTCATCGTAAAGTGAGAGTTGCGCTCCCACTTGGCTGCCGTCAAAAACCATGGAGATCCTCTTGATGGTGTGTTTGGAGGAGACGTGATCAACCACAGAGTTAGGGGGTCTGCAGAATACAAATGTGTCTGCAGGTTTCCTTGGGCAGTGGGGGATGGATGATGTGTTTGAATGCATCTGAAAGGAACAGCGGGTGCAAATACCGATACATGCTCTCACTGCTTCTGTGTCCCCCTTTCAGAAGGGGACAATTTCAAGGCTAATGCCACATTCCCTTGGTTGTCTCTGACGCTCCTTCAAGTTCACTCAGTCCCTAATGGGCCTGGCCAACATGCTCTTTGAGGGAAGGTCCTGCTGGGAGGTGGAGATGAAGTCCTTGCATGTGCAAAGACCCTGGACCTCAGGGGTGGGGCTGAGAAGAGAAGAGGGAATCTGGAGGCTCACTGAGGCAGGAGAAGGCAGTGAGTGCCTTTGGGTGCAGCCATGGGGCTCCTGCTGCAATGCCAGCCTCAGGGAGTTCCAGTGGGTCCCCTGACAGCTTTCCCTGGCTCGTTCTAAGCAGACCCACCAGTGAGGGCTGTGAACAAAAAGGAGAAGCTTAGAGAACCCACAGCTATTTGTGTCATTAGTTGGGATGACACGCAAGGCTCCTGCTTGGATGATTGGGGGGTGAAGATGTACAGAGAGCAGGTCTGGTCACCTTCTGGTCCTGGGTCCCCAGGAGACACCACTGTAGTCTGAGACCTCCCCGGCCCCACAGGACCTGCTCTGGGGTGCTTTGGTGCCTGTCTTGAGCAAGCTGCTATGATGCAGAAGTCACTTATGGAAGCAAGTGCAGGTGGCAGAGACAGCCTCAGGAATGAGCCCATACCCCGTGGTGGGAGTGGAAGGTGTGGGAACCAGGGGGCAGCCTGTGGGAGAGTGTCTAGTGTCTAGTGTCTCCCGGGAGTGGCTACACCTGCTGTTCGTTAGGAGAGCTTCTGCCTTTTGTCAATCTGTGACGACCAGGATCGTCCCCACAATTCTAGACTCCATCATCTCCCATCTGCCTGTGGACAGATTTCCATGTTTCACTAACAGCTCACCAACTGCAGGAAACCCAGAGGTCACATTTGGCTTTAAATGGTCATTTGCATAAGTCCCGAAGAGCCAAGGGCACGGTTTCCATCTATAATAGGGGCTACATTTTACGTTTCCGGTTGGCAAAACATGGCCTGTTATTATGAAAATTAACATCTCATAGGATAAAAGAAAATAAATTTGGTGTTTAAGGAAGTGGAAAATAGAATTTTCCATCCTCTTCCCCCGAGAATCTCAGCTTAATGTGGCTATCAGGATTGCTACTTTTGTTTTTAGAAAGTCAGGGAGCTGCTGAGAGACTTGTTTGCTAGGCTGGGTACTTTTTAAAAATATTTTTTTTTTTTTGGCCATGCTGCCTGGCATGTGGAATCTTAGTTCCCTGACCAGGGATTGAACCTGTGTTCCCTGCATTGGAAGGTGGATTCCTAACCCCTGGACCACCAGGGAAGTCCCTCTGCTTCGTATTTTTACCCCTCTGAACACTGGGGAGATATTGCTACTAGGCAAACAACAGTGAAAGCAAACAAACATGTTACGAGGGTTTTCAGGTCGGGAAAGTGGCTGCACCTCCTAAATGCTGCACCCCCCATGACCCCACACTCCTGTCCTCGAGCTTCCTTTCTTGAAAATCTGCTTCAGGACAGACATCCCCATCATACCCGGGCCTCCGACTGCCCTTGGGTGGATGTCTGCTCCAGAGTGAAGCTGTGACAGTCTCGGGAGTTTGCCCAGGGGCCGCCCTGGGAAGCTCCCATCTGCTCCCCAAACGGAGACACGCAGTTCCCAGGTTTTCGGTGACTTTAGGTTCCTCTGTGCCAAGGCCAAGAGAAAGTGCTTGCTGAAAGCTCTTCTGTGAATGAGAGATGTGGGGGTTTAAAGTCAGCACAGCCTTTCCAGGTAGTGGGAGACGACCCAGTTCCTGACTCCAAACCTGCCTGTTGCGACCGGCTCATTTCTGACCGGGGCATATTTTGCATTTGATAAGCTAGGATTAACAGTTTCAAAGACTTAGAAACAGAAAACCAGTGTTCCTTTAGTTTATTTTCATTCCAGCTTGGAATTCCCTGGGCTGTGGCCTCCAAGGCCTGAGAACATAATCTCTGAGCTTTTATGCCCCGCTCCCCACCTCTTTACTGCAAAGATAAATCCCATTCTGGGGGGCTTCCCGAGGGTCTTCAGGACTCCTGAGTGCTGAGGAGTTTGGCTTCAGACTGTTTATTCTCCAGAAGTCCAAGAGCGAGGCTAAATTCTGAGCCTTCCTGGACTGATGGAATCAGGAAAGACCAGGTCAGGAACTCAGATTACTCTGGAAGCAGCAGTGGGCCACCCTCCCAGTTCATGAGGGCAGAAGGTGCTGGAATTACTGCAGGGGCCACTCCTGGGCCTGGACAGACACCTCAGGGCCACAGAGCAGGACATGTGGCCCCACTGCCCAGGGGAGGAGGGCCAGAACGGTGATCTGGTCACCACAACTCTCCTGGGAGGAGGTGTCAGGCTGGGACCGTGGTTTCGAGTCAGAAGGCTGTCTCGGGTTATGAGGCATACACTCCTTCTGCCCGCATCCTTTTCTAGCCCTTGACCTCCGCCTTGCACCCTAGGGCATGCACTCTGTCCAGTGCACACATCCCTGGAACTCAAGGGCACCCAGGTGCAGAACTTTCCAGCATCCTATGAATACTTTCAGAGCTCCTGTGTTGCTGCAAAAGTAGGCAGGGAATCCTTGGTTTACAGATGGGAAGAAATTGAGTTTTTTTCACGAACTGCCTCCCTACACCCACAACTGAGGTTCCTCAGGCATCACAAAGCCCTGTGCAGCACCAAGGTGCCCCAGGCTGCTGGGCAGGGAGCACCCTGTGGGTAAGTAGGGGCAGAAGGGAGCAGGACCTCCCTTGGGGGGGCTTGCTGCAAAGAACAGTCAGTGTTAATCCCGCCCCACCCACGGCAATGCCCCAGGGTGAGAATGTGCTTCCTTCAAAAGGTTCACTGGGGAGGGGCTGCCTGGCCTGGAGGACTCGAGATGCTGGCGATAAAGTACTCATCACCCGCTGAGGAAGATGCTTGAGCACTGGAGTGAGTGGGAGCAGAAATTAATGAGGAACCACTTACAGACACACCAACATCCTAGAGATGTATTTACGGGTGTGGCGGTGGAGTGGGGAGAGCTCATTTTCCTACCACGTAAAGCAGGGTTTAATTGCTGCGAACGTTCCCTCGGAATGGGGGCTCTGCCTTGGGTCTCTCACACCAGGGAGTTTTCTGCCAGGTGCTTTGGGAGATGCCAGCTCACAGGTGAGAGGGCAGCACGCTCCAGTTCACAGGCTGGGGGCAGCAGAAGCCAAACCAAACAACAGCAAGGATGTGGCTCCCAGGGCAGCTCAGCTGCCTCCCTGAACCCCTGGGGAAGGTCTGAAGGATTGCTTTGCCGGCCTGGGTTCCAGTCCTGCCCCAACGTCCCAGCTATGTGACCTCGGGTGGCTTACTACAGTCTCTGTGCCTCACTTTGCTTGTCCATAAACTGAGGTGACAGTGTGGATGAGAGCAGCTAACTCCTGGGATGTTCTGGGTGGGGGGTCAGTCCTTGCCTACGGAGGGGCACCTTTCAGATGCACAAGTAGACCCAGGGGGGCAGGCTGGTGGCCCCCAGTCACATGCGGGGGGACCTGATGTGAACTCAGAGCTCGAGCTCCAGAGGCTGGGCCCTCCCCTGGGGGGTTCTTCTGGGCCACTAGCCACGAGTGGTAGGGGCTGTGGTGGAGTGTCAGTGGTGACTGTCGTCCACTGTTTTGGAGAGGACAGTGGACCAGGTTCTGGGGTCCCCAGGTAGCCAGGGAGGGACGGGAGTCACACACTGGGTGGAGGAAATGAAACACAGGCTGGCTGGAGCTGGAAGAGGCTGGACGCTTTCCCTGCCCTTGCGGGCAGCTCTTCTGGCCCAGGTACTGGCATGGGGGTGCTTGGAGGCAGGTGGGCCTGGAATTGCAGCTGCTGCCTTCTGTGTGTGACCCTGGGCAGGTGACTAAGCCTCTTTGACCCTCGGTTTCCTAATCTGTGAACAGAGAACGATCACACGTCCTCGTGGACACGCTCGCTCCATCTGACCTTGGGAGACAGGAACCAGGTGAGAAGTGCACCACTTGGCCCCCAAGGGGCTTCCCTGCTGGCTCAGATGGTAAAGAATCCACCTGCAATGTGGGAGACCTGGGTTTGAGCTCTGGGTCAGGAAGATCCCCTGGAGAAGGGCATGACAAACCACTACAGTTTTCTTGCCTGGAGAATCCCAAGGACAGAAGAGCCTGGTGGGCTACAGTCTATGGGGTTGCAAAGAGTTGGACACGAATGAGTGATTAACTTGGCCCCCGAGTGTCCCAGCAAGAGGGCGCTGTTGTCACCAGGCAAACCTGACTCTGGAGCCAGAAGCCGAGTTCCCAAGGGTGTGAGGCTTGGGAGGACGGATATGAACCCGGGCTCATTAGCGGATAGGCCAGAACGAGGGTGGGGGCCTCCCAAGTGCTGGAGGGAGTGGAAAGCACATTTTAAACATCCTCCTTCAGCTGTTGTTTACTCTGTTAATTCTCAAAACTGAACGGGTTTGCCGAGGATGCTTAGAAATTCTGTTTGAAATCTGCGGCAGCAATAATTTAAGCTCTTCTGTTGGAGAAGGGAGGCATACTGTGAATCTGGGTCGGCTCTAGTCTACGTGGCGCTTGCAGCCCCTGGAACCTGGGCATCAGCGGCCGCAGTGGGATCCTGACTCAAGCCTTGGGCTACAGAGCCGACCTGCTGGCCAGCACGTCAGTCTTGTTTGTTAGGAGGCTGAGGTTTTTCCTCATCTGTTTCTGCAAGTGCCGCTGACCTGCCTGAAGAGGCTCCTCTCTGAGCCTGGGGAGCAGAGCAGCTGCTCCAAAACCGAGTGCTTCTCTGACACATCTGGGGTGCAGTGGGTGGGGAGGTGGAGGAGGCTGTGTGCCTTCTGCACATGATGCAAACCCTGAGAAATTCACATGTCCACGTCCTAACTCCTGGGATCCCCCCAGGGGGCTTGACCGGGTAACAGACCACCTTCTACAGAAATACAGAGACTATCTGTTGGTTGCTTCCCTGTTTCAGATAGTAAAGAATCTGTCTGCAGTGCAGGAGACCTGAGTTTGATTCCTGGGTCGGGAAGATTCCCTGGAGAAGGGAATGGCAACCCACTCCAGTATTCTTGCCTGGAAAATCCCATGGACAGAAGAGCCTGGCGAGCTACAGTCCGTGGGGTTGCAAAGACTCAGACATGACAGAGACTCGCACACACATCTGTTGGTTGGTGTGTGAATTATACATCAAGGGTGGGGAACATTCTTACCCAGTTTCAATGCCATGTTTGGGATGGTTTGACTTAAGGTCTAGGCCATGTGGAGAAATCCTCTTGGGATGTTGGAAAGCACACCAAAGAGAGAAGCAGATATGCATGTGGCCAGGGCTCTGCCCAGACCCACCTACCTGGGCAGCAGCTTCTCCTCCAGCTGCTGGGAGGGGGCTGAAGAGCTGCCCTTGGCCAAGTTAGCCCCCTCCCATGGGAAGTTACTGCTCCCCGCCCAGGCAGCCATGGCCATGAAGGCTGTGGGCACAAGGGTGGGTGGGGCTGGGAGCCACTCTCCTCCTTGGCTTCAGTTGGACCCAACTCTCTGCTTGGCTTCTTCCTTGCCCACCCCACTTCCCTGCCTCTTCTCCTGATAGCGCTACCCCACCAACCCCCATATATGCACCTAAACCCCAGCCTCAGCTCTGCTTGCAGGAAACCTCAGCTAAGTGCAGGCAGCCACCCTTAAGAGCAGATGAACCGAGCAGGAGGGAAGCTGCTTCCAGAGGCCCCCGGCCAGGGATATTGCTGAAGACACGCAGGTGGTGGATGGCAGAACCACCTGAGCTTCGATGCAGAGTGCAAGCTGAAAGTCAGATGGCTGGGCTGCAGATTGCCGGGGAGGGGCCTCCGCTGGGCTTATCGCCAGGATGGTGGCGAGGCCAGGGCTCTAGGAATCCCAACACCTGTTGGCTCAGGCAACAACCATTTCCCATTTTGCTTTTCCATTTTCAACAGGTTGATTTCATCTGCTTTGCTCATGCCTGTATGGTGAGCATCCTTTTCTCATGGCAAAGGCAAGAAAGCTATTTATTTTTTTCTCCTTGCTTCAGATCGTTATAAGTTTGATCTTTATTACAGGCCACTGATGGTCACTGCTCTCCCTTCTGGGTGATTCTGTGTGAGCCCAGCAGACGTGTTTAATGCAGAGCCTTGATTAAGGCCTAACTGAGATGCTGGCATGCCAATCCTGCATCTCAGGAAAACCTCGTTTCTTAAGCCTGAGTCCTGCGGATCTTTCTTCCAGCAACTTCTCACTTCTACCTGGATCACATCCTCAGCATGGAGTGCATTTTTTTCTCCCTAAGAGTTTGGGGATGTTTGTGGTTTTTAATAACGTGATTTCTGCTAGATTCCTCCGGAGCAGTGTGCCTGACAGGAGCCGGCTGCTGATGAAGCAGCTGTCAGCGCATCACCAGCGCTTTTGCAGGGACGAGGTGCGTGAACATGTTTGATTGATTCCTTTCCAGCTCAGGTTACAAATCCCATTACAAGGGTGGCATAATTGGCAGAGCAGGGTAATGTCAGGGTCTCCAGCCCCCAGCAAGCCCGGCCTAGAAAGTGCAGAGGCCACACACTCCTGCCGGTCCCACCCTAATAGAGGGTGGGGGGCAGCGGAGGTGTGGGGGGCAGTGGCTTTGCTGAGAAGCTCTGAGACTTACAGGGTGACCAAGGGTCTGGAGTACGGAAGTTCTCAGGGAAAGTGGCCTCCGATTGGTTCTGCAGAGAACTGATGCGTTTATGGCATTTGGGGTTGCTCTTGAATTGGCAGGGGGAAGGGGAGGGGGCTTGGCGGAGATGGAGGAGAACAGAGTAGGGGCTGGGCAGGGAATCCGGGGAACACAGGCAGACTTGGATCTCCACTGGGAGTGGCTCCATTCTTCTGATTCCTGGTAACCCTCCACATTGAGTGAACAGAGGAGGGACCCCGGGTGTCACATGGGTCTGAGAATCCGGGGGGCACATGCGCGGGGCAGGCTGCCTTCAATTTCTATTTGATTACATCTTGACTGTGGGATTGTGGGGTCACTTACTTTCATTTAAAAAATGGGTCTTGAGTGAAAATAGGAATATAATGGGGTTTCCCAGATGGCTCAGTGGTAAAGACTCCACCAGCCAATGTGGAACACGCAGGAAGCGTGGGTTGGGAAGAACCCTTGGAGAAGGGAATGGCTACCCACTTCAGTATTCTTGCCTGGAAGATTCCATGGACCAAGGCGCCTGGCAGGCTACAGTCTATGGGGTCACAAAGAGTCAGATATGATTAAGCAACTGAGCAGACAGCACAGGACAGGAATATGACGCTACAGCATCACTACGGGTCAGAGTCATGGTGAAACATACTCTAGAAAAACTCCCCAAGTTAGAGAGAGGGCTCTGAGTCTGGCTCAGCATTTCTACGTAAAAGACAAATTCTTTTTTTTTTTTTTTTTTAATAAAGGGCTTTTAGATTTCACTTTATTTTATTGCTTTGCTTAGCAATACTCTCTTATTGTGATAAAAGATACACTATGTTAAATCTACCCTCCTAACCATTTCTACATTTGCTGTTAAGCAGATTTTCGCTGTTGGGCCATAGACCCCCCAGAACTACCCCCTCTTGCAAAACTGAAACTGTGCCCACTAAACACTGATCACTCCCTCTTCTCTCCCCACACTTGACTGGAGCTGGTTCTTACTGGCAAGAATTCTGGGAACCTGCCCTCAAGCAAAACCACTTAGCACACATAGGGGGCAGAAGGATGACAATAATAATAACACCTACAGCACAGCCTCTTGCAGCTCCATGATGGTGGGTGGATTTCACCCCAGTCTAAATCTTCTCCCCATGCCCTCCCTACACCCACCACCCTACCTTCTTCGCTGGGGTCAACCAGCGCCTTGCTTGGCCAGCGGGCCCTCAGTGACTGGCCTTGTCTGCCTTCTGCTTCTCTGCTTCTTTCTGGAGAGCCAGCCTAGCTCCTGCTAGGGGATGGAGGCCTTCCGCTCAGCCCAACCCCTACCAAGCCCCCAGGCTCGAGCAACAGTTGCTGGGGTGGTGAGGACTACTGCAGCAAGAGACATAGTGATCTTTTCAAATAAAACTCAGGTCACCCCTCCCTATAAAACCCCCACCGCCCCTGGGAATGCCCATATACCTCCCCGTGGCCTTTGGGTTCAGCTGAAGGCTTCCCATCACCCCTCTCTGGCCTCTCTGCCCTTGCCCCTCAGTCGCCCGTCTGTCTTGTATGTTGGTTGTAATGTCTGCACTCAGCATTCTGCCTTTGTTCCTTAAGAACCGAGCCACGAAAAACAGCTCTGGCCAGAAACGGCCTGCTTTCCTTCACAAATCCTCATGCCTTAAAACTCAAGTTCCTGTTCGGGTCTCCTCATCCATCACCTCCAACTGGATAAGGTTGCACCTCCGCACGTGCCAGCTTTGCCTCCCCTCTTCCTTGTGAACGTTAATTAGTCCTGGTGTCACGGACACGCGGCTATGATTACAGTCATCGCCGGCTCGCAGGACCTTGGTGGCTAACGAGAGGTCCCTCGTTGCCAGGTGCCTCCGAGCTGGGGATCGGCTTTAGTTATGTAAACGGTGGAGATGACAGGTCAGCGTGTCTTCCTGGGTGTCATATACAATTTGTCACAACACTGAAGACCCTAGATTAATTTGATTTCTGAGTTGTGCTGACATGTCACACCCATTGTTCATTCGGCCGGCCACCCCTGGAAAGACGGGCTGGTTGTGACAGCACACCGGTCTTAGAAACACTTCTGAACAGCACAGAGAAAGGAGAAGCCTCAACTGGCGGAATTGGTCATCTATATTAATTCCGAGTTAAAGGTATCAAGCCCATGGAGCACTCTCCACGTGGCTGCCATCAATGACCTTGCCATCTCCCAAGTGGTAGCAGGTGCCGTCCTGCTGGGGCTGCAGTTGGTTTTCAGGGGCAGATGGACAAACACAGCTTTTAAACAACCACATCATTTTGATGCTGTTTTTGGGGGCGGGTCTGTTTTCCTTAGGCTTAGTTCTGGGGGCTTTTCATTAAACAATGATTGCATAGAGTGGCCTTTAAACTTATTTTGAGAGGGGTGGTGATGGGATAAATTGGGAGGTGGGGACTGACATATATACAGCCTCGCCTGGTGGCTGAGTGGTAAGGAATCCACTTGCAATGCAAGAGATGTGAGTTTGATCCCTGGGTTGGGAAAAAAAATACCCTGGAGAAGGAAATGGCAACCCACTCCAGTATTCTTGCCTGGAAAATCCCATGGACAGAGGAGCCTGGAGGGCTACGGTCCACGGGATTGCAACGAGTCAGATACAACTTAGCGACTAAACAACAACATTAACAAAATAAAACAAAGAACTAATGAGAACCTACTGTATAGCGCAGAGAATGCTGCTCAGTGCCCTGCGGTCACCTAAACGGGAAGGAAATCCAGAAGGCAGGGGAGACGTGTACATAAACCTGCTTTACTTTGTTGTACGGCAGAAATGAATACAACGTTGTAAAGCAATTATACTCTAGTACAAATTAATTAAAAAATAAATAAACTTAATTCATAGGAAAAGTGAGCTGATTAAAACAGCACTATCAGGGAAACCATAGCATATGCAGATTCTAACCGAAGGCAGAAAGTACGGAGGTGGGGTCATGAAATGCTCACCCCAAGGGGCTTGACCCAGACCCCACCACCGTCCTGACCCCACCTCGTCCCCTTGGGGACATGGTAGCGTATTTGAAAGGCAAATGGGAGGCTGCAAAGCTGGGAGCGAGGAGGCAAAGCTGAGAAGCTGCTCTGAGGTGCAGAGTCGACTGCTCCTCTGTTTCTAATCATGGTAGGAAGGATCCCGCAAGTACCCCTTAATGTTCCGAGACGAGCTCGCTCTAGGAGGGGCAAAGCGGGGTGGAGGAAGCCCCACACATCATTAAGATCTAGAGCCGGGCTTTAATGTGCCCACGGTCTTGAAATGAGGTCTAAATGGAGCCTTTTTTCTGACTGCAGGGCACGGTGGTTATAAATGTGTCTTTGCACGGAGATTTAGCTGTATTTTTTGCAGCTGCCATTGCTGCATTTGAAACGAGGCCAAGAAAACAGATGTACCCGTTAGGTTTGAGATCAGAGTCATGGTTCTGGAAGTGCAGACTCTTGGGTGACGCAGAGCTTTGTGAGGAGGGAGCTCTCGCAGCCCCGCCCCGCCCATAGTGGCACCTGTCCCCTCGTCTGTCGGGGCAAGGTTTCTGAGTCACTGCGGCCCAGGTCCTTGCAGCCACAGATGACTTTCAGGCACCTTGAACATGGCCGGAGTACGTCTCACCGCCTTTGTCAGTCTCAGGCATAATTTTGTCTGGATTGGGGCATGGTGGCTGACTGGCCTTTTCAAGCCTCAGGTCTTGCCCAACCCAGCCCAGTCCGGCACAACCCAGTCCTCCCAGCATGGTTTTGGAGCTCCTGGTGCCTGCATCCCAGCCATGCCTGCCAGCCCACCGTTTGGCCGATATTATTTAAGGCAACAGCGATGACATCACTGGCTGTGAGTGTTCTGTCTTTGCTGAGCAACCCCAGATACCCTGGGGGTTGATAAAGTGCTATGGGCAAAAATCCCAAGGTACCTGGTCGCCCTCTTGATATAAGACACTTTCCCTGCTTGTTCCACCATGTCATTCGAACCTGAAGAGTTGTCAGTAATTTCTCAGCTTGTCTTGTCCTCTTGCTTCTGCTTATTTTCCTGAGCGCAATTACCATGTGGCTGCTCCACACAGTTTATCACAGCGCACAAGACCTGCCCGAGGCTGCCCTCCCTCCCGGATGGTGCGAGTTGCCAGACCTCCAGGCGGGGCCAGGATCCCCGGCTCCCTGTAGGCAGCAGAGGGAGTGGATGGGAAGGAGGTTTCTGGACCCGATCGATTTAGCCTGAATAGCCCCAAACTCAGACACGGTAGGTATCTTGAACCCCCTGTTATCAGATGCTTAGAGAGAGGCCATAGAACAGATAGTTCTCTCAACATCCTGACCTTTCTCAAGCCCCCAACCTCCACAAAGACACTAGCCGGGCAGAGCCAGCCTGGCCCACCCTGTGGTTTGGAATACAGCGACCTTGGGCTTGACAACACCCATTGCTTCTTCCAACATCACCCACTTTCTTCCCATGGCAGCTTCTCCCCACCAGGCACCTCCTGAACCCTCCCGGAGGACCCTCCACGCCCCCCACAGCAGTGCTTCAGCTGGGCGGGCGTGTGTGTGGTGGGGGTGTTTCCACGGTCTCGGAAACTCATAGATCAGAACAAACGTCTCCTTCGTTTTCAAAATCGTCTACTGTGGTGGTTTCTTAGCAACCCATTATTAGAGGGCTTCTTGGCAGTTAAAATAAGCTCTGCCTCTCTCAAAAGTGTGGTTCTGGTTTCAAGAAGCCCAGATCCAATCTGTGCCAGGCATCCGTGTCACCTGGCAGGATGTGGCCCTCAACTGTGTCCTTGGGGTCATCTTGGCCCTGCATTGCTCTCAGGGGTGGAGGGGTGGCAGATGGCCCCTCCATCATCCCACTTGGCCTCCCGGAGCACTGATGTGGAGAGTCGCTACACATGCATGTGGCTGAGATGGATGCGGCTGTGGTGGGGATGAAGGGGCCTGCCTTCACTGTCTCCACTCTCCTCCAGAAATTAAACACCTCTCAGAGGGAATGGCTGTGCGGTGTTCCTCCAATAGCCCCACCTCTAGCCTGGTCTGTGCCTAGACTCTGCTATGGCGGTGAACTTCTAACAGGAGCGTTCCTCAACTCTGCTGGGGCCCGTGTGTGTACATCTGTGTGCATGTGGATGTACCTGCACATGCATATATGCACGCACAACACATGCACACACGTGTAGGTGTGTGCATGTGGACACACATACACGTGCACATATATGCATGGCACGTACACACATGTGTATAGGTGTACACACATGTGTGCGCACACATGTACATATATGCACGCGTGTGTGTGTGCATGTGAGCATCTCTCTGGGGAAAGGGTCTGGAACTACCCTCAGACCCTCAAATGGGTGTGGATTGCCCCCAACCCCACATTATAGTTTTTCATGGCAGCAGAGCGCCTTCTGAATTACTGGGTGGCGAAGACTCTTGAGAGTCCCTTGGACTGCAAGGAGATCCAATCAGTCCATCCTAAAGGAGATCAGTCCTGGGTGTTCATTGGAAAGACTGATGCTGAAGCTGAAACTCTAATACTTGGCCACCTGATTCTAAGAGTTGACTCATTGGAAAAGACCCTGATGCTGGGAGGGATTGGGGGCAGGAGGAGAAGGGGACAACAGAGGATGAGATGGCTGGATGGCATCACTGACTCGATGGACATGAATTTGAGTAAACTCCAGGAGTTGGTGATGGACAGGGAGGCTTGACATGCTGCGATTCATGGGGTTGCAAAGAGTCGGACATGACTGAGTGACTGAACTGAACTGAGACCCATGTGGGTGGGTTCTGGAGCCCACCTTCAGGGGTGTAGACTGACCTTGTGCTGTTCTAAACCATGGGTGTAAGTGGAACCTGGTCTCTGTTCTGGGCATGAGACCTCAGGTGCATGCCTCAGCCCTGGGGAGGGAATGAGGACACTGCTCTTCCTGGCGCCTATGAAAGAACAAACAGGCCCCCTGGAGAGGGCCCTGCACCATGCTGTCCCCAGGTGGGTGCACTGGACATGGAGCCCCCTGCCCTCCCCAATCTCTGGGGTCAGGGCTGAGCACAGGGGTGGTGGGGGTGGGGGAGGGAGAAGGTGAGTGGAATTCTGCTCCTTCATTTACTGAATGTCTGCTTCCCATAAAAACACTGTCAAGGACTTTCAGCCTTTCTTCCCACTGTGGATAAGAAAGCAAAGGCTCGGAGTCCCATCAGAGCCCTGTGGTTTCCATGCGACTCCCTCTCCTCTGAGAGGGGTGGATCTCTGCCAGGATGATGGGAGGTTGGGGGACGGGGAGCTTGCCTGGCACCCTTGTCTTATTACAAAGAGGGCATGGTCAGTCTGCAGGTGGTGGGACAGCCTGGGGAATGCCAGACCCTGGCCATGCACCAGGGTCACCTGGGCAGCTTCTGAACATCCCCAGGGCTCCGGCTGCCCCAAGACCAGTGCGAGCAGAGTCTATGGGGCGGTCACTGGGGCTTCCCTGAGAAGCGAGTGCCGTTAGGCCCACGCTGCCCACTGGTCTCCCTGTCGCTTCTAGGATTCAGCTGTGGCTCCTTAAAATGGCGTGACCCTGTGGGGTCTCCAGGATCCAGCCCCATGCCCCTCGGCCTCATTCCTGCCCCCGCTGTCCCCACGGAGCACACGTGCTCTTGGTTGGCTGGTTTGGAGCCGCTGGTCCCTCTGCCTAGGGGCTTTCTTATGTCTTCTCACCTCATTGCTGGGTGGGTGTAGGAGCTAATCAGATTCATGAGTTGCTCCAGAGAATTTGCTGGAACCACTGGTTAGAGAGAGACTCTCTTCTTCCACAGAACTGGGGATGTGGGGGTATGTACTCTGTGCTGCTCATACCTGGGGTTGAGGGGCGCTGCTGAGAAGGGCTAATGTCAAGGATGGCAGATCCATAAGACGAGGAGAAAGCCACCTGATGACAGAGACTTTGCCTGAGCGCCTAGATCCTACCATGCCTGAAGCTGACACAGCTCGTCATGTTTCATCTACATGAGCCATAATCCCTGAGTTTGAGAGTGGACTGGTGCCATTTGCAGGCAGAATCCTGACTCTCCTACTCCAGACCTCAGCCCCTGTCATTTCATATTCAGGTGATGGTGGCTTCCACACTGGCCCCTTCACTTGAGACCTTTCCACCCCCCCTGAGTTTCTGAGTCTGCTGCCCCTGCTCATCTACTGGGTCCCCACTCTGGGCCCCCCAGCTTGACCGCAATACACCAGAAGCTGAACTTGCCCCCAGGTTAGAGATGGCCGGGTCTAAGCTCCTCTTATAATGAATTTTCATCTGGACAGTTTTATAATCCAGTGGCTTGGGAGTCTGGGGAGACTAAGTTTTCTACAGATGGCCCTTCCTTTGTGGCCAAGCAGGGAGCTGGTGTGTCCCCCTCCTAGGACCACGGACGACACCCTGAAACCGTCGTCTCAGGACTCCCCACCTGGAGAACGCCTGGGTTGAGCCTGGTCCATGCTTGTTCACAGCAGTGGCACGGAGCCCCCCATTTGGGTGGATTCCATCGGCAAGGGGATAAACTCAGAGGAGCAGAGACTTTGGCTGCAATCCCCCAGCCAAAGCTTCCTTAACGTGTAATCAAGTTACCGTTTCACAGTTCCAAATAAAGTTGAACAGGCGAATGCAAAGATCTCATTCGGGAGTCGAGCTTAAATTTAAATACCGCCTGCCTCCCGGAATTAGGGATTTTCAGACTTTGAAATAACCAGCCCGGGGAAATTGGTTTGGACAGACTCTTTGCCTGCATGTCTCTCTCGGTGGCATGGGTAATTGCTGGCTGGACGGATCACCACCGGCATGCCAAGTACCCTCGAGTTCCTCGCTGGTCCATAAGCACTGGGAGGTTAGAATCTGCTGGGGCCACCCCTGAGAGGACCCCACAGCGCTTCACGGGCACACGGGTGAGGCAGATGCCATCGGACACCTCACTGAAGAGACTGGATGGCTCATGGATAGGTGGTTAATTAGCGGGTTGTTGTGTGAAGCGTGGGGGTGGGGGTGGGTGAGAGAGGAGGCTCCTTGTGGTCCACAACTAGTCAGATTCCAGCAGTGACATCGCAGACATGACTGCCTCCCCATCTGCCTACGTGCAAGGATGCCAGACACACTCCCAAACACGGCAGAAGTATCTGAGCCAAACTCAGTCTGTGAGCATTGTGCAAAGGTAGGTGGGGTGAGGAGTACCGGACCCAGCCTGCAGCACATAGGGTGCCCTCCCCCCACCAGTGGCCCCCAGTAATGAGGCTTGGGAGTCAGTGGAGGGCAGCCCCGGTCACCTACCCCCCTCACATCCACACCCGTGGCTGCATCTCTGCTCAGTAGGTCCTTAGCCCCTCGCTGCCCCAGGCGTGCAAGGCATCTCCATGGATCTCGCTTTGTTTTCCTTCAGTCACTGTCTTGTTTGCAGCCATCCTGGAGCTGGTATGGCTGATTAGCTTGAAGCAGCAAGTGAAAAACACAAGCCATAGATTCCTATTTTTCCTTCCCTCCAACAGAGAAGCTTGTTTTTCTTTCCCTGAGTAAGTTTTCCTTCAAAGAGATATTCTGCAGAAAGAATGCCTTTACTGCTAACCCAGAGATGGTAAAAATGGGGATGATGGCCACCCCTGGACCTGGGCGCTCTGGGCTCCCAGTACACTTTGCCAGACTTTGTGGGTTCCCAGCCTAGCTCTGTGCTTTGAGCTGTGTGACCTCCAGTGAGAACCTTGGCTTCTCTGAGCCTGATACCTCTACTGGGAACAGACGTGGGTCAGAGTCCGCTTCTCCTCCAGGGCTCAGGGGTTGAGCTGAGGAGGGGTGGTGTCGCCTGCACTCGGCTCCTAGGGAGGCTAGTAAAGGTGAGCTGTTGTGAACATCCTTGTTTCTGGGGGAGCAGGTGACACAGCATGACAGGAAAGGGGGCAGAGACCAGACAGCGCCTCCTCTACCCCCACCTACAGGGGTCCCCACATCCTGCCTTGGGATTGACCGGCTGAGCAGGGCCATGTGTCCTATT
Source organism: Dama dama (assembly GCF_033118175.1). Lineage (NCBI taxonomy): Eukaryota > Metazoa > Chordata > Mammalia > Artiodactyla > Cervidae > Dama > Dama dama. The sequence goes on from NC_083703.1 coordinate 55,489,709, forward strand.
CAAAGACATCCGGGTCTGGATCCCTGGAGTCCATGAGTGTCACCTCACAGGACAAATAAGAGTCTGCAGCCATGATTGCATTCAGGCTCTTGGGCTGGGAGATGATCCTGGATCAGCCGGGAGGCCCTAAGGTCCTTACACGGCAGAGGGAGAGGGGATTTTACTAAAGAGCAGCCAGGGGTGGGTGCTGTGACGCTGGCCTTGGAGATTCAGGAGGGGCTGCTGGCCGAGGAACACAGGTGCCTCCAGAGGTTGGAAACAGCCAGGATTCTCCCAGAGCTTGGGCACTGGCGGGAAGAATAGGAGCCCCGCGCTCCTCCCATTCAGAGGGGCCAGAGCAGCATCAAGAGTTCACACAGATTGTCCTGACCCTTGGAGGGTTCTGCTTCACAAGGGACATTGAGGACACACTCCCGGCCCCGAGACTCAACTGGGAAGGGGCGGAGGTGGCCCAGACCCCAAGGCTGACCCCTGATTGCCCTTGGTCCGGCTGCCCCCAAAGAAGAATTCCTGTGGGGTCTGGCTACAGACAAGGTGCTCTGAACCAGGCCACAGGGGTGAAGCTGTGTTACCTGGGAAATCCCTGACCTGAGTCAGGGTTCACTGGCCTCTGTGCACAGGATGCCCATAGAGGGGTCTCTCCAGGAACCCCTCCTAGGTGGTAGATAAATGTCCCAGAGCTACTGATGCCCCTCCCCCGCAGGCCTGTGAATGAACACACCCCTCCCAGGCCCATCTCTGCTGCCAGCAGCTCAAGAAGCCCCAGAAAGGCCTCTTTGGTCTGTCATGTTCTGTCCCTGCTCTTGGCCACCGAGTTGTGCAGGTGTCTGGATGGGGCACCTGAGCATGGATAGTAAGCTGTTCTGGGCTTATAGGGAGATATGAGACACAGCACACCTTGCCCCCCAGGGCTGGCAGAGGGGTGGGAGCAGGGCAGCCTGGGGGCATCCACTGCTATTGTGATGGGCCTCCTTCCACTCTAGGATGCTCCTGGGTGGAGCGAGTGGCTGGCGGGAGAGGAGACATTGTTGGGAGCACCTTGCTGAGCTCACCAGACATGTTTGCAGAGACCCTGCTGTCAGCCCCCAGCAGGAACCCCAAACTGAGCATCCTTGTCCCGGGAGGGGCCCACAGGTATCTCATGGGGTGTGCCGGCCTCTGCCCCACAAAACCATGAGGGTCAACGCAGAACAAACTGGGGACCTAAGCTGAAGCTGCCGGGCACAAGTGCCAAACGTGAAAGCTGAGTTTGAGGAAGGAGCGTCAGCCTGCAAATTCCCCGCCAGCCTTAAGAGAATTTCGACTCAGGACTGTTTATGGCTTGCTTGATTTCTCCTGATATTCATGAGGCTATTTAAAAATAATCCTCTTACACTCTGAAACATACTAAACTGTTTTTTTCCCTGGAGTGTAACAGCTGGGTGTCAACAAACTCCACACTTAGAGCAGCCAGATACATGGACCTGCCCCTGTAAAGTTCCCAATTTAAATGCGATTTCCCGATGGAAGCAAAAAGACAGCTATTTAGTTTATTTAAAATATTCAAATATTATCTGATTATTTAAAAACACTTATAGGGGCTAATTATAAGTAACAGTTGATCAGGAATGTAGCGGTTATAAAATTAACCCTCAATAACTACAGCTCTGACGAGTAGCTGGTATGTACCTAACGTTACATTAAAAGCTTTCAAAATTTGCATTAAGAGAGGCTAGAGCTCAGCGCAATCTGCGGGGGCCTGATTTTGAGGAAGGATCTGCCACCCCTCAACCTCTGGCTCCGAATGAGATGGGTCAATGGGGCTAGTTTTTATCGGCTTCCCCAACCTGGGAGCCAAGCAGAAGGCTGGAAACAGCCTGGTTTTTCTTCAGCAAACATCCTCCTGGTGTGAGAGTCTGCGAGTCCCACAGCTGGCCCCACTCATGGGGCCATGAGTGGTCCTGGTCCACAGCACCCCACCCCCCCCAGCTCAGAGGCTTGGCCTGGATCCCACCTGGACCTTCTTGATCCGAACCCCAGGCTCCGAGAGGCCTGGCACCAGCACCATTACGAGCCCTGATGCATATTACTTTTTCTAAACACAATCAGAGCTCCACATGAGCCAGAACTTGCTTAATTTAAAAACCTCGGCTGGGACTTCCTTGGTGGTCTAGTGGCTAAGACTGTTCTCCCAATTCAAGGAGCCCAGGTTTGATCCTAGATTGGGAAATTAGATCCCACAGGCTACATCTAAGATTTCGAACGCTGCAACTAGAAAGATCCCATGTGCCTCAATGAAGACTGAAGACCCCTCATGCTGTGACTAAGACCCGGTGCAGCTGAAACAAAATCAAACCTGGGCTGTGGACAGACACATTCTGCTGTCAGGCAAACGTTTACCTCTCTGTCACGATGCTTTAGGCTCTTTCGTGGTCATTTCTTGCCCTGGGCTTTGCCATGGTTCACAGGAAGAAAGGATGGTGTGAACCCTTGTAATCGGCGGTGACATTAGTGTCCCTTCAATGCTGGAGGGAGGGGAGGGACCCATGTGGCTTCATCACTGACTGGCCTTCTGGCCCCCAGTTACTAGTCTACTGAGCGCAGCACGCCCCCCTGGGCCCTGGGGTGGGGCCCCACTTCCTGTGCAGCCAGGAGGAGGGTACCTTGTGGCTGTGTGGCCCCCCCACCTTGGGGCAGGGTTAGGGGCATCCCATGGGCAGTCACCATTCACACCAGCCAGTCAGGAGGCTGCACTATCCCACTCCTCCTCTGTCTCCCCTCCTGTCCTGCCAGGCCCATGTCACCATCCCCTGGGCTGAATCCCCCCATCCTGGAGCTCAGGTGCAGCTCCCATCCTTAACTTTCCATCTCTCACATGTAGCCTGCAGCTGAAGGCATATCACAGAGGACGAATCAGACAGTGTTCTTGGGTGTGGGGGGCGGGGGTCGGGGATCACCCAGACCTGCCACATGGTCTGAGGCCCTGAGGGACCTAGTTTCTGCTCTCCTCCCTGGTCAGCCTCCCCACCTCCTCTCCCTGCTGGCCACATTCTTACTGCATAGACCTCCATCCCTCTGTGCACCAAGCTCATTCCTGCCCCAGGGCCTTTGCACTTGCTGTTCTCTCTGCCTGATCCTCACACAGCTGGCTTCTAGCCCTACAGGAGCTCAAGGGCCTTGGGTGACACACCCCACCTGATGCACCATTTCTGGCGCCAACTGGCCCGTTCCTGCCCGTCTCATCCCTGTGTTTGATTTTACCATGGTTCCTTCCATGTTCTGAACCTCTCTCTTCTCTCGTCTGTCTCCACCACCAGCACGTAGGCTCTCCAGGACGGGATGGGACCACCACTATGGGGCTCAGTGCTGACCTCAGAGTCAATGATGGATAGATGTCTTTGAAGCAACCAGCTAGGTCATTATTTCCTTCAAGCCTAAACTGGACTTCTCTCTAAAAACAGACTGAAATTTCCTCTAAGGAGGAATCTGGAGGAATAAACACACTCCTTTCTTATAAGCCTACATTTTCTTGGCTGTTGATGATCTGAGAAAACAATCAAGATGCCTTCTCTGGTCCTAACATCTTCCTCAGGGATTGGCATCATCATCGAGTCCAATAATTTTGTCATGTTCATAGTTAAGCCAAATGGATGACTTTCCCCCAAACCTGGGGAAGAATTTTCCACCACTGTCAAATACGTATTACCTTTGTCCTCAACAGGGAGTCTTCAAATGTCGAAAGGATTTTAATGATGCCAACTAATGATGTGGGGTTTTTGACTTCTTCAATTTATCCTTTACTTCACAGGCTTTCTAAGTTTTGAAAAAGTAGCTGGAGTGTGTGTCGCTGTGGTCACGGCAGAATTCTGCCTTCCAGTGTGGAGGGTGCTGAGAGGGTGAGGGTCCTGGATGGCCAGAAGGACGGATGGGCAGACGTTGGGTAGACAAGCAGGTAGGCGGGTGAGGGAAAGATGGATGGATGGACAGACAAACGAGTGTATGGATGGACAGATGGATGGATGCGTGGGCAGATGGATAGGGACATGGATGGATGGAGAGAAAGACAGACAGATAAATGTACAGAGGGATGGATGAATAGGTGTACAGATGGACAGTCACTGGCCTAATAGGTTACGGATGTACTAGTCACCCCGACATCCTTTCCCACCAACCCTGTCCAAATCTACAGGGTAAGTTTGCAGCCCAGTTTATCTTTGGATTCTGTTCTTTTTATTTAGGTGTTTGACTGCGTCGGGTCTTAGCTGTGGCATGCGGATCTTCGATGCCTCATGTGGATCTTTCTTTGTGGCTCATGGACTTTCTAGTTGTGGTGAGCAGGTTTAGTTGCTCCCCAGCATGTGGGATCTTAGTTCCCTGACCAGGGACTGAACCCACGTCACCTGCATTGCAAGGCAGATTCTTAACCACTGCACCACCTAGGAAGCCCCAAGGATTCTATTCTTTTTAACAGGAAACCTAAGTGCTGATCTGGATGCTGATCTCCGGAGACAAAGTGCCCAGGCTTGGGCTCCCGGTTTGGCCATGGAGAACAAGCCTCTCCTCTCTCTTCTCTGTCGGTTCCGCCTCCCTGAGGCAACAGGTAAGTTGAAAACGCTGTGCTTCCGACCCCTGGCCAGCTCCGACCTGCACGCAGCTCCCTGGGCTGTGGGGATGATGTGCGGGGGACAGAGGTGGCCTCGGAGCCCAGCGGAACATGGAGAGCAGTTTTCTGCCGAAGCATGGGACACACCAACCGTGCCCTCTCCCTTAATTTGTTTCACGTGTGTAGACCGTTCCTGAAGCCACGACTGCGGTAACCCGCTTCGTCCTCATGATGCACTGCTCAGGGATAGAGGAGTGGTGTGAGGCTGTGAGTGAGGTTGCTGGCACCTTGTCCCGGGGGGCACCCCCTCAATCTTGGGGGCTTAAGAGGGCCCAGGCCTCTATGAGACACTGCTTAATTGTCTGCTTAATTTTGCTTTTAACACATAGACACTGAGGCTCCATGGCTTTTCTTGTTCTTAACGCTTCCTTCTTTGGGAAATGAAATCAGCTTCTTGACTTAAATAAGCCTTTACAGCTCAAGAAGCCCCAAAGCCCAAATCAAGCTGGTAACTCAATGGCCAAGCAGACTGGGAAGCTGAACACCTAAGTGTAGGTGCAAATGCCTCTTTGGACTTGGGTTGATTAAGGGAGGGCCAGTGCTGAGTCTGTTTCTGATGGTTGAGATGGAGAGGGCCCTGTGCTCAGGGCCGTGGTGGCCTGAGACCTAGCCGCTCTTGGACGGGAGTGTAGCCAGAAGTAAACAAAACTCAGAGCAGTCTGGTCGCAAGTCCAGCCGTCAACACAGCCTGTCTCTGGGGTGTCATTTTTAAGAATAACTTTGGAGATGTAGGCTTGACTGCTCCAGCATCACGGGGGCGGCTGAAACCGCAGTCTGCCGCTGTCTTCTGTAGGTTAGAGGCAGCCTGAGCTCCCTCCCCAGACACTCTCTGTTCTGACTGGCTTTGCTTGTGAGCTGGTGTCTCTGTGCCCTTGTTCCAGGGAGGGGAAGTCAGATCCTCAGCTGGGAGCTTTGTGGACACAGATTGCACTGCCCCCCGCCCCCGCCGACCCCCTGACCTGATTCTGTACAATTTGGAGGAAAAGAGTCTTCAAAATGTCTGTGGTTTGGAAGTGATTAACAGGAGACAGTAAGCATCAGAAACAAACCTGTGTCTCCTGCAGGACGCAGTACCTGTCGTTGTCCCAGGACGGCAGGGGCCTGTGCGCTTCTCCCCCTAGGCTCCAGGGAGCACCTGGATGACTTCCACACACCAGCAGGGCTGTCCTCTGCCATCTGCTCCCTCCTGAGCTTGGAGGCGTCTCAGAAAACAAAGACTGCACTGTGCGTTCTCCCTCCTCAGCGCCTGCAGGGACCCCCGTCTGTGACTACCCCGGGGTCATGTGTCCTTCTGGTGGTCTCCCTGCAACTGCTGCTCCCGTCACATGCACACTGAGGGTCCGAAGCTCCAGGGCCCCTTGGCCACGGGGTGGACTCAGAGTGACCAAGGGGAGCCCCTTATTCCCTGGGGATCACAAGCATCATATTGGGTCATCCTGATGGGCGAGCCCCTTGTGACCTGGCCCTGGCACTCCCTTCCTCATCACCCTCACCCTCTCTCTGCCCATCCCCATCCACTCTGACCTCCTGGCTCCTCCTTCAAGACTGAGCTTGATGTTCTCTCTGTCCAGAATGCTCTTCCCCTTGGTATCACCCTGGTTCATCTGCCCCTGTATTTGCTCTCATGCCAGGGAAGACTCTCCGGGCCACCTTGTTTGATGGGGACACCCTTGCACCCCACATATCCTGGTCCCCAATACATAATCAGCAGCTTGCTTCTCTGTCTCCCTGAACATAGACTCTGGGGTGGCTAGGCCCTGTCTCACCGTGTCTTTGTGTGTCCTCTGTGCCAACCACAGCAGAGGGGATGCTCCGTGTGCATGTCCAGGCTTAACCTTCACCATGACCTGTCATCATTTCATACAAAAAAGGAGGCCACACCGCAGAATGAAGGGCACTCCTTCCAGGAAAGGACGGCTGACAGCCCTTCGCCGAGGTACCCTCAAGTCTCTACATCCTCAAGCTTATCTGCAGGCCACCCACCCTGCAGCAGCCCCCCGACCCCACCCATCAGTGTGGAAGTGAGGGTCGGAAAGTCAGTTTCCCTGGTAATGTCCACATAGTCCCGGAGGTGACTTAGGAGTAAAAGAACAATGAACTCAGCCTGCCCACTAGGGCTGGTGAGGGGAGAGTGTGTGTGTGGGGAGAAGCAGGCTTCACCCACATAGCCACCTCTTCCCTCAATTACTGGCCACTGCTCCCCGAGTTCTAGAATCTTCTGAGCTCTGATGAGCCCCACCTGGGCTCTTCTCTGGTGTCCGTGGTGAGCCCCAACCATACATGTGGGTCGTGTCCATACTTGTGGACATCTGGTCTGTGGACACGAGGCCTGGGGGCCACGGCAGAACCCTGGCTGTTGGGAAACAGTCGGGGAGGGGGAGGCCCTGGGAGCTGACCATTCTCAGCAGGTGCTGAGTCCGCGTCCTAAACCCCATCCACCCAGGGTGATCCAGAGATTCTACGACTAAATTACATTTCTGAATATTAAATTAATGGTGGAAACCTAAAATATTAATATATTCTAATTGAATATTCTCCAATAAATTATCTGAGCATTTACAGCAATTTGATTTTACTTTCATTTCTTAAGGAACTTTCAGCTGCATAAATATAGCCATTAAAGCAATTCAAGAAAGGGAACATTCTCTACTCAGATGAGGGAGCCGTAAACACAAAGGGACTTGCACGTGTCTTCTGCACGATTGATTAAATCACAGAACCCACGGTGCAGAGGCATTCAACGACGCTTTCTTCAGGTCCCTCTGGCTTTTGTGAGGGTAATGCATGCTCCCTGCAAGTAATTACAGGGAGGCCTGGAGGCTGCCTCGAAAGAGCCCCGAAGGCACGTTTGGGTGGGGGCTGCGCTTTTAGAACTGACTTGGGGGCTGACGGTGCTGACCCTCCCCACCAGGGCCGGACAGGCGGAGGACCCCGCATTGCAGGTGCTGGGCACTCTCGCTGCCCCGCTTCACCAGGAAAGGAGTTCTGCTATTTCTCTGAAACTGTTATTCCCAATACTTGAACACATTCTTGTGGAGGGTGGAGGTGTGTCTCCTGGTGGGGACGAGAGGATGCCCACTGGATTCTCTTCTTCAATCCTTTCAACTTCTTTCATTCCAGATCCTTCTGCTGCAGCTCCTTCCATTTCAGCGACCCTTGAAACAGTGGAAAGTGTGGTGGAGGTAGAGGTGACACTTCTGCAATCTCTTCAGATCTATCTGGGAAGGAAATCCAGACACAAGCAAAATCCCGGAGCAACCCTGCTTTCAGTTTCTCCCCAGAGGCTGAGAAAATCCACTTCCTCTTCACTCACCCATGTGCATTTCTGGCTTTGATGAACAGGCCTGAAAGACCCACTAAAGAGGTTAGGAATTAGAGCATCTGAAGGCTCTGCCTCTTAGAAAGCAGCCACCTCTGCCCAGAACCTGCTCCTAGGTGACTCCTTGAAAGGGAGGTACGCTGAGCTTTTGGAGGGCAACATCCACCTGGGAGAGGGTCCTGTGCACTCGGAGGAGGGCCTTGTGTACCTGGGGGAGGCTCTGGGTACCTGGAGGAGGGTATTGTGCACCTAAAGGAGTTGCACAGCCACAGGGGCGAGTTCCAGTTACACTGCTGTGTGCATCAGATGATCAACCTGACTAGCAAGATTGAGTCTAGAGCTCGGGCCACATTAGTTGTCTTTCCAGCAGGTTCTGTTATTGTCAAATTTGTTATAACTACAGAAACTAAAAACCCACAATATACTGCTATATGTTTGCTTTAAATAGTCAGCTGCCTTTTTAAGTAAGTTAAGAGGAAAAATAGTCTTTTACGTCAACCCACACACTTATTTTTTCCTGTGTTCTCCATTTCATCCTGTAGATCTGAATTTCCAACTGGTGTCATTTCTTTTCAGCCTAAAGGACATCATATACTGCTTAATGTGGGCCCACTGGTAAGGAGTTCCTTAAGTCTGTTTATCAGAAATGCCTTTATTTTACCTTTAATTTTGAGGGATATATTTTTTCTGGATATAGGATTCTTGGTTGACAGTTTATTTTCATTTAGCAATTTGAAAACATCATTGCCCAGAGACCTACATCACTCCTAAAGAGAATCTAGCGCTTGCTCTCATTGTGGTCCTTGTTGTGCTTCATTTATCCTCTCTTTCAACGTTTTTCTCTCTAGTTTTAGAATTTCAGCAGTTTGACAATAATTAAGGCATGGTTTTGTTTGTTTTTAATCCTACTCAAGATTCACTGAATTTATCAGATCTGTAAGTTTGTCTCTCCACCAAATTTGGGGAAATTTCAGGCATTTTTCTTATCTTATTACCTCTCTCCTCTTACTTTGGGATTCCAGTTACAAACATTGGGCCACTTGGTCTTGTCCTATCGAAACGCTGTGCATTTCAATCCTCTCTCTCCTGCTGTTCTTCAGATTGAATAATTTTTACTGACTGATGCACTGACCTCTCTTCTGCCCTGCACAATCTACTTTGTAAGCCCATCTAGTAAGTTTCTCATTAGAGATATCATACTCTCCAGTTTTACCATTTCCATTTGGTTGTAGGTTTGGAGTTTCCATTTTTCTGTTGTGATTCTCAATGTATTCATTCATTATGACCATATTTTCCTTTAAGTCCTTGACGTATATTTGTGAGAGATATTTTAAAGGCCCCATTGCTAATTCCAATATTTGGGTTAGATTCTAAGAGCAGTTTTGGCCTAATTATCAGTCACGTTTTCCTTTATTGGCATGTCTAGTAATTTTTGTTTGTATTCTGGTCATTGTAATCATTGTAGATGATGCACTGTAGAGAAGTTGGCTCTGCTGTCTTTTTCTAAAGGGTTTTAACTTGGCTGGACTGAAAAATTTAAATCTGTTTACCTTGCCTGGTAAGTCTCTTCTTGATTCTTTCAATCATCTAGCTGTTGCTTTTCTCTGGATTCTCTGGAATCTTCTGTGGGCATGTGAAGTTCAAGGGGCAGCTGAGGAACTGGACAGAACTTATGAGTATTTCTGGGAGTCTCCACCTGTGGCTACATATTTTACAGGATTTATCCCCTCACATTCCAGCTGTTTTTAATTCTAAATCCCATCTTCCAACTCTGCTGGCCAGTAAGACTGGTTTTCTGGGTGAGATCTAGCTATATTTTGATGCAAGGACAGATTGGGGGTGCTCTTAAAGACACACAAACACAGGTCACACTAAGTTCTGTTTTCTTTTCAAGGGTGGAGTCCTCAACAGTTTCTGCCTACTATTGATCATTCTCAAGCAACTTCAAATAGTTTTTAGCAAAAAATTTTCCCCAAAGTTTACAACTGCTATTTGAGGAGTATTGGTCTGATATACACTACTCCCGCACTGCCACAAACAGAACTTCCAGTTTCATTATTTTCAAGTATCGTTTATCTAACCCAACAATCTCCATAATGATCATGAAAAGCAGACTAGTAGATGTGGGCACAATAGTTGAATCATTCACTCAGTAAGTACTTAATGACATCTGTTCTGTCCCCATTGTTGTGTTTGACAGGTGAACTCTCTGTCAAGGACCTCTGTGTTTACTGGGGAGACAGATTGATAATCACTGAAAAAAAAAAAAAAAAAACAACAGTGCCAAAAACTCTGCCACAATGGCAGACAATGCGGGAGGGCCTGTGTTAGTTCTGAGAAGTGGAGCGTTCTCAGAGAACAGAGGAAGTAGCCAGGTTGGGATGGCTAAAACACAGGGAAAACACAGGACTCCAGGCAATCAAGGATGTGATCAGAACTGGAAGCCGCACGTGGCCCAGCATGGTGGGAGTTTGGTGCACGAAGGGCAGTCAGATCATGGGGTCCCATAGGATGCGCTTGGAGGTTAGGTTTTCTCCTGGTGATGACAGGGAAATGATGGGAGGGGGACAAGACATGCACGCTGTGCTTTGAGAGATAACCTGGTTTCCACAAGAAGGTGCATAATGACCACATCCATCATTCACGAATGGATGGATGCCTTCATAGTACTAGGTTCTAAGGTAGGTTCAGTGACAATTACATTGCTAGGCCACCAAACAAATGTTTTGTAGGATAACACAGAATTCATACATGTGTAGGATACCTCATGTATTCATACATCTGATGAACATTTATAGAGAGTCTACTGTGGGCAGATCTGGGGTTATCTTCCATTTCCCTGTCACACATCTCATGATGCAGACCCCAGCTCAGGGCACTTTTCATCCCACAACTGGCTCCTGAGCCCTTGTTCCCCAACCCCAGGTCATCCTCTCTTTACACAAAGGTCTGTAAACATTTGTGGATGGACCTGAGGCTGTGTGGTCCACATGCACAAAATGGGAACTAAACTGTCGAGAACATGTGAAGAAAGCCTTTGACTTCAGTTGGTTGAAGTTCATTTGGGTTATCAGATGTTGAGGGGCTGGTTTTTATGACCCTTCCCAAGCCACCTGCAGTCCAGTTCCTGCTCTCCCTACTCTAGGGGAGTCTCCGGCTCATCTTCTCCATGTGGCCATCTTCCACACAGAGCAATTATGTAAGGACTTCCTTCTGGAGCCTTCTGTTCAGAGCTCCCTCTCCAGGCTGGCTCTCGGGCAAGGGCTCTGAGGATGGGTTTGGATGACTCATTGTCTATTAAAATGCCAACTTCCAAAATTAAAGGACTTGTCTCCCAAGAGCATTGCCTACCTCCTCGTCATCTTGAGCCGACCCTACGGTTGCCCTGGACAACCTCTCAAGTTAACCAGTTCTGAATTTTTATTAGACTCAGCTAAGAAATGTGTCCTCTTTCTAAAAGTTTGATTTTACCCTCATTCTGCATCTTGCCAGAAGTCAAACCTAACATACACACTAGAAAAGCGAGTGTCTTTTCAAAACCCTCCTCTAATCTACATGTGAAGGTGTCTCAACCAAGGTAGTAAAGGGACCAAACTCTGGATGACAAGTGGGAAATGGATGCTTGCTGCTTTTTGAGGCCACAAAAGGGCTGTGTGTTTTCTCCCTTCTGATTCTCCAGCCTGCACGGTGCCTGGCACCCACAGGTGGCTCCAAACTGTTCCATCCGGAGCCCAGACAGAGCTGGAATTCAGGAGCAGGAGGGTCACCTATTACCCTTTGCCAGGGGGTCCCCTCCTGCCATTTTCCATGATCCTGGATAACGAAGAGCCTCTGTGCAGCTTCCTAGGGGGTTGGCTTAATGGCTGTGAACTGCTTCCTCCTTCCTTCTGAGAGGAAGCACAGCCTGGATCTTCCGAATGGGCTCTCCATGAAGTGACTGCGTCTCCTCACTCACCATTTAATTTAGCTTGTGATTTAATTTGGGTGGGCACAGCCCCCGAGTGGTTCCATGCCTCGCCATGGCCATCATAGCTCCTGGCAGCCCTGCCAGCCACAGTGACCCTTTCCTGGCCCAGGACTCCCCTCTGCCTACCTATTATCTCTTCTCCCCGCACAGCAGAAGGAAGGCTTGTGAAGAAACATGATATCCTTTCCAAGGAAAAAGCCTGTAATTAACGGAGGTTTTTTGGGAAGAACATTCTGCCTGCTCCTCTCCCTCCCACTTTTTCATTTAACATATTTTATCAGAATGAAATGCCTTAATGAGCACAGAATTGCAGCTGATCCCAGCTGCACCTCCATGCTCCGCACCCAGCTTCCCGCTCCTATCAAGCTGTATTCACATTCATTGTGATTGGGGGCTTCTTTCAGAAGCACCCCTCCCCCCCCCAAGAAAAACACTGACAGGAAACTCATCGACTTCCTGTAGACAGAAATGGGTCAGAAAAGCACCCCAAACCCTTGTCCATGCTACTTAAGAGTTTAAGGAGGAAAGGGGGGAGGAGAGAGGGAGAGAGGGCAGGAGGAGGCAGACAGTGAGCACGTGAGAATGTGGGTCTGCGTGTGGAGTGGGAACGGGTGTGTGCACACCTGTGTGTGTGCATTTGTATGCATGAGTTTCTGGGCTGAGTTCTTGCGTAATGACTTGGAATCCATTGTGTGTGTGTTAGTCACTCAGTCGTGTCTGACTCTTTGAGATTCCATGGACTGTAGCCTGCCAGACCCCTCTGTCCATGGGATTTCCTAGGCAAGAATACTGGAGTGGATAGCCATTTCTTTCTCGAGGGGATCTTCCCGATCCAGGGATTGAACCTGGGTCTCCTGAATTGCAGGTGGATTCTTTACCATCTGAGCCACCAGGGAAGCCTTTTGGAATCCATTGGGAAAACACAAATACTGTACAGAAACCACAATGGAGACCCTATTTTCCATCTGCTGAAGATTCATCTCCCCAAAAGGATCAGCTCAACTTGGATGCCTGACTCCAGTGGAAGCAGTCTGACCCCAGAGGAGCCAGGACAACAGTGCCAAGATCCCCCAGATGCCCTGTGTCTCGGCTACCATGGGCACCCAGGACAGTGTTCACCACTGGGGTGGCTTCAGTCGCTCACTCATGCATTCATTCAACACAGGCAGTGCCTACTGTTCACAGCACTAGAGATGCAGGCATGCCTGGCCTTCAGGAGGCCTGTCCTTACATGAATAAATAATGAGCATGATGTTGGAGCATACTAGGTATGGAAGACATACAGCAGGACAGCAGGGTAAAGACAGACCGGCTCAGAGAAGGGCAGTAAGTCAGGTCAGATCGCTCACCTCCACCACCCTCTCCTCGGAGCAGAGGGACCCTTAGAGAGGAAAGGACATGCACCATTCTTATCTCGGGGAAACCTGCTGGGTCAGCGACCAGTGCTTCCCCACACATAGCCCTCCTCCTGGGGCAGAGCTGCGCTGCGTACCCCAGTTCCCCTGCAATTTGGCCAATGGGATTCTGGCCCAATCAGTGTTTGCCACGTCCAGGCCCAGCCATCCCGTGCACTTCACTCTGGAGCCCTGAGTGACCACCCCCAAGTGACTGTTTCAGGAGCAAGAAATAAGCACGTACTGAGTTACATTTCTGAAACTGTGGGAAAGCTCGTCAGAGCATCAGCCCACCCTAAGCCACCCTCTCCTCCTGCAGTCTGCGTCAGAGCAGACATCGACTTGGAGGTAGCCTCCCTCCAAGGGCTGCAGACACATTGAGGAGCAGAGGAGCAGAGGACATACTCTCTCCAAACCACAGCAACGCTTCAGACTAGAAAACAGGAGAGCTTGCCCCCCAGTGACTCTGAACTGTGTCCGCTGGTTTCCGGCACGTGGAGTGTGCAGCTCTGCCCACCTGATGCCGGACACCTCGTCTGGTCACCAGCAAGGCTGGTCATCGGGAGCTTGTGTGTACAAGGACCTGAGAACCTCTGCCTACTGCTGCTTGCCTGCCCGATGTGCAAGCTTTGTGTTAACTTGGGAGGGGGGCGTGTTTCCCCCCCATTGGAGCATGCAGACATCATTGTGGCTTGTGAGAAGACGTGTCCCCATCAACATGCCCACGGGCCGGTGGGGTGGTGAGCCCCTGCCAGTGGGGGGACGCCGGCCCTCCCCCTGCCGTCACCAGCCACAACTTCTCTGTCCCTGAGACCCTGGAGGGGGTCAGGAGGAAAGCACACCCGTCTTTTCCTCTATCATCCAGCAGAGGACAGACACGGCAGGACTAATGGACCCAGCAGATCCTGGGGATCCTCACAGGATAAGGCTCTGCCCGTGGAAGTCTCCTCCCCTTTCACAGGCCTGTGTGCAGCCTGAGACAGAGGAGGGAATTTCCGTGGTCGGGTGATAATATCATTAACCTGGAGACTGGGAACTAGGGCAGCAGAATATTCCAGCAGTGCTTCTGACTGGGTGGCTGTAAATCTGAGATTCCAACAATTCCTCTTCGGGTTCGGGTTGGATTAGCGTGCTAGAGGAGCTCACAGAATTCAGAAATGTGCACTCACTAGCTTGTCAGTTTATTGTAAAGGCTGTGACTTGGGAACAATCAGATGGAAGAGGGGTGTGGGGTGAGGTGGGAAAGGGGCACCCCAGATCTGCATGTGCTCACCCCCCGAGGCTCTCTGAACCCCGTCCTTTTTGGTTTTTGTGGAGGCTTCATCACGTCGGCATGATTGATTAAATCATGGCCATTGGTTCAACCTCCAGCCCCCTTTCTACCCTGGAGGTGGGGGTGGCAGAAGTACAGGTCCCAGCCCTCCAGTCTCAGGGTTGGTCCCCCTGGTGACGAGGGTCCCCGCCTTTCCAAAAGTCCCCTTGTGCAAAAATTCAGCTGTGCTAGACAGGGTTTGCTATGAATGTCTGCAGATATCTTTCTTACTCTTATCTTTTAGGAAACTGCGCAGGCTTTAGGAATTCTGGTGAATAATGGGGATGAACACCAAACTATATATTTCTTAAGTCACAGCATCACATGTGGAGAAGGCAGGATGATGTTCATGACAAGTCACTGCGGCTGTGATGTATGTGTGGTGGGGTGTCTGACCTGGGGTCCCTGCGAAGTTTGTGGCTTCATCTCTGCATATTAAACACCACCCTCCCTTTCTTCATCAAACAGAATCGGAAACAAAACAGACAAATCAGGCCAAGGAATGAAGATGACGCCTTAATAACGGAGTGGGGCAAGGCACTCTCCATGGAGGGCATTATCTACCGGAATTCTCACTACCATTTTATCAAATTATTGCTCATATTGGGTTGCAATTTTCATTCAAAGGGAAGAAGAAAATGCTAGTTGATGGCCTTGATTATTGAAACATGAATTTGTGAAATGAGTCTTTCCCTCCTTCAGGAGAAGCAACCTGATGGTGGCTGTCGGGAGCAGGTAACACCAAGGGAAGGGACACAGAACTGCCCCCTGGCACCCCAGGCTCATTCTCAGGCCCTCTGACTTCACCAAGGTCGCTGTCAGCACGGACAAGCCATCATTCTCCATTTAGCATCTTAGTCACAATGGGGAAGAAGTGTGAACAAACAGATCAAGGGAAGATGTCAGAGGTCAAGGGCCATGAGCCAAGTTCCTGTCCCATCTCCTCCCATGCACCAGAATCGTCACTTGACAGTGACCGGAGAGAGAGGACCCAAAGCAAGCAGGCCTGTCCACCCTGGAGGATGCGGCCGCCCTTCTGATTTTTTTCTGTTCTGTGCAATACTGATCTTGTTACTGAAAAGGCGAAATCTTGATCTTCTCAGACACCCAGTGCAGAGCCGTCCCAAGCTCCAGGAACATGCCCATCAGGCTCGATTCTTGACATCCTGGGAGGAGAAGCCTAGACTAAAGCTGAGAGTAGCCCCCTTGGCAGGAGGCTCTCCACTCACCCTCACCAGCTGCTGCGGGAAGGGCCCGCGTGAGTTCTCCGGCACGTTGATGGGTGGGATGACCCAGTCCCGTTTCTGCCGCCTCCGCCCGTTGGAGCTCTGGTGCTGCGGCCATGGCAGCAGCGTGTCATTTGGAGGCTGGACGGAGTCCAGGGCTGCGTTCTTCTTTCCTTTCTGCAGAAAGGGAGAGAAGAGGCAGAGAAGCCTGGTTAGGTTTTGCAGAGGAAAAGGCATCATTTAGAATCTGTATGTGTGTGTTTGTGAATCACTAAGTCATGTTAGACTCTTTGCAAACCCATGGACTATAGGCTGCTAGTCTCCTCTGTCCATAGGAGTCTCCAGGCAAGAATACTGGAGTGGGTTGCCATTTACTTCTCCAGGGGATCTTTCTGACCCAGGGATTGGACTCTGGTCTCCTGTATTGCAGGCAGATTCTTTACCATCTGAGCCACTAGGGAAACCCCCAGAATCTAGATCCAGGAAAAGACTGGATGGTGTTGGGAAAAGTGTGTGTGTGTGGGTATGTGCTAGGGGGAAAAATTCTAGCAAGCCTCTCATCTGTACAAAGAAATGGACTACAGATTGAGTGGGGGTAAAGAAAATATAGCTGACTATTTAACAAGTAGATCAGGGCTTTTAAAGATGAAAATAATGGAAAAAAAGGACAAAGGAAAGTACTCATACATTTTAATTTAAAACCCTTATTTATGGATGCTGCTGCTGCTAAGTCGCTTCAGTCGTGTCTGACTCTTTGCGACCCCATGGACTGCAGCCTACCAGGCTCCTCCATCCACGGGATTTTCCAGGCAAGAGTACTGGAGTAGGGTGCCATTGCCTTCTCCATATTTTTGGATGAATTTACAACAAATATGACCAGAGTTAATAACCTCTCTATATAAAGAGTTCTTACAAATCAATAAAAAAATGGAACTTTATTATAATAGGAAAAAGACCACAAATAGATAATTACAGCAAAATAAATACAAAGGATTGATAAACTCATGAAAAATGTTCACATCTTCCAGTTATCAAACCAAACTAAAGCAGTGTATCTTCCTCACCCATCAAAGTGACAGGAGTAAACAAAGTGAATCCTCGGTGCTGGAGTGTATGCTGTGAGTCAGCAGGGGGTGACGGTTGAGGGTGTGGGATTTGGTGTCACACAGACCCTTGTCCAAAGATTTGTGGACATGTGGCAAGGCCCTCAATCTCTCTAAGCTTAAGCTGCTTCTTTTGTAAAGTAGGGATGGTATAACAGTACTGAATTCAGAGAGTTGCTATGGAAATTAGACTGATAAGAGCCCATGCCTGATGGGAATCAGTGGGACTGGATGTTGGCTGCTCTGAAGTCATGGACCTCCTCACTGCTGGGACCAGCATTTAGCCAGTGACTGTCAATGGCCTCAGAAAAGGTCCTCGCTCTTGACCCATAACTCCAGAGCTGAAACCTGTCCCAGTGAAACTGTGTGGACAAAATCCTACAAATAAAGATGTTCATTGTAGTTGTCTTTGGTACGGAGACAGACCTTGGACCAGGATAGCCCAAGCTCGGTTGGAGGCACCTGGCCCTACATGGCCCTTCTCCAGTCACGGCGGGGTCTCCACCCTCAACTGAGCTCTGGACCCAGTGAGAACCCGCTGGCCTTGGTATTGGCCGCTGTGGACAGAGAGCCTCCCTCACTCCCTTTTGCAAAAAAGTTGCATAGAAATGTTAGACACAGGCAGACAAAACTAGCTGATTAAAAAAAAAAACAACAACTTGTATCCTTCCTGAATGCCCAAACCTAATGTTGATTTTTTGTTGTTGTTTAGTCGCTCAGTTGTGTCCGACTCTTTGCGACCCTGTGGACTGCAGCGCACCAGACTTCCTTGTCCTTCACTAGCTCCTGCAGTTTGCTTAAACTCATGTCCATTGAGTCGGTGATGCCATCCAACTACCTCATCCTCTGTCATCCTCTTCTCCTCCTTGCCCTCAATCTTTCCCAGCATCAGGATCTTTTCCAATGAGTTGGCTCCTCCCATCAGGTGGCCAAAGGATTCATACTTAAGCTTCTGCATCATTACTTGCAATGAATTTTCAGGGTTGATTTCCTTCAGGATTGACTGATTTGATCTCCTTGCTGTCCAAGGGACTCTGAAGAGTCTTCTCCAGCACCACACTTCAAAGGCATTAATTCTTCAGTGTTCAGCTTTTTTTATTGTCCAGCTCTCACATCCGCACACAACTGCTGGAAAACCATAGCTTTGACTGTACAGACCTTTGTAGGCAAAACCTAATGCTACATCAGTGGAGAAACCTATCTAGGCTAACGGTACTCCACTGAAGACCCCCTGTGGGACTTTCCCCACCAGAGGCCCAGCTGTCTTCCGTGTTGAATTCCTGCATTTAAATGCATTTAAATCGCATTTAAGGCAGTTAAAAACCAAAAGTTTCCCTAGGTTGCATCCCACCTTCATCAGAAGGATCCGTGTGAGGTGTGTGCATCCCCAGAGGCCTTGATTTCTATGGAGACCTGACATCCTCCCAGCCTTGTGACCAACCCTGCGTCTCTCATGATGATGGGCGGGGTCGTCTCTAGGCTCCTTGATGAGCATCATAGAACAGCATTCAGGGATTTGCGAGCTGCAAATGTCTCTAGCTGCGTGTCTCTACTTCCCTGGCAGCCAGAAGGTGAAAGTGTCAGTGGTTCAATTATGTCCGACTCTTTTTGACCCTGGACTGTAGTCTGTCCATGGGATTTTTCCAGGCAAGAATATTGGAGTGGGTTGTTATGCCCTCCTAAAGGGAATCTTCCAGAACCAGGGATTAAACCCAGGTCCTCTGCATTGCAGGCAGGTTCTTTATTTTCTGAGCCACTAGGGAAGTCCCTGGCAGCCAGGATGCAGATGATTGCTCTCCATGTGCCAGGGTCACTTTGTGGTCACTGAACGTTCTCCACCGTCTCTGCCTGCATCCTTCCTCCCTTCAAGGCCTCAGGAAGGTTATCCTTTCTCTACCAGGGGACCCAGGGAGGCCAAGTCACTTCTGAAGGTAGGATCTGAGTGCCGGGGGTCAGGCCTCAAGGTTGGAGCATCTGGCTGCATGCTACCCTCACTTCTGGGGTTTCTTCATCAGGTCACGTCCCCTTTAGGAGTCCTCATGTCAGCATGCAGTGGGCTGGTTAGACAGGGACATTCCCAACTAAGAGGCCCAAAGACGTTGGTTCATCTCTGAGTTCCCCACAGGTCAGCTTGCAGGTTAGAAACGCAAAGTGTGAGATCCCTGCCTGGACTCACGCCCTCAGGGGTGATGCCTGTGGTGTGTGTTTACGGAGCCCTCCAGGGAACCAGGGGGCTGTCACCCTCCACAGATGCAAGACCTCGCTCCTCGGGAAATGAGGGTCACCTGTCCTAGCAACTGCCTCAGGAGATGGGAGTGAGACAGTGTTTGTTCTGAGCTTGTCTGTGTGAGGGCAGCAGATGGAATCAGCCAAACACACCTTGCATGATGGTGGGGTTGGTGGGCTGGGGCAGGGGTACCAGCCACAGGTATAATCTCTGGGAGGTGGAGACTGGACATCTGGGCTCCCCCCACATCTCCCTGTGTGTGGTGCAGAGAATGCAGGTCTACCTGGCCACCTGCAGAGGCTCAGCTGAGCCTCTGAATCGCAGACTCAGGATTTGAAAGGTTTTCATCGAACCGTTCTGTTCTCCTTTAAAAAACCTGCCTCATCCTCCTGTGCTGAGGCTGTGCCTCCATGGCGTTAATTTCCCTAGTGTTGTTTAAATAAATTGCACATATTTGCTACTATTTTAAAGCTGTGAGACAAATGTAATAACAAAATCTGGAGAAGATCGATGCCAGACCTGCGCTAGCTTCGCGGGACGGGAAGACACCCCGTTCCTCTGGGGGAGGGATGCTGACGCCGACATGGACCAGCCGTTGCCAGCGGGCGAGTGTGCGCTTCTGGACCTGTGATGACCTCAGGCCGCTCGGCTCGCAAATCCCGACGCACAGTCACACAGATGGGAAATAACGCTGTGGCCACTGTGGAGAGCATCTCTGAGCCGACGACAGCCAGCATTTCCCCATGCGCCAAGGTCACCAGTGCTTCTGGAGCCACGATGGTGGATGTCGGGTGAGACACGGATGTAGCCTCTGTGCTCCTGTTACTAAAAGCCACACATGTGCGTGTTCATGTCCAGGCCTATATAGGCACATGTATGTATGGACACGGACATGTATGTGTATGTGTACATGTGTACATATATGTGTGCTCTTGTATGTCTCTCTCTCTGTATATAAGGTGTCACAACTTTCTCAGAACCAACAGCCCGGCCCTGACCCGATGACCAAGCCCACATCACTGGTTCCTTACAGACACCTCAGCTCAAGTCAGAGGCCTTGTAACCAGTAGTGGGTGGTTCCTGACTGCCGGGCTGGCCTTGGATTCGGCCACACTCGTACCTGCAGGTCTGCAGAACGGCGAGCACTGAGGAAATCGCCTGGTGGTCTGGTTGGACCCTCGACCCAGCCCACCCGCCTGCAGGGTGGGCGGCTGCGGGGATGGTGTGCAGCGGGGGGTGGCATTCGAATCCTGACGCGTTTCCCCTGAATTCTGTACATCACCCCCTGTAAGTCTGCACCTCTGTTCTGTGAGTCTGGGTGGAGTCTGCTGGCTCTGGGGACCCCTTGGAGGCCTGACTGTAGGATGGGGTGGCCGGTGGGCTTCTATGGGACACAGGGCTGTCCTGCCCACAGGTATGGCCTTTCCTGAAGAGGGCAGATGTGGGTGGGGACCATGGCTAACAAGAGTAGATGACGCAGAGACTGGACGCTTGTTTGTGAAGCCCTGAGTCTGCCTGCTCCTTAATCGGCTCTTACTTACAAAGCATCTCTCCTTTGAGATGGCCTCTCCCACTGAGACTTAATCGATTGGGTTCAGCACTGGATTCTTCTGCCGAGGAGGCTCTGAAATGGGGAGCTGCCCAGAAGAGTTTCCCCAGAGGCGGCGGGGGCGGGGGGTTGTCCTTGCTCCGGGCCTGGGCTCTGAGTGAGTCTTTTATTTCCCCTGGGCCTCTGTTTTCCTCTTCAGGGTCCAGACGAGCTCTGGGGGGCAGCTGGGCTGTGGGCCAGAGGTGGGGAGTGTCTGCCTCAGGTCACAATCTGGGGATGTTAGGTGGTCTCACTCCCAAGCGATACAGGTGAACTACAGGGTCACATCCTCAATAAACACACACTCTGTAAAGAAAACATCTGGTGCTTGTGTGGCTGCTTGGGCTGGTCCCCCTGGAGGGACATGTGCCCCACTCTGCCTGTGGCTCTTGGGGATCTGGGGTGCCTAGGACAGGGTCTAAGATCCTTCCAGGTCACCTTGTCTCTGGGCTCAGTGCTTCTCTCTTGGCAGGGTTTCTGGACCAATCTCAGGTGTAGCATCCTCTCTCCACGGAAAAAGGGAAGCAACTCTCACACTCAGGAACACACTTCAGTGAACTCAGGAAAGAAAGGGATGCAGGAGGACAAGGACTGTCCTCCTTTCTCAAGGGAAGGCCACGGCCCCAAGTCCACAGACAAGCTACACAATGCCCCCTGCAAAGCCATCACTTTCTACCCTCTCCCTGCCCTGAGCCCAAACCTGGAGCCCAGCAGTGACCCCTGTGCCCATCTCCCCGAGGTGGCTTTCTCCCCAGCTCCTCACAGGGCATACCATCTCATTTTCTTAAGTTCCCGCAGCCCTGCGCCCGCCTGGCCCTGCTCTCCTTTCAAGAGGTTGTCCTCTGAGTCTGATTATGAGCGTAATTGAGAGTGACTCCCCGGTGAGGTCTTCAGGGACTCGCCGACATCAGGAAGAAGCTGGGTCATTTCCCTCCCATCAACGTTCACAAGTGAAAGATGAATAATGCAAAACTATCCTGGGGCAGGTTTTAAATTATCGCTTCTTTTTTTCTTCCTTTTTTTTTTCAAAAAGGAAAAAAAAATGAGAGAGAGAAAAGTGTCAGGGGAGGACGATAGTTATACGCTCCTCCTCCGATCTACATGCAAAAACTTATAATTGGTTATATTTTCCTGTTATCCAGCCACTCACTGGTAGGAACACAGAATTATGAAGAGCCAAGTGTAAGCAAATAGCTGACTCATAGAACACTCAGAAGTGAGCAGGGAATACAAACAACCCAGACTCTGTCTCCAATGTAGAAACTCCTTCTTAGCCATTCTGGATTGAGGAGGGTGTCAGCTGGTTAGCTGTCGGTAAGTGGAGAATGTTCACCTCTCCTGGTGATGGGAGTGCAGGTGAGGGTCCCACTATGAGCCAGTCTGGGTCCTGGGGCCCTTGGCTGTCGCCTGGAGCAGGTGGACGGGGAGCAGGGCCTGGGACACAAGCCCAGGTCATCACATGTGGGGGCCTGGCCCTTCAGCAAACTGCAGTGAGCTCCAGTCCTCCAGAGAAGACGGCTCCCCAGAGGCCTCTGCCCTCATGGGATGACGTGGATCTGGAAGTGGCTTATAAACTCCCAGACCACAGTGTGTTTCTTAAGAGCACCTAGTCACCCTGCCCCTCAAAGATGGGGTCACAGATGAAGTCTGACACCCCCACAGCCATTGCATGAAGCTGTTGGATCCTGGGCTGCTCTGCCTCAGTGCCTTAAATTTCCCCCACTAAAAAATTATTTATTTGTTTTTGGCTGTGCTGGGTTTTTGTTGCTATGCAGGCTTTTCTCAAGATGTGGCAAGTGGGGGGTACTCTCCAGTTGCGGTACACGAGCTTCCCATTGCAGTGGCTTCTCTTCTTGGGGCTCTAGGGTGCATGCCAGCTTCAGGAGTTGGGGTGCAGGGGCTCAGTAGTTTTGGCCCCCTGACTCTAGAGCACAGGCTCAGTAGTTACAGCACAAGGGCTTAGTTGCTCCGTGGCATGTGGGATCTTCCTGGACCAGAGATCAAACCTGTGTCTTCTGCATTGGCAGGTGGATTCTTTACCACTGGGCTGTTAGCGAAGCTCTCCCCCCACTTTCGAGAGAATAGCATAAGCACAAGTCCACCAGATTCAATAAAAGCTAAATTTATCAGAAAATGTTCAAGCTAGCTCCCCGTGGGACCTGTCCATCAGGCAAGGTAACCCTGATGTCCACGAGGACGCGTCTTAATCAAGGGGCGCAGGGTGGGCTCCCTCCCCCCAGAGGTGATAGTGGGCTCTCACCACCCTGGGCAGCTTCTCCTGGGGAAGGTGCCCCACACATTGATGGGCAGTGCAACCCTGGACCCTTAATGCTGAGAGACAAGGCTTCTGTGAGGCTGGAGCCTGTAGCTGCAATTTGCATAAGCAGATAAGGAAGGGGTGATGCAGGCAACAGGGAATCCTGTTCTTTAACTTGCTGGTCTTCCCTGCTCTCTGGTTTCTAGGCTGGTCATGTGCCCGGGAACCACGTGCCAGCACCTCTCTGGGTGGTGGACGCACAGCTGAGGGTCAGAGGTCTGGGACTGGGACCTGCACTGAATTTTCTGGGAAATGCAGGGAGAGGAAGTCCTCAGGTGGAAGGTCCTGGGAGTCCTGATTAGGCTGGGGCTGCTTCTATTTCAGAGAAGGCAATGGCACCCCACTCTAGTACTCTTGCCTGGAAAATCCCATGGACAGAGGAGCCTGGTAGGCTGCAGCCCATGGGGTCGCTAAGAGTCAGACACGACTGAGTGACTTCACTTTCACTTTTCACTTTCATGCATTGGAGAAGGAAATGGCAACCCACTTTAGTGTTCTTGCCTGGAGAATCCCAGGGACGGGGGAGCCTGGTGGGCTGCTGTCTATGGGGTTGCACAGAGTTGGACACGACTGAAGCGACTCAGCAGCAGCAGCAGCAGCTTCTCTTTCATCACAGAGGTCAACCTGTGCCTGTGAGTCTCACTGTACTACCATCTCTGGGTATCCACCCCTTTCCTTTAACCAGCGCCCAGCGTCCAAGCCCTGCCTGCTTCTGCACCTTCTTACGTATAGAGTGACCAAGATCACTTTGCAGTCTCATTGGACCCTCTCGGTGGCCCCGATGTTGGGGAAGGGGCTGGCCCATCCCAGCAGAAACGTGACTGATGTAGGGCTTGGTGCCCCCAGGTTACAGAATTTGTGGGTCTGTGCTCAGAATGAGACATGAGGGGGTGACATACTGTGTCTGCGTGTGGACTCACAAACGTATGATGGAACACAGGTGCATGAGATCCACCCTCAAGCATCAGTGTTATTTACGGCTCTCTCCTTGGTTTCTGATTCACCAGCCTTCCTGTTTTCATTGTTTCCTTGCAGCTTTGGGTTAAAAATGCTTCAAATAAGGAAACAGCATCCTACCCATCCCAACTCCCCCAAATGTCAGGTCTAGTACTGATTTTCACTGAGGATAATTAGATTTCGTGAGAAAAAAAGAGAGGCACCAAAATCTATAAGATAGTTCATTCCTCTACCTCCGACTTCCCTTTCAATATACATTTGAAAAATGGTACATTTTGTTTGCCTGCAAGCATGTATATTTAAAATATTTAACTAGGGTTCTGTCTGCAGCCTTCTGGCTGGTTTCCATGGCAGCTAAGGACCGACAGAATAAAATGGTATTTAACAAACACAAAATAAAACAACAGAAAGATAGCTCCCTTCTTTAACAAATAGAGCATGGGAGCCATTCTAAACAAACATTTGCATGAGTTTGGTTCTGAAAAGCACTTAGTGCAATTTTTTTTACATCCACAACACAATGGGGAAGACCAATGCCCTATCCTTGCCCCTCAAAGCAGCTATGGTATTTCTTACTTCTCATCTCTTCTAAGAAGGGGAGACTGTTTTGAGAATTCCCATAAAAGTCATGCAAAGAAAGGTCTCCTGCACGAAACAGCATGATTATTTCCTTGTGTATCCATATTTGGAAGGAAAGTCTGACGCTAACACTTCTGTACTCGCTGCCTGGGGTGCGGGGGATGTGGGGTTGGGGTGGAGTGGGGGATGGGATGGACTCCCCCCAGCCTCGTTCACTTGTACCCAGAACAACCCAGGAAGGGACGAGCTGACACTGTCGTCACTCATACCCGAGCAGAGGTCCAGGGACTGGCCAGGTTCATACAGCTGTGACGGCGGCTGGGGTCTGAACTCGGGCCGTGTCCCGTGGCCCCTCCCTGCTCATCACTCACAAGGGGAAGCCCTGAGCTGGAGGCCGGATGTCGCGGTGCTGTGTGGTTCTGACAGCACTGCCGCTGTTTCCTAAGCAGACGGGTCAGGGACTGTGGGGGTGGGAGCATCCCTGGGGAGCTGCGGAGCCCTGGTTCTTCAGGCAACTTGTTTCCATCACCATCATCCTCAGGGAAGCTTGGTGTTCTCAAGTAGTTTGAAAACCTCATTTCTTTTAACAGACACTCAAAGCACACCCCTTGCCCTCTGCAGCCTTGTATCCCCCACAAAACGAAGACACAAGACAATGTGTCTCCTAGGGCCTGAGAATTTCCCCCTGATCCCGCCTGGCTCTAAACCAGGCTCTCTGCACTGCCAACGTGTGGAAGCAGGGCGTGCTCTGGGGGGGATGTCCTGTGTACTTGTAGGGTGCTTGGGTCCACGTGATGACAGGAGCACCCCCCACCTGCTGTGACAACCCAAACTCCAGGCTTCTCCGAGCGCCCTGCTTGGGGACCTGCTCTAGGGAATTAGGACAATTATGTTTTGCCAGCAACAACGTAAATGAAATTACTCTTTAGTTTACAGAAAGAAGTACAATTACAGTAAGAGAAGATAAATAAATGAAATGAGCAAGTTAAGCCAAAATGCATGGCTTTTTCCTGGAGTTGCAAGTGATGGGACTGGCTGGGATCGCTCGCATTGGTGTCAATTAGTGAGAAAAACGGTCAGTTTCGTCAGCATGGATGGTTCTGGAAGGCTTCGGTCAGGATGAAGGTGAGCATTTTGTGGGTGGTGAGGGAGGGTCTCTTTCTGTTTGTACTCACATCTTGGTGCCTGCACAGCTGCAGGAGAGGCAATGAAGGAGGCAGGGGTGTGTCCTGCAGAAGTGACGGGTGTCCCCTCATGGGAACAAGGAGGCAGAGTGGACTTGGCTGGGTGGGGATGGCTTCCGCCCTCTGAGGCTTAAGAGAAGCTGAGAAGGGGGAGGTGCTAGGATCCAGGTGGTGGGTATTGGGTGGTGGGACCTCCTGCAGCAGGGAATGGACAGTGGCCTGGCCAGAACACAATGGTGAGATGCGATGGCCCCCATGGGGCGGGAGAGGCAGTGGGGCCAGCCCCTGGGGGCCTTCATCCCACTTAGTAAACCAGCCCTGACCAGCGCCTACTCCTTGCCTCTCTCTCAGCAGAGACACAGCAGGAAGCAGGCCGGGCATGGTGCTGGCTAAGCCAGGGTGGCTGCAGAAAAAGCCTCACCCTCCTGTTAGGTAGTCAGAATAGGGAAAAGGAGTCCAGAATGGCAGTGGCTAAAAGACCTGGAAGGGGAAAAGTCCGCGAAAATAGAACAAAGGAAGGTCCGAGGACTGGAGTGAGAACCTCAGGTAAAACAAACAGCACTCCTGGCTGGCCCAATTTACATAGGACAGGCCCAGGGAGAGAAAAACATAAAAAGAGGAGCCAAAGCTAGCTCTCTCTCTCCCACACGCTGGGGCGCTCTTCTCTTCGGGTCTTTGGGTCGACATGCCCTCACGCCTCGAAGATGGATTTTCCTGCTATTATCTAAATAAAATAGAGCTGTAACACTGATTTATCTAAGAGCTATAACACGGTCCGTTCGAGACCTGAGAGTGATAACACGGTCTGTCCAAGACCTGAGAGCTGTAACATGTCGAGGGGGGCTTTAATGTCCGTCACTCCAAATCTTTGTTGTGACGAGACAAAAACCGAGGAGCATACACTCTCCTGACACTCCCACCCTAGCTCTCAGCCCACCTGGAACCCCGACACATCTTAGAATAGACACAAGTGCCTCTCCAAGGGCCACCTGGCCTGGGCCCTGCCTAAGGGTGCTCCCCTAGCCCGAAGGTGCTCCCATCTCTGCCTGCTTCTCTTATCTCCAGTCTTGACTCAGATGTTGCACTCCTCGCCCCTGGGACAGACCAGCAGCCTCTGCCCTCTACCGGCCCAGCCCTGGGCCATTCCCCACTCCCACGACAGGCCAGGGAAAGTGACCAATGACTGTCTTGCCTTTCTCCCTGGACCTGGACCCTGGGCACCTCTCCTCTGCAAAACGCAGACCCTGACACTCGTTCAAGGACATCAACAGGCTGAAACATGGTCCAAGTTGGCCCTTTTCCACTGTACTCACTCCTGCTCACCCCGGGGCAGCCAGCAGCTCTCCGAAACTGCAGAAGGTGCAGCTTCCAGGGGTTAGACTCACTTCTGCTTTCGCGCTTGTGGAGTTAACAGCTGCGGATTTCTGGGGAGCACTGTGCACCCACTGAGGTCTAACACTGACACCCATCACCGGGCAGGGCCACCCACTGTGGTCACCATGGATTTCCTTCCTGGCAGTCTGTGTGGGCCTGTGACATGGACACTTGGTTCTTGAGTCCCCCAGGCAGTCAAGCCCGTGCCTGAAGCAGGCCCGCATGGGCGGCACCACCTAAACCTGCAGGAGCGCCGAGCTCGCCATCACTCATTCACATGGCTGCCATCCTCCAAAGGAGAACAGGCGCATGGACAGCAGTCTGCTCGCTCGCTGGCCATACCGTCATGTATGGGCCATAGTGGGAGTCACTGTTTCTGTGACGTGGAGGCCACCTTTTGGAAAAGCATAAAAGGATCATCTTGCTACTTTCTGAAGGTGCGTGCACACCCTGCTTCCCGGGCTCCACCTGATGACCTTCATGCACTTTCCCAAGGTGACACTGCGCGTGGCAAGCTCCATGGGCCCCCTTTGGTTAAAACTCCCAAGTGGGCACCGTAGGGGTTAAGGCACAGTGCTGGTCCTCTGGGACTCATGGAGGGCTGCTCGGGGGCCAGCCTTTCCTTAGGGACCGGGGTGGGGGGGGTCTCAGGAATTGCTTCTCAGCCAGGTCCTCTCTATTCTGTGTCCTGTCGCCGATCTGGGCGTCTGTGATACTGACGGCCTCCTTCCACTCACAGAGGCAGACCGTGGGGATGGGGCTTTAACACCTGTGGTCTTGGCACGACGTCCTCGCTGGGACTGGAGACCTGAATAGCCGCAGGAAGAGGACTGGAGGCTCCGAACTCTCATCCACCTTTAGGAGGTTGCACGGACGGTGTGTGTCTCCACCTCTGGGGTCGGGTCTCCACCTCAGCTGGAAGGCACTGGCGACATCCCCAGTGACTGACTGTCCTGGGCCCACCACAGACAGGGGTTTCCATGGCAGACACTCACGTCATGGCTCTGGAGGCCAGACGCCAAGACCAGGTGTGGGAAGGGCAGTACCCCGCAGGGCTGAGTGAGAGGCTCGCCCCAGGCCCCTATCCTGGAGCCTGGTGGTTGGTGGTGTCCTTGTTTTGCAGAAAGGTCACCTCCATCCTTGTCTTCATCTTCACACGGGTTCTGCCCGGGACTGTGCTGTTGTGCTGTGCTTAGCCATTCAGTCGCATCTGACTCTTCGCAACCCCATGGACTGTTTCCTGCCAGGCTCCTCTGTCCATGGGATTCTCCAGGCAGGAATACTGGAGTGGGTTGCCATTTCTTCCTCCAGAGGATCTTCCTGACCCAAGGATTGAACTTGTATCTCCTGCATTGGCAGGCAGATTCTTTACTGCTGCACCACAGGGGAAGCACCAAGGACTCTGTGTTCAAATTTCCTCTTTAATAAGTTCACCAGTCACGTAGGATTAGGGTCTCTCTGCCCCGAGGACCTTACCGGAACTAATTACGTCTGACAACCTGGTCCCATTCTGAGGAACTGTGGGCTAGGACTTCCACACAGGAACTCCGGGGGCACAGTTCAGCCCATCACCTGGGGAGGTGGAAATTCCAGGGAAAGATGGCCCTTTGGCATCTCGGCCCGGGCACAGAATAACGCGCCACCGAGTTTATTTTTCATAGATGCTGACACACTCTACAATCTAATATTAGTTTCATAAACAACAGTTTCCTTTTTTGCAAACTATACCCACAGGTCCCATTGACACTTTCAAGTGATGCACAGCCAGCCAGATGACGAGGGTGCGAGAACTTGATCTCAGTATCGACTGCAAGGCCGAACGTTGCTCCAATTCCTCGGGGGCAATGCAGCTCTCCCGTGGGAAATATGTGACCTCATTTGCATTTTCTAATTGAATTGCTATCAGCTTTCCTGCAAGACTGCACACAAAAACCTTCTTCCAGATTCCAGCCCTGCTGGTATTACCCACAAAAAGACCGCCTTTAAATGGTTGCTAAGAAGGGAGAGCAAAGGGAGAAGTTGCCAGGAGTTTATGGTTCACCTGACCGTAAAGCTCCTTTTGCCCGTGCCTTGAAAGTCGCTGAAATGACGGACGAGGGAGACTGTGCTTGATGGGACCTGACGTGAGAGAGTAGGGATTTATGGAACTGGGAAATTAGGGGGTCCCTTTGGGCTCTCCTCCGGGGATTTGCTTCAAGTCTCCTTTCATGAGAGTTTCTTGGGACTTTTAACCCTGCAAATGGCTCCTTTGAAGCAGGTCCTTTGACTTCCCTGGTGGATCAGACCAGGGCATCTACCTGCAATGCAGGAGACCCGGGTTTGATCCCTGAGTGGGGAAGATCCCCTGGAGAAGGACATGGCCAGTATTCTTGCCTGGAGAATTCAATGGACAGTGGAGCCTGGCAGGCTACAGTCCAAGGAGTCACAAAGAGTTGGACATGACTGAGTGATTAACACTTTCACTTTGTGTTTCTAGAACCTTCTACCAGCAGAACTCCCACTTGCGGTGTTCCCCTTGAGCTCCCCACCTTTCCAAACCCAGCTAGGAAGCCCTCTGCATGCACTGAAAAGATGCTTTGAAATTGTGAAGTATAAACGACCTGTGGGAAAGTGCTTGCAACTTCAGTAAACAAACACAGGAATGATAACAGAATGAACACCTGGCCCAGGTCCCCCCTCTCATCCCTCAAAGCCCCCCAGGCCCGCCTCCTCCTGCTTCCTCTGTGAGGTTGTACACACACTCCACGTTGTCCACGTCTGGACCACAGTCTGCATTTCCCAGCCCTCTATCCCTCGATGCATGTCTGTGGGATTTGCCTACCCTGTTCATTTTTGCTGCTACACAGAATTTCACTGAATGAATCCACCCCCAGGTTCTTAACCAACCTAATGCCGATGAGTCTTGGGGTTCTTTTCAGGTTTATCAAATTCTGGTGCAGAGCTCTTGGTATGAATGGGCCCATACTTCCTTTGGGCTTGTACCTATGACCAGCGGCATGATGAAAAATACACAGTTGGTCTCTGCTCTCCATTCCTGACACGGAACTCTTGAAACCCTTGCAACCTCTGCAGTGATGGATTGACAGGGGTACCTTACCCATGGCTCCTAAGTCCCTGGGAATTTTCCAGGTTATAGGTCATCTTTTGTTCTAATGAAGTGACTTTGGGTGGGCTCCTGGAGGGGGCTGGTCACCAGAAAGTCTGAGTCATGATTAGGAACTTGGAGCCGTCAGCCCCCTGCCCACTCCATCTTCTGGGGAGGGGAGAGGGGCTGAGTTGAGGGGTTGAGTTCATGGATCATGCCTGCGGGATGAAGCTTCCATAAATTCCCTGAACACTGGGGTGTGGAGAGCTTCTGAGTTGGTGAACACATCCATGTGGTGGGAGGGTGGTACACCCGTCACCACGGGGATAGAAACCCTTGCATTTGAGACCCGTCCGGACCTCCCCCTATGTAGTGCTTGACCTGGACATTCCTTCATGATAAACCAGGAAGAGTAAGTGTGTGCTGTCCCCAATTCTGTGAACCTTCGTAGCAAATGATTGACCAGAGGTGTGGGTGGTGAGAACTGAGTTGGATAGGAGCGAGTAACCAGGAGGAGACTCACCACCTGTGACCCACATGTGAAGGGAAGTGGGCTTGTGGACCGAGCCCTGAACCTCACGGTCTGTGCTGACTCCAGGCTGTGAGGGTCAGAATTGAGTTAAATTAGAGAACACCCAGTTTGTGTCCATGCAAAGTCAGAGGATTGGCTGGGGTGGAAAACCTACAGCTTTGGTGTCAGAGGTGTGAGAAGAGGAACAGTTTCCCTCTCAACTCGGCAAAGGTATATTCAAATTTAAATGGAAAAAGCTGATTGTTATTGGAGAGGCTGTACCATAATGCATCCCCACCAAGCACATGGGAGTGCCATTTCTCCACATTCTCATTGATGTGAGAACCGGTGTTGCCAGTCTTTCGAAGGCTAGTCATTCTGGTAGGTTTTTGGCTTTTATCTGCATTGCCTGCTGAGGTTGACATGTCCTCACATGGATCTACCACCAGGCTCTCCTCTATCATGGGCAGCTTGTTGTTTTTAATTTTTCTCCTATCAGGTTATCTATCTTTACATAGTGATTTGAGGCTCTCTCTCTATTCAGGTGGAGAAGGTAATGGCAACCCACTCCAGTATTCTTGCCTGGAAAACCCTATGAACAGAGGAGCTTGGTGGGCTACAGTCCACAGGGTCACAAAGAGTCGGACACTACTGAGTTTGCACACTCATCTATATTCAGGACGTGCCTCTTTGTCAGTCATTAAGTGTCATAAATATCCTCTCTCATCTCCGGTTTAACTTCTCACTTAAAAAATTATTTATTTTTAATTGAAGGATAATTGCTTTACAGTCTTTCCGCTTTCTTAAGTAGTGATAAGTAGATTCTCATTTTTCATGAAGTCAAATCATCAACCTTTGCTGTATTCTCTGTGCTTCATCACGTGTAAGAAAGCTTTCCCCACACATCACTCCCAATTCTCTTCTATTTGTCTATTTTGTCTTGCAAACTCAGAGTTACAATCTACCTGGAACTGCTCTGGGGTGTAGCATGGGGTAGGGGTCACTTGGGACTTCCCTGGTGGCTCAGATGGTAAAGAATCCACCTGTAATGAGGGAGACCTGGGTTAAGAAGACTCCCCTGGAGGAGGGCACAGCAACCCACTCCAGTATTCTTGCCTGGGGAATCCTCAGGGACAGAGGAGCCTGGCAGGCTGCAGTCCATGGGGTTGCATAGCCTCGGACATAACTGAGTGACTAAGCAAACACAGGGGTCACTTGACTTTTCCCCTTTAGGGTACCCCATTGGCCCAGCATCACTTATGGAAAAGACAGTCCTCCTCCACTATTCTAAGTAGGCTTGGCAATTTTTTTTGTTAACGGGTCACACAGTTAAATATTTCAGACATTGCAGGCCAAGAAGCAAAGTCGAGGATATTAATTTAAGTGCTTATACAACCATTTGAAATTACAGAAACCATTCTTAGCTTGCAGACATCAGCAGGCAGGTGGCAGATCAGATGTGACCTGCAAGCTGCAGTTTACTGGCCTCTGCCATCCAGTGCCAATCATAAAAGAGCCAGCGTTGGCACTGTGCATATTTGACAAGGTAAATCAAGTCATTTGTGTGAAGTGGGTGAATTTTGTTGTATAAAAGTTAAACATCCATGAAGATGAAAGTGAAAGTGAGTCGCTCAGTTGTGTCCCACTCTTTGGGACTCCATGAACTATACAGTCTATGGAATTCTCCAGGCCAGAATACTGAAGTGGCCTTTCCCTTCTCCAGGGGACCTTCCCAACCCAGGGATCAAACCCAGGTCTCCTGCACTGGAGACGGATTCTTTACCAGCTGAGCCACAAGGGAAGCCCAAGAATACTGGAGCGGGTAGCCTATCCCTTCTCCAGCAGAACTTCCCAACCCAGGAACTGAACTGGAGTCCTGCATTGAAGACGGATTCTTTACCAACTGAGCTATCAGGGAAGCCTTCTATGAAGATAAGACTTTCCAAAATGTTAAATATTTTTTCTGGGCCACTTTGTTCCATTTGTTTGATCTCAAACAGCACCATCTAATGACTGTAGCTCAGTGGCTCTCAGATGGGGCTCCTGGGGAACATCTGGCGATGACATGAGACAGCTTTGTTGCAAACAGGGGTGGCGGGGTGCTGCTAGCATCTGGAGGGGGGCAAGGGATGCTGGCAAACATCCCACAGTGCACAGGGCTGCCCCACATCAGAGATGATCTGGCCCCAAATGCCAGCAGGGGTGAGGTTGAGAAACTGGTGTGGTTTATTCAGTCTTGATGTCTGAAACACCTGGTCTTCCCATTTTTGTGTCATTCTAGGTTATTCCTGCATGTGTGCTCAGTCATTCAATTGTATCCAACTCCTTGAGACCCCACGGACTGTAGCCTACCAGGCTTCTCTGTCCATGGGATTCTCTAGGCAAGAATACTGGAGTGGGTTGCCAAGCCCTCCTCCAGGGAATCTTCCCAAACCAGGGATCAAACCTATGTCTCGGGTGTCTCCTGCATTGCAGGCAGATTCTTTAACACTGAGCCACCAGGGAAGCCCTTTGTATTTCTGTTTAAAAATTTAAAGTCAGATCTTAGCCTTTCTATAGAAAAGCAAAGAAAAAACATGTTGGATTTTTGCCAGGATTGTGTTAAATCTATAGAAACCTTTGGGTAGAATTGACATCATCATAACATTAAGCCTCTTATGAACAGGGTGTATCCCTCTATTTTCAAAGATCTTTAAGTGTTCTCAGTAATACATAGGGAATTCCCTGGTGGTCCAGTGGTTAGGACTTCATGCTCTCACTGCCAAGGAGCTGGGTTCAATCCCTGGTGTGAGAACTAAAACCCCACAAGCTGCAGAGTGAAGCCAAAGAGGAAAAAAAATTGCTCTCAGTAATATGTAAGGGTCTTGTATAATTAATGTTAGCTAATTCGGTATCTGGTTCAGATTTTATTTTCTAACTATTCCTGGTCTGTTGTTCCGTTGCTCAGTCGTGTCCAACTCTTTCGACCCCATGTACTGCAGCATGCCAGGCTTCCCTGTCCTTCACTATCTGCTGCAGTCTGTAGAGATGCTATTGCTTTTACATCTAGCATCCTTGCTAACATCATTCATTAATTCGAATAAATTAGCCACAGATTATTTTGGATTTTCTACATTCACAATTATATAAGCTACACAAAATGCTAGTTCTATTTATTCCGATTTCTTTTTCTTGCCTAAACTTACTGGCATGAAGCTCTGATGTGTGATGTAAGAGTGTCCTTGTCCTATTTTTGAAGTCATGGAAGGCTTTGAGTATTCCAACTGTAGTTCAGATATTTGCTATAGATACTCTTTGTGAGATTAAGAATGGTTTCTTTTCTTCATTTGCTGAACAGTTTTATCTTGAATGAAGTTAAATTTAACAACCACTCTTCAGAAGATCATGTGATGTTTATTATATTTTGCATTACATGGATTAATGTTTAAGTGTTAAACCAAATCTTGATTTCTTGAAACAGACAAATGTGGCCATTGTTTATCCTATGTAAACATGGGTGGATTCATGTGTGTTAAAATTTTGCTTAGGATTTTTTCCCATCTATTCTGAGTGGACAGACATGTAATGATCCTCTCTGTCATTGTTCTTTCAAGGTCCTTGCTGGCTTTGGAAAAAGTTCCTGTTGGTTTTAACATGGTCCCCATTTGGTTGGGGAAGCCATCCCTCTTGTAGGATGCATTTTAACTCCTTATAGCTTGGGTAAAACTTACCAGTGGAGCCATCATGGTGAGAGTAATTTTTTTGTGTGATAAAAATCTGAGCTAAAACTTTATTCACAATAATAAAACAGTTCAGGTGTTCCTTTCATGTTAATTTTGGTAAATTTTATATTCTAGAATGTTACCTATTCCATCTTTGTTTTCAAATATATTGGTATAAATTGTACATAATGTCCTCAAGTGACCTTTCTAATGTCTGTGTGATTGGTCATGAAGTTCTCCTGTCATTCTAGATAGGAATTATTTTCAGGTTTTTTCTTGGTCTACAGTTTAGTAGCCAACTTCTGTCTTTGTTGATTCTATTATTTTCTATTTCATTATATTCTCCAATTTGTTTTATTATTTCCTTCTTTCTGCTCTGTATTTCATTTCCCATTTTTATAATTTCTTGAAATAAGTGTTAAATTGCTGATTTTCTGCATTCTTTATCTTCTAATATATGTATTTAAGGCTAAACATTTCCATCTGGCATGACTTCAGTGATTAATACATCCCAACTAGTTTTATTACTCAGTTCAAAATATTCTCCCATTTTCATATGATTTAATTTCTACCCAAGGGTTAATAAGAAGGCATTTACTTAATTTCCAAATCTATGGGGGCTTTTCAGTAATTTTCTTTCTTATTGATTTCTAGTTTAATTGCTCTGTGGTAAGAAGAACAGAAACTACATTTTGATTCTAAACTTTTGAAGCGTTTTGAAGTTTGCTTGAAGTTTGGCTAATGTTTGTAAATATTCTGAGTATACTTGTAAATAATCTGTATTTAGAAGCAGTTGGTTTCTGTGCTTTATGTACATTTCACCAAGGTCAGACTTCTTAATTCTGTGCTCCTAATCTTCTATTTCCTTACTGATATGTCTGCATGTTCTATTGTTTACTCACAGATGTTAGCTAAAATTTACCATTAATTTCATACTTGTTTATTTGCCTGGTATTTCCCTGCCCCCATGCTTTTATTTCAAGCTTTTCTGTATCTTACACTTTTTAGATGTATCTTTTGTAAGCTGCATCATGGCGGTTTAGTCGCTAAGTCGTGTCCTACTCTTGTGACTCCATAGACTGTCGACCCCTTGGACTGTGGCCTGCCAGGCACCCCTCTGTCCATGGAATTCTCTGGGCAAGAATACTGGAGTGGGTTCCCATTTCCTTCTCCAGAGGATCTGCCTGACCCAGGAATCGAACCAAGGTCTCCTGCATTGCAGGCAAACTCTTTACTGACTGAGCTATAAGGGAAGCCCTGTAAGCTGCATGTGGATAGATTTTGAAAAATATATTGTCAGTTTGTTTTTTTCCAAGTACAAGAGTTAATCTTTTTTTTTTTTTTTTGAGTTAATCTATTTTTAATGATTACAATTAATAATATAATTGTAAATCTACCCCATGGGTCTTTGATTATCATCTGCTTTTCCTCTTAATTTTTAGTTATCTTATTTTGTTCTTCCAGTCATTTTCAGTTGAGTGCTAGAAATTGTATACAAAAGAAGACAGATATAATTTGAGGTCTGGCATGATACCTTCCACCAGAGAAGACTGACATTTGCTTCTGGCGGGTGACTAAAGACACCAGCCATCTGGATCACCTTAATCCGTTTACACAGAGTGACATTCAAAGGTTGGCACCGTCTTTGTAAGGGTGCCTCAGCCAGTGTTCCACACTGACCTTTCTCCCTGTCCTCCCAGGCACCACCCTGGTGAGGACCCAGCAAAGAACTCAGAGGGCTGGGACCATGCCAATGACAGCAATAAGATCTACTATTTTTCATCTCTTTGGGGACAATGCTCTCATAGAGTCTGCACTCTGCCTGACCTGACATCATCCCACATAATCCTCTTAACAACCCTAGGGTGGGATGTAGGCAGCGTTGCTGTCCCATTTTCCAGAGCAATATGCCTCAGAGAGGTTGTATGCTTGTCCCAGAACATCAGCCGATAAGCTGGAAGAGCTTGATCCAAACAGACAATCCAGGGCAGCCAGGCTCTGTTATGATGCTGGGCTTAGAACATCCCTTATTTACTCCTTTCCGGAACATCAGTTCTCCCATGCATCAAGAGGCTGAAGTCAGACAGCTCAGCTTCCCCACCTGTGAAGTGGGGCAGCGACAGGGCCCACTTCTGGAGATGTTGTGAGGATTGATGTGGACACACTTAGGGGAGGGTCCTAGAAAGTCAGAGCAGGGCTCTTTGGGTTGGAAGATCGGAAGCACGGAGCCCTTAACAGCGAAGGCAATAGGAAATGAACAGGGAAGGACCGCGTCAGGTGGGTGGCAGGGACTGTGCCCACTGCCTACATGGTCACGTGTCACGTGCTCAGGGTGCGACCCCATAGTCACCCCATGGATGCTCTCAACCTGGGACGTGGAATCTGCAGATCAGGTGCTTCTCGGCCCCGCCTGCCATGGAGTTGGAGGTGCATGCATCCTGGGGATTGTCTAATTGCAGTCACCTTCTTGGAAGATCAGGAGATTAACTGCCTCAGAAATCACTTCATTAACATGCTTGACAAAAGGTGTCATTATGTTTTTAATTAGTGCCTTTTATCTGAGGCCATCCATGGGCTTTAGAGAGCCCTGCTCCTTGCCCACAAGGCACCCTCTCCGCATTGCAATTGCAATCAAGATGTAAGCCTTCCACTGCTGCCCTTGGCTCGGCCCTGGCAGGGAGGGGCCCCCATGAGGGCCATGTTGCCCACCATGGCATGGCTGGTCATGATCATTCAGGAAGGGATGGAAAACCACATCCATCTCAGGATTTTCAACATCCTCAAGGTGAGACTACTGGTCTGAGGGGCACCCCTCTTAGAAGTGTGTTTCAATACCTAGTTCAGGACACCCCTAAGGGCACTCAAGATGTCCTTGGCTAAGGTGTCAGCCTACCTCCCAGGATAAGGCTAGCCACCGAGTCACCGATTTTGTAACCTAAATCACCTCCTTGTGGTTTAACAATATGGCTTAAAAATAAGACAAAAATGAAACACAGCCCCAGTTTTCCAAAGTGAGTTCCTCAGAACACCTGCCTTGAAAGATTTCCTGTAAAGAAGGCTCCTTGGTCAAATAGGTTTGGGGAAACTTGCAGACTGTGTCCCACTGGGGTTTGCTGAGCACTTTATTCTGTGAGTTTCTGGACAAATCTATAGAAAGGCATCTGGTCCATCTGGTCTAACCCTCCACTTCCTGTGGGCCTGTCCCGAGGGAATACTGATGGATGTTGTCCCTGACGGCCTGTCTTGCTTTAACTGGTGTGCTTCTTTTCTAGTGAACCACATGCATATCATAACACCAACGGCCACAAGGTCTCCCAAGGGTTCTCCCTCCCTACGGGTCCACCTTCATGTAGATGGACATGCAGTGGGACTCATCATGCGGGTCCTCTGGGCCGCAATTTCTCTGCTGACCTAGCAGCTCCCAGCCTGAGGCCAACACAGCTACAGAAACATGGGCCAAGGTGAGCAGAGCTGGTCCCCTCAGGCTTGGGAAACCTAATGTGGGCATTTCTGGGGGCTGAGGGGTCTGGGCCTGGAGTCCTGGGGCACACGGGGCTGAGAGATCTTTCAGGATGGGGGGACGGTTGGGGGAAGGTGAATTCACCCCTCCCATCCTATCAACATAGCCACGTAGCTAAGTTAGAGGGGAAGTCTGGGGACCCGGGCACATGGGCTGGTGTGTGTTTATGTGAAGTGTGCCCTCCCTCCGCTCCCTCCTCCCTTTCCTCCCCCTCCCTGACCCCCTCTGCTCCCCCTCCCCTCTCTCTGAATCAGTCTCACACCAGCTACCCTGCCTGCCTTGCACGGCCAGCCATGTGGCCTCTGTCTTCTTTCTCGGTCCTCTAGGCCTCAGGAGCCCCCGGGCTGGGGGGTTACAAGCTTAGACAGGAGAGGTGCCCAGTGAGAAACGAAGCCATGAGGCCCTTGTTCACAAAGGAACTGACCATCAGGGTGGTGATGACTGTGTATCAAACTGATGGGGCCTGTGGGCAGCCCTGCCTGGGAAGGTGGGAGGTCAGGGGTCACCCCCAAGGCCGGTGCCACCCACTCAGGTGTCTGCCTTTGCCAACCAGGCTCCGCTCAGCCACCTGAGGAGGAAGGACATGCGCCCAGCCCCTCCCTGCATGCAGTCATGCCTTACCTTGTGTCCAGAGTGCGTGGACGAGGTCTGGGCCACCAGCAGCCGCACTGCGGCATCCCAGCGCTCAGCCTTCTGGTGGTCCCACGCAGTCACGGTGAAGGCCACCTGCTCAGAGGGGATGCGCAGCTCCCGGGTGGCGAAGACCGTCCCGTCGGCCCCGACCTTGAAGTCCATGCTGTTGGTCTCATAGTGCGTCCCCTTGGTCCCCAGGCAGCTGCTGAACTTGACTGCAAGAGAAAGGGGATAAGGTCAGGGTGGGTGGGGAAAGCCTGGCGGGCAGGCGCCTGCTCAGAGCTTACGTTCAGCTGTGGACCTGGGTCTCTAATGTGGTTGAGAAAGCGGTTATTTAACTGATCGCTTGACCTTCAGGTACTGAGTTTTATCTCTGTGTTTGTGTGTTTAGTTGTGTCTGACTCCGCGACCCCATGGACTGTGTGTAGCCCTCCAGGCTCCTCTGTCCAGGGGGTTCTCTGAGCAAGAATACTGGACTGGGATGCCATTTCCTCTTCAGGGATCCTCCCAACCCAGGGATCGAACCTGCCTCTCTTGCATTGTAGGTGGATTCTTTATCACTGAGCCTCCAGGGAAGTCCAGGGGTTTTTATCTCTACCTCTTGAGAACCAGCTGAGGCCTTAGAAAAAGGAACAACAACAAAACACAAGGAACTTGCTTCATTCTCTCTGAAGCATAGCTGTTCTCATCTCTGCAAACATATCCCCCTCTCCCCCACTTAACTACCACCTCTGGGCTCAACTGGAGTCTGAGTTGAGGGAAGAGGATTCAGTGGATTCTCTAGTGACCTTGGGTAGCTGGAACTTTCTTATGACCTGGAAGCAGGCGTGTAAGGTAGACGGTCTACTGATACCAAACATCCATTAGGCACCTCCCGTGACTCCATCGCCGGACCACTTGTGCCCCCCCCCGCCCCCTCCTTGCAGGAGAAGACGTAGCGGAAGCTGCCTGTTGACTGGGACCACATCATGACCTTTTTATCCATGTACCTCTGTAGCTGCCACCTGAAGCCATGGTAAATTACGAGGCACCCTCAGCCAGTGTCACATTCTGCTGATGAAAGGAACGGATAAAGTTACCTAGCATTTATAAAAATGTGGGTATCTCAGCAATTATGGTGGGAGGATTGGTTTTTTAAGCAATTTCACTGTCACAGCTTACATGATTTAATTACTATTTATTCTAGAAACTAAAAAAAGCTCCTCACTGTTAGTTCTGATAAAATGTTTCCCCCGGGTTCACCTTTTATTGTTGGCTGCCTTGAAATAATAAATAACATGAACGTTCCCTCATTTCAAATACTTCACTCCAGACATCTCCCCAGTCACCGACACCTCCCACTTGTGGGTTTAATACAAAAATGCTCTTCAGTGTGGTGGAGCCAGGCATCTCCATGTGTGCACAGACTCCAGGGTTCACAGACAAGGTCCTAGGGTGGAAGAGGGCAACCAAGGTGACGAGTGGGTTGAGGCTCCAGGGAAACGCCCCCCAGGTGAGGGAATAGTCACATTGTTTCCCAAGTGACAGGAGAACACTAGACTGCTTTCACTGTACCATCACCCAACGGTATACAAATTAAAGTCAGCAACAAACTGAGTGGATCAATCATTTCTGACGCCCAATTGTCTTTGACAAAGATAAAAATGACAATGCTGTGATTGCCGGAGATTAGCACAAAGTACAGAAATAAGCCCTTTGTTCTCTGAAAGCAAATTTCTAATATCACTAATGGGACTGGACAGCAGCGGGGAGTTTGCATTTCTTCAGGATTAAGTGACGGTGTTGTATTTTTTTAAATTAGTGCAGAGCTTTGGCGGCATTTGAGGGAAGTGTGGACGCAGATGTCAGAGAAAAAAATCACCTGTGTAGGCGCTGCCACAATAGGAAGGTTGGGGCACCGTCCATAGGAGCAGGGACCTTGCAGGGGTTGGACGTCCTCCATGCATGGGAGACCCTCAGGACATTGAAGATGGCACTATCAGATGCGGTCTACAATGATAAAGCCAGCCTCTCCACGCAGGTGCCTTTAAGACCATTTTTACCGTCGGGATCTGACTAGGACCCTCCTGAGGAGGCACAGGGGCTTTGGGACAACACACAGCTGGCCTCCGGCTTGGGTCACCGCAGGCTGGCTGATGGGCTCCACACAATGGCTCATTTCACCACCTTGTCTGAGACTTGGAGCCCATGTCAGTGAGGAAGCGGGAGCTGGAACATGTCTGTGGGAAGTTGGGGGCCGTCCTGAGTGCATGCAGGGTCGGGGAGCTGGCTTTTCAGAAGGAGGAGAGTTCAGGACAGTGCCTTCCTGGGCACTGCTGGGTGACCGTCTCTCTGTCAAAGGGAAAGATCAGGAAAGCTTGTTCTTCGTGACACCAGGGGCGTTCATGGCACTTTAGCTCTGAATAAGTGAGCTCCCACCTGAAACCCTAAGAAATGTGGGTTTAGATTTCTCAACATGCAAACACTGCTCAGAAGGTTACAAACATTATATCTTGACATAAAAACGGGAAGTGAGCTCTTGGCGAGTGGGGGAGGGGGCAGACTCCCCTGAGACACATCTGGGGTCTTGGGCAGGAGCTGCTGCTTCACCCAGGAGCCCATTTGTATTTTCCTGGAGAGTTGTTCAAGGCGGTTGCCTCTTTATCGGCGGCTGGGACGCTCAGAGTTGGCGCTGTAGCCAGGGCCTAGCCGAGCGGGGGCATTTACTACCCTCAGTGTATCCTGCCCAATTTTCTCTCTTTGCTTCCTCTTCAATCCACTTCCCTCTTCTTGTTCTTTTTCGTTTTGGGATCTACCTCCTGTCTGCAGGTAAAGTCCTTCCCTTTTAGGGGTCAGAAGCTGCCGGGCCGTTGCACGCCCATGGACTCCTCTCGGGCCAGGCCGGGTGCTGTGAACCCAGCACAAATGTCCGAGAATGTCCTCCAGCCTCGTGGCAAGAAAACACCTGTGCAGAGTCGCAGGCACCAGGGTCATAACCTCCTCCAGGCTCCACTGGAGAAACCTGCCTGGAGAGGTGACAGCGCCTCCTTCCATCCGTGGCTGGGATGTGGACCCCCTGGGTGCTCGCTCCCCGCAACCCAGATCGGCCACACATCTCTGAGGCCTGCTAATTGCTTCCGTTAATTTTAAACAAACTTGACAAGAGGCAGAAGGATTCTTGAGAGAAATTAGGTCCAGTTGATGAAACATGCACAGTCACAGCCCCCACTGCCCCTGTCCTCTTGGAGGTGTGGTGGGCTGTGGGAGGCCTGGTGGTCCTGGGGGGAGGACTCGGCCACCCGCCCGAGGACAGGGCCAGGGGTAGGGGGTGATGTGTGTGCCCCTGCTGGGATGCCAGGGTGTGGAGGGCCTGCGTGGGGTGTAGCTGACCTCTGCAGTCACGCCCACCCTGGCAAGCCTCCTGGGGATGCAGCTGGGACCCTGGGTCTGCAATCTGACCAGCAGCAGGTGCTCTGAGCACCAGCCTTTGGGAGCAGCAGCAAAGGGTGAACCAGGGCCGGTGCAGGCAGAGGCTGGATGAACCCAGCTCATCCTACATCCTGGCATGTCACCCATCCAAGGAGATGGGGAGCAAAGGCACTGGCCAAAGTCACACAAGGTTATTCACTGCACAAACATATTCATGGGCTTGTGGTTCCCGGCTCTGGAGATCTACCTAGGAACCCCTAGAGTGAAGGCTCCGGGTGGGTGGTGACTGGGAAATGGCAGTGTGGATGGTGGAATCTAACAGAGAGCAGGCCAGGCTGGGGGCCCCTGGGTGGGGAGCCCTGCAGGAGGTGTGGGGTCAGCCAGCCCTTGACATTCTGACCGTCTTGCATGACTGGAAGCCTAGGTCCCCTTTCCCAGCTGGCCTGGCCCCCGAGAGCCTGCCTCTCCCTTTAGACTGGATTCCATTTCCAAGCCCTGTTTATTTTGAGAACAGACAGCCGCCAGCATCCACTCTGCTCCTGAAATGTAACTTGATGCTGAGAAAGCCCAGCGTTTACAGCAGTAGCAGCACTGTCAATGGCTATTTGAGAAGCACATGCAAGAACCCAACACCCAGGAAACTGTCTAGTTGGACACTATGGGAAAGGCTGAACACCAGGAAATTCAAGAAGAGTAGGATTTCATCTTCCAGGGGCCTCCCCTCCCTGACCCTCACCAGGAAGCCTGGAAAATGAAGTGGAGGCTGATGGGCACCCTGGGCTGGTTGCCCTCGGGCTGGGACCAAGGGCGGGGATGTACCCGGCCAGCCATCTGTCACTGAGGCGTGTTTTCCTTCATGCTGTGTACATGTTAGTCTCTGTTTGTCATCCTTGTGGTGTCCCTGCCAACACGCCCACTGCGGGCCCACTGAGTTATTGCTGGAATCTCTGTGGCCTCCCCCGCCCCAGGGCAGTCTGCATTCTGCCCACCCCTGGAAGGGCCCTGGCCCTTGGAGAAGGCAGCTGCTCACACAGAGCTCCCATGGGAAGCGCCATCCATCCATCCGTTCGTGTGGATTTACAGATGCCACAGTCAGCAAGAAGCACATCCCTGCCAGATGGAGCTCAGGGTCGGGGGGGGTGGTCATCACACGGGGTGTGGCTCCCAGGGGTTGGGGGGTGGGGGGCTCTGTGTGAAGGAAGGAGCCTGGTTCTGAGAGAGCCTGACCCAGACACACAGCGGGGAGTGCTTTCCCAGGATGAGG
The DNA here is from genome assembly GCF_033118175.1 of Dama dama. Taxonomy (NCBI): domain Eukaryota; kingdom Metazoa; phylum Chordata; class Mammalia; order Artiodactyla; family Cervidae; genus Dama; species Dama dama. Next base: position 55,533,020 of record NC_083703.1, read on the forward strand.
ACCTGGTGCCTCTGCCAAGCTCCAGGGATGAAAGGGTCCCCAGGAGGCCTGGGCTGGGGAAGGCTTCCAGGCATGCAGCATGAGCAAAGATGGGGGAAGGGTGGAATCTCAAGGACTGAGAGCCGGTGTGATGGGAGCTGGGCTGCCGGGTAAGTCAGGGTCAGAACAAGCACACAGGAAGGAGCTTAGCCGGCGAGGTGACCTGGCAGTAAAGAAACCCCCTGCCAATGCACGAGACCAAAGAGAAGCGGATTCGATCCCTGGGTCAGGAAGATCCCCTGGAGGAGGGCATAGCAACCCACTCCAGTACTCTTGCCTTGAGAATCCCATGATAGAGGAGCCTGGTGGGTTGTATACAGTCTGGGGGTCACAAAGAGTTGGACACGACTGAAGTGACTGAGCACACACGCAGCACGGGAAGGAAGAGCCCCCCACCCCCCAACTCTGGAGGTTTCTAGGAAGGTCCAGTGGCCTTTGAGGCTGAGTGGGTGTCCTGAGTGGAAGTGACACCCTCTCCTGGAGCCAACGTTGAGAGAGGGTCACAGCCTTTCCCAGCCATAGAAACACCCAGTGAACTGAGTTAGAGACCCACTGCTGTGACTTCAGAGGTACGTCCTCAGAAGCTAGCTACAGTGGATCATAGCATCCCCTGTACCCACTTCACACGTGTCTGCTTGCGGGAGAAGAACTCAAGAGCCAGGAAAAGATGGAGAAAAGGAAGAAAAAGAGTGAGGAATCCAGGAGAGGCTTCTGCAAGTAGGTGATTCACCACCCACCCAGCAAGGATGGATCACCGGGGAGTTGTGCAGGGAGGCCCTCCATGGTGGGGGTGGGGGGCAGAGAGGAGACTGGCAGTGCCTGAACAACCTCAGGACTCCCGGCGCCCTTGTCCTGGGGGCCCCCGAGGGAGTCTCTTGTGGGTCATCCATGGAGCATGGCTGTGTCCCTGTGGGGTCTCCCATTATCCCTCAGCGTGCTGCCTGCTGATTGGGGGTCCCCAAGAGACCGTCACCATTGCCATTGCCCATCCGGAGGGCTGGCACTGCAGCCATCGGACACAGATGCAGATGAGTGGTGGCTAGTGGCTGGGGAGTGTCTGCCAGTATGTATGAGGTCTCCTTTGGGGGATGAGAAGTGTTGGAACTAGGGAGAGGTGATGACTGCTCCACACTCAAATGTACTGAATGCCACTGGATTGTTGCTCACATTAATGGTGAAATTCATGGTGTATGAATTCACTGCGAAGCAGTTTCCAGGGCCTCCTGGCTGCTGCAAGGACTGGGAGAAGGGTCTCTCTGCTTCTTGCCCCTGGAGACCCCAGGCCCCCAGGCCCCGCATGCCCAGAGCTCTACAAAGCCTCCCTGTAAATAGCTGTGCCATGGGACCCCAGCTCCCCTCCTCAGGACTCCTCCCCTCCTGGCCCAAGCACAGGTCAGAGAGAGAGGAGGGTGGGGTGAGGGGATACTGACTTCATTGGAGAAGTTGGGGGAAGGGGATAGCGCACCTGAGCCCTGGAGGGAGGTGAAGGCTTCATGAAGGGGATGTCCAGGCTGTCCTCCTGGAAGCCGCCAGCGTGCATGAACGACGCGTCCACATTCTGGGTACCACGCTCCCCCCTCCCCCCGCCCCGCCAAGAATCTGAGATGCCCGAGATGGCTTCCCCTTGTCGCCAGGATCTCCAAGGGGTGTCTCAAACCTCTAGCATGTCAGGACTGGAACACGCCCCTGAAGCCATCTATCCCATCCCTCATTTTATCAACAAGCAAACTGCTCTTGCTGGGAGAAGATGACATTGTGGAATGCACTCATTCACTCCAGGAATTCCACAGATCCTCCCCGAGCCTGGTGCTACACGGGCCCCGAGTTGTTACATATGCCAGCATTTCCCAACCGGGCCCCAGGTACTTTTATAACGTAGCTAACCAACACCCCAAATGCAAGGCATTTGTAATGTTTCAGCTGGTGAACATCTCACAGGTCAAAACTGCACATTCCACAAGCTGGACTCAGCAGCGTGGGGCCCTGGCTCCGGTGAGTCCAAGCTGCTCTGTGTGTGCAGCCCCATAATTAGGCCCTGGGCTAAACAGCAGAGACCCGCTTCTTTTCTTTTTCTGGACGGTGCCAAGCCCTTTCTTAGGAGAATGTTCCCTCCCCCATGCCCATCTTGCTGCCTCACAGCAGACAGATGCAGCCATGCTTATCCACAGCATCTGCTGAGAATGCGCGGCACCCATGAAAGGGGGCACAGCAGCCCCCCCAACCAGGAGGGTTTCATTCAACTCCCTACCCTCACCATTTTTGATTGCTCGCTCCCTGACAGGAAGGGGGCGCTAATGTGCTGGGAACGGGCGACCCCTGATCTGCTTCTTTGTCGGCACCGGCATCAGCGTGCTGACATTTATGGGGGCAGCAGGCTGCATCTCCCGGAGTCTGCCATGCTGGAGACGTGAGTCGCGGTTATGAAACCTCTAGTTTTATTATTTTTCTTGTTAGTTGAGTTGAGAAAGATCAAATGAGCCAGGGGTGATCTTGTAACTGGGCCTGTGCTGAGGAATATATATGTTTGCCTCCCTCCTCTCTCCCTCCTTCCATCCATCACCGGCTGCACCTGCTTAAGTGGCTGCCAACCCTGAGGTGTCCTGTGTGTGCAGGTGTGTCCCCAGGGGCCACCTAAGCTGCGCCATGGTCTCCCTCCATGTGGTCCGAGGCTCAGCCTCCCAGGCCTGTTCCATCCCACCCTGCACCCGCTTCGCTTCCCTCCACTCTGTGTACAGGAATGCTTTCTCCTGCCCAGGGATCGTCCCCCTTCAGGGCTCCCTGTCCCCCCAAATATGGGGGACCATCCTTTGTGCCCCCAAGGCCACTGCCCTGCTCACGTGGCTCCAACCACATATGTCAAGTGTGCTGGGCCCCCAGGCACGAGGCCTGCCTTCCTCACTGTGAATCCCAGCACCTGCCATGGGGTTCCTCTAAAGGCTATCGGAATAAACGCACGAGTTCCATTCCCCTTAGCTTTAAAAATGGGAATCCAGGAATACACCAAGTCATGACAAGATGTGGAGGAAACATAAACTCATGTTACAGTGAAAGCAGCCGATCTGAACCGGCTGCAGACTGTGTCAGTCTAACGGCATGGCACTCTGGAAAAGGAAAGACTATGGAGACAGTAGCCATCAGGGGCTGGAATTTACTCATGGTCCAGTGGTAAGATTCTGCCTTCCGATGCAGAGAGCGTGGGTTCAGTCCCTGGCCAGGGAACTAGATCCCACACGCTACAGCTAAGAGTTCTCATGCCACAACTAATACCTGGCACAGCCAAACACATACATAAATAAAAACAAATATTTTTTAAAAAATCAGGGAGTGCCAGCGGTTGGAGGAAGAGAATGATGAAAAGGAAAAGAACACAGAGGATTTTCCAGGTGGAGGAAATACTCTGTGATACTGTAACGGTGGATACATGTCATCACACATTGGTCCAAACCCAAAGAATATACAACATCAGGAAGGAACCCTAAGGTTGGCTGTGGGTTTTGGGTGATGGGAGGTGTCAGTGCAGGTTCATCCACTGTAACCATGTCTGGCACTAGTTGTAATTAGTGAAAGTGAAAGTGTTGTTGCTCAGTCCTGTCTGACTCTTTGTGACCCCATGGACTGTAGCCTGCCAAGCTCTGTCCATGGAATTCCCCAGGCAACAATACTGGAGTGGGTTGCCATTTCCTTCTCCAGGGGATCTTCCTGACCCAGGGATTGAACCCAGATCTCCCACATTGCAGGCAGATTCTTTACCTTCAGAGCCACCAGGGAAACCCCTAGTTGTAACAATGTCCTGCACTAATTGTAACAACAGGAGGTGTTAATAGCAGGGGAGACTGCAGGGAAGAGGGGGCGTCTGGAACTCTACTTTCTGCTCTATTTTTCCCATGAATCTAAAACTTCTCTAAAATATAAAATCTACTAAAAAATGGATATTCACTCTCCATCAGACACATCTTCTCCAGAGAAAACACTCTGTCTCAGAGATGCTAAAAATACCATTTTAAAACAAAACACCAGAACCTCTCTGATGCCATTTCATCTATGGCAGACAACGGGAAACCTGCCTCTCCCCTAAGTTTCTTTTATAATGAGTCTAGCGCAGTGGTCCAGCTATCCCGACTTCATATCCATTTTTCTCTCCTGGAAACATCAGTGGAAGTGGTACCAAGTGTGCGCCCTGGTCTGGGTGACTGTGTTTTCCAGTGTGACCTCCGCCCCAGTACTGCTTTGATGAGCTCCTGGGGTCCTAAGTGAGGATTCACACACCCTACGAATCCAGGGATGTTGGTGGGAAAGGCAGAGATTGTCTCTCCACACATTGCCCACCAGAGCTGGGACTGCATCACAAGCCTTCAGTTTCAGAACGGTTCTGAGCCCACATAGGAGGGGTACTTCTCTCAGTTGTGGGGCTAATTAACAGTCCTTTGTTGAGGAAGACAGAGGTGCAGGTGTCTCAGGAGATAGAGGGCTTGGGGAGTTGGGGGAAGGCAGCGACTCCAGATCCGAGGAAGGTTGTTTACACAGACATCCCTTCTGCAGTGGCCGTCAGAACTGAGGTCTGAGCTCCTTGTTAGTAAATCCCACTGAAGACCCATCAGAATGGAGCCCGAGGCCTTTAAGTTGGGGGGGGTCCTCTGATGAAAGAGACAGTCCCAACCTTGATGAAAGAGGAGGTTGGCGGTCCTTCTGCCTGCAGTCACAGGGAGCCAGCAGGGGTGATGTTGGTGAATCTGGCTGCAGACCTGCCAACTGGCCTGCTGAGTGCCAGGTGTGGGAGGTGCCCAGGTCACAGCTGGAGGACAGCATGATGAATGACTGACCATGCCCGTGTCATTCCCACGCTTAGAGATTTGGGCTGTGAGGGATGTTCTTCCCCCAAGAGCCGGGTGTCACTGGAAGGGGGAAGGGCCCCGTGGTCCATATCTGATCTCGAGAATCTAGGAGCCTTGCTAATAGCCAAGGATGTTGGGGGGTGCTCCAGAATTGGGAGTTGACCCTAGGGGCATGGCCCTGCCCAGATTCTTTGCTCTTTCATCAAGATTCCTGGAGTCCATTTGATTCTTTGGAAAAATGGAGGTGGTTTTTGACCATTAAGAAGAGAAGTCTATGGGGACTTCCTCTGGTGGTCCACTGGCTAATAATCCATGCTATCAATGCAAGAGGCCTGGTTTGATCCCTGGTCAGGGAACTAGATATCATATGCTGCAACTATGAGTTCGAATGCCACAACTAAAAACTCTGTATATTGCAATTATGACCTGGCACAGCCAAATAAATAAAGAAAAATAAGTAATACAAAAGTAGTCTATGGGGACTTCCCTGGTTGTCTGTTGACTAACAATCCATGCTCTCAATGCATGGGAATCATAGGCATCGTTTAAGAAGCACCACTCCTAAGTTATTTCCAAGGCTCCCCTGATTCTTTCCATCAGCTCCTGCCACTAAGAGCTTGACATGTAAAACCACACCCAGGTGTCCATTCACAAACAGATGGTCATGACTACAGTTTAAGCCACTGCGAGAGACATAGCTACACATGTATGGACAGTCTTGACAGTCTACAAGGGCGGTTCAGGCTTGTGGCTGTAATTTTGTGCACTGTGGTGAGGCTGGCCTGGGGTAGACCTTTCCCGCGCTCCTGATGAGGATGGTCAGGAAGAGAGGATAAGGCTCGGGTGATCCTTAGACCCCAGGGAGGAGGTGGTGGGCTCTCTGTGAACAGACTCTGCGACACCCAGGGTGGTGCCCAGGGGCTCCCTGTTCCATCCCAGGCGTGGGAATGTCATTGCCACTGGTGTTGCTAACACGTCTCTTAGGGGCCCTGGTTACAGCTAACAAAGATGATCATTGTAATAATAAGGACTGTGGTTGCTTATAGAGGTCTCAGCACCTGCCAGGCTCTGGGCCAAACTCCACACCCAGAGCACACGGCGTCCCCGCCACTTGGGAAGGACAGCTATCACCTGTTTTACAGGTCGGGGGGGGAGGCAACCCCTACACTTGGCCTCTGTTTAGGGAGTGTCGGGGCGGGGGTTCCTGAGAGAGAATAGTGTGAGGTTGCTCCCCTGGTGGGGCTCAGGGGACAGCTGCTTACCTGGCGGTCACCCCGTGAGCTCCTGGCCGCTCTTCTGCCTTAGTCTCCTTTGGGGGGCCACCCGGTGCCCGGTTGCCCCAGAGAAGACTGTTGCTGTGAGAACAGGGTGGGTTTGTAGCACCTTCCATGGCCCCCTCCATCCTCTAGCCTCGCCTTCTGCAGGCCCGGCTTCAGTGGCCTGGGGCCAGGCTTCATCCCCTCTAGGGCTCCTATCACATCTGAACTGGGTGGGGGGCAAGGGGTAGGTGCTGGAGCAGACAGCAGGCTCAGGGCGGGAGGGGGACAGGCCGGGGGGCAGGCCATGGGGGACCCTTTACAACACAAGTAGCAGGACCGGCTATTTTTAGAACCATCAGCCTCTGTCATTAGCTCCCGTGCATCAGGATGAAGCTAATGAAATCATTCACAATTAAGGCCCAGGTAGAGAGGAGGTGCTTTCTATCCCCAGGGTCCACCTCCCCTCCTGCTTCCCCTTCTCACCTCCTCCCCTCCCTATTCCCTTCTCCTCTCCCCACCTCCCTTGTCTCCCTTCCTTCACTCCCCCTAACTGTCCTGTCTGCAGGTGAGGCCAACAGGAGGAAGGGGAGACTCTGGCTGGGCCCCCAGACTTGGTTTATGATTTCACTCCATTTTACCAAGGGGCAGTGGAAGACTGTTTCGTGCTCTCTGTATTTTAAAAGCACTTGCAAGCATTCCCGCTCCCCAGATCCATCCACTCACAGCTTCCTTCTCCTCTCAAGCTCTCAGAGACTGTTCCTACCATCTAGGGAGGACGTGCTGTTTGAACCTGGGCTGAGGATCGGGAGGGCAGCTCCAGGTGACACAGGGACCTCAGTCTGGTGGGTGACTCCGGAGACTCCAGCTCAGAGAGGTGGGATCAGCCTCCTGGCCCTGGTCCCTTCCAGCCCCGGGATTTGGGGGTTCCCCACACACCCAGCACCATGAAGAGAAGAGCAGATACATGCTCTGTGTCTGTCCATCTGTTTATCCTGATCTGCATCCATTCATCTGTCCAACTGTTCATTCACATACTGACTGTCCTGGCTCAGCCCTCACACCCTGCTCTCTGCTGGGCCCACCCCCCACCACTTGGGGATCCCCCCTCTTCTTCAAAGAGGGGAGACCCCCTGGGCAGAACCAAGTAGCCTCTCAGGCGGGGCTGCACCACAGAGCAGATCTTTGGGAAGAGTGGCCACATGCTGCCCTCTGAACTCTTCGGGGTGGGCCTCCCTCTGACTCACTTTGGGCTCTGATGGTCGGGACCTGGAGACACACCCCCCAGGCTCACGACGAGGAATGCTCCGTAAAGAGTGGAATCAACCCGGACATGGAGAGAAAGAGCACAATTCTTCCTGTCACCCGTCTTTCCGGAGCACCTCGTTCCTTAGCCACGGACCACCCCAAGGAAGCAAAGACCTGAGACATCTGTGCTGTTTCTGGTCCTAATCCCGTGTCCACAGAGCTCAAGGAAGCAGGAACCCATTCACAACATCACCATCCACAGAAGGCCCAGGACCATGGGTCCAGGAAGGAGGGGGGCAGGAACATGGCTTCACAATGTGGCCACTATGCTCACTGCTTCTCCCTCTTGCAATCTTCGTTAGAGGCACAGGGGCCTGGGAAGTCTGCGAGGGCCAGGGGGCTCTATAGCCTAAGATGGTTGGACCCAAGGCTGAGAGAGGTGTCTCTGCTCCCATGATTGCTGAGCAAGGAGCACCTGCTGCTGAGAAATGGGGCTCACTGGCTCCTGGGTCTCCTCCTGGGAGAACCTTGCTCTGGCTCCCAGTTCTGGCCAAAGCAGGGCACATGGCAACCACCCAGGAGTGAGGGAGCCACAGCATGCCCTGCATTGGAGGGAAGGAGGGTGGACTCTGTCAGTAACACGTGAACACGTACGCAGTGACCAAGTTAAGGACAGAGGCTCGGGGACACCGTTGTTCTGTGGACCCCTCAAGACAAGTGTGATTTCTTTTCGATCATAAACACAATGGCGAGTAGAAGGATAAACGTCCAAAGCAAGTCTTGCCTCTAAGGAAACTGTTGTAATAGATGCCTCCAAAGCTGCCACTGTTTCCTCTCAGCCTGGGGCATGAGTCGGATGTGCCCCTGCGAGGGCATCCTGACCTCCCTGCCTTGTTTGCTCTTCCTCTCCTGTCAGTGGTGAGATTCCTGTCGGTAGAATCTGTGACGCTGAAACTGTTCTCACCTTGAGCAGAAGACTCAGGTTCAGGGAGGTTTGTCCATGCTTCTGCACCCCGTTTCTCTGATGGAGGCCACTGGACAATTGTTGCTGTTATTCCCTAGCTCAGTCATGTCTAACTCTTTGCAACTCCATGGACTGCAGCATGCCAGGCCTCCCTGTCCCTCGCCATCTCCTGGAGTTCACCCAAGTTCTTGTCCACTGAATCGGTGATGCCATCCCACTATCTTATCCTCTTTTGCCCTCTTCTCCTGCCCTCAATCTTTCCCAGCATCAGGTTATTTCCCAAGGGGTTGGCTCTTCGCATCGGGTGGCTGAAGTATTGGAGCTCCAGCTTCAGCATCGGTTCCTTCCAGTGAGTATTCAGGGTTGATTTCCCGTAGGATTGACTCATTTGATCTTGCAGCCCAAGGGACTCTCAAGAGTCTTTTCAAGCTCCACAATTCGAAACAGTGTGTTGGCCATTAAATCCCGAAGTGGAGGAGAGAGCTGTGTGCTGGGCTGGGTCTTGCAGCAATCTTTGCAGATTCCTGCCTACCTGAGCAGCACTGCAGGGGCTTCACCCTCTGCAGGGAGAACAGCCAGTTAATGAAGTCGATTTGGAGGTGATGGATCCTGGCCCTGCCCTCAGTCCTTGCCAGGCTCCCAGTGCTCCCTCCCAGGCCCTGCCCGTGGACCTTTGTGCAAATGCAGCGTTTATCCTGGGGTAATTACCCCTGGTGCAAATTTGACATGAAATCTTGATAAAGAATTGTTTTTTAACATAGTGGCAAAGAGGCTCAGCCAAATGCATAAAAATTATGTGACATTTTACTTCTGAGTGTAAATTAAAATTTGCAGAAAGGTCAGTGAACCAGGAATGATTTTGTTTCAGATGATTTAGACCATGAGAAATGGGAAGGCTGGAGGCAGGGGAGAGCTCCTGGTGTCATCCACACCCGCTGAATGTTTGCCTGCAGGGGGCTGTCCTGCCATCCAGCCCACCACCCTGGCCCAAACTCGATTTGTTCCCAGTGGGCCTCACTCCTGCCCAATGCATGTTAGAGGACTGTGAAAGAAGGTTCTGGACTTTCCTTGTAAGGCCATCTCTCAGAGAAAGGCAGCCTTTGGACTAGACTCCACTGGCTGCCGGAAAGAGAAAGTCATGTACAGGAGGCTGCAGTTCGTCTCACTGAGTCCCTACTATGTGATCAGTACCTACTATGTGCACCGACTGTGGCTGGTGCGAAAGAGGGCGATGAGCTGCCTTGCTGAGAGCTGAGGCCTGGGAGCCAGTGGCATGAGCTGTGCGGCCTTGGCGCACTTGCTAAACCTCTCTGATCTTCACACCTGAGCCAGCACAATCACCCTCAAACCACAGGGTACGAGCCTGTACCTACAGTCAGATTTATGGACTCACTGCAGCAAGGGAGATGCCATGCTGAAATAACAACCTCTGCCTTGAAGGGTTTTGCCGTAATTCAATGAGGTGATGCACAGAACAAGCCCCACACAATTGTGCCCGGAGGCAGAAAGAAGCTGGCTAAGACTCCGGTGCCTCTTCCCACCCCTCCAGGGTCTGCTCTCCACTTCCAGCCCCTCTTCTGTGCCAGAGAAATGCAAGGAAGATGAAAGAACGAGACAATAGCTTTTACAACAAGATGTGAAGGGGTAACTTTGTTTTCTAGGCTCTGCAAGTAACCAGTGCGCAAGGTCTTATCACTTTGCTTCCTTTTACAAAAGCAAGGTGCTTCCCCAGGAGCCACATCTTTATCTCAGCAGTCGGGGCTGCAAAGTGTATCTTAATTTAAAAAACAATTATGAGCGAAACACAAACTCCCAGGAATTATCCATTCTTCGGAAAGAAAGAACAAAGAGCCCAACAGAAAGACACATGCCCCCGCTTGTGGTACGACATTCCTGCGGATGTTCACAGACACTTGGGGGGGATGAAGATGCCTGCGTCCTGCCTGGTTCCCATTGTTTCTCTTTGGGGCGGGGGGGGGGGGGGGGCATGGTCGGGTGGCTTTGTAGGTGAGAAAGCCTAAAGACAGCCCAGTGCATCCTGCATTCATGTCTCTAAAGGCTTTTGTGATTTAAAGCAGCAATTATATACAGGCCTGAGATAAAGACTCTGAGAACTTATCTCTCCTTGGGGTGGGAGGGGAGGGCAGCAGGCGAAGGTTAATGCTTTGGTGAAATATTTCCACAGTTATTTCATGCAACCGTTTTGCAATATCCCTAATGTTTTCGCACATTACATGCTCTTCCGGGAGAGAAACAGCTTGTGTTTTTGAAAGCAAGGAATAAAAACCTAACAGGCCTGGTGGCTGACTTGTACCTTGGAAGATTCTACAAGGAGGTTACAGCTTGGTGTTGTTCTTTTATATTCAGGCACTGAAGATCCGGCTGTGTCTTTCTTGCAGTTAGTACTAAACAAAAATGGCCAGCACTCAAAAGCAGTCTCTGATCAGAACCCACTGAAGCTCCCTGTTTGGCTGCAGGTGACACTGAGGACGTGGGTACTGACCCTGATTTCGGCCCTTCCTATCAGAAGGCCCTCCTCCACGTTCAATTTCTTCCCAGGGACTGTCTCTCACACCTTTGGAACTCGGGGTTCATGTGGGTCAGGGCCCAGAGGGGACCGTGCGAGTTCCGGGGGGCGGGCAGCACTTCACCACTTCACCTGCTGCCCAACTTGCTGTTCCCATTCCCAGGTCGTGTCCGACTTTTTGTAACCCCATGGACTGTAGCACGTCAGGCTTCCCTGTCCTTCACTATCTCCCAGAGTTTGCTCAAATTCATGTCTGCTGAGTCAGTGATGCCATTCAACCACCGTATCCTCTGTTTCCCCCTTGTCCTCCTGCCCTCAAGTTTCCCAGCATATTAGGGTCTTTTCCAATGAGTCAGCTCTTTGCATCGGGTGGCCAGAGTACGGGAGCTTCAGTTTTAGCATCAGTCCTTCCAGTGAACATTCAGGGTTGATTTCCTTTAAGATTGACAGGTTTGATCTCCTTGCAGTCCAAGGAACTCTCAAGGATCTTTTCCAGCACCACGATTCAAAATCATCAATTCTTCAGTGCTCAACTTTCTTTATGGCCCAGCTCTCACATCCGTATATGACCACTGGAAAAACCATAGACTTGACTATACAGACCTTTGTCAACAAAGTGATGTTTCTGCTTTTTAATATGCTGTCTAGGTTTGTCATAGTTTTTCTTCCAAGGAGCAAGTGCCTTTTAATTTAATGACTACAGTCTGCAGTGATTTTGGAGCCCAAGAAAATAGAATCTGTCACTGCTTCCACTTTTCCCTCTTTTATTTGCCACAAAGTGATGGGACCAGATGCCATGATCTTGGCTTTTTTAATGTTGAGTTTCAAGCCATCCTTTTCACTCTCCTCTTTCACCCTCAACAAGAGACTCTTTAATTCCTCTTCACTTTCTGTCCAACCTGTATGGGACAGTGAGTCAGAGGACAATGAAATCTGACCTCCACAGATGCTGCAGAGAGAGCAGGGAAGTGGGTGGTACGTGGACTCCAGCATCAGACACCATCTGTGTAAAGGGGGCAAGTCGCACAGTGCTGGGCACCCGTTCTTATTTGGATTAACTTGAATATTCTCTTGAGGTCCTGGGTCATCGGTCAAAACCCGCGCAGGTGACACAGCGGTGCTTCCATCCTCGAGCGTGAGTGTCACAGTGCAGCCCAGGATTCGGGGTAAGGTGTCCAGGCATTGCCCCAGCAGAGGGTGCTGAGTCCCTCCTCCTGCTTTTGGTGGTCAACACAGAGAGGTGACTTCCTTTGGTCACACTGGAGCAGCTTCCTCAAGCACCCAGGGATCCCATCCCCGTGGTCCCACCTTTTGGGGAAGAACAGAGAGAGAAAGGGGCACGGAATTCGGGGAAGGGGCAAGTTGATGCCTCCAGGACCCCGGGCAGCATCATTCCCTTTCCCCTCACCCCCAAAGGGGGCAGTGGGACTCTCTGCTCAGCGCAGGACCCAACTTTCCTTCCCTGTGACAGGGCGGCCCCCCAGCTTGGCACTCTGAGACGCATCCTAAAACCATATCTTGAACCCAGCAATCTCTGGGGACAAGGGTGCAGGCTATTTCTTCAGGCTGCACAGGGTGCACTTTAAAAGCTTCTTTTTGGGGCCATTCTTTGTGCATAGGTCCAGATAGAGGTGAGATCGGGCTCTCCTGAGATGTCAGGATGAGAGAACAGGGCAGGCTTGCGAGCAGAATGGCTGTTCAGTGGACCCTTGTGACATGGAATTTTCTAGCACCTCGCTTGTCCTTCATTGGTCACTCACAAGTCCCAGGGCCATCCCTGGTGAGTCGGGGACAGTTCTGATGTTTGCTTCCATTAGTTCATTAACATTAAAAAAATATGACTTCCTGCCTGTTCAACATGGAATTCTGGCCTCTAGCCCTGGCTGGAAGCTAAGAGGTTCCCTCTCCAGGAGGCCAGGGGCTGGGGACTCCAGGCTCTGTGTCTGCACCTGGAAGTGGCGCCCAGCATGCATCTAGGCAGGAGGGCCTCCTCCCTTACCCCGGCCCCTCCCCCTCACTTGCTGCCCCTCTGACCACTCAGACTCTGCCTGTGATTAGGGACTGCCCCTGGGAGTGGACACTCCCGCAGGGCCAGGGGTGGGTTGGCAGGAATGTTTCTGCAGCAGTGGGTCTGATACAGGCTTTAAACTGCCAGGAGGCAGTGGAGGTGGGGGGGGAAGGGGGGAGGGACTGGGGGGTCTTCCCATCCTATATGCTCCCTGGCTCTGCCCTCTCACCCTTCCCCGGACCTCCAGGGTGGCCGGCCAGCCATCTCGGACCTGCCTGGAATCAGTCAGAGCCCCTGAGAGCTTCCCAGCACCTCTTTCAGCCCCTCTGTACTTTGCCCACCCCCTCGGCTCCCAGAACCTAATCCTAGACCCTGAAAATACCTCACCTTCAGGGCCAAAGGGATCCCAGATGTTTTCTAGTTAAGGATCTGGAGATGGGAAGTGATCCTGGGCCACCCAGGTGGCCCTGAGTGTCTTGACCAGGGTCCTGATGAGAGGGAGACAGGAGGTCGGAGCTGGAGAAGGAGATGTGATGAGGGAAGCAGGTCAGAGAGAGACTGCAAGACGCTGTGCTGCGGGTTTTGCAAACGGATGAAGGGCTGTGAGCCAAGGATTGGCTTCTAGAAGCTGGAAAATGCAGTGCAAGGATTTGCCACTCCAGAGCCTCTAGAAGTAGCCAGTCCTGCTGTGTGGGGACAGGGCCCTGGTATGGACAAGTGACCTCACAGATGCCAGGCAATAACACTCATGTGAATTTTTAAAAAAAATCTATTTATTTATTGACTGTATAGGATCTTCACTGCTGCATGTGGGCCTTCTCTAGTTGCAGTGAGTGGGGGTTATTCTTAATTGTGGTGTGCGGGCTTCTCATCGTGGTGGCTTCTCTTAGAGCAGGGCTCGGGCTCTAGGCACACGGGCTCAGTAGTTGTTGGTTGCAAGCTCAGTCACGGCTCTCGGGCTCTGGAGATCTGGCTCAGTAGTTGTGACGCATAGGCTTAGTGGCTCTACCGCATGTGGGATCCTCCTAGATCAGGGATCGAACCCATGTCCCCTGCATTGCAGGGCAGACTCTTAACCACTGAACGACCAGGGAAGGCCCATTCATGTGGTTTTAAGCCACCACGTTGGTGGTGCTTTGTTACAGCAGCCCTGGGAGTCTGACTGGCCCTCTGCTGGCTGGCATGCTCCTTGCAGGCAGGCCTGCCGTCCTGGCCTCCTCCTCTCCAGCACGAAGCGGGCTCTCAGCATACATTTGTTGAGTGAATGAATGAGCATCTGGTGCCCTGTTAGTCTGAAGCATAGTTTGCATCTGCAGTGCCGTGGAAATGTGTTGGATGAGCGTGGCTCTGTCCACACCAGCTCCACCCAGGCCCTCTCCTCGCTGTCCCAGCCCACAGCCCTCCTGCCCAAGGACCCAGAGGTGGGCAGGCTGTGAGTTCTCTTGTCCTTGCTCACCAATTTGCGTTGCTTTAATTGCAAATCGTATAAATTTGCACTAGAAGCTAGCTGAGAGGGCGTCTCTGCCACAGGAGAGATGACTCAGGAGCTGCAGAAGGATTGAGGGCCCGGCGTGGCTGCAGACCTCCTATGCTGCAACTCATCCTCCAGAACCTTCCGTCAGGTCGCAAGGCCCTCACAGTCACTCTGCAAGACTGGACCCCTGTGAGCCCAGCGGCTGTAGCTTCTCCCAGATGCTGAGGCTCCCAAAGTGAGCTCACCTGTCTGAAGATCAGCTGGCAGTAGAGGAGCTTCCTGCCACTGTTTTTTTTTTTTTTCTGGAAAGTTCTCTGGCTTGGTTTTCAGCAGCCTGGGCTGGGCACACCACCCAGACCAAGGGAGCTGGCCAAGAAGTGAGGAAGGCTGTGGGAGGCCCCCCACCTGGCCTTCTGGTCTCTGCATCCCCGCCCCTCTCTGGCAGCCCCCACACAGGTGAGAAAACATCCCGCTCAGCCCTCGTTTCAAAGTTTTAAACTCACTGTTGGTGGCGAACTTCTCACTAAACACGCAGATGGTCCTGCCCAATCCTGTTAATGGAGAAGCTCTCACACAGCTATGGAAACAGACGTGATGATCTGTTTCCCAACATTTGGAAAAAAGCCTACAGAGGTGTAAGGTGGCACACAAATGAGGATAATTAGCGGGTGCCATCTGTGGGAGAAGAAAAGACACAGGCCTCCCTCCCTGCCGTACCTGCTAATTTTGGGCTCGTGAAGATGCCGGGAGCGTCTGGGGGTGGGGGGGGCGGCGCGCAGCACCAAACACGGTTCACTTCCCGGCGCCCTTGCCCTCATTCACTCAAGAAACTGTGGGAGCGCCTCTGCCATGCTCCTCTTTCACCTTGAGAAGAGCTGGTGATAACGACTCGTCACTAGGAAGTACTAAGTGGAAGTTCCTGACAGCCCCAACTGAATCTGTGGATAGCAGCTGTCCGGGAAGTGGTTGGGCCTGACCACAGCCTCGCAGATTCGCTCACAGTTCCTGGAGACGGGCAGGTGTGCCCAAGTTCATAATGTGGACAGCCGGCCACAGCATCCAGGTGCAGGGGTGATGGACCCTGGGGTCATCCATGAACTCAAGCCTGTCTCCCCCCTGTCTTCTCAGGCGCCCTGGACCTTCTTCCTAAGGCAAAGCCTACTCCCCACTGCCCAGTCCATTCTGCCGAAAGCCCAGTGTTTTGCTTTTTAATTTGGTTTCTGTCACACGCTGATACCTCTGTAACGTACAGTAAAGATGAACTGCCAGGGGAAGATGGCAGGCAGGGTGTTGCTGCAGGTTCCTAAGTGCTCATTCGTGATTTTTGTGCTCGTCTAGCCCTGATCTGTAACAAACAGTCTGGGGGCCCATGTCCATCTGGGACTCCACTCTGACCAGTGCCCACAGCAAAAGGCAGCAACACCCTGTGTGAGGCTGGGGCGAACAGAGCCGGGCAGCCAGGGAGAAGCACAAGGGGGCCTCGGCTGGGGGATTCCAGGTGGCTTCTGGAGGAGGCAGCATTTCACTGAGCCACAAAGGGACGGGTGGGCTGCAAGCTGTGGGGAAGCAGCTGGCTCCCCCCAGAGGAGGCCTGTGAGGCTGGAGTGGGAGCTGGGACAGGAGGTACCCAGGTGAGGAGCCAGGTGGCAGTGTGTGCCCAGGGTGTTTCAGGGAGAGACAGGCAGGACTGTGGCAGGATGGTGGGCGTTGCCATCACCTGGTAGGGGACAATGATGACTTCAACTCAGGCCAAGGCCGGGAAGAGAGGGGAGGTGGAAGGGGCTGAGCTGCTCGTGGACTGTGTGTACTGGTGAAAGACCAAACAGATCAATGGAACAGAAATACACCCCCAATACAGTATACTAACACATATATATGGAATTCAGAAAGATGGTAACGATAACTCTATATGCAAAACAGAAAAAGAGACACAGATGTGCAGAACAGACTTTTGGACTCTGTGGAAGGCGAGGGTGGGATGTTTCGAGAGATCAGCATCAAAACATGTATATTATCTAGGGTGAAACAGATCACCAGCCCAGGTGGGATGCATGAGACATGTGCTCGGGCCTGGTGCACTGGGAAGACCCAGAGGGATCAGGTAGAGAGGGAAGTGGGAGGGGGGATCGGGATGGGGAATACATGTAAATCCATGGCTGATTCATGTCAATGTATGGCAAAAACCACTACAATATTGTAAAGTAATTAGCTTCCAACTAATAAAAATAAATGGAAAAAAAAAAAGAAATACACCCCCATAAGCACAGTCAACTCATCTTGGACAAAATAGCAGAGACAACACACAGGAGCAAAGATATCTCTTCCAATAATCATGCTGGAACCACTGGACACCCACATGCCCACCCCCCCCCAAAAAAAAATCTTCACACAGACCTCACACTCTTCACAAAAATTAACTCAAAACGGGTCACAGACCTAAATGTAAAATGCAAGCTATTAAACTTCTAGAAGGTAACACAGAAGAAAGTCTAGGTGACCTTGGGTATGGTGATGACTTCTAAATACAACACCAAGGGCATAATTTATGAAAGAAATAATAGATAAGCAGGCCTCCTGCGATTTGCTCACAGATGGGATGATGGGCACAGGAGAGGTCCCAGCTCTGCCAAGGGGGTGGTGTGAGAAGGGGTCCCCACCCCTGCCAAGAGGGGACCAGGGGGGCCATGCGGTCTAGGAGCTGGAAGCCCAGCCTGAACCTGCTGGAGTTGGGCTCCTGCCAGCTTGGGTTGCCATCTACCCAACACCTCTGCAGGTCATGCCTTTCAATCCAGAGTCAGGGGGTCCCTGAGGGACACTTCCCCCCACACTCCAGCCAACAAACACATCTTGGGTGCCTGCTCTGAGCCCCCAGGAGGCAGGGACAAACAGAAGCTCTGAACATCATCCACTGCCTGTGGCCAGTAGAGCTGGACACCAAGGGTGCAGGCTTTACCTGGGCTGCTACCCTCACTGAGCCATCTGGGGTCCCCAGGGAGTGATCCTCTGAGCTGATCACCCACTCCAGGCGTGGCCAGGCTGCAGATGGATGTGGGTGAGACAAAGGCTCCACAGACACCGCTATGGGGCGCTGATTCTGGGTTCCCTGACGCTGTCGCCTTGGGAGGAGATGCACACAGACCCAGCTTCCTGTCCACGGGCTGCTTCCCAGGGAACATGTGACCCCCTATCTGGGCCAGGGCAGCCGGATTCTCAGTCCCAGTGCAGATGCTTCAGCGAAAGCTCCCGACAGCCTCCCAGGAGGAGGACACAGAGGCTCAGAGAGGTGGGCTGTCTTCTGTAGAGCCTCCAGCCCTGCAGCAGGACTTCCATCCCAGTCGATCCACTCAAAGCCTAGGGTCCTGACCCTTCGGGGCACCAGCTTCCCCTGACCGAGCACAGGAAGGATGCTCACCTCCCTTGCTTCGGTTCCCCTTTTGTGGGGCGGCCTTCTCCCTGCCTGCCAGGACCGGATGCTCTGCGCTGTATGCAGGTGAGGACACCAACCTGCCCTTTGACTTGTTTTTACATCACTTTACACATCCCGCATTACGGATTCACCCAGCATGAGTAGGAGGAGGGTGGGGGGATACATGATCATCACAGCTCGTGGCGGCCAGCCATCTTGGGCTCAGATGTCCTTCGTCTTTATAAAAGATGTCCTTCGTCTTTATAAAGGGTTTCCTTTATGAAGCCAAGTCCACGCTGGGTTACCCACTTCAGGGAAAGTCCAGAGCTGATGGCCAAATGAAACTGCTCCGGGGCTGAGCCTCATCATTAACACCTGCCTGACCCTGTTCTGCTGAAGCTCACTGTTCATCTGACCTGTGAGCACAGCACCCTGAGGAGACATTAGCCCTGCGTTTGCTAAAATGCGAGGGAGCCAACGTATTTTCTGTGAACTTGGAGGGAAGATGGGCTCTGCTGGCTCATCTCACATTCCTTTGCAGACCCGACAATCTGTGTCCTTGCCTTTGGAAACCCAGCACCTAGTTGGACTGGCCCCTCCATCTTTCCTTTCTCTCCTAGAGCCTGTGCTGTGCCTAAACTCTCTGCTTCCAAGGAACCAGCCTTCGTCGAATGCCTTCCCTTACCTCATTGTATCTATGAAAACTTGTGTTATTGTTGAGAGACGTGGGTCTCCTGCAGATGAGGCTGACTGAGCTATTGCCAATGGTCAGAGCTTCATGGCTGGTGCCTGTGTTGTCCCCTTGTTCTTCCCCAGCCTCCTTTAATCAGCAGGAAATCTAAAAGCAGGACTGACGCTGTCTGGCTCTGAGACAGGGTCCCAGGCCCCTCCTGCAGAGCCGCTCACCTGAGAAGGTTTTCTGGGCAAGAGCGACAGCCCGGTGGGCTGCTCCCACTGCCCCCAGGTATGAACACAGGCCGTGGGAGGGCTTGTTCTCTGTCCCGAGGGGAAGAGAGGGACTCCAAGGAGCCAGTGCTCTGGACAGAGAAATCTCTAGGTGTCTTCAATGGGAGGAAGCAACGTGGAATTTACGAGGGGCTGCAAGCTCTGCACATCACATCTGGGGAATCTTGACACAACTGGGGTTTTTGATTTGGCCGTTGGAGATGCGATTTTTCATTGTTGACATAAATGTGTGCAAGAGAGCCCAGCAAACCCCTAGCAAATGGAGCCTTCCAGCGGCTCTGTGGGCTTCTGCCTAATTTAAAACTTCGCTGAAGCGTCTGCTGTTGGAGACGACCCAGACGCTGGCTCACAAGCCTGGGCAGAGTGAGCTGCCAGGCGACACCACTGTTAATCCGCCTTGTATTTCCGCCCCGACTGGACCTGCAAGGGTCAGAGCCAGCCCCATGTGGGTGGGTCTCCTGACGGAGGGTCCCTTTGAAGTGTCTGGAGAGGACACAGCTGCTGCTTCCGTGGACAGCTGTCGGCCACGGGCTCCAAGATTGATGGCGATGCTGCCGGGGACAGTCCACTGAGCACTGCAGCCCCTGCTGCTCGGTGAGGTGGGCCTGGGAGTGGGACGGTAATGCAAGCCGCAGCTGAAAGGCTGACCGTTCATGTGATGTGGGGTGAGCCTGGTCCCCCAGCCTGGCTCGTACCTGCCGCACCCCTCATGGAAGGGGCATGGCCTCTCCAGGTGACTGAATGGCATTCTGCTCATTTCATGGAATCTGTAACAGCCCCATCTGAGGATCTGGAGGGAGTCTATGGAGAAGATGGGAACAAGCATTTTGTGTGAAGACACACCCCAGAGCTCGTGGTGGGTCTGCCCATGGCTGGCCGGGTTTAGGTATGAAGCCCAAGTGGTGATGGGCGGGGCGGGGGGATGCTCTAGGGTTCAGGTGTCACCAGGCAGAGGGAACGGGACTGGCAGGAGGGCAGTGACTGGCCAGGTACACCAGGCAATAAGGGAACCCTTAAGCCCGCGTGCATCTCCAGGTCAAGCTGGAGCAGCAGGTCAAGGCTGTAATGAGGAACGAGGACCGGTCTCACAGGACTCAGCTTTTTCCCCACTTGGGACAGAGACCAGGGTTCCTAGACCTTGAGGGGCGTGGCCGCCTGCCTGTCTACTCCAGGGGCGAGGACTCAGTGGACAGTGTCCCCACTACACAAATCTGCCCTGCCTCACCCCGACTCATGCTTGTTCAACCTTTTCATTTTATTAGAAAACTTTAATTGGGAGTTCTGAAAGGTCACAATTAATATTTCCAAATGAAAAACACAAGTTAGAGTGGCTCTGAGTAAATATTGTTTAAATCCACATCCAATCTGCTTAAAGTCAAAACAAAAAGGACAGGATTGGGGGAAGGAGGCCAAGTAGGACACAGGGTCTGGTGGGACAGTCCACTTGGGGCCCAGAGGGGCCACCGAGTCCTGCATAGTAGACCAGATGGCTGCACCCATCTGTTTCAACCATACTTCTCTATCCCCGTTGATCTGTGGGTGCCCACAAATGGCATCTTTTCAAGATTGGGTTAAATGCTCTGCAAATGCAAGGTCATGCCCCACCCCCATTCCCAGCCACGTGGTTCCCCCAGCTCCTCCTCTATGGAACTTCCACTCCACAGACACCTCCATCCATGCCAGTCCCATTTACCCTATTAACAATTACAGCCATTTCCCATTTCATCTATGTGTGTGTGTGTGTGTGTGTGTGTGTGTGTGTGTGTGTGTGTGAC
The DNA here is from genome assembly GCF_033118175.1 of Dama dama. Classification (NCBI taxonomy): domain Eukaryota; kingdom Metazoa; phylum Chordata; class Mammalia; order Artiodactyla; family Cervidae; genus Dama; species Dama dama. Next base: position 55,553,515 of record NC_083703.1, read on the forward strand.
CTGTCTCCTCAAACTAGGAAGGAAGCCCCGTGACATCATGGTTCTTGCATGCAGAGCAGACCCAGCATGAAGCAAGGTGGATGGTACACAGGAGGAAGGAGAAGATGGGGGCCCAGAGGCCTCACATTCGATTCTCAGCCTGGTCTGTGCAGTATGTGCAGCGTCCAATGGCCCTGGTAGCTCTGGAGCTGTATGCTTTCCTTGCCCAGACATTCAGCAAAGAGGGGTGATATCTACCATGATCTGTGCTCTCCCCCAGTGTCTGGCACTGACCAAAGCACTCAAAAAACGACACATCCAGTCTGCAGAAGAGAGCCTAGGTGCCCTCCGCATGGTGCATACACACACACCCAGGGGACCACCTTGCACAATGAGCAGGTCGTCGGGAAAACCAAGCCTGATTTGCTTGGAGGAAAGTGACAGATGTAGATCAAGAACTCTAAATTTCCATCAAATTCGACAACAGTTAGTTGCAAAACCTTTCAAGGAGCTTTGAAAAAGATGCCAGGCTGAGGCAGGCAGGCACACACGCCTGGGCCCTCTTCCTGCCATACTGCCCGTCACTGGTCTACAGAGCACTAGGAACCCGTGGCTCAGATACAGACAGCCTTCGTGGTGTTGAGATACACACTCAGATAAATAAGAACGTGTTTAACGACAAGATGCTGTTTTTCGTTGCTTTAACTCTGAATCAAGGTTGCGGAACAATTGCAGCATCGCTGAAATGGGCCTGAGGACTCACAGCTACACACAAAATGCAGAGACTGGCACCTGAATTGGCCACACTTGCTGCCCTGCCCTGGGAGCACGGCCCCTGCTCTCCTGCCACAGTGGGGTTCTGAGGGGTTTGGAATAGTCTGGAGGTCAGAGGGCTCTGCTGGGATTGTTCCTGTCCCACTCACCTTTGCTAAGCTGCCACCCAGGCCGCCTGAGTCCATAAAGATCACAGGAGTCTCACAGAGCCCCAGGCTTTCTGCTTGCTTCCCACCCCACCTGCCTCTCCATGTCTCCTCTTTCCTCCTGATTTATCCTCAGCTCTGATCTCAATTTAAGGCCTGATGACTGGGTGACTTCTGAGAGACAAGCTTGAAGACCCAGGGGTGGAAGGAGCTGAAAAGATTGGGTGGGGCTGGAGAAAATAACTCGGGCAGGGTGCTAGTGACACCTGATTTGCAGAAAATAATAACGTCTGGAGTTGGCAGCAGCCTGTAGCATGAGAGGCTGCCGTTCTGTCCAGAGGCTGAGATGAACGCCCCCAGACCCCTCTACCTCTGCCACTGAAGCCCTCTGGAGTCATGGGCTGCCCCACCCTGGGGGTTGATGGGACTCAGGTTGACCATGGGGGTGGTGCGTGGACCTCAGGGACTAGCCTCTCTGCTCCAACCTTAACGGTTGTTGCCAGCGTGCTTTTCCAGCTGCGATGACCTTTTCGGGAGAAAGGAGTGACCAGCCAATTAGACTCGGGAGTGTGGAGAAATCAGAGCATCTATGAGGCCCTGCATGCTTTCAATTGAGGTTCTGATAAATCACGCCATGGCTGAAGCTGTAATGAGGAGGGAAGAGTCACCTTTCTGCTCATAAAGACCAGGTAAACACACATCCCTCAACACGACTCGGAGGCTACGCTTGCAGAGCATGAAGTGGGGGTGTTCAGCGGGATGTGTTCTCTCCTCCCAGAGGCTCTGGGATCCTCGAACCCCCAAAGGATGAGCTAGCAGGGCAGTTTCTCAACCTGGCCTCAGTAGATCACCAGCTAACAAACCATTACAGATGCTTAGCTTCTGGCTCTAGCGCAGACCAGCATCCCTGGGGACCTGCCAAGACCCTGCTTTCCTTTTCCTAATGTTTACCCAGGGCAGATATTGAAGGACAGGGAAGCTTAGCGTGCTGCAGTTCATGGAGCTGCAAAGAGTCGGACACAACTTAGCGACTGAACAACAGCAAACCCCAGGGCAGTAGTTCTCAGCTCTGTGTCTGGGGCGTTTTGGGGGTTCACTTCTGGGGTGGGTCTAGTGGCCTCTGCGGGTAGTAGCCAGGAGCACCGCTACTCATCCCGTGATGCCCAGGGCAGCCCCTCAGCCAAGGGACACCTGCCCCTGAGTCAGCAGCACCAGGGCTGGGAAACCCTCGGAGCGTGTCTGAGAAAACCCTGAGGCTGATGCCCAGCACAGTGGGAACCCCGTGGCTGTCAGGTGTCATTTGTCCAGAGGGGGATTAGAGAAGTGAGGTCAGCTAGGAGACAGAGGAGAAGAGCTCTCGAGTTGGTGAGGTGTCAGGTCAGCTGTTTTCCACGTCGACTCCTCTCCCAGATGCTGTGGCTTCTTTGCTGGCCTCTTCCATTCCTTTTGTAGGTGCTACTCGGAGATCCTGAGTGTCCCTGTTTTCTGGTCCTCTAACACATAGCAGCCCCACACCCAGCCTCGCAGGGCCTGGAGCTGATTAGGGGTTCTCTGTTACTCCTTGAACACCGCCACCCATGGTGCTCAGGTTCTGGATGAGAAGCACCAAGATGGGGGCTGGACGGTGATCAGGGGTCAATCTCTCCCAAACTGTGAACCTGAAGGACTTTTCCTGCAGCCCCAAGAGGGGCCTGGTGCAAGCTTGTGGGGCCACTCGAGAACTTCTGATCCCTTCGGCGGTGTGGACAGTGAGTGGCATAAAACTGAGATGGCACTGCCTCCAAGCAGGAAGCCCTCTCCTGTCTGCCCTCTGACCTCTGGCCGAGGGAGGTGTGTGTCTCCTTGCTGGGTGATCCCACCCACCATGCAAAGTGCTAATTACTCTATGTGGGTATTAGTTCTGTGCCGACACTCCCAATCTGAAGACTTGGCTTCAAAGCATTCAAATTCTGCTCAGAAAACACGGTGGTTTTGATCTTCCTTTGCAGCCGAGCAGTAGGAATGGTGCACGTGTTTTCCGCACCTCTCCGAAGAAATCCATCTTTCACACCCTGCTTCGTGCCATATGTTGGGAGCTGAGAGAATGAAAGATTTAGCTGTCAGTCTCTGAAGGCACAACCAGCCCCACTCCAGCTCTTCCGTGGGGCCTTGGATCTGCAAGTATGACATTTCACTTAGCTTCTGTCAGCAGCATCCTCACGTATTGTTGCCGTGTGCCATGGAGACTTCTGAGGGTGCTCCATGCACAGGAGAAAACTGCCCAGTAATCTCTTCATGGTGTCAAGTGGGGGTGGGGTGGACTGTGGTCCCAAAAGGATGCAGGAGGTTGTGAGATGCAAGGCGGTTTGACACTGCCCTGGTGCACCTCTGTGGAGGTCCTGCCTCTTACATCCTGATTTAACCCTCCTCCAAGTGAGCCTGGGGGGCCCTGATGCTCTGAGGATGCATGGCCTCCAGGAAAGCATGTTCACTTTCTAGTTTGAAACCCCAGGTCACATTTTATTTGGCAAAAAAGATTTAAATGTTGGTACTTCCTCATTGCCCTCTTGGTATTTTCACCTTGACCTAAGTGAGAAATAAATTTGTCTTCTGCGTCAATACTGGGAAGGTGAACAGGCTGGTGAAAGTGAAAGTGTTAGTCATTCAGTCGTATCTGACTCTTTGCAATCCTGTGGACTGTAGCCCGCCAGGCCCCTCTGTCCATGTAATTCTCCAGGCAAGAATCCTGGAGTGGGTTGCCATGTCCTTCTCCAAGTGATCATCCTGACCCAGGGATTGAACCCAGGTCTCCCATGTTGCAGGTGGATTCTTTACCGCTAAACCACCAGGGATTAGGCTGGTAGGATTGCAAAATACAGCATCCTAAAAAAAATGCAGAACAATTAAGTTTCCTTCCCATGAAAGCTGGCTTGTCTTTCTGTTCTGTGAGTTCGTAGAGAATGCCATCTTGGGCATCTGAGAAGCAGTTCCAGTTGGAGGGAAACTTGGAGCTGCTAGCGACAATATTCATTTCTCACCAGTAGCACTGGATCCTGCCTCTCTGGTGCAGTTACGGGGAGCTGGCACTGTCTGAGTCCTATCAGGGCACCTTATGCCTGTTAGTTTTGTCTGTGTGTGGGAGTGGACACAGGCCAGGCACGGCTATTACTCTCCAACATTCTAGCTGAAGAAGCTGAAAACCCCAAGTCAATATCCCAGGGAGTGACACAGTGTGGATGGACAGACCCAGGGGCTAACATAGAGCAGGGGCTCCGAGAGGCTGAGAATGAACGTGATGCCTGTGCGTTCAGGGGCCCAGGTGAAGCTGCAAGTGACTGTTTGCTACCATTGCTCTGAGGATCCCAAGCCTTTTCCTCCTAAGCAGACCCCAAACTTTCACGGATGGCGGGGCAAGCCTGCTTCCCTCGGCTGCCCCTCCTGCCCACTCTCTGGGCTCCCGGCAGACGTTCCCATACAGTGTCTGGCGCAGCAGATGACAATGGAACACAGAAAGGAAAGAATGACCACACGATGCTCAGATGAGTGGCCCACCCCATCACAGGGCCCATCCTGTCCTATCTGCTGTGCCCAGCGAGTGATCAGCAGATCTGCAGGTGGGTTAACAGGGTCCCGCAGGTCCCCAAGTAGCCATTGAGAACCCCCAACACCTTTCTTCCTAGCCTCCCTGGGGCTGGCTGCCCTCATGGCTCATTTTAATTGGATAACTGAAAAAAATCCTCCTTTCATAAACCTCCCAATGCTCTTAGTTTAAGGGCTTTGAGGAAAGTGTGCTAAGTTTTGACCAATATCCAGTGGGCATTTCCAAGGCCCTATCTAGCGAGAAAAAAAAACAAAACCACTCACTTGCTGGTAGAAAATAGAGCATTAAAATAGAATCTGAATCAATTTTTCTGATCAATTGCGGCAGAAATGTGTGTAAGTGGCTGCAAATTGAGTCTTAGGGAGCACAGATGGGTTTTTGCGACGGTGTAAAGTTGTTATAAATTTGCCCCCTGCCCCATCACACTCAGACACTCAGGGAATTGTTGGCGAGGGTGTGTATCTGAGAAAATATCCTGGTTGATCAATAAATGCTTATTAGGAAACGTGGCATAACACATGCCCACAGTAAACAAATGTGTGTGATTGTAGACAGATGCCAAGTTTTTCTCATCTTATTTTCCTCTTTTAAGCCTAAAGGGAGATTCGTGTGAGGTCAGCCTATCTGTTTAAAACAGATCCTTTTAGGAATATGTTGACCACCCAGGAAAGAATATGCCTTTGATGCCTCTGGAAATAAAGAAATATACCTTTTAAATTCCTTGATTAAACTTTAGGACACAGGTGGTGAAAGCAAATATAAAAAGATATAAACACACACACATCTTTATCTCCCAATGGACCTCATTTTCCCTCATGTCTAGAAATTTCCTTACACCAAGACAAGGTGAAGAATTTCCCTTCCTAGTCAGAAACAAAAGATTGTTTCTCTGCTGATGCACACTATACTAGAAATTCAAGGAAGACGGTAATGGGTGCTAACTTATTTTTAGGAGTCAAATATTTATATATTTATATCTATACCTACACATGGGCTTCTATGGCTCAGTGGTAAAGAATTCACCTGCCAATGCAGGAGTCCTGGGTTTGATCCCTGGGTTGGGAAGATCCCCTGGAGGAGGAAATGACTACCCACACCAGTACTCTTGCCTGGAGACTCCCATGCACAGAGGAGCCTGGCGGGCTACATATAGTTCTTGGGGTTGCAGAGAGTTGGACACGACTGAGTGACTGAGCTTGCACGCACACATACCCACACAGACACACACACTCGTATCTGCTGCCGGGTGGGTGAGGTGGGCTGGGGCCTGGTCCCTCCTCCCACTGCAGCTGTCATAATGGGAATCATGCAGAAGGGCAGGGTCATCAGTCTGAGAATCGTCCAGTAGGTTCCTCTCTGGGAGAGATGCTTGGCCCACAGCAGCTCTGCAGAGGCTGTGGCTGAGTCCTGGGGAGTGCGGCCCCTCCCAGAATCTGTAGCAACACTGCCACTTGGTCCTTAAAACCTGGAAACCTGCAGCCAGTGTCTCGTGTCTCCTCTGTCAGGCCAGACCTGTAGACAGCAAAGCACAGGGCTACAAGTGTGGCCAGCCATTCTCACCGGGAGGTGGGGTGGCCTTGAGAGGGGTCCCTGGGGTCATCAGGGCTCTTTTCTCCCTGCACGAGGTGCACCTGGATAGGCCCCTCAAGTCCTGCTGCTTGGAGTGACTTGGAGGGACAGGGAGACCCACGGGGTCCTGCAGGGAGGAGCCTCGGCAGGAGGATGGGAGGGTGCAGCAGCCCCTCCTGAACCCTTGGCCACCACTGCCCTTTCCTGAGGCTGACACCCCACACCAAGAACCAGCCTCCAAGGGCACAGACCTGCCCAATAAGCCCAGCCACACCCAGCATCACCACCTCCTGGAAGTCTCCTGGCCTCTCACCCTTATCACCTGCTTGTCACCCAGCTCCCAGCCTTGGTCCTCAGTCAAGGGGGCTAAAGTGACACCTGGGTGCCCTGATTAGGTTGTGGGGGCCAGTGGTAGCCACTCACACGTGGGTCACATAGGCAAGAGAAACTCAGCCAACACAGATGCTGCGCAATGGCTCAAGTCATACTGGGGAGTGAATCAAAAGGAATGGCCAGAGGGATTTCAGTCCTAAAGAATAAAACACATGATCTCTGTGCATATTTCACTTTATGCAGAAGACAAGCTCATGGAGGACTATCGCCTGACTCGTGGCTGCTCTCCACGTGGCTGGGAAGACAGAGACGTCTCCATGGACAAGACACATCCCCATGTTTGAACTTTCCCTGCATCACAGGCATCACATAATGTCATCAGGAAAGATGGGGTTAGAGAGATGCACTTGATGGTGTGATCACTCACCTAGAGCCAGACATCCTGGAATGCAAAGTCAAGTAGGCCTTAGGAAGCATCACTACGAACAAAGCTAGTGGAAGTGGTGGAATTCTGGTTGAGCTATTTCAAATCCTAAAAGATGATGCTGTGAAAGTTTGCACTCAATATGCCAGCAAATTTGGAAAACTCAGCAGTGGCCACAGGACTGGAAAAGGTCAGTTTTCATTCCAATCCCCCCCAAAAGGCAATGCCAAAGAATGCTCAAACTACTGCACAATTGCACTCATCTCACACGCTAGCAAAGTAATACTCAAAATTCTCCAAGCCAGGCTTCAACAGTGCTTGAACTATGAACTTGCAAATGTTGAAGCTGGATTTAGAAAAGACAGAGGAACCAGAGAGCAAATTGCCAACATCCGATGGATCATCGAAAAAGTGAGAGAGTTCCAGAAAAACATCTACTTCTGCTTTATTGACTTTATGCCAAAGACTTTATGCCAAAGACTTTGATTGTGTGGATCACAATAAACTGTGGAAAATTCTTTAAAAGATGGGAATACCAGAGCACCTGACCTGCCTCCTGAGAAATCTGTATGCAGGTCAAGAAGCAACAGTTAGAACAGGACATGTAACAACAGACTGATTCCAAATTGGGAAAGGAGTACATCAAGGCTGTGTATTGTCACCCTGCTTATTTAACTTATATGCAGAGTACATCATGAGAAACACTGGGCTGGAGAGAGCACAAGCTGGAATCAAGATTGCTGGGAGAAATATCAATAACTTCAGATATGCAGATGACACCAATCTCAAGGCAGAAAGTGAAGAAGAACTAAAAAGCCTCTTGATGAAAGTGAAAGAGGAGAGTGAAAAAGTTGGCTTAGAACTCAACATTCAGAAAACTAAGATCATGGCATCTGGTCCCATCACTTCATGGCAAATAGATGGGGAAACAATGGAAACAGTGATAGACTTTATTTTTCTGGTCTCCAAAATCACTGCAGATGGTGACTGCAGCCATGAAATTAAAAGACACTTGCTCCTTGGAAGAAAAGTTATGACCAACCCAGACAGCATATTAAAAAGCAGAGACATTACTTTGCTGACAAGTGTCCGTCTAGTCAAAGCTATCATTTTTCCAGTAGTCATGTATGGAAGTGAAAGTTGGACTATAAAGAAAGCTGAGCACTGAAGAATTGATGCTTTTGAACTGTGGTGTTGGAGAAGACTTTTGAGAGTCCCTTGGACTGCAAGGAGATCCAACCAGTCCATCTTAAAGGAAATCAGTCCTGAATATTCATTGGAAGGACTGATGCTGAAGCTGAAACTCCAATGCTCTGGCCACCTGATGCGAAGAACTGATGAATTTGAAAAGACCCTGATGATGGGAAAGATTGAAGGGAGGAGGATAAGGGAGTGACAGAGGATGAGATGGTTGGATGGCATCATGGACTCAATGGACATGAGTTTGAGTAAACTCCAGGAGTTGGTGATGGACAGGGAGGCCTGGTGTGCTGTAGTCCATGGGGTCGCAAAGAGTTGGACATGACTGAGTGATTGAACTGAACTGAACTGGTCCTGGGGGTGCTGCTGAGTTCTAGGCTCAGGTGAGAGCTCTTGGAAGGCACGCTGGGAAGAGGCGGGGCCATGCAGTGGTTGGGACACAGGCCCCTGGGGTGGTGCTGATGCTGAGCCCAAGGAGAATGGGGGTGAGGATGCAGTCCCTGCCCACGGGGCTCTGGGCAGAGTTCTGCTGGTGGGGTAAGACTATCTTATGATTTTTATTAGAATGATAGCTGTTCTACAAGCGCTCAGCAAACATCACTTAGAGCTAAGTTCATCCTATCAGTGGGTGGTAGGTACAAGAGGGGGTCAAATGAAGGGGCAGAGCACAGGGTAGAGAGAGCAAGGGGGCTGCAGAGAGGGGAGAAAGGGGATGGAGGGGGGAGTAGGGAGATGGAGAGGGAGGAGAAGTGGGGATGAAGAGGGAGATGACGTGGGGGTAGGGAGGATGGAGAAGGAGGAGGGAGGATGGAGGCAGAAGAGGTTGGAGGGAGACAAGGACCAGAGCAGGTCAGTTTAACTTGATCTGGTGACTATTTGCACAGCTGTTATTGATTTGATGATGGCGGAGAGACACAAGTGTTGGATAAGAATAATCCAGGGCTTCTCTGGTGGTCCAGAGGTTAAAAATCTGCCAGCCAATGCAGGGGACACAGGTTCCATCCTTGATCCAGGAAGATCCCACATACCACAGAGCAACTAAGCCCGTGTGCTATAACTACTGAAGTCTGTGCACCCTCGAACCTGTGCTCTGCAACAAGAAAAGTGACTGCAAATAGAGAACAGCCACCGCTGCAACTAGAGAAAGCCTGAAGCAGCAATGAAGACCCAGCACAGGCAATCAATCAATCAACTAAAAAAAAATAATATTCCAGGCTACATGTCAACCGCTAGAATTAAGGCAACAGTCCAGCTCAGGACAGGGTCTCTGAGTTCCCAGGGTGGAGGACAGGCCCCTGGGTTGCAGACCTGGCTTCTGAGACTCAGTTACAACTCGGCCAGCAGGTCCTGTGTTCTGTCCAGTTCTTGGTCTGCTGAACTTAGATATGACCTAAATGAAACACTAGCACTAGTGAAAGTAAATAATAGCCAAACTGATAGCCCTTAACTAACCGGAGTTAATTTCCTTTTAAGAAAGTAGGTGCGTGCTTAGTCGCTTCAGTTGTGTCCGACTCTTTGTGACCCCATGGACTGTAGCCTGCCAGGCTCCTCTGTCCATGGGATTCCCCAGGTAAGAATACTGGAGTGGGTTGCCATGCCCTCCTCCAGGGGATCTTCCTGACCCAGGGATCGAACCCACGTCTCCTGTGTCTCTTACATTGGCAGGTGGGTTCTTTACCACTAGCACCACATGGGAAGCTCTGTAAGAAACGACCAGATACTACAAAATCCAACCTAAAACAACGCCCCCACAACCCTCCCATGGTGGCGAGGCGGCCAAGTCTTCTTCCTGGTAAATATTTCCATGCTCTAGACGCTCGGAGACTATAGACTGCATTTCTATTTTTCAAATAAATGCTCCGTCATCAGGTGCTCGAGGACTAGCAGATGCTCCCTGAGATAAATGCTACCTGTCAAGTTGTCCCTCTGATCAGGCTATAAGGGAGAAAGAATTTCCAAATCATTTACTTGGGAATTTAAGAAATCTTAAGTGAGTTTGTTTCCCAGAAAGGAAGTCCTCCCCTATTTCACATTGTCAAAACTATTTTTAAATAGAGTTATTCTTTGTGCTTAAAACTACTCCTAAAAATAACTCCCTGGCTGTTTGGTGGAGTTAAAGCAGGCTCGCTGATTAGAGGGTAGCTTGAGTCAGCAGGTGCCCTCTGCTCCCGGAGGCCATGGGCGGACAGACAGAGGGGCCGGTGGGCTGCTCGCCAGCGCCTGCATCTCTGATGATCACACCTTCCTCCCTCCTTGGCCCAGGCTAACTCAGGTACAGACAGTTACCACATCAGAGACTCTGGGTTTGGAAAGAAACTATAGTTAACAAGTCACATACACGGTGGAGGAGGGGAAGAAAGACACTGTCCAGTTCTGTCCGGTGGATTATGTCTGGAGTTGGAGACACAGTTGGGGAGAGAAGCCCAAGGAGGAGGGAAGGTCACGGAGGAGGCTCTTGGGAAAGGCGGTGCTTCCCTTCGGGGAGAGCTGGATGATGAGCATCACTCCTGCCGGTTACACTGGGCAGGGCTGGCCAGGTCAGGGATGCCCGTTTATGGTCACTGTCATGGGAAGTGCTGAGCGGTTGGGTCGTGAGACCAGGCAGCAACTTGTCAGTGGGGAGGGAGCAGAACCCCTGGTGGGTTTCAAAAGGAGGCTTTAATCTGACTTGAGAGCTGGAGAGGGGTCAGTAGTTAGTTCATCACCATTGTCTGGTGCTTGCACATGTGTGTACACACAGCACACACATGCATACACACATGTGCACACACGTGCATACAACACACATGTGCACACACATGCACACACAGTGCACTCCTCGACAGAGCTTCTGAGCCTAGTCTCTTCACGCTGTCATCACAAAATATCACAGGCTGGGGGCTTATAAACAACAGGAACTTATTCCTCACAGTTCTGGTGACTGGACATCCACAACTGAAGATCCAGTGTCTGGTTCCCAGAGGGCCGTCTACCTGCTGCATCCTCATGTGGTGGATGGGACCTCTGTTATCAGGGCTCTAACCCCATACAGGGGGCTCCACCCTCACCACCTCATCACCTCCCAAAGGCCACCTCCCAACACATCACCTTGGGGGTGAGGATTCAACACATGAACTGGGGGCAGGGGAGAAACATACATTTAGTCTCTAGCAGGCTCGCAGGTCTCCTGAGCAGAGCAGCTGTGGGGATGGGCAAACACTTAACCAGGGAGACGGCCCAGCAGGGAGACCACCTGTCATCAAATTCACAAACAGTTTGTAAAACTCCAGGAGTTTCATGGAAATTCTGGTTCTTTTAGGAAAAGCTGGCAGGACCTTATTCTCTTGGCAGAAAAATATGTAAAATTATCAGTACAGACGCCACTGGTCTATTTTCACTGGAAAAAAATCCCACCACCTCTGATGGTGCTAGAATGGGTCTTAATTTTGCCTTCAGTATTTACCAGAATCTTTAAGAACTGCAAAATCTCCTCTGATAAAAGGAGGGAGAGGCGCTTGGAAGGAAAAACTTTTCTCCTAGGATGCTGCTGTCTGGAATGTCAAATGGCCCGAGGGCGCCATGCCACTGGTATCCAGAGGGCCATCTGCATTGCCCAGGATAAGGGAAGGGTTATACACTGGGCATATTTGAGGCTTCTGATGTGGGTGAGGGATTACCCCGAGAGGGCTGGATCCTGGAGCTCTAAGATGGTGGGCATCTTGGTGACCCAGGTCAGGGCAGTGGAAGGGGGTCCGGAGGATGGTCTCATACGATCCAAGGTGGAAATGACCATAGCAAGACCCCAAGCCGCACAGGCTGTGTCCAGGCTGGAAGTAACGTGATAGGAAGGACCACTGTCTACACAGACGGCAGGATGGAGGACAACCCCGAGGTAAGCGGGGGCAATGAAAGCTGGTGCTCTCTCCCCGGAGGCCTGACACATCCCAAGTTCAAGGAGAGGCAGGCAGAGCAGGAATGGCTTGGTGTGCAGTATTCTCCTTCAGTTCCTATCCTGTGCTGGGGGGCTATCACCCCAACTTCACACCTGGGGTGGCAGATGCTTTCAGAGATCAGTAGGTGGAGGCATGTTTTGAAGTCAGTGGGAATTTATATACGGCTCTCAGAAAATGATGTTAGCTAAAACATAGACTTACAAACATTCTGCTAAATGAAAAGAAGCTGGAGACAAAGGACCACATGTTGCATGACTGCGTTTTGGGAGAAATCTCCAGAAATGGGAACTCTACAAAGATAAAGAGACCGTGGTTGTTGAGTGAGGGTGGTGGGCACAGGCTTTCCTTTTGGGGTGATAAAGTATATTCTGTAAAAGGATCTGAGACAGGCTCAGCCAGCAACACCCCCGCTCACATTCATATTAAATGAGACTTACTTCATGGGCATGTTTAAGAATAGGAGGTTCAAAGACATGAGTTCTGTGACTGCTGGAAACTCCTAGGGGCTGTGCTGGGGGCCCTCTGAGGACCCTCCCAGGCTGTCCTGCTCTCAACGCCAGTCCTCGTGCTGGTTTTGTTTCGAAGTCAATGGCTTCTAGAGTTGTTTGCTGGTTTCTAGAGTGCTGTGTGTCCAAGGGTGGGGGCCTTGTCTGGAAGGACTCTGTCTACATCCCTGCCAAACAGCAGGTGTGAGTCATCCCGGCTAAGGAATCTGTGAGTAGGGGTGGACACATCCCACATGGGCTGCCGGGCAGACCATCCCAGCCCCCCTGGAGACACCTGCCACTTAGGATGGCCTCCTGTCTGTCTCCACTGTGGATGAGAGCCAGGCCCGCGTTCGTCACAGCCAGTGGCAGCAAGAAAATCTTCTCTTGAAAATAGGGCTGTTAATTAGGGTCATTTACTCAGCACAGGGCCTGGCTCAGGGCAAAAGGCCTGTGACCAGTCACTGGTGTTACGAGGCCAGTCTTCTCCAGAAAGACTTATACTATGGGCAAGCAAACACATTTTAATATTTGACTTGAAGATTATACTTCATTATATAAAGTATTTCAATTGTAGTGTTGGAGAAGACTCTTGAGGGTCCCTTGAACAGCAAGGAGATCAAATCAGTCAATCCTAAAGGAAATCAACCCTGAATATTCATTGGAAGGAGTGATGCTAAAGCTGAAGCTCCAATACTTGGGCCACTGGATGGGAAAAGCCAACTCACTGGAAAAGACCCTGATACTGGGAAAGACTGAGGCAGGAGGAGAAGGGGGCAACAGAGGACGAGATGGCCAGAGAGCATCACCAGCTCAATGGACGTGAATCTGAGCAAACTCCAGGAGATAGTGGAGGACAGAGAAGTCTGACATGCTGCAGTCCATGGGGTTGCAAAGAGTTGGACACAACTTAGCGACTGAACAATGATGATATAAAGCATGTGTTCCACTATGTTGGCAGCTGACAAGTTACAAGCAAGGTTCTGACCCGCTGACCTGTCTGTGCAATGGTCACAAGGCTTGGCGTTGCATATACCCCAGCCCACAGGTGGGCAGGAATCTGCCCTCCCACCCCCACCAGTCCATACCCCTTGGGACATCTGCCTTCTGAGTCCAGCACCCGCAGTCTGAGGGTGCCAGGATGCGGGGGACCACTTGCCAAAAGTCAACCCACGCTGCTCCAGTGCAGGGGGTGAGAGGCTTTGCCCGATCTTCCTTCTGTGCCGTATATACGGTCTCTGAAACAGATTATTTCCTCTGTAACTATGGTTCCCCTCTGCCATCCTAATGTCTATTACTCACTACTTTCAAAGATCAGGATTTTACAAGACTAACATATGGATCTCAAGATTTATCATACGCCCTGTACCACACAGACGTGGAAATACAGCTGTGTGTGCTTGCTCACATTCCGCGTATTTATACCCAGCACATAAATTCACACAAACACATTCCAGGGAGAAAATAGTGCATCGGAATCAGAGGAGGTGAGTCCTGCTGCCAGCCCCGAATGGCACGGTGACTCTGTATTTATTTTAATAGACTCCCATCTGTCATTTCCAGCTATAGAAAAACATGCTGGAGTTTTAGAAAACCGGCCAAGAGAGAGCCATTCACAATTTGTTCTTATGCATCTTTTCACACAGTGCATTTTTCCAAAGAAAGGGTGAAGCTGGTTGGGTGAGCAGCCAATACCCACTTTCAGTATACTTGTTTATGGACATATTGTCCCACAATTAAAAAAGAAGTTCTGATGACAAATGCCATTAACCCTACAAATTTTGAGAGTAGTAGTGTTACACAGATTAGAATCAACCAGAAATTTCCAAGGGGGCTACTTTCTAGTTGCAGTGCATGGATTTTTAATTTTTGGGGCTTCTCTTGTTGTGGGTGGGTGGGCTGCAGGAGTTGTGGCACGTTGGCTTAGTAGCCCTGTGGCATGTGGAATCTTCCCGGACCAGGGATTGAACCCACGTCCCCTGCCTTGGCAGGTGGATTCTCAATCACAGGACCACCAGGGAAGTCCTTGGGACTTGTTTAAAATGAGAATCCTTACGCTTTACCTCAGACCTACTGAGTCAGAAACCCCAGGGATGGAGCTGCAGGTCTGGGTCAACAGCCTCCAGGTGGCCCCGCTGCCCAGTGGAGTCTGGGCTGGGGTCCTCGCTCCCCAGCATTGGTTCCTTCATCTCCCCAACCTGTGATGTCTATGAATTTAAACCTCAACTTGGCCTCTTTGTCTTTTGTTTGCCTATTTTTTGAACCCCTTGTGTGTGAAGGGGTGGGTGCTGATGGAGATTTGGGGGCCTGGCCTTTGGCCCCACCAGCCAGGCAGAACTGGGGACAGGGACTCACCTGTGTCGAGGACACAGATGTACAGTTCTGTCACCGCTGGCGGCTCACACAGGCTCATATGATCAGGCTTTAACATCACAATGTCATCCACACCTGCAAAATGCAAACTTCAAATCTCTCTCTGCCTTCTTCTTGGCCAGGAAAACAGACACATTAATGAAGAAATCATTTCCAGAAGCAGACAGAGAGCTCCCTACTGTAGTCATACCAATTGCACCGCATTCGAGGCTGTGAAGGGCCCTGACTTTCTTTACACCCAAGAGGCTCTTTTGGGGGGCTCTGTAGGGGCAGCCACAGCCCTGATCCTCTGGGCAAGGATGCTTAGACCATGGCTTTCCTCCTCGCCCAGGTCAGTACCCCGTTATCCCCTCAGGGGCGGGAGACTAACAGATTCCGCAAATCACATGCACAGGTGTAAAGTTCTCAGAATTATCTATTGCATTTTGGCCGCCTTTTGGGTGATTTAAGCCTCATTTTTATGTATGGCAGAAAATCTTAACAATTCAGAAAGAGTATTTTATGTGATTTGGACAAAAGGGAAAATGCATCCTGAGCCCTGCAGAAAGCTACTTAGTGGTGACGTGCTGTGTATAATGTGTAGGTAATTCACACCCAATTATGTCTCAGATTTGGCTGTGTGTGGTTCAAAGAGGGGAAAAGCAGTGAGGATGTGAGGGTGGGTGTTTTCCCCCCCTGTGAAGTCTCCTTAAAGCACATTAGGGGTCTGAGTTCTCTCCCTTCAGTCTCATGGCCAAGCGATTGGTTAATAAATGCTCGGGCTGAATGGGTCTCAGAGGCCACTTCACATCAAGCACATTTTTTCCCCTAAAATGTGACCCATTGGTTTTCCAGCAGAAGTGGGGCACCAGAGGCAGGGTACTCCCCCCACCCCACCCCAACTCCCAGATGCTATGGTCCTTCAGAAGCATCTGCTGAGGCTCCATGAGAGGAACTGTCCCCCGGGAGACGGGTGAGCAGGCTGAGTGGCAAGGAGAGGGAGAGTGCTCCATGTGTCAGCCCAGGAAAAACTCACACAGACCCCGAAACTGCTCGACTGAACAGCTCTTTCTTGACTACTAGATGTTGAGACGTCCACCACAATATATGGTATCTACATCGTTTGTGACTTTGAAAGTATTTACTTGGGGCTTCCCAGGTGGCTCAGTGGTAAAGAACCTGCCTGCCAATGCAGGGAATGCATTGTTTGGATCCCTGGGTTGGGAAGATCCCCTGGAAAAGGAAATGGCAACCCACTCCAGTAGTCTTGCCTGGAGGATCCTATGGCCGGAGGAGCCTGGTGGACTACAGTCTATGGGGTCTCAAAGAGTCAGACACAGCTGCGTGAATAACACTTGCACTTTCAGGTAATCCATGATCATCTCCTAAATTTACTCCCACCTGCAGAGTCCCTTTTGCCGAGTCAGGTGACATCATCATGGGTTCTGGGGATCAGGAGAGTTACCTCCTGGAGGGCCCTTGTTCTGTCCACCACAGGCACCTCATTGAGCTTGAGTCTGGACACAACACTGAGGTGCCATCTGGGTTATTTCTAGTTCCAAGAAGACGAGAAATAACTTGAGGGAAATAACTACTGAGAAGCTCCTTGCCTTGCAAGGTGGGTGACTTGCACCCGCTCTGCTCCCCGCTGTCATGACCACCACACTGTCTGCTGCGTCGTCCCGCACATCCTTGCAGCCTCCGTCCCCGCAGTGAGCCCTCTCCTCCCTGATCTGCACACTCACTCCTCGGCCCCTCACCTCCCTCACCTCCTCACCTTCTCACCCAGCTGAGAAGACAGCTTGCCAGCTTGCCAGGGACATGGGCACAGGCTGGCTCTTCCTCAGCAGCTCCATCGGACTCCATGCATGCAGGCAAGCGCTTTGCACCTTTTTCTGGATAAACATTGTTCTCAACGGCTCCCCCTCTCCTGGTGACAGAACCTCTTCCCTGTCTTGGTGGAGCTCCTCAGGAGGGAAACTCCACATGCAGCCCCACTGGGGACACAAGACCCTGATCTGGACGATCCAATGATCCCAGGGCCCGAGCCTCCACTGCCTGGGCAGGGATGACTGCCCAGGCAGTGGAGGCTCGGCTGCTGAGGCTGATGGATGATGGATGATGTAATTTCCAGTACTTCCCTGGAACCATGGGGGGAGCAAGAAGTCTCTCTCTCTGTCTTTAAGCAGCTGATTATCCATTTATTGAAATGGCTGATTTAAGCATCTGCAGTGGTGACTTCCCAGGATGACTCAGTGGTAAAGAATCCACCTGCCAATGCAGGAGATGCAGGAGATGTGGGTTCGAACCCTGAGTTGAGAAGATCTCCTAGAGGAGGGCCTGGCAACCCACTCCAGTTTTGGTCCCTGGGAAATTCCATGGACAGAGGAGCCTTGTGGGCTACAGTCTATGGGGTGAGAGAGTCGGACACAACTGATTGACTGAGCACACACAAAGGTGATTTCTGTCTCAACTCCTGGCTCAGTAGGTGGAAGAGATCTGCATGATGACCTCAGAAGGACGGTGCAGGCTGATGAGTCGCTGGTGGATTGTCACATGGGAAGGATCCCAAGTCTTAGAACCTTAGAACCATTCCTCGTGGTGAATCTCAGAGTCCTGGTGGGCATCCGAACCAGTCCTTTCACTCTGAGGCTCTTTTCTTTCGAGCCTCTGATCAGGTCAGCTCACACCTTCTCCAGCGATTTCGCATGGTGGCTGGGGAGGGTGATTCTGACTTGGTGAGTCACCACCTCTGGCTCCACTGGGTGTCTTCCCAGTGTCATTTAGAAGCCATGGCTATGACACAGATTCCTGGCTGACTTGCTCCTCAGCAAGAGTGGATGATGCTGGGTGAACCAGGAGTGGGCAGCACCGGCTCTCCAGGGCGATTGCGTCCTCCTGTCTTGACGCTGGGGTGGCTGGAGCACAAGGATGGAAGTTTCAGCAGGGTGGGATCCACCCGAGGTAGGGCCTGCCTGAGGCTGAGGATGGAGTGACCGAGGGGAAGCAGCCAGAGTGTCTCAGGCACCCCGAGTGCTGGGCCCAGTGGTTCCTTCAGCCAGACCTGCTGGGGAGTCGCCGGGAGAGCCACCCTGCTCCTTAGGCTGCTCTGGGCCAGCTGACCCCCACTTCCCGCCAGCTCCTCCTCCTGGGGCCACGTGTCCCTCCTGTGGTGAGAGCAGCTCCTCCTAGGAAGGGTGCTGCCCCGAGCCGAGAGATGCTGGCCTCTCTGCATGACCTGGGTAGGGGCCGCTCCATTCCACATCAGTGTTCATCTATAAATACGGCTGCCACATGTTATTTTCACTAGAACCTTTAGTGGCTGAGGGGAGTAGGGGTGGGTGGGTGGACCCTCCTTTTGTGTAAAAGGATGGGTGGACCCTCCTTTTGTGGAAAAGGAAGAGCATTAGTGGGAGAAGCATCACTTTGGCTCAGAGGTAGATTTAAATTTCAGGAAAGGACCTTTCTCTGGGAACATTTCACCTGGGGTAACTTTCTGATGGGCCATCTGTTCTCACTTTCTTGCCACTCTCCAGTTCCTCTGGGCTTGAGAATAGAAGCCAGAGCAGAGGACACTCAACAGCAATTGAATACAGATCCCGCCCTCCTGATAGAACCCTCAGTAGCTCCCAGTGGGCTCAGAATAAGCATGACATTTGCACCATGACCTCCCTTCTGTGACCTGTGACCTCTCACTCACTCTATCATTCACTCTTTCAAGCTCCTGGTTGGCCAGTGACTGTGCTGAGGACCTGGAGGGGGGCATGGTTTGAGGTCAGGGGGCTGAGAGCAGGGGCTACAGGGACATAAAGTTAGGTGCCCCCAAGTCTCACTTATTACCCCAGACCACGTCACCAAGAGCCTTGTGCACACCAGACGCCTCGTTGGCCAATCTCTGTGCTGTTCCAGGGGAGGTCACATCACCAGGCTTGTTGCTATAAATAGGACTGAGTCCACAACTGAGGCCAGAAACACACCTCTCAGGACTCCTGGCTCCAGGTTGGTCCATGAGGCAGACCCCCAGCTCCTGGCCCAGCCCACGGTTCCCATCTATGCAGCCTCCTCTAGGGAGGCACAGTGGCTCTCTGACCACACTCAGGAAAGACCTTCCCCCTTCACAGAGGTGGGGACCAAGAGCTTGACTTGGAGGGTAGGGGACAGTCACCTTGCCTGCAACCTAGCCGGCCAGCCAAGCCTGGGACATGGCTTCCGGTTCCTGTCTGCACACTTTGGTACCTGGGCCACAGTGTCTACCTCAACTGGGCTGGATATGGGTCTCGGACCCTCCCCTCCTTGGCCTCTGCCCTGTCTGCCCTGAACAAACCTCCTAGCATGTGACCTTAACACTTAGCCACTGGGAACCCCTCCCTCCCACCGCTATTTCCTCTGCTCCCTGTCATCAGTCAAGATCACTCTGAGATGCAGACAGTCTGAGGAACTCGCCCGCTCCGTGTCAGAGCACTGTATAAACTTGCATGCGCACGCCGCCAGCCTGCTCGTCAGACACTCAAAGGTCAGAGATAAATCTGATGCTATGTGACCCCCATGTATCATAAGCCAGTTCGGCTGCCCTTGGCTACGTGCACCTCATCAAAAATGAACAAACAGGAGTCTGCCTGGGAGCACCTCCTTGCTTCCCCATCATCCCAGAGCTCTTCTAGCGCTCTTTCCAGACCCCATGAGCCCTGTTTGGCACACTTCACAGGAGGTGTTTATCACTCACTCGGCAGACCCAACTGGGATCTTGCACCTCGGTGGAGGCAGAATCTGTGGAAGGGACTCACCACGTATCAAAGTGAATCCCCCCAATGTGAAATCACCCCCATCTGATCTGCTTGTAAACAGGCTTTTGTCTCAAGCCCATAGCTGAAAACCCAGACCAATTTGTTTTTAATGTCATGTAACTGATGGAAGGCAGGAGGAGAAAGGGATGACAGAGGATGAGATGGTTGGATGGCATTAGTTGCTCGATAAACATGAGTTTGAGCAAACTCTGGGAGATGGTGAGAAACAGGGAAGCCTGGTGTGCTGCAGTCCATGGGGTTGCAAAGAGTCGGACACAACTGAGCGACTGAACGATGATGACAAACTGATCAAAGATCAGAGAGTTTTGGGTCCATTTCAGGAGTGAGTTGTCCAGCATGGCCAGTGCTCAGCACAAACTGTGTCCAGATTACAATGAGTGACACCCTGACAGCAGCTACTTGGATCTGGAAGCCAAGACCCCACAAGCGCCCGGGGGACGCTACTGCCTTTTGGCTTATGGTATGAGACCAAGACTTTTCATCGGCTCAGCAGAGCACATGCCTCTCGGCCTTCATACCGGGGCAGGATTGTCCTACATGTCCCACCTCCTGGCTGTCAGCCACCAGCCACCACCGCCAGTGACATTTTTGCCTGGAGATCTCCATCTCTTAGTAACTAAAGATTTTTATTTACTCAACCCCAGTCGAATGGGTTGGTCGAAATAATTTCAGTTACGAAGCCTCTTTTCTGTTCTTGTTCTGATTTGATGACTTGTTAATTTCAAGAAACTTCATTTGATTCCCGCCGCCTTGTCCCTCTGAACAAACATGGAAAAGGTGAGCCATCATTGTGGAGTCCAGTACGACATCGCTGTTTGGGGGTGTCTGCTGACATCCTGGGAGTAAAGGACCAGAGGGTTGGAAGTGAGGTGGGCCGAGCAGAGACATTTGTGGACTTCAGGAAAGGGTCCCGAGAAGGAAACCCTTTTCTGTCTGTGCAGTAGGGTTCATCTCGGGGATGGGGCGCTTAGGTCGGATGGAAGACCTGTGTCCAGGGTTCCCGACTCAAGGAGGCTGGGCCCTGCCTTTCCCTGTCTCAGAACATGGGTTTATGGGGATGCCTGGACCCGGCTCCCAGCTCAGGCAGGTGGTGGCATTTTAACAAGCTGGTCAGGGGCACGTGGTGCTCGACCAGCACGGCAAGGGGATTGGGGAGGAAGGGGGCGCCAGCTCACCCTCTAGCCCGAGCTGTGGCCTCTGCCTTCTCCCAGGCTGTTCTGGTCTGGCTTTTGACTCACAGCAGACAGGAAAAGAGACCAGGCTCATTTCAGCGGCTGAAGCCACTGCCAAAATGTCCAGAGGCAAGTGTGATCCCAGCTCGGGATGGGGTAGGCAGCAATGAGGGTCCCTCCCTGGGCCTTGCTCTCCCAGTAGGTTGGTTCTGGTTCTGGGGGCAGTTAATGTGCTTCCGTGTGGGGAGGGCATCTCAGCTGGGCAGAGGCCGAGGTGGCCCTGGGGGGTCCAGGACAACTCACCCAGGGGCAGCAGTGGTCTAGCATTTGCAGGCCTCAATCACCATGCCCACCAGCATGGTGCCTGCCAGGCAGGTCACTACTCATCCACCATCCTGCCTCTTCCGCTCACGCTAGCCCTGAAGTCTGCACTCTGACGGGTTCATAGCTGAAGGCCCGGAGGGCTTCCTGGGTCATCAGACAGTCACCTACAGAACCTGGGGCCTCAGGCCCATCTGTCCGGACCTTTGGGTGTGGGGGGCCCATGCAGACCAGGAGGGGTGTGGTGTGGGAGCTCTCCTTGTAGAGGAGGGAGGGGCAGAGAGGTCAGGGCCCTGTCGGGATGGGGGTGGGGAACAGCAGGAGAGAGACTCACTAGATGTGTTACTTACTTCCTGATGGCCCGCCTGCCAAGTGCACAGAGAACAGAGGTGGCCATGGAAATTTCTGGAAAGGGTTCTACCCACCAGAAGCCCCTGCTTTCTCTTATCACCCCCGGTACCTCATTGTATTACAGCGTCCATACCATCAGCATGATGTTATTTTTCTTTACACTGATTCAGTTTATCACTGTCCATACACATACACACCCACACACAGGTATGTGTGTATACACACACGTGCATGCACACTCAAGTATTACATATATGGATGCACACATGCATACATGTATGTATGTCTACACACATGTATGTGCACATATATGTGTGTGCACATGTGCACACACACACCCATCCTTTCCACCGAATCCTTAAATCTCTGGTAGAAAATCGGCATCACTTGCTATAAAGAATGGGTCATTGTAAGAAATAAAGGAATGTTACTATGTTCTGGCCAATAGTACACAGTGCTTGGAGGCAGGGTGCATGATGATTACAGACAGGAGCTCTGGGACTGGATTGCCTGGCTGAAATTCCACTTTGGAGATTTTTTTTTTTTCCTGTATGATCTTGGACAAGTGACTTAACCTCTCTGTCTCAGTTTCATGATGTATGAAACGGGGCTAATAAAATAACCCATCTCACCGGGTCTTGTGAACTAAAGGCTTTGTCCCCAAATGGCTGAGTGCTGTGTCTGCTAAAGGACACAGTGTTCCCGGTCTTGTTACTATTGTTGCTGTCACTAGTGGGGCTGTGATGGTTCCTTCCTGGCTGAAGTTCTGTGCCGGAGGTCTATTCTGCTCTTTGAAAGAGATTAGAAGAATCAAAGACACATTTTTTGAGAACTGGCATTTCCTCCTTGAGGTGGTCAGAACAGATGGGCGAGCCTTGGCGTTAGAAAGCAGATGCTTTCTTTTTAAGGCTCTTCCGTCTGCACTCCTGCACTCTACGTGCCTCCCCTGAGTCCTCGTCCACCTCAGGGAGCAAGGGCCACCCTGGAGTCTGGACCTTGGCGTGCGTCCTGGCAGGGTAGGGGGTCCTGGAAGTCCTGCCCTTCCTGTACTTCTCACAGTTCATCCTCTCGGGATGCTCCCCAAACACGTGAGAGGGCAGGGCGGTGGGAAGTGGCCGGGGCCACACACAGTGCCCAGTAGCCTGAGGGCACAGGTGCCCAGGAATCTGCCCTAGCTCCTCTCTCTGCCGCCTTTGGTGGGTATGCCAGGGCCATCCTGGAAGACCAGGAGGAAGGAGAAGGGGGTTTTGCCTCCAAATGCTAATTCCTGGAGAGGCCAGGGCACCAGATGCAGGAGCCTCTGTCTGCTATCACATGTAATTAAACTCCTGAGACTGTGGTCGTGCAGGTAGGAAGTCCTACCACCTGCTGTCCTCTGATTGCTTCCAGGAAGCGGGTTCGCTGACGAGGGAGCCCCACACCCCTGACCCAGGAGGCCCAGCCTCACCAGAGCCTGGAGCTAGAGGCTGCCCGGCCAGGAAACGATTTTTCCAAGAAGAGCACCAAAGACAGTGCAAGACATAACTTTTTTTCAAGCTCGATAATGAGCAGCTTTTCTAGCCTGTGTTCACGGGAAGTGGTAGCAGAGCAGTGGGAATGAGACAAATTAAAACAGGTCTGGACTGAGCGGGCGTTTCCTGAATGAAACATCAAAGGCAGCCCCAGGTGGGAGGCTATTTACAGATTCTGAGAGCCTGAGTTATTCATCACCATGGCCCCTGGGCCATGAGGGTTCTCCCTGTGTGTGTGCTCACCACACGGAGGCCTTGCACGGAGCCTGCTGGTGTCTTCGCATCTACCCAGAGTGACGCAGGCTCCCTGTCCAGACTTGCCTCGGGCCCCCTGCAGAAGGGCAGTCATAGGAGGGGTGGGCTTGGGAGGGAGGGGGGTGATGTGAATGCTGAGCACCTCTGCTCAGTACTCAGGGACCCCAAAGTACTGGGGCCCTCTGCTAAGTACTCAAGCACTCCTAAGTATGCAGTACTGGGCACTTCTGCTAAGTACTCAGGGACCCTGAAGTACTGAGTACTGGGGCCCTCTGCTAAATACTCAGGCACTCCTAAGTACTCAGTACTGGGCACTTCTGCTAAGTACTCAGGGACCCCAAAGTACTGAGTACTTGGGCCCTCTGCTAAATACTCAGGCACTCCTAAGTACTCAGTACTGGCTACCTCTGCTAAGTACTCAGGACCCCAAGTACTCAGGACACCCCAAGTACTCAGTATTGGACACCCTTATGAAGTACTCAGGACATCTAAGTACTTCGTACTGGACATTTCTGTTAAGTGCTCAATATTGGGTGCCTCTGTGAGGTACACAGGCAGTCGGCCACCCTGTGAGATCCCACTTCCCCTCTGGGGGTGGTTCACAGCCTGGATCTCACCCTGTCTTCTGGGCTTTACCAAGGAAGAGTCACACTTTTCCCCAAATGGTCCCCATCTGCCCTGTCTCACTCAGGCCAGGCTTCTGCTCCATGGGGCCCTGAGGGTGACTGTCCTTCCCTCCAGACACCTGACCCTAGCCCGGCCACTGACATGTCTGCACATTCCATCGATGACCATCTGCCAGCCTGGACCACCGAGGCTCAGGGTGGTCTTTGATATAAAGGAAGACAGTGGCTGGGGGTCTCCTTGGGTCTCATGGTTATGAGACAGGGAAGGCGCAGGTGGACATGGCTTAGCATGGGAAGACAGGGACCTCGGGGGACTGGGGAGACCCTGAGGGAGTTCTGTACTCGTGTGTGTGCTGGGGGAGGAGTCATTCATGGAAGCGACTCCTTGGAGGTAAGTCCTAGGAGAATCTGGCTTTAAAAACTCACGTGTGTGCCCACCTGTGGCAAATTCAGGTACGTGGCTGTGGTCAACCTTTCCACAATTTAAGCATGTCACTACGAGGTTTGCAAGGAGACAGCCACTGTAGCTCATTCTCGTTCCTCTCACGGGAAGACGCTGTTTTTCGGGACTTGGGGTCTTCCTCGCAGCTCCCCTGCAGCCCCAGCTCTCTGGGTCCCCAGCCTCCTTCATGTCCAGTCTCCCTGGGAGGTCCCCCTGATGGCAGGTTTGGCAAATACCATCCCCAGCAGCTACCCCATCCCCGGGGTTCTGTGTAGAGAGTTGACCCTCACCTGGGGCCCCCAACACTGTGCCTATGGAAACCAACCTCTCCAGGGGTGAGCAACCCCACCACTCAACTGACTGCAGGGGACATGCTCCTTGGAAGACAGGTGGCCATGATCTTCTCTGCAAGGTTTAAAAAAATTTGTTTTTATTTTAAAAATATTTGTTGATTTGGCTGTGCAAGATCTTAGTTTCAAACTCTTGCAGGTCCAGCATGCAAACTTTTTAACTGAGGCATGTGTGATCTAATTCCATGACCAGGGATTGAACCTGAGCCCCCTGCATTGGGAGTGTAGGATCTTAGCCACGGGACTACTGGGGAAGTCCCTCTGCAAGCTTTTAAAGACAGGTGCCTCCAGGGACTCATACAATAGGATCTGAGGGTCCTTCCCTGTGGCTGGGTCCTGGGCTCAGAGCTCTCACATGCACTGTCTCATAATTCTGCACAGCAACTATCAGAGTGACTGTGGACTAAGATGGAGCTTCTTGAAGTGACTTCAAGACCACCAGCCCTAGGGAATTGACAGATGCACAGTTTTGGCCCCCCAAAACCTACTGACTCAGAAACTCGTTGGTGGATGGGCTGCCCGCCTATCCTGTCCATGCATCCTGCCCATAGCCAGGCACCTACCGTCATCACAGGAGGGCACAACAGTGTGTTTTTAAAGGATTAGGTTCCTTCACCAGCATGGATTTAACACTACCAGGTTTGGTCTGTCACAAACCCCACACCATGCTACATTTCACTATGAGGTGAAGGCCATGTTTATATTACTAAGTATTCTGTAAACACCTTCATCTCAAGATCCTCTGCTCAACATCCCTCCAGCAACACACAGAAGCTGGATGCACACACGCAGAGACAAGATTTCTGAGCCTTCTGGAATGATCTCCACAGCACTGGTTTGCTTTTCCCTTTACTGTGACCTTGAAGAAGTCACAGACATCCCTGTCCTACATTTTCCTAATCTGGGAAACTAGAGAACAACTTATCTGCCTCATCAGAGGTGCTTCAGAATGGGTTTTGATAAGTGAGAGAAAAGGACATAAAACTAATAGCATCAGATAGGCATTTGTAAGCTGCTTTGAAAGTCATCTTGTGGGTTTATCTTTATAACCCCCAATCCCTTGAATCACTCAGAAACACACTCATGAAAACGTGCACCAGTTACCATGCGGGACCCTGCTGAAGCAGCCTGTTTGTGGAGACGAACCTCCTCCTTTCTGACTTAGAGCATGGAGGAGAGCTGGCTCTGTTGTGTCAGCAGTTAGGTTTGCATGTTCATGAGTCATGGTGTGGGGCAGAGGAAAAGGGGTGTCCACCAGGTCAGGCCGCAGGGAGTGCAGCCCACGGAAGGATCCATGGTTAACCACATGTCCCTGAGACGCTTGCCCTGTAAATAGATTCAATCACACATCTGTCAGGCCCTGCTCTGGTCCAAGAATGTTCTAGATGCTGGGGGTCTCTGTGGCAGCCTCAGTGGGACTTGGCTGTTGTCAGTTGTGCCTGGCAGGTCTCCAGTGAATGTTTCTGGGGTAGTAACAACAAGAGGCACTGGAAATCAGTGGCTAAGAACTCTCTGCATTCTCATGCCATGGCCCTTTGAGAGCATGGAGGGAGAACCCGGCCAGCACAGGCAACCCGAGCCCTGGTCCACCTCCCTGTCTGCCTACCAGGGCCTTGTCTCCAAGTCTGCAAATCCCGCCATGGTTGCATCACCCAGGAGAGGGCCTGTGGAAGCCCGTCTCTCAAAAGTCCTCCCCTCCCAGTCGGCCCATCCCTCCACCGAGGGAGGACCATGCTTGGAGGGCAGCTCCTGCAGCCTCCCTGACCCTCGCACGAGTGGCTGTCCGATCACCCATGACCATCACGAGGGTTGATGCCACACCTTCCAGGCCCCACACATTCAGATGTTTGCAACAGAGTCATTTCAAACAGGAACAGGGTTACCTGGTCCAGGCAGGTGCATTCTTGGCCCCTGGTTCCTCTTATCAGCTGCCCGTCTTTATCTGTGCTATGCTGGGCACCCCCTGCTCACGGGGACCCTGTGATGGGATGCCAGGGACCTGTTCTGTCTGTTCCCTATGCCCTCCCTACCCCATGCCTAGAACAGAGTCAGCACCTGAGCAAGTGAAGGAAGGAATGAGCAGGTAAGCAAACAAGCCTGCTTCCAGAGCCGACATGCTCATGGGATGCACAAACCACCCATGACAAAGGATGCGATTCCCTGCTTGGCTGAGACCTTCTGCTGAGGCTGGGCCCAGGGAAGGGGCCTCTGCTCCAGAGAGGGGGACACACCCATGGTCAGAAAGCAGGATATAGGTCACTTCTTTGTGACCTGGAATATAGGTCACTTCTTTGAGCTGGGTCCCTAGTGCCAGTTCTGGGTGCAGAGGCCAAAAGGAAAGAGTTGTGTGTGTGTGTGTATGTGTGTGCATGTGTGCCATAATAATGGTCACACTTACACAGCAACCTATCTATTAAAAACTGGAGGGCACACATGGTTACAAAGCAGATGGGTCACAGCCCAAAGCCTCTCACCAGCAAGGAGCCTTGCCTGAGTTTCCATGTTTGCTCCCGGCCACTTGCCTAAGCTGAGATGCACACGAGTACATAGTGCACATATGCACACTGCCTTATACAATTACAAACCTACTATTCTTTTTAAGAAAAGGATCAAAACTTCAATAAATATAATAAAAAGAAAAGTCCTTCTTGGTGCCCCTGGTTCCCGCCTGCCTCCCCAAGCCAGTCACCTGTCTCCACAGGTGTCTGGGAGCCGCCGGTCAGGCTGACTACTGTTCCACTTGGGGGATCCATCTAGAACACCTAGAGTTCTGTCCTCTGGTCTGAAGACCTTTCTAGTCAAGGTTTTTTGGGTGAGGTCACACTCCCTATAATACTTTAGCTCCTGATTTTATTGTTCAACCTGATTCTATAACTGCTTTATGTCAGTTTTGGTAAACATTTTTAGTACGTGTTATAGATGCCAAATGAAACTCAGCAATGGATTAACACACATCTAATAAATACAGTTGTGTAATAAATTACAAAAGAGCCAGGTGAAAATCAAATAATTATGCATATGACTTTTAAAAAAGATTACATTGCTTTTCACACAATATAAATTCACAACTAATTAACAACAAAAGCTTCTATAGAATTCTTGAACTTTCTTTGGCATAATTATAGGAAATGAAAATGCATTTTTTTCAAATGAAAAATCACCCCATGAATTAATATCACAAGCATTAACCTGTGAACAATCATCAAGTAAAATTAAATTTCAATATTCTGTGGATTTGAAGGAATTTTTCTCAAACACTAATGGTGGGAATGCAGATAGTCAATTTTTTTCTAAAGGACAATATGATAGAACTTAAAAAATACTATAAATTTCCATTATTATGACCCAATAATTCTATTTTTCAGAATTTATCCCAAGGAAATAACAGACAAATGCAAAAATGACTGTATATTATCACATTATTTATAATACTGAAAAATTAAAAGTAACATAAACATCAGTCATTCAGGACTGGTCATATTACAGTTTCCCCATAGTAGTGTATCCAGTCATTTAAAATGATGATATAAGTTTATAACATGGATAGCTGCACATGGTTTATTGAGGAACCAGGCACCTTACTCTTTAACATAGAGAGTATCACCCACTGCAATAAATGAACATATATATATATGTAATTTATGGGAATAAGAACCTGCATAAAAGAGGCTATGTAAAAGTAATTTTGCCTGGATCCTGGGGTTATGGATGATCTTTTTCTATATTTTTCACTTTTTCTATCATGAATGTCTATTATGTACTTTAAAAAGGTTAAAGAAATGGTGACATTAAAAAATGTTGACATTGACTCAAACCTCATATTATTCAGTTCGCTTTTTCTCCTCTCTGTGATTGCAGGCTGCAGTCCTAACCAAGGACATCCTCTAAGTAAATATGTGGAAGGTCAGTCACTATTCTCTACCGAGCACCCAGCACCCCTTGCTGCGGGACTCTCGTCTCCTCTGAGCATCATCTGGACAGCAGATACTGGAACCTGCCTCTCACCCCAGAGCTGAGGTCTCTTCTCTTAACACCTGCCATCCACAATCACAAAGGTAAGTGAATTAAAAGAGGAATACCCTTTTTAACAATTGTGTTTAAGACTAAGGGAACAGAGAGAAGCCTGAGAGAGGTACTAAAATCACTAAATCATTGGAAAATAAATGAGCATAGATAAAAATTTGGGATTCTCTAAATTAGAAAAGAGGACATTGGTGGGAGGCCCCTAGAGTGGGGTTGACCAGATGGCCCTTAGTTCATCTGTGGAGTGGGGCAACCTGTCCAAGGTCACAGGGCTCTTATGAGGTGAAGCCTGAGTTCTGGCTTCACCAGAACACCAAAGGTTTGAGTCCACACCCATGTACTGACCAGGTGAGGGGCTGACTGGACCGAGGGCTCCTGTTAAGATAAGTTGCTGGTCTTAAGTGACAAGGTAAGGAAGCTGCAGAAAGGAAACCAGGGCAGTAACAGGAGCATCCACCTGTTCTTGGGAGACTCTGCACACAGGGCTGGGAGATCCAAGCAAGATCAATACCCGCGAGTCTGGGAAACACCCACCAAAATGCAACTGTCATTCCCCAAATATGAAGAAACTGTCAGAAGTCGCTGCCTTGGCAAACCACAATTCTAACTTGCAAGATAACCCAAATGTCCTCTCTGGAATGTTACTGGTCTTAACACCTCCTTCAGTAAAGGTCCAATGTTAGTCCTGTGTGGAAATAAATATAATGACCCTTTAAGAACATAATTATGTAGACAGTCTATGTATGGATATGTTGATCAAAACCCTTGCTGATATCTAAATGAAATAATTTTTACACCAGCTGCAGAGCCTAAGGTAATTGTTAGCTTTTGGAAAAACTAACAAAATACTACTTATTTCTGAATTAGCAGCACTAAAGACCTGTAATTACTATTACCTTTAAGTATGGAAATAAACCTCTTAAAATATAGTATAAACATAGCATGTGGATGATCATAGATTGATGCAAAAGGATAGTTTTTTTTTAAAGGTGAGAACTAGTCTCTCTCATCAAGACTACATCCCATTGCCTGGAGTAGTGGCTGACATACAGTAGATGCCCAATAAATATTTTTTGGGGAAAAAGGATGACATATTTAATAA
This sequence comes from Dama dama, assembly GCF_033118175.1. NCBI lineage: Eukaryota > Metazoa > Chordata > Mammalia > Artiodactyla > Cervidae > Dama > Dama dama. Next base: position 55,583,247 of record NC_083703.1, read on the forward strand.
TAAAGCTTCCTGGCTAATATTAAATGAACTAGTTAATGACAATGTCAGTCAGCATTTGTCCATGTGTCCAGATACCCAGTACATAGACAATCAAATCTATACACACGTCACAGCACAGATAGCAAACGCAGCATTCACTCAACAAGTATATACTGATTCATAGTTTTTCTGTATAGCATTCATGCTCAGCTGCAGAGTTGTGTCCAACTCTTGACGAACCCGTGGATGGTAGTGCGCCAGGCTTCTCTGTCCATGGGATTTGCCTGGGAAGAATACTGGAGTGGGCTGCCATTTCCTACTTCAGGGGATCTTCCCAATATTCTGATTGCCTACTATGTTTCAGGTATCATCTTAAGCATTATGAATTCAGTTGTAAAGAAAACCCAGTACTGGTCCTCATGGAGCTTATGGTCTGGTGAAGAGATTCATCGTCAATGATAAATATATAATTATAATATATGTAATTACTGAATGGGGAAATGCACAGAGCAAAGGACAGGGCTATAAGAGAAAAGTGCACAGTGGGGCAGGGGAGGGTCTAACATACACTGAGGTGGTCAGGGCAGGCTTCTTGGAGGGGGTGACCATCCTGAAGGGAGAAGTGCCTACCAGGTGAAATGCAGGAGAAATGGCATTCTGGTAGCAATGAGCCATAGACTCTGAGGTTAGGAGGCACTTGGCTTCTTCAAGGAAATCGGAGACACTGTGACCGTGTTGGAAAACAGGCCTGAGTGCAGCCACCAGATAATGGAGGGCCTGGAGTCCATGCTGAAGAGCCCAGGGCCCGCTTCACTAATGTGATGCCAAGCAATTGATGGATTCTGAGCAAAGCAGTGATTGACCTAATTTTTATTATAAAAATATTGGTCGGCAACTGTGTGGAGAATGAAGGTGAAGAGGCAAGCATAGGTGATGAATGAGACTATAATACCAGGAAAGGTACAAGCCTCCCAGGAGGACGCAGCTAGGACACTTATCCCTGAATTAGCTGCGTTAAAGGCTTGTATTATAAGGCTTCCCTGGTGGCTAGGGGTAAAGAATCTGCCTGCCAATGCAGGAGACGCAGGTTTGATCCCTGGGTTGGAAAGATCCCCTGGAGGAGGAAATGGCAACCTACTCCAGTATTCTTGCCTGGGAAATCCCATGGATGGAGGAGATTGGTGGGCTATAGTCCATGGGGTCGCAAGGAGTCGGACATGATTTCGTTACCAAACAACAAAACAGCAATCGCAAGGTCAGATGCTTCCTTCAAGTTCTCCCACACTTCCTGCTCCTCTGTCTTCCCACACTGACATGGAGCCCCTGTTCAGCTGCTCCAGAAGGAGCTGAAGCCTGAGCCATTCCTGGCAGGTGCCAAGCCTGCAAGACTCTTCCTGCAGGAAGCGAGGTATTGTAATGAATGCAGAGTTCCTTGATTCCCTGTCTCCATTGCAGGCAAGAATGTCAATTCTTCACTTCTCAACTGGAGTTTTTTGACAACTTATAAACTGTGACCTGGATGTACAACTTATAGACTCTCAAAATTCAGTTCAACGAAGTAGCAAGAGAAAGCCTTTTCTTTTTTTAAAAAAGAAGTGAGAAAGAGAGCTAAAGAATTTAGGACAAGATCCAGGTTGCATTCTTGGCACACAAGGGCCCAGAAGCACTGAGCCTGGCCCACGTCTTTGACCTTATCTCCCACCCTGTGACTTTGGGCTCCAGCCAGAGGATGGTGGTTGAATGCAAACAGCGAGTCCCTATGTCCCGTGGACTTTGTCCAGATCTGGTGGCAGCCACAGAGAAGGGTGGATCCCAGTGACCGGGCTGGTGTGACCGGGGTGAGTCAGCACGATGGTGACCACAGTTATACTTGGACTGTCCTCAGAGGGAAGCAGGCAGTACCCTTAATGGTGAGCTCCATCTCGAAATGCCTTGCAACAGTAATGCAATGAAGAGTGGACTCGGATCACATGGTTACAGCGCTTTGCGACTGGCAATGGAAATTGTAGAAAACATGAAAAAAGAGAAACACCAGGGCACGAAGACTCTAGTTGGGTTGAAGGGACAGAAATGTTGGGTGTAAATTGAGTGTCACGGTGTATGGAGATGGTTCCTCTAAGGATGTTGTTAAGGTTACATAAGGTCACAATGGTGGGGCCCTGGACCTATGGGATTAGTCTCCTTATCAGAAGAGATGCCAGAACTCTTGTGATCTCTGTCTCTCTCTCTCTCTCCCTGCACTCAGAGAGGTCATGTGAGCACACAGCAGGATGGTAGCTACTACCCTGCCAGGAGGAGAGGCTGCACCATAAAACCTACCACATTGGAAACTTGATCTCGGACTTCCTAACCTCTGAACGATGAGAAATGAATTTCTGTGTTTAAGCTGCCCAGTCCACATGTTTTGTCATGACAACCTGAGCAGACTAATGCAGTGAAAGCTCTGTTTGTAAAATAAATAGGAAAAAACCCTGCAGTGTATCCCCTGTATAAATTCATATATTCCTTGTATTGAGTGTTCTTAAAGAAAAGTGTATCTGAATCAATGGAGAAGAAAATGGCAACCCACTTCAGTATTCTTGCTTGGAAAAGTAAATGGACAGAGGAGCCTGGTGGGTTACAGTCTATGGGGTCACAAAGAGTCAGACACAACTGAACGACTGAGCATGTACATACATACTTGAATCAACATATCCATTGTTTTTTTTAAATTTGGGCTTATTTATATTTTAAAAATAATATGCTAATTGAACAACATCAAAAGGCTCATCAAAGCTGGCATGTGGCTGTGATATAGAATGGAGCTTCCCAAGGTCAGGGACACGCCTGGCAGTAGCACACCTGTTGAGCTCCCAGAGTTCTCCCTGCCTCTGGGAATGAGTCAGTGATGTGAGTTGAGGGGGTGGAGCAGCCGTGAGGGTGGGTGTTCTGTGCATGGGGCCCTTCCTGGGATTCAGGGCTCTTTGAGGAGCAAGCATTGTCCTTCCTTCTGCATCATTAGAGCAGAATCTCCCCAGGATGTTCTCATTGCTGGTGGGACAGTCATGGTTTCCTCATGACAAGGCAATTGGTTAATTCACCCTTAACGCCTCCACTTTGCTCTGACACATGACACTTCCTGTCTGATACCACCTCTCTCTGGGCTTAATGAAGACCGTGGCTGTCTTGAACTGCTATCTATTGACTTGGAAGGCATTCGCTTCCTGCTGCACATACTTTTACGGCACTTGACAATCCTCAGCTGTTCTGAAGGTGCTCTTTAGGGGTTGGAGGGGGGGTTCCTAAGCCAGAGGGAGGTTGAAGGAACCCTTCACACCTTAGGTTCACCAGTCTTGAATTGGCTGATGGGAGTCCCCTCCGCAATGTCCGAGCCAGCCGTAGCAGTCCTCCCCGAGTGCCTCTGTCTTTGGGATCCAGCTTCGAGTGCCAGTTTTCTGGAGACTTCGCAGGACAGGGGAAGCTGGTTTTTCACCTTGGCTCGTCAGCTCTGCTGCTCCTGGAAGATGGGAGGCTGCCTGTTCGCCTGAAGAGAATCTCAGAAACTGGCAAGTAATCCGGGCCACAGAAGGGGCGAGGAACACATTTCCTTCTGCCCTGATTAGGGCTTCCCTGGCTTTCAGTGGGGTCTGAGTGGGACCTCCCCACCTGCTGAAGCTGCTTGGGTGAAGACCTCTCCTTTCTGCTTCTGCTGGAACTCATGCCTAGCCCAGCCGGTTCTCCTGCATCAATAGAGCTCTCATGCAATCTGGGGGAGGGGACAGGCTCGGTAAATGACTCCTTACCAAGATCTGGGACCAGCACTTCAAGGGCAGGATGGTCAGTGGCCAGGTTTGGGAGATGGGGTCACCATGGCTGGCTGTGAACCCTTGCTCCCCAACCCCATGGCTCTGTGCGAGCCTCCACATCTGCAGGGACGATGACAGGGTCTGTTCTCGGGCCTCAAATGCACACCCGAGGCCGGGGCTCCCCTCTGACCAAACCTTCATCAGGGTCCTCTGAGCCCTCTTCTCTACCTGGCCTGGACCTTGCCCTGCCAAACCCAGGTTTCATCAGAGAACCCCGCTGGGTGGTTTATGCACAATTCCCCTCGCCCTTGGTATCTGACTCCTTGGCCTGCCTTTAGCAAGAACCCCCACCCTTTTCATCTCATCAAGCTCCTCTCTGTGATCATCCCCTACTCTGCCCGCTGGTCATGCATCCCCAGCTCTCCCTGCTGCATTTGGAGGTCAGGTCGGTCTGCCTCCCCTTCTGCAATTGAATCCAGCAGAGTCTTCTCTGCTTTCTTTAACGAGTGTCAGAATAACGTTTTCTCTTTAACTTCTGCAACATAGCAGGGGCTCAATATACTGACAGTGTTACAATGTTGGCGAACAGCATAAATGAGGGAGAAAAACGCAGAGGGATCAGGAAAGGGCAGGTTCAAAGTCAGAGAACATGGTCAGAAAATCTGCAGTGGTGGGCTCACAACCAGAGGTTTGCTGCCTGCTTGGTAGGAAAGAAGGGCCACTACTGCCAATAATAACAACCCAAATCACCAGTCATGAAATGGGGGAAAGCCTGAGAGTGTCCCCAGATTCATCCATGGGTGGAAGGCCCCAGTGAGCCCTGCTCTTGGCACCTTCCCCTGTCAAGCTGCCTCCTTGTCAAGCTCCCCTCTGATGCTTCAGGACCCACTCCAAGGTCTCCCTTCATCACAGCTGCCAGAGCATGTCACCAGTCTCAGAGGCATGGAATGAAGCAAGAAGAGTGACCCAAACATGCAGCACAAGCAAGAGGCAAGTCAGAACTCAACACCCATTTACATGGGCCTCCTGGTACGACCTGTGAGCCTTGGGGGAGCAGACACAAGGCTGCCCGCCGAGCTCCTTGTGGAGATGGACATGCACAAGGACCACGTCCTGAGTGGTTGCTTCGCCCGGGGCCCAGCCTGGACTCTGACCCCTGTCACTGAACCCGGAGCTGAAACCGGCAGTGTTAAGGAGTCACTAGTACGAGCAGAACCAAGACTCACCCGGAGACAGACCAACAGCATAGCCCAAACTCCTGTTTCTCTTCAAACATTAATCACCATCTCATGTTTAATTAATCTGTGCTGAGTTTGCTGGGTGATGAAAGCAGAATTTTCTATCAGTAGGAAAAACACGTATGGATTCAAGGCTCTTGTGTGACTCTGCCGGCAGATCCCTGCCAAGTCTGAAAGAGCCGTTCAGATCCCTCTCCCCCGAGGCATCCCTCATCTTCCCCTGGGTTGTGACAGGGACTCACATCGAGAGATTACTTTCCCCTTTCTCATGGTGGTATGGCTTGTACACTTGTCTAAGCTCACCAACAATCCCTTTGGACAGTGGCAGCCATGGCGTTGGCCCTAGCAGCCAGCATGGGGCTGGGTGGCTGGTCCCCCCTTGGAAGCACACTGCCTTCTGGGCTGTGTCTGCATTTGCCCAGTGCAGGCTCGCCTTCTCCTCTGGAGGCTGGACTGGTGCAACCAGGGATGGAGGGGGGCCATTTAGGGGGTCATGGCGAGCTTGGCCACAGAGACACGACTGAAATCATTATTTGTGCTCTGATGAGCTGGCTTTAAATCTCTCTGTGCAGGAAAGCTGGCCTGGCTTTCCTGTTCAGATGTCACAAAGAGCGAGAAAAGTAAACGATTTTGAGCACATGCTTTCTTCCAGCTAAAGAGAGATTTTGCTATTTTCTCTGGGATTTTCTATCAAAATCTACACTGAACATCAAAAGCTGTGGTGTTTCTTGGGGACGCCAGATCTATGGCTTTCTTTTTCCCATCAGCTCTCCCAAGTGAACCATCCATGAAGATAAAACAGCAAAAACTCCTATAAGAAAGTAATTACTTCAAAACTGAACAGAAGGCAATTATGACTAAACAGAGCTGCGTTTGGGTTCGGCATCTGACAAAACGGCTCTGAGATGACAAAGATGGGCATTTTCATTGCCAGATAACCAGACCGTTTTCTGTTCACAGTGGTATTCTTAATACAAAAAAGGGCATAAAATAATTGGCCAGCTAACCTCTAGTCCACCAAGAAATAAAGATGCTGCTCACAGCTCCGAGAGGTCCTGAGAAGCTCCTGCCTTCAGCTCCGCGCTGAGAATATAAATTGCCAGAGGAGACCGAGATGGATCTTTAAGGAAAAATGAACTCTTCTCCTTTAGAATTTTGCAGGATTATGGCCCATGTTGGACAAGTACAAGCCCAATTTATCCTTGACCCCCGATCGTCATGTTAAACTCCAGTTTTAATCACGATGACCTACCACCCGACTTCTTTATCATGTCTCTGAAGAGGCCATGTGCTTAAATTAATATCATCAATGGCTTTATTTCAGGTTGGGAACTGTGAGCATCGGATAGTTAGTGAGCACACAAAGTAAATGACAGAGCAGCAATCTGACACAATCGGGGGAAGGAATCAATTAATTTGATGGTACTTGCCGGCTGGATTGCAGCACTGGCAGAGGGAGCCAGCGGTTGGCCCGCGCTGGCTCCCTTGTGAGGAGGATGAGGTGGAGAGCACTCTGGGAGGCCCATGCGATCCGTGGGCACTTAACAGCGCAGATCATAATTGCACTGATTACTACCACTGAAGCAGGGTCAGGTGCCTGTATTATGAATTCATGCCCGTCTCTCATTTTCAGTCCATTGCCCTGCTTGAGCTTCAGATGGGCTGCCAAATGCTGTAGGATGTCCTGCACAGAAGCATGATCCAGGTGGATGGTCTCCTTCGTGCATTCATTCCTGCATTCGTTCATTTGTTCTATCAGCAGCCACACCTGTGACATCCTTATATGCCCTTTCTGTGCTCTACACGAGACAGTTCACGTCACTCCCATGATGACACCACGAGATGCTTATAATTGCTATCATCCTGTCAGCTGGGACCTGAATTGGCTCCAACCCCCATCACACACTTGTGGAAGTTCAAAGCCTCTCTGGGATCTCCAAGAGTTTCTAGGGAGGTTTAGTTCTCAGGGTCCCCTCTGCTTCCATAACCACAGTATGCCTCTGTTCTGTGCTGCATCATTCCAAATGTCAAAGCAACACCCTAAACCAATTCTTTCTGGAAGCACAGAACTCAAGAGGGCAGAGAGGGAGATGGGAGTCCGCACAGGCAGTATACACTTCAACAGAATGTGAGGCGTCTCTGCTTCACTGCCTGGCTTCCAGGCTGGACCAGGTCTCCACGGCGAGCAGAGGGTGTGCCCCAAAGCCTGGAGCACCCATCATCTTTACCCGCAGCCGATGGCTGAAAATGACCAAAGAAAGGATCCACCCTACTGGCTACCAGTCTTCACCCACCCTGTGGCCTGAGAACTTACACAAGGGTAAGTCAGAGAATGACTCTTACGGAGCATTCAGAGCTGTGGAGAGCAACCTGGTCCACATCAGACAAAGTCATTTAAGGCCATCGATCGAGAGATGACAGGTGACCCGAGGGCAGGGGAAGGGCTGAGTGACGGTCCTGATTCTTAGTGAGACCCTGAGTCCAGGTGCTGGGAAGGGAGTGGGCCAACCAGATCGAGAGAGACCAAGTCTAAGTGAAAAGAGTTATCCACAATTCAAATAGGGAAAAAACCCAAACCTAACCAATTCAGCCTGAGAACCTGATGCTATATGTTGTTATATGCACATTTCAGGGAATTCAGAGGCTGTGAAGGAAATGGTGGGCAATTCAGAGCATCAGAGAAACAAAGAAGTAAACTGTGAGCTCAGGAGACATCTCCTGGGCTTTACGATCCATGATTTGTCATCGATTTACTCCCCCAAAGGGACTTGATATCATTCAAATTTAGTCAATATGCTTTTTATTTTTATGTCATTTTCCTTCTAATGACAAAGATCCTCTATACTGAAAGAGAACAAAACTAACATTTTGTAAGGTTTAGATGCTTGTTAAGATGTGAGGAAAAGTACACAGGAGAAAAATAAAATGGAAAAGAGGAAAGGAAGAAGGTGAATTGACAGGCAAGTTGACACAGGGCAGTGAGAGAGGAAGAGAGTCCTGGTTCCTAGGAAGAACTAAAGCTTCAGGGTCAGGCAGAAAGTGGGTGCGTATGTGCAGTGGGGCCTCCCACGTGCTATGGGAGGAGACTGGGTGGGAAGTGAGTGACCCACGGCCTTGCTGGTATGACTCTAAGGGCAGAAGGAGGACGGTAACCACCCTGCTACAGCTCTGTGTCTGCTGCGGGGGCTGCATGAATCCACATGCATGATGGACAGCGGTGAACTGGGCCGGTGTCCAGGTTGTGACTGTGCACCACAGCTGTGGGTGGTGTCAGCCACTGGAGGTGGGGTCGGGGTGGGGAGTACTATCCCTGAAACTTTCCACTGATGTACAACCATTTCAAGATAGAACAGTTAGAAAAGTATTACAGTAAAAACAAAGAAAAGCAAAAATCAAAACAAGTCAAGACAAACCGCAAAATCACAGGAAGACTCAGTGCACCCTGGTCTCCAGGGTGGATCCGGGAGTCTACAGTGGATGAGAGTCCAGAATCTCTCCCTGCAATCTGGGGGTGGAGGTGGGGTCGATCCAGGTTGTGCGGGGGTCACCCAGGGAAGGTCAGCGGGCTGGCTGAGGAGCAGCTGGAATCCTGTCCCTGGTCCCAGGCTGACACTCCTTCCACTCAGGCTTGGGCTGCAGACTCTTCCGGTAAAGCCTGGATGAAGCTTCCTGGGCAGCTGGACACATCACATCATGAGTTCAGATGGTTGGGCTCCAACATGTCCAGTGACTGAGGGTCTCAGATGTCTCAGGGGTCAGGGGTGGGCTCAGAGTTGGGAGCATCGGGCCCTGGGGGAGGTGGTGGAGGGAGAGGGAGGGGGGCAGTGGTGGGGACCAGTGACCACCATCCCCTGCCTTCCAGCCTGAGTGCAGCCAGGGCTGAAAACTGTGTGAAAACTTGCAAACAGGGCTCAGATGGGAGAGACAGAAAAGTGTGTTCAGATGATCAGGAGCCACCAGGGTCTAACAGGAGACACAGGAGACGAACGAACTCAACGGAGATGGAGATTTCATTTCAGTTGGTAAATGAGAAAACTAATTATTCAAGCAAAAATCCCAGTTTAAAACCACACTTGACTTATTAACGTAATAAGAGCCCTGGCAGATCTCTCTCCAAAAAAGAAACTTTTTCTCTCTCTCTTTTTTAATGGTTTGAGCCAAAGTCTCCTAGATTGAATAGAAATAGACTTTGACTTCTTAAGAAGGTTTTGATTTCCCCACATTCCATCTCAGGGTCTCCTGGAGCCCTTTCCTAGTGGGCAGAGGGTTAGTGCCTCCAGAATTCTGCGATACCCTTAGCACGAGGATCTAAATGAGGGATAGCTGCTTTTTACCCTGGAAATGAGACGAGAAAGAAATAACAGCGTGTAACACCAAGGTTCACGTCCAAGGGCAGAGGTCAGATCTGATGAGCAGAGCAGTGGGCGGGGCTGTCTGTGCTTGGGAGGCCTGGCTCTGCACGGCAGTCATAAGAGGTGGTTTCTGGGCTCAGGAGAAGTCCCTCTCCTGCCCCTGGCAGAACTCCAAAGCCCCCACCACCTCCAAGCACAGAAGCAGACCTCTGTGGCAGCTCTGAGGCCTCTCTTTGTCCGGCCACCTGCCCTGAGGTCTATGAGGTATCCTACAGCCTGGTAGCTTTGGGAACATGGGTGGGGGGGAGGGTGTTAGAAGGGCGGGAGCCAGAAAGATGGTACCCTCAATTCCAGTGCTCAGAAGAAGGGGGTCCCAGATGTGTGCAAAGTGGGGAGCCCCTGGAGAAACCTCCTCCTTGTGTTCTGACTTCAGGAATTCCAAAGCTGCTTCCTTTGGGGTTCAGCCTCATCAGGGATGACAGTGGAGACCCACAACATCTCCCTCCTGAGCAACTGGACTTGGGATGGATGGATGGATGGGAAGATGGGAGGATGGGTGGGAGAATGGATGGATGGGAGGATGATTGGGAGAACTGATGGATGGATGGGTGGATGGTGGATAGATGGATGGTGGATGGATAGATGGGAGGATGGATGGATTGATGGATGGATGAATGGGAGGACAGTTGGGAGGATAGGTGGATAGTGGATGGGTGGGAGGATGCATGGGAGGATGGGTGGATGAGGCAGGACTGTAGCCAAATCTGGACAGGCTGGTGAGGAAGCCTGGGGATGGTGGCTGGGGTCTCCAGGGTCTGGGGTGAATTTTCCCTCAGAGCTCACTCGGTAGGATGTCCTGGTCTGAGTCTGTCTCCTTCCAGGCCTCCATGGGCATCAGGAGCTCTGTCAGACACTCTCACCCTCCTTGGAGCCCAGAGAAAGGCAGACATTGGGATGAGACAGGGCTCCCTATCCCAGGGCTCCATGTGTTCCTGAGTTCCATGCTGGAGTCACCACAAAGTACATTTATCTCCAACAGGAGAAGCAGAGTCCTATGTAAAGACTGAGATCTTCCAGTAGAGAAGCTTGGAGGGGCTCAGTCTGTCTGGCTGCGATGAGGAAGGGCACTTGGGGACACACGTGGCACCGGCACCCCCACATGGGCAGGACACAAGGTGGACAGCACCACGGTTTTTGGGAGGTCCCACCCCTGGATCTTCCCCATGGCCTCGGCTACCTCTGGGAATGGCTGGAAAGTCCATGGCTGACTCCAGTGATCATTCTTAATAGGTCTCCCTGTAATTGGAAGATAAACCTTCCAAGTTTGTAGCTGTCTCAAATTCATCTTTAACTTAAAAAGAAATATCAATAATTAAAGCCAACCACAAGCACCACGGCGACACGTGTGAGGGACAGATAAGGACCCGCCGAGCCTTTGATTATGACTCGTCTGTCTTGGCAGATTTACTCCTGAGACCCTGCTCTGAATTATCTTTTTTATTTCATTTCTGGTACCGCCGAGAGCTGAGAGCATCCTGACTCCAGCCCCTGGCGGATGCTCCGTGGGACTCGGGCAGCCAGGGAGCTCCTCAGGCCTGGTGGCCACTGCTGTCCCACTGCAAGCAGGGTGACCACCCATCCAGCTCCTTGCTCCTGCTTCCCACGTGGTTGAAAACAAGGTGGGCACCTTCGGCTCTGCAGACAAGCCTCGGGCTCCCAGCTGAGATGCTGCCCACTGGTTCAGGAGCAGAGGTGCTCTCAGAGAGAGCCCAGACATGTCTGCAATGCCTCGGTGGAGAAGTGCAAGCTGACATTCATGAAGCATTTATTAAGCTCCCCTGCATGCAGTGCACTGCCCAGAACCAGGCTGAAGGGTGTCGAGGACACCATCCTACCCTACAGGGAGGTGAGAGGGGGTGTGGGGTCTGTTGTCCACTCCTGACCTCACACATCCATCTGGGGATGTGGTCAAGTGGCCATACCAGGAGGGTCTGGATGCAGGGGTGAATGTGCTCATGGCTCCACTGTGTCCCTGCTTCTCAGACTTGAGTGTGAAAGCCCAGGACTGGGCCAGAACAGCCCCGCCCCCATCCAGGCTGGACACACAGATTGTGGGGCTGGGGGTCTATGGATGGTATGCTCTCTCCTGTACCCGGAAGACCAGCCAGGCTCCTGGCAGGAGCACTCACACCCATGCTCAGCCTTCAGTGAATACAAATAAAATATGAATTCGTGCAGCCTCAGTTACATAGACAAACAGATAAACTACAAAATGAACCGGAGACCTCAGAGGCCAGTGGGGAAGCTGGACACTGATGAGCAAGCCCACAACGTTGTCACTGAGGAGGGACTGTCTAGGGAAGGTGTTCAGCTCCATACGCACTGGGGACGAGGAGCGAAATGTGATGTGAGTGGTGTCTTTCTTGACAGACAGCACAGGACCTGTCAGTGTTTTCAACCTGACCTTGGTCCTGGGGAGAGGACACAGCATGTGTGAGAGGTGCACAGATCTCCGGGAGGGAAGGCAGGTGTGGGTGGGGGTGGGGAATTTCAGAGATGCTGGAAGGAAGACAGCCATTCCAGGGGCCAGAGAAACACCAGGGCCCAAAAGTGAGATGAGAACCCGCTTTGTGCTGTGTGGGGAGGTAGGGCAGGGACCCCTGATGGGACCGCAGAAGCTGAGCAGCCCAGGAGCCATTCCCTGATTTCCTTATCTGAAAAATGCGGCAATGAGACCAAAATTGCCCTGCTGTCAGGGCGAGCACAGCGCTTAGAGGACGATCACATGGTGATGCCCTCTGCAGTCTGTGACAGCTTCTGCTTTTTACGTATGGAGGCCCTGAGTATCTGAGTGTCTGCCTAGATGGCTGAGTCTAAAAAAAAACCCTGAAAAACAAACAGACAAAAATCCCCATTTTTTTTTTTCCTCTTTAAAATTATGTTGTTTTCACTGCTTCCAGGTTTGTTTTGGTTGATCTGATGATATTTGGTTCTCCTGATAAGTAGATGATCATTATTTCTGACCCTAATATAGCCCTGTGTTTTCCTTACTTCCTACACCCACACAATCTCTTTGGAACAAACTCTCACACAGACTGCTCAAAACTGCGGACGCCTCCAATACAAATCCTTAATAAAGATGCCAAGTCGGTTCAGCAAATGTCAGAGATTTCTGATGTCACAGAAGAGGGAAAAGTTCTTATTAAATATTTGCATGTTGAATGAATATACTAATTAAACAACCAGAGTAGAAACAAATTTGTTAAAAGTGGCCCTTCCCATGTTCTCGTGCCCAGGGTGGGTGCCTCTGGGGATCTCAGTACCACCAGGAGAGTCCTGCGGGGGCTCCAGGCACCACTCAGCGAGATGCTCCTCTCTGGTCTTCAAGACCCAGTGGGTCTTGTCCTGGAGATGCTTACACATCCCATCAATGATGCATGAGCCTCAAAAGGCAACTTGATGGCCTAGGAAGACCCCAGCTCCATGACCTAGAAACAAAAGCACCCATTGCTTAGGTGGAGCCTCACAGTCCACAATTATGTATAACTGAGTTCAATTTATTAACTGCGTGGCTCTGACCAACTGGTTGACCCTCTTTCACCCTCCTTTGCTGCGGTTCTGCAGACGGCTTCATTTGGGTCACCTGGATTGGTGCTGGGCTCCTGAGATCAGTCCTGGGAAGAAGCCAGCACCCAGCTCCCTCTCACCCAGGCCTCACCTACTCCTCCCGCTTCTGCAAACACATCTCTAAGCTCTTGCTTTCATTTTTTTCCTCATCAGAGAAGCCCCCACAGTTCCCTCTGGGGAATTTCCTGGCATTTTCTGGGGAATTTTTTGAGAGATTTTCTGTCCCTCGAAGTTGGCACTGTCTTTTCCTTTCTTATTCCTTATCCTTGCATTGAGAATCCCCATCTTCACTCACAGTCTACCCATCTGGCCTTGGATTCCACCTGATGAACACTGTCCTTGCCAGACACCCTCAACCTTGTCTGGAACCACTTTCCTGGGAAGTCAGGAAGGGAGATTGCAAGGTTCCCTGATATAGGCTACATCTACTTCCCAGGGAAGCACTTGAAGACCAAGAAGCCCAAAGTCAGCCTTGCCTGAGGCTGAGACTTGGACAGTAGGGCTCTGTGGGCCCACGACTCCTTGATGTGGCTTTAGGGGTGAGTTTTAGGAAAGATGGATGATAGCTTTCCTTTGTTTGGACCCTGCTCATGAGGGGCAGCAGCATGATGAAGGATGGTCTCATGGAACATTTACTGGGAGCTTGGGGCTTCTTGTTTCATCCTTGCTGTATCCTCCAAGGTAAGACTCTGATCACCTCAATTTACAGATAAGGAAGCAACAGCAGGTGTGTGTGCATGCTAAGTCACTTAGTCGTGTCTCTTTGCAACCCCATGGACTGTAGCCTGCCAGGCTCCTCTGTCCATGAAATTTTTCAGGCAAGAATACTGGAGAGGTTTGCTATGCCCTCCTTCAGGGGATCTTCCCGATCCAGTGATTGAACCCACGTCTCTTGCATTGGGAGGTGGGTTCTTTACCACTAACGCCACCTGGGAAGCCCCATTGCAACAGCAGGAAGAATAAGCTATTACTACTTGCCCCAAGACCCAGAGTGAGGACAGGGCCCAGATTTGAACCCAAGCCATTTGGTTCCAGAGCCATTTACAGTGAGGTCTGACTGGGGTGGGGATGACCTCTTAGAGTAGGTCCTGCCAGGGTCAGATTTGCTGAAGACAGTGGAAAAACCGTGTTTCCTGATTAGATTTTATTTCATTTACAAAACACTTTACACTCAATGATTTGCTAAAACAGCTTTTCCTGTTGATGGCTGGTCCCCAGGGCTGCACGGTGACAGGTCAGAATGTCCCTAAAGATCAGCTCTGACACACTTTCAACAAATGGTGCTGATGTACAGAGCAGAAAGTACAGTCATCGCACAGGACTCTCAGTTAGCCTACCGGGCTCTCTTTCTGTGGTTTAATTACAGGCAATTGTGCATTTGTAGGTGTTTGGTTTTTTCTTGAAATCACTTCTACTGTAGTGGGAGTCCTAAACACTTTGACAAAGGGTAGAATCTACATAAGGAAGAAACAAGTGGAATTAGCACCTTCAATATTTATTCTAAAAGGGAACTGAGAAGGGGGCTCCAGCTGGTGTGGAGAAACGTTAAACCCCAAGGTTCTCCCAGGAAGGTTTCATGCCCCAGGACAGGAGGACAAGAGGTCTGCTGGTGACAAGGTGTCCTCACACTCTGCCATGGGCGAGACCCTGTTTAATCCTCCCATCAACCCAGCTCCATTTCACAGATGGAGAAACTCAGAAACATGTTCCATAAACTCCCAGCCACCAGCTGGCCCAGGGCCTGGCCGGAATGTGAAGCCAGGCCCGTTCCACTCCAAAGTTCAAGCTCTCAGCTGACACTACCGACCCTCTGTCCCCACTCAACCCAAATATCCGTGTCATTAGTCTAAATATCAGTTTGCCCCAAAGGTATGCCTCTTAGTTGGTTTAATTAGATTAGATACTTTACCATGGTCCACACTGAAAGCTCAGACTCATCTCACTGCCCCAAATGGCTTCCAAGTGACAGACGGCCACCCATCCTCATGGCCTGGCTCCTCACTGAACCCCCGAGGTACTTGGCTCTTCAGCCTGCAGCCCACTCCCATTGCTCATCACTTCTACCTTGAACAAAGGTTTCCAACTGGGAGTGATGCTGCCCCCACCCAGGGGACAAGTGGCAATGTCTGGAGACACTCTAAGTGACAACTTGGTTGTTGATGTCACTGTGCCCCCTCTACAAATGCACGGGCTGACAGAGTGTAGTATTGTGTTAAATGTAGCATATTATGGACTGAGTGTATGTCCACTGAATTCATATGTTGAAACCCCGACCCCCCTGCATGATGGTGTTTGGAGGCAGAGCCCCTCAGGAGGTGATGAGGTCAGAGGATGGAGCTCCCACGATGGGATCAGCGTCCTCATTAGAAGGGACACAGGAAGCTTCCTGCCTTTCTTGTCCCTTGCCCCATGAGGACACGGTGAGAAGCCAGGTAGAGACTCCTCACCAGGAACCCAATCTGCTGGCCCCTTGACCTTGGACTTCAACTGCCAGACTGTGAGAAATCAATGCTGTTGTTCACCTGCCTGTCTGTGGAATCTGTTATGGTCAGCAGGACTGAGATAGGCAAACCCATCCATCACTTCCTCCCAGCTCTCCTGTGTGAAACTGGACACAGAGTGTCACAGTCAAACTTCTCTTTTTCCACCTCTCCTGCTGCAAGTCTTGGAGGGCTGGTCCTTCCCTGAGAGGACAGGACCCAGTTGTGAGATGACTAACCCAAGCTAATGCCGGCAGAGAACTTGGGGACCCTACTTTAATATTAATAATTATAGTGTATACATGTAATCTGGGCTTTCCAGGTGGTGCTAGATGGTAAAGAATCTGCTTGCCAATGCAGGAGACCTAAGAGACTCAGGTTCGATCCCTGGGTTGGGAAGATCCCCTGGATGAGGGCATGGCAACCCACTTAAGTATTTTTGCCTGGAGAATCCTGTGGACAGAGGAGCCTGCTGAACTACAGTTCATGGGATCGCAAGGAGTCAGACACGACTGAAGTGACTTAGGATGCACATACACATGAACTATCTTTATTTTTAAAGTAAACACCTATATGAGACAGAAGCACAGACATACTTCATTTGAAAGAGGGTTTTCATCTGCAGTGAGTTAAGTAAAATAGAAAATTAACACATGTAAATAATACCAGCAATCTGAGTTAAATATTTAAGCCGTCTCTAACCTCAATGACTACATACTACTTCCAAAACGGACTCTGAACGGTAGAACCCTCCTCACCAGCACAGCCCCTAGCTGCTGGGTGTTTCATGTTGGATGGCATTTCTGGCACTCTCGCTCATTGTATTTCTGCCAACTTGTGCAACCAGAGGACGGCAGTGATGAAAGCCCCGTTTGACAGATGCGGGCATCAACAACTTTGTTACTCTGATTGACTGCATGGTATTTTAGGCAAATTAACCTGTCCAAAAACATTCTTTATTGCTGCGCTCAGGCACAGATGGAAATACGAACTTGACAATTCTGGGGACTAGCTTCGCAATTAACTGTAATGTTTCAATAGACTAATGAACTTTCATTCGAGGCATGTTCCCTGTCAGCAGAGGAGATGGGCAGTTGTCTGAGGAAGTTACAGGACGGCAAACACACTCAACAGCCATGCTCTGTGCTGGGGGGCAGGCAGGGCATTATGGGGGGCCCCAGGGAGCCAGCACCCAGTCTGGGATCGTGGTCCGTTCAAGGGCTCCTGTCTCACATTCCGACTTTTCCTAAAGAAACCCCAGTTTCAGTGCTGACCTTTGACTAAAGAAATGTTGGCAGTGCCATTTTAAGAAATGCATGAGAGCAAATATTAACAGTGTGACTGGAAGACAGATTCCAAGGACCCCCTGAACACGTGGAAACAGAGAGAGGCCCACAAATCCACAGATGTGATGGACAGAGACCAAACCGAGTGGGGACCAACCCAGAGACACAAGGAAGCGGACCCTTGCTCCCTGGAAGAAGGCCCCTCACTAGGAGACGGCTGGCAAGAGGGCTTGAAGCCCCTCCAGCTGCTGGGGTGCCCAGGGGATGCTTCAGTTTTGTGTCTGATCTGTCACAACATACAGACCACTCTCTACCACAACACTCTTTCCAAGTAGCCCAGTGGGAAATGGAAGATGCTGGTTTCAATTAAATGGACTAAAATGAAAATAATTTAAATATCTTTGCTAATGAATTATGGAACATGCTGGCAAACAGTAACCGCTATCTCTCTTCTTCTGACTATATTTGCACATCTGTCTATCTATCCATCTACCCTTACCTATCTATTTATCCACTCATCCATCCATCTATCCATCACCCCTATCATCTATCTGTATCTACTTCTATCATTTATGTATCATCTGCTAGATATCATGTACCCACCCATCTTTCCCTTTCCTTTCTTCCTTTTCCCTTTTCCCTATCTATCCATCACCCATCCATCATCTTTCCCCTTGCCCCTTCATTCTTTTTCCTTCCTCCTTTTCTGTCAGTCCATTCACCAATCCACCCATCCATCCACCTTCTCTAACACTATCATGGCACTGAGCCTTAGGCATCCACACCCATGAGGAGGCCCTCTTCCTCTGAGCTTGTTCAGTCACAAGGATGTCCAGGAAGACAAGCATGACAGCAGCTGTGTTTCCCTGTCCGGTGCCTCCCGACTTCTAGACTAGAGACATCACCAGCTGCAGTCACCTTTCCATCAGGCATCCTGAAAAGTATGCAGGGAATGCCCAGGAAGATGTAGTCGAGGGGCTCTGTGCTCTTCTGTAGTCTTGCCCCAGCACTTTGCCAGCCTGTGTCTTCCTAGAGAAGGTTCCATCTGAGCTGTTCCTTCACACAGACTCTTCTGTGGCCCCCAAGTCACACAGCCCACCCCTCTGTTGGGCACTTGGCTTTTGGTCAGCCCCGCTTGTCAGTTCTCTGAGGGACCAGTCTCCATGGGACGACAGAGCCATGCATGTGGGGCTGTGGCCACAGGGGCAACTCGGGATCTTCCCCTCCTCCCTGATGGAGATGCTCGGGTCCTGCACTCCTGGACCTCGGAAAGGAGATGGCCCCCGACTCAGCCGGGAGGAGGGGCGACAACCCAGGAGCCATGATTAGGACAGAGACAGTCCCCCGACTTGATGGACCACACCTCACCATCACCCCCTGAGTCTGGAAGTGCAAGCTGCAGTGCCCCCAGTCTCGTGCACACTGATTTTTAACAAGATCATTAATTCTGCCATCTCTTGAATCCCTACATTAATAATCACAAGGTCTGTTGGAAAATGCAGAGCTGGCTGGGCCCAGATACATGCTTTTTCCTTAAGACACTGCAAAGAGACAAGAGGAAACGCCAAACCGAGGATCCTCAGGGAGCCAACAGGGCAGTGTCTCCAGCAGAAAAGTTTCCAACTACCTGCTGTCCATTAACTTAATTTTCTTTACGAAATATTAATATTGGAGACTTAAAAGTTCGCAAATCAGCTGCACTTGAGAACTTTGAGGTTTAACTGATTATAAATCTTTTTCATTGTGGGAAGTTGCTCACTTACGAAAACACGCAAAATATGTGGATCCATTTCCAGAGCATGGAATTCCGACACTGTGGAAGGGTTTCTGCCAGCAAGAGGTGGGTGCCCATTGACTCTTGCACACTCTGGGAAGGCAGAAGTCAGCGTTTTCTTACTGAATTGGTCACTAGACAGAGCCCAGCAGTAGGAGTTCTCACTTGAGAAAAAAGGGTGGGGAGGGACAGTGCCCCGGGTGGGGTCTGGGCAGGTAGCCCATCCCTGGGGTCTGCAAGAACAGCGCCTCCTTACAACATGAGAACCTGGTGCTTGCTCCGCTCACCTCCCCAAACAACAGGGTTTAATTTTTTTGATAGCTTTTTGCTCACACCCTCTGGGGTGTTTTCTTTGGCACCAACCAGTTCTCAGGCAACAGAACTGATATACAACCATTCAGTTCCATTGGACACTAGTTACTGACAGAGAACTCGGACCGCACAGGTTCAGAGCTCAGTCCCAGGAGACCTTCCCTAATTTAGACACAGTCATAAGTCCTAGGTTGTCAATTTTTGCTTCTGATCAACTGGGGGTTCCCATGACCCCCTTATCAGGTTCAATAATTTGCTAGAACATTACCTATTAATACATTTGCTGGCTTATTATAAAGGACACATCTCAGGCTCAGTCACATGGAAGAAATGCACAGGCCAAGGGTATGGGTGGAGGCAGAACTTCCATGCTGTTTCTGGGCTCCCCGTCCTTCCCGCACGGCTGGGAACCTCTCAGGAATCTCAGGGTTCCAGAGTTTTTAATAGAGTTCAACCTCCAGCCCCACCCTCTCCCCTCTTGGAGATTGGTGGTCAGGTGGGGCTGAAAGTCCAAACCCTCTGAGCACTTGTTCTCTCTGGTGAGCAGCCCCTTTGAGGCTCTCCAGGGACCGGCACTAAATCTCCTCACTAGTGTAAACTCGGGGGGATGGAGAATGGTCCTTATGAGGATCTAAAGTTACTCCCACCACTCAGGAGGTTCCAAGACTTCCAGGGGCCCTGTGCCAGGAATCGGGGACAAAGATAAAAAAAAAAAAAAATCATTTATTTTTATTTACTTATTTATTTGGCTGTGCTGGGTCTCAGTGAATTCTTTAATTGCAGCATGTGGGATCTGGTTCCCTGACCAGGGATTGAACCCAGGCCACCTGCATTGGGAATGTGGAGTCTTAGTCTCTGAACCACCTGGGAAGTCCTCAAATGTATTTCTCATTATACTGCTCACCTCCTCTCGGCCGTTCCCACCTCCTGGCAGATCCTGCCTCTACAGGATGAGACAGCTGTATCAGAGACTCACAGGCTCAGTGCTCACAGGGACCCCAAAACATGTACACATTTAAGCTGCAGCACATCTGGAAAATCAAGCACCAGCAGCTGCCATGGGGAAACAAACAGGCACCCCTCTCCCACTGCCCTGTCCCCGATCTGAACTTTCAAGTGTGTTGGAAACAAGCTGCAAAGAGCCCATAGACTGTGTATCCTGGGCCCTGGGAGCAGGCTGGCCACACACACCTGTCCACAAGGAAGCCCAAGATGCTGACAGGAGGGGTGGAGCCATGCTTGGCTGGACCTCCCAGATGGGCTGCTCCTCTCCTTTTTATCTCCTGGAATTAATTCTTTCCCTAGTGGTTTAGGCAACCAGGTCACCAGAGTCACTTTTCTTTTGAAGCCTTTTATCCGTTTTTTCTAGTGTCGCATCCCGGATTCTGCTCAGAGGTGTACAAGTTTTGCAAGTATAAGAGTTTACAAGTGACTCTTACTAACACCAGTGTGGAGATGATGAAAGGAGATGCATGTTCACCCTGATGGTGGCATGTTTCCAGGATGATTCAAGGAGTGGGGACACTGCCACCTTGCACTTATTCTGCTGCTGATCGTTGGCTGTCTGGTCGGGTCTGTGATGCAGGTGGGGGTCCCTGCACTTCAAGAGGAGCCGTTCTGGATACTTGAATTGCAGCCTTGGGTTCGCTCTGCCTAGAGTGCGGCTGTGTCTCTCTAAGCTGGCTCTGATTTCTAAACCCCTCTGAAGGCGTGTTAGCTTTCTGAAGCACTGGGGTGAAGACTGGGGGCTGTGGTAATGAGGCTGGGACAGTGAAATGGAGACAGAAAGTGAGGGTTGGGGAGAGAGAAGGAAAACCCTGTATTTTTCAAGACGGAGCACTTGGAGGGGAGAACAGATGAACCTTCTCTAAGCAGGTGCATGAGAAGCATGAGATCAAAAACCCATATCCCTGGGCAAGCAGGACCCCTGATCACACCTTTGCTTGCCTCTGAGAGGTGTGGAGGGCTGCTCCCACATCATTTTCTGCTTCACATACAACACAGAGGGAGCGATAGAGGCTTCTGAATGCTGAGTTCTCTGTAGAAAAAATGAGGTGGAAGAAGAAATGGTCAAGCACCAGACAAGAGAAAGGAGAGCCTGGAGACAGAAGTCTGTGTGTGACCCCTTCCTCACACTAAATGCGAAAGCCAAGTCCTCAAGGGTCACAGTGCTCTGTGCAGCACACAAAACCGTAACATCAATGATCAAAGATGGAGGGGGCTGTTTGTGACTTGGGAATGAGGAGAGAGTCTTTAAATAAGACCCGAGAGTCTAAACATTGGCAACAGAATGAAGGACTTCTCTTCAGTAACATCCACAATTGACAAAGTCACCCTATGTGTACCCAGTTGGAGACATTCCATCTTGTAAAATCAATAATGTGAATGCTACCTAAGAAACCTTTGCAAAACCACAAGGAAAAGGCAGGACCAACTAAATTCTTAAAATCACAAAGGATGCAAGTAGAGAATTCACAGACAGGGTGTAAGTCAAATGGGAACTAAGTGTGTGAGAAGATGTGAATCACAGAAATGCTCATCGAAGCAGAAACAGGCCCCCAGGGCCCACTGGATTCAAGAACACAAGAGGTACTGTGCTTGTTCCACGTCTGGTTTCTACAGGACAAGCCTTCTGTGTATCAGGTACAAGAACACGAGGCCTCCCTCTCCGTCTCTCCCCCTTCAGTTCCTGCCCTACCTCTACTGCTGCATTAAAATAGATCTTCTCAGAGGAGGGCCATCACCAAACTCTTCTTTTCACATCTGCTTCAACTTGGGAGGCGTTGCCAAAAAGTATGTAAGAAATAAACCAAACTGAGAGCAAGGTGCCAGGTGGAGGCGGCCTTCTATCTCCCAGGTCAGCAGCCGAAGCCCCATACAAGCACCAGACAAAGGTTCCTCAGTGGAGAAAACCCTAGAGGTGATTCCAAAGCAGGCGAAACCAAGTCTTTGCAGCAGTCATATCAGTAGGTACTAGTGAAGGCAACGAGAATCTTTAGAACACTCATATGTGTCTGGTTTCCAAGTAATAAGACAGAAAGAGACATTCTCCCTATAAAGGCTTGACTGGACTAATTTCAAAAGCCATAACTGCATGCCCTGGACACTTGGCATTTGAGGAGTCCATGGAGCTCTGAAGCCTGAGAGGGGAAAGCAGTGTGGGATTTAGCAAAAGCTGGAGGAACTGGGCATGGCTCTCGATGTCCAGTGTTGGGCTTGGGCATGGGGCTGCAGAGCTGGCACTGCTGGACAGGTCTTGGGGCAGCTGCCGCAGAACCAGTGCTGCAGCGGTGGCCTCCAAGCCTGGCAGCCAGGCCTGGCCCTGCACGGAACATGAATATCTACTCTCTGACCTGAGGTCCTGCTTGTCCCCAGTCTGGATGAACGCATGACGGCTTCATGGGGAAATGCCTCCAGGGACCCTCAGCAGTGATGCCGGTGTCCTGCTGGCCATGAGGGCCAATCACAGAGTGAGGTTGATGCAGTGCAGGTGGTTCGTCCAGTGACTCAAGAGTGAGTGTCCTGCATGCAAGTCTGCAGGATCCACCACTTGAATAAAATGAGTGTTAGTCGCTCAGTCGTGTCTGACTCTTTGTGACCCTATGGACTGTAGCCCACCAGGCTCCTCTGTCCATAGGATTCTCCAGGCAAGAATACTGGAGTGGGTTGTCATGTCCTTCTCCAGGGGATCTTCCTGACCTAGGAATTGGACCCAGGTCTTCTGCATTACAGGCAAATTCTTCACCACTGAGCCCGCAGGGAAGCTGAATAAAATAAGAGGAGGTGAGGAAAACGGCAATGGGTCGTGTCAAACATTCCTACATCACAGAGCAAAACTATGTGAGAAACAACCATGCTCCAGAGTCAGGCCACAGCTCCACAGGCTGAGGGGACAGTGACAGTCTAGCCAGGAGTCCCAGAAACTGAGACCCCTGGCTGCAGGCTGCAGAGCTCTGTCCAGGGT
This sequence comes from Dama dama, assembly GCF_033118175.1. Lineage (NCBI taxonomy): Eukaryota > Metazoa > Chordata > Mammalia > Artiodactyla > Cervidae > Dama > Dama dama. The sequence continues at coordinate 55,606,044 of NC_083703.1, forward strand.
GCTGACAACTCCTGGGTGCGGTGGTCGGCCCTGGCAATCACCCGCTGGTGTTTGGGGCTGTTCCATTTGGACAAACAGTGGGCCAGCCTGTTGGCAGGGAGGACTCTTAATGGACCCATTGATATTATTTGTTCTCAAAATGACAGCTGCAACTTTCCATTTGACTGGAGCCCTTGGGTAAATTTATTGTTAGCACTTTCTAGACATGATCAAGACATTCCCCTGCCAATTGGTGTGGCTTAAAAATAAATCTGCTCTTTCCCAAATTGTGTGTGCTGGACTGGGTGTCTGTTAGAGGGCTGCACAAAGAAGGCTGGGTTCCTCTCTTCTAGCCCAGGACACAGTGGCCACTCAGGGGTGGAGAGGGACAGACTTGGAGGGAAAACACTCATTTTTACACTGGTGCTGCTTGAAACCTAACAAGGGTAGAGTTCCTGGAATGTGGAAAAGCAGGAGGGAAGCTGGATGGAGCAGGTGTAGACTGAGTGCTCCCGTCGGGAGGGAGGCCGACCCAGCAGGTCAGACTTGGACCAGGCCAGTGCTCCAAACTGGCCATGAGACAAATGCATAGCACCAGGCACCCGCCAATGAAAACCCTTTCTTATTCTTAATGAAAGCCTCCTAGAGGCACCTTGAGTGGCCCAGATGAAAACTCAGCCAGGATTTAGAAGGCTCTCAAGGGCCCTAGCCCAGGTAAGGAGGACTCTCTCCCAGAGAGGATCCAGGCTGCCAGTCCCTCCCTAACTCTGGCTTCCACAGAGGCTTTCACTAGTCTCCTTGCAGAAAAACTCCTTCAAAAAGTCACATGAGTGAGCGAGCTAAGTCGCCTCAGTCATAGCTGACTCTTTGAGACCCTAGGGACTGTAGCCTGCTGGGATCCTCTGTCGATGGGATTCTCCAGGCAAGAATCCAGGAGTGGGTTGCCATGCCCTCCTCCAGGGAATCTTCCCAACCTAGAGATTGAGCTCCAGCAGATCTTCTCGACCCAGGGATCAAACTCGTGTCTCTAAATCTCCTGCATTGGAAAGTGGGTTCTTTATCACTAGTGCCACCTACCATGTATACCCATGTGAAAGCTGCTCAGTTGTGTCTGACTCTTTGAGACCCCATAGACTATGCAGTCCATGGAATTTTCCAGGCCAGAATACTGGAGTGGGTAGCCTTTCCCTTCTCCAGGGGATCTTCCCAACCCAGCGACCGAACCCAGGTCTCCTACATTGCAGGCAGATTCTTTACCAGCTGAGCCACCTGGGAAGCCCAAAAAGTCACACACATTTTACTGAATCTTATTACATCAATGCAGATTTCATGGCTGCCAACCATACTGTATGTCATCTCCCCCATTTCCGCATGACCATGTTAGTTAGGTTTTATGTCCATTTTAAAGAGATGGTGAGGAAAATAATTCATGAGAAAATCATAAGTAATGAGTGTGGGTCACCAAATGTGTTTTTGAAACAGGACTTTATTTCTTCTTAAATGGAATCAAAAAGCTTTTCTGATTTTTAAAAAGTCTTTTTGCATTCCAGAAGATCGTGATATTACTGAGCACTTTTAAAAAAGGAAAATAGCAGACAAATGTTAAAAAGGAAAACATCTTGGCCAGTGCCTCCTGGGCCTGGGGCAATTCCACCTCCGTGGATGTGTCCACTGAAGACCCACGGCCCTCAGCTGAGCGTTGCTTGCTTTCCGTCACGTCTGCGTAATCAGCTGAGCCTCTGTGTTTCGGGGCTGAGTGGCAAAGGCAGATTAAAACAGCGACGGTGTTAAAACAAGATTGTAAAGGTTAACAGACCAAGAAATGGACAAATTACCGCCACTGGCCATGGCCAGCCCCATGCTCTGTCCCTTCTCTGTCCTGCCTCAAGCTGCCTGTCAGGCCTCTGGACCAGCTTCCTGAAGGCCAGTGAGAAAAATCTCTTCTGGACACCCCAGCCCCTCCTGCCCTCGACAAGGTATCACAGCAGGGACCTTGAGGCCAAGCTGGAGGTGGTGGCATATGAGCCTCATGCCCTTCCCCATCAGCCTCTCCATATAAGGCCACCAGAGCCACTTAACTTGAGTCCGATCTGAGGTTCATTTCTTTTCCTTTCTAGGACGCGTCACTTCCAGGCCCACCCCCTGACCTCGTGGGCTGGTCTTCCCCATTTCACGCAGAAGTCATCACAGGCACGGGCAACGCCCCTGCCTTCCACGTGTTCATAGCAGACACCCTGGAATTGTGCTAGGGACGCAGGAAGCCTGAGTCCAGCCCTGACCATGTGGGCCATGAGACCCATGTTTTCAGGCCAGTCCCTCCCGCCATCTCCCCCAATTACACGGGCATCCCAACTTAATTCCCTTTCTCCTGAAGTGATGCCCACAGCAATGTCCACCGGGAGCTCCATAATTAGGCCATTACCGTGAACCGCTGGGTTGGGAGCAGCCATTTGTCAAATGTCTTGTCCAAAAAATGAAAACGAAAAATCCACATGTGTGTGTGTGGGGAGGGCAGAGCATGTGTGCACACATGCTCTCGTGTGTGTGTGTGTGTGTGTGTGTGTGTTGGGGGGGGAGCGTCAGGAAGAACAAATGCCAAACAGAAGGAGGGCTCCCCCCACCCCCCACCATGTCCCTCACCATGGGGTGCCTGGACTCCCGGATGTGCCAGGAGCAGTCCTCCCGGCTTCGGATCGGCCTCCTGCTCAGGAGCACGTCCAGGTCGAGGCCAGAGGAACATTTCTTACACTGCCAGATGGCTCCCACTCCGGGTCCTGTGCTCCCCTGCAGTTATTGGAGCTGCCTCCCAGGACTGGGCCTCACCGGGGACCAGCCTCACTGTCCAGGAAGGCTCATTAGTGGCACAGGGCCGTGTAGGGCCGAGCAGGGCCGCAGGGCGACGCCGCAATTATGTTTGCACCGCCTCCTCCGAGTAAGTTCTTGGCCTCACTGTCAGGCAGTCACCGTCTCAGGAGTCTCCCTCCGGGGCTTAAAGACACTGTGTTCCTGGCTCCTGACACAAAAGTTAATTGGGAAGAGAGCAGTGACATCAGTGTGAACAATGCGGTCTCTGCTAGGATGTGGAGAAGTCGCCGTGTGTGTGTGTGCTCATATGTGGATGAATGTGTATGTTGCACAGCCACATGCAATACCAACATCCCTGAAGTGTGCTACTGTACCAAAGGCTTTGCTTGTCTTATCTGTTTTAGTAACTCTCAAAAAAGATTACAGGAATTGGAATTTTCACTTCTTTATCTGGGGAACTCCTCTGAAGGTTTCCTGATGCAGCTCAAAGGCCACCTCTTCCCGGAAGTCTCACTAATGTCCCCAGCATGTTGCACACTAGGAATTCTGCCCTGTGGGGCCAGGAAGGGCCTTGGAGACAGGATCCCCTGCCAGAGAGAGGCTCCAAAGAGATCCAACCTCTGCTTCCACCCCCATCCCAGAGGGTGTGGCTGGATGTGGGCAGAGGTGGTGAGGTGGTGCCTAGGCAGGCACAGGGAGGCCGTGGCATCTGAACCAGCCACTGAAGGTCATCCAGAGTCTGCACAGTGATACCTACTCTGCCCTGGGTGTCAGGAGGGCAAGATAGATGTCAGGTCACAGGTTAGGAGTGTGCAGGAACTTGGAGCAGGAGAGGAATGGAAGTCAGGGGAGCTGCCTCAAAGGAAGGACAAATGAGCAGGGTGTTGAAGAATGAGTAGGAGTTTACCAGCAGGCGAATAGGGTAAAAATTGTCCTCGAGGTTATGTTAAAGTAACTAACACAGAAGTCTCTGGCTGAGTGCTTACTCTGTGTTAGATTCTCAGAGCAGCCTGGTGATGTAGGTACCATCAGGGTTCCCACCACGGAGATGGGCACAGCCCAAGGCCTTGTGGCAGAGAAGTGGAGGAACTCTGCCTGGCACTGAAGTCTGTGTCCTCAATCACCCCGCGTGTGTGTGCGCTGCCTGAAGACAGCACGGCTGCAGAGTAGGTCCCATCCTCCCTGCCCCAGGGAGCGCCACGTGCTGGCATTCAGAAAGCCATGAGTCCAGGAACTGATGGTCGGCCCCACTGCCCTCCTCTCTCATGTTGCTTTGGCCAAAAATTAAACGATGCAACGTAACCTTTGTGGTTTCATGCAACTCTTGCCCCCCTCACCTGGCCACGGCCCCACCCCTCCAATACCGCATATCCTGCACCTCAGCTATGCTCTTACATGTCCCCCGACTCTCACCCCTTCCCCATATTCATAGCGGAATTCTGGGAGCCAGCTGGTCTTGAGAAACATCTCTTGATAGGCAGGTCATCTGCTTGACCAGAGAGCACTGCTAAATTACAATAAAGCCTCACACCTTCCGTCGTTAAACCCGAGTGAATGCCTGTCACTCCAGCTCAGCTCTGACAGTGGTTCTCTGACAGTGGAAAGGCTGATGCTCTGTCCTGAGGCTGGGACTCCTGAGCACAGAGTCATGCGAGGCACATGGATGTGGGGCTCAGCTTCAGCAGAAATAGGAGAGAGTGTTAGGAGGAGGAAGAGGGATGGGAGGTCCAGCTGATGCAGAGAAGGAGGTGTGGCCACGGCCGGTGATCAAGGAGGCACACAGAGCAGGTTCCAGGTGCTTATCCATCGCTGCCTCTGCCATTAGCTCGGGGCTTGCTTCACAGGAGCCTGCCCTCTTGGAGGGTAAACGTGGTTGGACGCCCCTTCCAGCATGTCCCCAAATCGGGGTCACAGCATCCGTGCCGCCCCCCACCGATCCCATCACCACCTGTTGTTGCAAGCCTGCCCTGCCAGGTTGGGGCTGAGCCTCAGGTCAGCTTGTCCACTTAAGACTCACTCTGCAGCCCTCATCTCTGTCCCATGAGAGCCCTTCCTGCCCCCACACTCACCCCATTCATGTCCACTGTTGGCTCCACTTTCCTGGACAGCCCCCCAGGACCAGACGGCCACGCACAGGGGAGAACAAATCCAGGCATTAGTGGGAGGCAGGGCCTGGGGCCACAGAAGATCCACACAGTGAGGCCAGAAGCTGCCAGGGCTCAAGAAAATGCCAGGAGTAAGGACAGCAGAAGGCTTCCCTGGTGGCTCAGTGGTAAAGAAACTGCCTGCCAATGCAGGAGACGTGGGTTCCATTCCTGGGTTGGGAAGATCCCCTGGAGAAAGAAATGGCAACCCACTCCAGTATTCTTGCCTGGAGAATTCCATGGACAGAGAAGCCTGGTGGGCTACAGTTTATGGGGTTGCAAAGAGATGGACACAACTGAATTGACTGAGCATGCACACACAAGGACAGCAGAAGGAGAGGGGTGGATGGAGGTGTGGGCAGAGCAGATGGAAGGGCCTTCCAGGCCAGGGGTTCTGGCCCTACATGCATGTGCCTGGAGCTCAGGGAATCCATGAATGTAGAGCACAAGCTAGCCCCATCCCACCCCTGTAAGCAGCACACCCTCCATGTTGTCCCAGGTTTGTATCTTGTGCTGCAGCTGTGGGTGGCCTGAGGGACTGATGGTCAGCACCACTGGGAAATTTCAGAATGTGTTAGAGCCACCGCAGGATACTCTTACTTAGCAGGTTAATAAAAATACACACTTCTATGTCACAGATTTGTTTTTCATATTTTGACAACCATATTCCAATATAATTGCTTGCCTTTGTGATCCAACAAGTTTCATTGCATGCATTTGGAAACATTGCTCTGTTAAAGGGCGGGGGGCGTGTCACAGCAGAGCTCCGCCCATCTGGCAACAAGATCAAGGATACAAATACCTCAGAAACAGACACATAGCAGCTGGGGGTGGGAGAACACGGAGGAAGCCGGGAAAGCCCAGGTGGCCCCACTGGGGACTTAACCACCCCCGTCCAGTAACACCATGCATCATCACTATTCTAAACATGAGGGCTCCTGGGACATCAGTCTGTCGTCTGTCGAGCTCACCACTGTGTCCCCAGACCCAGACCAGAGCTGGTGCTCATGACCCAAGAAGGGATTATGACTTTAATGTTTTCAAATTAAATGATAAACAACTTTAACTAAATGGCAGCCACTGGTTTTATTACAAACAGCACACTTGATACCTCTGCTCCTCCAGTTAGCGTTTCCTATGGACACTTGGGGCACTGAGATGACTGGAAAGCATGGGCTTCCCTTGGGAAGCACCTGGCTGCATCCCCTCACGCCACTGGGGCTTGCCACTTCCTGTGGCAATGAGCTGTCAACCTTTGGGTGTGGCCGGTGTCCCCAGAGCTACTGGATCAGGACCCCTCCCCGTCAGCAAGCTGAAAATGTGTGTTGGCCTTGGGAAATCCTAAAGATAACCCACCATGAGTGCCTGTAAGAAGGCTCTTTTGCTTGTCAATATAAACACTTTGAATTCCTTTGTTTTACGGTGGTGGGAAGTCGCTGGCAGGGAGGGAGATGATTTTAGAGGTTGAGATCAGAGTTACTTTACCCCCAGTGCTTAATGCTGCTTTGGTCCCTGGAGATTTCTCAGCTCAATTCAGGCAAACTTGCCCTCTCGCTGAGAGATGTGTTTGTTCCAGGCTGTCGCTGTAACAGAGAGCCCGCATATTCCCAGAGGACCACCCCCTCCCCCTGTAGGCTCACACATTCTGGAGGGGAATGAGTGGCCTCTCCTTGCCCTGAGCCAAGAGATTGAATTTTTATGGGCAGACATTATACCAGGAGGGTTTATGGGAAGCCGTTATGGAAAACGTTGCCATCAACCCAGCCCATGGTCGTCTCCTTGAGTCAGAGGCAGAGCCTGGTCCCCAACAGTTCAATCTTTCCCACCAACATGCTCCTGAAAAGCAGCCCAGAGAATTAATCCACAGGCACAGGTCTGTGGTGTAGGATGCACCACAAGGCTTAGACAGAAGGGACAGCTCTGGAATCTGAATGAGCTCCTGCTTCCTCCATCCTGCATGGCGCTAAGGAGCCTCATAGAATGCTCTTGAATCAATGAAAACATTTTCCTTAAAGAAAGAACGGTTAACTCCTGTATGCTTCTTGTTTGTTCTATGGGACAGCAGGGAGGAACGGGGTTCCCATGATTCGACGGTGTTCCCATGATCAATTCCATGATTCCCTCACAAGCCCCCTTCTCTCTTCTCAGGCTTCTCTGTGGGGAATGGCCTCTGGAGTTCACTCAGGCAGCTCATGGGGCCTCAGAAAGGTGCCTGCCTGTACACTCCAGTGAGAGAGTCTGCCTGGAGAACTTCCCGTGGTTCTGATGAGACTGGACACTCGGGCTGAGAGGCTGCCCGGCACCCAGTCCTTCCTATGTGCAGAGCCTGAGAGGTAGGCCGGGTAGGGGGGTGTACACAGTGGACGCTGGCAGGGGGGTTGATTAATCCCTTAATGCTTTTAGGAAGACAATGGCATTTGGGTTTCCTAATTGTGAAGGAGAGGACCAGGAGCTCACAGGGAGCCAACTTAAACCATTACTGGCCTCTCTTTACCTATTTCCTGTTACGCAACTCAGGCCTAACGACAGTCCCCAAATTGCAGGTCATGGTTTACATCCCCAGTGAGTGGCCAATGCAGACACAAAGCAGGAACTCAGTAAATATTGGGTGAATGGATGGATGGGTCCACAGTGAAGATTTAGTGAAACAACGGGTGCAAAGTTCTCAGATACTAGCTATTAACTCTATCCTATTTATTGGTCTTGAAAAGGAACTGTGCCCGTGTGGCCGGCCCTGGGGCCCAGGGCTCAGCTGACACAGGCCGTGTTTAACACCTGGCGTCAGCGCTGAGGTCCTTTCCTAAAGCGGCACATTACTCCTCCTGCTGCATTTTATCAATTAGAGAGCATTCTATGAGGCTCCTTGGCGCCACGCAGGATGGAGGAAGCAAACAGAAGCACAGTCCGGGGTGTGTTCTGTCCTTGGGGCCCAGAGCCCCAATGGAGCTGGTGCTCAGGGCTGGGAGGGGCTCAGGGTCTCATTGAGCTACAGTGGGCTGTTCTCTGAGCCTGTTTACACACCAGGGAACCGGCCATTCTGGAAACTCCTGCTGCGGGAGGAGGTGAGTCGATTCTTCCTTCTCAGAGGCGGGCCTGTTCCTCCCGGAGCAGCAGCGGGGCAGTTACTGAGATAGATTGAAAAAATCTCACAGCAGATGATCCCGTGTTCAGCCCCTTCTCAGGTGTCCCCGGGGTCTGGCTCCTCCCAGGGCTGCAGACGACCTCACCCCCACCCCCACCCCAGCTGTGCTTCCCACCTCTGAGCCTGCACCTCCACGTGCACCTGGACGTTTGGCTCCTTCTTTCAGTAAATACACAGTGTCTGCCATGGGGGCTTCCCTGGCGGCTCAGCGATAAAGAACCCACCTGTTAATGTAGCAGACACAGGTTCCATCCCTCAGTAGGGAATATCCCCTAGAGGAGGAAATGGCAACCCACTCCAGTATTCTTGTCTGGAGAATCCCACGGACAGAGGAGCCTGGCGGGCTACAGTCCATGGGGTCTCACAGAGTCAGACATGACTGAGTGAGCAGGCACGCAGGTCTGCTGTGTGTCTGGGAGACATCAGCAAACAACGCAAGTCCCTGCAATGCTTCTACTCCAACAGGGCACATGTTTCCTGTGATTTCACAGCTTCCTCAAAACCCTTTCAGGGGCTCTGCAATGTCCAGTGATTTTTATAATAATAATAAGATATTGAACCTAGAGAGTTCTGAAATGGAGGTGTGAGGACCCCACAGACTCCTTCCCCAGAGAAACAAATGTAACTGGTAAAAGTATTTAATAAACAATCATTCAGCATCTTTGGAAATTGTCCTAAGAACATAGACCAAGTGGAGAAACACTCATTCAGGCAAAGGTCCTAAATCACAGTAGGAACAGTGTGAGTCTGAGTCTTTGAGACCACCTGCTCCTTAACCTTAACCCTGCCCCTCCAGGTCATCAAGAGGAAAAGCCTACTCTACGTGGGTGTGGCCGAGAAGACAGGGCTTCCTCCCTCTAGTTTCCCGTTTAGGGCAGCGGGTTCTCTCTGGGAGGAGTAGGACTCCAACATTCCTCAAACCTCCCCCAAGCTCTGTGGTGTGGAATGGCTGTTCCAGGCCAGTGTGGCTGAGAGGTCTGGGGCTCCCTTTCCCCATACACCACTCATAGATCAGAGACCTGAGCATCTGGGGAGGAAATATGTGCAGATGACATATCTAATAATGAACTTGTACCCAGAATGCATAAAGAACTCTTACAGCTCAATAGCAAAAAGATGGATAACCCAATTAAAAATGGGTAAAAGACTTGAATAGATATTTCTCCAGAGACCCAGATGGCAGATAAGTGAATGAAAAGATGAACAATATCATTATTGTGGACCCATCAGAACCCAAGCAAATCACAATCACAATGAGCTGTTGTTGTTGTTCAGTTGTTAAGTCATGTCCAGCTCTTTATGACCCCATGGACTGCAGCATGCCAGCCTCCTGTGTCCTCCACTATCTCCCAGAGTCTGCTCAAATTCATGCCCACTGAGTTGGTGATGCCATCCAACCATCTTGTCTTCTGTCACCCCCTTCTCCTCTTGCCCTCAGTCTTTCCAAGCATCAGGGTCTTTTCCAGTGAGTCAGCTCTTCATATCAGGTGGCCAAACTATTGGAGCTTCAGCTTTAGCATCAGTCCTTCCGAAGAATATTCAAGAATGATTTCCTTTACGATTGATCTCCTTGCAGTCCAAGGGACTCTCAAGAGTCTTCTCCAGAATCACAATTTGAAAGCTTCTATTCTTTGGCTCTCAGCCTTTCCATAATAAGCTACCACTTCACGTCTACTATGAATAGGAATCGATGTAATAATAATTTAAACAAAACCCAGAAGACAACAAGTGTTGGTGAATATGTGGATGCATTAGAACCCTAATACATTGCTGATGGACTGAAAATGATGTAGTTGCTTTGCAAAATGATAACTTGGCAGTTCTTCAAAATGTTCAACATAGGACCCAGCAATTTCACTCCTAGGTATATATGCCAAAGAATTGAAAACATATGTCCACACAAAAATGTGTAAACAAATAGTCCTAATAGTTTATTCTTAAAAGCCCAAAGGTGGCAGTGATCCAAGTGTCTATCAAGGAAGAATGAATAAACAGAATGTGATAGATCCACACACATTACTTTCCTGCAGCTGCTCTAACGAATGACTACTAACTCAATGGCTCCAGACCACACAAATTCATTACAGTTTTGTAGGCTGGAATCTGAAAAAGATCACAGAGCTGTGTTCTTTCTAGAGGTCAAGGAGAGAAACTGTTTTCCTGCCTTTTCTTTTTTTTTTTTTTTAATATGGAACACTTCACAAATTTGCATGTCATCCTTGCGCAGGGGCCATGCTAATCTTCTCTGTATCGTTCCAATTTTAGTATATGTGCTGCAGAAGCGAGCACTTTCCTGCCTTTTCTAGTGTCTAGAGGCACCTTCGTTCCTCAGCTCCTGGCCCCACATCACCCCAACTTCTACTTCCATTGCCACATCTCTTTCTCTGACTCTGACCTGTGGCTCCTTCTCGTATAAGAGCCCTTGTGATAACACTGCACCCACCAGGATGATCCAGGGTAATTTCCTTATCTCAAGGTCCTTTTTGGTTTGTTTTTTGTTTTTTGTGGCTGTGCCATGCGGCATGTGGGTCTCAGCTCCCCAACCAGGGACTGAACCCTCATCCCCCGAAATGGAAGTGTGGATTCTCAACCACTGTATTGCCAGGAAGTCCCATAAGGTCCTTAACTGACTCAACCTGCAAAGTGTCTTGTGCCATATGCAGTGATATAGTCACAGCTTCCTGAGTCAGGAGTAGACCTCTTTGGAGGGCCATTATTCTGCTTATGATATCATATTATGAAAACCTATTCATCAATAGAAAAGAAAGAAGCACTGATAAAACTTCAAAACCCATGAACCTTGAAAACAGCGTGCTATTGAAAGAAACCAGTCACAAAAAACCACATCTTATATGATCCCATTTACATAAAACATTTAGAATAAGTAAATGTACATAGATAGAATGTATGTTGGTGGTTGGTTGTCTAGGGTGTGTGTGTGTGTGTGTGTGTGTGTGTGTGTGCAGTGAGTGGGAGGTTAGGAGGGGAATGGGGAGCAACTGCTAATGCATATAGAGTTTATTTTGGGGTGATGAAAAGGTTCTAAAATTATATTAATGGTGATGGTGGCACAACTCTGTGAATATACTAAAAATTCTGAATTTTACATTTTGAAAGAGTGAATTTTTTGGTATATAAATTTTATCATAATAAAATGGTAAAATGGTGAGTGCCTTGGCAAAAACCAGGGTCATGAAGTCATCATGTTTTTCATCACCAATACTTCACTGTGGGAAAAACATTATTCCATTAAAGAATGTCCTTGTTGAAGCAGAAGCAGAATTAATTTTATTAAACCTTAATATATTTCTTTTTATTATCCAGTGTGATGAAAGGGAAAGTTCAGATACATACCAAAGGGAACTCTTTGTCTCGAGGTGAAGCACTTGCGTGACTGTTTGAGTTGCCAGCTGAACTAGCTACACTTTTTTTTTTCATGGAAAATTATTACTTCTTAAAAGAACAACTGACAGGCAAACCATAGTTTGTCATCACCCAGTGTTTGGCAGACATTTGCCTGAAGATGAACAAAGTGAGTCTGTCACTTTGAGGAAAACAACTGACAACATTTGTTTCCAGTGATAAAATTAGAGCTTTTTTTCAAGCGAAAATTAGATTTCAGAAAATTTGTGTCTGTTATTGTGAGATTGAAAGTGTCCCAACAATGAAAGACTTTTCAGATGAGACTCGTGGCGGTATTAATAAATGTGATTTTTAAAATATTGTATGACTGAAGCTACACATAACGCAGAAAAACAACAATTTCAAAAGGCTAAACCATGATGTTTTAAAATTACTCATCAGTTAGAGACTCATTCTAAACATAAGACAGGTCCATGGATTTTAATTTAATGGAGTATGAGAAGTTCAATGAGATGGTCTCAGCTTCCCACATTGCAGCTAGCCTTTAAGAAACCAACAAATCAACTTTTGGTATAATATCAAAGAAGAGTATCCAATATTATCTGAAAAGATGATTAAAACACACACCACAAATCTGAGTGAGGCTAAATTTTTCCATATATTTTTCAACCCAAACAACACAACACATAGGGAATGCAGAAGTAGATATAGCAGTCTTTTTCCAGACATTGAAAGAGTTTTGCAAAAATGTAAAACACTGCTGCTCTTGTCACTCATTTGGTTTTGTTTTTGTAAAATATGGTTATTTTTCATAAAATGTGTTATGTTAGCAATGTAATGGGTTTATTTTTCTTATTTTTAAATGAATTCATCAACAACTAGTTTCAAATATCTCAGTTCCAATGTTTACTGTGGTAAATATGGGAAGATTTCACCTGTATGCACAAAAACGCTTTGGGTCTTGAATGATTTTTCAGAATATAAAGAAGCCCAGAGAACAAACACTTAAGAAGTGCTGGTAGACCCTGCTGGATGTAGGCAGGGGTGGTGCTAAGTGGGGAGAGCAGGATGAGGAAATTCTGAGCTCTGAGGCAAGGAGACAGGCTGCTGACCAGACAGGGTGGTCAGGGCAGGTCTCAGATGGATTGTGTGGGGTGAGCGATGTCGTTCATATGCATGCACTGAAGCCCGAATCCCCCAAGCACCACAGGATGTGACTGCATTTGCAGACATGAACTTCAGAGAGGTGATTAAGGTGAAAGGAAGTTGTATGGGTTGGCCCTAATCCAATATGACTGGTATCCTTGGATAAGATTAGGAATACACACAGAAGGACTGATAATGAAGCTGAAGCCCCATACTTTGGCCACCTGACGTGAAGCACTGACTCACTGGAAAAGACCCTGATGCTGGGAAAGATTGAGGGCAGGAGAAGGGGATGGCAGAGGATGAGATGGTTGGATGGCATCACTGACTTGATGGACATGAGTTTGAGCAAGCTCTGGGAGTTGGTGATGGACAGGGAGGCCTGGCGTGCTGCAGTCCATGGGGTCACAGAAAGTCTGACACAGTGAGTGGCTGGACTAAACACACAGAAGAGAGCTGATGGAAGTGAGAACGTAGGGAGAAGACGGCCATCTACCAGCCAAGGAGAGAGGCCTGGGGAGGACAAGCCTTGATCTTGGACATCAACCTCCAGAACTATGAGACAATACATTTCTGTGTTTAAACCTCCCAGATGGCAGTCTAAGCAGGTCTGGGGGAGTCATACAAGAGCTGTGGAGCTGTGAAGCAGGTGGATATAAGGAGGAAGGGCATTCTGGGCAGGGGGAACAGGGAGCAACAGTGCAAGTGCCTAAGTAACAGCTCCATTGGCGACTGGGACTGAAGGATGGCAAGAGCGGGAAGAGGGTGGGTGGGGACTTCCCTCGTGGTCCAGTCATTAGGATTCCATGCTTCCAATGTATGGGGCGCAGGTTCAACCCCTGGTCAGGGAACTAAGATCTCACATGCTGTGTGGCCAAGAATTTTTTTTTTCAAAGGAAGAGGGTGGGTGGCGACAAGGGTGGTTGCTGCAAAGGCCTTACTCTGCTGAGTGAAAAGTGGACTCTGGAGTCCTGGGGGCTGCCCAGTGATGGGACCTGGTCTGGGCTTTGGCTCGATCCCTCCGCTGTTTTGGACAAGGATCAGGGGTCAGCCAACTACAGCCTGCCCACCACCAACTGATTTTGAAAAATAGTTTGGTTGGAATGCAGCCATGTCCGTTCTTTTACATATTGCCTATGAGGGCTTTTCGGGCTACCGTGTTGAGTAGCTGAGTACAGGAAGCAAAGCTGAAAGTATTTACACTCTGCCCCCTGAGAGGACAAGTGTGCAGACCCCTGGCAGTGACGGTGGGGATGAGTGTGGATCAGAAGACAATTTTGTCCCTCAAGCACAGAGTTTTCAAAACTGAGAGTGCTATCAGCCAGGTGACAGGGTAGGGAGCCCCAAATCCTTCTTCCACAAGAACAATCATGTAATAACAATACATAGATCAATTGCCTTTGAGAATCCAGAAACCAGTTAAGAGAGTCCTGCATCTGAGATGAACCAAGAAGAACCACATCAAAATGGACAGGAAAAAGTGTGACATTTACTCATCCTAGTCCTGCCCCCAGCACAGAAGAATATGATTGATTAAAAACTCCCAACTCTTGGCTGCTCCCTTGGGAGGGAAAGAGAGGCATGAAACATGGGCTGATACTCTGACTTTTTAGGGGTCTGGCTGAGAGACTAGCTCCTGCCTTGGATGAACCTAAATGTTGACAGGGAAGGGAGCCAGGTTGAGGGCCGCTGAGAACAAAAGGAATTCCATGGCAGTCCAGCACCAGAGAGGCTGAAGTGCCACAGACAGAAACTAGGGAGAAGTCCTGAGTAGAAACAGGCGGTCCTCAGATGGGAGGTTACATGGACAGCAGAGAGACTATTATCACTAGAAAAAGTCTTGAGAGGTCTCCAGAATCTTTAACTGGTGGATTGGTGAAGGTCTATCTCTATAAGCCAGATTATAGAGACTGAGAAAGGCAGTCATTTTTTTTCCCCCAAATGTGCAAGTCCCAACAAAGAAACACAGAAATACAGATGAACCTATTTGCAGGGCAGGATTAGAGATGCAGATGTAAGGAATGGAGGGCAGGGGTGGTGGGATGGTGGTGGTGAGGCGAATGGGGACATTGGGATTGACGTGTGTGTAAAATAGAGAGCTAGTAGGAAGCTGCTGTCGGAGAAGGAAATGGCAACCCACTCCAGTACTCTTGCCTAGAGAATCCCGTCGACAGAGGAGCCTGGTGGGCTGCTGTCCATAGGGTCGCAGAGAGTCAGACACGACTGAAGCGACTTATCATGCATGCATGCACTGGAGGAGGAAATGGCAACCCACTCCAGTATTCTTGCCTGGAGAATCCCAGGAACAGAGGAGCCGGACAGGCTGCCGTCTATGGGGTCACACAGACTTGGACATGACTGATGCGACTTAGCAGCAGCAGCAGGGAGCTCTGCTCAATGCTCCGTGGTGACCTGGGGGGGTGGATGGGTGTGGGTGGGAGGGTGGAGATGTATGTATACGTATAGCTAATTCATTTTGTTCTACAGCAGGAACAAATACAACATCGTAAAGCAACTATGCCCCAAGGAAAAAAGAACAAATTAAATCTCCAAAAATCAACTTTAAAGAAATGGAAATAAATGATTTACCAGATAAAGGATCCCAAATAACCATCATAAGCTTGGTCAAGGAAGTAAAAGTTATCAGAAAGACAACTAAATGAAATTGGGGAAATGATGCATGAACATAATAATGTACCAACAAAGAGAAACTATGAGGAAGAAAGAAGCAGACACTCTGGAGCTGAAGAACACAATGATGGAATCGAGAAATTCACTAGAGGAGTTCAACCTTGAACCTGACCAGGCAGGAGAGAGACTGGAGAACTTAAAGACAGGGTATTCAAAATAATCAAGTCAGAGGATCAAGAAGAAAACAGAATGAGGAAAAATGAAGAGGGCCCAAGGGATTTACAGGACACTATCAAGTGGAAATACTTAAACATTATGGGAACCTAAGAAGGAGAAGAGAAAGTGGCAGAGAGTCTATTTGAAGAAACAGTCAGTGAACATATCCCAAATCTGAGGAGAGAAACAAATACATTAATTCAAAAAGCTTAAAGGTGGCTCAGTGGTATAGAATCAGCCTGCCAATGCAGCAGACACAGGTTTGATCCCTAGGTCAGGAAGATCACCTGAAGGAGGAAATGGCAACCCACTCCATTATTCTTGCCTGGAAAACACATGGACAGAGGAGCTTGGTGGGCTACAGTCCATGGTGTCACTAAAGAGTCAGACACGACTGAGAACACACACACACAGACCACCAACTATGTTACATCTAAAGAGACCTATACTGACATGCTATAATCAAACTGTTAAAAATCACAGACAAAGAGAGAATCTTAAAAGCAGCAGGAGAAAAACCACATTTCACACAGGGGCTCTGGTAAGACTGTCGGTGGAGCCTCAGTAGAAATCTTGCAGACTAGCAGGGAGGGGTGAAGCTTCCAAGTGCTAAAGAAAAAACTGCTAACCAAGAAAACGGCGTCTGGCAGAACTGCCTTCAAAAATGAAACATAAGGGACTTCCTTGGTGGTCCAGTGGCTAAGACTCTGTGCTCTCAATGCAGGGGGCCCAGGTTTGATCCCTGGTCAAGGAACTGGATCCCATGTGCTGTAACTAAGAGTTCTCATGCTGCAAGTAAGAGATCCTACATGCCGCAACTAAGACCCGGCACAGTCAAATAAATAAATTTTTTTAAAGGTAAATTAAGACTTTCTCAGATAGACAAAAGCTGAGTAAGTTCATCAGTAGATCTGCCCTGCAAGAAACACTAAACGGAGACTTTCAAGTTGAAATAAAAAGATACTCAACAGCAAAATAATATGAAATATCAAACCTTCTGGTGGAGGTGTCTATATAGATAAATAAAATGCCTGTAGCATCATAATGTTGGAGTATAAATCACTTTTAATTACAGTGTAGATTTTTTGTTAAAAAAAGCATAGAAAGTGACTATAAATCTTTGTGAATGAACTTGCAGTATAAAAAGAGGTAATATGTGTCACAGTAAGATAAATGGGCTGCAGGCATGTAAAGCTTAGTTTCCATATGTGGTTGGAGCTAAGTTCCTATCAGCTTAAGTGAGAGTGTTACAACTTTATGTGTTTTATGTAATTTCAACAGTAACCACAAAGAAAACACCAACAGAATAGACACAAAGGGGGATAAGAAGGCAATCAACATACATTATCATCGGCCTCTGGGTGTCCTAGCATCTAAAGTGAATCTCTTGCAGACAGCATGTTGTTGGATTTCTTTGTCTTTTTTGATCCATTCGGTCACTGTGTGTCTTCTAATTGGGGGGTTTAATCCATTTACACTTAGAGTGATTACCAATAGGGGAGGACTTACTATCGCCATTTTTACTGTTTTCTGTATGTCTTTTCCCTCTTTGTCTCTCCTTCCCTCTCCTGCTGCCTTATTTTATGTTTTCAGACTATTTTTTTTTTGCAGTGACAAATCCTTAGTTAGACTGAGAAAAGATTCAAATAACTAAAATTAGAAAGGAGAGAGAGGGCATTACCACCAATGCCAGCAGAAATAAGTAGGATTATAAGAGAATACCATGAACAATGACGAGCTAACAAACTGGATAACCTGGGAGAAATGGATAGATTCCTAGAAACATCTGACCTACCAAAACCAAGCCATGAAAAAAATGAATAAAAATCTGAGCACCCTGTAACTAGCAACTAGAAATGCTGCCAGGAGAGAGGCAACCCCTCCAGAGCCTGCCGGCAGACCCTTCATGCCTCCTCGGGACCGTTACTTTGAAAGACGGGTGATCCCTCGTTTCCAGAGAACCGCTACACCCACGTTGTCAGAGCTGCCGTGCTGTCTGGACGTGTGAGAAGCAGTGAGGGGAGATCGGGTTTAATGTGCTCATCTCGGGAATTTGGTCTCGTAGCTGCCAGAACCGTCCTGTTAGAACATTCCCTGATGGCATCACTGTGCTGCCGACAGGAGGAGGTGACTGTCGCCCTCCACTCTCTCGCCCTGGCCCCAGGTCCTGGCAGCTCGGGGTCCTCGCCGATCCTGCGTGACCGGCTCCCTGGGTGGCTAGGGTTGGCTCAGGCTCAGCTCCCCGTGAAGCCCTCTCCCCTGCCATGCCCTGTCCCCACCCCACCTCCTGCCCTAGGGAGGTGCCTATTTCTCCGGGGCTCAGCCAGCTTCCCACTGACACCCACAGGGCCTGTGGGAATGGGCAACCTCCTGTATGTGCCCCCCACCCCGGCCCATCCCAATCCTCCCCACAGGCTGTTTCTTGACATAGAATAAAGCCTCCTCTCACTTCTGAGCACAGAGGAAACGCTGCTTCCCATGGGCGCCTCCCCAGACAGCACCTCTGCAGCGCTCGCGTGCTGAGAACCTTGCAGTTTGCAGTCGGAGTGGAGCTGTCTCAACACTCATCACAGACTGCAGGCTGGTGAGGGTGGCGCGCAGGGCGCAAGGGCTGTCCACAGGGAACCCCCCGCGGGACCCCAGAGGACCCACCAGGGCCACTCACACCTTGACCAGGTCTTCAGTGAGTGGCTCCTGTGTGCTGGGGACGCCTCTCTGGGGACACGACTGATAAAAAGGCACCGTGAACGAACTAGCAGAGTTATGTACCAGAGCGGGGAGGCGGATGGCAGACAGACGGGCAGCACAGAGAGAACTCAGGCAGAGTGAGGGGCCAGTGGGGCAGGGCAGGTGGGGCGGATGGGAGGCGGCCTTGAGGCTTGGGGAGCCGTGTCCTCGAGACCCTGGCAGATGCTCTGTTGGACCACTGCTGTGTCCCACAGGAGCGTGCAGACCTGATGGTGAGAGTCACAGACAGAGCAAGGCTGGGCCTTATTCCTCAGAGTGGAGCCTGGAGACTCAGGGACCCCCAGCGGTCAGCCACAAGTATCTGGATGGTAGCCCAGCACCCAGAGTGACATCAGGACGGTGGACAGTGTGTTGACTGCTGCCCTGCCCCTGACCTGGGGCCCACAGAGCCCCTCAGACCAGGAGGCTGCCCCATGGTCAGAACCTGGCAGAGGAAAGGCTCTGTGTCCTGCCCGAACTCCCTCCAGATGAAGCATTCCAGAAATCTACTGATTCCAAATACTCTGTTATTAAAATGTGCAAGGAGACTACTCATTTCCTATAAAGAAAAATGTTTTTTTGCCAGAGAGTCAGTGTGGGCCCGAGTCTATGGTTGCTGACACAGTGGGGGAGAGCCACCCTGTCCCCAGGGTGTGGTGGACACCTGCATCTCCCTGCCCATGGGGTGCTGAGACCCTGCAGGCTGCGAGGAAGGTCCCTTCCTGCCCAGTGGGCACCAAGGCTCCTGGGATCACATGTAAAGCAAACCTAAACTTGCCTCCAGGGTGCCCGGCTCAGGGCAGCATTCTGGCTGGTTCTGTCTGTGCTGTCAAGTCTGGACACCAGCCCCATGACATCCCCCCTCGCTGCTCCGTCTATAAATCTTGCACAGGGCTGACCTCTCTCCCTCTGATCCCTTCACATGAGTCTGCCCACAGCAGTTGAGTGAACACAACCTGCATTTCATCAATTACCTGGGCTCTTGGTATAAAACCCTCCACAGCGCCTCTGTCTGTGGGGCCACCGGGTTCTCTCCCACCCCAGGGTCCTTGCACCTGCTTTTCCCCTGCCCAAGGCTCCCTCCCAGCCCTCCTTCCTGCAGGAGGAACCTCAGCTGCCCCTGGCTGCCCCTTCTCAGGGAGAACCACTCTCAGCACCGGGGGACCCCTCGGCGCTGCTGATTACAGTTTCTGTTTATGGTGTTGGTTCACCTGCTTTTAATTGCCTCTCTCCAAAAGTCTGGGGGTCCCTGAGGCTGGAATCTTGTCTTTCTGTTTCACCCTTGAATTCTCATCATTTATCACTTTATTTGGCACACAGTAGGTGTTCTACAAGTGCATTTTGAAAGGAAGATTCAGGAGAGCTTTGGCTTCTCTTGTGGACTCACCTGTTTCTGTATGTCACTTGTTGAATTATATAAGCTACAGGCATATTATATTCACAGAAAATAACAGAAATTTTCCAGCAGAAAAAAAAGAACCTAAAAACTTATACATTAGAAACAAAGTTAAATGGAAAGGTTAAAACAAACCTAACTTAATTATTTCCCTTCCGCGAACATTGAAAAACTCAGATGAAGAAGAAATCACTCCTAATTAATTTGCATCTGTCTTAAATCCAAATGGAGCCTTTTTGTTTTAACATCACTTAATGCTGAGGCAGAGGAAGAC
Organism: Dama dama; assembly: GCF_033118175.1. Taxonomy (NCBI): domain Eukaryota; kingdom Metazoa; phylum Chordata; class Mammalia; order Artiodactyla; family Cervidae; genus Dama; species Dama dama. Next base: position 55,625,867 of record NC_083703.1, read on the forward strand.
TTGTGTTTTTAAAGACAAATGATTTGAGTCTTATTTTTAAGTCTCCACGTAGCACAGATAATTCTAAGAAGCTTGTTTGGCAAAAGTTAATCAGACATTGGAGATTAAATTTTTCCTTTATAGTATGCACACATTTAAAGTTATGAAGAGAAATTCTAAGCAAATAAATCACGCTTTATAAATTACTAATACCCAAGGAACAGATTAAGACATGTGGTGAAGTTGCGTTCCAGTCTCAGATGTGTAGGGACACACACATCTCTGATCTACTGTCAAACGGCTCTAAATAAAACAATTAGAGATGTTTGCATATATTTATCTTCTTGTGTGTTTGTACGAGCGGGATGCCAAGAGTGTGCTTGGAGCTGCACAAAAGATGAAACAGGACGAGGTCTCAGCCCTCGGGGCCTGCAATCAAAGTGAGGCAGATAAAACAATTCAGACATGAAATACATCAGTTGAGAAGGCTGTTAAAATTTATGAGGTGCAAGGTTTGTTGGCTTTTCCAGGAAAGGCAGAACCAAGAGGGGGGGCCAGCTTACTGAGAACCACCGTGGGTGAGTAAGTTCCAGGAGGAAAGTTGAATAAAAGATACAAGTGCCCTGTACTGGGAGAGAGAAAGAGTGGGTGGGGGTCTGCGTGGGGGCCGGCTGCGGGCGGGAAGAACAGGGCCCCCAGGAGCAGAGCCCCCAGGTAAGAAAGCCAAGGACCTGCGCCTCAGGCCTAAACGGAGACTCGGTTTCACCTCTGGGGGGGGGGGGGAAGTGCCATTGCTCAGGTGACCACTGGCATCTGGGACTGGTCCCTCCATGTAGAATTCAGGGTCCTCACTCTACACGTCTCATCCTGCTGAGGGCCTGGAACTGCCCGAGAGCAGGGCTGGTCCTCAGTGTGAGCTGAAGAGAACAGAGCCCTCCCTGCCCTGGTTTCCTGCCCAGACCCTGCTTCTGGAAACAGGGTGACACCTCGGACCACAGAACCTCAGACTGATGGCTACAGGAAGGAGTCCGTCCTCTCTCAGGGCCCGGGGTTCAGTGTTAACTCTGTTAAACTGCTTTGGAAAGCAACTTAAAAATCTGGAGCTTTCTCAGTTTGCAAGCCCCAGTTCCATCTCTTTCCCAACTCTGGCTTGCTGCAAGTAATAGGTGATGCTTCCAGAAGAGCCATGATCCTGGCATCTGGGTAAGTAGTTCTCAGGCCCCACACCTCAGAAGGATCCCTGAAGCTAGAAAAGCAAGTTCTCATAGCAGCACGGTAACATCACTTATGTCTCTAAAATGGAAGACAAATCTGTGCACGCTTAGGTATGTTTTTAACTGTGCAGGGAAGTAAACACACGAGGCAGTAAACATGGTTACTCCAGGGGAGAATCGATTGAATGTGGGGCTGTTGCTACTCAAATGGCACGACTTGACTTCCCAACGATAAGGAATCACTCATGTGATAACTCATGCAGTTAAAAATGAAATTTAACAGAAGATGCCAAAGAAAGTGGCTGCTTTCTGTTGCTTAGTTTTCCTTCAGGAAAGATGCTGGGTGGGCTACCAGGAGGCTGTCAGTCTTCAGGTTACCTGCTTCCTCCTCCTCCCCCCCATCCAGGCTGGGGTCTTCCACACTCAACCCCCCAGGTAGGGCCAGCTGGTGCACCAGAAACAAAGTGCTGTGGAAGGTGCTGGTGGCCTGGCTGCAGGTGGGTCGGTTGGGGAAGGAGGGGGATGTGGGCCTCTTCCACCAGCACCCCCCTGCCACCCTCCCACCCCACTTGCCTTGCTCTCTGCCAAGGACTCTCTTCTGATCCTTTGAGCTGAGACAAGACTGCAACAGGAAGACGGAAGCCTAATTCGCAGTCTCAGAGTCAGTGTTTCTTGGTTAAACTGACTTGGAAATCAGTGTAAAAGTCCAGAAGAGAAGACGCTGTGCTCCCACCCCCAGTGGGGGTCTTCAAGGATGAGGAAGTGAGCAGAAAGACAAGGACCAAGTTGGAGGGGGAAATGCTGCTTCATTGTAGTGTCCACACCCCACCTTCTCTGCCCCACTTCAAGCTGCCGCGCTCCTCACCCTCCTCAGGGGTTTCTCCCTCCTGTTGCCCAGGAGACCGGAGGCCAGGTCTCCACAGGGTCCCTTCTCCACTCGTCCTCTCCCCCTCATCCTCCCCTGTGCCTCCTCTGGTTCTCAATCTCTCTACAGCAATCAGATGAAGACCCTGATGCCGGGAAGCTGAGCCACCTTCTCCAGCCCCTGCATCATCTCTGCGCCCTGAATCCCACAGCATCGTTCTCCACACCTCTTTTTTCAGTCGTGGGGCACCCGGGACAGCAGTGAGGAGGGCAGCTTCCCCCTCCCACCTTAAGCTCCATAAGCCACATCCGCTTCATCCACACTTCTATCCTCAGACTTTTTAGCACACAGTAGGCACTCAGATGTTTGTTCAGTGAATAAATTAATGATTGAACCACAGTGGGCAATTTCTGAACTGTTATTTGATTGCTTTGAGGTGTGCATGTGTGTGCATGCGTGCGTGCATGTGTGCGTGCGTGTGTGTGTCTTGTCTCCCACAGTCTGGTGCATTCTCCAAAGATGGAGGCTAAGAGCAGGACCTGTGGTCCCAGCAGCCTGGGTTCAGACTGCATCTCTGCTACTCACTGCCTGAGTGACTCTGGAGGTCACGCCAGTTCCCTGTGCCTCACATTCCTTGTCTGCAGAAGACAGATGCTTCATAAGGTTATTGAGAGCATCAGATGAGTTAATGTGTGTGAAGGTCTTAGGACTGTGTCAAAGAACCCATCCATGGTGAAGAGTGTTGGCTGCAATCTTCATCATCATCACCATTAACATCACCATCACCATTATGACTATCACTATCATTGTCATCATACCACCATCATCATAACCACCATCACCATGACCATCATTATCACCATCATCATGATCGTCACCATTATCACCATCATCATGACCATAATCACCATTATCATCACCACAATTATCACGACCATCATCACCATTATCACGACCATCTTGACCATCATTATCATCATCATCACCATCATCATCATGACTATCACTATCATTGTCATCATACCACCATCATCATAACCACCATCACCATGACCATCATTATCACCATCATCATTATCGTCACCATTATCACCATCATGATGACCATAATCATCATTATCATCACCACAATTATCATCACAATTATCACCACCATCATCAGCATTATCACGACCATCATGACAATCATTATCATCATCATCATGACCATTATCATCATCACCATCATTATCATCATCACCATTATCATCATGACCATCACTATCACTGTCATTATCACCACCATCATCATCATAACCACCATCATCATGAACATGATCACTATCGCCACCATTATCACCATCATGACCATCATCACCATTATCATGACCATCATCACCATTATCATGACCATCATTATCATCATCAAAATTATTACCACTGTCATCACCATTATCGTGACCATAATGACCATCATTATCATCACCATCATAATCATGACCATCATGACCATGATTATCATCATCATCTCTAAAGCTCCACCAAACTTCAGCAGGGCCCCACAACAGATCTTCCTATTGAGCTGACATCCTATTGAGCTGAATTTGGGCAAATAATCAGAAAGAGAAAACTTCCTTTGAATATGAAAATTGAAAATTAAGGGGGAAATGATGCATAGATAACATATAAAGAAGAGATCTGCATCTGAACAATCCTAATAAATAGAAGTGATTTGCTGGTGGGTTTAGAATTGACAGGACAGGAGGAGGTAACGACCCAGGCCTGATGGGGCAGGGAAGACCCAGGGTGAGGAGAACTTCAGCCAGTCAAAGGGGAGATGGCTGGAAATGAACAGGAGCCCACGGTTTGAGCCTATGCTGCTCCACACAGCACTCAGCTGTGCAGATGGCGTTTCCCGGCAGAAGCGCTTTGCTGGAATGTTTCAGAGCAGACCTGTGGCTGGGTGCCAGTGCTGCCACTTACCACGCTGGCCACCCTGAGCCAAGATTCCTGAGCTTCAGGTCCCACTTTCCTTATCTGTGTTGTGCAGGAGGAGGAGCAGGGAGCCTGGTGTGGGTGGGAGTGGGGCACGGCAGGCTCTGCACACAGCAGTGGCCGACCGCAGGCATGCAGAGGGGATGGAGGGCTGTCGGTGGCACCCTTGAAGGTGACCTCCCAGGAAAATGCCATCGCTCCTTACGGGGAAGCTGCGTCCTCCTGACAGGCTTGTCCCCTTTTGTCTCAGTGACCGATGGCAGGCAAATATCCCATGGGTGGGAGAGCTGGTGGCCAGGCTGGGCGCCCTGCGCTCCTCACCTCCCTTGGGCAGCCATGGCATGGACTGCCCTGGAGCTGGCAGAATCTGTGGGCTCTGGGTCACTGCTTCTGTCACCTGGGGGTTCTTTTTCCCTCAACTCATTATATTTTACTGTTGTCTGAGTGAAAATCATATTATGCAGGTGGCACGAGTGGTAAAGAATCCGCTTGCCAATGCAGGAGACTCAAGAGAAGCGGGTTCGATCCCTGGGTTGGGAAGATCCCCTGGAGAAGGAAATGGCAACCTACTCTAGTATTCTTGCCTGGAGAATTCCATGGACAGAGGATCCTGGCAGCTACAACCCATAGGGTTGCAAAGAGTTGGACAGGACTGAGTGAAAATCTACTGGGACACCCTGAAAACCTTCACCTCGCTGTGGCCAGGCAACGTGCTGCCATTGGAGACAGAGCAGCAGGCAAGATTGGGGCTTTTAGAGGGAGAAATAGACTAAATTTATCCATTAAAGACAGGCAATCACAGAGTTGGAGAAAAGCGTGGAAGAAAACTGAGTGATCCGGCAGTGGGCAGAGCAGGCACTCTGACTTGAAAGGGGGTCAGAGAGGTCTCTCTGGGTGGAAGGGGCTTCTCAGGAAAGGAGTGGACACTGCCGTGGGCACCCAGGGACCAGGATAAGACACCCCAGGCCCAGGAGCAAGGGGGTTGAGTCTAGGCTATCTAGAGGCATAGAGATTTTATTCCCGGAGCAGGGGTGAAGCCAGTGGTGGACCTTAGCAGAAAGAATCCTGACCTTGTGCTTATTAGAGGTCCCTCTATTGTCTGGAAGGCTTGCACAGGTGAAGTGTTGTCCTAACCTGGGTGTAAGGGGGGAGAAGTCGGCGAGGGGAGGTGCTTCTAAAGCCCGAGTGATACAGCAGCAAACACAAAGCCTGAACAGTGTGATGTCACAGACAAGACATTTAAATGTGGAAAGAAGGGCAAGTGGTGATGCTGACGTGACTTCAGTGAGAAGAGAGAGAGGCCAGGCTGCCCGGAGAGGAGGGGTCTCCTCGTCCACTCCCCTGCAGGTCCACTTGCTCCTTCTCCTCTCCCAGACGTCCCCACACAAGGTGGGGCTTTTTGCCATGAGGCAGCTGGGAAGGCTTCCCTGAGGAGGGAGCTTAGGCACATATGCTTGTGCTGAGATTTGAATGACAAACGCTGGGAGGACCACCAGGGTGGCGTCCCATGATGATGACAACACTACCCAAGGACAGGCTGGCCCGCACGCTGGCGAGACCCTAGGACCCTGAGATGGCTCCACTGGGGAGGGTGACAGAAGGGGCCTGATGCTGCCCATGGCCATCAGCCTCCAGGAGAGATTTCAGGTATTGGAGAGAGTCATACTGTGGGGGCTGAGTAACAGCATCCACAAATGTCCATGTTTGAACCTCTGGATGCTGTGAAGATGTCACCTTCCAAGGCAAAGGGGACAAAGGCAAAGATAGGATTAATTAAGGACTCTGAGATGGGAGGTGACCCTGGATTCCCTGGGGGCCCAATGTTGTCACAGGGCCTCATAAGAGGGAGGTGGAAGGGTCAGAGAAGGGATGTGATGACTGAAGATTTTTGCTGCTCCCTGACCATGGAGGAGGGGCTAGGGGTCCAGGAGCCCGGATGCCTCCAGAGGCTGGAAAAGGCCAGGATCCAGATCCTATCGTGAAGCCATCAGGAGGAACCTCCCGCTGACATCTGGACTTCCAACCTCCGGAACCGTGAGATCATAAATCTGCTATTTTTAGACCCTCTCTGTTCATTTGTTACAGCAGCAAGAGGAAGTGAATACACATGATATGTCCACTCTTGCATATTTGGAGCCAGGCTAGACAGGCAGCTCCTAGGATCTCCCTTGTTCATGCAGCATTTCTCTCTCAGGCTTTCTGCCTCTTCTGAGAACCAGACCAGAAAAGAGCAAGACGACCCTGGAGGAAGACTCTCCTGCCTCCCCTTCCCTATTCTAGCAGAGATGTTGCTCTCTAGGTCATGGTTGACTTTGGGGTGTGTTCACTGGCCGTTGGTTTGCAGATAAGCCCTCATGGACAAGAGGCTGGGACCCAGGCCCTGGACAGACTCCGTTTGGTGACCGTGACTTCCCCAGGCCCTTGGGTCCCAGAGAGGCTGCCTGCTGTCACTGACTGTGGCTCAGGGCTCAGGGGGTCTCTGTGAGGCTCAGGGTCACCTCGACTTTTTGGGGAGTCACAGTCCTAGTGCTAAACTTTTGACATGAACAAAGCTGGGGGTGGGGAGGTCATGCCCCACTCCTGAAGCCCCACTGTACATTGCTCAGTATGATTTCACTCTATGTTCCTGCACTTTCACAGACATGGTCTGCAGACAGAGAGGCAGAATCATCTAAACAAGGCATCTCGGCTTCAGCCTGCAGAAGACACACAACAGACTGACTTCCCTCCTTGAGTCTCAGCTCAAAATCAATGAATTGCCTTCACTGTACGGGCAGCGCAGCCGAAATGAGCTGCGTACTCTGCTAATTAAGGCGTGAGAGGTCTGAGCTGCATAGGCACCAACCAGACACGCGTGAAGTGGTAACAAAACACACTCAAACATTAAAAAAAAAATAGAATTTGCCTTGACTTTATGCAGATTTCTCCCCTTTTTACACCAACTCAAGTCTGTAAATCAAGGCCTGTGCCCCAGGTTGCGTTATAAACAGAAAGGGTGCGCTCCACAAGTGGGATGCTCTCCAGCTGATAAAGATGCAAGATGCTCGGAAGGGGCTGGGTGAAACTCAGGTGCACAGATGTTTACTCTACAGTTTTATTTTTATTCAGAAAGTGTGTGCAATTTAATTAGCTACTTTATTTTATAAAAAAAAGGTACATTTTGACTCCAAGAGCTTCTGAATGACTGCAGTAGAGGGGGAGGGACCTTCCCGGTGAGCAGCACAGTTGCTCACCTCGGTTTGACTGGACCTTCATCGTGAAGGCAAATGTCATCCGGCTTTGTTTGGAGACGTGCCCGTGACGACAGGTGCCCCCTCTGTGCTCTGTACCGGGCGTGGGGGTGGAGGATAGGGAAGTGAGCCATACCGAGGCTCTGTTTTCATGGAATCCAAATCGGGACCTCGCTCCAAGGCAGGAGGGATTCAGAGGGAAGTCCTCCCAGGTCACCTGGCTGCTCCTGGTCCTCCCACTCGCTCTTGTGGACAGGGTGTGGTCCTGTGGATGCGAGTCTGAGGAGTCCTGGGAGGAGCAAGTGCAATGCATATTTGCCAGTTGGAACCCATCATCTCTTTTGGGAAGCCCTTCACCTCCATCTCAAGTGGGTTTGAGCAGGACAGGCCCTCTCCCCTGGTGCCATATTTGGGCTCCGAAGAGATGACCCGTGTTGCCCGCCCCTTGGCCACAGTGGTTCTGGGGTGGAACCCAGACCTGCCAAGGCACAAGGGAGAGGAAGTGTCTCCTCTCCTTCACAGACCCAGCAGGGGGACACTGTCCTCTCTTCCGCTGGGTGGGGTGCAGCACCACCTCACTGCAGGCGCGAGGATGGGACCTGCTGGGGGCTGGGCAGGGGGAGAACTGGAAACTGATGGGAGGATGAGGAAGAAATGATGCTGTGATGACATGAGCTCTCATCAGACGAATGTTGGGTTTGGTTTTGAGTTCCTCGTAACCCAGACATTGCACAGCAAGGAAGAATATGACTCGTGAGGAGGTGGCCCGACAGGCAGCAGGCTCCTGGCAGAGGGACACCTCGAGCTGCCACCTCCAAGGACCATCCCGTGAGGTCTGAGTGTGAATGCTGAGCTGCAGACCTTGTTTCTGACTGCTGAGCTGTGAACGGTCTCTCTGGACCTGTCGCTCATGGCTCCAAGCCCAGGCCAGGGGGAAACCAGAACATCCCCAACTCCTTTGCATTAACTTGAAGAGAAAGTCGGCAGCTACATCCAGTGAAGTCACAGAACATAGTGGTATAGAACCTTCTGACAAACCCAAAAAGTGTCACCGTTTCAAGAGAGCCAAGTCTGCTGAGACCCACACGGCACTCACACATAGTTTCGGCCCCAATCCTGCCCGCCTGCCTGCTGCCAGTGGACCATGAGCACAGCATTCTGTCTGTCTGGGGACCGGCCTCTGCTCTCCAGGCAGTGGATCCTAAGCATCACAGCCACCCCAGGAGTCAGGCCCAGACTGGTGGGGAAGCTGCATAGGTACAGGGGCTGGGAAGGAGGGAAGTGGTCAAGATTCTGTACTTCCACTGCAGAGGGGTCGGTTTGATTCTTGGTTGGGGAACTAAGAGCGTGCGGTGTTTTTTTTTTTTTTTAAAAGGATAAGATGGGAGAGAAATGAAGACAAGCTTTGCCTGTTCACAGCTTTGCCTCAGGCTAGTTTGCTTCTAAGGCGGTAGGAGTAGGGAAGACACTGATCAGAAATGTTAATTGTGTCAAGACACACACACCTCTTCCCACGTCCTCCTGGGGCTGCCCAGGGCCACCACCAGGAAGATTTAATCAGCAAGGTGGAGCCACCTCCTCCCACAAAGGCAGCTTCCAGAATGCTGAGAACAATGGCCTCTTCCCAACATGCTGCCCATACACCCAGCCCACCAGCTCCATTTGTCCTCCCTGGGACCCAGACCCCAGCCCATAGCGTGTGTGGGGAGGAGAGAGATTTGGCTGAGCTGCAGTGGACCGTAATGGGGTCCTTCCATCACACAGATCATCAACAGGCAAGAAACCTGCCTGGCAACAAAGGTAAATATCTCCTTGAGCTTCTTGCAGCCATCAGCTGAGTTTTCAAGCCTGCTTTTTAATTTTCTACTGCACTTTATGGCTCTTGCAATGACTTTCTTGTCTGGCATTAAAAATAAATAAATCTCCCAAGACCCTAGAGTCCCGAGGCTTAATGGGGCTAATTGTGGATTTGCGTTTTCAGTCTTACAGACGAACTGCTTAGGGGCACAGATAAATTAATGTGCTTCAGACAAGCCCTCTTTCTTTCTCACCATTTTCGAGCGCCTAGGACGAGGGTGACACGTGGGTTTCTCTGGGTGCCGAGTGACAGTAGTGGCTGCCAAGAGGTCTGAGCTGAGCAGGTTCACAAGTCTCCATCTAACCCAGCTGGGATTGATTAGTGATGTCTGCCTCAGGTGAGGGGGGGAATGGGTTTGCACAGATGTCATCATTTCTCCAGCCCACATCCATGCATGGTGCTGTCCAGGTGCTGAGGAGATGGTTAAGCCAAGTGGCTGGTCAGACAGGCACCAGTGAAGCCAGGAACATAGGTTAGAGAACAAGGTTAATCCATCCAAGCTTGGTGTTCTCAGCACCAAGAGGTTCTTTATTCTCTCACAACCCTGACGTGCCACCTACAAACACCACTGTCTGGAAGAAGGATGGAGGTGGAGGGGGTTAACAGCACCACTGGCGCTTAACCCAGTGAGGATGGATCTGAAGTGTCATCTCGCTGGAGGAAGAAGCTTTGTTTTATGTTCACACGCACAAATGTAATAAATGTCAAGATGCAACCAGCACTGAGAAGCCGAGCTCCCAGGAGCTGTGTTCCAGTTCCTTCTGCAGCTTCAACTCACTGCCGTGCCTGCTGCTTCAGAAGGGAAGCACACACCCTCTGGGGCCATCCTTCACCTCCTCCACGTGTCCCTCCCCACCCCGCAACATCCCACTCAGAAAAGCTGATCCCAGGAGGAGCAGTGTCTTAGAGCCAAAGCCCCAGCCCCTCCCATAGTTTCTCTCCCCACTCCGACCTCTTCACTGAATTAAATCCTATTTATTCCCGAGATCCCAGTTCACATGTCCCTAGGGAAGCTTGCATCCATCAGGCCACGCTCCTTTATTCCTTGCTCTGTAGGAGTCAGCAAACATTTTTTTGTAAAGGGCTGAGAGAGTCACTCTTTTAGGCTTTGCAGGGCATATGGACACTTTGCAATTGTTCAGTATTGATGTTGTAGCATGAAAGCAGCCATAGACAATACATAAACGATGGACATGGCTGTGTTCAATAAAACTTTATCTGCAAAAACAGGCAGGGGGTCATAGCTTGCAGACCCCTGCTCTATAGAGTCACATTCCTTTCTTCTTACTGCTCTTTTTTTCATTCCAAGTTTCGATTGTCTTTCATTAACAGATTTAAACTCTATGAGTACAAATTGTTTTTTTTTTTTTTTTTTAACCACTATGATAGTCCATCTGACAAATGCTTGTGAAATGTGGCACTGAGCCTGATGCTGGAGCTGTGTGTAAGACATAAGCATGTATCCTGAGAGTTGTACTAACACTGACAGGAAAAACCTCTTCCCCCTCTCCTTAAACTGGAGAACAGGTAGGTTTGGCTCTGCCATTGCCAGTTTATCTCACTGAGGGGACAGCCTTGATTGAAAGGAGCCAAATTGGAGGTGGCAGAAATAAGAGACACCAGACCCAGATGATAACATCTTCAGCCCCTGGTTCAAGCCACAACTGAAGGTATTGTCTGGATTTCTCTGCTACTTAACTTTTTTATATTAGTTACTTTGAGTTCAGTGTGGCCACCTTCAGTTGAAAGAGTCCTAAATGAAGAATTTGATTAAGGAAATATGGAGCTCTGACCCTATTTTGACACTTTTCTAGTGCCTCAGTTTTTAATGTGGTGGAACACTCCATGAGTTCATTAATAGGCATCTGAGCTGCACTGTGGTTATTCCTGTCTATCCTGAGGCTCTGCCATATTAGTTTTCCCCTCGCTGGAACAATGCCCGGGTGTTTAACTGGCCACCGTTGGGGCATATGGCAGTTGGCACAGCTATGAGAATCTTGGACTTGGCCCCAAGCCCTTATGGGTGAGGACAGAGCCTGCAGAATAGAGCGCACAACCAGTTCCTACAGCAGAGCTGCAGACGCATCCCTTCACGGAAGAGCCGGGGCTCCCACTGCAGATGTCTCACCCTCTGTGACTGGCAGGTCAGAATCTGCTCATCTGACCAGAAACCTCTGTTTCTCTTATTTGGGTCATTTGCTGAGGCTCTGAGTTATCTTTTTTAAACTCAAACTGAAAATTACATTTTCTCTGTTAAATAAGTTAAATAAGATCCACAAGATTCCAGTGGCATTCACACCTGGAGACAAAAGTGGGTGGGGCAGTAGCTGGCTAGGAGCAAAGGATGCAACTGTGTGTGATATTTATCTCCCCACAGCGATGTGAAGGCAGTGGGCACCACTCCTGGTGTGCTCCACGGTGCCCCCATTACACAAAATACCTGCATCTGTATTCATTTCATTTTCCTCCTTGGGGCTCATGCGCCTCACGTGAGCATAGCCTTGCTTGGTGGAGCATGCATGCGGCTGTCTACTCGGATGGCGATAGTGTGAGATCCCCTTTGAAAATATTAATCTTGGCATGGTTACAAGTGAGGAGATGCTCTTTTGAGTCTGATGTATGGGCTGGGCTACTGAGCTGAAAAGGAGGGGAGGGCATTTTCCCACCACAATCAGGAGAGCGGGAACCTGAGGGCTCAGTGAGGGAGGGGCCCCAGGCCACAAGGGTCAGCTGGGGCTGCTGGTGAGAAGTGGATTCCTGGAGCACCACCCAGGGTGGGGGACTAATTGGCTGGAATGCCCAACTGCAGACCACTGGCTTCACTGTGCCCCTACAAGTGCCCTGATCAATCAGCCCGAGGCTGAGTGGGACTCAGGAGCTGTAGCAATTAAAACTCGTGCCTGCTGTTCCTCCGGGGTGGGGTGGGGGAGGGGGTGAGGGTGTGAGGATGCAGGAAGAGATGGTGCGGGGAGGGGCACGGAGTTCCTGGCTGCGCTCGAGATGTTATCGGCACACAGCTTTCCCTTCCATCTGTCCTGGTTTGAGTGTATCACGATTGTGTCTGTGTGCAGTTTACGGACACAATCACAGTTGTGATATGAGGGAATTTCTGCCAGATGAGGACCCAGAACACAGAGGCTGTTGCCACTTTCTCTTCTGCTCCTAATGAAAGGGTGGTATTAGCGAGAGGGCATGTGGGGGGGGCTGACTCCTGGCTCAGTGGGCACCAGGGCCTGGGGTCCCCTGAATGGCGTGTGCCAGCAGCCGAAGACACAGGCCGCACATGTGACCCCAGGCATGCTCACAACTCCCTCCACCAGCCTTGTCTCCTGATCTGTGATGGGTGACAACCACACACCGAGGGGACCCCACAGGGTTGTGGCCAGGTTCAAGGGTCATAACGTGCTCTTGGGACCTCAGTTTCACTCTCAACAGCATCTAGCCTATCCCCCAAAATGCCTAACCAGGGACAGTTCCCCAGAAATCTCCAAATCCTCCCTTTTTTTGGGTTTGTTTCTGAAACGAATCTCAAGGTAAATGCCAAAGTGAGTCCTGAGCACTGGGTGGGGCTCAGGGCTTGTCTCATAATAGGACTTCCACCTTCCCTCCCTGCAGTTACTAGGGTGGCATTTACTCCACCTCCCTTCATGTTGGGGGTCCCTTCATGATGGGGGTCCCTCCATGATGGGGTCCCTCTATGATGGGGGTCTGATTTCCCAGGTTTGGAGCTCAGCTGAAATTGGAACCCCCTCCGCAGACAGCTCGCTCTCCCTAGAGGCAAATTTTATGCACAGGTGGGTCTGCAGGTGGAGCCCCCATGGCCCCAGCCAGGAAGGGCTCCTGTCCCCAGCTATTTGTCTACAACAGGGACTTTAAAAAACAATTGTGGTTGAAAATTCATGGCACAAAATTGTGCATCTTCACTGTGTTCCAGTGAACAGCAGTGTTATCTCCACACACCCATCACTGAGCAGAATCTTCTCATCCTACAAAACAGCAACGGTTCTCACTGAACGATGACCTGACTTCCCCTCAACCCTAGCCCAGGGCTTCCATGCTCCTACTTCTGGGGACCTCAGATAAGTGGGATCCTATAGCATTTGTCCCCCTGTGACTGCTCGTTTCAGGCAGCATCCTGTCCTCACAGTTCATCTGTGTTGGCAGATGTCAGATCCCCTCCCTTTAAAAGGCTGACTAATATTCCGCTGTGTGGCCAGCACACAGTCGTGTGTACCCACTTCTCTGTCCGTGGAGCACTACAGGATATACATTCTAAGTGGGATCTTACAAGAAGGGGGAACTTCTCAACAGCCCCTACACAGTCAAACACAACACACTTGGAAGAGGAAGAAAACTCCAGCTCTGGTTCCCATGTATCTAAGTTCTCCTTCCTTGTGGCCACCTGCAGTGTTGTGCACAGAAATGATTCTTCTGTAGTGAGTGGTGCAAACCGAGACAAGAAAACGGTAACCACACAAGGCCGTGGGGAAGGGCCTTCTACCTGGAGGTGGGGCGGCAGCCCAGGGCCCAGGGGTGATCCCAGGGCATGGTCTGAGCTTCCCGTCTGGATTGGCAAGGCTGCCTGAGGATGGCCGGCAGGAGTTGTGTGCCTCTGCTGCTGCCCTCGAGCCTTCCATCCTCCTCTCAGGCTCACACCACACCCGGGTCCCCTCACCTCACAACTCGGATAACTGCACCCAGGCTGGCCCTGGATCCCATCTAAGTGAACATTCCTCCCTCCCTTGACCTGTGTTCTGCCCTTCCACCCACCTGTGCAGGAATATCTGGGGGAACCTCTGACCTTCACTGTGGAGAACGAAACACATGAATGTGTATCATATATGTTATCATATGTCACATATACACAATTAATCTATGGGACACACAAGTATCAAAGACAAAGGAAAAGCCCATTTTAAAGCAAAGTCAGCTCAGCTCAGAGCTCATGTGACTGATCCCAAGCTCAGGCAAGGTATCCACCTGAATGTCCATTTCCTTCTTTGATCAAGCCTGCTTCCTGGAAGCTATGGCCCTAGAACGAGAAGTGCTACCAGCTCCAGCTTGTTGTTTCACTCGTTTAACGCTTGGCTCCAGGGAAAGCTACACCCAGGGCTGAATCTTGCTCTGTCATCTTCCAGCGGTGGGACCCTCTGAGTCTGAGCCTCAGTCTCCTCCTCAATAGCAACAGCATGGCGCCTGGTACGAGGTGTCACTCTGAAAGGTCCTCAGGGCGCAGGGGGTGCTCAGGAGGATGGGAAAACCCTTCCTGTTCCTTGCAGCAGTGAAACTGCCTCGTTTCAGCTCCTAAAGCCTCAGCTGCAGCTGCAGCTCTTGGGCTTCTGTCAACTGGCCCAGACCCCAGGCTAGGTCAGCTAGGCCCGACTCTTGTAGAAAGATGGGTAGGCATTGCCTTGCAACTGCCTTGCAGAGGGTCTCGAAGGGGCCTCCCTGTTGAGTGGAGATGCCTACCTGCATTTCTGGCTCTCATAGGAACCTGGGAAAACCCCGAGTCCTAAGGTCGCTGAAGCTGGGGGACCTGTCCCCTGCTGGTCCTGTGCTCACCCACCCTCTGCTCCAGCAGCCCCGGAGATTCCAGCCCTTAAGCCCCGCTCTTTCCTGGGCATCTGGGGGACTGTGATGAAATGTGGATGCATGCCAGCATCGCTGGCCTTAGCTCGGGATAAATATCTCTGAACTGACAGAGGCTGCATACTTGCTGTGGCCACGGACAGCAAGCCCTGGGGTCCTGTTAAGATTGGGGTCGAAATTCCTGTTCAGACCACACATAATGCTCGTTGGTAGAGGACTGCCGACACACCCTCATTGGGAGCTGTTGTTTCCAGAGTGAAAGTCCACACCTTGTCAGAAAGCAGCCTTCAGGCTGGGTATTGAGCCGCCCTGCAGCTGCAGGTCAGGGATGCAGCGCCCTGTTTGCTCAGAGAAGCACGAGGCAGCAGGTGAGGTGGGGGGAGGCTCCCTCACTTTGCAGCCTCAAGACACACAATCTTCCTGTCTCAATGCAGTCTCCCTGCCTTCTGCATTAGCGCAGACACACTTATGCACCCGGGCTCCACATTTTCTTAGGAGAAGACAGCAACTTCTCAACAGCCACTACACATGCATACAATTCTCTTGGAGGAGGGAGAAACACCAGCAGCCCCAGGGCATGGCGGAAAGGCGATTAGCATTTATTACAGGAGCATCATCACACAATGAGGTCAAGAAGTTCCTCTCCCACTTCTGATTCCCCCTGTCAAGCACCCACTTTATTTGGCATCACTTCCCTGGAACTGGAGTTCCAGATCAATAGCCCAACGACGCATTGCAAACACAGCCGTCCATACATACCACTCCCCCTACTCCCAGAGCACCCGTGCTCAGGAAGCAAAGGACTCGATGCCCAGGCTGAAAACAAGACTACCTCTTGTCACCCACCTTTTCATTGCCATCCTTAGGGTGGCCCCAGAAGATCCCGTTCCTGGGAAGATGCAGCACAGATCAAGGCTGCAAAAGCATTGGGTTGCCAGGGCCCACCACCCATGTCTGCAGCTAGGCCTGCGTGCAAGAGAGTGAAGACGACCCAGAGGGCAGCAAACTGTCAGGAGCAAATGTTTCCTCGAGGCCAACATGTTTCCAGCGAGATCTCAGATGCAATGAGCAGAGGCAGGGGGATACCAGGTGTGCTCAGAACCCCAGTCTTGGCTCTGTGGGTCCACAGGGACCTTCTTCCCAGGCGCTTCCCAGAGCAGAATCAGGAGCCATGTCATAACATAGCGAGTGTTTGCCTTTGAAGATGGCTACTTGTACATTCTCTCCTGGAGCCAGGAGAGAGGCAGGAGTGAAACAGAGCTGCTGTCATGCATGGCCAAGCTAAGGCTCTCACAAGCTCGTGCCCACGTGCTATGCCTGCAGCCGGTGGGAACAAACCTGACCAAGGCAGAGGAGGTGGCCTTGTCACTGGAGCTGAGCTGCCCAGGGGTGGGGGATCCCACTAGGGCCTGCAGTCCTGGCAGGGCCGCGATCTCAGGTTGGTGAGACCTTTCCTCTCTTATCCTGGGATAATTTGCTCAGCCACAGTTTACACAGAAAGACAGCTTATTTAACTTTTCAAATTAAAGCTTAAAAGCCCCTAATTAAACCAATAAATCAGAGCTGTTCCCGTGGGAGGGCGGAAGGAGCCAGACGGCCTCTGGATCCCTCCCTTATACGCTGCCTGAGACCTGAGTGGCCGTGGTACACGGCGACATTTGCTGCTCTGCCAGCCCGACTGCGAGGGATGCCCTAGGCTCTGGTCCTGCCAGATGCTGTAGGGTGGGGTGCACATGGCTGGCCCCTACCAGACCCCCCCAGTTCTCAGGTGACAGTCCTAAGAACCAGGGAAGGACTGGGAACCCCCACACTGAGGCCCTAGCAGCCGAGTGAGTCAGGACTCCAGGGAATCTTGAAATTCCCTGAAGTGGAATGGGAATGGCATTACCACCATCCTGGGCCTGGACTTTGCCCAGAAAGAGGGAATATCAGCAGCTAGACCTGGAGGAGAGCTGATCCTAAGCCAGAGGAGGATGAAAGCTTAAATGTGTGTGTGTTTTTGGTTCTTTTTCTACCTAGGTTAGTAGAGCAGGGGTTGCAGATGTTTTCTTTTCTTTTTTTCAGATGTTTTCTGTGCAGGACCAGAGAGTAATTAGTTTTTGCTCCGTGGGCACCAAGGACTGTTTCACAATGACTCAGCTCTGCTGTGGGTGCAGGAAAGGAGCAGAGATAATAAATAATAATAATAATAATAATAATAATAATAAAATGGCCAGACACTGTGTCTTCCAAGACAATGTTGTAAGAGGAGGAAGCAGGCCAGGCTGGGCTCATGGGCCACAGTCAGTCCCTGCCAGGGCCCATCAGAATAAAGATGGTGACCCCCCCTTAGTACTGCTTTTTATTTTGTTTTATTTTCTGTACTTTTAGGCTGTGTCATGCAGCATGTGGGTTCATCCTTGACCAGGGATTACAGCCCCTGCATTGGAAGAGCGGACAACCAGGAAAGTCCCACTCCCATTACGTTTCATGGGATTCTCCTAAGGAATAGGATCCCTCTCCTAATTCCACTGGCCAGGTGCAAGCTGAGGCAGACATGAGGCTGTGGTGGCTTTGGGTCCCACTAGCTGTGTGGCCCAGAGCAATTACTTACCTGCCCTATGTTTCAGCTTCTCATCTGTAAAATGGGGTAACAGCGTGGCTCCTCTTAGGGGTGCGGAGAGGACTAAAGTGAACTAAGTCCACAGAAGCCCCTAACACAGTCGCCGCTTCAATTCCCACCAATTGGGCATGGTTTATGTACAGTTGCCAGATCCAAAGGATGGAAAGAGAACTGGTATCTGATTTGCTACCTTTACTATCAGTCCAAAAAGAAATAGTTATTCATTTGTGAGTCTGTACGCACCTAGGGGCTCAGAGGTGGGGGTGGCTGGAGGGGCAGTTGTGTCCAGAAGCAAAGGCAAGCACTTCTAATGACTTATCCTGGTGGGACCTGGGGGAGGGTATGCACAGTCCCTACAGGCCCTGCAGGGTGGGAGGTGCTGTCATCTACATGCTCCACGTGAGGGTCAAACAACCTGCTAGGAACTGGTACTTGGCAGCCTGGACCCAGGCAAGGGGAGCTGTCACTCTTAACTCCTTGGATATAATGACACCTGGAAACATCCATGGAACAACTTTTACCATGATGGTTACATGCACTTATAAACCTGAATCAACTGAGTTGCTCCTTTAAAAGACACATGATTTTAGAATCTGTTACCCTGGTCTTGATAAAAGCAACCAGCATCCGTGGGCAAGAAGCTGCTGTCCGTGGTGCTGATGCCAAGAGGGCTCCCAAGGTTTTCAGCCACGCAGTATTGCTTCACCCAGTAACCAGATAATCAAAGCCAATGTCCTCATACAGCTCAGCTCATCTTATCTCTGCAGACACTGCAGGGGACTCAGGACACCTAACAGCTGATGGCAGGAGAGGGAGGTGAGTAGGTGTTTGGGAAAATAAATGAGTTGATGTCAATGGATGAAAGTTTCAGATGTGTGGTGTTTGTGTTTGAAGTATGTGCAGCTGAGGATCTCAGTGCTCCCAGAGGGCCAACATCTGCTTATGAGTCTTGGCAAGCGAGGGGACCCTGGGAAGCCAGTTGCACAGCCCCTAGGACAGAGAAAAAGGATGGAGAAGCCCCCAAGAAGACTCTGGGTGATCTTTAACTGCAGGATCAGAAGGTGAGGCCACCACTTTGCCTCTCTGACCAGTATGCTGGCTCTCGCTGGTGACACATGGATCCTCCCTTCTCTGAACAAACCATATGTTCCAACGAGCAAAGATGCTCTTTCCCTGTCGAGCTTCCCCCAGGCATGCCCAACAGGGAGACGAGGATTAGTCTTTAAAGCCACTTAGCACAGCTGGTGACTCGTCAGTGGGGGGAACATGAGGCTGGAGCCAACTGGTAGCCAGCAGCCCATTTGGAGGCCCAGCAGCGGTCTCCACAGGGACTGTTGCTTTCTGGCAGCTCTGGAGGCAAGGACGCTGCTGTGCCTGTCAGAGGACCTTCCCTGTGGGTCAGCATGAAGTTTTCCCACCACTTCTACATGATTGATACCGACTCTGACTTTCTCTCTATGGGTTTGCCCCCTTTGCACCTCAGCTTACTCACTTGTGAAAAGGGACAGTAATAGTATCTGCCTCACAGGCTGTGATGAGGATTTAACGAACTACAATAAGTAGAGTCATGGGAGACATTAGATCAACGATGGTGATGACATGATGAAGATGATGTGTTGACAGAGGGCAAAGGGAGAGCGTGTGGTACATGATCCCTGACTCTTCAGGCTCTGGGGTTTTCATCAAGGCATCTTCAGGGGCCCCAGCACATGATCCAACCGTGACCCTCATTCATCTCACATTTGTTCACTGAGCATTTACCATGTTGTGAGAGGCTCTGTGGGGGGTGGGGGGGAGGAAGGTGGATGGCAAGGGTACAGTGAAGTACGGGGGACAGAGGATGGTCCCATGATCACAGACAACCAGAGCATGCTCTTCTCCAATGCCTCCAGCACTAAAACAAGAGAAAGGCTTGGAAAGGAACCTGACAGCTCATGCTGCTGCTCTAGAACTTAACTTCTCTGTCTGTACTGTCTGCAGTGAAAATGGGTGAGAAGATCAGAGAGAGGGCTTTGAGAACCAGGCACAGCCAGTGTGAGGCTCTCAAAAGGATGGTCCTAGGGTTCAGGACCAACTCCTTCTGGGGACAGGATTCCTGGGGTGAATGAGAATTCCTCTTTGTCCTGGACATAGAAGAGAACAGCATAATCTTATACAAAAAACCACCATGGGCTGAATGAGGTGAAAAAGATACCATTTCATTATTACCCAGTAATCACAGTTTGCCCTGGTATGCTGTTATCACATTGGTTAAAAAAAAAGTTCAGAATTTAATGAAAGTGAGTAAAAGTAAAACTAGTCCATCAGAATTCCAACTTGAAAACATAACCATTCTCCTTCTAACTGGCAATTTCTGTATAAACCCCAACCTACTACAAGAACCATTTTATTGTCACAGCTTGAAATTTGTTCTGAATTACCTTGATAATAATATAGACATCCATTCAGCAAGGCGTACCACACCGCTAATGGATCTCGGAGGCCTAATTTCTAAAATCCAGTGTTGCAGAGTTATCGTATAACTAGAATTAGTGATGCTCCACCAGAACAAAATGGCCTGAGTTTGTCTTTGCATGATTAAAACGCAGGTAGTTACACATTAATGTTGTTAACAAGACTTTTCGGATTCCAGCAGGGCCATCCATCCGAGAAGTTCACAAACAATACTCGCGCTCTCTCTGGTTGCCCCCACCCTGGAAATTTAAGTGCATCCAATAGTGCAGTGATTCCGTTAGAACAAAGGCTCAATTCAGAATAGGACTGTAAATGAGGGGCAATTTTGCTCACGAATTTTATCTCCCTTTTTCCCTCTAAGCTATCGGATAACAGCCATCACATTAAGAAACTCAATTAATATATAAGCAGAATCTATCGTAAGTAGATCCAGGTCTTGCTGTACATAAAATTTACTTCCACTCGAAGGCAACCTTGGAATTGAATTGCTTTTGCACAACCAGTATTGTCTTGGTCAAGTTACATGGAATGAGAGGTTTCTTGGACCAAAAGTCAATAATTATGGCCTGCCGCCATAGTAAAATGGGATCCGCCACCGGGTTCTGTAAGTCGCTCTGTGGGAAAGTGGCCACCCCATACATATATTTACTGTCTGTGGCTACTTTGGGGCTCGAAGTGGAGTTGACATGATAGAAGCTCCATGGCTGCAAAGCCTATAATATTTGCCATTTTGGCCCCTTTGTGGAAAACATACCTTGACTGCTGCTTAGACCACAGAAACTTCTAAACCAGAGCGAGCTGCCTGGAGACGGAGGAGCCAGGGAAATGAGGGTGCCTTTGCCAGTCCAATTCTCTGTCCTTTGTTCCCACCGGGCCAGTTCTGACCTTTGTAGTGATCAGCTCACGGCTCGTAGGGTACCTGCTCACCCATGAACGCAATACCCAGAAACACCCAACAGCAAGGATAAAACTTAATAAAATTTTCACTAACTCATCAACGGCTGACCTTACATTTGGAAAGACCCAGAAATAAATTTCTCTTTTGATTAAATAGAAAATCGATTTCCAGTGACATTTCTATTCATCAGGCCCCAAATCGAGGCAGGAACCAGTGCCCCAGGAGGAGGACTGGGGTGCCCTGGGCCCTGCCCCTTTTCTGTGACACCCCTGAGCAGAACCGAGCCCCTGCATACCTGTTCGGGGCAGACACCAGGGTTGTGTGACCTGAGGCTTCGGGATTTCAAGGATCTACGCACGTGACCCCTGGGAACAGAGCTGCTTGGTGAGCAAGCTGCAGATTGCATGTGTTCAGAGGGCATGCTACCTGAAGTGGGAATCTGAAGTCACAGCAGTTCCCTGTGATGGATAAGAGGGGTCCTTGGGTCCATTTGTTCTCAACTGTGGTTCAGTTAAGAAACATTCCAGTTCACATGTGGACTCTGGCCAGTTCACTTGAAGGACTTTTCATTTAACACAAATGGGAAGAGCACCCAGGGGTCCTGGCGGTTCTGAGAACACAGTCTCTGCACAGAGGACAGATGGCCCCCACCCCACCCCCAGAGCCTCTCGCTCTGCGATGTCTTTCTTCTCAATCACAAAAAGGTCTGAGTGGCTACCCACTCCTTTCTGAATCCTGGGGGCACACACACTGTGAGAGAACCAAGCCTGTGTCTGCCCACATCATCCTGGGTTTATTTTCTAAAAGAGAGCCAAGCTTTGAGGACTTGGTGATGCCCTCATGCACACTCTCATTGACAGAGCCCATGCTGGGGTTACGAGAGCTCTTCTGAGAGAGGCAGAGGGATGTGTGTGTGCTTCCCCGGGAGGCAGGGGTGCCATGGGCCATCCCACCACACCGTGGGAGGGTGTCCGAGCAAGAAGGGTGTGGGCCTTGCTTGGAGCTGCAGGCAGGAGCAGACACAGGCTGTCTCTTTCTTTAACACCATTTTTGATGTGTCATCAATCATTATGGGCTGTCCCCATGGAGAAGGTATCATGGAACTGAGTTGTCACACAACTCAAAACCATGTGCCTCCCGCTAAAAACAGGACTTTGTCTTACCTCCTGGAGCAGTGCTGATGATTCCTTGAGGTGGGCGGGAGTTGTTTCTAAAAATGAACGCTCTGTGTGATTTAGGTAAACTTAATATGATAAAGGAAGGTGCTCTACCAGTCTAATGAGCCTGTAACTCATCGTATGGGTCCAATTCATCCCAAACGGAATTGCTGTTTATGTGGAGTTTTTGAGTAAAGGGTGCGATTTTGTGATTCATCACATCAAATCCGTTTCAGTCCCTGCACAAATGGCTCCAGAGGCGAATATAATCAGAAAGATGGAGAGCAGCTTGTCCTTGAGTGTGGGGCCTGGTGCTCCAGGCAGAGGGGGAGTTGGGTGGGGCAGGCAGGGCTGTTGGAGCGTCCATGACAGGACACTGTCCTGCAAGGAGGGTGGACAGGTTACCCCTCTCAGCAGGCTGGGTGAGCCTCACAAATGTTGGGGTGAATGAAGGAAGCAGAATTGACATGGATGGTGCTGGGTGCTCCCCACACATGAGACTTGCCAACAACATGGGTCACTTGTGCTGAGAGGTGTTAGGGCAGTGGCTGCCTCCTGGGCCATGACTCACTGAACCAGAGGGACTTTCAGGGATGCAGGAAAGGTCCTGCTTGCCCCTTGATCCACTTGCTGGTCATACGTGCAAACTCACAGGCTGTGCCATGAAACACACAAAGTAATTATCATGTTTATCAGCTAACAACCCTCCAGTGCCACCATGTTCACACACCTCCTTTCATTACATCTTTATAAACCCTTAGTAGGAGGGTCAATCCTAAAGGCTACCTGATGCGAAGAGCCGACTCCTTAGAAAAGACCCTGGTGCTGGGGAAGATGGAAGGCAGGAGGAGAAGAGGGGGACAGAGGATGAGATGGTTGGATGGCATCACCGACTCAATGGACATGAGTTTGAGCAAACTCCAGGAGATGGTGAAGGACAGGGAAGCCTGACATGCTGCAGTCCATGGGGTCGCAGGGTTGGATACGACTTAGCGACTGAATAGCAACAATAACAAGGAGGAGAGAACTACTATTACCTGCATTTGTAACCGAGGAATCCAATTTATTATGTTATTTTGTTTTATTGGAGTATAACTGTTTACCAGTGTTGTGTTAGTTCCTGTTGTACAACAAAGCGAACCAGCTATATGTGTATATATATCCCCTCCCCCTCGAACCTCCCTCCTATCCCGCCCCCCCCACTCCCTAGGTCATCCCAGAGCACTGAGTTGAACTTCCTGTGTTTTATAGCAGGTTCCCACTAGCTATCTATTTTGCACATAGTAGTGTATACACGCGGGCTTCCCAGGTGGCTCAGTGATAAAGAATCCACCTACCAATGCAGGAGACATAAGCAATGAAGGTTTGATCCTTGGGTCGGGAAGATCTCCTGGAGGAGGAAATGGCAACCCACTCCAGTATTCTTGCCTGGAGAATCCCATGGACAGAAGAGCTCTACAGTCCATGAGGCTGCAAAGGGTCGGACAGAACTGGGCGACTGAGCATACATACATACAGTGTATATACGTAAGTGAGGAATCTGATCTGAAGTGAAGCCATCAACCCCACATCACATGGGTGGGCAGGAGAGCCTGGATCCCAATGTCCTATCTGACCACAAAGCCCACTCCCCTCCTCACTTTCCTTGCTCCCCTCGAGGCAGGAGGCAGCTTGGCACTTGCTGCCTGGAAGCTGAGCCACATAGCTGGTGGGCCCTCTGCATCCTGGAAGCTTGGCTATTTGTCTCTCAGCATTGAGAGAATGCTAAGGATGAATGCGGATGGTGCCTTTGCAATGAACAGGATGAGGGGATGAATGGAGAAGGCTGCACACCCTTAAAGCACATGAGGAAAGCCCTGAATTTAGGAGTCTGTCAACAAAGAAGCAACTGTGGACGAGCCTTTGCCGCAAAACTCACCCTTCCCCCGCCCCTTCCTTCAAAGCACCAAACTATTCTTTAAAAATGCCACCAACGTTAGCCTCACTGAGCTGAATCTGCTTCTTGGATAGATACCAGGATGGTGTCTGTAGTTTCTAGGAGCCTTCCTCACGCTCCTTTCTGGCATCGGTGAGCTCTGTTATTCTGCCTGGGCGTGGAGCTCATGGTGCTCCGACTGGTGACTGAAATATATATTTTACATCAGTTGCTACTGGGTCAACCTTGGGGTTGGGAGCTCTGTTTCTCAAGACCACAGGAGGATGGTTTCTCATGGTGATGTTAAAAAATGGGGAAGATATTGTTGGTTGTCTCCTGGGCCGAGACGTGTTTGCAAAGTAGAGATTTGGCATGACTGACAATGCTGCTTAAATGACTACTGTGGGTCTTAATGTACCTCCGCTATCCCCACCCAGCCGCGAGGCATCCACCTGGTTCACCCCCGAAAAGCTGGAGCCATTTGTAATTTCACAAAACGAGACACAGCGCTTTTCTTGCCGAAGGTTTCAGCTCCGTAATCTTCCAAATTCATTTCCTGAACGAGCCACCTTAGCCATTAGTTGGATGATAATATTCCAATCACTTGCCAATTCCTGTAATATCCCAACTCCCCCTTTTCCCGTCTCCTAATCGGTGACGTTTCTTTTTAGAAGAATAAGCATCGAGGTGTACCGTTAACCGTTCTTTAAAATCTTACAAGGTTGGGCCATGCAATCAGAAGCTGCTAATCTCTGCCTTTTCTCTCTGAATTGCTTAAAACGGGTGCTTTTAGAGGCAATTTGTTTACTGCACTCTGAGAATTTAAATTTCTGTAAATACACTTTAATTTTTTAATAGACATTTTAAGCCATGAAAACGCAACCCATCTGAATAAAAATGTTGCTCCAAGAACTTAATAGTTTCAAAAATGAAAATGTAAACTATTCAGGAGTTGTAACAGGGAGGGATTAATGTGAACATCACACACAAACACACCAGCTCTGTCTCTCTGTCCCCCAATCTTGAGTCTCTCTTTATCTTCTCCTCTTAGGCTGACCCTGGTGCCTGCCTCTGTTGCCCCCATCCCGCCACCCAAGCCTGAGCCTGGAGCCCCCAGGACCCTCCGACCCCAGGCCTGCACTTCTGAAAGGCTGGGCAGTGGTTGGTTATGGGTCCTGGAGTGTTTCTCCCACTGCATCTCCATCACCCTGCATCTCTCATTATCTCTTACTTCTAAAGTGCATAGGGGACCTGACCCCCTGTGCCCTGATAGGTGACCTGGCCGCTTCAGTGAGCTGGATCCTTCCCCAAAACAAATCACAGCAAATCTGCTCAGGTCTCTGGGTGTGACTCCCACTGATGGGCACGCGGTGCGGGGAGAGGAGCCTCTTACACCACACTGGAGATAAAGATGCAAACCCAGAGTTGGGCCTCTACAGGGCAGACCACCACCTCCTCAGCCGCAAACCAGAAAGATGAAGTCAGGGGAAACCATCAATCAAACAGCACTTTTCACAGTGTGGACCCATCTGGATCCGAACTCAGATGAGCCATTTTTAAAGATGACATTTGAGCCCCAGGTGTGTGGACATGACTGCGGCCCCCAGAGGACCAGAGGAGGGGTTGAGAAGCTTTCAGGTGGGATGACGATGTGGTTGGTTGTGGGGGTGAGGGCATGGAGGAACCCACCTCCTCTGCAATGTGTGTTCAAACAAATCCCTGAGCCAGGCTGGGTGCTAGAGCTAAACACAGTGCTGAGTTCATCCCTTTCAGAGCAAATGGCAGCAGGTGCTGGGGTGGTGGCTGGAAGGAGATCCTGTCGGTTCTACACCCCCTTCTCAAGCCTCACCACTTACAGTCACTTGCAGCAATAGAGAACTGTGTCCCATGGACCCTGGTGTCCTTGGCAAGGGATTGGCGTACCCTACACCCGCCAAGCCCAGGCCTCCTCTTTGAGGCTGGCCATACTCCACACTCCCTGCAGGAGGCTGGCTACCTGCTGGCTCTGGTCAGTCCAGTGGCCACCTGGGGGTCAGCTCTACCTGCTCATGGAAATGACTAGAAGCAGAACAGACATCCAACAGGCAGAATAGAAAAATCCCCTTGGGTCTGGACTCCCGGCATCACCAGCATGGCCCCTGCACTCACCTCACCACCCCCTCCTCTGTCTGCTCCCCAGTGGGGTGCACTGGGCCCCACATTGACCAGGAGCCCTGAGTCACAGGGCAGACACCCCCTGTTCCAGGAGACAGAACACATCAGGGGCAGCAAGATGTCCCTTCCCTGAGTGCAAATGGCATGTTCTATTTTTTATTTATTTTACAAATATTTATACAAAGCTTACTCTATGCCAGGATGCTGTTTGACGGTTTTTCAAATGTTAACCTAGGCAACCAGTACCTGGGTCACCCTGCAAGCTCTGCCTGGCTCATGGCTGGGCTCTGAGGGCAAGGCTCCCTGAAGTCAGCTGAATGGGGGGACCCCTGCCCCGGGGCCCATCACCTTTTGTTATTGCTGCCTCTCACCTGCATCTGTCTCCCAGCATCACCCAGGGTAGCCGTCCTCTTGCATCTCCTAAACAGGCTGGTGGGAGGGGCTTAGACCGCCGTCCCTGGAGACTTGGTGTCTGTCAATGCCGGGTCCCAGCTCGCAGCCCTGGCACAGAGGATGGCAGAGCCCTGCTGAGCACCCCCACCCAGCAGCCAGACACCTGCTCCAAGTCTCACAAGGACACACACATGTGCAAGGCATAAGTATGTGCATGTGTTCACACACACACGGGCACACGCGCACACACTCGTGTATAAAACACAAACATGCACACATGTATGTACACATTGATGTATGTGTTCACACACGCGTGTGTATGTGTATGTTCTTGGTGTGGGTACATACATTTAAGGAAATGTGTATGCTTGTTGTGTGTATAGATGCATATTTTACATGTATATACATATATGCACATGTGCACACACACGCATATAGGTATGCACACATATTTAGTCCTTTAAACAACCCCATGGGTTATCATTATGTGTACATGGACAGGTGTTACACACATGCATGTATATAAGCATGCATGCATGCGTGTACACACACCCAGATTTGTGTGTACATGAAGCTCACACATGTGTGTTTGCACACATATCCAGTCCCGTAATATTCCCACACAGGACTGTGTTACAAGGGAGGTGACACAGCAGTGGGAGGGATGGTGAGAGAGCTCCAGAGCTCCTCCCCAGGGGTGGTCGAGCCTGGAGTTGGACACAGCCTCTTCACTGCCACCCTGAGCCACTCTCCAGGCCTCAGCCTCTCTGAGACTCCGTTCAGGACGGGACCTCTAGGCAGACGCTCATTGCCCTACCAGCTCTGTTTTCAGTTAGTCTCTTCTCTGTTGTAACAGACAGAGAGACACACACCAGCACATACCCCGACCCACCCAGATTTTCAGGTGAAGACTCACCTGAGAAGCAGGTGGGACTTAGCACCTTAGTTAACTGAGTTCTGGGGTGAGACTTTTCAAACATGCTGCAGACAGCGGAGGTCACACATGCCAGGGACACCGTGTGCTGACGATGCAAAGTTAGGCCTCTGACGTGAACGCCAAGTGTACGTATGTTTCACGTGTGTCACACACACACTGTATCACGCACAGTGTGCACACGCACTGTGATACACAAGCGCACACACTCCGTGCAGCACGGAACATGGGTGGTGCTGATCTCCGAGGGCTCCAGGAGAAATGGACGGGCGAACCAGAGAAATGAACCTGAACCACGATTGTGCAGTGGGACTCACGTCACCAGCTGGTTAAAAGAGAGGGGAGGATGGGGTTGGTGTGGGGGCATCCCAAGGGACGACTCAACATCTGACACCAGGGCCTGGTTCCCACGCAGGCCCAGGAGGCCAGGGAAGTCTGCGTGGGCGGTCAGCATCCCTCCTGTGCCCATGACAGCCTGATAGCCATGATCCCTGGGAAAAGACTCTTACCTCTGACAGGCCTCTGCAGTTTGAATAAATTTCCCACAGCCTTTTGATGGATGTTAATTGCCCTTTCATGAGTTTCCCACCACTTCCCAAATGTACACTTGCTGGACATGGCTGCAATTTCAGCATTTTAAAGGTAATTTTTAGCGTGTTGGTTGGCTTGGCCTTTTAGAAAGGCTGTGTTTGTTCCCATGTGGGAACAGTTAATGCCATGCTGACCCACGGCTGCTCAGCCAAGTGACATGTCCCCTGGAGGGGGGGGCGGCGCAGAATTGCCCCTGGGTGAGAACCGCCCATCTGAAGAGACCCCCTGGCAGGTGGATCCACACCTGTGGGTCTCTGTCCCTAGAAGCCGGCTGTGGGTCTTGGAGGAGGTGGGTCCTTCCTGAGGTCCTCGGGCCTCAGTGGTGAGTGAGGGGTGGCCATGCTGCTGTATTCTTTCAGCCCAGTTGAAAGGGCATCCTTGCTGACAACAGGGGGAGCCCAGGTCAGTGTCTGAGCCTCTTCTGCAACCCTGGAGGAGGTGATGTGACCGGGAAGGGGCCCTACCTGGACAAATAGCCTTCAGCTTGCCTGTCTCTTACTGGCTTTAGGGCAGAGCAGGTACCAATTCTGTGATGCACAACAAAGGTCCACTGACACCCTCATAATCATGGATTATCAGGTGGTGTTCAGGATGGTGGAGTTTTAAAGCTGTGATTTGTGAGCGTGTGATTTGTGTGTGTTTGCTGGCTGTGCAGCTTCTTACTTCAATCTCTGCCTCGTCTCAGCACCAACGTAGTTCAGATGTACCCTCAGCGTTTTGGGTTTAAAAAACTTTTTATAACCGAAGTTAGAAAGAAAACAGTGCTTGGTTTGGCAGTGTCGCAAGTGACAAATGAAACCTGTTACGGTTGTGAAATTAGCGAGCTGTGACATCCGTGAATTTAGCAACACTTCTGAGTATCAGCCCAACCCTGCATTCCAAGCTTCTATGAACACAAGAAACTGTCATTCTTCCAAACCACAAGAACTTGAAACATCACTTGCAGAGTCACGTTGGACCTTCCCATGGGCTGAAGCCGCTGCAGCCCTCATTATGAGTGACAGGATGTGAGCTGTGAGCTGAATGATGGCCCTTCCAATGCAAGAGTCGTTTATTAAAAAGAACAGAAAGACCCTTTTAAGATGCTCTGCTTATGAAATATCCCTCGTGTGGTACCACAAGTTCACTGAGCTGGTAAGAGCTTCCTTTTCTCTTATGTCAACATAGAAAATTTCCCAATATTGTGCAAAATATGAATTATTGTTTATTAACAGGGTTGTTGGACTTCCCAGGTAGCACTAGAGGTAAAGAACCCACCTACCAATGCAGAAGATATAAGAGAAGTAGGTTCGAACCCTGGGTCGGGAAGACCTCCTGGAGGTGGGCATGGCAACCCACTCCAGTATGCTTGCCTGGACAATCTCATGGACAGAGAAGCCTGGTACAGCCCATAGGGTTGCAAAGAGTCGGACAAGACTGAAGCGACTGAGCATGCATACATGTACACATGACAGGGTTGTTATTTACATGATCACGGGGATCTCTAATATTTCAGAGCCTGACATCATACACTCTATCTGAAAAGAGGGCTTCTAGGGAAAATTAAGCAAAGGAACAACAAAATTCACACTCCTCAGCCTGGCAAACATGCAACGTCTATAATGTGCTGGGCTCATTCGGAGGGAAGGACTGGTGCATGGGGGGAGGGTAAACTGGTTCAGCCTTTGTGGACAGCGAATCAGCCAGGCCAGAAAAGTTGAAAATGCAACTGCCTGTTGAACCAGAAAATTGAGGTAACCACTCTAGAGAGAGGTGAGCACTCAGACCAGGAGACGCATGAGGCTTCTCACTGTCAGGCTGCTTATGATGACACGAGCGGGGACCGGATGCCGATGAGTTCAAATAGGGCGGCTTCTGCTATGCTAACAACCAGTCCAGGTCTCAGGGGCTTAGCCCCATGCAAGGAGTTTATCTCCAGCTTAGGCAGCCCTCCAGACCTACTGCCCTGTGGATGCTGGCTCAGTGTTCTGAGGGGCTTTGAGTCGGAGGATTTCCGGTCACGGGTGTGGCAACTCATGTGACACACAGGATCCCACTAGCGTTTCATGTCCCAAAGCACGCTGCCTGGCCACAGCTGACTCCAAGGGGCAGCTTGGAGCAACACTCTCTGGTGCCCTGGAGGGAGCAGAGGGCGGACACTGTGGAATCTCAGAAACTATATCACACAAAGCAAGCCAGTTCCAGAATGACAGGGTGTGATGCCACATACACACATGCTAAGTAAGTTGGCATAAAAATTCAGCATAATCTTTGCACACATATGATACTGAGAAAGTACAGAAGCATGGATGGAGAGATGCCACACTCAGAAGTGTTGCTTCTGGGGATGGAAGGGGTTGTCACCTTTCCTCTAACGATCTTATTTCTGTAAGAGTTCTATTTGTTGTTGTTGTTCAGTCGCTAAGTCGTGTCCGACCCTGCGACCCCATGGACTGGAGCATATCAGGCTTTCCTGTCCTTTACCATCTTCTGGAGTATGCTCAAACTCATGTCCATTGAGTCGGTAGTACTATCCAACCATCTCGTTCTCTGTTGCCCTCTTCTCCTTCTGCCTTCAATCTTTCCCAGCATCAGGGTCTTTTCCAATGAGTCAGGTCTTCCCATCAGGTGGCCAAAGTACTGGAGCTTCAGCTTCGGCATCAGTTGTTCCAGTGAATATTCAGGACTGATTTCCTTTAGGATTGACTGGTTGGATCTCCTTGCAGTCCAAGGGACTTCCAAGAGTCTTCTCCAACACCACAATTCAAAAGCATCAGTTCTTCAGTGCTCAGCCTTCTTTATGGTCCAACTCTCAGTGCTGTACATGACCACTGAAAACTGTCTATTAACTTCTATTAATTCTGGACCGTGGCCCTCCCTGAGTCTGCTCTGTCATTTGCACATGAGAACTGCGGGGTTGGGGTGGTCACAGCTCTCCAATGAATGGGCAGTCAGGCTTCACAGCAATGAGGTAAGGCTGGTATGAACCAGGAGGACCCGGTAGTGGCACCAGGATGCGCATGCAGTGCAGAAGGACTGGGAAGAGTGGATAGGACTGGACTGGCCTGGCTGCCCCCTCACGGCGCTGTGATGTCTGCCACTTTGGGGACCATTTTCTCCAGATCTAAGCCAAAGTCGCTCTGCAAGTCTCTTTTTCAATCTCCATTTTGAAAGGCACAGCTGGTTACTCCCCAGGAGCCTCTGCCTAGAGTCTTCTGCAGGGAAATGGGCGGGGAGTGGGGTGGGAGGCTTGAAATTGCTCCTCAAGGCTTCACTGGGGGAGGGGAAATGGAAGGGCCGGTACAGAGACCCTCCCACCTCCCCCAGTCACCCCTGGCTCCTGCCGCTAAACTCCAAGAGTCCCGGTGCATTTACTGCCCAGCTGTGCCGTCCTGAATGTCTGAATACTCCTTTGAAGGAGGGCCTATGTTTTCATTCATTCTGCACTGGATCTCACAAGTTATGGCTCCGGCTCTGACTCTCCCCACATATAACTTCTTTCTGAAAACATTATATCTGAAAGGTTTTCTGGATGACTACAAATTGATTTTCTTCCTAAGCCTGGTGTTAGGACCATTATTTTAAATCCAGTTCTGTCCTCTCTGGATCAGTAGCCATTTTCAACAAACAGGCCTATGGACTAGATTGGCACATACAAGGTCGAGCCCTAAAGGGCCCTTGGGGGGTTGTCCCCATGGCCAGGGGCCCCAAGTGACCCAGTGCACCCTCAGTGGGGCTGCTGGAGATCCAGAGGAGGTCACTGGATCCGCTTCTTGTCTGACTGACTCTAATCTGCCCCTCAAGTCAGTAAATCATTAGCTTGTGCTTCTGAACCTCACCTTCCTCATCTGTGAAATGGGAATCATTATACCCACCCAGCCTGGGTCCTTATATCAACGAAAGTGGGGGCTCAGGTGACAGAGGCCACAGATGCCTCTTGGATGAAAGGCTCAGTTAAGGGCAGGAGCTCTATCTGTATGGATAAGACTGAGACTGCCATTTGAGGCAGGCTTCAGGTACCTGACTGCCCCAGCAGATGGGCACGTTGACTTCTGAGCGAATCTGGACCAAGGTGCCTTTCCCACCATGCCCACAGGAGGTTGTCAGAAGGGGTGGCATCCTTGCTGTATGGTATCCCTGCTCAAGAGGTCTTGGGAGACCAGACAAGGCACATATTGGGGAAAGACCCCAAAAGAAAGAGAATCTGATGAGTGCAGACACCAAGGCTACTTCTGCAGCTGCAGGCTCCATGAACAACCCAACAACGACCTCGGGGTCCCCAGAGCAGGTGCCTGTGGACGTTTCTCAGCGGGCTTGGTAGGTGCCTGGCCCCAGACAAGTCTCGAGCCTGCTTTTCACTGTTTGCCAGCTTTTCAACAACTGTATTGAACACAGAACACACACGCCCAGCACAGACGAAGTCCTGGAAACCAAGCATGCGGAGACTGGTTTTTCCCCTCGTGTCTATGGTTGGACACTTACCCACGGCCACGCGGACCCCTCCCAGCTCCAAGGGGAAGTCACTCACTGCCCCAGCTGCACGAGATGCAAGAGCACGTGGGAAATGAAGGAAAAAAAATCGAACAATCTCAATAATATTTTAAGCCACAAAGTAATATTTCTATAGCAGAGTGCAAATAGAATTTTACATAATGCACAGAATAAATGCTTCTGAAAATCAATATTTCCAGCTGGATGTACAAATTAAATGATGATATTCAAGTGCGAGATTAAAACAATGATTTAAGATAGAAATTGAGTTATATTATCTCATGCCTGCCTACCGCTGAATATGTTAATAGAACAAATTTGTTAGTATTCAGTCAATTTGTCTCCCTAAACAGAAGGAGGTGGGGATTACTATCTGAAAGGCGAAAGGTTGGTGAGGAAAAAGCTCCCCAAATACATTTTGAGTGGAAAGACAGCAAAGCCAGATGCTCATGGGGGGATCGGGGGAACCTGGGTATGGCTTGTTCTCCTCCTTCAAGGAGAGTGGGGTTAATTTTCCAGATGCTTCCTTGGTCCCACTGTGCCTGTGAGTGAGGCTCCCGCCTCTTCCCCAGGGCAGGGGGGTGATTAGGCCCAGGCATGTGAGGTCTGCAGTGCTCAGGCTCCCATCGTTGACACCCCCGGTCACGTCCTCACCCTATTTATTCTCTTTGAAGACCGGGAGGCCTGCTCTGGCCCCCGGGACACCCACTCAATAATGCAGCAGGAGGAGGCCCTGTTCACATCTCTGCACGTGGAGCAGCTCTAATTGTAGGGAAGGGTGGCCAGGGGGACTCTAACAGGGGTCGTGCTGGCTGTCTGGCTGCCCTCTCGGGGCACTGGGTCTTCCCATGCCTGGGGCACTTAGTCCAGCGTGGCTTTCTGACCCGTCTGTGCTGAGGGGTCTGCCTGCTCCTGGGGACAGAGGGAAGTGGTGGGAACACCCACTCAGCCCGGGGCACCTGTGGAGCCGCAGCCCCGGGGGGTTTCCACACACAGAGCGTCCCTCACCTTTTGGCCCTAGGCCTGCCCTGCATTGCCTGCCCCAAAGTTATCAGCTGCTGTGGATCCTCCTTCCCTGAAAACGTGCTTTTACCTTGAGCTCGGTGAAGGTTCCACTGTTCCCGTCCTCCCTGGCTGAACCTTC
This sequence comes from Dama dama, assembly GCF_033118175.1. Taxonomy (NCBI): domain Eukaryota; kingdom Metazoa; phylum Chordata; class Mammalia; order Artiodactyla; family Cervidae; genus Dama; species Dama dama. Next base: position 55,659,288 of record NC_083703.1, read on the forward strand.
TCCTCGCAGCCTCCACAGTCTCCTGGGGGCCTAGCCCTGGAAACCTCTCCCCCTTGTCCCTCCCACCTCACTCAGGGGCCTTCCTTGCAGAAGAAACCACATGGGAAACAGAAGGAAGTGAATTCCACCCCAGCTGGAGAGCCTGGGGGACCCTGGCCCTAATGAGAAGGGAATAGCAGCCCCAGCCGACTCCTGCTGTTAGCACCATGAGACCCTGAGCTGAGAGTGGAGTGGCCTTGTGACCACAGGTTGCATCAATGGGTCTTATCTGGAGCCGCCATGTTTGCAATAACAGTGACCTCGGAGCAGAACACTGATATGTGTTCACCTGTCTGCCTGTCCGCCCCCAGACTGGGCCCATATTTCCTCACAGAACTCTGGGGCGGGAGGGGGGCTCCATCTCCCCAGGGCCTTCTCAGCATTGGCATCAAAAGTCTAGATTTCTGCTAATTAGATTTGCCTGTGGGACACTCTGGTTTGTTTTTAAGTGCGTAAACCATTTCTATATGTTTACCACTTACTTGTGTGTTTTCCCATTTATGTCTTTTGCCCACGTCTCCACTTTACTTCTGTTGTGTTGCTCTTTTGCACTGATCTGTATGTAAAGCAGGTCTTCCTACAGATGAGCTGCATTTGACTGGAGGGGTGGGGGTGGGGCTGAGACTTAGCGATCTGTTTGAATGTTTGGCCCAGACGACGAGTCTCCATTTTGATATCTGCCCCTCATGCTTGTCAGGGCGCTGGACTAATCACGACACCACCTGGGATGTACTTTATGTGTTAAGACCAGGTGAGAACAGAGATTTTGTTTGGGCCCCGTGCTGCCTGGGGTCAGGGGATGGAGAGAGGAGTCTGTCCCATGGGGGGCTCGCAGAACTGGGTTTCCTGTGGGACCACCTGGGGTCCGTTCTTCAGGGTGATCATAACAGGGTTGAAAGGGTGTATTCCTCAATCACAGAGTGGGGGGGGCCCGGCAGTTGGTTCTGGCTTCGTCAGCACTGGTTTCCATCAGCCTCTCTGCCAAGGGCGTCAGGAAGCCACAGGGCCAGTGCAGGGGCCATTTTTGCAGGAATGCCTGGTGCTGTTTCTAGCTGCAGGCTTCTGACCAGGGCCCCAAATCCCCTCAAGTTCCTACACTTGAGTGTCACAGAAGATGAAAATAAACTTTAAAATTCCGGATAATCCTCACTTTACTAATAAGCAGTTTTATCTAAATCCTGCCTTTAAAATTGGGCTTCCCAGTCTGATGCTAGTGGAAGCGTTTCGACATCCAATTTCCAGGCTGCATCTGGACAGTGTAACCCCTAGGCTCCACACCCTGCCCGAGGGTTGTCTCAGACCCACCTGGTCTCCACAAGGGGGGGCTTGGGTGATGCTGCCTCCACTGTCTGCCCTCAGCGTCCAAGGGTTACCTGGGAGAACGAGGAGGAGGGTCTTGGCTTCTTGTGGACGAGATCAACCCTTGCACTCCACCAGCCAACCCATTTGAAAAAATCTTTTCATTTAATTTACTTAGGAAACATTTTACAACACATGTTGTGATGTGCCAGGCCCTCTAGTGGTTTCATATTCATTCACTCAGTCCGTATAACAACACATAGGAAGATCCCTCTGTGATGCCCATTTTACAGATGGGGAAAATGAGGCAAGAGGCGGTCACTCAGTGGGGAGTTCTGGAGCTGAACCTCAGACACAGCAGCTGGGTCCAGGCTTGCCCCTCTCGGATGGCAGCCTTGGGCAGTGATTCCAATGATATTAAGGTTGTCCAGTCCGCTTTCTCCCTCAACCTCTAGACATGAATATTAATTGTCCTGACAACAAGGAAGTGCAGCTCCATCTTCTGGCACCACCTCTGTGGACAGCGCCATGCCCGAGACACAGATCCGCGACTGTGGACGGTCGCGACTGCAACAGAGGGACTGTCATGTTTTCTCTGCTGTCGGGTCAAGCGGAAGGCAGGCCCCTTCACTGGTCAAGTGTACATGCTCCTGGGCCTGTCTCCTGGACCAAGAAACTATGGTCAGTAGAGCAGGTCCATCTGTTTCGTGATGTGAGACTCTCCCGATGCAGCCTCTTCCCAGCCAAACATCTTCCTTGCGGCTCTGTTTCCCATGAGGCTCTGGCTCTTTCCTGGGACCATTCTTGCTGCCTTGTTCTGTGTCTCATCCGGTTAACCTAGAGGTGCCAGGTCAGGGGCGGCACTGTGTTCCTAGTGGCATGGGCTCCAGTGAGAAAACCCCTGGGTCCCTCCATCACTCACTAGACAGCGTCCACTCAGCCTGACTCCACCCACCCTATGCGGCTTCATCAACACCAGAGGACCCCAGATGTTGTTGGAAAGAGATTCTAAGAAAAGGGCAATTTGGGGCAACACCCACAACAGTCAGAGAGGAAAAATAATGCTGTGAACACATTCCATGCAGCAAACGTCTCTTCAAATAAAAGAATCTAGAGTCAGAACAGGAAAATACGCAGTAAATTCTCAAGGAATCAGGCTATAGATTTCCTATAGATAGATTCCATGTCATATGATGACACATTTGTATGAAATTATAAAAACCAATATCCATCCTGGGATTGTGCAATAAATAGAATTTATTAAAGTGCTTGTGAAGCGCCTCCAGTGAGAAATTCATCTTTGATCTAGAATTTAATAAGGATTATATAATCATAATGAGACTGTAATAAAACAGCATTACCTGAATAATCCATTTTATTACCAGTTTTATTATGAGTTCCCATTTATTACCATTCATTGGATATTTAAAGCATATGTAAATGATGCAATGTGAAAGATATGAGGAACAAGAATTATGGTATATGTCTATGTAAATTTGTCTTCCTGATATCCAAGATCTTCAGAATTCCAAAGTTTATACAGTCAGAAAGGATCTCAAGAGAAGGTTAAAAATGTGGCTTTGGGTTTCAGGCATCAAATATGAATGTCTTGCCAAGAAAATGGCCATTCCTTCCGACAGATATGATATTCAGAGTCACAGGATTAAATCTTTACTAGGAGTAGGAGACTTTACATGACACCAGAAAACCCTGTTTACTTGGGCCTTGAGTGGAAATCTTTCTAAAATGTCTAGCTCCATACATTAGCAAATATGTGGACCGCACCTAGGACTTCCCAGATGGAGCTAGTGATGAAGAACCTGCCTGTCAATGCAGGAGACATAAGAGACGCAGGTTGGTTCTCTGGGTCAGGAAGATCCCATGGAGGAGGAAATGACAACCTACTCCAGTATTCTTGCCTGGAGAATCCCATGGACAGAGGAGCCTGACAGGCTGCAGTCCACGGAGCCGAAAAAGAGTGGGATAGGACTTAGTGACTAAACAACAAACAAATGGTAAGGAATCAGGTACTTGAAATCTTGTTAAAGGGGTAGGGCTCCTGTTATACGTGTTTTTACTGCAAACAAACAAGAACCACAGCAAAGGGACAGGGAAACTTTTGGTGGTGACGGACATGTTCATGACCTGGGTTTGATGATGGTAACAGGAGACATATGTCAACACTGATTAAACTGCATGCATTCATTATGCACAGTGTTCTGTACACCAATCATACAATAAATGTGGGGGTGAGGGGCATAGATCCCATGCGTTTAGGGACGTCCTTGGTGCTCCATTGGCTAAGACTCCACTTCCAGTGCAGGGGGTTGGGGTTCAATCCCTGGCCGGGGAACTAAGACCCCACATACCATGCACTGAAAAAATAAAAATAAATAAAAAATTTAAAAAAGAAGTTTTTATTTATTTAAAAGAAAACATGGGAAGGGGGTATCTGAGGTGCTGCTTATGTGATTGTCATTCCCTTGTGAACATTCAGAGGGATACCGCCTGCAATTTGTTCGTTTTTCTGTATGTGCTGTAGTTTATAAAAAGTTTGAGAATGTTAGCCAATATTCCCGGTTTTGGAAGTCCCGCAATGGGCAGAGTGCCCCTCTGAGCACACGGGAGGCCTCTCTCCAGTCTGCCACATGCTGTCGCTGCTGCCTTGAGGGCAGAGCACTTGACAATCAAAACTTGAGTCAATTTTCAAAGAGCTTTCCGGAAGAACATAATTAGATTAGAACGTTACATTTGTTAATTTTTCAGTTGCTCATTAAAATTGACATGTCATTTGATTTTGACAGAAACCTTTTTATCTTGATGTAGGGCTGTAGGCTTTTTTTTCCCCTATAATAAAGCTATATTTAGGAAGTTCTGAAATATGACAACTGCAATAATGAAATGGAAACCACTCGCTCCATCATTCGTATCTAAGAATTATGAAATAAATCATCTTTCTCCATAATATTTAAAAAGAAAAACAAATGAGGCTGAGGTCTTTATTTAAACTTTGAAAAAAATGAGACTATCGTGGGAATGAAGCTCGTGACTCTGGTGATGTGTTCGGAACTCACGCAGCAAGCCTGCTCTGCAGAGGAGTGGTGGGCATTCGGACCACAGGACATGGGTTCAGGGACATCTCTGCTTCCCTCCTCACGATGTGTGTGTGTGCTATCACTTCAGTTGTGTCCGGCTCATTACGACCCAACGGACTGTAGCCCACCAGGCTCCTCTGTCCTTGGATTCTCTAGGCAAGAACACTGGATTGGGTTGCCATGCCCTTCTTCAGGGGATATTCCCAGCCCAGGGATCTAATCCACATCTCTTAAGTCTCCTGTACTGGCAAGCAGGTTCTTCATCACTAGTGCCCCCTGGGAACCCTCATAAGCCCCCATGTGTAACCTGTGACATGAATGCTAAGTGACCATGTTCATTCCTGCAAAGAGAAGAAAAGATGGCCTTCTTCCTGCTTCGACTGTGTCCTGTCCTGTTCTGTTCTGCAGAGTCAGAACAGAAGCCCCTGGATGGTCGGTGCGTATCAGACAAGAGGGAGTGGGTGGTGGGATGCACTGGGACCCCTGGGAATGGATGGCCTGGGGTCCTAGTCCCCTCCTCTGACTTAGCCATGTGCTCTGGGGGCAAGATGGCTGTTCCTGGACCTTCTGTTTCCTCATCTGTAAAATGGAAGTAATGCAACTGTTAATTTTGTTCAAAGCAAGGTGGCTGATCCCCAGCATGTGTGCCCTCCATGGGAGCAGGTGCCCACGTGGGGACATGCCTTTCTTCCATCCTGCAGACACATGCCTGTCCAACCCTTAGCTTCTCTCAACTCCAGCAGTTAGATGGAGGGAACTCCAGCGGCCCAGGGCAAGTTGAACACTGAAGGCAGATGGAGTCTTGGTTTCTGTGTGATGCTGGGCGGGGAACCTCAGCAGAGTTCTGAGCCATGAGAAAGGTGCATGCAGAGGCCCTGGGAGCTGGGCTTTCTTGGTTGTAGCTGCTTATCAATGAGGCCACGGCAGCTACTGCAGAGCGCGGGTGTGGCCGTTGTGTGGCGCCAGGCACACTGCCGATGCTCCACAAACCTCCGCTTTCCTCTCTCTGTCTTCCTTTAAGCAACTTGCTGGTTCCTGCCTCTGGAGGGGGTTCAGTTGAAGTGTATCTTGGATACAAAGAACACACTTGCTGGGGTCACGGCTATTTCTGAAAAGCCCGCAGACACCCCCAAAGCACCCTTAGTATCCTGCAGAGGCGTCGTAAGAAGTGTCCAGGGCCACCCTTCCCGGGTGTATGTGCCGCCCCCCGGGTAATGGAAACCATCCAAGGATGCCCAGTGCAAACTCAAGAGTGAGGCAGAAGAAATGAACCCGCGAATGTCCTCACTCCCAGTAAAACTCCCATGAAAGTGCTTCCAAATCCACAGCTGCAGCAACTTACCTCCCCATGCTCCCCCACTGTTCTAGCCTGGTCTCCCATCACCAGAAACTTCCAACCGTGTTAAATTACACAGGGGACGAGCCAGCAAGTGGACACTGGGATGAACCACGGTATTTGCCCAAGAGACGTCTGACTAAGGTGCCATTTAAGCTTAGTAACAACAGCGATCATTCAGAAAATGACCTGCTCTGAGTCATTTCTGACTTGGGAATAGAAAGCTGGCATTGGAACCAGTCTCACAATTTTAATGCCTATTTCAACGTTCACATTAGAAAGAAGGATTATTTTTTAAATAGCAGGGAGGTGAGAGGAGGTAGAGAGAAGCCACCTTTGTATGTGAAATTCTGGTTTCTTTTCATTAAAAGTTAGTTTGGAGAATTTGTTTATTGTCCAACCCGAGAAACCTATCTACAGAGGTATCATCTGATGAGAACTGGAAGTGGCGAATGAGGGCTTTTTACATTTTAATTCTGGAATAGTGTAAGACTCACAGAAGTTGCAAACTCCGGTGCAGAGAATACCCAAGTCTACCTCCCCTAGCTCCCTGATGACATGACATAGAGGGTCCTTGTCCTGGAGGAGAACAAGGACGGTGTCAGCATGAGGGACCCCAGGGCAGACGGTGGTCAGATTCACCAGTTTCCACATGTCCTCGTTTTTAAAAGGATGCAGTTCATGGGCTCCATTCTAAACATATTCCTCCAACAGGGAGGTGTTCCAAGTGGAATGTGGCTGTTTTATGGCAATTTTCTTCCAGCTCCCCCAGCATAAACAGAAAGTAGCACAACTGATTATAGCAGCTACTGAGTTTCAGTGACTTTGTTTCTTTGTAGCTTTAAGAAATGGCACTAAGAATGATGGGACAATCCCCTGGAGAAGAAGAATACTCCACTACAGTATTCTTGCTTGGAGACTATCATGGACAAAGGAGCCTGGTGAGCTACAGTACCTGGGATCGCAAAGAGTCAGACACGACTGAGTGACTAACACTGCTACTACTATTATTACTGAGAGGGATGGCGGCACAGGCTGATACACTGTTGCTGGGCGCCAGGGAAGCCCCACGTGCATGACTGAGGCACACACCTCCCCTCCCCTGCCACTTGGGGGACAGAGCAGCCTGCTGGACCTCACAGCCCCCTGGGAGTCCCCTCTCTCCCACTGGCAGGGCCACGGGAACGCTCAAGAAAGGAAATGGCCTGCAGAGCCGCCCCCTATGCCCAGCCCTCCAGCCTCCCCATCTCATTCTGCAAACCTTCCCTCTTTTAAGCCTAAGAGCTGACTTCTGATTACATAACTCTATTCTGAGATGAGCTCTTCAAAAACCTCGGTGCTGGTTCTGGAAAACAAGCAGAATCGTGCTATTTACAACATGAATATGGCTCTGCACCAGCCTCCCTGCGCCCAGGGGTCTGCATCTGCTCCCCTTCTCCTCCTTCAGGTCTCGGTAGCTAAGGGGGTAGCCCCGGGGTCTCTCTGGGTGCTCAGCTAAAGCAGCGGGTCCCTCCTTGGGCTGCTCTGGCCCTTCAGCCTCTTATCACTTTTCATCATCATAATTAAGTGAATCCCAGCTCTGAAGGATTTACTGGAGAGTTACTACAGGAAAAAACTCTATGTGTGTACCCGTGTGCAAGTGTCTGCAATCTGTGCACATGTAGGTGTGTATACATGTGTGTATATGCATGTGCATATGTGTGTCCATATGTGATGTGTGTGTCCAGGGTGCTGGGGAAGTCTGAGCTGACCCGCTTTGTCACGTGGGCTCATCAAGGGCAAGCAGAATCCATCATATCCCTCCTCCGGGCCTTGTTCTAAGTCAGATTCTCTGTCTCCTGTTGCAGCTGCTTGAGGTGCAGAATCACAGATGAGGTGTCCCCGTGTCTGAACTTATGTTCCCGTCACTCTCTCCCGCAGCCCTGAGAAATACCCACACAACTGCCTGGGACCCGCGTGGGGAACCGCCCTCACCTGGGCTACAGCCCCCACTGCGGGGAGAGCTCTCTGTCCTCGGCCTTCTGTGAAAGGAGAGCGCTGGCCCTGGTGTCACCTGGGGCAGACTCTCTCAGGAGTCATGCTATTGAAGTGACATGATTCAGTAAGGCCGAGCCTCCTCCTGGGAGCCCCCAACAAGGCTCAGAGCCCAGGGAAGGAAGCCCCCACAGCTCCCACACAGCATCTTCATTAAAGCAGGAGAGGTGGGTGGCGGGTGGTGGAGGGGAGGCTTGGCAGATGAACCTCAGGGCTCAATCTGATACAAGAAGCAATTTCTAGACGTCTTCTCAGTTGTTGCTCCTGTGATATTATTCTGGTTTTCTTCCCCAGATGCTGTGAACTTCTGGAAAATGAAGCCCTGCCTGGACCTCGGCCTCCTCCCTGCCCTGGAAGCCCCGGTGGGCTCTTCCCATGGAGGCAGAGGAGATCCCTGACGGTCATGATGAGCAGGAGCTGATGTGACAGCCCGGGTGATGGCCTGACGCTCTGATCTGAGGATAAGCCAGTCCTGGCAGACGGTGCGCCTGATGCCAGACCAACACTCAGGAGCTGAGCTTGGCCTGCGATGCCGTTTCTGCAGGCCCATCAGATACTCTGCAGCCTGATCAACTGGGGTGACTGGTCCATCCCATTCCCGCCCGAGGGACACTGGGCGACGTCTGCAGACATCTTGGGTGTCACAACTTGGGGGTTGGAAGCAAGGGATGCTGCTGGACACCCGACTGCATGCAGGACACCCCCCACTCTAGCAGAGGATGGCCCAGCCCTGAGATCAACACTGTCCAGGTTGAGAAACACTAGCTTTCTTATGCAAATATTTCTTTTCACAAGTTCTTATAAAAATGTATTATCATTAAAGTTTCAGAAATATGTATTTTTGAGAATAAAAATATCCTCAAAAATTATTTAGGGTGGTGGGTCAGATAAAAAAATAGGAAAAATTCACAAGTATTTCATGATATTAAAATAAGAATCTGAGGAATTTCCTGGTGGTCCAGTGGTTAGGACTCTGCACATCCACTGCAGGGGATATAGGTTTGATCCCTGGTCAGGGAACTGAGATCCCATAAGCCTCATGGCACAGACAATAAATAAAGGCAGATTCCTGGAGACTAGTCCAAGTTGGGCCCCAGGAATAAGGAAAAAAAAAAAAGGAATCAGGCTTTTTTTCTCTTTTTTTCATTTGAAGAATCTGAAGCAGGGAAGGATGTAGATTTTGTTTCCCCCTTAAAATCACATTTTAATAGACGTCCACAAACCAACTGTGACACAGCTGTGTTTTGCCACCCCTTTTCTCCTCCCCCATAAAAGGTCTGGATTTAATTAACTTATCAGTGTTTTTCTTTGTTCCAGTTCAAGTTCAATTAGTTGGTTAAATGACATAATGGATATGGAGAAAAGCTTTGAGAAGGGTTTAAAGCACTACGCACATATAAAATATCATCATCGAAACCTGGGAAACAATTTGTCCCAATTATAATCATGGGATATTTGCATGGGTAAATAATGACAGGCGGTGTGCATACTGCTTTGGTATTTACAAACCCCTCTTGCATGCGCTATTGCATCAAAAGAAAGTGAAGCATGAGTGAGATGCAGACGCCGGTGCTGCAGAGACAGCCCACCTTGAAATTCAGGACAAAGATCACTTCCTTTCCCTTCAATAGGTGGACAGAGTTGAGCTGAGTTGATATCTGCTCCCTTCATGTGAGAAAACCCAAGTGAAATGGCAGGTTTGTCTTGGTACACATCCATCAGCAGCTCTGGGTTATTGTAAGCGATTTCCCCTAAATATTAACCAGGGTTAGTTTTACTTTTATAGAAAAGCAACATTTGCCACTAGGATCCCACACGGGAAATGGGCGCATATCTTTCTGGTAAGGAGGAGAGCTCAGTGCTTACAGGTGACGAAAGCCATGTTGTCTGCGCTGATGGTGGGGGAGATGGATGGATGGTATATCCTAACCAGATGAAGGGCAGAAACATGAGTGTCCACTCCTGCCCTGGCTGTTCCTGCCAAAGGTGAGTGGCCCTGAGATGCCCTGAGACCACTGTCTACGGCACTCCCCACAGAACACCTGTGATCAGCTGAGTTATTTATAAATGAATGCTAGTGAAAATTACAGCTCTCAACTGAGAGGCTGCTGGAGGCAGAAATACTTTACAAAGGGTGCTCTCTATAAGGCCATGGAAGAGAAGGATGGGCAGTGGTGGACTTGTCGTGGGCTCTGGGTTAACCTTGGGCTTCCCAGGTGGCACTGGTGAAGAACACGCCTGCCAATGCAGGAAACATAAGAGATGAAGAGATGTGGATTGAATCCCTGGGTTGGGAAGATTCCCTGGAGGAGGGCATGGCAACCCACACCAGTATTCTTGCCTGGAGAATCCCACGGACAGAGGAGCCTGGTGGGCTACAGAAACAAAGGGTCAGACATGACCAAAGTGACTTAGCATGTTCGCACCAGGTTAACCTTCTAGTTCTCTGAGCACTCTCCAATCCAACCAGGAATTCACCTGAGGACTCAATAGGCTGTGACCTTGGACAGAGCTTCCCAAGCTGCCTGAAAGTTTCCAGCGAGAATGAGGAAACTGGGCCCATGCACCTGAGGTTAGAGAGAGAGAGCTGGAGGACGGACGGGTGCATGGACAAAGCCAGCCAGCTTGGGGAAGCTGGAGTCACCCACCTGTAACCTGGGCTGAGGGAAAAGCAGCAAAGTTCAGACAGAAGCCAAACCAGGTTACTTGTTATGCAGCATCTCATTTCAAGGCATCAGTGGTGGATGGAGCTGGCTAGCCCAACCGCAAGACACGCACTCTGAATGCAGCATGGTGGCGCAGATGGGCTCATGAGTTGACAGTTCTGTGTGATTCCTTTCCGCTCTGCTTAGAGAAGATGTTGAAAAGCTGCAGTCCACCTCAGCAGCAAGTGCCTGACTAATCAGTTGTACAGGATAACCCAACAATAAAAAATTAAAGGGAGAGGTGAGGCCCTGGAGCAGGTAACAAGACACAGAGGCACCTGGGTGGTCAATTAAAGTTTCCACGGAAGACAGCGGCCAGCACTGAGGTGAAGGGGCAGCTGGGGCTCAGCAGGGAGCGGCTCTGCACACAGGCCCCCCACCTCATCCCACCACTGGGGCCTCAGCCTGCCTGACTGGAGGTGGAAAATGAATCAATTAATAAAAACAAATTACCTTTTACCAAGTTAAATAAAAGCTAATATAAATGAAGCACCGTGCGTATGGCAGATTTACGTTCGCTATAACCATTCCATTCCAGGATGGAAACGTTTTAATGTGATATTAAAAAAGATCAAATTAAACATTAATGGATGCGACACTTGGTGTCAGAATCAGCACGGCGCCAGGTTGCAATTCCAATGACACCAACTCTCTAGCTGTGGGGAGGCGCCTTTGGGGAGGGGGTTTGCCCTGCATCCCTGCTAGCCTGCTAGTGGGTTGGCTGTCCTTCAGGGGTCTCCCTCCCCTCCCCAGACTGGAAGCACAGTCCCCAGGCCCACCAACCCTCTGTGTTTTGTGGGAGGTGGGAGGTCTAGGAAGGCCCTGCAGGATCACAGCTGGGCTTGGTCAGAGCTCATGCGAGCACTAGGGCGTCCTGGAGTGCTGACAGTGTTTCTGCAGGAAATGCATCCCAAGTCCTCTGGTCTACTGACCCACATGGCTCCCTGGGAACACAATGTCCAGTCATCAAATCCGGATCTGGCAGGTCAGGATGTGGCTCACTGCTGGTGCAGATAGGGTTCACATCCTGGCCACTCCAAGACCTTGTTGATCCTCCTGTGCTGTGCCCAGGGCTCCCCCTCTGTAAAGCAGGCACGTGCTCATCTCGAGGTCCTCGGAAGGTTGGCGAGGTGGGGCGGGTATGTGCCGCATGCCCACCACCAGCACACATGGTGATGTGTTGATCTGGAGCTTAGCTTAAGATGCCCTCAAATAATGATGAGAGTGAGGCTGAGTCCCACCCCTTCTTGTCATTGTCCCTTTGGACTCGTTTCTCCCTTCCGCGATGGGTTTCCTGAGAGAAGCGTTTGAGGCAGTTCTAGAAGACAGTGTGTTACTGTGCTGTTGATGTACCTCCTGGTCTCAGAGGTCATCTCCATCACTCTGCAGCATAAGGTGCTGCAGGTACAGGAGGGACCAGGCCATCCTGGACCTGTAGGAGCTCGGGGTCCAGCTGGACGTGCAGACACATGGCGTTCCCGGTGGCCCTGGGAACAGCGACAGTTGCTCGTGCTCGGAGAACTATGAAGAAGAAATCTAGGAGACCTGCTTTGACGGAGCAGAAGTCCATTCTGATGGGGATGAGCTTGAAAGAGACTAATCATCTTGTAGGTGTTCTTGAAATCAAAGTAGATAGCATGCTGGGGTTCACAGTTGATCCCCAATATGGGGTGCAGGCCCTTCTCTGGTCTGGAAGGGCCTCCTGCATTCCCACCATGATCTCAATTCTATTTGCCCCTCAGAAGTCGTGTCCCCCACTCCTTGTTGGCCTCTAGCACAGATGCAGATCCACTGCCCATCTGAACATTTAATTATCCCCTTCATTGTCTCACCATAGTTTGGACAAATATAATCTTCGCAACAAGGATGCAGTGGGTAGATGGGCTGGCAACATGGGGTCCAAGGAGTTGCTAGAATTTTCATGCAGAATGACCCCTGGACTCCACGGAAACTGCCGTCCATGTGAGTCTTCAGGGAGGGGCCCTGGGAGGGAGCCAGTGTCAACTCAAACAGGAAAGGAAGCACCTCAGGCCTTCAGTCACTCTGCAGCTGTCTTAGGAGGGCTCCACTGTGTCCACTGGAAATACACAATCTTGGCTAATCAGATGACTCTTCAGACCAGCCAGCAGGGCGGTAGCCTTCATGGACTGCAGTGTCCTTTTGTGTTAATCCAGGGTCTTTGGGATGTGGCCCGCCCACATCACCAGGTGATGTCCCAGAGCCAGAGCTCAAATGGAGGTGGGCGGTGGCCAGGTCCGTGGGGTCTGGGCCAAGCAGAGGCTTTAAAGCTTTTCAACCATTTTGCAAAATGTAAAAGAAAGCCAATTACACATTAAAACAGAGCTCCTGTTTCCTCTTCTTTCAACTCTATTTGTGACTAAGGGCCTGTGCTGTGCCTGACGCTTTGCTGGCACCTCCAGGACAAGAAGCCTCATTTGCAGGTGAATGGTCCAGGCTCAGTGGGTGCCCGGCCGTGTCTAGGCCCGAGGCCACTCAAGGACCAAGGTCAACTGTGCTGAGGCCTCAGAGGGGCCCTTCCCCCACCAACCCCAGGGGCTGTCTGAATGCCTCTCGTCACTACGTCTAGAAAACGTTGTATTTATGACCATCTAAACCCTCTTGACCACAATTCTGGGGCTGCTCTAGAAATGATGACTATCTGGGCCAAATCCATGAGTATTTTCCCGAGGCAAAATAAATCTATGGCTCTCCATTCAGCTCCCTGCGGAGGATCACGTCAGTCCATTACCAGCCAACTTCAGCCTAGGGGATACTTGGCTCTGATAAGACCTGGTCACTCAGTTAATGCCCATGGCCCTTGCAGGGGCCCATGACAAAGAAAAAATTGGGCATGATCATGATTGGGAGGCCAGCCTGCAGAGCAGGGAGGGGTGACAGGGAAACAGAAGAGGACTCATGGTCTGGAGTTGTCGGATTTTTTTTTCAATGTTTTTAAGAGAAAAGAAAACTGGTTGCATTTCAGGGATGAGATCTGGCTGAAGGGAAGGGAGGCATGCTGAAGGTGACCACGACAGTGGCCACGTATGTGCATCATGGTTACGGACATCATGTTTCCTGAGCATTGGGTTCTTCCCTGTAAGATGGGGGGCGGGGGGGGGGGGCAGTAAGTACAGCACGGCCTTGGGCTGCAATGAGAGGATGCATGGGAGGTCTGAGGATGTGCACCCCCCAACCCAGGCCTGTGTTCTTGTGGAGCCGATGGAGGAGTGGACACCACAGCCCCATTCTGGGCCCTGGGCGCTGGACCCCACTGAGACCCTTTCCCCTTCCCTCCTCACCCTCCCACATCCTGTGATATCACAGGTTGGGGACCTTGTCCCAGGCAGAGACAACAGGTGGCCAGAGGGGCAGGAAGAGGCCAGGCCTGGGCCGGCTCCAGGAGGACAGTGCTCTGGGCCTGGCAGAAATGGCTCTGCTCTTCAAGTGGAAGCAAGCCAGTCACATGGGATGTCCAAGGCTGCCTTGTGAGGGGATGGCGTGGCTCCGCTCTTGGGCTTCACCCTCAATGGAGGTGGCAGGGATGGGGGGAGGGGGGAGGGGGGAGGGGTACTTATACGCTTTAATTGTGGAGAAAAAGAACTCAACTGGTATCCAGATTCTACTTTGAAAAACCCATCCGATTTCGATGGACTGAATTTGTAATTTGCCAAAACAGACTAACAAGAAAACCTGAATTACAAAAAACCCGACACCGTCCCAGGGCAGGCTGAGTTCTCTCTTGGGAACATGAACCCAGTGAGTTTACAGGGGGAGGCAAGGACAGACCGGCCTGGGGTCACAGGCTCCATGTCACCAGCAGTCTGCCTCTGAGGGGCTTCTGTGCAGGTGGATGGTGGCCACCAGGGGAGGACGAGGTGAGTCTGGGAGCCGGCTCCAGCCCTCAGCTAACCTTCGGAAGCAGCATGGGCACATTTAAGTGACTGTCATGGAATGATTTCTCCCCCTCATCCACTCCATCTCCCTCTGATGACCTACTTTAAGTCTTTCATAAGCCAGCACTTGGAGAACTGGGTCATGACAGGAGGGAGTCTTTGGTGATGCATATTCTCATAGACTCAGCCATTTAATCTCCCTTCTTCTGGGCCTGAGACAAGCCAAGGCTTATTATTCAATCTGCAAACAGGTTACTCAGAGGAGAAAACGGTCACTTTAAATGATCACGGCTCATGTTTCCCTATGTCTGGGGATCCCTCTGTAAAAACTCAAGGGGTCTTTTTTTTTTTTGGCAGCATAGCACACAGGATCTTAGTTTCTGAACCAGGGATTGAACCTGTGACCCCCTTCAGTGGAAGCATAGAGTCCTAACCACTGGACCACCAGGGAAGTCCCTCAAAGGGTCTTTAGAGCAGCTCACACACTCAGATACACATGCATACTCAGATCAGCACCATGGGGGCTCTGAAGAGGTGGTCCTGGAGCCTGGGTGTGAGTTAGAGAGGGCCTTGGACACTACAGGCTGGACCATTGGGGTGGCCACAGGACAGAAGACTAGCTCTGATTTCCTGTTTGGAGTCAGTACCCTCCCTCACCTCCCAGGAAGCCCAATGAGCTTGATTACCACGTTTACAATCAGTGCAGATGAAGGGTGTTCTTTGTGAAATGCCAGTGTCCCAGGAGGCAAGCTTCATAGTTCCTGAGAGCAGATAAAGAGAGCTCTTTATCCACAGGCATCTTATCAGCAGCGCAGGAATTTCCCAGATATTTACTCTCCAGGATAGCCAAGGAAAAAAAGAGTCTCACAGTTCAGCATATCGATGTCTTCAGGGCAGGAAATAGTGCTGAGCATCCACAGTGACTTAATCTCTGCAGAGTGATTAGCTCTGTTTCTGATTAGGAAGCTCAGAGCTCCTCAACTCCCTGAGTGTAATTCCTCCATCGACACAATGGTCAGCACCTCACTTAACGCAGAAACCTGTTTTATGATTCTATGCAGAAACCTGTTTTATGATTCATGAGCAGATTTGTAAAGAGCTACAAACTGTCTTCAGTAAATGTTGGAAAGTAGCACATGTGCTGGTCAAAATGAAGCAATGTTTCTTTTAGGTCTTTTCTTGGTGGCTGGGGAGGGGCGTGTTTCTGAGTCTACAGTCTCATCCAAGCGGATCTGATTGAGCAGAAGCACTTTTTAAACAAATTCTTCATTTCTGTAAGTGGACAAGAGAACCACAGTACAAGCCATGGAATACGAGGGAGGTTGGAGGGATGGAAGATGCCTTCCAGGCCAGTGGTCCCCAAGGTGGACTTCTAGGCTCTACCTGTGAAAACTGAAGGGGCTCGGGCTCTGAGGCCCCCCAGGCGAGCCTGATGCGTGCGCGTGCGTGCGCACACACACGCACACACTAGCAGCAGAGTAGGAAGGTGATGCACTTCCTGCTGAATAAACAGCATGTCTTGCCCGACTTGTGTATTCTGCCTCATGCACTTAGGACCTGAAAGTGCTAGTTGCTTCAGTCATGTCCAGCTCTGCAACAACAGGGACTGTAGCCCAGCAGCCTCCTCTGTCCATGGGATTCTCCAGGCAAGAATACTGGAGAGGGTAGCTATCCCCTTCTCCAGGGGATCTTCCCTACCCAGGGATCAAACCCAGGTCTCTTGCATTGCAGACAGATTCTTTACTGCCTGAGCCACCAGGGAGGAGATACTTGGGACCTACCTCCCCAGAAATAATTTAGGATATGCGTTTCTACCACTTTTGTCATGCATGCAATCTCTCAGACTGTCCTGCTATGGATGGCCAATGACAAAGCAACCACAGGGAGAAAGGTGGGGCGGCCAGCCACCTGCTGGACCCTGGAGGCCGTTCCTCCAGCAGTGACCATGGTGGAATGCTAAGCAGGATGCTTGTCTATCTCAGAGGAAGTCATCGCCCCATATGGCAGATCAGAGTCAGATAATAAATGAGCCCTCCACTCCTTGAATGAGAGTGAAGGGGAGAGGCCAGGTGAGGCCTAGCATCCACTGTAAACTTCTGCCCCACGCTTTCCCAGGGACCAGCTTTGGGCCTTAAATCACAGTCCTCAAGGCCAAATCCAAACTCATAGAACTCAAGTCGCAGCCTGTCCACAGCACACACCACACAGCACACGTTAAGGATACGGGATTTTTTTTTTTTTTTTTTTTTTTGCTGCTGCTCTGAGCGGCTTGTGGAAACTTAGTTCCCTGACCAGGGATTGAACCCAGGCCCATGGCAGTGAGACCACTGAGTCCCAACCACTGGAAGGCCAGGGAAGTCCCCCAAGGATACAGTTCTTAGTTGTCCTTTTTCTAAGCATCACTCGGAAGGAGCATCTCAGAGGATAGACACGAGTGTAGCGTCTTTCAAATCACTAAATTTCTGGGTTGGAGATCTTTCTGATCAGATTTTCAAACAACTTTAAATGAATAACATTCTACTGAAAAACACACGCAAAGCTATACAGGCTTTCAATAAGGAAATTTCAAATGCTGAATATAGATGCAGCTGATATTTACAAATGATTTCCAAATGATGTTAACCCAGCCATTAGTGAAGTTTACAATTGATTTTAATGAGAACCTTCACCATATGGAAAGATCCCTCCCACCCCTTTTTTTCTCTCTCCCTCCTTTTTTACCCCTAAAATATGACGCTCCTTTCCTTAGCATCATGGTACCAGCTGTGAGCAGTGAGTGAGCTGTCTGTCAGCCTCTGTGAGTGGTCGTGAGCTGTCTTTCCTCAGACCTGATCTGAGCGGTCCCGATTTCCCCTTTGATGCTGTGGCTGACATTGCCTGAGGCTGGGGCTGTCTAGCAGAGGCCTGCGGAGTCTCTAAATGTCAGCTCCTCCTGGTTCCACCACCCTATCCAGATTCGCGCCCTCCAGCCTCTGACCTCACTTGGCTCCAAGTCCTGCAAATGACTCCCCAGGCTCCAAAATACTCCCCATACTCCCCAGGCTTCTCTCCCCACCTGCTGCCTCCCCCCATTCAGCCCTAGGAGGGAAGGTCCCCATCACCCATCACTCATATCCTCATCCTCCTTTAAGCCCACCTCCTCCAGGAAGCCTTGGCTGATTTCCACTCCCCCCGCTCCACACCCAGCAGCTTTCAGCGGTGCCTCCAGCTTCCAGGAGACGAGAGCAGCTTCTTCAGAGCTCAGCCTCCAACTTGGAGCATTAAGACCGGCACTGGGGCTCACGGGCTGCCTGGGGTTGCGAATGTCTTGTGACACAGAATCCATTTCTAAACTTACTTCCAGTCTCAGGATGACGTCGTGTTCCCCAAGACCGAGTTTATTCATATACTGACTGACCAAATCACTTTTAGTGACACAGGGATGGTTCTCACACTCCTGCATCATTAAGGGGAAAAGCTGGTGATGTGGGCCCTTATACTGGTGTGCTTCTCCCTGTGAGGCAGTGTTCACAGGAACAGCTGAAAACGCCGAGATACTGACAGCGACGTTTCTTCCCAGCGGTGCAAGAGTGGGTGGTTCTACGTTATCTTGTTTATACATTTTTAAAAAAATTTATATAAAAATATTTATTTAAAATTTATTTAAAAGGCCCTTTATTTAAGAATAGTTTGGTTTTTTAAATGAATTGCTTCTTTTAGTTGCTGGAACCTGGGCCGCCTGCATTGGAAGCTCGCAGTCTTAGCAACTGGGCCACCAGGGAAGTCCCAGAATAGTTTTAAATTTACTGAAAAGTTGCAAAGACAGCACAGAGAGCTACACAATGTGCATCTGCTCCTTCCTACTGTTAATGTCTCACCGTCACCAGGTACATTTGTCATAATTAACAAGCCAGTATCGATACATCATTATTATTAGCTAAAGACCACATTTTATTCTGGAGGAGGAAATGGCAACCCACTCCAGTATCCTTGCCTGGGAAATCCCATGGACAGAGGAGCCTGGTGGGCTACAGTCCATGGGGCCACAAAGAGTCAGACATGACTGAGTGACTGGTCACATACACTTTATGCAGACTTCCTTAGCTTTTCCCGACTGTCCTTTTCTGCCCAGGATCCCCATGTGACTGTGAGTTGTCACTCTCCTTAGGCTCCATTTGTCTGTGACAGTTTCTCAGACTTTCCTTGGTAGTTGGAGGATTACCAGTCAGTTCTGCTGTTTGTCTTTTCCACTGTACTCCCTTTTTGTTTTTATTCTCCAGATTCTGTTGTAAGTCCCTGGCTTCAACCATCAGAAATATTGATGAAATCCAATCATGACTAGGAATTTTTCAGTGAATATGTACAGAAATATTGGGAGATTCAGAAGTTTAGGTTACGGAAGTCTGGGTTATGGAAAACCTTGATGTTCATTAACATGGAAAAAACTAGATGACTAAAGTAATTAATACTGTAAAGAGCATCATTTTTTCTTAGGTGTTGATTACCACCCACTGAATAATTCCAGGGATCATACACATGGGCCAGTTTTATAGATAGAAATGGTCAGCTTGCCGGATGCCATCTTCTTTTCTCTATCAGGTATTTGCGCCTGTGGACGTGTGGCCTGGCTACAGTCTGGGAGGCAAAGAGATAGTCTATTGAGAGTGTAGGCAAGGCTTTGTGGTCCTGATCTCAACTCTTTTGGATAAACACCCAGCAGTGGTGTTGATGGTTGTATGTTAGTTCCGTCTTTAGTTTCTGCAGGAATTTCCATACTGTCTTCCTTCTGTAGGGGCTGCACCACCAGCACTGTGTAAATGAGACGATTTCTCCACATCCTTTCCAACATTTGTGCTTTTCTGTGGTCACAGCCATCCTGACGGTTGTGAGGTATCATCTCCCTGGAGTTTTGACCTGCGTTTCCCTGAAGTTACTGACACTGAACTTTTTTGTACACGCCTGTTTATGACTTGCACGTTCTCTTCAGAGATACACTTGTTCAACTCCTTAACATGTTTTAAAATCAGGTTATTTGTTGTTTCTCTGCTGTTGCTATTTTTCTTTGCCATTTAATTGTGGAAGTTACATATGTATTTCTGGCGTTAACCCCTAACCTGATACATGGATTGCAGATATTACCCATCAGGTGTTTTGCAGGATGTACCCTTCATTTCCGAGTGCACCATTGTTTGTTTTTCTAGAGGGAAAGCTTTTCTGAGACATAGTGAACCAACCCCCCATCACTGTGGGTTTTTTTCCAAACTTCCTTCTGAAAAGGCCAAGGCTCGAGTGCCACCAGCCAAGTCTTCGGTTTCCTCGCTTGCTGAAAACCCTTCATCTCCATTTGGATTCCTGGCTTCAAACAAGGACTAAAAATAAACCAAATCTACTTACAAAATAGATGTTCAGTGAGCTAATTTAACAGCGCATTATCTGAAGACGGTTATTATAATCAAGATGGTTGTGCGTTGTTCTACAATCTCTTAATTAGATGTGGTACCAAAAGCTACCCTGGCTTTTAGAAAAATTACCTTTGGAGAAAATGTATGTATTTGTAAGTGTCTCTAGTGTGTGTATATTTATTTTGAGTTGTTGCATCGGACTTGAAAAACTATATTTTGCCACACAAACTCACACGGTGTGAGGCAAAGTCACTTAGTAGAACCGAAAAGCCCCTGAACTCTCAAATGGGACAGATTTTCACTAGTTGAGTCCTAAGGAAGCTGGAGGAGTCACAAGCCACTGAGTTGAGTGATTTTTTATTCTCGCAGTGACCTGGGGCGTGTACAGCCTTGTGTTTGATGGTGGGCTTCGACGGCTTCTATGTATACAGAAACTCCTGGCCAACACAAACTGTGGTTCTGTTATAAAACACCTAAACCCTAACCAGCACCGTGGCCCCACCCCCCACCCCTCATCCAGCTCAGAGTTAGAAGAGCAGACTTGATGGATATTCCTCACCTCGGGGGGCCCAGGAGCCTTTCTTGCATTGCTGTGAGCACTGCATATGGGGAGTCCACAAAGACTTTTTCTTTCCCCAAATCTTGCAGGTGGGCTCAGGTTTCTATCCACCCAGGGGGAAAAAGTCTTTGCACCTAGTAGGTGCCATATAAATATTCAATGAATGATTTCTTTGATATGTTTTAGGCTAACTCATCAACTTAGTAAAATGGAGGGTTTATCCTAAAAGGGAAAATGAAAAATAAGGTAGGTAGGATTTAGTGCTTCAGCAGTTTTTCCTCCCTCACATTTCTTTTACCCAACAAACCCCTGAAAGTCAGCTGCAAATGAGAAGCAGCTCACCAGTGGTGAGAAATGTGAACTGGAGAACCATCACACACAGCCGAGCTGTTTAAACATTTATGTTGCATCCGTAATACCCCAAGTTTAGGGCTGAGCTATTACTGTAATTGGATTTTAATAAGGACAGAGAATTGTCTGGAGTTCCGGTTCCTGCTTGCACCACATCTGAAAATAAAATGCGTGAGCTTCTTCACTCTCCACCAAACGCTTCCTAACTCGTAATTCTGGAAAAGACTCACTTCTATCATAATGTGTCAGCCTCTGTTTACACCCCTCTATAAACTATGTAAATATTTAACACTAATAATAAAGTTGCTTGATTTTTTTTTTTGCTGCTATTCGCACTCAGAATTCTTACCGGGGAGCAAATGACTACCAGATCCTATATGGTATGAGGTTCATTTATGAAGCTGTAATGGCATGTGTCCAATTCTAACTCTGGATTTGGACACCGTGTTTGGACTTCTCATGGACCTGGCCCACTTATACGCATAAAGGTTTCCTCCTCAACTTATCAATAGCGTTCTCCCACCTTTAAGAGTAGGGAAGATTTAGCAAAGGATGGAAACTAAAGAAGGGCACTCCGTGTGGACCTGGGTATGCTGTGGGAGAAGCAGTGACAGAGCTCACCATTGTGCTCTTCACTGTGATGACCGGGCTTCCCCTAAAACACACCAGACTCTGAGTTTCTTGGGAGTGAAGACACCCTCTCCCATCACTCTCTCCTACATTCTTCTTTTCTGCCAACTTTAATAAAAGGCCTATCACATGCCAGGCAGGATGCCAAGTGTGGGTGACACATAGAAGGACAAAACCAGTGCCACCAACAAGATCATTTCCCCCAGGCCTGGCACCATCACTGGTAAACACGTGCTGGTTGATGTGTTTCACAGGACTGGCGAGAGCAGGCTCATGATCTGTGGTCCATGTGGCCCCATGAACAAGACAGGGCCAACTGCACAGCCCAAAGTCAGGATGGGACTCTGTCACTCAGGAGAAGTCCCCTCCCTTGACCTCACTGCTGTTGTTCAGTTGCTAACTCGTGTCTGACTTTGTGACCCTATGGACTATATAACACACCAGGCTTCCTTGTCCTTCACTGTCTCCCAGAGTTTATTCAAACTTAGTCCATTGAGCCGGTGATGTCATCCAACCATCTCATCCTCTACCGCCCCCTTCTCTTCCTGCCCTCAATCTTTCCCAGCATCAGTGGTCTTTTCCAATGAGTCAGCTCTTCACATCAGGTGGCCAACACATTGGAGCTTCATATCCCCCAGACCTCATATCCCATTTCTATTGATTGGACCCCAAAGCCGGCTCTCCTGGGATGACAGCACACTTCTGGTGGGTGAGGAACATACAGAGGTTCATGGTCAGGAATCCGGGATTCATTCTCAATCCCCCTCCCTTCAGCTGGCCAGTAGCAGAAAGTCACGCGGGTTGGCAGGCCTGCCTCCCCAGTTCTAGTCTCCATGTGGCTCCTTAGTCACCAGCTCATGGTGAATTCCAGGACACCCCACACCGCATCAAATCTGCCCAACACGCCTCCCGTCACAGACCTTCCTTCCAAGACGTTAATAAAAGCAGTGCGAATTGGAAAATAATTTCTAGGAGAAACACAGCCTCCAGCCTTACATCTTAAGCAAAATGTTAAAACGAGAAACAAAGAATGCTGAGCTGTGTAATGGAAGAGAAGCACCTTCCCCACACTCGGAGGGCTTTCGATGGCCTGTTTTTGTTGTTTCATCTTTTTCTCCCCATTAAATCAGACACTTCTTCTAAATCAAGCCCTCGGGGTGGAACCGGGGAAGTGATGAGAAGGCGCCGTGTGGATGGGAGGGGGAGCGTGTGTTCCTGTCTCGCTCTGCACCCGGATCAAGAGGAGTGTTACCACCCACAGCCGTTGCAAAAGAACCCGTGTAACCATGCTTCCGGTACCATTTAGGTCATTAATCAAGCTCCCATGGACAGAGACACCAGGGCTGTGACAGCAGATCATTCCACGGCCGGTTATTAAATGGAGGGGCAGGAGGCTGGGTGAGAGCTTGTACTGGGGAGAACAGGGTCACCCCTCATGCCATGTGGGGTCTCTACCAGCCCAACTCTTGTTTGGGTGAGAAAACGCAGCCAAGTGACACAGCAGGGACTGTGCAGCCGGGACGGAACGGCTCTACCCCAGACTTGCTGTGTGCTCTCGGGCAGCCGCCTGTCCCCTCTGGGCCCTGTTTCCCCATCTGCAAGGTGAGGGTGAGAACCACGTGCACCTGAGGGAACCAGGAATTAAATGAGATGATGGACAGAGAGTTTGTACCTCACCCTCAAATTACTGTTTATGTAGCATTAATATCAAAGCTTCTTATCATCAGGGAAATTGGGGTCTCACATCCTTGGCCTTACTAACACTTGGGATGGGATGAGTCTGTGCTGAGGGGCTGTCCTGTACACTGGAGCATGTTGAGTGCCTCCTTGCACCGAGCTGATACCACAGTGCATCTCCCCACAGAACGGTGAGAACCCCAAATGCCTCCAGACTTTGCCAAACATCCCCAGGGGTCAGTCACCCATGGAGAAACTTTGAGTTAAAGAAGGGGAAAGCCCAGGTGTCACATAACCCAGAGGTAGAAATCCTCTTAAGATGGTGTTTAAGGACCAAATCAGCAGCTACTGAAGCATCGCTTCAGTAGCAAATGTGTCTCTGCAGAGAGCTGGGGTGAGCACCAGGTCTGAAATCAGACGTCGAATGGGGATTCACAGAATTTCAGACCCAGACGGTCTCAGGTCAGATGAAGGCAGATGTACCCTGGACAGAATCGCCAGTCCTAGCCACAGAGGTCCCCACCCAAACAGGCTCCATTCTTTAGCGCCACCTGGGGCACTGGGCGCCGTGTCCCTGGGGTGAGAGTGCCCTGCAGGGCATCGGGGAATGATGAGGTCTCCATTCCCAGGACAGCAGTGCCTGATTCAAGGTTAGAACACAGGAGAGGCCACCACAGCCCAGGGTGGCAGCTGAGGTGAGTCGGGAGGGGAGTGTGTCCAGCCCCAGTTTCAAACCCCGGGCTCAGGCAGATAGCAGGAGGGGACACCCCACAGAGCCCTGGCCACACACAGGGGCTCTTGGCTCATTTGTCCAGTCACTTTCTGTCCCTCTGAGGTGAGCCCAAGATACACTGAGTTCAAATGGTAAAACACTTTTCCTTGTGGGAATAAAGGCCAATACTCACATGGAATTAAAAAAAACCATACCCACTTTACCCATAGACTTATGAGATATGTTAAATAACATGACGCAAGTAATAAATAAGAATTGGCCAGTTCATTCAGAATGTGTGTCCTTTTACCCTGGGATTCAATTACCCTGAGGCCAATCGCTATGCCTGAATTCAAGGTAAAGCCTGACATATGTCCGTACCACATATGACCTGTGACATGCGACCTATATCCTTCCACAGACTCTAGGAGAGCTGGGACAGGGGAGCGACCCAACATCTGGAACATCCGGGCTGCACCCAAAAAGCATCCAACATTCACGCTCCCATAAGTGAGCTTGTTCAAGAAAACAGCACTTTCTCAAGAGATTTTAGGTTCCCTTTTAGTGATATAGTTATCTTACGATCTTTCTTCTGTTCCTCTTTATCTTTTTTGAGAAGAGAGTCCTGAACATTTGCAGTTAAGTCTGTAGCTGAAGAGTCTGAAATCAGGCTCCCCAGACTCAGAGCTCAAGACAGACGCCTTTCCGCTCACCTGCAGGGAGCATCTTCTCTTCCCCAGAGGGTCCCACCTGGTCGTGGGTGTCCTACTACCATGCCCAGACTCCAGGACCCCGCAGCCCAGCCTCATGCAGGACAACAACCCCTCCGTTCTCATCCGTGCTTCAGCAGGGAGCTGCCTTCCCAGGATCTGTCTCACCCACTTCTCCAGGTGTACAAGGTTCCCCTGGGAGCCACCAAGCCATGAAAAGAAAATCCATTTGGGCCAAATCACCTCGGCCAACAGACACGCTTTCAGTGGGCTATGGTTTAACGTTATTCTCGACCACCTACACTTTCTGCTGCACCCACAGCTGTCTTTCTGCGAGCAGAGAACAACCCTCAGCTACTTACTTTTAACATTTTCTTTAACTGAAAGTACTTTTGAACCATTTGCCACAAACCACAAGAACAACCTTAGTCCCGAGAAGCCAGCCCAAGGACAACCTGGGAGAGGGACAGCCTGACTCCCCAGAAAGTGCTCAGGATTGAGAAACAGGTGCTTCCAGGTCAGATTCGAGAAAAAAGGCAACGCACACCACCAGGTCACTTGGACAGGAAAGCCGCCTCATGGCGAGAGCAGGTCTGGAAGCTCATATTGAGATGCTGGACTCAGTCTTACTTGGGTCAGAGCAGAATTGAATCACTGTCCAGGCTGGCTTCTCAGGTTAGAGAGTCCACGTCAGGTCCCCTTTATCTGGTTTCCACGTGACTGTCTCACCCCTCACCCCCTCCTTCATCAGCACAAGTCTGGCTAAGAAAGAGGAGTCATGTCGCCAAGGCCCGGGAAATGTGAGCCCACCCTCGCTCTCACCGAGTCCACCCGGCTCACACCTTCCTGAGAAGACTGCAGAGGAGCCGGGGAGTGCAGACAGGTTCTCGTAGGTGAGATAGGCATGTGAGGACACGCGTGTACGTGAGCAGCGGGATCACTTACCTAGGAGGAGAGAAGAGGACAGGTCATTAGCTTAGCCCAGAGCCTCCCCAGCATGCATGGCGCTGATGCTCAAGGTGGACCCTAGTTACCAGAACTAATACCCCAGCAGCCTCTGCATTCTGCATGGCAAAGCATGCTTTCACAACCTGCTTCTCTATGTGCTCTGGGCTTAGAGACAGCTGTTGAGCAGTGAGGGTGGGAGACATAGGCTCAAAGGTGTTGAGATTCAGTCGCTGAGGGGGGCTCCTGACCTTTCAACCAGTCCTCTCTCCAATAGCACCTCCATCAACAAATTATTCTTAATGGGATGTTCAGTGACTGGACAGGTATCCAGGTAAATATAAATAATCGGTGGCATTTCCTAAGGATGTTGTCATTCCATCTCTCCAGGCACTCTTTTCCATCAGCTGTAACTGTTCTTATGCACGTGTGTGCTTGTGCTAAGCCGTTCTGTTGTCTCCAACTCTTTGCGACCCTATGGACTGCAGCCTGCTGGGCTCCTTTGTCCATGGGATTCTCCAGGCAAGAATACTGGAGTGGGTTGGCATTCCCTCCTCCAGGGGATCTTCCCAATCTAGAGATTGAACATGTGTCTCTTATGTCTCCTGCATTGGCAGGCATGTTCCTTACTACTAGCGTCACCTGGGAAGCCCATTGTTATGCACAGAAGGCAGATACAGTAATGTGTCATCTGTTTGACCTTAAGTCACAGGCTAAGGGGACCACCGAGGACATCGATACAGTGAAGCCTGAAACATCAGATGTGGGGAAGTAGTCTGGATGAAGACTCGGGCCACTGTGGGCCACCTCCCTGACCCTGGTTCTATATAAACAGGCCCAGCTGGCCAGGCTTGGGAGAGGACACTGCCATAGAGACCAGGAACCTTCCCCAGGAGAAGGAGGCTCCTTCTCTCTCACCACCAGGAGCACAATCAGGGCCCAAACGCCATGGGTATGTGAGTAACAGCCTCCTGGAGATACATTCAGTGCCCGCTGTAAGGAGAAGTACGTGCTGCAGAACCTTAGGAATAATGGATCTGCCTTCCTGTCTCCAAGCCAAGAGAGTCCACATGGTCATCCACATGGCCTGTGTTGGGGACCTTGACCCACTGACTCAGCACCCAGGCTGGTTTGGGACTTGGGGCCACGAGGCTGCTGGTCACGTGCCCGATGAGCCCATGGTGTTAGGAGACAGGACTTGTAAGGATGAGCTATGAACATTGATAGAAATGCCTCTGCTTGACACCACGGAAACACCGCCACACAGCCCTTCTTCTCATCATAACGGCACTTTATGACACTTGAGCCCCCAAGGCCTCGCAGGTATTCCTCTCCACATCTCCAGGGGGAAGAACTCGTGACAGAATGTGGTCATGTCTCTCGGTATTTCTCGCTATCACTAGTGGACATGGTCATGGAAGTCCCTTTGAGGCGGCTTTGTCATGGCCTGAGATGAAGCCCAGGGAGGTGGACGCTGAGCCTCCTGGGAGCCGGGCGTTCACTTCTCCCCACTTGACAAGGCGGAACTTTACTGGGCAAGTGGCCTGAGTGGCCTTTGCTCCCAAACGAGCTTCTAGTTCAGAGAAGCAAGTGTGAGCAATGGCTTCATGATTTGTAATCATTGTGAAAGGGGCCTCCTTTGTGCTCCTCCTTTCCGATTAGAGTGTATCACTTATTATAAATTTAATTTCCATTTCTGAGCACAGCCGATAACATCCTCACTATTTGACAAACACAGCAGTGATGTGAATGGATTACTGACACCCCTCCTCCCCACGACAAAGCCAGAGGAGGCCCCGCCCAGCTGGGCGACCCCTCCTCTCTAAGGACACACTCTCCTGAGAGGAGAGTGACTGACCTCACAGGGATGGCTATTGTCATGGCAACAAGAATGCTCATAAAATTAATAATACTAGTTATAATGGCCCAGGTGACAACTCGGTGACTCTGGAGCTGAGCTTGGCTCTGTTCTATGGGAGCTGTCATAAACTCCCTGCAGAGAGCCCCCACCACCCGTGGAGAAGACAGAATTGTCACTTACGATCTGGGGCTGGGGGTTGAGCACACATGGGGCTCAGAGGTCCCAGGGGTGGCGGGGCAGAGTCAATCACAGGCATCTGACCCGGGGCCTGGATGGGTTCATGCAGCCCCTGCCCACGAGGTCCATCTCTGCCTCCAGATGTCCCTCAGCATCGCTTTCCTGGGGACAGGAGAGGGCGGGGATTCAAGCATGAGGCCCGGGGCCCTGTGCACAGAGGAGGAGGGCGTCCTGCCAGGATGCTGGTGGCTGCAGGCCAAGGCTGAATTCTGGTTCTGCCACCTCTTGGCTGGGTGACCTCAGGGACCCCAAACACAATGACAACATCTTGGCCTCCTGAGCCAAGTTCAGGGTTTTTCCCGAGGGACCAGGGTGTCCATAGGCCATCATTGCCTGTAACTCCTTTCCCATGTGTGGTGTAGACTGCCAGGCCACCCCTAGTCATGCTGGGCAAGCCTGGAGACTTGGTCCCCATGCCACAGCCCTATACCCAGGTGTGGTGTCTGCAGTCCTGGGCTCAGTGCCCACGGCTTCTGTCCACACCTCAGTTGGGGTGTCCTCAGGAGGAGTCCAGATCCCCAGAGCTGAACTCCAGGGTGAGTCTCCTTTATGGAAGAGAGTTAGGGTAGTCAGGATCTGGTTAAAAACCGAGTCTGGTTTTTGGGAGGTCCTCTGGCAACTGTCCAATTATATTAAGAGTGGTCTTAAAAATTCAGTGGTTATAAGATTGAATCACAATTTTATGTATTTTTTTTGCTGCATGGCCTGCGGGATCTTAGTTCCCCTACCAGGGATTGAACCTTGCTGCTGGCAGTGAAAGGCAGAGACCTAGCCACTGGACCACCAGGGAATTCCCTAGATTCAATTATTTTCAAAGAGGTAATTAGAAGCCTGAACCATACTGTCACCTGAGTTTGCTTACCATTAATGATTAAAATGTCGATAAATTTACAAGGTGGGGAGAGTTTGAGTATATATTTTCGGTCATTCAGGCCAGGACATTCTGAAGGTCCCCCTTCAGCTAACTGTGAAATCTGCCTGCTGACATTGGTCGACTTCTAATCTATCTGCCTTATTCACGTCACCCACTTTCCCCTCCCACGGCTGCTGCCTGACTTTGCCTTTTAACAACCCCTGGAACAGATTCTGCTTTCCCAGAGATTCCTGGAACAACTCCTGCGACGTCATGCAGAGGGAGAGCTAGAATTCTGATGTGTGTAAGTTGCTTCAGTCGTGTCCAACTCTTTGCAACCCCATGGACTGTAGCCTGCCAGGCTCCTCTGTCCATGGGATTCTCCAGGCAAGAAAACTGGAATGAGTAGCCATTTCCTCCACCAGGGGGTCTTCCTGACCCAGGGATCAAACCCACGTGCGTTTGATCAACCCCTCCTATATCACAGGCAGATTCTTTACCATTTGAGCCATAACTGGGGAAACCCATAACTCCAATCAGTTCAGTTCAGTTCAGTCGATCAGTCGTGTCTGACTCTTTGCGATCCCATGAACCGCAGCACGCCAGGCCTCCCTGTTCATCACCAACTCCCGAAAACCAGCCAAACTCATGTCCATTGAGTTGGTGATGCCATCCAACCATCTCATCCTCTGTCGTCCCCTTCTCCTCCTTCCCTCAATATTTCCCAGCATCAGGGTCTTTTCAAATGAGTCAGCTCTCTGCATCAGGTGGCCAAAGTATTGGAGTTTCAGCTTCATCAGTCCTTCCAATGAACACCCAGGACTGATCTCCTTTAGGATGGACAAGTTGGATCTCCTTGCAGTCCAAGGGACTCTCTAGAGTCTTCTCCAACCCCACAGTTCAAAAGCATCAATTCTTCGGTGCTCAGCTTTCTTTATAGTCCAACTGTCATATCCATATATGGCTACTGGAAAAACCATAGCCTTGACTAGACGGACCTTTGTTGGCAAAGTAATGTCTCTGCTTTTTAATATGCTATCTAGGTTGGTCATAACTTTCCTTCCAAGGAGTAAGCGTCTTTTAATTTCATGGCTGCAGTCACCATCCGCAGTGATTTTGGAGCCCAGAAAAATAAAATCAGCCACTGTTTCCACTGTATCCCCATCTATTTGCCAGGAAGTGATGGGACTGGATGTCATGATCTTAGTTTTCTGAATATTGAGCTTTAAGCCAACTTTTTCACTCTCTTTCACTTTCATCAAGAGGCTCTTTAGTTCCTCTTCACTTTCTGCCATAAGGGTGGTGTCATCTGCATATCTGAGGTTATTGATATTTCTCCCGGCAAACTTGATTCCAGCTTCCTCCAGCCCAGCATTTCTCATGATGTACTCTGCATATAAGTTAAATAAGCAGGGTGACAATATATAGCCTTGACGTACTCCTTTTCCTATTTGGAAACAGTAACTCCAATAAAGAACTGCAAATTAAATTCTAGAAAAATCAATGGATGTAAATAAGGAGGAAAAGAGAAACCATAAAGGGACATGAAATTAAAACCACAAACATCAAGCAATCAAATTCAAACCCATCAGTCATGAAACCAAGAGGGAGCATACACTCCAAGCTCAAGACAGAAGTTGTCATCAGTTCAGTTCAATCACTCAGTTGTGTCTGACTCTGAGATCCCATGGAATGCAGCACGCCAGGCTTCCCTGTTCATCACCAACTCCCAGAGCTTGCTCAAATGCATGTCCATCAAGTTGTTGATGCCATCTAACCATTTCATCCTCTGTTGTCCCTTTCTCCTGCCTTCAATCTTTCCCAGCAACAGGGTCTTTTCTAAAGAGTCAGTTCTTCGAATCAGGTGGCCAAAGTATTGGAGTTTCAGCATCAGTCCTTCCAATGAATATTCAGGACTGATTTTCTTTAGGATGGACTGGTTGGATCTCCTTGCAGTCCAAGGGACTCTCAAGAGTCTTCTCCAATACCACAGTTTAAAAGCATCAATTCTTCAGTGTTCAGCTTTCTTTATGGTCCAACTCTCACATCCATACATGACTACTGGAAAAACTATAGCTTTGACTAGATGGACCTTTGTCAGTAAAGTAATATCTCTGCTTTTTAATATGCTGTCTAGGTTTGTCATGCTTTTCTTCCAAGGAGCAAGCGTCTTTTAATTTCGTGGCTGCAGTCACCATCAGCAGTAATTTGGAAGCCCAAGAAAATAAAGTTTATCACTGTTTTCATTGTCTCCCCATCTATTTGCCATGAAGTGATGGGACCGGATGTCATGATCTTTGGCTTTTGAATGTTGAGCTTTAAGCCAGCTTTTTCACTCTCCTCTTTCACTTTCATCAAGAGGCTCTTTATTTCCTCTTCGCTTTCTGCCATAAGAGTGGTTATCATCTGCATATCTGAGGTTACTGATATTTCTCCCTGCAATCTTGATTCCAGTTTGTGCTTCATCCAGCCTGACATGTCGCATGATGTACTCTGCATATAAGTTAAATAAGCAGGGTGACAATATACAGCCTTGACGTACTCCTTTCCCAATTTGGAACCAGTCTATTATTCCATGTCCAGCTCTAACTGTTGCTTTTTGACCTGCATACAGATTTCTCAGGAGGCAGGTAAGCTTGTCTGGTATTCCCATATCTTGAAGAATTTTCCACAATTTGTTGTGATCCACACAGTCAAAGGCTTTAGTGTAGTCAATGAAGCAAAAGTAGATGTTTTTCTGGAATTCTCTTGCTTTTTCTATAATCCAACGGATGTTGGCAATTTGATCTCTTATTCCTCTGCCTTTTCTAAATCCAGCTTGAACATCTGGAAGTTCTCGGTTCACGTACTATTGAAGTTGTCATAAAAGAGAAAAAATCAAGATCATTTCAAAATCACACTATTCACAGGAGCTTCCCATTACAGACAGAGCTGGGTGCAAAATGTAGACGGGAAGATGCACGTAGGCAGCAGTGAGTGTGCCTGGCAGGGGTTGCTCCATCAGCATTGCAGAGCAGGGCTGTCCATGCCAAGGGCAGAAGCACCTGTGTTCACAGCAACTTCCTTCACAGCTGCCCCAAACTGTCTGCAACCTTTCCACTGGTAAAAGGCAAAGCCCACACTAGACCCCAAATCTCAAACAGGGGGCATGACCAGTGGACTCACTGTGGGCAATATTATGATGAAAAAACCAAAACAGCGATTGCCTCTGGACCCAGGGGGAGGGGTAGCCCACCAAAGAACAGAAGAAAACTTTCTGGAAAATGATGCTCTAGACCAGTGGTCCCCAACCTCCAGGCTCTAATGCCTGATGATCTGAGGTGGAGCTGATATAATAATAAAAGAAACAAAGTGCATGATCAATGTAATGTACACTTAATCTCCATCCCTCCCCACTGGGGTCTGTAGCAAAATTGTCTTCCAGGAAACCAGTCCCTGGTGCCAAAAAGGTTGGGGACCATGGTTTAGAACTTGACAAGACTTTGGGTTACTTGGGCATATACATTTTTCAAAGTTAAAAGGTATGCAGTTTTCTCTCTGTGAAAGCTTGCCTCAACACGTAAACAAACATGAGCTTTATTTTGTGAGCTGCCTGCTGAAGAGTTTAGGGGGGAGGTACACTGATTTCACTGTGAAATCCATCAGAAGCAAGATGGACGGAAAGGGGATGGGGCTGAGGTGAAGTCAACTGGCAGCCTGTGAAGTGTGGGGTTTACACGGTTGTTATGTGCAGGATTTTCATGGCGGGTGTGCTTCTGTCAACTGTTGAGTTCACTCAGCTTTTCTGCAAGTTGGAAATGTTTCATAAACACTGAGGGAAACCCTGGAGTTGCTTCCCCTAGGCAGCAGGTGCCTGGCGTGTTCTCTTCTCTCTGTCTCCTGCTCACGGCCCCTGGCTCCCTGCCCGTCCCTCTAGCCTTCCTTCACTCCACCAGGCTGTCCATCTCCTGGACCCAGGTCCCCTCAGCCTCCTCCCATACCTGGGGAATCCCTGACCATTCGACCCCTCCAGTGCTGTGTTATCAGGGGCCACTGGTGGCCTCCCCGGACAAGGCTAGGTCTCCTCTGTCCACGGCCTTAGACTTTGGTCCCACACTTCCTGTTGTGCTTTGTAATTAATGGTGTTTTGTGTCTCCAGGGGCCTGGGGCTGTGTTTCTCCACGCCTGACACATAAAAGGTGTGCAACAATCAGTTTTGAATAAAACAAATGAATATATCACCCTCTCTCTCTATATCTCACTTCTACGTGACTGGTGTTGGGGTGTATAGGATCGTGTGTTAATTTATTAAAACAGCAGGTATACCCTCTCCGTGGGTCTCCCCACCCTGGGCCCCCACGCCTCACTTTATAAACTCAAGTCTCTGCCTATTCTTTCAGTCATTCAAGGTGTATTCCCTGGGCAGCCCCCTTCCTGCCTCGGCTTCCCTGGTGTAGACACTCCTCCTGCAGACAGACCACGTCCAGAGAACGTGGATTAAGTGAATAAATGTCAATCCTATATTTGTGATTAATCATGCTAACCTAACAGCCTAGAGGGCTCCACCTTCCAAAGAAAATGAAGCCAGAGAACAGATAAGGAATTCCACCAAATAGGGAATAACTCCAGTTTTCAATAAATTCCTTCTCTCCCATTCTTTATTCCCCCAAATTGATGGCTTTGACTAGATGTCTCTTAGAAAAATTCTTAACTGCTATGTAATAAAATCTATTAGGGAATAATTCCAGTTCCCCCACATATAGATTTTTGTAGATACAGAATGTTTTAGGAGAATTATTCTCTCACATGTATTTTATTAAAAAGCCTAGCACTAAACATCCCTCTTCTTAAACCAAAATTACTACCTGCAAGGGAGTAGCTGTTTTTGAAAGAAAGGAAGGGAAAAAAGCCCTTCCAACTGTGTCTTTCTGTATCTCATTATAAGTTGTTTGTTAAGTACTGAAAGGATAATGGGTAACAATGCATTTGTTAAATGACAAAACTTCAAATATGAAGATTCATTTACGGTTCCTTTCATAGCAGTGTGTGATTTTCTAAGTCTATTCAAGGTTTATAGATTTTATGATTTGCACACAGACTGTGAGGGCAGAGAGGGAAATTTTGCTATCAAGTTTAGAAAAAATAGCAAAGATGAAGGCAGAATTGTACACAAAACTTCTCTAAACTTCTGGGATGAACAGAAGCTGTGATTCCTAAAATGATCAGACTGTAGGGGCATGCGGCCCCTGGGACTCATGGGGACTCAAGCACGGTGTGCAAGGACCAGCCCGGACACCACTCTTGTCAACTGGCTCCGGGATTGAGTTACCGCTAACCAGCTACAATCCAATGGCCATTTTCCTCCCTCACCATGTCTCGTCCAGGCAGTTTAGCTGTGAACTGTCTTGGCAACACACACCTAGAGTCTCACGTCTGTCTCTGTTTCCTTGGCATTCCTGAAGTGTCACTGGTAAGTGAACCTACACCAGACGCACCTTGGACACTGAAAGGACACGGAGAGTGAAGGGTGACAGCAAGTCAGGCAGGGAAGGGTCCCCTGAGCCCAGGTCACTCTGTGCAGGTGTGTGTGCTAGCTCAGCATCAGCTCCCATGCAGGATGTGATAGGAAACGAAACATAGGGTAAGCTTAGGAGAATAAGCTACGGTGACCTATTAAAGGAAAACCCTAGTAATCCTTGTTATTGGTCAAAACTGCGACAATTACAAAATGGCAGCATCTTTTAGCAGACCAATAGCACTTGGCTCTAACAGGAAGGAATCAAGCCCTGATTCCTTACCCAGTGGGTAAAGAATGTGCCTGAAATGTAGGAGCCACAGGAGTGAAGAGTGACATCTTGCATGGGAGTTGCTGCTGAGCTAGTACACATACCTGCACAGGTGAGTGGGCTCTGATCTCAGTGTGACCTGGTCTCAGGGGACCCATCCCTGCCTGACTTGCTGTCACCTTTCTCACTCGAACCTAGGGTTCGATCCCTGGGTTGGGAAGATCCCCTGGAGAAGGAAATGGCAACCCACTCCAGGATTCTTGCCTGGAGAATCCCATGGACAGAGGAGCCTGGTAGGGGCTGAAGTCCAAAGAGTTGCAAAGAATCAGACACAACTTAGTGACTAAACAACAAACCTAGAAGAAAAGAGGCCCTTGCTGGACTGTGTTGGCTGTGCCCGTTTGCTGCCCGGGCCAACTAGATATCGTGGTCTTAAGGGTCACCTGTCTTCTCTCTCTACTACCTGCCATTTAGAAGGAGGAAAGAATGCGAGTCCTCCAGCCTGGGGCCAAAGTCAGGACTCCAAGGGGGAGGGCAGGCAGCCCCATTTTCCCATCCAGCCTCACGGTGACGAACTGCAAACCCGAATTCCCACTGGGCTCCTGCATCTCGGCAATGGCTGGAATCCTTCGTACACAAGCACCCCTCAGACCCAAACAGGGAGGTGGTCGTGAGTGAGCATTCTTCACCTGGGGCAGCTCCACAGCGGGGGACCCCTTCACTGCTGCTTTGGATAATAGTTAACATCACCCAAATCACGGCTTACATTTGCTCTAACATGTATCCACTCAGCCTTCCCCTCCCCCATCAATCCAGCTCATTTTGGCTTACATCAAAGTCGCTACAGACTTCAGAGTGCTTTGTCCCTAAACATTTCACCATGCATGCCATTAATGAGAGTTCCATATTTCATTTATGTTTCTTTTCAATATGGAGTGAAATGTAAAAATCTTAGGTGTGACAACGGCAGACCCATGCCCAGACAGTGAACATGCCCCAGACGTCCCCTCACTGCCCATTCCAATTCCATCACCAGCGGGCAAACACCCTGATAATTTTTTCAAACCGTCCATTGGCTTGGCTTCTCCTGGAAGGTCACGTAAATGGAATTGTACACTAAGTGTGTCCTCTGTCATGTGTTTCTTTCTACTCTGCATGCTTTCGAGATTCATCCGCTGCCTGTGTTAGCAGCTTGCTCCTTTTCATTGTTGAATAGAATTCCACGACACAGAGATACCTGTTGGTCACCTGGGCTGTGGGTTTGGCCTACTGTGAACTCTGTTATAAGTCTTTGGTTCCCTTAGATAACCCCTGAGCCAAACGGTGGTGTGGGTTTGATTTTCTTTTTGATAACAACATGACTGTTGTCCATCAGGAACTTGTGGGTGAAACAGCAGTTCTCAGGTAGGGTCCATCATTAACGCAGATTCCTGGCCCTCCACCCACTGACTCAGGAGCTCCCTGAGAGGGGCCTGAGGGAGCTGTAGTTTTCAGAAGTTTCCCCAAATAATGCTGATGAGGGGCCATGTTTGGAACCACTGGCCATTCAGCTGGGCTGGGTTCTGACTCTGAGACCAGCTGGATTGGGTTCCAAAAGCCAGTTACTTAACTATCCTGCACTGGCAATTACTTTAACCTATAAATTGAGAGTCACAGCAGTGACCACTTCCTAGGGTTGCAGGGAACACGAAAACTTCATAAATGCCCAGCGCTTAGCATCTGACCACAAAGCACAGAACACACTGCTACATTATCAGAACCAACTGACCTATCCACTTAGCCCTGGTCAAGGGTTCAGCTCAACTCCAGCTGTGACACTGGCCATCGGTGCTCAGCCCTTGGGGAATAGGGAGGAATTCATCAAAGTAGTTTAAAGTTCAATGTTACTTTGTCACAACTTTATCTGTGA
The DNA here is from genome assembly GCF_033118175.1 of Dama dama. Classification (NCBI taxonomy): domain Eukaryota; kingdom Metazoa; phylum Chordata; class Mammalia; order Artiodactyla; family Cervidae; genus Dama; species Dama dama. The sequence continues at coordinate 55,695,279 of NC_083703.1, forward strand.
ACCAAGTCATTATGCTGCTGTGCCCAGGTCTTACCTGGGTTCTGTCCACACTCCCAGGAGATGTGGGGAGTTTCTTGGAGTAATGGCTGACAAGCAACTAGAGACCCACAAGGGACCAGAGAAGGACAATAGACTGATGCCTGGAGCCCCAATATAAAGATCTTCAGCAGGGAGACCAAGGGTGGATCTCAAGGTAGCACCTCAAAGCACCAAGTGATGAAACACCTTCCTTTCCCAAACTGATGGATGAATATAGAAAGGATACTTGAGATGTACACAACAGCTAGACAAGCCAATTTCCTGTCTTTGCATCTTTAAGCAACATAAGCGCTCTCAGGTCACACTGGTCCCAAGACACACTCAAAAAGTGGGTGTGCACCTCTAAATTCTCACCATCTTGGAGAACACTCAAGGATCAGAAGACAGCCAGCAGGAGGGTGCTCTCTGATTTCTTTAAAAATTATTGCAGACGTTTTCTGCCTCACAAGTTGGGAAAGTGAGGGACAAACTCCTCAAACATCAAGAGCCCAGGAGCCAGCTTCTCTTACTTTTGGTCTCTCCTCATTCAGCCAGCCCTCCCGCTACCAATCAGGCTCCAGGACGCTTTTTATGGAGGCTTGTACTTTAGAACTTATCCCACAATTTAAAGTAAGTTAGCCCAGTACACATTCTGCCACCAGCATAATTCACACCAACGGAAGCGATCTCAGGGCAATCACCCCTGCAGGACATCTTTTAGCCAAATCCACTTAGAAGGATCATTCCAGGGGGACCCATGCGAACTCCAAGCATTTGTTTATAGAAGCACTCAACACATGAGTTAATTTGGAAGGTTCTTTAAAGAAATTAAAAATGGGTCCGTTTTATTAAAACACTCTGAGTTTTGGCAACGGTGGCTTGTTACACTCACTCCTTGCAGAAGGTCAGGGAGGTGAACTACAGAGAAGGAAGCAGTGTCGATCCACTTTTCAAAAACTCTGGTCATGCTTACTAACCAGTGGTGCATACTAGTGGTGAGTACTTCTGCAAACTGGAAGAAGTAAACCTCAGGGAATTTGCCAAATCACCATGTCCCCCACCACCACCCACAGCATCACTGACCAGACCGCTTCCTTCTGATCTGGGCTGTAAGAAACAAAGATGGACGCACTGATGGTGGCTGAGGGCTTGGGCATCCTCGTGTCCTCCCACTTGGAAAGCTGATCTCTACTTGTTATTTTCAGTCCCACACAGGGCTGACTACACACAGACATTCCTGTGCACGAGGCTTAGGCATTTTGAGTTGCACTTCAATTAAAAAGCAGACGGGCACACGTTGACAAGTCCTTACCAGGTGGACCAGCATTTTGATGAATGCTGTTGGAGGACGAGCATTTCAAGGTAGATTTATGACTGGAAAACCGAGGGTACAGGACAGATTAAACTGCCAAAGGGCTGCTGTGTCAGCTGGCAGCTCATTTCCCTCTGAGGCTTGTCCTGGGAGGAACAGTGAAGAGTAAGGGTTGGAAAAGCAAGGCAGGCTCAGCTGTTTAAAGGGTGTGCGTGTGTGTGTGTGTGTGTGTGTGTGTGTGTGTGTGCTCAGATGCCCTGGTCATGTCTGACTCTTTGCGACCCTATGGACTGTAACCCGTCAGGCTTCTTTGACCATTGGATTCTCCAGGCAAAAATACCCGAGTGGGTTGCCATTTTCTCCTCCAGGGGATCTTCCAGACCCAAGGATTGAACCCACGTCTCCTGTGTCTCTTGCATTTCAGGCAGATTCTTTATCACTAGCGCCACCTAGGAAGCCTTGTTTAAAGGGCTACTGCTGCTGCTATGTCGCTTCAGTCGTGTCCGACTCTGTGCGACCCCATAGATGGCAGCCTACCAGGCTCCTCCGTCCCTGGGATTCTCCAGGCAATAACACTGGAGTGGGTTGCCATTTCCTTCTCCAATGCATGAAAGTGAAAAGTGAAGTCGCTCAGTCGTGTCTGACTCTTAGCGACCCCATGGACTGCAGGTGACCAGGCTCCTCCATCCATGGGATTTTCCAGGCAAGAGTCCTGGAGTGGGCTGCCAGTGCCTCCTCTGGTTTAAAGGGCAGGTGGACCTAAATCAGGAGTCTGGGATGAACTTATACACATTACTATATATAAAATAGATAAACAACAAGGACTTAGGACTTACTATAGAGCACAGGGATCTCTACTCAATATTCTGCAATAAACTAAATGGGAAAAGAATTTGAAAAAAAAAATGGATATATGTAAGGAGAAGGAAATGGCAACCCACTCCAGTATCTTGTTTGGAGAATCCCATGAACGGAGAGCCTGACAGTTGCAAAGATTCAGACACGACTGAGCCATTAACACACAGATACATGTAGATGTATAACTGAATCACTTGCCGTACACCAGAAACTAACACAACGTTGAGAATCAACCAAAGTCCAACATTAAAAAAAAAAAAAAAAGGCAAGTTGAGACACGCTCTCTGGGCTGTCTCCCTAAAATCTTGCTCCCGGTTATGTTGTTGTTCAGTCACTAAGTGTGTCCAACTCTTTGTGACCTCATAGACTGCAGCACACCGGACTTCTCTGTCCACTATCTACTGGAATTTGCTTAAATTCATGTCCATTGAGTCAGTGATGCTATCTAATCATCTTATCTTATCCTGTCTTCCCCTTCTCCCCCTGCCTTCAATCTTTCCCAGCATCAGGGTCTTTTTCGGCCCTTTGTATCAGGTGGCCATGGTACTGGAGCTTCAGTGAAGTCAGGGGGTTGGCACATGACTGCCTTTGTCTGCGTTAGGTCAGTGACCGTTAGAGTCCTGCATTCGACCTACCAGCTGCAATCTGACGTGCCTTCTCCACTGTGGGAACCGGAGGGTGGGTGGGGGTCCCAGCAGGGACTGGATGTCAAGTGACTATGACCCATCACATCTTGGTGACCCATTCCAAACCTTGGCTGAGGGGCTGCTGTGCAGATAAGCTTGTTTATAGCTCCAGGAAATATCTCCAGGAAATATTTACAGCATGATATGGGGGAGAAGGAGAATGAAAGAACACAGCAGAATTAGACGTGTTGCCTTCAGCTGGGTTTCTTCAATGTGTTTTGTGGATTTTTATGGTTCATAAAATTTCACAAATGAAAAGAATTGCCCATCATGGAGGCAAATACTTGGCATTCCTCTTTGGAAAGTGGCACACCCTGGCTTTCTATGCCTCAATCCGCAGAGAGAATTATTTAAGCACATGAGCTGGTGCATTTGTGGTTTGTAGGTCCAGGTATAGACAGAAGAAACCGTGCTGAGTTCCTGTGGCGATTCCCTCGATCGGGGAGAACCCAGGGTCACTGCCCCTGTGGGGCCCAGGACTGACGGGAGCAATCCAGCAGCTGTTCCCAGTGACGGTGGCTAGTGGGCAGGGGGGATGTCGCTGAAACCTCCGTTTGGCAGTTGGTGGGAGGAACAGGATCCAGCCCTGGGCAATGAGGCAGGGATAGCTGCCCGGCCCCAGGTGGGGAGCAGTATGCAGCCCATTTTAATTCATTCCACAGCCGCCCTGCCCTTGGCTACAGCCAGCGGTCTCCTTGAACATCGGCACAGAGCAGCTTCACTGAGGCCCTGGAGGTGGACAACAAGTCCTCTCGTGGGGACCTCGCACATGCTCACACCTGGGCAGTGTGTAGTGGAAACCTGTCCTCTGAGGTTGGCCTCCCCAGCTGTACATCCCCAGGAACCAACACAGTCCCCAGCAGAGTGGACAGGCTCAGGCACATTTGCGGGTGGGATCCATAAATATGAAGAGTCTGGTGTGCTAGCCTCAACCTCCATGCCATGGGATATTCTGGATGAGGCTTTGGGGCTGTGATCCACAGGAGCTATTCAAGACCCAGCCAGAGAGAGCGAGAGAGTGGGGACAGTGAGAGTAAATGGGTAGGGTTCCCTGTTGCCCTGTAATTATGTTAGAGAAGTAAACGGAACACAGTCCCCATCAGGGAGATCTTCAGAAGCTCAAGGCTGCCAACCACATCCTGCATGAAATGGGGGTGCTGACTTCAATTGTGAAGAACCCAAATCCTTGGCCAAAATCATCAAAATGGAGTGTGGTGTGCCAACTCATTTCATGAAAGGAAGCCACCCACTGCAAAAGGATGAAGTTATTTCTTAGCAGGGTCTGGTCTACCGTATTTATTTTTTCATGCCTAACTCCTGGGTATTGCCCAAGAGTCTTTTCTTAGCCCCAGGAGGAAGCATGGATGACTCTGTGCTCTGATCTGATCAGATCTGCTCTGAAAAGAGAAGAGGTAAGACAGGTGCCAGAAGGCTTTGAGGTGCAGTGATTAGGAGCTGGCTCCACACCGTGAGGAAGATAGCTTAGATCCTGGCTGTGCTGCTCTGCAAGTGACTTCACCTCTCTGTGCTCCCAGTGGGCTGCATCAGGACACCCCTCACCCAGGGTTGGTCTTCAGGTTTTCATGAGAATTGATGTGATACCCTTCCAAGATGCCCACCAGGGCGGGTGTGCCCAGCAGATACGGGTGACTAAAATTATTGAGGACAGACTATGGGCAAAGCCAGCCCAGGGTCTCAGACTGCTTACTACATGTTGGTGGTGACAAAAGGAACATAAGCTGGAGCAACCATGGTGGCAAGTTAGTGGAAGATGAGCAGGGCTGATGAAGAGGGGAGCAGGATGGACTGTGATGGCAGGACTCCCCCTGTGGATGCTCTGAGCTGAGGGTCCAGAGGAGCAGAACTGCCCAGTGAGGTGGTTGTCAAAGGTGCACAGAGGAGGTGGGAGCTGAGTGGGTCTAAAGAGTTAGTGGAACCTCAGGAAAGACAGGAGTGCACAGTGCACAGCTTGGAAATGGGAATACTAGGGTGAAAGCAGACATGGTGGCAGTGTTTTATTCGAGGGAAGGATGCAGTGGGGGCTAGTGTCGGGAGAGGCCAGGCTGGACTGGCCAGCCCAGTGGGATCGTGAGGGGCACAGATGCAGAGGCTATTGGCTGGCCAGTCCCTGTAGTGTGACGTATCTCAACTGCTCTGTGCAGTTGAAACAGACCAGTTGTTTTCATGAGCATCTCCTTATGAATAAAAGAAAGGCAAACCAGGGACAGACAAACACAAATATTTTGAGAAGTGTTGGTATGAGTGCATTTCGGCATCATTCTGCTGCCAGATCTCTGATAACACCTGGCATGCTCAGGGCCCTACAGAATCCTTACTCTGTTAATCTGCATTTTGCAGCACAGGTGGCAGTGGCACAGAGAATCCAGCCACTGGAATAAGCAGGCGTGATGGGGCCAAAGGAAGCTGAATTCCAGAGGCTCAGAAGCAATGGGCTCAGTTTCCTGAAAAACAACGCGTCAGACCCCCTGGCTGGGACCAGCCAGCTGGACCTCGAGAGGGAGATGGAAAAAGAGATGAGCAAGGAGACACAGTCATGGATATGGATGGACCTGCAGAAGAATCACCTGAGAACACTGCATAACTAAAAATGCATGAGCACTTTACTGGATTTGAAAAGCATTTGCTGAAGTAGTTTGGTTTCTAGGGAGGGGGAAAAGAAAACATTTTAATGCTTTCTTTTACACACAGAAATGTACAGAGAGCTAGAATGAGAAACAAACTATGTCTTGTTTTAACTTGCTATTGCATTTTTAGCATCAAATTAGCCCTCTAAGCTGTTGTTGATGCCGACAGCCAGCACATTTTAGCCTAGGCTGTGCTTCAGAAGGGAGGCTGCTTGACAAAATGGTGTGGTTTTTGCTTACTCAAGCTTTGCACACCCTGGAGGACATGCCTACTGTATACACCTAGGACATCATTGTAATGCACCTGTGTGCGTGCCTGGACAGCAGAGGGGTTTAAAGAGATGCACCTCCTTTAGATGTATGAGGGCAGCAGAGCCAGGAACTTGATGACTACTGATCAGGCTGGAATCATGAGATTTTTACATGCACAGCACTTCATGGTTTCTGGAGCACTTTCACAGGAATGTGTGGACTAAGGGTTCTCCACCTCAACTCCGTTCCTCCACTCTAGGGCCACATCACTTTCTACTGGGGGGCATTCTGCCTCCATTGGCCAGCCCCCTGAGTCTAGTAGCAGCCTGCCACCCCACCCTAGCTCTAACAACCAAAACTGCCTCCTGACCTTGCCAAACATTCCCTGGGGGGCAAAACTCCAGATTGAGAATGGCATGAATTTACTCATGATGCTCTGTGTCTGGGGGTAGAGATTTGGTGTTGAGAGACTTGAGTTCTAGACCAAGGTGGTCACTGCCTTATAGTGACCTCTAGCCAAGTTTCTCAGACTATGTGCACTTGGGTTCATCCATTGGGGGAACGGACAGATAACTCAGAAAAAATCTGCCTCGGGAGTGGGATGAACTTAGCCCTGGGCTAAATATTGCTCTAGTCCTGCCTCTTATAAAGGACTAAACTGTTTCCAGATAAGTTACCTGTGCACCAAAACAAAGATTGGGATTATTAATAGGTGTACAGAAATGCCCACATCTACCAAAGTAAAACTCAAAATATCTGGCATCCAATGAAAATACCAAACATACAAGGAAGCAGGAAAATATGACCCATAATAATAAGAAAAAGCAATCAATAAAGAGGTCAAAGTGAGAGCTGGTGGACAAGGACAGTGAAAAGGTCTCTCTCTATCCTGCACATTCAAGTAGGTAGAGGAAAGCTTAACCATGATAAGACACAAAAATGACCCATATCAAACTTATACAGATGAAAACTACAGCATTTGAGATGAAAAATACATTTGATGGGATGCATAGATCAGACACCATGGGAGAAATATTGAACCTGAAGATATACTAATAGAAAGTATCCAAAATGAAATACACAGAAAAATAGAATTAATGGGACAAAGAATAAGTGAGTTATAGGACAACTCTGAGTGGCCTGACAGCCATGTAATTATACTCTCCAAAGGAGATGGGGCCAGAGGGACTAGAATATTTGAAATGACGATGAGTTCCCAAATTTGATAAATACTGTAAATAAAAAGATTCAAGAAGCTCAACAAAACAGCCCCAAACAAAAGAAATATCAAGAAAACTAGGCCAAGGCAGCATATGATCAAACTGCTTAGAACCACTGATAAAGAGAAAAATCTTAAAAGTATGTGAGGAGGGGTTAGTTTGCTTTATGTCAATAGATTAGAACAAAGTTAAGAAGGATGGCAGATTTCTTGTCAGAAATTATGCAAACCAGAAATCCTTGGGACAGTATTTTTCAAATATTTACAGACCAAAAAAAGTCCAAAACTTCCAACCTAGAATTCTACATCCAGCAAAAATGACAAAACATAGATTTCCTTAGAATACAAATGCTGTAAGAATTCATCACCAGTAGATATGCACCATAATGAATGTTACAGGAGGTCCTCATGACAGAGGAAAGTGACACCAGATAAAAGTATGGATTTACACAAAGGAATGACAAGCCCCCGAAATGGGAAGCAGAAGAGACAGCTCTTCCAATTTTATCTCTATTTAAATGGTAAACAAAACATAGTTTATCTCTGTTATGCATTTATCACACCACCATGGTTTCTTGTTTCTGTGTCTGCTGATTCTGGTCTTTGACCCCTGGACAGAGGAAAGTAATGCATATTCATTTTATATCCTTAGCAGAAACATGGCACACATCAGACACTTCACGGTTTGCAGATGACATGATCCTCTATACAGAAAACCCTAAAGACTCCACCAGAAAATTACTAGAGCTAATCAATGAATATAGTAAAGTTGCAGGATATAAAATTAACACACAGAAATCCCTTGCATTCCTATACACTAACAATAAGAAAACAGAAAGAGAAATTAAGGAAACAATGCCATTCACCATTGCAATGAAAAGAATGAAATACTTAGGGATAAATCTACCTAAAGAAACAAAAGACCTATATACAGAAAATTATAAAACACTGATGAAAGAAATCAGAGATGACACAGATAGATGGAGAAACATACCATGTTCATGGATTGGAAGAATCAGTATACTGAAAATGAGTATACCATCCAAAGCAATCTATAGATTCAATGCAATCCTTATCAAGCTGCTGCTCCTGTTGCTAAGTCACTTCAGTCGTGTCCGACTCTGTGCGACCCCACAGATGGCAGCGCAGGAGGCTCCCCTGTCCCTGGGATTCTCCAGGCAAGAACACTGGAGTGGGTTGCCATTTCCTTCTCCAATGCAGGAAAGTGAAAAGTGAGAGTGAAGTCGCTCGGTCGTGTCCGACTCTTAGCAACCCCACAGACTGCAGCCTATCAGGTTCCTCCATCCATGGGATTTTCCAGGCAAGAGTACTGGAATGGGTTACCATTGCCTTCTCCACCCTATCAAGCTACCAATGGTATTTTTCAGAGAACTAGAACAAATAATTTCACAATTTGTATGGAAATACAAAAAAACAAAACAAAACAAAACAAAAAAAACCCTCGAATAGCCAAAGCAATCTTGAGAAAGAAGAATGGAACTGGAGGAATCAACCTGCCTGACTTCAGACTATACTACAAAGCTACAGTCATCAAGACAGTATGGTACTGGCACAAAGACAGAAATATAGATCAATGGAACAAAATAGAAAGCCCAGAAATAAATCCATGCACCTATGGACACCTTATCTTTGACAAAGGAGGCAAGAATATACAATGAAGAAAAGACAATCTCTTTAAAAAGTGGTGCTGGGAAAACTGGTCAATCACTTGTAAAAGAATGAAACTAGAACACTTTCTAACACCATACACAAACATAAACTCAAAATGGATTAAAGACCTAAATATAAGACCAAAAACTATAAAACTCCTAGAAGAAAACATAGGCAAAACACTCTCTGACATAAATCACAGCAGGATCCTCTATGACCCACCTCCCAGAGTAATGGAAATAAAAGCAAAAATAAACAAATGGGACCTAATGAAACTTAAAAGCTTTTGCACAATGAAGGAAACTATAAGCAAGGTGAAAAGACAGCCTTCAGAATGGGAGAAAATAATAGCAAACAAAGCAACTGACAAAGAATTAATCTTAAAAATATACAAGCAGCTCCCATAGCTCAATTCCAGAAAAATAAATGATCCAATAAAAAAATGGGCCAAAGAACTAAACAGACATTTCTCCAAAGAAGACATGCAGATGGCTAACAAACACATGAAAAGATGCTCAACATCACTCATTATTAGGGAAATGCAAATCAAAACCACAATGAGGTACCATCTCACACCAGTCAGAATAAATAGCTGCTATCCAAATGTCTACAAACTATAAATGCTGGAGAGGGTGTGGAGAAAAGGGAACCCTCTTACACTGTTGGTGGGAATGCAAACTAGTACAGCCACTATGGACAGCAGGTGGAGATTCCTTAAAAAACTGGAAACAGAGCTGCCGTATGACCCAACAATCCCACTGTTGGGCATACACACTGAGGAAACCAGAACTGAAAGAGACACATGTATCCCAATGTTCATCACAGCACTGTTTACAATAGCCAGGATATGGAAGCAACCTAGATGTCCATCAGCAGACGAATGGATAAGAAAGCTGTGGTACATATACATAATGGAATATTACTCAACCATTAAAAAGAATGCATTTGGGTCAGTTCTAATGAGGTGGATGAAAGTGGAGCCTATTATACAGAGTGAAGTAAGAAAGAAAAACACCAATACAGTATACTAACGCATATATATGGAATTTAGAAAGATGGTAACGATGACCCTATATGCGAGACATCAAAAAAGACAGTTGTAAAGAACAGTCTTTTGGACTCTGTGGGAGAAGGCGAGGGTGGGATTATTTGCGAGAATAGCATTTAAACTTGTATATTATCATATGTGAAACAGATTGTCAGCCCAGGTTTGATGCATGAGACAGGGTGCTCAAGGTTGGTGCCCTGGGATGACCCTGAGGGACGGGATAGGGAGGGACGTGGGAGGAGGGTTCAGGATGCGGAACACATGTACACCCATGTCTGATTCATGTCAATATATGGCAAAAACCACACAATATTGTAAAGTAATTAGCCTCCAATTAAAATAAATAAATTAATTTAAAAAAAACAGGAAAAAATTTACTACTAGAAATAAAAAAAAAAAAAAAGAATGTCTGATGCATTAACATACACTTGGGGCTTCCCAGGTGGTGCTAGTGGTGAAGAACCTGCCTGCCAAAGCAGGAGATATAAGAGACTCGGGTTCAGTCCCTGGGTTTGAATGATCCCCTGGAGGAGGGCATGGCAACCCACTCCAGTGTTCTTGCCTGGGGAATCTCATAGACAGAGGAGCCTAGTGGGCTACAGTCCATGGGGTCACAAAGACTCAGACATGACTGGAAGCTACTTAGCACAGCACAGAACATTAACATACACTTGGTGCAGGCCCCATGCACATCCCTGTGGACAACAGTAATGCATGGTACATCACACCTGGATGATCTGCTGGATGGCAACCAAATTCAGCCCTGGGTATCCACCAATCACACTGCTATGGGCTGACCCCTAACCCATGTGTGATGGTATTTGGAGGTAAGCCTTTGGGAGGTCATTAGGTTTAAGATGAGGTCTTGAAGAGGTGTTCTAATAATGGGATTAGTATCCTCATAAGAGGAGGAAGCCATGATTGCATGCCATGAAATTAAAAGATGCTTACTCCTTGGAAGGAAAGTTATGACCAACCTAGATAGCATATTAAAAAGCAGAGACATTACTTTGCCAACAAAGGTCCATCTAGTCAAGGCTATGGTTTTTCCAGTGGTCATGTATGGATGTGAGAGTTGGACTGTGAAGAAAGCTGAGCACCGAAGAATTGATGCTTTTGAACTGTGGAGCTGGAGAAGACTCTTGAGAGTCCCTTGGACTGCAAGGAGATCCAACCAGTCCATCCTAAAGGAGATCAGTCCTGGGTGTTCATTGGAAGGACTGATGCTGAAGCTGAAACTCCAATACTTTGCCACCTCATGCGAAGAATTGACTCATTGGAAAAGACCCTGATGCTGGGAGGGACTGGGGGCAGGAGAAGGGGACAACAGAGGATGAGATGGCTGGATGGCATCAACGACTTGATATGGACATGAATTTGGGTAAACTCGGAGTTGGTGATGGACAGGGAGGCCTGGTGTGCTGTGATTCATGGGGTCGCAAAGAATCGGACATGACTGAGTGACTGAACTGAACTGAAGAGGAAGAAGAGATGTCAGAGCTTCTGTCTCTGCCATGTGAGGACACGCCCCAAAACTAGCATCTGCAAGCCAGGAGGACAGTCCTCACCAGGAGCCCAATCTATCAGCATCTTGATCTTAGACTTCAGCCCCCATACCTGTGTGAAACTGTCTGCAGTTTGAGCCCCGCAGTCTATGGTATTTTGTTACCACAGCCCAGACACACTAAGATCCATATAAAATGACATGTCCTGTTGTCATGTTTGAGACAGAGCAAAATCCCCACTACTCCACTGTGTCTACAACTGTCCCCAAGCTAAGGGCCACTTGGGCACTAGTTCGGAGGATGAACGCCCAGCTCTGGCCTAGCTGTCTGGATTCTCCTGCCCTGGAACAGACAATGGCTCCTAATATTCCTGCTCCCACTCGACCGCTCTCCTGTGCACACCAGGCTCGGGGTAAGCAGTGGGCGTGGCATCTGGATATCTGGACCTAAATACTTGGGGAGATTCTTCTTTGTTGTCTGGGGTGCCAGAAATGGGTCTCAATTTAGAGGCATATTTTTGTGCTCCAAGCAGTTCCGATCCCTGCCAGCAGACGGGAGGAAATGTCACTCCTTGTACGATTACAGAGAGCATCAGCTCCCGTCTTACAGGAGTTATATTTACATCTCATAAACGATGTTGGTGCTTTATTTTAAACAACTAAAGCTCTGTGTCTGGGGGTAGGACTGGGAGAAAGGAATTATTTCCCAGCCCATGAAAACTCCTACAGAATTGAAAGGTTCTGCTTGAGAATACTATCTCTTAAAGCTTTCACCCAGCAACAGGGTTGTAAACTGCTCCAGGAGGGGAGTTGCCCTCCCCTGGGAGAGAGCCTTGCAATCTTTTTTATGAGCAATGGGATGGAAGGAGGGAATGTTGCTCTGGGGAGGGTGTTCCTGGTGCAGAACTGAGTTCCCCTCACAGTTGCTGGATGAGTCATTCACTGGGTGTTAAGTGCAGGGTAAGAGGGGGACCCGCTCAGGAAAGACTGATGACTAAAACAAAGGCATATGGGGTAACGTGCCAATCCATGCAAATCTCTTTCTTGTGTGCATGTGTACTTAGTCACTTCAGTTGTGTCTGACTCCTTGCCACACTACAGACCGTAGCTTGCCAGGTTCCTCTGTCCATGGGATTCTCCAGGCAAGAATACTGGAGTGGGTTGCCGTGCCCTCCTCCAGGGGATCTTCCTGACCCAGAGATCGAACTGCATTATAGGTGGATTCTTAACTGCTGAGCCACTGGGGAAGATCCTGCTCTCCTGTATTCTACCCCAAAACTCTTATATGGATTTTAAAAGACCAAGTAAGGGTCAGTCAATTTAGAAAAGTACTGAACATGAAATCCTGCTTTAATTTTTTAATTAACAGACTATTTTAAGAGAAGTTTTAGCTTTGGAGCAAAAGTGAGCAGGAGGTAGAGATTTCCCCTTATACGCCCTGCCCCCTCACATTCACAACCACCTCCATTACCCACATCCTGCACCAGATGGTGTGTTACTTACAACTGATGGACCTGTGTGGATATGTCCTCATCAACCAAAGGCCAGTCCTTACATTTGAGTTTACTCTTGATGCTGTATATTCTGTGGGTTTGGATAAACGTACAATGATGTGTATACACCATTATAGCATCATACAGAGTAGCTTCACTGCCCTAAAAATCCTCTGTGTTCATCCCTCCCTCCTCCGACTCCCTGGCCACCCCTGATCTTTTTACTGTCTCCATAGTTCTGCCTTTTCCAGAGTGTCACAGAGTTGGAATCGCACAGTCTACAGCCTTTTCAGATTGGCCTTTTTCACTCACTAATGTGCATTTAAGATTCCTACATGTCTTTTCATGGCCAACAGCTCAAGTGTCTTTATTGCTGAGTAATAGTCCACTGTCTGGATGCACCACCTCTTGAACAACATCATAGTGCTTCCGAGTGTCAGCGATTATGAATAAAGTTGCTATGAATGAACACATGCAGGATTTTGTGTGGACATAAATTTCAACTCCTTTGGGTAAATATGAAAGTACTTGATTGCTGGAAATTCTGTTTTTATCTAAGAAACTGCTTCCCAGGTGAAGAGCATTGGATATACCTGCCTATCTTGCAGATTCACTCTGAGGCCACTTGAACAATGAAACAGCACAGTTCAGTGCTGGCTGTCCAGTGGAATTTTCTTTGGTGATGGGTAGGTTCTGTATCTGCCCTTACAGTAGCCACAATTGGGAGCTCAGCACTTGACACGTGGCTTGTGTGACCGAGAAAGTGCCCACTCACTGTAGTGCACTTTAGTTAATTTAAGTGGCCACATGTGGCTAGTGGCTCCGGCGCTGAGAGGGGAAGGTCTATTGGCTGAGGTCAGAGCAGGTGGGGTGGAGGCTGTGCCCAGGTGTAAGGCCTGCTTCTCTCACCTCCCAGGCTCCCTGCTCTCTCCACTTTCCCCGCCTCTGGAACCAGGTGGGCGGGAGGGACCTCCCTGCTCCCTGAAGTAGGTGCCACATCACATCCATCTCCGAGTATGCTATCCCTGAACCTCCCCTACCCAGCACCCACTCCAGTCCTTACTGCACTGGTTCTCGGCATGGTTCTTGTAAACACCTGTTACTGGCACAGCTGTCCTGACCAGCATCTCAATTCCTCCTCTTCTCGGCAGCTTCGAGCACCTGCTTCCTCTCATGCTCCACTCTTAACCCCGGGGCACTTGGCTATGTCGACAAAATCTGCAAGAATTTTTGCAGATCTGGTGCTAGGTGGACAGGGTGGGGAACCCCTTACTGCCCATGTCTCATTGTTTATTTTCATGTGTTTACATTTGGTATACATACATGTCGTGTATTTGTTCAGAAAAAATAGATGAACACCTCTATGTTTGGAGCATGTATTCAAAACACACACACACTAACACTCACACTTTTAGATCAGCGGGACAGGCAGTGAATGTTTAGGAAAATTTCACTCTGACTTCCATCTCCCCAAGGACAGAAACCAGGACTCAGACCTCCCCACTTACCAGAATTTTTTCTATTTCAAGGTTCAACACAAGACTGAATCTAACAAAATGCTTGTTGAATAAGAACTCAAAGAAACAGCAACAAAATGTTAAAACTCATGTCAAAATTATATCTAATGTAAAATTATGCAGTTGGTCTTTAAGTCTGAGTAATATTCCAGCAAAGAACCATTAACCAGAACCAAGCTGCACTGAGTGTGTTTATATCACTGCTATGAGCTGCAACATAGTCCATCCAGTAACACTAACTATTAGTGTTACTGTTCCCGGGGTGACAACACCCAGATCCCTTTGGTCATTAACGCTCACGCTTGCCCCTTACCCAGCCCAGGTTCATTTTCCTGACATCACCTGAAATTCCATCTCTGGCCACAATACTCAAAAGCAGATGCAGAAGCCACAGTGCTCAAGCAAGATTTGCAAAATCAGTACACCTACGCCTTGCAACTTTATCTCGCAAGCAGCATTCATGTGTAATCTGTGATGAAACAGCAATGCACAGGCACTCAGAGGCCCTGATGGAAGCAACGAGGAGGTTTATCAGCAGGCGTGAAGCTTAGTCGCAGCTTCTCAGAGTCCAGAGCTGTGGGGGCAGGACGTAGGGCAAGGAAGAGACAAGTCCTACAGGGAAAGAGAGTGAGGGTGGGGTGGGGGGCAAGCCTTTGAAGCTCCAATTCAGAACACCCTCATTTCTAGGCAGTTATTTTGGTGGAGTAGAATTGAGGTCTGGGTGTCTGAAGGAGGTTGGGACAGAAGGAGGCTGGGGGTGGGGGTAGCAAGCATTTCTAAACCCCACCGCTGTGGTTCAGCTGAGTCCTCTCTCCAGATATGAAGCCAGCAGACACAGTTACATGTCCCCGAGTGCCTTTCGGTCCTGGGCTCAAAGTGATGGGGAAAAAGAAGTGGCCACGCAGTATCTGACTTCACAGCACACACATCCCCTTTGTGCAGTGAATCCGAGGCTGGTTTATACACTACGGGCTTCTCAGATAAAGCACATCATTAATTATGTGGGGTTGCTATAATCAAACGGCATCACAAATCAGAAGTGAATAAGAAGACACTGCTTCTGCTGTATTTGCCTTGGGAATTTTAATCTATCCAGAGACGCTGGAAGTAAATTATATTAGGAGACAGGTTTCTAAATGGACAACGAAAAGCCGTAAGTTTACAACCAGACCCTACAGCTTGCACTACTGATAAAACATTTTGAAATGCTGATAATGCTGTAAAATCTCACTGAGGCAGAAGCCTCAGCCTGCTCTAGAGCACTTGCTGGTAGCATCTGCCACAGCAGGAATTTTCTTAATAGAACATATAAAAATGCCCCAGGCAGGATCAAAATAAAGTTAAAAAAAAGGATATTTCCAGAAAAGAGAATGTTGAAAGCAATCATAATTATGTCTTAAAGAGAGGGTTTGATTGCTTCACCAAGTCACCCAGGGCACAGTGATTATAAAACTCATCTCTCCTCCAATCTCAGGTAAGAGGAGTCCTCTTAATAATCTAAAAAATATTGCTACATCTCTCCCAACCTCTGTGAATCAATGCTATTTACAACCCGAGGGTACTGAATTTCTTTTGTATCAAGGAACACTAATAATAATGTACTGTTCCATTACAAAAGAACATCTCACCGAATGGATGTTTTCTGAAGACCCAGGAAGCGGAGGAAGTTTAAAACTCATCCTGTGTGACCCTCAGCAAAAGAGCCTGGATCTTTACAGAGAACCAGAGTGGTCCAATACTCCGTGCTACTTGTTACAACAGAGTCCAGAAGAAGAGCCATAAAAACATGAACTGGTGTGTAGCAAAAGAAGCGAGGAAAAACCCCACCAGTACATAGTTATGCATTTAAAGCTGATCTCCAAAATCATGATTGTCTTTTCCTGCTGTGGATGTAAAAAGAGGTCGGGGTGTGTGTGTGTGTGTGTGTGTGTGTGTGTGTGCGTGCGCGCGCGCTCATGCATGCGTGTGCTTGTGGGCCTGTGTTAGTTATTCTGTGCTCAGTGCCTTATTAAAGTTGTTTTAACAAAATCATACAGACTAGGTGGACTTTTCTCCCACAATGTATTTTATTACAAGGGCACAGAACCAAGAACTATAAGCAATCTGCTAAATGAACCAGAAATTCAACTTTCTGCTTATGAGTTAAGTTATGGTGCCTATTGGTTAAAATGTGAGCTCTAGGTTATTTCTAGAAACAAAGCCTTGGGTTGGAGAAAATAACACTCTGGCTGAGTAAGGCAGGAGACCCGTGACTCATCATAAGAGGGGCCCACAAGCTCTCTGGACACAGCGCTCGTGAGTGGGGTGTAGCCAGCTGTGTGTAGCGAACTTCTACAGACATGATGGAGCCCTTTGATAAATATCTAGAAAATGTGTCAGCCTGTTGTGAATCACAACCACCGTTAAAACTTTAAGTGTACAGGGCATCCCCCGTAGTTCAATGGTTAAGAATCTGCCCTCTAATGCAGGGAACACGGGTTCAATGCCTGGTCTGGGAAGATTCCACATGCCGTGTGTGGGGCAGCCTGAGCCTGTGCGCCACAACTACTGAAGCCTGCACACTCTAGAGCCTGTGCTCTGCAACGAGAAGGCATCGCAGAGAAGTCTGCACGCCTCAACTAGAGAGTAACCCCTGCTCACCGCAACGACAGAAAGCCTGCAGGCAGCAACAAAGACCCAGTTTAGTACCCTCCACATATTAAACTGTATAAACTCACTATGTGAGAAAGAAAGTTAGTCACACGGTCGTGTCCAGCTCTTTGTAATCCCATGAATTGTAACCTGCCCAACTCTTCTGTTCATGGAATTCTTCAGGGAAGGGAGTACTAGAGTGGATTGCCATTTCCTTCTCTGGGTAAGGCAACACACTCCAGTATGCCCTTGCCTGGAGAATTCACAATACATTATATTAAAAACAGTAGTAATGAATACTCAAAATTTCTTTTTAATAACTTCACTATTTTCTACTAATATCTATCCTACTGAGGTTATTTCAGTTTATTTTATCTAAAGGTAGAAATATCATATGATGATGTGCTATTTTCATCTCTTTGCAATTATACCTCAACAATGTCATGTAGCTTGAAATAGACTACAAAATGACACCCTGGTAACCAGAAAATTCTGTCTACTCTAAGTCCTCTCCAGTCCTAAGAGACGAGGATGTCACTAACCATTTACCTGAACATTGCAGGTACAGCTTATCAATTTCATGTCATACTTTTTAACTGGAAGAGAATTAAGTAAAAGCAAAGTTGCCATGCAATCTAATTTTGTAGGGGACTTGCCAAGTCTCTTTTCTTGCAAAAGGGAAATAGATGATTCATACTTGAACACAAAGCCAACATTATTCAATTCTGCTTACTGGGAAAATATCAGCCAACGGTATTGTTTGCTAAAGAAATTCATCAGTCAATGTTGTAGACTTAACAGAACAAACCATATAACAGGCTCCACGGATAATGGTGGCTTCCTGGGAAGCGGAAAAGTCATGACTGCAAAAGTATTCGAAAAATTCCAACAGTTAATCTGTGTGAGAAGGACTTCCCTGGTGGCTCAGACAGAGACCCAGGTTCAATCCCTGGGTTGGAAAGATCCTCTGGAGAAGGGAATGGCAACCCACTCCAGTATTCTTGCCTGGAGAATTCCACGGACAGAAGAGCCTGGTGGGCTACAGTGCACGGGGTTGCAAAGAGTCAGACACGACTGAGCGACAAACACTTTCACTTTCAAGATGGCAATAACTTTACACAGGGAGTGGTCTGGCCTCAGACTCTAAGTCCTTGGGACATCCTCCCTGATAGGAGTCTTTCTTTGCCTAGGGGCCTTGGGCCAGCCAGAGAGTAACAATAGAGTAAGAGTAGGGTGGGGGCTTTGGGTCACTGCCAGAGGTGCTGGAGATGAGGTCAGCCACTGGGCAGTCATGTGGTGAAGCTGGCCAAGATTCTGGACTCCAAGTGAGCTTCCCAGGTTGGCACTATTCCACGTACCACTCAGCGACGCTAGAACAGCCCTGCTCTGTCTCCCTGGAGAAACCATGTACTCAGTACCCTCCCAGAATCAGCCCATGAGTCTCTCCTCTGGACTGATTCTAATCTGTCCTTTTGAGGTTAGAAACTGTAACCATGAGCATGACAGTGAGTTCTGTGTGTCCCAAGGTTAGTCCCAGGGGCTCCCAGACTCTGCACTTGGTGTCCAAATTAAGGGTATCTGGGAATCTGTCCCCTCTAACCTCCCAGCTGGCCACCTTCACAAAGACCACCAACAGGACTGAAAAGGTGAGCATGGCTTGGGAGAGCCACGGTCTCCACCAATCCTGCTCTCGGTAGGGTGGCAGGGTGTGGAGTGTGTCATTGAGAGTCAAACCCTGAGGTCAGGGGTAGCCTTTCTCAACCCATTCTTCTCATATTCAAGATGATGTTTCAGATAATTGACCACAGAGCTCCTCAACTAATAGAAAGTGTTGAGACTCAAGAGCTCAGAAAGAAAATTTTCAAAAAGAACTAGTTGAATCGCAAACTTGGTACTTCATATTTAACACATGGCAGCTGAGTGAGTTAAAATGTGTAAGACTTCTTTGCTGGTTTTTATTGGTTTGATCCAGTCTCAATTTAGGTGAACTGGTCGTGATTTTGAGAGTCTGTAATAAGGAGAATGTGACCCCTTCCCCGAGGCCGGTTTCCTCGTCCACAAACCAGAGAGGAGTCCAATTTCCCCAAAGGTTATTTATGAGGAAATAACGCTGTGATGGTGTATTGAAGAACCTGGCACAGAGCAAACACTCACACATGGCAAATACTATCAACATCACTGAGAATCTCATTGCTTTGGTGGAAAACATGGACAGAGACAGGAATTTCAAACCTGAAAGAATGTTTTCAACAACTATTAAGAAACAACAATTTGACTGGCCAGCTGTCTGAGCCCTGCCTCTCGAATAGGATTAATTCTCAGTTCACTGTGGACTGCAAGGAGATCAAAGCAGTCAATCTTTAAGGAAATCAACCCTGAATATTCACTGGAAGGACTGATGCTGAAGCTGAAACTCCAGTACTTTGGCCACCTGATGCGAAGAGCCGACTCACTGGAAAAAGACCCTGATGCTGGGAAAGATTGAAGGCAGAAGGAGAAGCAGGCAACAGAGGATGAAATGGTTAGAGGGTACTGCCGACTCAATGGACACAAAGCTGAGCAAACTTGGGGAGATAGTGAAGGACAGGGGAGCCTGGCATGCTACAGTTCATGGGGCTGCAAAGAGACGGACGCAACGTAGCAACTGAAACACAACAACATTGTCACTGTAGGCAGGATGCTGCGAACTGTAATTTATGAAAAGCCTTTTCTGGTCCTGGATGGTGGTTCTGACTTGGCACTGAGTCATCCGCTGTGCTTTTCTGCTCTTGGTTTTGAGACACACTTTGTGTTTTCTCTCTTACGACAACTGTGCTGTAGTCTCTCCCTACTTACCCAT
This sequence comes from Dama dama, assembly GCF_033118175.1. Lineage (NCBI taxonomy): Eukaryota > Metazoa > Chordata > Mammalia > Artiodactyla > Cervidae > Dama > Dama dama. The sequence goes on from NC_083703.1 coordinate 55,714,972, forward strand.
AGTTTAGAGGAAAGAAAAAATCATGGGAAGGAAATGTCATTGAATAGGACTGCAGCAAAATCAACTATTTTGGTAAAGATAATCCAGCTGTGTTCACATATTGTCAGACATCTGGAGAGAAGCTTAAAAAAAATCATTCGAGTCAAACCGTCGGATGTCTGGGCCTGCATGAATGCAAACGCTGCTTGCTTCTTTGAAAATCTCTGACTAAATCTTTACATTTTCAGCCTGATGTTGTGGAGGTGTGGGCGTAGCTACAGAGAGAAATAATTGAAAACTCGCATCTCCTTTGGTGGACAGGAGCACGTTACATGCCGTCCACACACTGAGCTAAATGTGATGCAGTTTCACAATTAAAGACTGTCCCAAGGGTTGGTTCTATCTTATTTCCTCACCATCCCAAACAAGACGCTTCCTCCATCTGTGAACTCATGCAGGCAAAGTCATTTGGAAACCGGGGAACAGAGGGAAGTCAACATTTGTCCAAAAAAGTAAAGGAGAGGAAAAAGGCTGTATTTTCTACCCTATAAAGGAACATGCTAGACTTGAGAGCCTGTCATGCTGGTTTACAGTCTCTAACAATGTGACCTGCTCACAAGTGAAAATCAAGTTAAAATGTTCAAAGATTGACAGAAACAAAAACCAGGAGATAAATATTCAAAATCAAAGTAAAGCCATTGAACTCCACACCGCCAACAGTTCAGAGAAATGTTCACCGAGACGCCATTCTTCAGATGCACTTCATCTCTGTGTCAAGTCAATATGTGTGGACTGTTTACAGAGATGTGCCCCATGTCACCCAGTGTGGTGACGGAGCCTCCCTCCCCAAGCGTAATCATCTTTAAGACAATAAAGGGATAACTTCACTATAATGAGTACATTTTGCTATGAAATATTGAAGATGTTTGTATGGAGGGAATACAGCAGAGGTTTATAAAAAGATAACCAGGTTTGATTCCCACTTGCCCCTTGCCACTGTCACACCTCTCTGGAAAGTTTTCTTTTTAAATGCATAATTCCAAGAGAAATTCCATTCTTCCTGAATGCTCTGATCAAAATTGGAAAGCCGCAGGTTAGCTAGTCTCATGGAATCAAAACACAGACTCTCCAACAAACGCCTTCCTCATTCCCAGAGGGACGGAAAAACACACAATTCACTACCCCTTCCAGCTTTCTCTCTGTCTGATCAAAGTCCCTGCTGACGGTCACCTGGGATGTTCAAACACAGCCTCTAAACGTGTAGGCATATGAAACTTGCACACACGTTTGAAGGTCTCTGCACAACGCAGGACCTGCTTAATAAAGGATCCAAATTCGACATTTTCAGACTCTTAGCTTATTAAACAGGGAAAATGTAAAATGCATGACCTGGATAAAAGAGCCATTCTCCTTACTGGGCTTCTTTGTTCTCAGTGAAAATTAGTTTGGTAACAGCTCCAAGTCCACAGCTGGTGGTGAGACCCACCCCTCCACCATTGGTGGGTACTGGTAAGAGGGTCCCCTCTGCTTGGGAGGGGGCCTGGGCTCAGAGAGCGGGAAGACTGAATTGCTTCTCCTCCAGGGAACAGTGGGTACATCAAGTTAGTTAGTGGACTGTTAATAAAGCTGGATCCCCGAGACCTCGTGGTCCAGCTGGTGGCTCTAACCTCAACGCCGAGATCCAGGGAAGCCGTTGGTGTTCACATTTGCCCACATCAATTAACCTTCTCGAGTGCTATTCCCTACTCAGGGACAAAATGCTGTGTGCACAGGCAAAATGAGGGCTTGGCCAGGCCCTCAGTGGTGATAAAAACCCAGCATATTCTGGTCAACAGCCCACCTCTGGATGGTCGTTTCTTAACTGAATTATAGGGAGGCATTAACCTCTCTTCTCCTCTGAGCTGAAAATGACCAGGAATACACTCCAAAAACTCACTCTTTACATTCAATCTGGGCCCCATGTGGAGGGTAGAGAGATCACCTCCTGAATATCTCACCTGGAAACTAACCTGTTGGGCCTTCAGTTCACTTCAGTTCAGTCACTCAGTTGTGTCCGACTCTTTGTGACTCCATGAACCACAGCACATCAGGCCTCCCTGTCCATCACCAACTCCAAGAGTTCACTCAAACTCATGTCCATTGAGCTGGTGATGCCATCCAACCATCTCAGCCTCTGTCGTCCCCTTCTCCCCCTGCCCTCCATCTTTCCCGGCATCCGTGTCTTTTCAAATAAGTCAGCTCTTCGCATCAGGTGGCCAAAGTATTGGACTTTCAGCTTCAACATCAGTCCTTCCAATGAACACCCAGGACTGATCTCCTTTAGGATGGACTGGTTGGATCTCCTTGCAGTCCAAGGGACCCTCAAGAGTCTTCTCCAACACCACAGTTCAAAAGCCTTAGAACACGTCATATTCTGCTTGGCCATCAGACTGTAGCAGGGCTTCCCCCATCCACCAGACACTTTCTCCCCAATACCAATCTGGGGCCCCACATGCCAGGTTTCTCAGAAACTAACAGCCCCTTAATTCTGTTAGCTGACCATAAGCTCTTGGGCATAGTGACATTAGAGTGGAAAATTAATTGTTCAGGGGAGGGTCACTGCCGTGGGCTTATAGTGAGAAAGGCTCAAGTTCAAATCTTCGAATTGTCCTTTCCCCTTTGACCAAGATTGCTGCAATGTTCCCCTCAATTGGACAAAACCCTAGGCAAATTTCTTTCTGACTATGGGCTCCCAACCTCTGTTTCCTTAGAGTATCTACTTAGAAACCTTGTTACTAGAAACTCTTCCTCTGTCCCTTTGGACAGGAATGACTTTACCAAGGACCTGAAATGAATCACTGAAGGAGACTGGTCGGCTTGGTCTCTGTGGGCAGAAGGCACCTAACTCTCACAAGGGACAATTAGCACACCCAGGTGGTCTACTCACGATGCCCACTTAGCCCCAGAGCTCTCCAGGACCCTGCCACCGCCCCCACTGTTGTTCCAGCAGGGTTAAATTCAAATTGTCTCCTCTATTACAAGAGTCTTGAATAAAGTCTCCCTTGCCTGTTTTACTCGCCTGGTGCAATTTTCTCTTTTGGTTATGGTGCTGTGACTCAGACAGGACAGGGCTCATCACTGGATCCGAGTTCTCTCACCCAGGACCCGGGGCTGCATCCCTGAAGCCTCTGTTTTCCCTCCTGACAGCATGATCCACTGGTGAGTCTGAATCCTGGTCCAGTGACCCAGACGGCAGTCCATTTGAGGCATGGGCAGGACAGTTTTGATTCTCAGGATTCTGAGCTCACTCCTGGGGTGGGTTAGAGTTTCGGGTCTATTTGCTTGAGAAGAATCACTGGTTTAGAAATAGGAAATGCTCATGAGAAATGCTCACTGAGCCCTCACAGGGCTGAACTTTTGTGCCTGGTGTTTTTGTTGTTGTTTTTGTTCAGTTGCCAAGTTGCGTCCAGCTCTTTGCCACTCCATGGACTGGGATTTAGCAGATGCTGTTCCATGCAGAGCATTCATATTGTCTTCACTGCTGTTACTCTGGTGCCACTGTCCCCCACAGGGACTCTGACACTCTTCTGACAGCCTCCTCTGCAGACTCTGCATCATTTCGATGGTACCAGATGACCACTTCCCTCCTCTTTGGCATGGTTCTGCTGAGACTAATCTGACCTCAATAGAGAAAGGGCAGGGAGACAGCAAAGGACAGATTGGTTCTACTCCACGTTTGTGGAAGGTCAGTATCACTGTGAGGAGGGAGGATGGAGCGGAAGCCGGGGGCCTGCTGGGTGGGACGCTCACTGCAGGAAAACTGTCACAGGACTCAGGGGCCGGTGGGATAAGGGAGGGAGAGATGGATGGGTCCCTGATGCGCCCAGATGTGCTGCCAGATGATGGGGAGAGAGGTCTGATCGGGATGCCCGGAGCCCTGGGCTCAGAAGGGAGAAAGTAGGGCAGACTCTCAGAACAAACGTGCTTGGCAACCTTGCAGGACACCTATGGTTAGTAGTAGTAGTTGCAGTTTAATTGTTACATCCTGTCCAACTCTTTTTGACCCCATGGACTGTAGCCCACCAGGCTCCTCTGTCCATGGGATTTCCCAGATAAGAATACTGCAGTGGGTTGCCATTCCCTTCTCCAGGGGATCTTCCTGATCCAGGGATCAAACCTGGGTTTCCTGCATTGGCAGGTGGGTTCTTTACCGACTGAGGCAACAGGGAAGCCTGATATTATGGCTACTTAAAGTAATCTTATTACTTTCAGAATACAGATTCAGGAAAAGATTAGAGAATCCTTAGAATGAGGACTGTTGGGTCCTCTGATTTAACAAACAAGTAAGAATATATTTTTTTTCAGAATCTCAACTTTTGGTATACATGTGTCTCTTTCACCTTTGAAGACCATTCCTTCCCCTCGGAGGACTCCAAGGAAACCCCAGCCATGCACGTGCCTGGGCAGGACTTTCGTGTGTTACTTTGCGGGATTCAGAGTGGTATCTGAATCACTGAGCTCTCAGGGCATGTCTGTCTTCATGGCCTCGGTGGAAATGAAAGCAGAATTTCAACTGAAAGTTCTAATCTGTAACGAGATTTCAGGAAGGCTGATGGAGCAGAGCATTCATCAGCTGGCCTTCCAAAGCTGCAGCACTCCTAGGTTAGTTTCAGATTTATTCGCTAATCCGGCTAACACCTATTACTTGACAATTTTCTCATCAAAAAGCCTCACTGTCACTCAATAATTTCAAGCATGTGCGAGTGCCACAGTGGAGCCCGAACCAGGACTATGAACAGTGGCAATCCTTTTGTCAACTCAATTTTTAATAGTGTCTTAATTTTTCATGGACTTTGCCACCAGGTTTCGCCTTGACTCCTTGGCCCTGGGAGCTCACACAGCTTTCCAGTGCTCTGGGCAGCAAAGCGCTGAGTGATCCCTCTCTCTTCGCTCGCTAGTCAAGTGTAAAGAGCATCTGAGCTCATTCCGTCAGATTCCTCTGCAAACAGTACGCGTCTCTGGCGGGGACAATTCCAGGTCAGCGCACAGGTTAAGTGAACAACCTCACAAATGCAGAAATGACACAGGAGGACAAGACACCAATTCCAGAGGGCGGCAGTTTCCGGGGAGGTAATCAAGCCCCCGCCCCTGCATCACCTTTCCCCACCCGGGGCTTCTGCCTCTCCCAGGCATCCATCTGGACTCGCCCTGGGAGCGTCACTTTCCCTTTGCCTGGAGCCCGTGGCTCCTAAGAGGACCATTTGGGAAGACACCTCCTCAATGGGCCTTCAGTCTCCTCCTTTCAGAGGAAGGAAAGTCACTTCTAATTTCCTATAGAGATATTCTACGGAGGCTCCGTCCCAGTGCTGGCATGTCAAGTTCTGACAGTCAATATGTTATTTTTCAATGAACTAATGTAGTTCATTAACCCTGCACAACTGACAATTAAGAGAGAGTGCTGGAAAGCTTTGCTTTTCTTCATACCCTTTTTAATTGCAAGAAAAGTCATGAGGGGGGTGAGCAGTGGCCGGGGGGGGGGGGGTTGTATGCAAGGCTGTCTTCCTTCCTGATTCTGAATTCCAGACAAAGGTATTTTCGCATTTGTTAATCCAATTTGCTTCTGAAATTGCCAATATTTTTTAAAGACATTTTGCATAAAATTGGGGGGAGGGTGCGGTGTGTGGTACAACACTCATTTTTTTAAAGTTTGAATTTAGATGCATGCGTCTACAAATACAGCCCAGTTCTGTGTTAGAGACAGGGTCCTTGGTGAATTCTCACAGGGAACGTCTCTGGAAACTGGCGCAAACAGACCAGAGCAGGACATTTCCTGTCGGGGTATCAGTGGAAGGGGTCCCCTCAGTGGTCCACCTCCTCCAGCCCCCGAGGTCTGCTGTCTCCTTACAGCCGAGTTCAGCACCCATTGCCCCCTTGCCCATGGGCAGACCTCTGTCCCGGAGAGCCAGCTCTGCTTCTTCTCAGGAGTCCCTGGGGGCACCCATGCAACCTGTGCCTTTCCTACAGGCCCACCTCCCATCCCGTGCCTAGGGACACCTCTGTTTACACAGGACACTGGCTGCCTGGCCTCTAGAATCCCAGCAGGCTCTGTCCCCACATACAGACCAGGTTGTTCCCAAGGCCGGTGAGTCTAGGGATTTGGGGCCCCATACTGCATCCCTTCAGGACAAAACTGGGACCCAGATACCCTGGCCATTCCAACAAGGCTTGGCTTGTTGGTGTAGCCATCATCATCACCATTCTTGTCATCATCACCCCATCATCACCAACAGTCAGAGCTCCGAGGCCAAGAGGTGTGCAGGGGAGGAGTGCAGATCACTGAGGGGCACATGGGGCCAGAGGACCACTGCGCCGACCCTAACGAGGCTTCTTCCATCACTGCCACCATCACATCACTGTCACTGCCATCACCAACATCACCATCACAGCTGCCACCTCCATCGTCACGTCACTGCTGCTACCACTGTCACCATCAGCAGCACCACTGTCACCACCACGGCCTCTGTCATCGTCACCTGGCTGCTACTGCCATGTCACCACCATCATCACCACCATCACCACCCTCATCATCACCGCCACTGTAACTGCCACCTCCATCATCACATCACTGCCATTGTCATTGTCACCACCATCCCCATCCCCACCACTGTCATCGTCACATCACTGCCGTCACCAAATTTTCTCATAGTGGCTCTGTCTCTGCTACTGTCTCTGGCTTTCTCCACATTGGTATTACCTTTAACAGAGCTCCTTGAAGGAGCATAGTTAAACCGCCCCTCCCTCCAGAGCCGGCACTGGCAGCCATGAAGTTCTGATGAGCAAAGGAGATGTTGTCAGTCTCCAAGGTACTCGGAAAAGCTGAACTGCAGTGGCCACGGCTGCAGAGTCTGTAAAGACTCATTGTTTCTCGACGAGCCGCATGGTGATTGCAACAAGGGAGGCTGGTCCACGAACTCCATGTAGGTACCAATTGCTTTCAAATGACTGTTTCGGCGGAGACTGTAAACATTTGTTTGCCCTCTTTTAAAGAAAATTCACACTCTGAAAGAGGAACTCTGGTACAAAGAGCCTCTTGCCAGTCAGTAATTTTCTGACAAATTAAAACACCGATTTTCCTTTGTGTGGTGAGTTTCCATTTATTACCCTATTGTGAATCCAAGACTTCTCCTTCTCTGGGTGTTAACTTGCTCACTCTTAGGAGAAGTTTTCCTATTATTCTCAAACGTGTCGCTTCATTTAAAGAACAACTGTGTATTCACATAAGTATATATAATCACACTAATAGTACATGCAACATACAGGGCATACTTCCTGCGCTAAGGACACCTGGAGAAAGTTCCTCAGAGACCTCCTCTTGGGAGCTGCCTCCCCTGCATCATGTCTTCTGTAGATGCACAAGCTTTTTGTGCATCCATTTTGCTCGAGGCTGTCTTTAGTATTCCAAAGTCCATTAATTTACATTATGGTGACTTAAAAATAATATAGCTGAGCACCTTCAGCAGAGTTTCTCAGCTGAGCACTCTTGGCCATCTGGCTGGACCATTCTTTGCTGTGTGGGTGGCCTTGAGCTCCTAGGAAGTTTAGCAGCATCCCTGGTCTCTACCCACTCGATGTCAGTAGCACACTTCCCCAAGGTGACAACCAAGAATGTTCTCAGGGATTGCTAAACAATCCCTGGTTGAGGCGGGGTGGCGGTGGGGAGGGGGGTGGTGTAAAATCAGCTCTTGAGAACCAGACCTACAGTAAAACCTCACATTCTTACATAACTTGGTGATTTTACAACAGCGAAATGATTTTCACCTACACGTTACCAACACATTCTACTTAGAAGTGGGAAGGTCCATCCATCCTTAAAGTCCAGAGATGGTGAAGTCAACACATATGCTGGGCAGCTGGTTCCTGAGGGTTTTCCAGGTAAGTGATGTTAAAGCCATCCATCCATCCATCCATCCATCCATCCCTACCTCTCCATCCATCCACCCATCCTTTATTCATTCATCCAATCATCAAGCCATTAATGCATTCATCACTCATCCATCCATTCATGCTTCATCCATCCATCCTTCAGCCATTCACACATCATCCACTAATCAATTCATTTATCCCTCATCCATTCATTCTTCATTCATTTATCATCTGTTCATCTATCCAGTCATCCCTCATCCACCTATCCATCCTTCATCCACACATGTCTGTTTGGCTACTTCACACCTGCCAGGACTCATGCTTCAGATGAAATTTAGGACTAAATACAGGTCTTGAGGAAGTAACTCACAGTTGAGCACAGTGGCTATCTGAGGGGTGGTACCATCCCAAAGAACAGTTTTGGAAATATATGGGCACATTCTGGTTATTCCACATCTGGTTGCTCTGAGCAGTTTGTGGGCAAAGACTTGGATGCCAAGGTGTTCTGCAAAGCCTGAGAAGTTCTGTCTATGCATAGTGGTATGGCCCACTGTCACATCCTGCAAGTCTAGAATTATTTGAGCCTAGAGTTTAATTTTACATATAAACATCACCTGGTTTGGCAGGGTTTTAAACTACAATGAATTTTTCAGGAGTGAAATTGCCACAGAAACAGAAGGAATGCTGTCCTTTGGGTTGCCAGAACTTTCTAAGAGTTCTTCACCATCAGAAAATCAATGTCGAGCTGAGGCCCTTGTGTCAACTATCAAACAAGCCCGTGTCCAGAAACATCTGCCCTTGTCACCCTCCCAGGGGTTCCACAAACAAGTCACAGGCGCCTCGCCTCACCTCCTCTACCTCCCGAGGGTCTGATGCAGAGCTGTCATTGACTGGACACTCCTTACAATGTTTGAATGGATGGAACATTAGAGAGGGTCACGCAGCCCTGGGACTGAAAGCTTCTAGCAGGTGGAGAGGAAAGGAAGCCCTGTAGGTGCCCTACCATCTGCTTCTACCACCTTGGGGTGTCAGGACCACTCTGGCTCAAGCATGCTTTGCAGTGAGCATGGGTAGGGTGTGCCGTGGCTGGGGTCCATTCCAGAACTCTTTCTCACAACCACATGAGGGTTGGATGATACTTAAACTTGAGGGGCCCAGAGGGAGGTTGTGGCTGATCTGGTGTGTGATTCTGAATGAGTGTGTGATGCCCTGGGGGAAGGCAGTGTCCTCAGTGGGCAGATGAAGAAGATGGAGTAGCTGAAGTCCTGAACATACACTAGCCACAGGCCAGACCTGCAGAGGGGGTCCTCAACTGAAGATGGATCCTTCCCTGCAAGTCCCTGGTGGGGACGGAAACCAGGTGCCTGGCTGATTAGCCCCTGGCTGTAACCACAAGCAGGGTCATTCCCAGGAGAGTTTTAGGACCAAATGCAGGCCACTTGGATGGACTTTTCCATGTTTCAGACTGTATCCCACAATCCCATTAAGGGAGACAGATAAATTGCTTGGCTTTTAATAGAAACAAACCTACAGTCTGCAAACTCTTCCTCCATGGTGCCAGGTGCTTCCCTGGACCTGGCCCCACATGGGTACCCCATGAAACCAGGGCTATTAGCATCCTCCTCAAATTGAAATGTATACTGAACAAGGGTGAGCCCAGCTATGTGCCCAGGGCCTCACGGCGAGCAGGATGGGAGGGGTATGAACACAGACACCACAGGCTGCCACCCTGTCTGGCTCTCTCCCCTCCCACTCTGCCCCTCCAAAGTGAAATCTGAGTTCCCTCGCTGTGAACCTGGCTCTCCAACCCCCACTAACAGCACCATCCCACCCCTGAAAGATGAATGCTTCAACCTGACAATTTTGAGAACTATAAATTGTTCGTGTTCCTAGATATCAAATGATGACATTAAAATTACTTAATTTAATATCCTCAATATACTCTTTCATTGCTTCCCCCCCCCGCTTCCTTTCAAAAGTCTTACAGCTTGTTATAAACTGGGATAATTACTTCCCAGTAAGTTAGATCTTCGCTTCTTCATTTGCTTCTTAATAAAACCCTTTTCTATACAGTTAGCTTGGGAGAGGACACATCGTGAGTCAAACTTGAAGATGTTGCAGGATTAAATTAAATGCCAGCTCTGTGTTTGCTGCCATGTATTATTACAGAAGGAAGTGAGTTGCAGCGGGAGCTGGGGTGTGAATAGATGGAGGGGAAGAATGGAAAGAAACAAGAGTTCCTGGTTTTTCTCTCTTCATCGCACCGCATCCTCCCTCTGTCTTGTCTGATTTCTCAGGGTTTCACCTCCTGAATCACGTACCATGTATGCATGACAAGCAAAGCTTTTGCACGTATCAAAAGAATGTAGCTGAGGATTAATTGTGAAGAAAGAGCCAAGCAACACCCCTGATTTCCCTGCCTTCCTTCATGGGGAAGGTGGAAAACCCTTCCACAACTGCAGAAATTTGGAAACGGAATACATCAGAACACACACAGCAAGCCCACCCGATAAGATGCTTCAACAACCAACTCTACCTTCGAGATTCATTAACCAAGGCGACTTACCGAGCCTGCCCCAGAATGTATTATTCACAGGAGAAGAGCCGCGTTGATAAATATGGAAACCTTGCCTATTCTGCAGGGTGTGAGTGCTTTTACATAAACTCCCACTAGGATTAGCAATCTTTTCAGAAATCAAACGACACACATAAAGCTACTTAAAGTCTGGCTTTTCTTCTCCATCAGGCAGTGTAAGGGAATCTCTAAATGAGGAACTAAGATCTATTACAGGCCAGTGGAATCAGGCATCATCTTGTATAATTTTCCGACACATGAGATTAATTCCAGAGACGCCTGGAGCTCGATGTGTAAATTCACCCACTGGTTTGCAGGCTCAGCCTGGCAGGACGAAGAGGTATGCATTCGATTGCAACCTGGGCACAAAACAGTGACAGTCACAGAGCTCTAAGTGGGGCCTGAGCTGGTGACAGACAAATAAACAAATGGCATTAGATGTCCAAGGGTGCCTGGTCGTTGGGCCAGGGCCAGGGCAATTTTCTGGAGGATGCAAAATGAGTGTATGTTAGGCTGATGATCGAATTTACATTTTTTAAAGTGAACTTAAGTGTTGGACAATTATCTGGATAATTAATTTTCAAATGGCTTCTGCCTAAATCATCTAAGTGCCCATTAGTTAGGGAGAGGCTAGAGGAGGAGGTCAGGTCTTGGGGCAAGCAGCAGTGGAAGACCTGGTCACTTGGGTGCCAGTCTCTCCTGAGGATGGACCCTTGGGAGAGCAGACACCAGCCTGGAGGTTAGAGGTGGTGGTGGGGGGAGGGCTGGGGCGAGAGCTCCTGTCATGGGCTCAGGCCAAATCCTTCCCAGGAATTGTCCTTGTGATAGGACTGTTGGCCAGGAGATGCATGTATGTCCCTCTGATCCTCCAGTGACACAGTCATGTTTCAGAGGTTAGGGGCTGGTACAAACCACACTCCATTGCAGGGAAAACTGACTTACTTGAGCACCAGGGGTGTTTGGGGACAGGCCCAGTGCTCCATCCTTTGCCTGGGATGACGGGGTTGGGGGTGGGTCTCTGCTCTGGATTCAGGCCTGTGTGTGTGCATCCTTGGGTCTTGTTTAGGCTCCCTGGGAAACACCAGTTTCCCATCCCCACTGGTCTAGAGTTTAAAGCTTGGGGTCTCACAAGGCCTCAGTCCTGACTGGGGGAAGTGTGACCCCATGGAAGCTTGGGGTCTTACAAAGGCCCAGTCCTGGGGAGGGTGGTGATCCCATGAATGGAGTTCATACAGAGACAGTCCTGACTCACAGACTCAGGTTCAACATTAACAAACACAACCACAGAGGACTATTTTGGAAATGTCCAAGATTCCACTAAGACACTCTCAGTCATAATGGCATCATCGTCAACACTGTAGAAATTAACACACCCTGGTTTCCCAGTCTAAATAGGTGTGTGGGTCAGTCAATGACCAGCCCTGCTACAAACTGCTCACCCCTCAAAACAAAGCCTAAACAGTTCCTGCCCTTTAATGACAGGGACAATGAAATAAAGCATATTCTGAACTGATTAGAGAAATTACTTCATAAAGTACTATGGAGTACCACAGAATCTATGCAGCTCTTAAAAACAGATGTCAAAAACTATGTGCAACATGGGAAATAGCCACAGTCGATAGATAAGTTGGGGCAAACCAAAATGGTGTGGAATAATTTCACTTTTGTAGGTTTAATGAAAAAGCCTAGAAAGGATATCTGTAGATCATTGGTAATTTTACATCTTAATTCTTATCCATTTTTATTAAAATTTTCTACCATTGATATGTACTACTATTAAAATAAGTTTTAGAAAGCAATAAAAGTTGTTGTAATCCTTCCTTTTCCTCTTATTAGGAGACTGTGAAAAATGATCATTTAAGAAAGATGGACTTTAGGTTCAATTAAGAAGTCTTTGTCAGGTCACATGAGATAGAGCCTGGGACTCAGAAGGCAGGATGGAGGATCCTTATTAGCAGAGGGACCTGGGGGACAGGCAGGGTAAAGAGTAGCTGCTCAGAGAGCTGGGAGAAAACTGAGAACTGAAGGGGATGTAAATGAATGGCTTTAATTTCTGCCTTCCTTGGGTTTGGTGGCAGCCTGCCCGGCCATCCGTATTGACCTTTGCTGCCAGGTCCCTCCCCCAGGGGAGATGAGTGTGCCAGACTGCAGGCCTCTGAGGACAGCCTTGGCTGAGGTTAAAACTCGGGTGCCCCTCAAGGCAACAAAGATTAAGCCTGGATGTCCCCCAGCCCCCGTGCAGCCCACCACTGTGGGCAGATGCAATCCTGATCCCACTGGCTTCCCGGGAGGCCGTGTGTGAAGTGACAGAAGTTAATGAGAATCCAGATTTTTAAAAATGGTGGAGCAAACCATTGCATATTCACGACCCAGCAGACCTTTCACATGACCTGCTGCATAATCAAGTTACCGCGGCTGTCTCCCAATGAAAATTTAAATATTTCAGGACTTTTTGATTTCATTTTGTTTTTTTGTGTGTCTGGTGTTGTTGTTATTATTATTGCTATTTCTCCATCACTAAACTCAAAGATTGACCTAAAAAAAAAGACAATAGCCTTTTCAGAGTACCAAAAAAAAAAACAAAAAACCCTTGGATGTGTGTGGAGTGCCTATTTGTATATTCATTAAGCAGAGCTGCACATGCACACAGGGAAAGTTCACCGTAACGAGGTTCAGCACAATCATGGTCTCTGAGGCTTGGCTATCTGAGTCAGTTCCTCCCAGCAGCATGGTGATAACGCAGGACCGACTATCCCTCCAGCTCCTATAGCAGCTCAGAGCCGCCTTTGTCCTTTTAAAGCACCCATTATCTTCCCAGAGAACACAATAGGTGTTTATTGTATGGAACCCCCAACACAAATGGAAATAAAAAACACATTCTGGAGGAGATTAGAGGAGTCTGCGATGTGATGTATGATTAACCATGTTCTGTCGGGGTGTGAGCAGCAAACAACGATGAACAACCCACATTTCTAGCATTTCTTTTTTTCCTCCATTAATTTCTACATTCAGCTCATAAAACGTTCACATAATGCCATTCTGGTCTGGGAGAGTGCAGGTTTGTTTAATAAAAAATCTCTCAAGGAAACTGTGAAAGCACCTTCTTCAGAGTCAGCAGAAGGTGAAACAAGCCCCTCAGTGATGGCAACCCTGGACACATGGAGGGTTCCGGTGCCAGGCTTCTCAGGGATGAGCACTGGACCACCCACGTTTCAGACCCTTCAGGTCCATCTAAATTGGTTACACAGGGAAGTCAGTGTCAAGTGAAGGGAAGAGGTATGAACATAGAAATGAGGACAGAAACTGGGGAATGCAGGGGATTTCAGACAAAGGAGTTAACTCCCTGGTGACAAGGAAACAAGGGAAGTAGAAAAATGAGGGAAGTGGAGCATCGGGGAAAAAAGAGTGATGGAAAGGAAAAAGAACAAGCGAAGAAAGCAGATCAGAGAATGAAATGGGGAACATTAAAGACACTGAATGATGAAGGGCAGATAAGAAAAAGGCATGTGGGAAAAGACGTGACAACAAAATAAGTGAAACTCTAAGTCAGAAAACATGACTAAAACTGAAAGACCAAAGAAAAACAGGAGCCATATGAGCAGGAGGTACAGGAGGCAGAAAGATTCATGAACAGCACCAAAGAATTCATACAAATCAAGCACAAGTACTTTGTGTTTGAGAACACAAGTACTTTGGTGGGAAAAAATAAGCAAGTAAATCCAAAAAGATAACTAATTTACAAAGAAAAAACAAATGGTCAATAAATTAGTGGCAATACATCTTCAGTACGGAGGAGGCAATGGCACCCCACTCCAGTACTCTTGCCTGGAAAATCCCATGGATGGAGGAGCCTGGTAGGCTGCAGTCCATGGGGTCGCTAAGAGTCGCGCTTGACTGAGCGACTTTACTTTCACTTTTCACTTTCATGCATTGGAGAAGGAAAGGCAACCCACTTCAGTATTCTTGCCTGGAGAATCCTGGGGACAGAGGAGCCTAGTGGGCTGCCGTCTATGGGGTCGCACAGAGTTGGACACGACTGAAGCGACTTAGCAGCAACAGCAGCATCTTCAGTAATGATGGCACATAAAAATGTAAACAAGCCTTTTGTCTTCCTTCACAGGTCTTCCCCTAGTGAACCAGCAGAAATGGGTCTATCTGTGGCCCTGACATGCTGGGATTCCTACAATTAGTGAATGTTCACACCTGCTGGGCTTTCTGAGGGCACCTCAGCGACAGGTGTGACAATCCTTAGACATATTCTGAATGTTTAGCCCCGTGACTCAACCTCAGGGAAATGATCAGAAACTCATGAAAAACATGCAAAGGATTGTTATTCTCCCTAATAAAAGGTGGAAACAAGCTAACTTTCTAGAATAAGGTGAATCATTTAAACAGTAATAATCCATATGATGGAATATTTATGGAGCTGTGAATGTTTGATGACCTGGAAAGTTGTGAGATGAGCCGAACAAAAATGTTTGTTTGAAAGGGTAACTCCTGATTTGGTTTAAAATTGTTTTAAACTATGGGTGTGATTAAAGTGTAAAGTATTTTCATTGGAAAACTGACTTTCATAGTGTGTGCTCAGTAGTGTCCAATTCTTTGTGACCCCATGGACTGTGGCCTGCCAGGCTCCTCTGTCCCTGGGATTCTCCAGGCAAGAATACTGGAGTGGGTTGCCATTTCCTGCTCCAGGGTATCTTCCCAACCCAGGGGCTGAACACATGTCTCTTGTGTCTCTTGCATTGGTAGACAATTCTTTACTGCGAGCACTGCTTGGGTGATCTCGACTTTCACAGGCAAAATAATTAGTCATTTATTTACTTGCATAGCATTAAATCTTGCTCCCCAATGTCTTTTTAAACATATAATTGAAACAAGGTAAATTTATGAAAGTAGTTTTCAGAAAAATAGCAGTTGGCTATTAGGTCTAAGAACTCTTTTATAATTAATCCTCTTGGCCAGTGGTGCCTGGTCTGTGGCAATCCTTCTCTTCCCTAATTCAATTATGAGAGTCTGTATTTCTAGGTAATCTCAGTAAAACTCATCCTTCCAAATATCACCCACACTTCCTGATCTATTTGGGTGTGAATAAGATCACAAGTTTCTACATTCTGTAAGTCAATATCTGATTAATTGTTTTGCTTATGAAAATTACTACTTTCCCAGTTTAAAAAAACCTTTACACTATAATCATATTTAAGTGTGGAATATGAACCATATCATTTTCCTAAAAAAGTCTGAGAGTTTTTCATCTTTCATTTTTAGCATCTTTCATTTCTTTCTCTCTCTTTTTATAGTCCAGTACCCAGTGACAAACTTTATTAAATATATTTGCATTTTATTGTCTCTCTTTTATTTAGACATATGGATTCCACTGTTTTTATTTTTATCTTTTAAAAAATTATTGAGGAATAATTGACAAATATAGCTGTATATATTTAAAGTGTTAATGGACTTCCCTGGTGGATCAGATGGTAAAGAATCTGCTTGCAATGTAGGAGACCTGGGTTCGAACCCTGGGTTGGGAAGATCCCACTCCAGGATCCACTCCAATATTCTTACCTGGAGAATTCCATGGACAGAGGAGCCTGGCAGGCTCTTTTTGCAAAGAGTCGGACACAACTGAGTAATGAACATTTTCACTTTTCAAAGTGTTACTAGTCTTTTTTTAACTGGTCCTAGGACTAAGCAATTGTAAATAAGCTGCCCAAGATCCCTGGTCTCAATGTCTGTCTGTCTGATGCATTGTAATGAATCTCCAGGTGCCAGAGGGAATGAGATGCAGAGATAAGGATTCTTCTGGAAGAGAAAGATGACCGAAGATTTTCCCAGACCCCGTCCAGCAGAGACAAGGGGTAGGGCTAGCCACCCACCCCCACATCAAATCCCGAAGGTATAAGTCAAGCCAGGAGTCACTGCCTTGAGCACCAGACTCGAGGAATATGTACACAATCCGTGGGGAATGCCCTGCATTTTGCAGCAGTTTACTTTTGCAGTGTGTCTCCCCCCACCATTTAAAAAATTTAGAACAAGCTAAATATAACATGAACCAGGTGGATTTGAAGATGGTGAGAAAACCACATCTTTGGAGCTAAAATTGACATCATCATGGTCTCTGAGCCGAGTGCTGACTTGTAGGAGGCAGGTGAAACAGGGATGGGGAGGAAAAGATGGAAGGAGGCGGGGACATAACAGTTCTCTCTCAGAATCCAGCCCTTCTGTCATTAGCACTTCTGTCTTCCAGTAGGTAGGCATGTACGGATGTGAGAGTTGAACCATAAAGAATGCTGAGCATCAGAGAACTGATGGTTTTGAACTGTGGTGCTGGAGAATACTCTTGAGTATCCCTTGGACTGCACAGAGATCAAACCATCAATCCTGAATATTCATTGGAAGGACTGATGCTGAAGCCGAAGCCCCAATACTTTGGCTACCTGATACAAAGGGTCGACTCATTGGAAAAGACTCTGTAGCTGGGAAAGATTGAAGGCAGGAAGAGAAGAGGACAACAGGATGAGATGGCTGGATGGCATCACCGACTCAATGAATAAGAATTTGAATGAACTCTGGGACATAGTGAAGAACAGGGAAGCCTGGTGTGCTACAGTCCCTGGGGTCTCAAAGAGTTGGACACGACTTAGTGACTGAGCTAGGGCTTCCCTGGTGGCTCAGAGGGTAAAGCATCTGCCTGCAAGGCAGAAGACCTCGGTTCGATCCCTCGGTTGGGAAGATCCCCTGGAGAAGGAAATGGCAACCCACTCCAGTACTTTTGCCTGGAGAATCCTGTGGACGGAGGAGTCTGGTAGGTTATAGCCCACGGGGTCGCAAAGAGTCGGACATGACTGAACGATTTCATTTTTCACTTTAGTGACTGAACAACAACTGCCTTTCAGGGACCCTTGTCAGGTTCAGTCCTGGTAGGGGCACTCCTGCTACCCACCTGGGAGGGGCTGGTCCCAGGGTAACCAGGTAGAGTCAGCCTGGGCTTGGCCAGCCAGACCCTTCCTCCAGAGATGGAGTCTTGAATATTAATTGGTGGCTGCGTGGGAGGGTTGTGGGCACATTGTGAGGCTCCAGGCAGGCCAGGCCAACCCCTGCTGCTTCCACAGCCCCTGATGGCCTGCATACTCTGATTGCTAGAGATGCCAGAGTCACTTGTAATTCCTACAGTGAGGAGCAGGAAGGAGTGGAGGGAAAGAAATGAATGGGATGAAGCATTCTGGGCACCAAGAGGTGTGAAGAGTGCTTCCTTAACATACACACACCACACGCAACGCCCAGTCCTGCAAACCTGGCCCGTAACATAAAGGGAAAGAGTTGTAGCCTTCAGATATGTTCATGTTAATAACTTAGGCAGCAGTCCTGTCTCAAAATTAGTATCTGCTCCAGAGGCTCCCAGCTTCTCTTGTAAAAATAATGGCAGTTAATAGGGAAGGGCTGTCATGCACCCCGACTCCAGGTACCGTTGTGTGACAGCTCTGTGATCGGGAGAAGAAAGGTATGCAGAGACAAAAGGAATAATTACCATGAGCCACCAGCACCAGCCCTGGATTTAAATGTTTAAATGTTTTAATTTAAAAGAACAATGGCGCCTTGAAGTGTCTTCACAACTGGTACTGACAACCTGCCATTTATTAATCAGTGTTAAATAACACGGCTCCGGGTTTGACACCAAACATCAGATGATGTGTGATGATCCTGAAAATAGCAACCGTGTCCTAAAGCTGATTTCCAAATGACTCTGGCATAACAAGGAATGTTTACTGCACCGATTAGAGAGTGTCAGTCACCCTTGTGGCAATCACAGTCCAGGGGAGTGAGACTTAAGTGTGCGGAGTCTTTTAGTAAATCCAGGTGCTTTGCACACAGGTAGTGAAGTGGATGGTCCTTGCCCCACCCCACCCCATGTCCTCCACCTGTCTTTTGTCTGTAGAAAAACTTTAGCCAAAGAATAAGTTTAATCAGAGAAGTGAGAAAATGCAGAAACAAAGGAAAACAGTCAAAGGAACCCAAATAATAATAATGCAGTCATTAAGCACAGTCAAGGACCTTTAGTCCCTCCTCTAGGGCTATGGATAATATTCTGAACTATCTCCCATGAGACGTCTCACAGGTACTAAACACCAGGTGGAAGAAGTTAATTACACGATGAACGAACTGCAGCCATGACATGAAGCTGCCACAATTGTGAGAACTGGGAACAAACTGCAACTGAAGATTAACTGTACCGAAAGCAACCAAGATGACACTTTTTAGACCATTGATGACCAATTTCAAGATGACTGTCAGAGCTGACTATGCAGTTTCTTCGTGGAGTACCCTCCCTTTGTCTATAAAAGCACTTATCCCCTGATTGTCAGTGGGAGGAGTCAGCCTTTGGACAGATATCCGCCCCCTCCCCCACCAACCCCTACCCTGGATGCCAGCATCCTAAATAAAGCAAACTTTCCTTTCCACCAACCTGGCCTCTTTAATTGCTTTTGAGTGGTGAGCAGCCAGACTCCACTTCTGGTAACAGTAGGGCTTGGGGCATTCCAACCATGGCTCACAGGACAAAGTCCATTTAAAAAAAAGGCATATTACTAAGACAGCAGTTCTCCATCAGCGGCTGTTTGGTCTCCAGGAGACACCAAGCAATGTCTGGAGACATTTTTGATTGTCATTCTGGGGAGGGGGAGGTGGTGCTCCGTCATCTGGTGGGTGGGAGCGGGGTCTACCGGTGAACACTCTCCAGGGCACAGGATGCCCCCCCCAACCCCGCAGAGAATGATCCAGCCCCCAATGTCAACAGCATCCAGGCTGAGGAACCCCACAGGGCTGAAACCCAGAAAATGCATTGTCACAAGAGTGTGTTTCTTCTAATCAGCAAGAAGATGGTTAAAAATCTTCTTTGCTACTTATTTTTGATAAGGGACTACATTTTCACAACCCCAGGGCCGCCCTGACACCCTTACTTCTATCTGGAATTCACTGACAGTGGCTGAGGCTCTGATGAATGCAGGTTAACGTCCACCATTTTGTATCTCAGTCTCCGGAATGCAAACTCCCGATCCAGAAGCAAGCCACTTAAACGCAGGTGCATGTACGCCCCCAGAGGGAGAAAGCCCTGAAACACCCCAGTGGGCCCATTGGAAATGCCACTTTTACTTAAAATGGTGGTTAGTTCTGCAGTAATTTTATTGGAGTTCTCAAAATCTGTTATTACCTTTAGAACAAACATTTTCTCAGCAGGATGATAAGCATAAAGGATACAGAGAGCTTTCATCGATCTGACAAGGATGATGTTTGTTTAACAATATGTTCTGAAGGTACGGCATTGGGAGGGTCTCATGTTGGGCCACGTTCGATCCAAGTCAGTGACACAAGGTTCTCCACCCAGTGCCAGCCAGCTCTCCTTGCTAGTGGTCTTTGCAAAAAGTGCACTAACATGGCTTTAAAGGCATCTTGAATAAATCCTCATTTACTTGCTCAATTTAGCAAAGACTGATAAAATCCATCCTGCTAATTAGTAGCAGTGAAACAGTAATAACTGTGTCTGGAAGCCAGGCTGTGCTTGCTCCTAGGTGGTCCCCTGTGGGGGTTGGAGGTGAGCTCTGGGCCGTTGCTCATAAGGACACCCAGACACACAGGACAATCTCCGAACAGGGCTTGTGTTTCCTGATAACACATTTTCTAATTGACGGGGTCGGGGTGGGGGCAGGAAACCTGGGTCAATACACTGCAAAATGATTTTTTTTTTGACTCTTCTTTTATGAACCAAATGGTGACAAAATCGTAGTGGGAAGAGGGAGGTTTCTCTTTTTTGGTCCGTACAGTTCATGCTGCTGACCGGCCATGAGGGCCTTGCCCACTTCTGGTCAGCTTGTCATGTGGTCCTGGCCCCACTGTCAGCCCTGGGGTGTGAGGATCTGCCCACTGGGGCTGTGATGGGTGGTCCTCAAGGATGGCAGACTCATTTGGAAACAAGGGGCTGGTGAGAAAGCCCCTTCTGTCTCCTGTTCCCAGTAAAATCCCTGATTCCAGACTGAGCCCCATCTCTGTCCACCTTGCCTGAGGACACACACTTCAGCTCACGCGAAGGCCTGGACCACACCAGGGTTTCTGCTCTGACGCAGCATTTCAAATCACCAAGCCCAGGCCTGCACACTCCAAGGAGGCACTCCCTACTTTGAGAAGTGCAAAGAACCATATCTTTTCACTCCAAGACTGAAGCTAGAGAAAGAAAAGTCTTTGCAGTTCTATGTGAATGCAACAGAAACTTTTGTCTCATACTCAGTTCTGTGCCGATGGCTTCACGTCTTTCACAGGTGCCTGCAGGTGCGCTCACCTGGCCTCTCCCCAAAAATACGTCCTTGCAGAGGCAGTTCATTGTCTCCTGACATGGGACCACACTCCCTACCCTGTGTCAGCAAAGCACATGGCAACCTGGGACACCTGGTTCCCCAAAGGTGCTCTCTTAATCCTTTAAGGTCTCAACAGTTCTCGGGATGAACATGTTCTATCATTGGCAGAGAGCTGATTGTCGCCTCTTCAGTGATTTTCTGGTTGAACTTCGCCTTCTTTTCATTTGTCAATAATTGTGAGTGTAATTCCTGAAGTTTCCAAAAACACTCTCATCTTCATGAAATGCAACATTTTTGCATTATTTTGTACTGTCATTTTGTGATCAACTTACACTGCAATTATGGTTTATTATAGGCCACTTGCAACACTGGGCAATCGGTTAAGACTGACCTAAGGAGAAGGTGCATCAGGTAGCGACCAGCAGAGGAATTCAGCACACGAGTGCTCTGTACAACGAGGACCTTCTCTGCCCCCAAAAGCCTTGTAATGGGGGTGGGGGATGGCGGGAAATAGTGTTGGGGTGTGAGGGCCCACTCCCTGGGGCTGTGATGGGTGGTCCCCAAGGATGGAACCACTCATCCTCCCTTCTCTGTACTTGCCAGCTGCTATCCCTCCTAGCTATTGTTTTTGTTCAGTCACTAAGTCATGTCTGACTCTTTGCAACCCCATAGACTGCAGCACGCCAAGTTCCTCTGTCCTTCACTATCTTCTGGAGCTTGCTCAAACTCATGTCCATTGAGTTGGTGATGCCATCTAACCATCTCATCCTCTGTCACCCCCTTCTCCTCCTGCCCTCAATCTTTCCCAGCATCAGGGTCTTTCCCTGGACGGGGATGCTAAGCCCCTTCCTCTGAACCAGGACTGGCCACTGACTGCTCTGACCAACAGAATGCAGAGCAAGGGGTGCCCGGTTCAGGAGTCAACTTCCATCTAGGCCTCTGGTGAGGCTGTCTTTTGGGGACACAAACAACCACTATGAACCTAGTCTCCAAGCTGTGAGAAACCTGAAGCTCCAACCCACAGCCCCAACCAATCTCCCAGGTGATGACCATGCGTGCGCCATCTTGGATGTCTGGACGCACAGCCTGGGGAGACCCCAGCCGCAACCACCATCTGACTGCAGGTGCCAGGGAGCCCCCATGGTGAACCGTCCAGCCAAGACTGTCCACAGATGGGCATCCTACCACAGTCCCACAGGACAAGGAGGATGCTGTGTCTCGGGGCCTCTGCATCTGTGGAGGTTTGTCTGTAGAACAGACAACCAAAACGCACACATCAACACTCTTCTGGATGCTCGCTCTTAATAGACAGGCCCGCATCTTCAATAACATGACTTCAAGCGCCAAGATTGTTTTGACCATTTTGACAAAAAGTCAAACTATTTTTCCAGTTAAGAGACAAGTCTTTTAAAAGTTAAAAATATATTCAGTCAGAACAGTCAACACAGAAGACAAACGCTATGCTAAGAGGAAAAAAAATAAAATAAGTGTTCAAACACTTCGCCCGACATGTTTCCGCTGTGTGTATAATAATGGAATTTTGTTTTCTTGGTGTTTTTAAGTGAGTTTTTTTTTTTTTTTTTTAACTAATTTGTACTATTTGTTTGGGGCATTGGAAATGGACTGGACTCCTGCTCTTAGGTCACTGCAGATATTGTTGATTTAATAAGATGCAGCATCTATATTTTGCTGAGGATCTGTTTTAGGACAGGGCTGGGTTTATCCTCTGGGTGAGTTGCTTCTACATCTTATCAAAACAGGGTTGCAAAGTTTCACCAAAAGATTTTCTGAAGCACAGAACATTCTCCCTGATACATAATGCTTTCATGTCAGCTTCCCCACCTTATTCACTTAAAGTTCTGACACTCAAATTTTGCATAAGCTGAGATGTTAAGATACCCACAGTTAAGGACTATGGCCAACCAATTATATCCATGTGTCATTTTGCACTTTTAAAAACCCCTGATAAAAAAGAAAATCTTCAAGAAAATACTTCACACAGAAAATATTTCTTTTATAGCAAACTGTGTCCAATTGATTTATGAGGTCTTTGGTAGGAGAACAAAACACATGCTATAAAACTGGGATGTAAAGAAAGCTTTCCTGGCTTTTCAGAAGAATAAGGCTCACAAGATGTGGGGGGATGGGTTTCATATTTTCTAACATGAATTCTTCACAGAGGCTGCATTTTCCTACTGGTGGGGTGTTTATCTTCATGAAAGAATAAACTGAAGAAACAGTAAATCTTCTCAAGTGCTGGGCCTTTCATGTAAGCCATAATTGGTAAAACGTGATCCACAAATTAGGGAAATATATGGAAATTTTGTCTGGTTTGGAGCATTTAAAAAAAATCTTTATTTATTTCATTATTTACTTGGCTGTGTCCAGGCTTAGTTCCATCATGCAGGATCTTTTGTTGGGCCTAAAGACTCAGTAGTTGCAGTGCATGGGCTTAGCTGTTTCAAGGGATGTGGGATGTTAGTTCCCTGACCAGGGATCAAACCTGAATCCCCTGTGCATTGCAAGGCAGACTCTCAACCACTGGACAGCCAGGGAAGTCCCTAGTCTGGGACATTGAATCAGAGCTGTTGAAGAGATTGACTCAGGTATTGATAAACCACTGGTGTGGCCCAGTAGTCTGCACTGTTGTGGGGAAGAAATGCTGCTGGAATCCAGATGTCCACCTGTGCCTATTTCCTTGCCCTGAGGCAGAGCTGAGTAGCCATGATGCACATCAGGGGCACAAAGTGGAAGGCATGTCCAGCCTTAACAGAGGATGCTTTCTGGGGCTTCGCAGGTGGCTCAGTGGTAAAGAATCCTCCTGCCAATGCAGGAGACGCAGGAGACATGGTTTTCAGTCCCTGGGTTGAGAAGATCCCCTGGAGGAGGAAATGGCAACCTACTCCAGTATTCTTGCATGGAAAATCCCATGGATAGAGGAGTCTGGCAGGCTACAGCCCATGGGGCCGCAAAGAGTTGGACATGGCCGAGTGACTAAGCACAAGCGCTCACTTGACTAACTGAGAGTAGCCAGTCCCTTTGGAAATCCGGGTGTGACTTTAGTTTTCTAAGGGGACGGCACAGACCCAGTGGAATTTCCCATCGGTCTCGGGGGTGTGTCTGCACAATGGGAGGGTCCATAGCGGTGTCATCACTATAAGAACCCCAGCGACTTAATCCCCCTTAGATGGAGCGCAGCAGACCCTAGTTTCACAATTGAAACCACCAGGCAGTGACATGGGAGCAGAAGAAAAACCCTCTCATTTTTTTGTTACCTGAACACACGAAGATCCATTTTTAAAAGTCAGCCTGGCCGGTGGGCTCTCTCTCCCCTCAGCGTGGTCCATGTTGCTGAAACTCTGATTACAACTGCACTCAGGATGAAAGGAGCGGCCCCGAAACCTCACTTAGCAATCAGTGCCCGGGCGGCAGCTCGCTCTGCCGAGGAGGAGGAGGTGTCTCTGCTGGTCACAGCAATTTTGCTGTGTCACAGGAAGAAGCTGGCAGAGCTGCTATTACAGCAGCTAAATGCTATCATTTTAAGCACCATTCCAAAGAAAATAAGGATCTTGCCAGAGGAAAATAGTAACACACCAAAAAGGGGGGAAAAATGACATCAAGGTAAATAAACAGATTCCTCTCACGGGCCTAGGATGTCTTCTCTGGATGAGAAACAGTTAAAAAGAGCGAGAGACAGAAGTGGTGGTGGTTGGTGGTGGTGGGGTGCTTGTAGGGTGGTGGGGGCCTGCACTCTGATCTTCAAAGATGCGTTTTGGTGGACAGTTTTTCTCCTGTCTGCTCCCAAGTCTGCCACTGGCTCTGCTCCTATCACTCAGACTGATTGCCTCCTTTCAGTGTTAATATTTGGGGAGCGCCCCTGTGTTCTAGGCACTGTGTGGGGTGCTAAGATACAGCAGAGAGGAGAAACAGGCAAGGCCCTGCCTGTCCCGAGCCTGCTGAGGGCGGCAGACAAGAATGGAACAAATACACTGTTGTGTAGTAAGAACTGGGCCTTTGTCCCTGGTCCCTGGCAGGGAGCTTCTAAAGCCCTTGGGATTTCCTGAGTGATGGTGTGTCTTTGTTAGACTGATGAGCTGACTCACTGTGGGCCCTAGCTTAGGATGGGGGCTGGTCACCAGAAGGACAAACCGCGGGCCTGGAGAGCTGGGAGTTTGAGCGGGCCTGACCTCTGGGGTGGGTAGTCACAAGGCCAGTGATGCAACCAACCACACCAGTCATGAGCCCCAACAGTAATGATGACACAGAAGCTCACTAGTTGGTGAACACACTGGTGTGTGGGGAGGGGGTGCCCTGATCTGAGGGGGCGGGGCTGGACGGGATGCCCAGCCTCCTAGACCTAACCCCACACACTTCATAGTAAAGCTGTAACCCCAGGCGCTGCCTGCCTGAGCTCTGCGAGTCTTTCTACTGAATATTGAATCTGGGAAGGGGACATGGGGAGTCTGTAATTATATCCCAATTGGCCGGAAATGCAGGCAGCCTGGAGATGCCTCAGGACTTGGGGCTGGCATCAGAAGAAGAGAAATCTGGCCTCGACCTGTGGGGTCTGAGATAACTCTGGTGGGCAGTGTCAGGATGGAATTGCAGGACCCCTGGCTGGCGTGGGCTGGGCTGAGCTGAAATGCAGTTCACGCTGACCTGTGTGACAGTGTTGGTGACAGGGCTGCAGAGAAGGGACAAAGTGAGTCAGACCTGAGACTAGGGGGCCTGACCCAGAAGGAGAGGTCGGGGCAGCTTCCCTGAGGACCTAAGGGGTGAGCAGAGCCAACCAGGCCAAGAAAGGGCGGAAGGAAGAGCTTGTGCACAGGCTCTGGGGCAGGACAGAGAGGAGACAGTGTGGCCCAAAGGTCAGGGAGGAGGTGACCCCAAAGATCATGGAGGAGGTGACCCTGAAGATCAGGGAGGTGGTGACTCCCAAGGTCAGGGAGGGGGTGGTCCTTAAGGTCAGGGAGGAGGTGACCCCAGAAGTCAGGGAGGGGGTGGCCCTGAAGGTCAGGGAGGAGGTGACCCCAGAAGTCAGGGAGTCCCATACTAGCACCACAGGCCCAGAAGGACTCTTCCCCACACCTAGATGGGTGCACTGGGTCCTCTTCCCTCCACGGTGAGAACCTACAGCCTTTGGCAGGTCCTTGTGACTAATGGGAAGGCATCAACCTCTGGCCCCACGCACCCTGTGACCTCTCACTATGACAGCTGTTGAAGGTTCTGAGCTTGTCCTTGGGCACAAGCCTCCGGAACAGAGCGGCAAACTCACCCAAAGGATGGGCTCAGCCGTCAGGCCCTGCAGGGGTGGGGGGTGGGCAAGAGCCAAGAGGTGACCAGGACATGTGACCAGGACAGTGAGGTGACCTGTCTGGGGACAGACAGTGAGCAAAGTCAGGGAGGCTACAGCAGAGCCCAGCTGTGTCCTGTGGGCTGAACTGGGCTGTTAGGTCCCACCTCACATTTGGAGTAAGAGCTGCCCGGGCCTCCTGGAGAGGAGAGGGCTCGTGTGGACAGGGCAGGGCCTGTGTCAGCTAAGGCCTGTCCTGGCATCTTGCCTGCTCCCCGCTCCCGGGCCCTCGGTCTAATGTCCCCTTCCCAGTCGTGTCTCTGAAGCCTCACGTTCGGTCCTTCATCCCTTCAGTCTTCTGTGCGCCAGGTAGGGGCATGAGATGAGGCTGGACTGGGTATCCCTGGAGGGCGAGGGGCCCAGCAGAGCCCTCCTGGGGACCCCAGTCCTGGGTAAGAGCCTCAAGAGTGAAAGCCTGGGGGCTATGCTCAGGGCCGGAGACACGCCAGGTCTCACAGTTGCAGATTCGAATCCTTCTTCCTCTGCCTCTGATGGCCAGACCCGGTTGCTAGAAATGGGCTCATAGAGAAATCCACACCTGGGTATCTTGAAGGTTCACACAGATCACGCAGACGCAGATGACATAGTTTCTTCAAAAACCAATCCCATGAATCCTATGGCCCCATGGTTTCAGAATAAAAACCATGTCTGCCTATACAATTTGGCTCGAGCAAACAGTCAGTCAATCCAGCTTCGTATGTGTGGGCAGCAGTGGGGGTAAAGGCTGCGCTGGGACAAAGAGAAGGAAACTAACTCACATTTTATCTATGTTGTGTCATGGGAGGGGGGCAGGGGTCCCAAAAGCCAAATTACCTGAAACCCTAACAAGACAAGCATCAGAAAGAAGGTGTGGAAGGAGCAGGAAAAGGAAACTGGGGCCAAAATGAGGGGCAGCCACGGAGGAAGGAGCCCCCAGGATCACGCAGGCCGTCTGGATGCTGCTGTGGGCCCGGCGCTACCTTCGTGCCGTCACACTCACAAGATGGGTGTCCTGAGGGTGAGGAGGTGGGGCTGGGCCTGGAAATGAAGCATCCCATGAAGCGCGTAAGAGTTCATCAAGTCCCCTAACGCACTTAATGCAAGTACCTGCTCCAGGACAGGTGCCACGGAGGCGATTTCCACTGCCATATCTCACCCTGAGCGCTCTGTACAGCTGGCCTTCTCTTCCCCCAGGAGAGTGGATTAGGTGGGGAGGAGCCCAACGTCTCTAATGCAACCTGATCTAGTCTCACTGCACACGCGTAACGTGCCATCTATCTCATAAATGCATCACAATGTTCCACAAATCACCCACGTTTATCCCTTGAGACGTCTTTAACTCGGGGCTTAGAGTTACAAATGAATTCTCCCATGGATCTATTATTCTCTCAAATGCAGAGAGAGAGCCTGGGCTCATTCAGTGCTTTTCAGAGCTGAGCTGAATCGGGTCGTGCATAATCTGATGGGAACCTTCGGAACCAGCATGGAACCATGGCCAGTATGAACTGCAAGTCAGCTCTTGACTGGGCAGGTATCCAGGGGTCAAGTGTGAGTTCCATGAGTTACTGGCTGATGAGACATCTGACACTTGTAGGGACAAGTGACCGAAGAAGAGTTATGTAGCATCCACCATGGGACAAAGCTATGGTTTTTCCAGTAATCATGTATGGATATGAATGTTGGACTATAAACAAGGCTGAGCACTGAAGAACTGATGTTTTCAAATTGTAGTGCTGGAGAAGACTCTTGTGTGTCCCTTGGGCTGCACAGAGATCAAACCAATCAATTCTAAAGGAAATCAACTCTGAATATTCATTGGAAGGACTGATGCTGAAGCAAAAGCTCCAATACTTTGGCTACCTCATGTGAAGAGCCAACTCATTAGAAAAGATTCTGATACTGGGAAAGATTGAAAGCAGGAGGAGAAGGGGATGACAGAGGATGAGATGGTTGGATGGCATCACCAACTCAATGCACATGAGTTTGAGCAAACTCTGGCAGATAGCGAAGGAAAGGGGAGCCTAGCATGCTGCAGTCCATGGGGTTTCAAAGAGTGGGCTACAACTTAATGACTGAACAACAACCACCCAGGGTCAAGTCCCTGAAGAATGACTGATCATAGAGAGTACAACCAGACTCCCTGGGAGGAGACTGATGGTCCTGACACAAAAAAGCCATACCACCCAAGAAATACCCACTGAAACACACAGTTGGTGGGTCTCTACATGAGCTGGGTTTAGATGGAAATATCCCCTGGAGTAGGAAATGGCAACCCACTCCAGCAGTCTTGCCTGGAAAATCCCAGGGACAGAGGAGTCTGCTGGGCTACAGTCCATGGAGTTTCCCTCATGAGTCTCCAGGGAAATGAGAGTTAAACACCCAGGTCTCACATGACACATTCATCAAAAAGGCTATAATTTAAAGGACTGACCATACCACCTGCAGGGTGGGACTCTCAGGCTGCCGGCAGGAATATAAAATAGTCCAACTGCATTGGGAAACTGTCGGGAAAGTTAAACATAACCCCTACCAGGAGCTGTCCCACTCTTAGGGGCTCACCCAGGATGGCTAAAACATACCAGGCTTAGATCCAAGTGCTCAGAGCAGCTTTATTCACAATAGCAGAAACTGAGAAACCATGCAGAACATCCACCCGCAGGTGAATGATAAACCAAGTGTGTTTCCATACGTGGGAATACTACTCAGCAACAGAAAATGACAGATACACAAATAACTCGGACAGATCCCAGAGTCATTAAACAGGGGGAGAGAAGCCAGGCACCAAATTATTCCATTTCTATAAAATTATACAAAATGCCAACTAATCTATAGTGACAGTAAGCTGATTAGTGTCGCCAGGGGATGGCAGAGAGGAGGCTGACTGCAGAGTGGCAGAGTGAGCTTTTCAGACGGGATGAAATGCTCTAAATCTTGGTTATGGTGGTGGCTTTAAGAGCGTGTTCATCTGTCAGAACGCATCGTTGAAATGTACACTTAAAGGATCAGAATTTATTGTATGTAAATTTTATCTCAGTAAACTTAATTTTTTTTTTTAGAATAATTTTGGCCAAACAAGGTTTTCTCCTACATTGGAACTTCAGGTTTGTCAAGGAGATCTTCCCCCATTCAGTACTTTACCTGAAATTGTGGGGGAGAGGGGTTTTGCTTGTTTGTTTAAAAGAAAACTGGGCCCTGGTGGCTCAGTGGTAAAGAATTTGCCTGCAATGCAGGAGACCTGGGTTTGATCCTTGAGTTGGGAAAATCCCCTGGAGAAGGAAATGGCTACCCACTCCAGTATTCTTGCCTGGAAAATCCCATGGACAGAGGATTCTGGTGGGCTACTGTTCATGGGGTCGCAAAGAGTTGGACATGACTGAGCGACTAACACTTTAAAAGAAAACTACTTCGATGAGCCTTTAAAATTGAGGTCCATCCACCCATGAAGGATGTGCTGTACTTGGCAGGTGATCCCCAGCACGTGTCCAGTTTCACTTTTGAATGAGGAAGCGGCATGTTACAGCTGAGCAGAAAGACACAACCAGAAAAACCCTCCATCAGTGCTGCTGGTGGCACCTCCCTGGAAGCAGGGATCTCATCTCAGGGTGTTTTGGGCTGTGGGCACCTCTTGCTACGGAGCAGATAGAACAGTTTAAAACCCAGTTCCATAGCGAAACTGGGGCCTGGGGGTTGTCGGCACACAAGAGCTCTCGGGCATCTTTCTCTGTCTCTTGGAAGGTAGGAAATAAAGAATACACTTTTAGCTAAATGAGAGTTGAAGTGTATTGGAGAAGTGTTATGAATTGTATGCAGGCCCCAAATAAAATTCAATTTCAGGTGATGGGAAGGTGAAATGTTTCTGGAGAAGCCGTTTTGCATATCACACCAGACAGCAGGTACTAAGAAGGGGGGCGGGCCTTGGGACGGATCCGTCAGCGGTTGTTTCCTTCTCTGTGCTCCTCTAATCGCAGGCTGCAGTGTTGATTCAGAACACGGCGGCCCATGAAAAATGTCACCATCGTGTTGATGGTGCGGATCTGCTGGCAATTGCGGCGAGCAGTCGCTGCACATAAAGGGTGATAAGGCGCTACATCCTGCCATGCTCAGCAGGCTCCCCATTTCCTGCTGCAATTACACATCAAACTGCTTTAGCTTCACAAGCTTCGGCACTATAAATGGCCTGGAGGCAGAAGGCCGCCCGGCACACTGATGAGGGGGCTTTAAAGCGGAGTGCAGACTCACGTTCAGGGCAGGGGCAGCGGAGAGGAAGCTACGGAAAAACCGTATCACTCCCATCTCTGCAGGTACACACCCAGTCCAAGAACCCTTAAGACATGCCCTAGAAATCACTCTCTCATTAGCTCTGCTTAGTCCAATTAACAGAGGGTTTACGGGAACATTGTCAAGTATGATGGCAAGAGCTATGGCACAAAGGCGCTGGAGAGCTCTCAATGTCCCGGCCCTGGCATCTCCGGTGTGGTCCAAAACTGAGCAGGGCAGCTCCTCTTGGGAGTTTGGGAGGAATGTGGGATCCCAAGACCTGTCTGGGGCCCGCTGACTCAGAGTCTCTGGGGCGGACTCCTGGAGATCCGCTCCAAGATCCCCTGGAGAAGGGAATGGCAACCCACTCCAGTATTCTTGACTGGAGAATCCCCACAGACAGAGGAGCCTGGTGGGCTACAGTCCGTGGGGTCACAAAGAGTTGGATGCCATTGAGCAACTAAACACAGCACAGAATTCTCTTTTTATTAGACTCTTTTTCCATAAAAGCCATTGCAGAGTATTCAGTAGAGTTCTTGTGCTCTACAGTAGGTCCTTGTTGGTTATCTGTTTTATATATTTGTTATTTAGTCGCTAAGTCATGTCCAACTCTTTTTCAACCCCTTGGACTGTAGCCCGCCAGGCTCCTTTGTCCATGGGATTTCCCAGGCAAGAATACTGCAGTGGGTATTCATTTCCCTCTCAAGGAAATCTTCTCAACCTAGGGATTCAACCCATGTCTCCTGCACTGCAGGCAGATTCTTTATTGCTGAGCCACTGGGGAAGCCCAATTTTATATATAGTAGTGTGTATGTGGAGCAGCTTGGTGGCTCAGCGGTAAAGAATCTGTCTGCAATACAGGAGATGCAGGAGACGTGGGTTTAATCGTTGGGTCAGACAGATCCCCTGGAGGAGGGCATGGCGACCCACTCCAGTATTCTTGCCTGGAGAATCGCATGGACAGAGGAGCCTGGTGGGCTACAGTCCATGAGGTCACAGAGAGTTGGACGTGACGGAAGTGACTGAGCATGCACACACACAGTGTGTATATGCCCATTCCAATCTCCTCATTTATCTGCCCCCCACCCCATGTTTCCCCTGTGGTAACTGTATGTTTGTTTTTGATATCTGTAAGTCTGTTTTGTAAATAAGTTCATTTGTATCTTTCTAAAAAATTAGATTCTACATATGAATGATACCATATGATATTTGTCTTTGTCTGACTTGCATCACTTAGTATGATCATCTCTAGTTGCAATTCACAACTAGAGCTGGCATTCGCCAAAGGGGAACAGCAGGGGCAAAGGACAGGGGCAGAGAAAGAGAGATAGCCAGGCCTGTGGAGCAGGGAGCAGAGGTGGAAGGGTTGGACTCACACGTTTCCTACAGGGTAGGAAGTGTCCAGACTGGAAGCCTAGTGGGTAGAGGGTTCCTCTCTTTCCCAAACATCAGGAGCATCAAGATGGCCGGCTGTTATGGCCTGACTGCTGGACCAAGACAGCCAGGGCTCTGTACACAGGGAGGGGGGTCAGGCCTCTGGTGGTACCTTCAGAACAGAGGCTTCCTGAGCATGACCTCTGAGGGGCCTCAGGGATAGGGTCAGGTCCAGGTGTGTGCCCCCAGCCCCACCCCACTGTACACGCTCGGAGTCTGTCTCCAGCCCCGCCGGGACTATTTTAGCAATAAAACAAACAGTGCAAGTCTGGAGAAACTGACTGACATTCTGAGAAGTAAGCAACTAGAGATGCCCCCCAGGTGCACTGTGTTCAACTCAGCATCCTCAGATATCAGTATATAAACATGCTGTGGCTGGAGACGGGCCGGTGTGTGGGGCAGTTGCTGGTAACAATCAGCTCAGACGAGGATGTGCAGATGGCCTGATGGTCACTCCTGAAGCACTCACTTGCACCCACAATATTTTCAGAGGAAACAGCTGGCGCTTTGGTACATATTGTATACCCCACAGCTGGTTCAGGTAGAAACAGTGACCTCAACAGGTTTGGTGGTACAGGGAGTGGGGGAAGGAGGGAGGAAAGAAAGAGCTGGTGTGGGAAGGAGGGGAGGGAGTAGAGGGAGGCCTGGACTACACGGCCCTCAAGAGAGGCCTCTCCTTTAGGAGAAGGAGCTGGGCCACAGAATCTGAGTCTCACCCACAGTGCTGTGGTCAGCTCTGCGGGCCTCGTATTTCTCTACTGAGCAGTAATGCCAGGCTGGGCTGGTCCTGCTGAATTCAAAATGAGAATTTCCAAACACCTCCTCAATTCTGCCTCTCCTTGGGTCCACAGTCATTCCATGCAACATGTGGGCCAGCCCAGAGATGTTCACCCTTGTGTCTGTGTAGACGTTCAATCCTCCCCAAGGGCAGCGAGCTGGGAAAAAATAGTCCAGATTTTACCAGCTTAAAAATACTGCCTTAAATTAAAATGCATAAACCCATATCCCCCAAATCAAATTCAGAACTTTGTGTCTGACATCCACCCATGACAAAAACTCTCCAGCAAGTGGGCATAGAGGGACTGTACTTCAGCATAATAAAGACCACATGTGACAAGCCCACAGCTCACATCATATTTGATGTTGAGAAGATGAACGCTTTCTCTCTAGGGTCAGGAATAAGACAAAGATGCCCACTCTCACCACTTTCATTCAACATGGTATTGGAAGTCTTAGTCAGAGCAAGTAGGCAAGAAAAAGAAATAGAAGGAGTCTGAATTAGAGAGGAAGAAATAAAACTAAAACAGAGCAGGGCCCTATTGTCCATTTCTACCCTCCAGGTCCTTTGCCTGCCTTTTCTGTGGAAAACTTTTGTCAAAGAATAAGCTAATTAGAAAAGTGAGAAATGTGGAAACAAAGGGAAACAGTCAAAGGAGACTAAATAATATTAATGTAGTCATTAAACATAGTCAAGGACTGTTAGTAGACATTTTTCCGAAAAAAAGAGATAGAGGTGGCCAACAGAGACGATACATGAGACAATGCTCAGCATCACCAGTCACCAGGGAAATGCAGATCAAAAGACCACAATGAGATGTCGCCTCACACCTGTGAGGATGGCTGCATCAAAAAGATAAGAGTTAACAAGTGTTGGTGAGGGTGTGGAGAAGAGAATTCCTTGTACACTATTGGGAGGATGTAAACTGGTACAGCCTCTGTGGAAAACAGTATAGAGGTGTCTCAGAAAGTCAAAAGTAGAACTACCGTATGATCCAGCAACTCCAATTCTAGGTATTTATCCAAAGAAAGTGAAAACAGGATATTGAAAGGATATCTGCCTCCCAGGTCCACTGCAGACTTACTTACAATAGCCAAGACATAGAAGCAACCTAAGTGTCCATTAAAAGAGGAATGGGTAAAGAATATAGGGTGTATATACACAATGGAATATTATTCAGCCTTTAAAAGGAAGGAAATTCTGACACATGCCACAATGTGAACAAACCTTGAGGACAATATGCCACGTGAAATAAGTCAGTCCCCAAAAGACAAATACTATATAATTCCACTTATGGGGGTCCTGAGAGAAGCCAAACTCATAGATAGAAAGCAGACTTCCAGATGAAGAAGTTGACAAGGCTGCTACAGACCCAGGTGCCCAAGAGGAGAGACCCACATGGGGCCTGAGGACAAGCATCTCCCCCCAGGTTGCGACATCCAAAATACAGCAAACTATCTTGTCCACCAGCCTGGCCACTTCACTGACTTTTGAGCGGCACGCAGCCAGCCCTCACTTTCAGTTACACTGTAAGCCGGCCCCAGTCACCCTTGGTTCATGCCCTGCACACAGGTTTTCTTGTTAACACTCACTGAAATTCCCTTGTTTTTCTTAGTATTGACTAGACTGCTTCCCTGGTTGGCTCAGTGGTAAAGAACCTGCCTGCCAATGCAAGAGACACAGGTTCGATCCCTGGGTTGGGAAGATCCCCTGGAGTAGAAAATGGCAACCCACTCTAGTATTCTTGCCTGGGAAATCCCATGGACAGAAGAGCCTGGCGGGCTACAGCCCATGGAGTTGCAAAGAATCAGATATGACTGAGCGACTAAACAACAACAACAACAGACCAGACTGAAGACAGATAGTCACCTGCCTACCAGGATTCAGCAATGAGTCAGGCTGGGGCAACCCCAGAAGAGAGAGTGTCTGGTGCCTGCAGGGGAGGGTTGGTTGTCTCAGTGAAGGAAAGCGTCCTCTGTCTGCTCTGCTGAGCAGAATGACAGGGAGGGGCCTAGTTCTTTGGCTCTAAGGGTAGTGGGGGTGGGGGTGGGGGGCTTGGTCTCATTCACCTCTTTCTAGATGAGGCAGGTGGCTGAGAGAAGGGAAGGGATGAACCCGTGGTCACACACTGAGATGAGGCCTTATCCACGGTCCCCCTGCTGGGTCAGGCTGAGGAGTGAGTGTACTGCTGGTCAGACACCCCGTGGGCCTGACCAGTGCCTGGCCTGAGTCTCTGTCCACCCTGCCCATGCCTGCTGGCCGCCTGCTCTGTCTGCCCACGTGTGGATGTACCCCGGCCACACACATGCCCCACCATCCACATGCTGCTTGCCTTCCAGGTCTGGCACTCACTGCTCACTTTATTTTCATTTAATTTTTTTAGCTGAAAACTTGCACTGCACCAGAGTTCCATGAAATGAGCTGCCCAGTGTAGATGCAGAGCATATGGTGGGCCGTGTTGGGGGGTGGCTGCTGGCGGCATCTTTGAGGCGGTGACACAGTGCGCCCAGCCGGCAGCTGAGCCTCCGTGTGGAAGCTGGGCCGTCTGACCCTGTGGGAAAGCTGCCCGTATAAAAACTAAAATAAAGAAGATGAGAGAGTCTCATTTGAGGTTGTGCCAAGGCAATTATCCAGGCATAAGCTCTGTTGAGGTCTTTCCATCTCAAAAGGCAGCTTTTCCTTGCATGAGGGAGTGACTAATGCAGTTCTGAGATCAGACTTGCCCTAGATAAGCCCAAAGGTGGATCTCTGGGGGCCCTGGTCAGGACACCACACAGTCTCCTATTCTGATGATGGTACAGGATGGTGAAGAGTGAACAGTAAGAATGTTAGATTCATGAAAGGAGAGACTCTGTCAGCCTTGTTGACTGCAGAATCCCCACGATCCAGGATGGATGGAGGCATGAATGGATGGATAGATGGATGGAAGAAAGGATGCATGAGAGGGTGGATGGATGTTATGTATGAGGGATACACTGGATGGATGAATGATGGATGGTTGTTTGCATAGATGGATGTATGGATGGATGGATAAGTGGGTGGATGGGTGGATGGGTGGATAGATGGATGCATGGGTGAGTGGGTGGGTGTTTGGATGGATAGATGACAGATATATTGATTGGATGGATGAATGAATGATGGATGTCTGGATAGATGGATGGATAAGTGGATGAATGGGTGGATAGATAAGTGGATAGATAGGTAGATGGATGGATTCATGGGTGAGTGGATAGATAGCTGGAAGAATGGATGCATGGGTGGGTGGAGTGATGGATGGATAGATAAGTGATAGATGGATGCCTGAGTGGGTGGGTAGATGGATAGTTACATGGAGGAATGGATGCATAGGTGGATGGGTAGATAAATAAGTGGGTGGTTGAGTGGATGTATGGATTATGGTCACAAGGTATTCTTTTATGACAACTTATGGCAAAGGCACTGAAGTGTCACCAGGCTTCCCTGCAACAGGTCTGTCCCGTCCCAGTGTAGAAGAAGCTGCCTGATCCCAGAACTCAGATTTGCTGGTTGAGATCCTTGCTCAGTTCTGAGCTGTGTGCCCTTGAGCAGGTTGCTTGACTTCTCTGAGTTTCCTAGTTCTCATCAGGGAAAAGAGGGTGAAATGACATTCCCTCTAAGGTCTGCGGTCTATGAGTCCCCAGACATGAACTATGGTTATTAGCGTTCTAAAACACCGAATATTCCAAGCTACTTAATGCCGTATCTTTGGTAGCTTTGATTGATCCCCTTTCAAAGTTTCTAAACTGGGAACATTAAAAAATAAATGACATTTCAGGGCCACGGGGAAATTGCAGTGTTATAGAATAGTCCCTAAAATCTTTCCAGAATGATTTCTGGGGCTCACATCTCTCATATACAGAAGCTCTTTCCTGCTCAGGACATGCTTAGTAGTTCTTATCCTGCTTCCTTTTAAAATAACTCTAAAATACACAAAGTGAAGTGACAGCACACACCGAGCTCCACCTCAGGTTGGGAGTGGTTGGGGCCTGATTTCTGATGTGCTCAGGCTCTGCTGAGCATGAAGCCCTTCCTGGGCCCCAGCGAACCCTCATGTTTTGATGCTAATTTTCAATTTGCATCTTTAAAAAGGTAACATTTGATCCAGATGAGCTGGTCTGGTCTGAAATTTTTATCTGTGAAGAACACATTTTAGTTCCTTCTGGGGAGGGAGGGAACCCCTTTCGACGTGGAAGGTATTTAAAGAGCGTTACGGGGGTGTGGCGTGCCTCTCTCTGAATCCCAGCTGTTTCAATGTCTCTTTGCCTGTTCTGACTCTGGTATTGAATGAGGGATAAGCTCAAGGTCAGGGCCATGCTCCCCATGGCAGCTGCAGGGCTGGCATGGGCGTCTCTGAGGTCAGTGATAGATTGGGAAGTCCCTGTTGGGGGCCAGCCCAGCTGGGCCCTGGAAGCCAAACACACCATGCAAATGTCCATGGTGCTGCCTTCTGACAAAACTGCCTGGCAGTTTTCTAAGCTGTTCATCATGCAGAAGCTTAAATGTCACACTCGGGAGTGAAGAAGCAGATGGACGTAGGTGTCTGCAAAGGAATGCACTCTGGTTGGCCCCAGTGGACCTGTCCGCCTGGTAGTTGTCTGGCTGGGCAACCTGAGGACACACAAGGGACCAGGGCACCAATGGTCACAGAGAGCTTCATCCCATAGATGTCTGTAAGAGGCCCACCCTGCAGACTGTTAGCATGCGTGCTCAGTCATGTCCGACTCTTTGCGACCCCATGGACTATAACCCTCCAGGCTCCTCTGTCCATAGAATTCTCCAGGCAAGAATACTTGAGTGCATTGCCATTTCCTTCTCCAGGGGATCTTTCTGACCCAGGGATCAAATCCACGTCTCTTACATCTCCTGCATTAGCAGGCAGGTTCTTTACCACTAGCACCACCTGGGAAGCCCACAGACTGTCAGAGGCCCTGTTTAAAAAAAAAACAGTTATTCTACCTTCCAAAAGCATGTACCTTCCATGGGCATTGTATGCAAAATGAATCAGAACCCAAGAAGGTCCATAAAACAGGGTTTCTGTCCACCCTCCTTCTGCTCCAGGCCTCACACTCCATCATGGCAAACTGACACTAGAATCTGGCTCTTTATTTATCCCACTGAGAGTGGGGGTGTCAGTGCCACAAGGACAGTGCAGTGTCTGTCAGGGGACTGACCTTAACTTTTTTTTCTTTTTCAAAAAATATGTACTGATGTGTAACTCATACACAGTAATAATGTGCACTGGTTTTCAGGTGACAGCCTGATCATTTTCACAAATGCAGATGCCTGTGTAAACAGTACTGTGATGCAGACCATTGAACATGGCCAGCACTCCTGTCTATTCACAAGCACCACCTCCCCCCACCAAGGCAGCCTACTATTCTATTGTCATCAATTAGTGTGGGAGCCAGAAGGATGGTCCCCAAGGTGTCCATGTTCTTGTTCCCAGAACCTGTAAAGATGTGACTATATGACAAGAGGGACTTGGCAGAGGCCACTAAGTTAAGGACCTTGAGATGGGGGATGATCCTGGATTCTGGGTGGGCCCAGTGTAATCACAAGGGTCCTTGTAAGAAGGAGGCAGGCAGGTAAGAGTGAGAGGAGGACAGGTGATGATGGAAGCCCAGGATGGGGTGATGTGGCACCTGTAGAAGCTGGAGAAGCATGGAAGCCGACTCTCCCCCAGAGCCTCCAGAGGAACAGGGCCCCAAGGACCTACCCCAAGGACCCCCTACGGGGTTAGACGTCTAACCCCTGTGACTGTAAGAGGGTGAATTTAGGTCTTTAAGCCACTATGTCTGTTAACTTGTTAGAGCCATAGGAAGCTAGCACAGTAGGTTTGACCTGTTAATCAATGTCATGCAACTGGAATGGTCAGTGTGTGCTCTTTGGGGTTTGCTTCTCTTGCTGGTGACCCTCATGCATGTCACGGGAATAGCTCCTCCCCTCCACTTCTGTGCTGCATCCTGAGGTACACCTGTGCCCCAGTCTTTTTACCCACTCTCCTCTGAGTGTGCACCTGGGCAGCTCCCGGTGTTGATCAGATATTAATAAAGCTTCTGGGGACATGCCTGAACATTTTTAAATTACTTTTTTGTTGTGATATATGTACTCATTTCTCCTGTGAATATCCCCAGGAGTAGAACTGCTAGAGAAATTCTTCATAAGAAAGTTTCTGTCTCTCTTTAGGGAAAGCTGGCCAACCCTTGTGTGAAGTGTTTGCACAGATCTCCATCACTACTCATAAACCACAAAGAAGAGTACAGTTCTTCCACACCTTTGATGACTTCTAATCACAATTTCACCACTTCTTCACTGAAAAGTGACTTATCTGAACGATTACTCGGGGTCAAGGCCCTTGGATTATACTTCTATTTCAGTCTTGGTTTCTCCTGCGCTCAGCCGCAGATGTGAGAATATTAACTACTTTAATAATATGAACATGGGGGCTTAGGGCCATAGCTACGGGTATGTGGTTCAGTCACTCTGATTTCTTATTCCTTGCTTTTGAACACGATCCCTAAGATCCGGTGTGGGCACCCAGGTCTGTCTCTAAGACGTGGGACCCAGCCCATGCTGGGAAGTGTCAGTGCTGTGGGGATGGTGGATTTTAGGGCACTTTATAAAGCCTGGGGTCTCCTTGAGGGACGGGAGTGGTAGCAGCAAGGTGTCCACAGAACAGAGGGAGAGGCAAGTCGCCAGACCCGAGGAGGGCAGAAGAGGGGAGTGCAGTTGGAGTGGCTTCTGGGGAGTGGGACCAGAGCTCCTGCATCTCCTAGGGAGGCATGTGCAAAAGATGGGGGACAGACAGCTTTAACTGTGGTCGCCAGGCCCTAAACAAAATCAGCCCAGAGAAGGTGTTTAGACCGTGTCTCAACTGTGCCCATGATTTTCTTGACAATGTTCTTCCTAAAAATGACAAGACCTCCCCCACTGAAAGTCCTCAAAGCCCTGGATGTTGGGCATTTCCCTTAGGAAAGGATGCAGGTTAACAGGAAACCTGGCCTTAAGGGAACAAGGTGCCACTTCCACCCAAACCCCTGCCCACGCAGCTTCCTTCCTCAGTCTCAGCCGTGTGGAGAATCATCACATCTCCTTGCGTGACTCTCACAATCACCATTAAATTTTGGAGCCCTGGGTCCGAGCCAGGTGCACTGGGTGCCACTGGATATTTCAGAAAAGGCAGGAAGCATGAAATTTATCTGATGCCTCTACATAAAACCGTTCCACCATTGGGGAGGAGAGTGAAAGGCATGAAAATTAGACAAATCACCCCAACTTTCCCCCAGAAGTGCCATTGTTTCAGACTTCACAGCTGTCCTCATTGTTTTCAGAAATTAAAACAAACAGAAAAAGAGCAAAAAGAGCAGAGGAACGAGGTGGGGCATGCAGGGCCAGGAGGAGAAACACCCATGGGACCAGAGACAGTGGGGGTTGTGGTCCTACGCCCCTGCCTGCCTGGCCTCTGGGCAGTGTCTGGGCATCCTTCCCACCCTCCCTGCCTGGTGCCTGGCCCCTGGGACTCCCGGCTGCACTTTCTGATCAGCAGCACGTGAAAAGACATGGTCCTCTCATTAGTCCTTAACTGAGGTTGTCAGTCATCTAATTGCTTCAATAAAATATAATTAATTAAGAATAACATGTGGCGATATTTCCATGTGCTGAAGATCACACACGGCGATTTCTAGATTCTTCCTGATAAGCTGTGTCCTGCCATCCACTTTCTCGTTGTATTTAGCTGAAGGGGGAAGCAATTCCACAGTTAAAGATGGGGCTTTCCATTTGCCCTTTGGATTGAGGGGACAAAGAGAATTTAAGATCTACTATTATTTGTGCAGAACAAGTGTCCCATGTGAAGCCCGGAACATAGGCAGAAGCTGCTTGGAGAAAGATGCAGATGTGGGAACATGTGAGGTGGAGCACCTGGAGAACAATTCAGAAGGTGATGCCGTGAGATCCGGGCAGAAGTAAGTAATGTGGAAAAGGACCACTTCCTGTTGTCTGGATCTGGCTTAAATATTTTCCATAAGGTTATTTAGTTGGAGTCATTGTACCCAGAGCGGGGAGGGCAGCACAAAGTGGCCACTTTCCAGAGTGCCCTGAGTTCTAGAGAGGTGACCACAAGCCACAGAGCATGACAGCAAATGGGGCCAGTACTACGTGCCCCTTACTCATCATGTCCAGAAAAAATAAAAGTTATATAGCAGGAAAAACTGCGTTAAGTTTAACTGGACACACAGACACTCCCTCAAACTTGTAAAGGTATATTTGGTCATGTCAATGAAGGCTAGGGGTGTGCAATCCAGGAGATTATATAGTGGCCAGAAGGATGATGTAGACTTAGCCTCCTCTATTTCTTTGCGCTGTGTACCTGTGGTTTCCCTCCTCAAAGTCCCATCATGGTCCAATGTGACTGCTGGACCTCCAGCCATCACTTCTATGTTCCACACAGGATAAAACAAGGAAAGAAGGAAGTTGAGGGGCGGGGGCAGGTATAAGGAAAATTTTTCAAAAAAAAGAAAAAAAAAAAAAACCTTCAAGTCCCACGAAATATTTTTGGTGAGAACTTAATTGTCTGGTGAAACCTAGCTACAAGGGAGCCTGGAAACAAGCCTTTTGGCTGGGTAGATTATTTGTCCTGAGTAAATTTGTAGATCTGTAAACAAGAAAGAAAGGGAAAAGGGATGTTCTCCAACAGACTCCACCCCATGGCGACCAGTGAGAACGTGGTTTAACCTTCCTGTTTTCTCATCTGTAAACACTCATTCAGATAAGACAAGTACGTGTTTTAAAGCTAAAGCTCTTCGCAAGCACTCATTATTAAAAAAAAAAAAAAAAAAAAAATCCATTCTGCACCAAAGAGCTAAATAACCAGGGCAGACATGATAAACGAGATTCCCAGCCAGAGCAAACTTCAGCTGACACCACTGGATCCCCCACCATGCATCTGTGAGGTGGAGCTGTATCAATGCCTCAGGAGCCACGTTGTCCCACCACCAGAACTGAAGGTGCTCCCATGTCCCCACCACCCCTGACCCTACCCCCCATATTGCAAGGTTTCAGTTTCCCTGAAAAGGCCAGTTTCTCTGAGTGGCCATGAGTCTAGTTCTGGCCAATGGATGCTCTGGCCATGGGTTCCTCCCAGTGGGCGGGTCCCTGCAGTGGTGACCAAGGAGTCCTTGGGCTCTGGATGGAGCAGACAGCCTGGATCCCTGCCTGACTATGTGGAACAGAGCCCTCCAAAAAGACATAACCTTTGATATTAATCCTGATGTTGGGGGGTGTCTGTCCCCCACACAGACCCCAGCTCCCTCTGCTTATCCAGGCTGCTCTCGGGACTGCACCCCTCTCCTTGGGCGGCTGCAGCTCAGTACTGCCCTCACCCACCTTGGAACAGCACTAATGGGCTCCATCCTTTTCCTCCTTTCAACAGGCACTTCTGGATTCAACTGTGACTTCTGGGAGACACTATTGGTTGCAAGCATGGTTTCAGCAGCCTTCAACCTGGGGAGTTGTGCTGGACAGATAGGAAAACATTCTGGCCTCCAAGGGTTTCTAAAGTTGAGGGGGTGAAACCCTCCTGGAGAAGACTCCTGAAATGGGGGGTTTCTCTGTTTTGCCACCAGGACTGTGAGAGTCAGGTGAACTATACTCCATGTCAGTGTCCTCTGCGGTCAGGCCATGATCCACCATGGCAAGGGCTGTCCCTGCATGGGAACCTGTCTAAAGAGGACAGGAAGGGGTCCAGGGAGGCCGCCCAGCAAACCCTCACTCCACCTCTGGCATCTGGATTGCTGTGTCCAGCAGGGAAAGCTGGGCTTAGGGGTGGCCCCGTGTGCTCACAGCTCCCTCACCCTAAAGGGCACAAGTCACGGCCACCACTTGTCTGGGAGCCTGCGAAGGGCAGGCGCAGAGTTCATTTCACCCTAGTCTCTCCAAGGCTCAGCATCATACATGCAAGCAGCCACTGAATAAAGCACCGGTTATTGTTCATGACAAATATACATATGGTTCCTCTCCCTTGTTCTAGAGAAAAAGGCCAGTGAGTTGAAGAAAAGAGGGATTGTAGGCCAACTTCCAAAAGTGGACTGTGTGTCTGAGGGTCATCCTGATTCATGAAGGGTTGGTGGCTGAATTGAGGTGGTCTGGGGGACCTGGAGAGAGTGAGAAGCCATCCCAGTCACCTTGACAGAGTGGCCTGGAGGGACTGGCTTCACTGACCAAGACTGTCACGGTCGAGACCTGCAGCCACAGCTCCAGGTCACTTCTAAATAAACATCTGTGCAACAAGTTTTGATAAGAAAACCAAGCAAGAAAATGGACACTTCGTAGCTTTTCCAAGAGCGAGGATGTCATTTGGTGAGAATCTTAATGAGAAAGGCAGTCTGGAACGTGTCCAAATCTAGTGCTTTTTTGGATCCTGCATCTGAATACATCAGCACAGAATGTACGATGCCCCAGAAATATGTCAAAATCAATCCTCACTCAGCTGGAGTCTACTGGCCCAGGGCAGGGGTGTGCAGCAGCCTGGGTGGGCCTTCCTCTCCAGTTTATAGAGAAGGCCACCCGGGTCACCATGGGGGTGGGCTGGGCGCCATGCCCCAGGCTTTGGGGAGGTTAAAGCGCATGACTCATAAGAACATGCAGGCAGAGGAGGCTGGCCATCCTCACGTCTCTGACCGCTCTGATTTCCTCTCTGTGAGAAATGACAGGGTTGCCAGTGATGCACGGCAAGTGCAGCTCCTGCCCGCCCATGTGCACGCTTCTTCCTATTAAGTCAAGTCTCAGTGGCTCATGCAGAACATGACCTGCTTCTCTCAAGAGGCAGGGGGTTCCTCCACCTGTGGCCAGCAGTGAACCTATGAAGCAGAACAGGTCTGTCATGGTTAATGCTGTGGGTCAGCTTGGGCCTTATGTTCTGTCCAATAGCAGCCTGCAGGTGGCCTGAGGTGTTTGGGGATGAGATCAACATCGAAATCAGGAGACTCGGAATAGAGCAGAAGGCCTTCCATAACCTGGGTGGGCCTTGTCTAATCAGGTGATGCCTTGACAGAGAAAAGCCTGCGGTACCTTGACAAAGAGAAAACTCTGCCAGCAGACTTCCTGCCTTCCAATACAACTACACCATCAAATCAGCTCTTCCCTGGGTCTCTGGCCCTTTCTGCAAATTTCCCCCATCATCATGTGAGCCAATGCCTTACAATCCCTCTCTCCCCATCTATAAATCCTACAGATTCTTTCTCTGGAGAAGTTACTAATGCAAAGTCCCTCCTGCTCCCTTTACCCTTACAAGTCTCAAGCAACATGATTCTAGTCTTTTCTTCCTCTTCTTTATCTGTAAATAGCACTCTTGGGAACATCATCTCTCCTCTACATAAGTTGCAAGAATCCAGGATGCAAATCTATCATAATGCAAAATCAAGCCTCCGTAAATATTTAAAGCTGAAAATCTTTCATGGTACATCATCAATCCCAAGATAAATAAGCCAGGCTGATCTACTTGGATGCTCATTCAATGCTAATGTGAGAACACG
This sequence comes from Dama dama, assembly GCF_033118175.1. Taxonomy (NCBI): domain Eukaryota; kingdom Metazoa; phylum Chordata; class Mammalia; order Artiodactyla; family Cervidae; genus Dama; species Dama dama. The sequence goes on from NC_083703.1 coordinate 55,759,124, forward strand.
GATCTGTAAATGAAAACAGCAAGCAAATCCTGCAGAAAGGACGACTGCGAGCTCACCCTCCCAATGGTACAACGTGTGCGGAGCTGCCACTGCTCAATGTTTGTTTCTGTCACACAAGTAAGGCCCCTGTCCTCTAAAATATCCATTTCATGGATGAGGCGCTTAAAAACAGCAACCTCAACACAGCCAGGCACTTACAGAATTGTCTTTGCAGCCTGGTTCCTAAACTTTGACATGTGGAAGAATTTCATCATTCCTTCCTCCATTCAAACAACATCCGTTTCCTAAGGCAGGTGCAGGGCCCATAGGAACTGCCCACAGAGATGCCAAATGGATGGGGGTCTCTACTCAGGCAGAAACTATTTCCTTTTTAAAAAAATTGTTCATTTATTTATTTGCTGCGTTGGGTCCTAGTTGCTTCTTACAATATCTTTTGTTGCAGCACACGGGCTCTCTAGCTGTGGTGCGCATGCTTAGTAGTTGTAGGTCTGCGGCATGTGGGATTCTAGTTCCCCGACCAGGGATCAAACCTGTGTCCCTTGCATTGGCAGGCAGATTCTTAACTTTTGGGCCACCAGGGAAGTCCTAGAAATTATTTCTTTTCCCCAAAAAAAACCCTGTAATTTAAATGCTTAAACTTCATATATCAACATTTTAAACAAGAAAAATATACAATGCCACAAGACTATGCCTTTCTGATGAAAAATGACAAGACCTATACAAATTACCAATTCCAAGGGCAATGCAGGGGACACCCAGGAACTGGATATAGGTTTCAAGTTCAATTCCATCAGTATGTCAAGGTGACCCTAGGTCACCTTGAGCCTACCTTCTAAAGCCTCTATTTCAAAACACATGTGTTCAGGAAAGCATATAATGCATGCAGAAGGCCAGGACATCCAGACTGATGGATTTTCACAAAGTGAACTCATCTGGGAACCCCTGTTGGGTGGGAGAAGGCCCCTAGAACTGCCCGGACTCCCCTTCCCAAAGGAATCACCCCCAGAAGAGGCTGTATTTTCAGAAACTTCCCAGATGTTTCTGATTTCAATACATATTTTTATCAAAATTCTTTTCAACTAGTTTAAAGAAACCCACTAGACTCCTATCACCCCTCCCCAGTCCTATGGCATCAGCCCCCTGGGGTTGTTTCCAGGGCTGAGATGGGGTTACAGGTGAAGCAGTGACAGGGATAAAGGGGAACCAATACCCCTCTGGTGCCTCCGCATGGCACTCAGGGCTCTGAGCCTGAGGAACCTGGAAGGACTGAGCTGGGAGAGACTAGGACACAGGGCAGGTCATTCTGGGGCTGTGCCAGGCATGGACCCTGCCACACAGCCTGTCTGTGGCTCAGCTGTGGTTAAAACAACAGATTGCCCACCCGGCAGAGGGGTGGGAGCAGGATATGCACCTGCTGTGAATACCCAGGTGAGCTGTTTCTATGCAGACGGTCTGAGGACAGATTTACCTGGAGAGACCCTGGTCAGGTGGCCTTGAGAAACAGCCCTCAGTGCTTGGCAGATGTGACCCTCACAAGATATCACTGAGAGACCAGAGTGTGTTCTAGATTCTTCCCAATGACCGGAGAAGCTCATTAAAATAAAGACCCCAGTTTCTGCCTCTGGGATCTGCAGAGGAGGAGTCAGGATCCAGATGATCAACAAGGGCCCCTGGTGGTTCAGGGGCGGCGCACTCCATGTTTGGGAATCATTACTTTTCCAGAAAGGGCTGTTGAGTAAATAGTTTAGACTTGGAGGCCCATGTGGTCTCTGTTGCAATTACTTAACTCTACTACTGTGTAAAAGCAGCCACAGATGACACCTGACAATAGGCTGTGTGCCAATAAAACTTTATTTATAAACTCAGGCAGAGGGCCAGATAGAGTGGCTCCACTTTTATTTTAGCCCATTCTGTCAGCCACATTATGAACACCAAGACCCCTGAAATCTGTAGGGGTACTGCTCTAGCTATTTTGGGAAAACTACAAATAAATAAGAGTGGGAGATAGCTCCCCCCACACAGACCATGCAATCTCCCATCTTGACTCAGGAGGTCTGAAGGATTGCAACAATGATTCCAAAGAGGCTGACAGTGCTGCCAAAGATCTCCATGGAGGAACAAAGCAGATTTGATGAAATCATCCCAAACATGTGAAATTAATAAGACTCTCTGGATTTAATATGGATTCATCCCCAGATCATTTGTGACAGAGCTTGCCCTAGGTGTTTACTGTGCTGGGAGACATGCAGATAGTAGATTTAACAAGGCCTTTAAAAGCTGTGTTTAGAACATTAGTAATGTTATTAATACTGTCATATATATATACACACACACACACACACACACAAGCAAAGGTTCTCTTACTGTTCACAAATTAAGTAAATATCTGTCTTTCTCATCCTTTAATGTGTCCATTTATGTTGTGTGTTTTTACTAGATAACAGTATTACAGGAGCTCCCGCATATAATTTATAAAATAACAAATATGGGCTAAATGGTTGGGTCTTTACCTCTGGGTTTGAGAATCACTGATCAGTGATGAATGGCTTTTTTTTCAAAGCCTCGAAATTTCAGGCCTAGGAAGAAGTGAAGGCCCTAGAAGCTGAAGGCAGGCCCCCAGGGGCCCTCCAAAGGTCCAGCCCTGCCCTGTCATGTCCTGCCCCTCCCGGTTGAGGTGGGGAGAGCCCAGCTTCAGATGGAGAGATGACTACCCCTAATTCACTGGGAGATGCTGACCTCTGGGCTTAGAGCCATGGCTGGGGATCCTGCATGCTCTGAGTCCAGGGACCGATCTTCACGAAGTGCCCTGGAGATGCTGTAGTCACTGTGGGCATGGGGAAGGCGAAGGGAGGGGGCTTGAGGGGCTTACAGTCCAGTGGCTGCTGAGGCTCCTAAAGTACACAAGTGTTAGTTTTGGCCCATGCAGTGGCTGTTGTGGTTTCTGTGTTTTTTAATATGAAGCTTCCAACATTTAAAAATGGAAAGATTTCCCATAAAATGGATTTGACTCCTTTAGAGAAGTTGGTCGATGTGGTGGTTCTCGCTCAAGGATCTGCAGCGGGGAGGGGCTGACCGCTCAGATGAGGCTGGTTGCCTTTGGCCACAGACCACACCCCTGCCCCATAACCGCCCCCCCCCCCCCCCACAGTAGTGCTCGGGGGCAGTGTCTCACTCTGTCCCTCCATCAGGGTGGGAACATGGAAGGCCAAGGCTCTCGAGGTCCAAGTGAGCAAAACCTTTGTTCATGGAAATACAGCCACCTCCAGACCCCAGGGCCACTCCCCTCACCCGCCGAGAGAGACAGGCAGGGGTAGGACAGACTTTGGTGGGGAACGAATCCTTGAGTCAAGCCTTGACAAGCGAAGGAGAAGATATCAAGGGGGAGATGACACAACTGATGGAGTGACCCGAGGTCGAAGGTATGGTCCGGGGGAGATGGTTCGAGAGGAGAGAGACTCTCCGGAAACTGCCTGCTTCTCCTGAGATGCAAATCAACAACAGCACCTGGGAACCCCTCCAGGTGAACAGGCAGTCCCCTCCTCTTCCTTACATATCTCAGAACACACAGCACAGTGCTAGATCAATAACAGTAATAACCACGATGGTAATAACAACATTATCACTTGTGTAAGTATTTTATATTATGATATGGACTTCCCTGGGGCTTCCTAGGTGGCATTGGCGGTAAAGAACTCACCTGCCAATGCAGGAGACTTAAAGATGACTCTAATTCAATCCCTGGTTTGGGAAGATTCCCTGCAGAAGGGCATGGCAACCCCCTCCAGTATTCTTGCCTGGAGAATCCCATGGACAGAGGAGCCTGGCGGGCTACAGTCTACAGGGCTGCAGAGTCGGACACGACTGAAGTAGCTTTGCATGCACGCATGCAGGGGTTTCCCCTGCAGCTCAGTGGTAAAGAATCCACCTGCCAATGCAAGAGACACAGGTTCAATCCCTGGGTAGGGAAGATCCCGTGGAGAAGGAACTGGCAACATACTTCAGTATACTTGCCTGGGAAATCCCATGGAGAGAGGAACCCAGTGGGCTACAGTCCGTGGAGTCACAAGAGTCAGACAAGACTTAATGACTAAACAACAACAACAACGTGTGATACATGCACACAGACTAACATCATCACACTGAGCAAACATGATAAGATAGTATCAGTCATGAGGATGATTGGACAGTGACCAGTTCACTCTTCCTGAGTGCACACTCTGCCAGGTGTGTTACAGACCCACTTGACAGGTGATGGGAGCTCCATGCAGTTGCAGCCCAGGTCTGTCTTGGCAGTAAGGGTGGAAGCAGCTGACACTGACTGCATAATCTCCAGATCAAGCAGCCGAGGCTTGAATCCAAGCTCTGCTGTTTCTCAGCTGTATGATCTTGGGCAGTTTACTTAACCTCTCTGAGCCCAATATTCATCTGTTAGAGATATTCTAAGAGTAACTACAATACTCTGCACACTGTATGTGCTAATAGTAAAGTGTTGCTTGGGCCACTGCCCAGCACATGCAAGGATTTAATGAAGGCTGGCGTTGCTGCTGCTGGTGGTGGTCGTCGTCATCCTTATTAATTATTGAGCATTTATCCCTGGCATGATGCCCACCTCCATACATGCATTAGTTCACTTAATCTTCACAAGAGCCCAGCAAGCTGCACTCTTATTTTCCTGATGTGATGGGGGAGTTGGAGGCCCAGAGTGGTCGGAAAAGGCAGCTGGGAAGCCCCCCACCCCCACCCCAAATCTGAGCTGGCTCGACTCTGCCACTGGGGGCATCCCAGGTGGCGCTAGTGGTAAAGAACTCGCTTGCCAATGCAGATTTAAAAACGTGAGTTCAATCCCTGGGTTGGGAAGATACCCTGGAGGAGGGCATGGCAACCCACTCCAGTATTCTTGCCTGGAGAATCCCATGGACAGGGGAACCTGGTGGGCTGCAGACCATGGGGTCGCAAAGAGTTGGACATGACTGAAGTGACTTAGCACTCTGCTCTGCCGCGGGTCTTCCTTACATGACAGGCATGGAGCAGACACCTAACATGAGGCTCACCTGCAGTAGTTGTTCAGCAAACACCTGCTCAGAGATGGATGTGCTGGGTATAGATGCTGCTAACTCAGAATTCTCAGTTTCGTGAGAGCAGCTCCTCTCAAGATGCTCCTTTCTGTTGCCAATCAGAGCTTCCAGGGTTAATTCTGCCAGTGCCTGGGCGTCCCCCAGATCAGAGGGGCTAGGGGTTGTTCATCATCCCCGCATCAGATACTCTGTAAGGAAGGCCCCCATCCCCACACACTGATGGGCCAAGTGCTGCTCTGTCTTTTCTCTCGAGGGACAGAGGGTCCCCCATTAGGGGACAGGGAGATGCAGCTGCCCCAGGCTGCCTCATTTGAAGACCAATTATACAGCATTGTCAATGTCACCAAGACCTAGCGGTAGAAAGCAAACAAAGGCCTCAGGTCAAATAAGATAATAAAAAGGATTTTCCTATGGAAAATCAGCGGGAACTGACTCAGAAAGAAATTAGAAACAAAATGAATTGCACTAAGCACAGACTGGGCCCAGCAGGAGGCATATGTGTCACCACTCCCACCCTTTGTCCCCTTGGTCCTTTGATGGGTGACACAGGCACCCCCGGCCATGGCCCCTAGCCTCTCCAGGGATGGACAGGCCTCTGTATCTTCTTCCCCATTGAGGAGCCTTTGTGTTGGTCAACGCTATTTCTGAGTCAAGTGACACAGGAAGACAGCAGCGGGGCAAAGTGAGGGCTAATGCATTTGACATTTCTGCAGGAATCTTGGGGGGCTGATGTTTCTCCACCCCTGCCCCCCACCATGAAATAAATGTGCAATATTGAGTTTCTGGTGAGTGCTGGGAGAAACAGTCCCAGGTTCTTTGAAAATGTCAAATTTAACAGCACAGGAAAATGTCTTTTGAATCAGAAGATGGGAGCTCAGGGGAGTTGAATTAACAACAGAGGACAACATTTTACCAAGTAATAGGACCATATTTCCCCTTTATGGGACACTGCTCAGGGCAACACTTAATCTCTGGAGTTTAATGAACTTTTAAAACTACTCGATAAATACTCAAGGCCATGACAAGCGCTGTCACAAGATAAATCCAGCCCTACTTCAATGGACTATATCATTTTGTTATTAAAAAAGGTTAATTTTCATATTCAAGGAACTCAGTTCTCTGGAAAATAACGTCAGAGTCTCGCATGTTCCATGCCGGCGGCTCCCCGTGAGGGCGCATACTGAGTGGGCCGGGTGACTTGGAGTCTCTCAGAATATGTGGGTACCTGCTTCCACAGAGGTGGGGCCCTCGGCAGACACAGCAGCTCCGTCACCATGGACTGTCCTGCAGCCCGGGGGTCTGCGCCCAAAGTCATTTGAGCTGCAAGGCTCTCTGGACATTTTTCAAAAGCCCACCATGAAGTTTAAAGCCATGCTCACTTCCCCTCACCCTGCCCCTGGTGGTTGGACGGCATCATCAAGTCAATGGACATGAACTTGGGTGAACTCTGGGAGATGGTGAGGGACAGGGAGGCCTGGCATGCTGCAGTCCATGGGGTCCCAAAGAGTCAGACGCGACTTAGCGACTGAACGACAACCACCCCCGCCTTACATTCAGGCCCTAGAACACATCCTGAGCTCCCAGGACAGCTTCCTTGCGTGCCAGGTCTGGGGGAGGCTGGGGACCCGTCCACTCTCCTCACTTCCCTGTCTACCAGGATCACTTCTGCTCACCACTCACAGAAGGCAGCTTCCTCAGCTGGCTCCTCATCACCTCTACTGGATGCAGGAGGAGGGAGGGTTCCCTGCAGAAATGATCCCCCCAAACCTGCAGCCAGGGTGTCTCTCTCCTTTCCACTTCTCTGTCCACACTGGCAGGCCCAGGAGAGTTGCCCGATGCAGCAAGCCGGATGCAGGGTGGATAATTAGGGACGGAATATGTCCTCCACTGTGACTGTCTGACCCCCAGGCTTAGAGAAGCGCAGTCCACCAGCACAAAAATATCATCTCCCTATCTTTTTTTATTATTTATTTTAATTGAAGGATAATTACTTTACAATATTGTACAATGGTTTTTGCCGTTACTTAGCTATAAAAAGAAAGTATTTGAGTTCTAATGAGGCGGATAAACCTAGGGCCTATTATACAGAGTAAGTCAGAAAGAGAAAGACAAATAATGTATATTAATGCATATATATGGAATCTAGAAAGATGGTATGAATGATTCTACATGCCAGGCAGCAAAGGAGACACAGAGGTAAAGTATAGACTTTTGGACTCAGTGGAAGAAGGAGACGGTGGGATGATTTGAGAGATTAGGACTGAAACATATACATTACCATATGTAAAATAGATAGCCAGAGGGAGTTTGATGTGTGATGCAGGGCACCCATCTTTTAACCTGAAGATCTTTCTGCTTATGTCTCCAAAGGGATAGGGGAGGAGGGGAGCGGAACCAGCCAGAACAGATACGCCAGAACTGGTTGGTTCCCACAGGAAACAATGAGGACGGATGTAGCCCACACTGCGTAGTCTCAGCTCACACACCTGGGCCCTGTGCATGGGATGGGACTTCCCCACAAGGCTGCAGGAACAGTCCTTAGAGTGATGGGGACTGTGTCCAGCCCTGACCATAGCCCTCAGTCCACCAGAGGGGTTCACGGGGTGCATGGAGTGTGGGGGTGGCCCCTTGCCCTGGCTGATGGGCACCAGTGATGCTGCAGATATCAGCCGAGCGTGTTCTGCCCACATCCCACACAGCCCCATCCAGCCCGCCTGCTTCTGGGCCCTGGGATACAGTGCTACAGTTCAGCCCTTCTCCCTAAATGATGCTGGTTCTGCCCCTTTGGGTAAATTACTGATTTCTTCAGCTCACTTAGTGGCAAGCCAGAATGAGCACATCTCAGGGGAGCTTTCTAGAATATTCTTTGAGTCTGCACAGGCTCCAGGGCCTAAGAGCATGTTCAGAGACTTCCCATGGAGGACAAAACCAGCAGGTGGGAGGCTGTGGACAGAGGATTCCTGAGAGTCCCTACTGCTCCTCTCAGCTCATATCATATCAGCTCACACCTCTTTCATAAGTTTTAATTACACAATGATTTCAGAGACTTTGGGAAACTGACACAATGAAAAGGAAGAAACGACCTCGTGACCTGGAATGGGGGTTCTCAAACTTGGTGCTGCTGACATTCTGCTGGATCCTTCTCTGTGGGGAGATGTCAGCGGGGCGAGGGCTGTCCTTTGCATTCGGAGGGTGTTTAGAAGCATCCCTGGACCCCACCCCCTAGATGCCAGCAGCAACTCTCCCCTCTATTTGTGACAAAAATGTCTCCAGACATGGTCCAGTGTCCCTCAGCCCAGCTGGGACATCCTGACCTATACAACCACCCTTGCATGCTGGCTGGCATTCTCCCCACCTTTTCTCTACACGCTCATCAAATTGAACACTCAGGACTTCCCTGGTGGTTCAGTGGTTAAGAATCTGTCTGCCAAAGCAGGGGACATGGGTTTGATTCCTGGTCCAGGAAGATCCCACATGCTGGGGGTCAACTAAGCCTGTGTGCCACAGTTACTGAAGCCCACGCGCTCTACACTCTGTGTTCCACAATAAGAGAAGCCACCGCAGTGAGAAGACCACACACCACAGCAAAGAGTAGCCCCGGCTTACCACAACTAGAAAAAGCCCGCGTGCAGCAACAAGACCCAGAGCAGCCATAAATAAACAAAAATTTTAAAAGTATTGATTCCACAAGGCATTTGTGAAGCATCTACCATGTGCTGGGCTTTGGAGTGAGGTGAGAGAGACACTAGGCTTCCCTGGTGGCTCAGATGGTAAAGTGTCTGTCTGCAATGCAGGAGACCCGGGTTTGATCCCTGGGTTGGGAAGATCCCCTGGAGAAGGAAATGTCAGCCCGCTCTGGTACTCTTGCCTGGAAAATCCCTCGGACAGAGACAGACACTGTGGTGAGAAAGACAAGCTCACTTTTTAAAGGGAATAAATATATTTGCAAGTTGTGCCAAGTGCTAGGAAATGCTCCCTGGGACACAGATGGGACCACAGGATAACGAGGTCTCTGGCACAGATCAATGTCGAAAAGCCATGTTGTACCACGAGGCAGAGTCCAGCAGATGAAGGGGCAGAGTCCGCCAGAGGGAGGGGCGGAGTCCTCCAGAGGAAGAGGGTGGAGTTAGTCAGATAGAGGGGTGGGGAGAGAGGCCCAAACCTGCCTCCAGTTCTGTCTTCCTCGCTGAAAGCCACACTCAGAGCACGGTCACAGTTTGGCGGGGGCCATGGCTGACACTCTGCCCTCCCCGGGAACTTTTGGTTATTTTCTTTCTTTGAAAACAAAAAGAAACGCCACCAAACAAAAACACCACCACCAAAAAACCTCCATTCTTTTATCCACAGGTATCAGAAAGCTTTTAGAGTCTGTCCTCAACTCGACACTTCTACTACTTAAAATATCTCCCAAGGGCAGAGAAATTCAAATGTAAAAAGATTTAACTTCGAGGCTGTTTATCCCAAAGCTGTTTATTATTGTGAAAAATTGAAACAACTTTCAAGTACAAATATAAAGGATTAGTTAAATATAGTACGTTGTGCTCACACAATAGCATAATTAAGGTTATGTTTTGGAATATTTTGTTTTTATGAAATTGCTTCAGGAGATGCTGTTAAATGAGAAAAAGCAGACCATAAAAGTGTAAAACGTGTCTGCCTGTGTGAGAGTGTGTGTTTATAAATGCACAACATCCATCAGTTGTCATGATGTTTAAACATCATGTCAATTGTCCATGATATATTTAAAATTTGAGTTGTAGCACAGTATGCAGTAGTTCTATTTGTGTTAAAAATGACAAGAAGATAGAAAAATGGGCAGTAGCGATGACTAGGAGCATCATAAGTAGCATGGATGGTGCTAGGTCCACAAGGAGATGGTAAACCACATTCACTGTCTGGATCATCTTGACCCAGTTCAGTGCACAGGGCTAGCAGCCCAGCATCGCCAGATTGGGAGAGGGCATGATGGTCAGGCTCTCTCAGCCGGGGTTCCTGGGAGTGCATTTTGTTATTTCCACTTTGGAGAGCAGTCAGGCACAATTGCCACGTGTGGAACTTTTGAATTCCTTAGACTCCACCCAAGTGAGAGAACTCACCTGTGGGTCCATGGAGATGCAGACCACAGCTTACCACTGCAAAGGTGTCTGATGTTTACACACCAGGGGTGGATAAATTGTCAAACTCATACAACAGAGCCTTAGATGGTCAAATGTACACTTTCTGACTCTTACCAAAATAATTTTGAGTCCAAAAGTCAGTGACCAAAGACTACATAAAAAGATCCCCATTTATTAAAATTAAAATAACCAAAATCAAAGGACATACACTTTTCAGTGAAACATACAGATGTAATAAAACTATATGAGAAGGCAAACTGGGAACAGAGATAGCGTGATTTAGGATAGTGGTCTTCTGGGGGCAGGGGCAGTGGGAGGCAAGGACAGGATGTGGGGGAGCAGCCATGAAGGTGGGTACAAACGCCTATGATCTTGTTATTTAGGGGGTTATGACTAAAAATGAATTTATAAAAATGAGAATGTGCCATGAGCCAAGTGCTAGCATTGTTTTAATGCTATACTTCATTTAGTGTATGTATCAGCTAGAAGGGCTGTCTGCTCTGTCAGCAGGGTGCACTGGCACCTTGGAGATGGGGTGGGGCATGCATCTTTCACCTTCAATCATTCTGACTTGCAAGGTTTCTCTTTCTCTTCTAAACATGGATATTTGTTATTGTTCAGTTGGTAAGTAGTGTCTGACTCTTTGCGACCTCATGGACTGTAGCATGCCAGGATTCCCCTGTCCTTCATCATCTCCCAGAGTTTGTTCAAACTCATGTCCATTAAGTCGGTGATGTTATCCAACCATCTCATCCTCTGTCGTCCCCTTCTCCCCTTGCCCTCAATCTTTCCCAGCATCAGGGTCTTTTCCAGTGAGTTGGCTTTTCACATCAGGTGGCCAAACTATTTGAGCTCCAGCTTCAGCATCAGTTCTTCCAATGAATATTCAGGGTTGACTTCCTTTAGGATTGACTGGTTTGATCTCCTTTCAGTCTAAGGGACTCTCAAAAGTCTTCTCCAGCACCATAGTTTGAAAGCATCTGTTCTTCGGCTTTCAGCCTTCTCTTGTGGTCCAACTTTCACATTTGTATATTTTCATTTTATAATTTTTTTTAAACAAAATGGCACAATTTAAAAGGAATCCCATCCAATAATGTAAACCCAAACAAGAACATGTAAAATTGGTCACAGGAGGGCTGAATGGGCTCTGCCTCTCAGGTCACATGGGCATGGACTGCCAGGAGGGCCAGCGCTCCCTCCTCCCTCTGGGTGCCACCTGGTCTTCTGGAGGGTCTAGCTTTGACTTCTTCTAAGAAGCCCTTTGGTGCCTGCAGTTCTCGACTCTGTTTCCTGTATACACAAAATTTCAAGGTCAATAACTACGGCTTCCTGACTTCAGCTCTTAGTTTATGCACCAGGCACTGGACTGGGTGCTTCAGCAAAGCTAGATCACCTTGAGAGTGATCCCAGGGGCTCACACGTCATCCCCAGGGGGCAGTAAGACATGTCCAAAGTGGAAGAAGCTATCTGAGCCTTTGCATAAGGGCAGAACCAGGGAAACCACAGTTCCTGTGGCCCTACAGCACCACCCTGTCTCGTCACATTGGAGACCTCGGGACCTTTGCTCCTTTCTTGTCCCCCAAAGGAGTGAGTGGTGTAGCATGGGCTCTGAGTATGCTAGGACTGCCGCAGGAGGTCTGGTGGGAGAACAAAGTGAGCTGGAATTATTTAGAACATGCTGCAGAGACAAAGGGTCAGGCAGACGGTCAGGAGGCATGGAGGTGGAGGGAGAAGCCATAAGACCTCTCGACACAAGCCCAAGGATACTCTGGGGCCCCAGCTCACCGGCCAGCTCCTAGATCGAGGGCAGCACACTGACCCCCAGTCCCCTCTCAGGCTTGGGGCTCCTTTATTCCCCCACCTGGATGAAAGGCTAGCTCTTCAGTATGGGCCAGGTGGGGCTTGGTTCTTACCCAGTTCCCACACTGTGGAGTGACCCTGACTCCAGCCTCGTGTTTCCGACCCCGTGTCAGTCCCATCCACTTTGCCACAGTGCCCACTGCCCCTACCTGGGGTCATGTTGTGGGATGAATGGTGTCCCCTCAAAAGATAAGTCACATCTGGACCCTGTGAACATGACCTTATTTGGGAGAAGGATCTTTGCAGGTGTGACAAAGCTGAGGATCGTCCTGATTGGGGTGGGCCCTAAGTCCTGTGACAAGTGTCCCTATAAGAGGACAGAAGGTGGGACACAGAGAACATGTGACAATGAAGGCAGAGCTTAGAGGGATGTGGCCACAGGCCAAGGATGCCTGGGCCACTGGAGCTGGGTTTCAGGTGTCTGGCCTCCATAATGGGGACAGGATACACTCTTATTGTAAAGCCACTCACTTGGTAATTGGTCATGACCCTAGGAAACCAGCACTGTCACGCCCTCTGCCTCTTTATGTGGTGGCGATGGAGACCCTGGTAACCTGCTCAGGGGGACATCCATGCCTGGGGCTGCCTCTTTCCACCCCAGGGTCTCCTGTCTGTTTGCTCACCTGCACCCCTTGCAGAGCCTCCATCTCTCTTTCTTATTATCATCCTGATGTGAAAGTGACCCCACATCCCAGCCTGGTCTTTATGCAGTAAAGACGCCTGAAAATTCCATTCAGCATCTAGATAGTTAACAAGTGAACTCTGCTTCCAGTTCTCATTTCTTATTTTTATATTTGCACCTCTAATTAAAGGAAAGATTTAGCCAGAGGTATCAGATATCCCTTCTATTAGACATTTCTTCTGATAATGGCCAAGTTTTTAAATAGTTCTCTGAAAGACATCTTCTGATTGAGATTTTTTCCTGTTGCTTGATTATGTAAAACTCAAACTGGGGGAAAAAAAAGAAGTAAATAACTTACATTCTTTTGAGTGGGTGGGTGGGTGGCTCGCTCAAATTTTCAAAGTGGGACTTTCCAAGGTCTAGGCCCTGCTGGTTCTATTGGATTGCCCCTTAGTAATGATGCCACTTTGTTCTGAGCTTCAATCCACCTTGGGAGGGAGTGTTGAAGCACATTCTTCCCTCCTTTCTCCTCCTCTAAAAGATCTCACCAAGTGAATGTTTTTGTTTATCATCATCTGCTGGTTCATGTGCGATGGACTAATTATTTCCGCACGGCCTAAAACAAGCCCAGGGTAATTGTCTACAATTTTCTGCACTTGCTTTCTCCCAAAGAATGTGTTTTTCTCCCTTAAATTTAAAAACCCAAGTTCCTGATTAGGCTCTGGTGATGTCATGTATAAAATGAGCAGGGTCTCGTATCCAGTGTCAATCACAAACGTCCTAGTGACCTTTCTGCCCTCTAGGATCCTTGGAAGGATAAATCAGAGGGAGCCTCATCCAGTGGGGGTGGGGGTGTTGGGGCTGGGACTGCAGGCCCTCCCTCCCCCTCCACACTTAAGATGTTCCATGCTGAGGCCTGCCCAACCTTCCTTTTGCAGAGAGCACCATTCTAAATTTCCATCTGCCGCCTTCAGACGGTGGCGATATCACTTGGCACGGCTTGTAGTTTTCAAATATTTGCTAGATTATAAAAGACTAAGAAGTGTTGTCACTACACACATACTTGCCCACGTCCCCCCCTCCCCCGGGTGATTGGTGCTGGTGCCTTCTGAAGCAGGTGCAGCCTCGAAAACTCTGACGGAGCCCAGATGCCATCTTTCCTTGTAGAGCCCCAAGCTTCTCCTTGGCCAGAGCTGTGGTGGGCCCCCACCCCCTTTTCTCGCTGTTAAAAATCTCCGAGTTGTAAAAACCGTGCCCATATTGAGCCATTTAACAGTTCATATGGTCTTTAAAATGCATGTCGTGTGACAGTGGATCTGGATTTGTGAATGACAGCTTTTTATTAGAACTGCCTTCCATCCTCAGGAAGACCGCATCTTCCTGTCGTCGCAACTTGCCAACAGCATCTTGAGGGACCCAACATGGGTTTATGTGGGTGGGAGGCAGCACAGGAGAAGCAGAGTCTGCAAAGAGGAGCGCCTGAATCTCGGAAGTTTACGCAAAATGGACAACGCATCTGTTCATAGGCATGGAGTCTGTGAGATGATTGCAACTCTGTGACGAGGCCCTGAAAGGGAGGGGGCCTTGACAAGGGAGGGGGTGTGATTAATTGGCATGGTGTCTGTCCAACCACTGAGGCAGTGATAAAGGTATTAATTTAGCTTCAAACATTAAAGTATGTACAGTAAGATGGATTTTTTAACAGTTCAGTGTGGCATAACCTTAATGCAGTGTATTAAAATCATTCATTACGATGAATAAATAGCTTAATGAGACTGGAAGCATCGACCAGTCTCCCCGTAAATGTGTGATGAAGTGAAGCAGACGATGTCTGTCACTGAATATAAATTATGCAAAAATAATACCCTTAATACCTTCTCTCCGGGTGCATTGTTGCTTTTGTTGAATATTCAAAGGGACGGCTTCCCAGGACAATATCAAATTAGTCCGTGTAATAAAAAAAAGTCTGCCACAAATTATCTACACAATCCTTATCTGCATAACTCTCTGCTTCAAACAAAGGCCAATTACAGTCTGGTTTCCTTTTCAGTGATTTGTCCCTGCTCTGAAGAATGCTACCTGCTATAAGTGATTCTTCTTTTTGTTTCATATTCCCAAAGTTGACACTTCACTTCTAAAACTTGCAGTGGGGACTTACACAAAGACTGTTCCACCACAGGGGCAGTGAGCAGAGTTGCTTAAACAGTGAGAACAGGAGAGAATGCCACAGAGGTTTTTCTGTTGCTCCTTACTTAGAAGGATGCTTAGTCAAATCAGAACATTTAAATTAGGTATTGGAATATCATTTTTTTTTCTTTTTTTTAAAGGTAAGTGCATCCCTCTCTCCATTTTATGTTTCAAGCAGTGGCAGTTTTGCTATAAACTGCAGGGAGGGGCAGAGTATTTAAACACCAGTACTAAGAGTCCCCGCCAATGCCTCTTCCCTCGGGAGATGAGGTTCTGAATTTGCTTCATGACCGTCAGAATTTCCTACACAGAGGTAAACGCTGGACCAACTTTGATAACCATAACAATCACGGAAGTAACTGTTCCGTCCTGCATGGTAAGCTGGGAGAAGAGCAGGAATATGCCACTTGGCTGACTGCCCAATAACTCAGCTCCATCCTGCAGGCTCGTCTGTCAGGGGCTGAGAGAGCAGAGCTCTTGCTGCAGCCCCCCAGACCCAGACAACAGGCTCATTCTGAAATCACTGGTATGTTCCACCTCTGATCTCCAGACCCTTTGAAGGAGCAGATCCTGAAACACACATGTTCCAAGCTCCAGCTTTAATCTGTCAAAAGGAAGCACCCCGCCATGCCACGGGCAGGCAAGATGTTGCAGCCAGGTGTCCACTGTTGCTCAGCTGCTCAGTCATGTCTGACTCTTTGTGACCCCATAGTCTGTGGCCCACCAGGCTCTTTTATCCACAGGATTCTTCACACAAGAATACTGGGTGGGTTGCCATTTCCTTCTTCAGGGTGTCTTCCTGACCCAGGGATTGAACCCGTGTCTCCTGCCTTGGCAGGTGGGTTCTTCATCACTGAGCCACCAGGGAAGGCCCCGGCATCTGTACGACCTCCTAATTTTCTCAACCACCTTAGCCTGCATTCTCAAACTCTCCTTTCATAAATAAAGAAAATAAAACAAAAGAAAACAGCCCTGAGCTCAGGAGGGTGAAACTTTGCTTAAAGTCACATAGCTAAAGGGGGACCTGGGATGTAGACACAGTCCCTCTGATTTGAAATTCAGCCTTGAATGAAAATTATTCTTTTGGGATTTCCTTCCCTGGTGGTCCAGTGGTTAAGAATCTGCCTGCCAGTGAAGGGAACACAGTTTTCAATCCCTGGTCTGGGAGGATCCCACATGTCACAGGGCAACTAAGCCCATGCGCCACAGCTACTGAAGCCCATGCACGTGGAGCCCATGCTCCACAACAAGAGAAGTCACCGCAGCGAGAAGTCCACGCACCGCAACTAGAGAGTAGCCCCCGATTACCACAACTATAGAAAGCCCTCGCAGCAACAGAGACCCAGCATAGCCACAAAAGAAAAAAAAAATTAAAATTAAAAAAGAAAATTACGCCTCCAATATAAGGATTGTACCACTGCCCCATTTCCCGCTTGTGATATTGAACTGGTGCTAGAGTCATGTGACAGGTTAGAGTAGGGGACATTGGGTAAAGGGGCCTTTCTGTGCTTTCTTTGTAACTTCCTTGTAAATCTCTAATTTACCTCAAATTAAAAGTGTACAAATTAGACCACCTTTTTATACCTTTTTATATTCAAAACTATACACGGTGGGTTGAGTGGTGCCCCCTCTCCAAAAGAAAGATACGTTCATGTCAAGCCCTGGGACCAGCGTAGGTCATCTTATTTAGAAAAAGAAAGTTTGCAGACATAATTCAGAATGTTGAGATAAGAGACTATCCTGGATTATCTAGTGGGGCCCTAAATCCAACGACAAGTGTCCTTATTAGAGACACACAGAGGATGACTCCGACTCTGCCCACTGCTTGTGACAGCAGCCGTAGGAACTCAATCCACTGTACTCTCCAGCTTTAAAAGGAAGGAGCTCTATGTCTTGTTGAAACATGTAGAACCATTTCCCCAAACGTGTCCATCCAGATTCAGATCACGCAAAACCAACACAACATTAAGAACTAAAAGGACAGTGGTCACAGTATTGCTTACACATGGGGACACAGGGAGGACCCTTGACCTGCCTGCCCACTCCTTATGGGATCTGCGCTGACTGCTCTTCAGCCACAGGAGTGGACCCAGTGAGGTTTAGACCCCTGTGGGCGCCACCTGAAGCAGTCAGACAGGAGAGACGGTAGCGCCATTTACAGGGTGCCGAAAGGGTGCCTTAAACTTGAGACCGTCATTCCTTAATTCATAGCAGTCTGGATGCTTCTGAAAGGGACTTGAAATGAGCTCAACAAGGATTTCTTTCAGGGAATTCAGTGCACACTTGTGGGACCTGATTAAAGAGTAAGGTTTGGAAGTGACGCGGTCAGTGAGCTACAGAAAGCTACAGAAAGCAGGTGGTTTTGTTTCAGATCTGAGCTGAGAGGAGAGAGGCCAAGTTCCCTCCCAGACAAAAGCTCCAAAGGCTGTTAGAATTTGCAAGAGGTCAGTTTTACTCAAACCCTCCAGGGGCCTCTGGACTTTGATATGGGGATGGTTTCTGTCCCCATACCCACTAGGGAGGCCAAAGCAACAGATCCCCACCAGGTGGGATGGGAGGACACTGAGGTCCAGCACCATCCAGAGCGTCCCAAACACCCCTGGAGTCAATGACACTTCAAGGTCACCTTAACCATCACTTCTCATTGAAGTGGCACTTGGCAAATCCTGATGCTAGAGGATTTTGCACTGAGGCCAGGGATGAAGTGGCAGAGGAGGGGACGGAAGGGCACAGGCCACCTGACAGCTGAGCCACTGACTGCAACACACGGGGCCAGACCCTCGGGACCTGCCGAAGCCCAGGAGCCCCGACCTGTGGCATTTTTTAAAGAGAGTGGGAAAAGCAGAAGCAGAGAGGAGGCCACGAGAGACGACCATGCTCCTCACGCTTCTTCCTCAGTTTTACATCGAGCCACAAAGTCTTCAGTAATTGCAGAGCGCTGCTTGCAAAATATGTCACCACCGTCCCCTCCAAATCCCCCGTTGCCTTGGCAACACAGAGTGAGCGACAGCAGTCGCCTGTCACGTACTGGTGGTGGGCGCACACGAACATTTTGAGCATCCTACCACTCCAAGCTCGCCTGACTGGTGCTCACAGTAGGGCTGAAGGAGATGAGACAGCCCTATAGGGAGGGGAAGCACGCCCTTTCATGGGGACCATTGAGGAAGCCAGTGGGACTCAGACACCCTGCAAGGATGTCTTCTGGGAAGATATGGAAACTTCTGGAAGGAGAGGTGGTGTTGGGAGTGTCCCACGCTGCCTGCAGCCCTGACTTGGGAGCATGAAGATGGGAGACTTGGAGAAGTTTTGTCACATTCTTGATGTGGAAGTCTCAGCACCCTCAACCCAGGGCTCACTTGAAAGTCTGTGCTGGTCAGGTAGAAAGGAGGGCCCATGCCAGCCGCATGGGGAAGAACACACAGGACGTGGCTGTTCCAACACCAGCCCCTCCCCCAAGACTGATCTGAACTCTGTCCCGGGTAGGTATTTTCCATGATTATCATGCCCAAGTCTACGCCTCCACCTGATCCCCTTGCTCCCGCTGTCTCTGTCTTAGGACCCCAGGCCTGTCCTGCCTCCACTGCTGCACTGGGGCCGCTTCTCTGACTAGGAGAGTTGGCCTCCCTCCCCAGGCCTGGTCTGAGCCTCACACCCTAGAGGAGGTTGACCCCTGCTATGGCCTTCCCTCTCTGGAGACTTTGTCTAATAGCACACACATTCCACACCACGGAATCCCACACCGTGGAATCCCACACCACGGAATCCCACACCATGGAATCCCAGGGCAGTTCTTCCTTGTGGCCACTTTCTCATGGATTCTGTGCTCATTTCACCAACCCCATGGGGATGCAGACGACAGAGCATCACCAAGCCTCTCTACCATATTTACCACCAACACACAACTATAGTCACCACCTGGACCACAGTCTCTAACATCAGTAGCATCACACAACCACCATCATTGCCAATCCCATCTCTACCACCATCACCTCCACTGTGAACTATGACCACCATACCATTCCCAAACCAGTTCTGTCACCACTAATATTATGGTCATCACATTTCCATCACCTCCACTATGAACCATCACCACCATCCCAACTAATACTGTGGTCATCATCACCTCCTTCACCTCCATCACCACCAGCATGACCACCACCAGCATAATGGTCACCACCATCACCTAGTATCGTCTCTATCACCAAGACCACCACCACCACCACCATCAACATCTAACTTTACTGGGCACTAAATAGACATGAAGCATATGCTTTTAATCATGTGCATTAGTCACTCAGTCATGTCTGACTGTGCGATCCCTTGGACTGTAGCCCACCAGGCTCCTCTGTCCATGGGATTCTCCAGGTAAGAATACTGGAGTGGGTTGCCATTTCCTTCTCCAGGGGATCTTCCTGACCCAGGGGTTGAATCCAGGTCTCCTGCATTGCAGGCAGATTCTTTACCACCTGAGCCACCAGGGAAGTCAATGCTTTTAATCACAGGGTTGGCCAAAAAACTCCTTTGTGTTTCTCCATAGCATTTTACAGAAAAACAAATGAACTTTTTGGCTAACCCAGTGCCAACCTTATGAAAACACTGTGAAGTGGGTATTTTTATTCCATTTTGCAGCTCAGAAAACAGAGGCCCAGACAACTTAAGTCACTCACCCAAGGCCACAGGGGAAGTAAGTGGTGGAGCCAGGACTGTCTGACCCAAGTCAGCACTCTTAACCCCAATCCCAAGTGCCCCCACCCCTCAGGACTCCCTGGGAAATGCCCTAGCCGGTCCAGACCTGGCCCTCTGTTCGGTGATCCCATAGCTCATCCTCTCCCTGCCCCCACCTTGCCCATCGTCTCCTCCGAGCAGCCTCCCTGGATCCGATGCTTGGAGGGGTTGCACCCTCCTCTGTAGTACATGGTGCTATGCTCTTCTTATAAATCTTTCTCCCCTGTCAACCCGTGAGCCCCTCAGCAAGGACAGGCCACCCTCCTGTCAGATGACCAGCTCCATGCTCCATTCCTGGTCCACAGCAGGTGTTTGATGAATGTTTAAAAACTCAGAAGGCCTGATCTGCCAAAGCTGGTTGACTCCCTACAGTCAGGAGTGCCATGATCTCCATAGCTCTAGGCTCTCCCAAACCCCCCACGTGCACCCCAGCCCCATGCGCCCACATGTACACCCAGAGAACTCCCTGCTCTGGGTGTAGCAGTCTCCACACCTGTTTCTGCAGAGGCCTGGGTGTCCCACATGGTTAATGTGAGTCCAGAGACTTTACACAGACACACACATATTTCCACCTCTTCACGCCACCATGCATTTGCCTAGCTTATACTGAGCACTCATGTTGCCCTCCCTGTTTTCAATAGTACCCAAAAGAGAACTGTGAGTGTGATGTCACAGTTGACAAAACAGCCCCAGATATACCCCTAGACAGCTGGCCAAGGTCACTTGGCAATTCAGGTGTGATCCTGGAATGAGAACCCATGGCCCTGGTGTCTGGTTTCTAATCCTGTTTAGCAGGGAGGTCAGAGGTGGTGTGGGATTGCTATAGCTTTATCTGCTGCTTTTTCTCCATTAAGTCCAAGTGGTCCTGAGAGGCCCAGGATGACATCCATTATGAGAAATGTAATAGGAGAGACTCTGCTGCATTATCTGCGAAGAACAAAGAATATCATTGCTGTTTTTAGAACAATAAAAGGAGCTTTTGAACAAGTCTCCAGGAATTCAGAATGGGCAGTTAAAGGGCACAGCCCGCTTCACTCATCTGATGCACAAGAGTGCAGCCAGCCTTACTGTTTACCGATCTGTGCCAGCCATCCCCTTGGAGTTGTGACCGTCCTGGGTCCCAGACTTGGCTGGTGTTGAGTGTCACATGCACAAAGGCACATGACTTTATCTTGGGCCACAGGACTGGGTGGGAGCTGTGACAACACAGGGAACCCGTGAGCCCCTCACGGGAACCAAGGGCCACCACTGCCCCACCCCGGGCCACCCCTGCCAGCAGGAACAAGCCCTACAGCCAAAGCCTCCACTGTGTTAGAGAACAAGGCAGAAATCATGACTTAGTGAAAAATATGATTAAGTATTGACATCTGATGAAGAAACAAAAATCTGAAGCACAAGGCACATAGAAGATGCAGATCTGGCCCGACTGCTCCTTCATGCTGCAGGGTTAGCACTTTTCATTGTTTCCAGGAACGCAGGGCACTCCTGGCATCACTCCACATGGCCAGTGTCGCATTCTAACCCAGTGACCACCCTACAGCTAAGGAGCTGGCCCTCCTTCCACCTGGCAAAGGCCTGGTGGACAAGGTTTTTCTTCCTCATCTGAGGCAACGTGGTGGTGGTGGGAGGTGCAGAGGGTTGGCCTGGGCATCCTGCAGATGTGATGCCAAGGTGACCAAGATCTCTCGAGGCCTGTGGGAATCCCCGAGATGCCAGAGGCCCAGCCAGTTTGGGAGCTGCTCCTGGTTGTTTTTACTTTATTAAGAGAGGCACCTGCCATCCCTGGTCCAGGGGAAGTCACTGCATCGGCAGGTAGATTCTGTGAAACTGCAGGGAGCACAGCACCCGCGGAGCATAGCATCTTCAGGGTATAGTGCCTGGCACGGCCACCTTGACTGACAGTCTGTGGCTGAGTGCCGGCCTTGCTGGTTTCCTCTGGATGTGATCACGGGGGCAGGAAGGGCTGGGGCGCCGGGTCCTGACACAGCTGAGTGTGACTCAGGCCACGCCGTGGCCGTGTGACTGCAGGATGGGGCCGAGCCAGACACGAGGCTCGGGGCCTGGGAGGACGTGGTGTTTGGCTCCCAGGGGTGATAAGGCAGCCAAGCTGGTCACATGCTTCTTTTTGGGCCAAAACACCCTGCCAGTAAGAAGTGTGAGGTGGAGACAAGATCCCAGACATGGAGCAAAAGCACTGAATTCAGATGTGCATTCATGTAGAGCGATTTCTTTAACCTGAACTGAACAGTGTGTTTACAAACACAAGCTGCCAGCCTGTCACTGGATCAAACTCCACTGTGAGTCATCTTCACGAGACTGGCCCGCGTGTGTCCCCAGATGAACCTTGGCAGAGGTGAGAGGTGGAAGACTGAGCCACGTCACGGCAGGGGACAAGTTCAGACTCCAAACCTGCCTCCAAGATGTGCCCAACTCTGCGTGAAGCCTGTTTCCTGCAAGGAGGCTCAGCTGGGCTCCCACAGAGCAGATCTGGGCATGGCCCTGGGTCCCCTGGGAATGCACAGCCCCCACTCTCAGGGCCAGGTTCTAATGACCAAGCTGGAGGGACACACATTCCACTGAGGTGAGGGGTGGGCCCTGCAACAAAGGCCTCCCAAGCCCTGCGGGGGCCAGGGTGTTGTTCAAGTGCAGAATGGGCCAGAAAGCTGAGATGCCCCAAAGAGAGAAGAGGAATCTGGAGGGCAACCAGGTGGCTGGTCTGCACCACGCTAGCTGGACGGCATTTCCCAGCGGACGGAGGCCTGGCAGGATGAAGTATGTCCCCATGTGCCCAGTTCCGGAGTGGGAAGCAGTGACTTTATTGATGCCTCCTGGATGCCGGTGTTGGGGGTGTCCCAAGAAGAGTCTCCGTCTCTCTGCCACCTTCTCAGGACAACAAGCCCCGACGGGGTCTCTGGGAGACGCCACAAGGTGACAAAAGTGCTCCCAGACTCCCAAACTCAGTGCGGAGGCCTGCTGGTACTGAGAGCACCTCCTCTGACCCCTCCGCTTCCCCACACTGCACCGTCGCTGCCAGAGGCTTGCGCAGTGCTGAGCACCAGGCTGCAATCAGATTACACGCTCCGGTGCCCAGCCCTGCACGCTGCACACAGAACGGAGCCATTCATTAACACCGAGGCCAATTAAAAAGCAGGCAGGCTCCCAAATTAAACCCCCAAGCTGTGCACTTCCACTCTTTCCCAGGAAGTGACCACCACCCTCACAGCTGGCATCCTTGGGGGTCCAGGCGGGGCGAGGAGGTGAGAGAGGGGGCAGGGGGCACCCTGTTATCCCTGGCTCAGAAAGGAGGGTCACCGTCAGTTCCTAGACCCCTCATGACTTGGGCACAGCATTGAGCCCCACTGCAGCCCACTCCAGCCCAAGTTTTATGGGGCCATTTTGTGTATTCTCATTAAAGGGCTTAATATTCAGGCGACGGGCGAAGTGGGGGGAACTGCTTTCTCATTAAGAGTCTCTGTAAAAACAAAATTGTAAAAATTTACCATTGAGCTATTTACAAAGTAAGAGATGTGATCAGTATTTGAACAGCTTGCTGGAATGATCGGTGACCCGTGGTCATTTTGCAAGCCCAGGTTGGCAGCATCTGACTCCTTCTCCAGGACTTTAGAACCAATCAAGGATGGTCTCTGATCTCTGAGGATGAAATTCCTGGCCTTGGTGCAAACAGTGACCCACATGAGGGCAGAGGCCTGCCAGTCAGTGGGAGGAGGCATGGTTATGGGAGGTGCAAAGGCCTTGGGGAATGCCCCCTGCTCCCTGGAACCCACCACTAGCCCCCTCCCATCCTGAGGGCATCACAGATACCACTATCTCATTCATCTTGGAGCCAGGAGCTTCTTTAAGCCTCGGGGTCCATCTTAGCTCTCCACCCGGGTGCTCAGGATGAAAGGACAGGGTCACTTCTGAGCTTCCCTTCTCCCTGGACCCTCCAGCTCCATCTCAGAGTATATCTGAACCATCCACTCCTCTGCATGTCTCCCCCCCTGCCCCTCACTCTGCCAAGTGTGGGCCTGCAGCATGGAGGCCTGCAGCCCCATCTGGATGGCAGAATGGCCTTCCCGGCGGGAAGCACCCACCTGATCCCCAATCAGTTCTCCCAGCAGCAGCAGAAAACAAATGCTCCAGACCCAGGTGGTTATGGCGCTGTGCTGTCTGGAACCCTCCCCCAGGTTCCCTGACACCCTGTACGACTCCACATCCTACCTGAGCTCTGAATCCTGCCCCTCCCCATGGTCCCCCAGCCTGAGATAAAGCGCGGCCCCTTGCTGTCCCCAGGACTCTGAAAAGCTTCCCGTTGTGGCCAGCTGCACCTCTTCTGTCTCTGATATGTGTGGCTGTGGCTGGTACTTTCACCTTGTTCATGTCTCAACTCAAATGGCGCCTCTGCAGGGGTCCTCTCTGACCATCTGATCTAAAGAGCTCCCTGGAGCCCATCTCTCTCAATCTGACATTGCTCATGTACTTTCTTAAACTCTTATTTCAATATAATTTCTGACTTACAGAAAAGCTACAAGAATATGACAAATAATTCCCGTATTCCCTTCACATGTATTTCCTCAACCCCATTTGCTTTATCTCTAACAACTCTAATGTATGTTTTCTGCAACCAAGGACACCCTCTTACACATCCCAGTTTAGATATCAAGATGAGGATGATAATGTTGACTCAATATTATAGCCTAGTCTACAGATCTTACCCATATTTCATTAGTTGTCCCAAGGATGTCCTTTAGTAAAAACAAAAAAAAAAAGAAAAAGAAAAAAATCCCAGATCAGGCCACTGAACTCTGTTGCTTTCACTTACATTTTCTTTAACCTGGCCATGTAATCAGTTTTTGCATTTCATGACTTGGACATTTTTGAAGGGCACAGGCCAGTTACTGTAGAATGTTCCTCAGTTTGAGCTTATGTGATGCTTCCCCAGGAATAAGTTCAGGATGTTTAAGGACAGAACGATGCTGTGTCCTTCTCAGTGCCCCATTTCAGGAGGCAAGTGGTCTCCATTTGCTCCGTTTCTGCTGATGCTAACTTCAATCACTTCACGAGTCAGTGTCAGCCAGGTTTCTCTCGTGTAAACTCACTATTGATTTTATAAACAGTAACTTCAGGGAGGTATTATATACACATCCTGTTGTTCCCTGACTTTCATCAGCTAGATTTAGCATCTACTGGTGCTTCCTGCCTGAATCAACTGTCATTATGCGCTTGTCAAACGGTGATTTTCTGGTTCCTTCACTCACTCCTCACTCATTAGGTGCTGTAAGGAGGCTCTGCCCCTCCCCACCACCTTTTCTTTGTCATTTTGGACTCCAGGATTCTTACTTTATTCTAAAGGCTATGATCCACTATTGTCATCATTTATTTCTGATTCTCAAATATCCTAGAAGGGGCCAGCAGGAGCCACTTGAGGCTGGTCCTGTGTCTTCACCACACCCCCTGTTGTACACATTGTTTCTCTTAAATCGGCTCCCTTAGACGGAGCTGGAATGCTGCCTTCTTGTTTACTGACTGTTTCACCGTCTGGAGCAGAGACAGCAGTTAACCAGAGACAAGTATCAGATCTGTTTAGATCCAGCAAGCTTGAGGGAGCAGGTATTCACAGAAACCTTAGCAAATACTTCAGGAGGCCCGCCTGTAACTAACCCTGTTCCCCATGTGACAGGTGCTGTGATGGGCAGTCTGACGCTTGCACACGTGTGAGTCAGTGTCTGGGCAGACTGGGCCTGCTGGGTGGACACCTCAGCCAGTGAATGCTTCCTTGGAGTGGTTCTTTATTAATTTTTATAAACTTCTTGGCCACATTGGATCTTTGTTGCTGTGCAGGCTTTCTCTGGTTGTGGCGAGCGGGGACTGCGGTGCTCAGGCTCCTCATGGCAGTGGCTTCTCTTTTTGCAGAGCATCAGCTCTAGGCACATGGGCTTCAGTAGTTGTGATACACAGCTGAGTTTCTCTGCGGCACATGGGATCTTCCTGGACCAGCGATCGAACTTCTGTCCCCCACATTGGAAGGCAGATTCTTAACCACTGGATCACCAGGGAAGTCCCCTTGCAGTGAGTTTTATGTGGCTTCTTAGAGGGTGCCCAGAGGGACTGAACTATAGCTGCCCAAGGCTGTGACCCCCATTTATATGCCCTCTGTTAGTTTTCCTCCTTGCTTGGTCACCCCTCCCTAAGCTTCCTGGCCTCACTCCCTGAATAAGCTGCCTGCACCCCATCCTTGTGGCAGGCTCTACTTGTAGGGGATTCTAAGCCAAGATGGGAACCTCATCTTGAGATGACCCCCAAAGCTGCAGACACGACTCTTGCTGGAGATGAACTCGAGGTAGGAGCTCAGCAGTCAGTAGGGTAACACGTTGGACCCCCTGGTCCTCTAATTGCTGAGGAAAACAAGCAGGTCACCAACAGTGTTCATGCTCACAGGTACACATGCATGTGTATACCTTCACGCACACACATTCACACATATGAGTGCATACACACAAACATGGCCTGGGGGGTTTTACAGTGAAGTTTTACCAAACAATCAAAGGGGAATTTTAATTTTATGCAATTTTTCTACAGAGTAGAAAAACGGGGAGCATTCCCTATTTCATTTCACAAAACTATCAACTTGATACCCAAATCAAGCCAGAAAAGTACAATGAAAAATTCAGTTAATCTTCTTCAATCAAGATGTGAAACTTAGTAAATTAAATACAGCAAGTTGTCTCTCGTGGCCAAGCAGAGTTTATCTCTGTGATGCAAATGTGTTTATTAATGCAATTTTCTATGTGAACAGATTAAAGAGAAAAATTACAAGATTATTTCAGCAGAAGGAAAAAATTCCAATAAAATGTCATAGCAAACTGGGATTGAAAGAGAACTTCCTTAAGCCTCATAAAGAATATCTTCTAAACCAACAGCAAACACCATCTAATGATGAATCCTCTGAGCCTTTAAATGAGCAGCAAGACCAAATTACAAAGTTATTCATGTCTGCAGTTAACACTGATGGATCGACACAAAAGGACAAGCAAAGGTACAAAGATGGGAAAGAAATAATTAAAAATTGCGTTATTCATAGATGATATGATTAACGACATGGAAGAACCCCAATTAATCTACAATTTATTAGAAATAAGAAACTGAACAGATTGCTAAATACACTTTTACAAATGTTCATTGCTTTTCAGTACCATAGAACGGGTAGAACATTTAATTTAATAAGAGATGGTGTTTCTAACCACATGAGGAATATGAAGTAACTATGAACATCTCTAAGAAGAAATGTACAAGGACTTCAGGGAGAAAATTATACAGTATTACAGGAAAAAATAGAATATTTGCATAATGTAGAAATAAATCTCTAGAGTAAATATGTTAGTTCATATTTTATTGGCCTTTGGCTTGAAAGAAATGCTAATCAGAATTTCAGAATTGTTTGTAGAGGGGGTTCCAGATTTCTACAGAGGAGCAAAGGATGGAGAACAAGTGGGACAGTCTGGGTGGGAATGAAGTGGAAGTGTGTCCACAGAACTCCGAGACTCAGAATAAGGCCTTGTTAATGTGGCGGGGGTTGGGGGGGCACTGGTGTGGGTTTCAACAAATAAAAAGCCCAGAAACACATCCATATATATATGAAAAGTTTCCACATAAAGAATTTGTATTGAAAATTAGAAGGGAAATGAACAGGTTCCTGATCCACAGTCTGGAACAATCAACTTCCACAAAGAATGAGGTAAAATTGTATTTCTGTCTCACACGGCTCACAAAACCAGTTTCCAAAGGTTGAAGAACTTAAACGTGAACTTTTGGAGAACCTTAGAAGCAAATAAGGCAGCAGAGTATTTATACGACCTTGGAAGAATTTCCTAACTAGGACACACACACATACACTTATCAATATATACAGAAGACTACTGATAACTTCCTCAGCACCCAGGTAAGAACTTGTGTTTACCAAAGGACACTGTAAAGACAGTTGAAGGACAGGACATGGATAGGGAGAAAATAGTTCCCCAAACAAGCCTAATAATAAAGAGCTAGTATCTAGAGTATGGGCTTCTCAGGTGGCACTAGTGGTAAAGAACCCGCTTGCCAGCGCAGGAGACACAGGAGATATAGACTGGAGTCCTGGGTCAGGAAGATTCCCTGGAGGACATGGCAACCCACTCCAGTATTCTTGTCCAGAGAATCCCATGGACAGAGGAGCATGGCGGGCCCCAACCTGCTGTGTTGCAAACAGTCTGATATGACTGAAGTGACTTAGCATGCATGCATCTGCTGCTGCTAAGTCACTTCAGTCGTGTCCGACTCTGTGCGACCCCATCCCTGGGATTCTCCAGGCAAGAACACTGGAGTGGGTTGCCATTTCCTTCTCCAATGCATAAAAGTGAAAAGTGAAAGTGAAGTCGCTCAGTCATGTCTGACTCTTCGCGACCCCATGGACTGCAGCCTACCAGGCTCCTCCGTCCATGGGATTTTCCAAGCAAGAGTACTGGAGTGGGGTGCCACTGCCTTCTCCGATGCATGCATCTAGAGTATATTAAAAACAACTATAGATCTGCAAGAAAATGATAGCAGAAAAATTAGTAAAAGACCCAGCTAAAGTTTAACATCAGAAATAAAAATGTCAAACAAAGATAGGACAAGGTGCTCAGCCTCATTACAAATTTTGGAAATGGGAAATATCACCCAACAGCAAAACAAACATCTTTTAAACACCTGACCAAAACCTCTGAAAAGTATTTGCAGCAACAGGAATTCTAATACACTGCTGGTGGGAGTGAATATCCCTTTTTCCAATCTCTTTGGAAAATAATGTGATGTTTTCTATTAAAGTTGAAAGTGAGCCGGTCTTAGTTGACAAGTCAGCAGTTCCATCATGGGTCTGTTAACTAGAGAAATTCTTACATGTTGACACTAGAGCATGAAATAAGAAAGTTCAGAGAAGTATCATTCATAAAAGAAAAAAAAACTGGAAACAAACCAATTGACCATCAACAGGCAGGTGAATATGTTACACTGAATTCATACAAACTGTGGCTTTTATAACAATGAATAACTTAGAGCTACAACATGATGGAGTCACATAAAACTAGTATTTTTTTAGTTTAAAAAACTGCAGGCACAACCAGATGCATACAGCTGCCCTTTGTAAAAACATCAGAATTATGTTTTCCAGATGAGAAAGTGGAGGACCAGGGATCTGGTGGGCTTGCTCCAGACCACAGGGGCCGCCCTGGGACGTGAACCCTGTGGCCAGCTCCGGAGTCTACACGGTTAATTGTTTTCTAGGCTGATTCTCAGCACTGAATGAAAAAAAAGCCGGATAAGAGAGCATTTGGTATGATTTTCCATTTTTATAAAACTCAATCAAGAAGCAAAACAAAACAATGAGTGTTATGGGAAATGATGAACAGAACATTCATAGGCAGGCAGGGGATTCTATTGGGTGGGTAACTGTCTGTTTTTATTGTTGTTGTTCAGTTGCTAAGTAGTGTCTGACATTTTGAGACCCCATGGACTGCAGTACACCAGACTTCCCTGTTCTTCATTATCTCCTGGAGTTTGCTCAAACTCATATCCAATGAGCAAGTGATGCCATCCAACCATGTCATCCTCTGTTGCCCCCTTCCTCTGCTCCCAATCCTTCTTAGCATCAGAGTCTTTTCCAATGAGTTGGCTCTTTGCATCAGGTGACCGAAGTATCAGAGCTTCAGCTTCAGCATCAGTCCTTCCAATGAATATTCAGAGTTGATTTCCTTTAGGACTGACTGGTTTGATCTCCTTGCAGTCCAAAGGACTCTCAAGAGTCTTCTTCAGCACCACAATTTGAAAGCATCAGTTCTTTAGTACTCAGCCTTCTTTACGGTTCAACTCTTACATTCGTACATGACTACTGGAAAAACCATGGCTTTATGTCGGGAACTTATTTTTCTATTCTTTAAAACATACTCATAAACTTTTGTTGGCATTAAATATTTCCTATCTTGTTCTGGAGCCATTTCAGGGGGAAAAAAGCTAAAGTAAAAACAACCACACAGATGAAATCAAAGGAGAGAAGCTCGCCAGCCTGGCCCCTGATCCAGCCTGGAAGGTGTATTTACAGGCATCCTAGCTGACGACTGTGATGGGGCAGGTCTGTGTGTGTGGCCCAGGGCAGTGGGTCCTCAACCTCACCCTGAATCAGAACCCCTGGAGGTCTTGTTAAAACACCATGCGGGTCCCCACACCAAGAGTTAGAGTCAGTAGGTCTGCTGAGAACCTGAGTTCCTAACCGGTGATGCTGACACTGCTGGTCTGGGGACCACACTTGGAAAACTGCTGGGAATCGTACGAGCCTCTGTGCTCCTCATTATCTCCAGAAACAGACTCAACATTGCTCGGGTTTGAATCAGAGAAGTTTCTCTTTTCTCAAAGTCTACTCGGTGGAAGCAAGGTGTAGGTCAGGTCTCCATCCTCAGATTCTAAAGCAGCAGCAGTGTGTGCACATTCCTGCATTGTCTGTGGACAGCACGTACACCACGGGAAGGCCCACAGAAGCCTTTAGTCCAGGAAGATGGTGAGTTATGAGCTGGCTGACTGGGCCCCAAGCTCCCCTTGGAAGCACTGTCCTGACTGTAGAGTAGAGACAAGCCCAGGCTGAGCCCTGCGGAAGCAGCTGGAGGCGCCCCTCCCACCCAGGCCTCAAGGCTCCCGGGGCTTCAGCAATGCTGGATTTGAAGGTGGGAGATGCTCGGAGGCATCAGTAGATGGAGGGCAGACACCGCTGGTCCCTCAGCACCGCTTCCAGATGCCCTGGACCCCGCCCTGAACACTGGGGGCTTGGAACTGGACACACAGAAGAGCAGACGGATGCAAAGCCCCTTCTGTCCTCGCTTCACACCCGCACCGTTTCCTGGCCGGACACGGGCTCTTTCGGCTTGGACCCTATGCTCCCATGGGTCTGGCACCTGCTGTTGAGCAGGTATCCACTCATGGAGGACTTGGGCCAGCCTCCTTCATAGGTGGTCACCAGAAACCAAGTTAGGATGGGAGCGTTTCTTTTCCAAAAGCTGACAGACAGATGCCGCACAGATTAGGAGGAGGCCCCGGCACCATGTCTGGGACTCATCTGCTTTGATCACCAGTGCTGTTCCCACCTCCCCCTGGAAAACCACACCCTGGAGGGACTTACAAATACTTGCAACACAAGGCGCCAAGACTCTGTCTTATCTCCCAGTTCCTCAAGTTCACTCATTTCTTTTTGACACATACAGTCATGAAAGCTAAGACGTGATTTCTCCTCCTCCTTCCCCTGCCCAAACCCACTCATGAGCTTGTAAGTACACATGTCTAGAAGGGGCTGGAAGGGGCTCCAGAGCAACGGGAGAGCCCCATGCTCCATGCCAATGGAGAGGAAGCTTTCAGTGGCCTCTTCTCTCCAAATCTCAGCCTGGCAAACACCCCCAGACCCCCAGGCAGAGTTTCAGCCTCAACATTGATGCCCCTAAACTCTATGACGCTGGTCACCCTCTTGCCCACGTTCCCCGAGTCTCTCATCTCCTGAGGCTAGACCAGAGCTCACAGGTTGCCCACTCTCCTGGAATCTAAATTCTCTAATACCTTGCTCAGAATTCCTCTGGCTGCCTTTTTAAAAAAATGACTTATTTAATTCATATTTTGGCTGTGGTGTGTTTTAATTGCTGCAAGCGGGCTTTCTCTAGTTGTGGCAAGCGGGGGCTACTCTCTAGTTGTGGTATGAGGGCTTCTCATTGCAGCGGCTTCTCTTGTTGCAGAGCATGGATTCTAGGCACGTGGGCTGTGGTAGCTGCAGTGCATGGGCTTAGTTGCTTTATGGAATGTGCAATCTTCCTGGGACCAGGGACTGAGCCAGGGTCCCTTGCACTGCAAGATGGATTCTTAAGCACTGGACCACCAGGGAAGTCCCTCTTGCTGCATTTTAACTCCCTTCCTTCTGATAAAACTCTGTGGAGGTGGGAACATCCAGGTAACCTTCTCCTTGGGCAGCAGATTTACAATCACAAGTTCACTGGTGTACAGGTCTTATTTATCAAAACTTTCTTTCCAAAGTTGATCTATATGCCTTTGATTGTTCTGGCTGCTTTTAAATAGATTGTGTCAAGATTTTTTTCTATTCTGTGTCAAATGCAGAAAGCCCCATGACTCACAAGCCTCATTATCTGGTTCAGAACTGAGCCCTAATGAATATCTTAGCTCTTCTGGCTCACCTCTTCCTGGACTCCTACCCCAGGTAGCCTCTTTCTGGTCTTGGGATGACTCAAATGAACCTTCATTGCTGTGTTCATCACAGCCTGCTTTGACAATGGCACCCTAGACCCTGAACTCCAGGACAGGGAGGGTCTTATCTCTGCAACCCTGGGCAAAGCCCTGAGCCTAGCTCACAGCAAACAAATAAATGGGAACCACCAAGGAATGAGTGAATAATGGAAGGAGGGATTCAACCAGGAAAAGACCCAAAGATCCTGACTGCGGCTCCCTCCAGCAGACCCTCCACAGCACATGCCAGCCCTAATGGCCTCTTTTCTGCTTCTTCCCACCAACGGTTCCTTCACAACTCCTCCTTGTACCCCTCACCCCCCTGAAAGGTTCTTGAGGATGAGGAGCTCATCCATTCACTGTCTGACAACTCTGGTCATGCTGCACCCATGGGGTACATGTCAGTGTCCTCTGCTCTTCCCAACAAATCCAGAGTCTCAGTCCCCTAAGACACTGTCTCCAAGGGGGCCTCGCTCCAATCTGAACGCCTCTGATTATGATTTGGGCTTGATGGGAAGAGAAAACTGTGTGTGGAAGTTTACTTCTCTTCAGAACCAGGATCTTGCCAAGAGTTCCAGATTTCAGCTTTTAGATGTTATTTGTTTTTCCTTTCAGAAAGTCATCGTCTCTGTTCACATTCCTTCCAGAGGATGTGTTTGATCTGTTGTCTCATTGCAGCTTATTATGGCTAATTGCTCAATAAAGAACTTCTTTCCCAGGCCTTCGCTCTAAAGTGCCATCTCACGGGGTAGAAGTGCTGTCTTCCTCTTTTGATTTCCCTCCATCACAAACACTTTCATCAGGACCTGCCACAGACTCTGGTGGGAGCAGTTAGTGCAAAACGAAGCCTTTAGGTTTCCTCTCTCCCACTGCCTTTCTCACTAATGCTGAAAATGAAGCACGTGGGAAAGGAGACAATGGCTCCAAATCCATCAGCCCCCAAAGAAATGCACTGAGGGTCTGCCAGTGCCAAGGCCACGGGCCGCATGCTTCATTTACTGCTTTGTGGGCAGGACAAAGGCTGCGGCCCAGCCCTCAGGAGCCCTTCAAACCCACCCTGCGGGGGGCGGTGAGAACAAGCCAGGCTCATCACCCAGGCCAGCTGAGCGCTGGGAACTCGGGAATTTTAAAGGCGCATGTTTCTCGAGTGAACTCGGCACTTGGACCCCTGTGCACTTTATTGCAGGTTTTCCCAGGGAAAGGGAAAGGGGCACACATACACGGACACACCTGGGCACACACACACACACACACACACACAAGCACAGGCACATATACATATGTGTATATGTATACACATGCACACATGGGCACATACATATAAGCACAGGCATACACACACATGGATGCATGCACATGGACACGCACATGTACATAGGCACAAACATGGACACATGCACACATATGGACGCATGCACATGAGCACACACACAAGTAAAGACACACATACACAGGTGCACACATGAACACACATACACACAAGCACAGGCACACACCTGCACACAGACACACATGCACATGCACACAGAAAGACATAAGAGACACAGGGTTACACATAATTTCCGGGGAATGTGCAGAGTGACCCTCGTAATGAGCCCTCTTTCACTGCCTATGAAAGTCAGCCCAGGACACAGAGTAAATAACTCATCAGGTTTAAGAGGGCTTTCCTGTGGTGGTGGTGTGTGAGCTCATTGTTTCTTTACGAAAAGAAAGCCAAGATAAGTCACTGACCCAGAAACTTCCCTTAGAATTAATGAACTCAGGCTGCCAGGGAGAGAAATATGGGCCTGATTCTTTGCTGGCTGCTTTCTGGGCACCTCTGCCTGCTCTCTGCACCCCAGCTGCCCCTCCTGACCCTGACAGGTTAAGGGTGTCACTGTGGTGGATCCTCTGAATAGAGGCCCATCCCCCGCCATGTCCTATGTGGGGTGCACAGAGGCTGGGTACGCACGAAGCAGGGCTTGTCCTTCTATCCCACCCCTGGCTGAAATTCACAGAGCAGATTTGGCAGGACAGCTCCCTGTGGGGCACACGGTTTTATATGGTTTTATGTGGTTTCTTCTCCTTCGGCTCCTGCGTTAATGGGATTGTTCCCACTGGTAAGAATTATTGTCTTCGGCCTGAGGCCAGGCTCACCATTGCCTTCAGCCTCTGCACCCAGCCCTTAAGAACATAAGTGAGCGCGTTCCCCAGACAACAACTGTGTGAGTCTGGAACTGGGAACGGTCGTATACTGACCCTCTCCTGGAGAAACACAGGGCCATCTGCTCACAGGGACTTCAGGTTTCACCAATCAATACTGTAAGGCTGAAGCTTTAAAATGTCCTGGTTTAGACAGCAGAGAAACTGTAAAGGAGCTGATGGGCAACCCATAATTCATTCAGTCTTTATTTGGCAAATGTTTATGGAATGTTTACTCTGCCTGGGGGCCCTTGGATAGGCATGGGGATATTTGAAGAAATAGTTAGGCCTGTGCCCCGCCCTCATGGGGCTTATGGTTCGAGGGAAATACCACTGGGCAGTGAGAATAAGTCTTAGCTGATGGCCTGTGTGCTGGGCTTGGGGCTCAGTGCTTACGGGAAGTAAGGGGACAGCAGGATGATGACCCCGCTGAGCTCACAGTTTGGTGGGTGGTGGGAGAGGCGGATGGCACCACTGCCCATCCCAAACTAACAGCTCAAGGAGAGATTCAGGCTGGGGGTGTGAGCCTGAGTGCCGGAGCCAGGTCTGCCGCGTAGCTCATGGGAACCTCTCAGACTGCGTGTATCCAAGCAGAGGATGATGGGGGTGATTCTTGTTTATTAGCATGAACACGTCTTACTGGAACTAATGGTTACAAAGCTAGTATCTACAAACACTTGTTGTTCAGTCACTAAGCCATGTCAGACTCTTTGCGACCCCATGGACTGCAGCAGGCCAGTCTTCCTTGTCCTTCACTATCTCCCAGAGTTTGTTCAAACTCATGTCCATTGATTCAGTGATGCCATCCAACCATCTCATCCTCTGTTATCCCCTTCTCCTCCTGCCTTCATTCGTTCCCAGCAACAGGGTCTTTTCAGTGAGTTGGCCCTTTGCTTCAGGTGGCCAAACGATTGGGGCTTCAGCTTCAGCATCAGTCCTTTCAATGAACATTCAGGGTTGATTTCCTTTAGGATTGACTGGTTTGATCTCTTACTGTCCAAGGGACTCTCAAGAGTCTTCTCCAGTACCATTGTTTGAAAGCACCAGTTCTTCGGTGCTCAGCCTTCTTTAAGGTCTAACTCTCACATCTGTACATGACTACTGGCAAAACCATAGCTTTGAATATACGGACCTTTGTCGGCAAAGTGTCAGCAAAACTGTTCTAAATGTTAAACATAAAAAGCTTTTTAAAAAAAAAAATTATTAACTACCACCAGTGTTCAGTTACATAGGTGCTGTAGGGAGCATCAAGGAAAAAAACAAAACAGAACCATGGTTCTAGCTCTCAGGTGTCATCGCATTAAGACAGGAAAGAATGAACTGGTCTGTAGTCCTTGCTGGAGGGGGGTCTGTTTCGTGGGGCCTGCACAGTGTTCTGCATGAGAAAGGATGAGATGGTTGGATGGCTCCAACCACCGACTCGATGGACATGAGTTTGAGCACCCTCTGGGAGTTCGTGATGGACAGGGGAGCCTGGCATGCTGCATGCCACGGAGTCACAAAGAGTTGGACACGACTAAGTAACTGAAATGACTGACTGACTGCACAGTGTTCTAAAAACAGGTGAATTAGTTGCCAATATTTGATGAGAGATTTCACATTTAATTCCAGATTTCTGTCTTCTGAAAAGTGTGAAGAATGGGTCATCCACGCTGGGCCCACTTTCAGGGCTGCTGTGAGTGAGCGTAGGGTGGGTCGTGGGTTGCCCATTATCTGTGGTTCTCCCAAGGGCACCGTCTGGTCACTGCAGAAATGGGAACATGGGACCATGATAGTGAGAAGAGGTGACCACCACCAACATGGAGGACAACTCCTCATACCTGAGACCTGAGAGAGGGAGGGATGGCTTCTGGTATGGGGGGGGAGGGGGCGGGCATGGGGCAGGGGGAGAAGCCGAGAGGCTGCCCAGTAGCACAGGTAAGTGGCAACGCGTGGGATTCTCATGAGATACTGGCCAGCCATGCCCTTCTCTTCCTGTCTCACCCAACCTTTCCCAAAGCCAAGAGTGATGCTCAAAGTCCAAGGAAAGGCATGAACAAGAAGGCAGGTTTTCACCCAGCAGGACAGGATTTCATGATGGTGGGGCTGGCCATGCCTCACTGCTGGAGGTGTGCTACCTGGAGTGGGCATCGGGTGAAGGTGGGGGTTGTGGGCTGAGCAAGCGCCCAGTGCAGGACTCCATGGGGAGCAGCCCTCCTCTGTGGATGAGGATACCCTGAGGAATCCAAACCTGCTAGTGGCCTTCTTTTATTAGCACCATGCTCTAACCATTTGGGCTAACCGGCCAAAAGACCCCTTCCTTTCTTAGAACACTGGATCCTTGAAAGAACCACCTCTTCCTCCCAAGCAGCTGCCAAAGGAGAGGTTGAATTGGAATAACCTCTTTGAACTTCATTTTACATTAAAAAAATCTGCCCAATGAATCCCAGCCTCAATCCAATCTCCTGACTTTACATAAGTGTTCCAAAAACTGACTGATTTTCAGTTGCTTTGGCTTAATTTTTTAAAGGGATATTTTCTAATAGATGGAAAAAAATTCCTTTTCATGCTTCACTAATGCAAAAACAGCTGAACCAATTTAGCTCAAACTTTCTCAATAGCTTGTTACAATCCTAATTAAAATATTCACATACGGCACAAGCTTTGGGGAACATAATATTGCACTGCCAATCAAATTCTGGCTGAATATTTACAACCAGCTAAACAGAAAAGCAACTGCATGGCTTTCACTCTTTGTTGCCTCTTGAAGAAAATGTAGTCAGACAATTAATGGTGAGGGGATTAATGCAAGTCCAGGCCGTGGCATTTCTCCGCTTGGCTTAACTCATAAACAATTGGGCATAAAGCCTCTTGGGGCTCTTGGCTGGAGCGGGTGGGGTTCACACAGAAGACCTCATTTGCCCAGGATCTCCCAGGAAACGGTGGCTCTTAACTTGGGAATGGCCATGCTGCCCGGTGGGAGAGGGTGGGCACCATCAGGGAACAGACTTGGTGAGAGACCAGTTGAGCCAGCTTCCAGCTGCAGGACCCTGGGCAAGAGGCTGGACCCTCTACACAGATGGGTTCCCCATCTATTTGGTGGGAATAATGATAGTGCCCAGTGACAGACGGCATGTCCCAATGCCCCACTGCGCATACCATAAATGCTCCATAAATGTCACTGCCATATCTGTTCCTTCCACCTCAGTGGAACACCCTGATAAACAAAGTCAAATCCCTGAAGTGAAAAATAGCAAGAAAATAATTTACTCTTGCTGGAAACAAACTTTTAGCAATTGAACGATAAGCTTCTTGCCTTCTGAAACCCTGGATGCTCTCCTGACAAGCTGATCATTTCTAGAACAATCTATCAACATCTGGTTCCCACTCTACGGGCTGTGAAAAAGGGAGCTGCTGCTGTTGCTAAGTCGCTTCAGTCATGTCCGACTCTGTGTGACCCCATAGATGGCAGCCCACTAGGCTCCCCCATCCCTGGGATTCTCCAGGCAAGAACACTGGAGTGGGAGGCCATTTCCTTCTCCAATGCATGAAAGTGAAAAGTGATTATTTTCTCCCAATCTGAGGGCTGTCTTTTCACCTTACTTATAGTTTCCTTTGAAGTGCAAAAGCTTTTAAGTTTCATTAGGTCCCATTTGTTTAGTTTTGCTTTTATTTCCAATATTCTGGGAGGTGGGTCATAGAGGATCTTGCTGTGATTTATGTCGGAGAGTGTTTTGCCTATGTTCTCCTCTAGGAGTTTTATAGTTTCTGGTCTTACATTTAGATCTTTAATCCATTTTGAGTTTATTTTTGTGTATGGTATTAGAAAGTGTTCTAGTTTCATTCTTTTACAAGTGGTTGACCAGTTTCCCCAGCACCACTTGTTAAAGAGGTTGTCTTTTTTCCATTGTATATCCTTGCCTCCTTTGTCAAAGATAAGGTGTCCATAGGTTCATGGATTTATCTCTGGGCTTTCTATTCTGTTCCATTGATCTATATTTCTGTCTTTGTGCCAGTACCATACTGTCTTGATGACTGTGGCTTTGTAGTAGAGTCTGAAGTCAGGCAGGTTGATTCCTCCAGTTCCATTCTTCTTTCTCAAGATTACTTTGGTTATTCGAGGTTTTTTGTATTTCCATACAAATTGTGAAATTCTTTGGTCTAGTTCTGTGAAAAATACCGTTGGTAGTTTGATAGGGATTGCATTGAATCTATAGACTGC
Organism: Dama dama; assembly: GCF_033118175.1. NCBI lineage: Eukaryota > Metazoa > Chordata > Mammalia > Artiodactyla > Cervidae > Dama > Dama dama. The sequence goes on from NC_083703.1 coordinate 55,797,371, forward strand.
TTTGGGTAGAATAGCCATTTTGACAATATTAATTCTTCCAATCCATGAACACGGTATGTTTCTCCATCTGTTTGTGTCCTCTTTGATTTCTTTCATCAGTGTTTTATAGTTTTCTATGTATAGGTCCTTTGTTTCTTTAGGTAGATATACTCCTAAGTATTTTATTCTTTTTGTTGGATTCATTTGAACCAGTCCTAATGAGATGGATGAAGCTGGAGCCCATTATACAGAGTGAAGTAAGCCAGAAAGATAAAGAACATTACAGCATACTAACACATATATATGGAATTTAGAAAGGTGATAACGATAACCCTATATGCAAAACAGAAAAAGAGACACAGAAATACAGAACAGACTTTTGAACTTTGTGGGAGAATGTGAGGGTGGGATATTTCAAAAGAACAGCATGTATACTATCTATGGTGAAACAGATCACCAGCCCAGGTGGGATGCATGAGACAAGTGCTCCGGCCTGGTGCACTGGGAAGACCCAGAGGAATCGGGTGGAGAGGGAGGTGGGAGGGGGGATCGGGATTGGGAATACATGTAAATCCATGGCTGATTCATATCAATGTATGACAAAACCCACTGGAAAAAAAAATAATAATAATAAAAATAAAAAAAAAAATAAAAAAAAGAAAAGAAAAGTGAAAGTGAAGTCGCTTAGTCATGTCTGACTCTTTGCGACCACATGGACTGCAGCCTGCCAGGCTCCTCCATCCATGGGAGTTTCCAGGCAAGAGTACTGGAGTGGGGTGCCATCGCCTTCTCTGGAAGAAGGGAGGGGTTTTCCAAGTTTCCTAATGCTTTTCAGTTCTTGTGATGGCTATGTGTTTGCATGTGTGTGTGCGTGCTGATAAATGTTAATCAGTCACTAAGGCATGTCTGACTCTGTGACAACATGGACGGCAGCATGGACTGCAGCATGCCAAGCTTCTCTGTCCTTCACTAACTGCTGGAGTTTGCTCAAACTCATGTCCATTGAGTCGGTGATGCCATTCAACCATCTCATCCTCTATAGACAGATTGATAGATACAGGTTAGATAAATAGATACACAAACATATATATAGTATATATATATTTATATACATATATAAATGTATATAAGACACATATGTGTGTGTTAATCACTCAGTTATGTTTGACTCTGTGACTTCGTGCATTGTAGCCCACCAGATTCCTCTGTCTAAGGAATTCTCCAGGCAAGAATACTGGAATGGGTTACCATTCCCTTCTCCAGATATAACACATAGATCATGTACATACACACACACAGATGTATGCATCTCTACTTGTTTCCCTGTGCCTTAACCATCAGCTCCTATTTCCCAGTGTGTGTCTCTAGCCCTGTGTTTCTTGCCTGAAACCAGGAGACCAGACGGCTTTATGTGGCTACAGCAGAATAGTCTCTAGATGAGGTTCCCGCACACTCTGATGGACTCTGAGGTTTCCATTTTGGATGCAGGTGGCCTCTGCTTCATTTTTAGTGTTTCTCTTATATCTGAAAGCCCCCCACAAGAGGAAGATTGACCTGCATCCCCTCCCTACCACCTCCTTAGCCCTGCCAAAATCCCTCCTTCAGAGCCCCGCGGACGTCTAAAGCCCTTTGCATGACCGTGCCTCACTACACACTTTCCTACGTGGCAAAGGCAGAACAGGAGAAGAGTCCTCTGCCCAAGTCTTCCTCACATTCTGCTTTCTTGCTTCTCTGGGGTCTGCAATTCTCCAGGGAAGAATTTACTGCCTGTTCAGTGTTTACTGCCTGGACATTAAAGGATTTGGGGTCTCTGCCAAGGGGACCACAGTGGAGTGCCTTTCTCCCTGTTCAGTGAACACGACCACATTTCAGGAATTTTATTCCCGCGGCGGCTGCCTTGGATGTGCTGAGTGTGAAGCCGAAACCTCAAAGCCAGCAAGAATTAAGTTGGCTTTGCTTTTCTTTATGACCAAATGGCCTATAAAATGTTAATGCATGGCTCCTAATTAACAGGGAGTCCTTAGGTGTGGGAGCTGCCTGAACACAGCCAGGCAGGGGCTCTGGGCTCTGCTACCCTCCCTATCCAATGCAGCCCTGGCCAGTCTCACAAACTCAATAGTTTGACCAGGAATGCAGTCATCAAATTTGGGACAGTTACTTATATCAAAGAACCAGCAGCAAGTACCATCTGGACATCTGTCATTTGTAGGTATTTTTCTAAGCTCTAAATATGAACTGTCCTGTTGACAGGTCTTCTTAAGGGCCCCTTATCAGAGTGGGGCTCCCCTGGTGGCTCAGAGGTTAAAGCACCTGCCTACAATGCGGGAAACCTGGGTTCGATCCCTGGGTCGGGAAGATCCCCTGGAGAAGTAAATGGCAACCCACTCCAGTATTCTTGCCTGGAGAATCCCATGGGCGGAGGAGCTTGGTAGGCTGCAGTCCACGGGGTCGCAAAGAGTTGGACACGACTGAGCAACTTCACTTCACTTCACTCCTTCATCAGAGTGGGTAGCCATCTCTAGTGAACATATCAGGAAGCTGGGGTTCAGAGAGCATAAGTTGCTAATAAGAGATGAGGCTTGAAACACAACATGTAGGGGACCCCAGCTGAGTAGAATGCCTGCTGGCAAAACTGTGTCCTTCTCACTGGCATGGAGCCTGTGGGGCAAGGAGTCTTGAGTCTCAGCCTCGGCATCTTGGACACTGGGGTCCCTGTTGGTGGTCTGAGGTTTCCTGGGCACTAGAGGCTGTTAAGCAGCATGCCTGGCCTCTACTCACATCCTTGCTGTCATGACAACCAACAATATCCCCAGACATTTGAGAGCAAAATCACCCCAGCTGAAAAATGGGGCCATAGAATCTTCAGAATCACTGCCCATGCTGTAAATTACTTACTCCCCACACCTCGAAACAGGAAAACAAAGACTTCCAACACTGACACAGGAAATGAGTCCTCTAAACCCAGGGCAAGATGAAAATCCATCATTCTCCATTGTGCCCAAAGATAAATTTCATTAATGTAGCCAAGTGAAAGAGAAGTTTTCATGTTTAGATGTTCCTAAAGTGACACATCCAAGGTTCTGACTCCTCTGTTGGAAGGTGAACTAGGACAGATCATAAATATTGCACTCTCATCAACTTTCACAGGCCAAGAGGAAAAAAAAAAAGAAGGCAAAGAAGGCAGAATTAACCAGAATTAAAAGCCAGGCTACAAGGGGAGTGATTAATTTGAACCGTATCCACTCTCAAGGCTGTGGAATAAAATCTGGCTTCCTGTGAAGACTGTGTTCTGTGGATCATCAGTACATTAAGATGGTTTATAAGGGAAATGGTTAGATAACAGTGTAGAAGTGAATTTACAGGCCAAAACTGCAGGCATTATGCAGTCTCCATGACCTGGCATCTTGCCAGAGACTCTGACATTAATTTTAATGGAAGAGGTGACTGTTAGTTAAGAGTCAGGCTGCCTCGGAGACACACAGTGGCCCGAGGTCCCAGGCCCTGGTACCTTTACACCACCCTTGAGATTCCCCCACCTTCTAACCAAGCTTGGCTTTAGTGGAGGAAGGATCAAATCTGTCATTTAATTCCACAGAATCTGTGCAGTTTCAAGTCAAACTCAGGAACTGGGGTGTGTGGGGCAAGAAAAGTAGGGGGGGTACTCAGGCAGGTGAGACCACCCCATCAGAGGTCAGAAACCAGAGGAGTAAAGAACCTGTTCTTCCTTACTTCAGGTTGGAACTGAGGAAAAGCAGGCTTCTGTCCCCAAAGTGGTAGGGGAGCAGGAAAGCCAGCTGTCAGTTCCCCCAAGGCCTAAGTCCAGCTGAGGCCCTCAGTCCAGCAGGACTTGGGCAGAATACACTGATTGTGCCTGTTGTGCTATAAGATTTCAAGGTTTCTTGAGTCCTCTGACCTTCTGCACCAGGTGAGAATAGAAAATTGGCCCCATTTCTCACCTTCTGAGTGTCACCCCTTCAGAGGGTGTCAGGTTATGTGCTGTGTTGTTCAGAAGAACTCAGAAGAGCAGAAAAAGGCAGAAAGTGAACATAATGTATGACAGGGAATTAACATATAGCATATATAAAGAGTTCCTGTGAATCAATAAGAAAAAACTGTTCCCCTGAATATATTCAAATAGTAACATAAATGGTCAATATCAGACATGGAACATTCAACCCTAGTGGTTATCAGAGAAATAAAAGCTAAAACAGAATACAATGCCTTAATTACCAGATGGCCAGAAATTCAAAGGGCTGGGAAGACAAGCATGGGAGGGGTAGCTCAGAAAGAGCTCACTGTGCATCCTTGGGAGCCATGTGAACAAGGGGACTCACTTTTAAAGAGGAATTATCAGAGTTTCTCACATCTTTAGATGTGTTGTCCACAATGCAGAAGGACATTGGTTGTAATAAAGGACAACACAGCAACAATCTAAATGTCATCAATAATAGATAAATTAGTGGGACCAACTCATGGGATATGCTGAAATTATTTTTTTTTAAATTGGGAAAATGATATGTTCTAAAGGTAAGTATTCCAACAAAAAAGAAGTTTAAAAAGCAAGTTGCAGAAATCTATGTATAATAAGTTCCATTTATCCTAGAGTAGGATGTACACAGGTTCATCTGTTTATGTAAATACATTGGAAAGAGGCCCCTGGTCACCTCTGTCAAACAGAGTGAGAGAGGAGGGGTGAACAGGGGCCCTTAGGGTTTGCTGGTTACTCACCCCATTGTCTGTGACAATGACAACATGTTATGAATGATTTGTGGGGTGGAGGAGAGAAGGGGGTAAAATTATGATGCAATAATTTTAAAAATTTACGATGGTGGATGGAAAGGGAATTTGTGGAATAGCACAGACTTCATTCAGCATCTGCTTTCTCTACCTCAGAGACCCACTCAAGTGACACTGAGGCTGCTTCAGCCACATTTAGAATTCAGTGTATTCACACAGAAGTGGGTGTTGGCTGGCAGGAAGGCCCACCCATGGTCTGCACAGCATCGCCTTCCTCTGGGACCTGAGCTTCTTTGGACTGGAACCTGGAAGAAATCGTCGCCCTTGCTGGAAAGCACCCTTCCTTGTTGTGACTCAGGTGGGGACAGTCACACGGCTCGTGACTCCTTCCGCAGCAGGTGGGTCTGCAGTCAGGGACGCAGTGTGTCCCTGGTTTCACTTCAGATCTGCTCAGCCTGGGGCAGATTCTGAGTCTTTCATGATTCAGTCTCCGATTTGTACAATGTTTCCTTTCAACATTATCTTTCGAAAATAAAGAAAAGCAACATGTTCATGGAATAGTAATTCCAAGGGAAGCTTGGGCTTCCAATTCCATAGCATTCTCATGAGACCACAAGGTTTACTTGCCTAAAACTGAGCCTGTCCCTTGAGGCCACATGCAGGGGATGGCTCCAGAGTTGAGGGCCGAGGTGCATTAGCCGCAGCGCCTGACTCATGCACCCGGCCAGGGTCTCCACCAACCTCGGGAGTAGAGGAGTAGGAAGAACAGACCACAGCTGTTCAGGGTCAGAAGTCTGATCCCGCCATAGGCTCCTGGTTGCACTGGTGGGTGCGGCCAGGTCCCTTCCCTTTCCTACATGGCTGTCCCCAACCTGGCCAGGGGCGAGATCTGGGCAGGGGCTTCTCTGGTTCACAACACTGAGGTGTGCTTGTGGCCAGGCTGCCCATTCGGAGTGCAGGGCCGCCTGCTCTGGGCTTAGAGGGGCTGGGCGCTGGGCAGATGACCCCAACCTGGCTGCCATTGGTCTCTTGGAGTAAGTGCCTGGTCTCCCTCTTTTCAGCTCATGCTTAATTTCCTAGAGGGTCTCTATTGTAGACAGATGGGTAAGACTTTCTTTGTAAGCTGTTTATAGATGTAACTGTTGCTAATCTTCAAAACAACCGGGGCTCACCCCTGAGCTCCTGAAATGGAAAGTGGCTCTGGGGGTCGCTGACCCCGCCAGCCCCCCGACCAGAGTGTGTTTGCATCTGCCCCTAGCCTAGCAACCATGCTCAGCTGGCAGAAGAGGTAGAAGACGGTGGAAAACTACTCTGCTTGCCTCTACTCAAGGTTGCTTGGAAGGTTTTTCCTCACCGACCTTGTAAATTAACTGGCTCACACTTCAAGTGGCTATTTTTTCCCCAGGATTCAGTTCACAGCAAACATGAGCCGGTGCTCCAGAGGGTAACTCCCTGGAGTTACCAGTCATCAGAGCAGATACAGCACATCTCACCCACAGAGGGGACGGGGACGAACCTGGGTTACATTCTGCCTTCCACCTTGAACCATCAACCCCTCCTGGTACACAGCAACCACTGGTCAGAGTGGACAGGGTGCTCTTGGAGACCAGCAGGTCCCCCACAACTGCTCGTGTTGATGACGACCTGTCCTCTAGATCCCAGGCTGGTTCCAGAGATCGGGTCTATGACCTGTCTCTAGAGTACCTAGAGAAGCACTCAAACCACAACAGAAGGTAAGTTCCCAGAACAAAGTCCTGGACAACATGGCTACACAGCATAAAACAAGACAGGAAGCACAATACATTACTGGGTGATCGGACAAAGCAAGGCCACCCTTCCGCTCTCATTAGCCAGAGAAGCCCTGGACAGCCAAGAAAGGACCCAGGCTGTATCCTTCACAGAGGTGGAGGCTTGTGGGGCATCTTTAGGTTTTTTATTAAAAAAAAATGTAGTTGCCTTAAAACACTCAAAACAGAGCTACCATATGATCCAGCAATCCCACTCCTGGGCATATACCTGGAGAAAACCATAATTAGAAAAGATACATCCATCCTAATGTTCATAGCAGCACTATTTACAATAGCTAAGACACGGAAGCAACCTAAATGTCCATTGACAGAGGACTGGATAAAGAAGATGTGGTACATATATACAAAGGAATATTATATTCATTCCAGAAAAAAGAATGAAATAATGCCATTTGCAGCAACATGAATGGACCTAGAGATGATGAGACTAAGTCAGACAGAAAAAGACAAAGACTTACGATATCACTTATGTGTGGCATCTAAAAAACATGATACAAATGAACTTATACACAGAATAGAAACAGACCCACTGACAGAGAAAACAAACTTATGGTTAACAAAGGGGAAAGAGGGGGGAGGAGAGATAAATTAGGAGTTTGGAATTAACATACACACTATTAAATATAAAATAGATAAACAACAAGGACCTACTGTATAGCACAGGAACTGTACTCAGTATTTTTAATAACCTGTAATGGAAAAGAATCCAAAAAAGAATATAATATATATATGTATAAATATATAATATATAGAGAGACAGAGATGCTATACACCTGAAACTAATCCAGCATTGTAAATCAACTAAATTTCAATAAAAATTTTAGTTTGAAAACAAAAAGCAAAAACTAGGAGTTTCTAGAAACCCTGTGTTAATTATATTTAAAAATCCAAGCAGTTTTCTCTTCCTTACAGGAAATGAGGAGCAGTTATTAGCTGTCATTGGATTACTTATTTCAAAGCCAGGAAGAAAGTCACTTCTGAAATGAAAAATCATATTTCCAGAAGTCTTATATATTTTCACTTCACACCTGTCAGTCCTGCTGAGGAGCCATAACCTCCAAGGCATTTGGAGATACTCAGCCAAATTGTCAAAAGAAAAGACCACCAACTGTAAACTGATTCTGGATTATGTAACCAAAGGAAGAAAAAGAAAATTGAATAGAATAATGACGATACTCTCATTGGAAATTCAGTTTTAAGGTTAGAGAAAGTTGGGGCAGAAATCAGTCTCCCTCATTTTTGCTAAAGAGAATTCTTCGAGGTGGCTATTGTTTAACTGGTCCGAAGGGCAAATGATGTCTTCATGTCTCCTTACTCTGTCACTTTAAATGTGGACATTTTTACTACTACAGTGAGAAAATAGCCCAGTGGGCATCATCATGTTACTTGTACCTGGGTTCACTTGTACTCCACAGAACAAAGTTTTCTCTGATAAACACAATTGTGGGTTTCTGGAATTTTCTTCAGTCATGGAAAGGGCTAACCCTAATTTTACAAAATTGCTATTCACTATGGTGGGAAAGACTTGACAGTCCCAGGATAAAGTCAGTAATTCCAATGCTCACCTTCACATACCCCAAGACATACCCTGGTCGGCCATGTCAGCTGGAGCTGGGGAGGCTGATGTCTTGATCCAAACCGAGAAAGCAAAGCCTACCCACTCAAGACAAAGGCCGTCTATCCAAGACAAAGAGAAGTGAGCTGACATTTCACAAGCACTCAAGCTGGGTGTATTTTGCTTTGTTAAGTGTCTGTGATTCCTGACTTACCTGAATGGGGTACATCTAGGTGTGTGATGAGCGGCAACAACCTTCAGAGAATCTCTTGGCCTTCATTACAGGGGAAACCAAAAGGTCTAATTCATTATAAATAACACGGACAGCTGCCATTAATGATTCCTTCTGTGATTTGTCATAGATATTTATATTTAGTCATCACAGGAAGAATCGTGGGAGGTCCATATCCTGCTACTTTTTTTCCCCTTTGGTAAAGCATGAAGTAGGAAAAATGTGTTGACTCCTTTTCCCTTTAAGCAAAATCTAAGTAAGAACATTTAGAATAATCTAAGACAAAAAGTTCTTCTAACACGATCACAGGCTTGTTGCTAAACACAGGTCAGCCACCACACACAGACCACAAGGAACTAACAGGACACGTCCACGGAGCACTCTTGCTTGGTGCGTGCCAGGTCAAGCACAGCTGGGAAATGGTTCTTTTAAATCAAAGGTAAGGTCTTGGCTACACAGGGCATGAAGCACAAGGCTGACCTCATGAAGGTCGAGTTCTAATAACCAGACGAGTTGGGGGGTGCTGTGAGGTCAGGATCTACATGGGGTCCTGGAGATGAAGAACCCACAGGCTGGTGAGGGGACAGAGGAAACCAAGGTAAAGGATCATGTGATGTGTGGCTGATTAGGTGCACGTGCCAATCGGTAGGGAACAGGAAAAGCAGGTGGACTGCCCCGTGGGTGTGTGATGGGGATGAGGGGACAGACAGGCCGCCACCTGGATATGGAACCAGAGGAACTTTCATCCTGTCCTGAGGCACACCCCACAGCCTCTCTCCTGCAGTATGCATAGCGGCAATACTGGTTCCCCCTGACTCCTACTCCACTCCTGCTCCCATAACCCACTGTCCACACATAGCCCCTGGTAAAGACCCTCCAAAGCCTTCCCACTTGCTTAGAATGGAACCCAGGCTCCACACCATGGCCCCAACCTCTCTACCCACAAACCATCTCCTTTCCTGACCCACTGTGCCCCAGACACAGGACCTTCTTGTCCCTTTAGGATTTCCCATCCATCCCTGTCTTAGTTCCTCTGCCCTTGCTGTCCCCTCTTCCAGAAACAGCCCCACGGCTTGACTGAATCCACTCCCACTCCTGCCCAAGAGCCCAAAGCAAGCACTCAATCTGAGGCAGCAGGCAGTTTCAGTCACACCGCCTGCTCTGCTTCCTTCATCATGCCCTCCTGCATGAAATCACCTTGCTCAGGTACTTCCTGGTGTCATGATCCCCACGAGGGAAGGAGAATTTAAAGCTGAAATGCCCAGGGAAGTAATGGGTCCAGAGCAGGTGCCTGAAAATGTACTGGGTGGAAACAGTACCTTGGACAGCACCCCGGACAGCAGTCCACACAGTTCCTGTCCTTCAGGCAAGCAGGGCATCCATTTGCCCAGCACAGAGCCTGTGACTCAAAGCACAGAGTCTCCTCCTGAGGACTGGGTGGTACATGGGCCTTAAACATCCTTTCCTGCTTCCACTTAGGTGCTGAGCACACGGACACCTACCAAACTCTCTCTTCTCCCAACTGCAGTTAAAGGTGCCAGTGAACCTGACAGTTTACTCCACACTTGCTCAGTTGGATAAGATGAATAAGTGATCAGCAGTGTCCCAGTTAGGCTGCCTTCTGTGGTTATTATAGATTCGACACCCAGGCATCCCACAGAGGCACGGCTCCTTCATCAATGCGGGCTTCTTTTAGCCCACGCTATATTAAGCTGAGTAAAAATTAAACACTGACTGTTCAATGAAACATTATATTCCCAATGAAACTTGGCTAGTTAATTACAGGGACTAACACTGCTTTTAAGAACAGGAGGATTTGGATTTCACTGTGCTCATAATTGCTCGGGGGTGTCACATGAAGTTTCAGAGCTACTCCAGGTAAGGAATTACGGAAGAAATGGCATGCTATCCATCTCCATTTCACTGGGGGAGAAATAGCACTTTTATAGATGAACATATCTAACGAATATGTCAACAATGAGGGAAACAAACTAGAACTGGCACCAAATGCTCATACCAATCTACTCATGTTTCTCTTTAGGAGAATGCTCTTGGGAGAATTCAGTCATTTACCAGAAGAGACAGCTAGGAATTAAGTGAAAGCATTTTTGCCCCTAACATTATCAGAGCATAAGGACTCTTACCTTAGATCCTTGCTACAGTTTCACTCATCACATCACAGAATGGAGTATCATAATGGGTCCTGAACCCCAATCCTACAGACAACTGGTGAAAGCATGAAATTACATTGTTTCAAAGGAGATATACCCAGTACCTCAGAATCCAGTGATTCATTGTTATATAGTTCTGCTGATTTTTGTCCCTTTATAGAGTGACTTCATATAGTCAACTTTAAACTTAGGAAAATCTTATTTTGAGTGTGTGTCTATGAATTTTTGCTGGCATTATAGTTCTCATCAAAAATTAAAATATTAAAGTTGAATAGAAGACACTGAAAAATAAGGACTGAGCTGAAATTTATAAGGAAAAATTAACATAGGAAATGTCAAAATGGATAGAATTTTGTAAATTAGTAAGTACCAGGGAAAAGCAACTCCTTGCTTCTTAAGGAATAGGTAGGTCAACCTCTGGCTATCTTGTCACCGGGAAAAATGGCAAACCTAGAAAACAAAGATACTTGAGGGCGTCCATAAGAAAGGAACAGATGTTTCAATGAGTTACCTCTCGCTGTTTCCATCTTACCACTTCGTGTATATAGTATTTTATTGAAAATTACCTCAAATCCCTTTCAAATGTGGATAAAGAGAATAAAGACAAACAAATAAACATGGAAAACCCAACAGAGTAGCTAAGCAATTTCCAAACACATGAACTGAGGGCATATGAATATTCTTGCTCATGTGATCCTGGTGGGAGAGAAGACTTAGAGCAGGTCCCTTCCAAGAAAAGCAGAAAAATAGACACCAAGAGGGAGGTGTCCATGTCAGCACTGGCCAGCACTGTCCTCTGACCCCATGAGGGCAGCATGACCTGCCTCCTTCTCTCCATCAGGCACCACTGTGCCTCACACTGAACACTCCCAGAAAACTTCCAGGAAGACCTCGGTACATGTCAAGATCTGTCATGTTTCTAAGGTTTGTCCAGAATTCTCCTTCCTCTGGAATGTGCCTTCTTCATCCTTCACTGAGATACAGTCCTTCAGGTCTAAGTCAAGTCAACTTCTTAGGGAGTCTCTCACTGTTTATTTGCTTTTTATCTCAGCCCTACTGTGTCCATCTTACAAATGTGAGAGTTGGACCGTAAAAAAGGCAGAATGCTGAAAAACTGATGCTTTTGAGCTGTGGTGCTGGAAAAGACTCTTGAGAGTCCCTTGGAAAACAGGGAGATCAAACCAGTTAATCCTAAAGGAATCAACCTTGAATACTTGCTGGAAGGACTGATGCTAAAGCTGAAGCTCCAATACTTTGGTCACCTCATGCAAACAGCTGAATCATTGGAAAAGACCCTGATGCTGGGAAAGATTAAAGGCAGAAGAAGACGAGGGTGACAGAAGAGGAGATGGTTGGATGGCATCACTGATTCAATGGACATGAACTTGGGCAAACTCCGAGAGATGGTGAGAGACAGGGAGGCCTAGACAGGGAGGCTGTAGTCCATAGGGTCGCAGAGTCAGACGTGACTTGGTGATGAACAACAACAATAGTGTCCAGCAGACGTGACTGGCTGTCATCACCGTGATGGGCACTCTGCTCTATGGCGCTGACACAGCGACCCACGCCACCTTGGACCTCAGAGCCTGACAGTTATGCATCAAAAATTCTATCCATTTATAACATGAGCTTTGAAAAATGCTTTGAAGAAAAGCACAGGTGCCTGAAGAGCAACAAACATTCTCAGCCAGGATTCCAAAATAAAGAAGTCACTAAGCCAACCCACAATAGTGTTTTTGAGCAAGACCTTTCCAGAAGTCACTGAGAGCCTGTGGTCATCTGTTACTGCAGTCATAACTTACCGATGCTGACTGATTCCAGAAACATGGAAGGTTTTTCTGCTGGAACACAGGGGAGGGAGGAACAAGCTGACAGGGGAACAATTACATGAGCTCTTGCTGGACTCTTATCCACAGACACAGACCTAGTCCTCTAAACATATCCCAACTGCGGGTTGAGATCTGTCTGGGTTCCCACATGGAGACACAACGTATACACACGCCTGCACATATATATCCCCACGGAAACGTTCAAAAATTCTAGCTAAACATTGTTCTTTTTATGTTCTTGGCTCCCAGCCAAGCTTCTGATATAATCTGAATGGAAATTATTTTTTGGCAAGGACTATGAACCTGAAGTTCCTTTTACCTTAATTCATAATCATTTCACATCTCATTTTCTGGCCCAGAACAGATATTCATCTACTCAGGTCGACATGACGTTGGCTGAGTGAAAAAAAACTCTTCAGGAACATAACAAATTCCACGAGAGGTATGAGCAGATGCCCGCTTCCTAGGTTACAGCACAAAGAGCATCCTCCACCTTCCCCAGAAAGTGGAGTTCGGAGATGACACCATGAGGCACTCAAAGTCCTGTGGATGGATAACCATGGAAACACCTCCAGAAGTCAGGCAGAGCAGACTTTTCCTAATGGTGAGGTCATTTGTGAGGGTCAGAGGAAAGGTACTATTGACAGGCCATGGTTGGATGACTTCAAATATTTAGGATTCTTCAACTTCTTTGTGTTACTTTTTTTTTTTTTTCAAAGGCTAAATTGTATAGTTGAGTGAATTTCATTTGAGATGCCACCTTTACGTGTGGCCAGAATTGCTATGCAGAATTTTAAAATAGAGCACTTTCCATTTGTGACTCCATCTGGTGTCCCTAATCCGGCTCCTGCAGCCTCAGTGATATGTGGGAAGCCACTGCTGAGTCAATAAGATAACCAGGGAAGTGGTCGTGCAGGGGGTGTCCACATTCGCTGTCCACCTTCCTCTGCCATTACAGAATAGATGGTCTCAATTATGCAGCTGGGTCTTTACAACCTATGCTCTTCCAGGAAGTTCAAGCTCGCCATTCTTCAGACCAACTGCCAGAGATGCAGGACCCTCTCACAGTGTCACTCAAGCCAGCAGGCCTCTCAGACAGTGGCCTGTGCATTTCTAAAGAGTTTTATGAGCTCTAGACCTTGGATTAAACACCTAGGCTTCAGCATCTCCCCGCTGTCCACTAATCCTTATGCACCAAAATGGGTCATAAAAATGTGACAAACAGATGCATCTACAAGACCCTTCATCAGTCACTTCCACTGATGCAGCTTCCTATTTGTAGCATGTGGCAATTAACCAACAAATGTGTTTACCATCTTAGAAGAAGGAGCTCTGGCTGAGGAATCACATTATTTACCCATCTTCTCACTGCTAGTTTCCAAGATGGCCAAGAGTCAAGATGCCCATCTCCTTCCTCAATTACAGCTTGTCTTAAATAAAGATGTACACACATCAAGTGAATGAAGCTATGTAATCTTTTCCAGAAATTTCCATCAAACCAAGGGAATGCTGTGTGTGGGCAGCTTCACAATTCCCAAATTTGGTCACTGCTGGCCACATAGTTTGCTTTGTCACTGGAGTCCTTTATTCTCCCCCTGAGTTTATATAGCTGAATCAAAAGTTCCATAGTAGCAATAACAATGACCAACATTTATTGAGATCAAGCCATGGACTGAATTTTGTGTTGAGCACTCACTTCACCTCTGTTTGAAGCACAGCCAAGGGCAATACTTCTGCCACATGATTTCTGCCTTGGAAATAGTGGAAGGCATACAGAACAGCAACAGAGTCACACGCTGGGATGCACCTGCCCAGTGCTCATTGTCTAGCACTCTAAGCCGGGCAGCGGCTAGCTGCGGCACCCAGGATTGTGCCTGTTGAGATAAGGCCTGGGGTTTCATCCTCACGTCGGAGGGAATCAGGCCCCACCTCTTCAATGGAAAGGTTACTCTTAATTCCACAGGGGACACAAGGATGCATCTTAGAGTTTGAATTCTAAAGTTGTGATGTGTCCGGCCAATAGGCTCTGTGCTGGGCAAATGCCCCATGTGGTGGTCAATGTCACGATATTTGGGGCTTTGCAGGGAAACAAAATCAAATGCAGACCCAAAGGGCTGAGAAAGGACCATTTATTTTAACAGCATGCTCTAAATTCTTGACCCGGAGATTACTTTAGAAGGAATAATTCTAATACGAGTCATTGTACAATCTGATCTAGAAAATTCAAAACACCCTCCCTTTGGCAAGATCCCTGACAGATGGATGCCTTGCCTGTGTTTGTCCACCCAAGGTGGTGCCTCCCTTATGCAGCAAGCAGAGGGGATGCTGGTTGGTGGCCACTGCTGGAGGCTCCAGCCATGGGTAACACACCCATATGTTCATGGACACCATCTCCTCGATGCCCCACTGGCTTCATGACCTCGGGATCAGAACAAGTTTCCTTCCTCACCCACCTGTCATCTCCGAATGGGTGACCTCCATTCCTTCCCTACCCATGGACCCTCTTGCTGGGATTACCCGTATAGTTAAATGGTTATTTTCTACTCTCTCATTTGATTTAAGGTTTTAAATGATGGGATTACACTTACCTGGGTTTTTAAATTATGGCAAAGAGGCTTTCTGGGAATTATGACTTCTTAATTAACTCATCTTCTTAAACTCAGAATACTCTTTATATTCATAAAATGAACTCGGAAGCAATGAGATGGCATTTAAAATGTGCAAGTAACTAACTCTTTAAGAGAGTGACTAATTCAGAGGGCTTCTCCCTTCAAACATTCTAAATTGGTTGCTCTATATGGGGTTCCGAATTCACTCCTCTGATCTGAGCCTGGGGAGGGTACCTTCTCAAATTCTCAGAGATAATGAATTCGTGCAAGGTATCTGATGTCCAGCTGTGCCTGGGAGGGGAAGGAGCTGCAAGAATACCAGAGTGTCCACGTCACAGGTCTGGGAAAGGCAAGGAGCAGGCAGAAGACGTGTGTCACGACCTGTCTCGAAATCCTCTACGAAGTCCTGTAATGTCTTTTGTGCACTCAGCACACCCCAATTTTCAACTAGACCCAAGAACTCTACCTCTTCTGAAGTTCTGATGTTCTAAAACAATTATGTAGAATCCCTTCAAGTACACAACATGACCAAAAGTGTTTATTTAACTATGAAAGAACTCATAACCTACAAAAAATAATCACACACACACACACCACCTAAATTTAACAAACAAAAGCATTCGCATTGGCTATTTAAAAAAAAAAAAATTTGGCTGCACCGCATGTGGGATGCTACTTCCTCAACCAAGGATCTAATCCTGCCTCCTGCAGGGGAAACATGGAGTCCTAACCACTGGACAACCAGGGAAGTCCTGACCATGTTGGCTTGTAATCTTTGGGACATTCACATGTTACAGTGGAAGCCCTCATTGCCCACCCTCTTGCGTCCTGTCTCCACCTTCATATCAGTTAACACTGCTTGAAATTTTGTTGGTATGTTGACTTTCTTCATGTTTATGCTTTCATTCCATATGAAAATACAGTATTTGAGGGCAATCTGAAACATCACATTAATGATACCATTTACTCAATATCACTGCAATTTTTGTGTACATTATGTTAGAGATTTATCCATGGATTTAAATATATAGAGAAATAGTTCATCATAGAATTACACTGAATATGCCACATTTATTCGCCTATCATTGGACTTTTTGGCTTTGTTTTTGCCATTATGAATGTTTTGACAGCAATGTTCTTGTGCATTTTCCTTGGGGACATGTTCAAGAATGTGTCTGGGGGATATATATAGAGACAGTAAATTCACTTAAGGACATCCACAAACATAAAATGAAGGACAGGATTTTCTCTAAAATTTTCTAAGATAATGCTATCTTGGTCCTAAGGATTGTTAAACAATTGAAAAATAAACACTTTTCAGAGAGACATTAGTATAATAATGACATCCCTATCAATTCCATCTTAAGTCTTAGTATTGGGAAAGTGCTTGACATTATTGTTGAAATTAAAGAATAACAGTTGATCAGGGACCATTGAGGATGAAGGGTCAGGTCTACTCTTAGAGAACAGGGCAGTCAATCTTGGGTCAGAGGGCCAGAGAGAGAGAAGAGGGGCGAGGGTTTGGGTAAAAGAAATGGTGACAGCCCCGTTCTATAGCCCAGCTGCCTGCCTGCTGGTTCTCTGATTCTCCTTCTCTAGAGAACACGTCTTCATGGTGAGAAAACCAGCCTGCCTCATCCTCCCACCCCCATTCTCGCCCAAGCCTTATTTACAATTGCTCAATCTGCCAAGACAGAATGTTCTCCTTTGAAATGTTTAGTTGCAGGAAAAGCCTTTTTGCTGGTTCTAAACCCCTGGTTTTCTTCTCCTCAGCATTTCCTCCACCTCCCTTCTAGAAGTATTTGATAATGAGCTTCTTCAAGTGCTTTGAAGTGACATCTGTAGAAAAGGAACAGTTGAGCCAGGGTCAGCAAAATGGCTGACATTTCTCTCCTGGGTCAGACCAAAAAGGCAAACCCAGCCTCATGATTTTCTTGGGAATGGCTAGAGGTGATGCTATGGGAACAGCTAGAAATGATTCTCTGGGAACAGCTAGAAGTGATTCCATAGGTTCAAATCTCTCCCCCTCCCTGGATTCTCTGTAAGCCCACAGCCCTGCTGCCCAGCCCTGGGACTAGAACCTTGCCAGAGACCTCAGTGAGGAGTAAGAGTCCTTGGGTATCTGCCCAGTTAATAAGAAGACTGTAAATGCTATCATGAAATAAGTAAACTAATTAATAACCCCCTGCTGTTTGAGAAAACTAAAAACTCCGGGGCAGAAATTCACACATTTCAAAATTACTAGGAGAAGGAAGGAAGGAAGCGCCATTTCTATTTTCATAGCAGTGCGACTCAGTAGTGTGGCACCATTCTGAAAGCAGGAAAAGCAAGCACAGTAAAGAAAAAAACCTCAGCACCAAGACAGAGAAATCTTAAAGATGACAAAGGTCACACAACGGGATGCCAAACTTCCAAATGGCGAGGGCAAGGCAGCCCGGGTGTGGGTGTATGAGCGGTGTGAGTGTGCAAGTGGACATCCTCAGGGAGAAGGCTTTGAAAACAAACCACCTAGACTCCTGAATGTGAACATTGGAGAACTTTAAGGACTCGACCCAGAGTGTATCTGCCCAGGGCCATCATCAGCAGTATCATCATCATCCTCTCTTCCTTATCATCATCATCATCATCATCCTTATCCTTATCATCAGCGGCATCACTATTAATATCAGTCCTCTATTATTATTATCTCCATCATCTTCTTTATCATCATCACCATTTTCATCATTATCACCACCATCATCACTGTCATCATCATTGTTAACTTCATCATCTCACTACCATTATTTTCTTCATCTTCATCAACACTATCATCCTCATCATCTTCACCATCCTCATCATCTTCTTCTTCTTCCTCATCGCTACCTGCATCATTGTCATCATCACGTGACAATGCACTCTGCCAGCCACATTCAAGAATATAACCCCTACTTTACAGTAAAGCCCCTGCCACTCAGAGAGAAACAGTAACGTCTGGGTCAAGGGGCCGAGAAGCAGAGTCAGGATTCCAGCCTGGACCTGTTTTTCTCGAGCTCTTGCCACAAGACTCGTGGGGAGAAGGACCATGGTTTGTCCCAATCAGCCAGACTGAGGCTGAAATCTAACTGCCACCCAGAGCACCTGTCCTCACTGCCCTGTGTGAGGGGATGTGTTTCTATACTGGGTGTTGTTTCCATGAAGAGAGGCAGGGAAGGAAGAGAGACTCATCCCTGGAAAGTCCAGTGCAGGGAGGAGGGCAGACAGAAATACCCCAGGCCCACAGGGCTGGAATTCTCAAGGACTGATTCCCATCTGATTCTCAAGGACTTGGGCCACCTGTCCTCTGCAGAGAGGACTGGAAATTCTAAGTAACAACCCGCTCCATTTCAATTAAAAAGAAGCTGGTCCCTACACACACAGAGGGCTGGATGTGGTAGGCACTGGCTTACTTCCAATAAACACATAGCGATGACCTACTGTGGGCACAGGATTGGCACTGACCAAAGGAGAATGAAGGGCTTCCCAGGAGGTACAGTGCTAAAGAGCCCGCCTGCCAATTCTGGAGACTTAAAGAGATGCAGGTTTGATCCCTAGGTTGAGAAGATCCCCTGGAGGAGGGCATGACAACCCACTCCAATATTCTTGCCTGGAGAATCCCATGGACAGAGGAGCCTGGTGGGCTACAGTGCATTGGGTTGCAAAGAGTCGGACACAACTGAAGCGACTTAGCATAACACATGCAAGGGAGAATGAAAGGGGCCCACAAAAGGCCTTGCTGGAAGAGAACAAAAAACAAATGGAGAGAAGACTGGTCAGTGTGCTGGGGACCAGGTCCTAGGAGGTAACATGACAGGAGAATCACTGAAACATTCTGAACTACAGTGATGCTACTGATGGAGAAGGAGTTAGCAACCTCACTGTGTACCATGTTTATACATACCATCTGACTTCATCCTTGAAATGACTCTTGAGTCAGGCAGGGCTGCTCTTACCCCAATGTACAGATGAGAACACCAGGCTGAGTGAGCAACTCTTAGCACAGTCACTCTGTAAACATCCCCGGCAGCCGGATCAGAAGGTAACCACCCTGCACAGCTCACTCCCCAGCCGCCACCGGGACCACACCCTGCTCTGTGGCTCCTGGCCAGGGCAATGCCCTGTGAGATCTACTGTAGTCTCTGCCTGGATGATCTCCATGCAGGGAGCTCTTCAAGTCTGCCCAGGTTGTGCTAGTGGTAAAGAACCCGCCTGCCAATGCAGCAGATGCAAGAAATGCAGGGTCAGTCCCTGGGTCGGGAAGATCCCCTGGAGGAGGAAATGGTGACCCAATCCAGTATTCTTGCCTGGAGAATTCCATGTACAAAGGAGCCTGGGGGGGGCGGGGTATAGTCCATGGAGCTGCAAAGAGTCGGACATGACTCAAGTGACTTAGCATGCACGCATGCATGCACAATATATGGACCCCATCTTGGTGTGAATTTAATGCAGATTCTCTCACAGGAATCTGATCCTGGATGTTCAGGAACAATCGTTGGTGTAATTAGGGTCCTGCCACGACCACCTCTGCACAGACAGACCCACTCGCCTGGCTGAGTAACCAGCAAGCGGGCATCCACACCAGGTGTGCAGTATCTACGGTGAAATAATCACACTTTGAGCATCACAAAAAGGTGCAATTAGATGCTTTAAATAGCAGATCCATGTGTCCCGAATCTCTAAAAGCTTCATGTGTGGCTCATTCCTAAATTTTTGAACAAAGTGAATATAATTACCTCCTATGTCCCTTGGACCACAAACACTGTGACGTTGTTACATGGAAGAGGAAACCGCTGATCTGGACCCGGCTCCTCTGTCCTCTTGGACTGGGCAGGGAAGGACAGAATCAGTGCAGACACTGGACATTGGTCCAGGTCCCCACACCCATCTCTGCAGGGCTGCCTGTCCGGCACCCGATAGAGCCACCACGTTACCAGGAGCTGTGGGATGTCTTCTCTCATGAGCCTCCTGTAGCATCATTAGAGCTGCCATCGTGCTTGTGAATAAGACGCACAATGCCTCTCACATCTGTTGCGGGGACACTGAGATCTGAATGGTGACTGAAGCTCCGCCAGTTCTTTGCAGTAGCTTCCACCAGGGAGGGGGTCTGGGGGCTTCGTCTTGGCAAGTGAGAAGGAATGTCCTCGCTCTCTTTCTAGGGTTCTTTGTTGGGAGTTGCACACTGTCTGGTCCTTCACCCAGGAGGTGGGTCTCACTCCCATCCCATGGGGCAAGCCCCAGTGGGTGGCCTTTGTCCCATAACCATTTGGGGTTTCAGAGCCCCTGATAAGACCAGACAGGGAACTCCAGGGGATGAGGCTTCTGCTCAGCGCCTGCTCATCCAGGGAGGTCTGAGCACTTACTATGTGCCAGGCATGGGCACAGAGCAAAACGCTGCCTCTTGACCACAGAGCATCTTGTCTCATGGAGGAAAACAGACAACAAACAAACGAAGAGGAGCAGTGGGTTCAGAGCCTGTGAGTGCTGTGAAGATGCAGGAAAGGCACAGCACAGAGAAAGCGGGAGTGAGTGAGGGGCTGAGGACCACCCGCTTCAGACCTCAGGTCCATACTGGGGACACGGGAGCTCAGGAGAGGGCACTGCAGGCCTGAGAGGTGAATGAGCCTGGGCACACGGGGACCTGCATAATTGCTAGTGTGGTGGCTCCCTGTGTGGTTGGGGGGGGACGGTCAGGAAGGGCAGGACAGGTAGCGTAGTGGAGGAGGGTTGCGTGGAGACAGGAAACTGATGCTCTGGGGCCATGAGAGGTCCCCAAGTCGCAGGAGCCACCTCTGCCCCTGTGACCTGCTGGGGGACAGAGCTATCGACTCTTGAGTTGGTTGAGCCCTTTCCTAAATAGCCCAGGACTTTTAGGACATTTAGACTGGGACACAGGGTTGCAGACACAGGCTGAGGGAACACAGTGCTGGGTGTTGGGCAGCGAGGACAGAGAGGGTGCAAAAGTGTGTGGGTGTCCCAAGGGGAGAGACAGAGAAAAGGGCTGAGGTAGTTCACCCACCTGCAGGCTGGAGTTTCACCCTCATAACCAGTGAGGCAAGTCCTTCCCACCTGGGGAATCCACAGTCACGTTCACAAATGGAGTGGCCAGTGGGTAGTCCTCTCCCAACCTGGGACTGGCCACAGAAAATGGGACCCCAGGTCCTGGCTACTCAGGAAGAAAGAACTGGAAGGGGGCTCCATCCAATAGGAAGAGAATGCAATCCTAAACCTCTAGTGCCATGTTAGAAAAGTAAAAATAGAGATGAAGTTGATTTCCCTAATGCTTTATTTAATCCAATACAGCTGAAGGAGGAAACAGAAGAGGCTCTGTCTTGAAAGCAGGACTCCATCTTGGGCTGGACTGTGGACTTTGAGCTATATGCCCCGTATCTATGGAAATGACATACCAACTGGAAAAGCAGGCCCCTGGAAGGAAGAGCCCCAGGGCTCATACCTAGACTCTCCATCACCTAAAAGAATACCCTAATTATCTATGTAACTGAACAGAATCATACATTCTATTATGCTTATTGGGGTATGACCACAGGCCTACTGATAATTGTCCACTGTTAACTACCTAGGCTTAAGGCATATGATCGTTGGTTAACTTTGATTGTATCTTTCTTTTTCCTTTGTTCAGACTAATTTCAGGGAAACTTACACACTTAGGGTATATAAGGTTTTCACAAAAACTGGTCGGGGTCCTTGGCTAAGAGGAGACCCTGCCTTGGGCCTGCCAGTGTAATAAACTGCACTCCACTATCTGCATTGTCCTTCTGGGTGAGTTTGTTTCCTGGAACACATGGCTACAGCACAGCAAAAAAAAATATTAGTTTATACACACACACTGCACAAAAGGTTATTAGTGGGAGCCGTGTGGGCTCTTCCATGCAACAACTCAGGAATCCAGTGTCTTCTACACTTGCCTCTCCACCCCTCCCTGCATTACCCAGCCTCTCTGGGCCTCAGAAGCACTGTGTTCTGAGTGGTAATGCTGGAGCTGCATGGAACATGCCCTCACAGCAGGTCTCCCAGAGAGCCCAGAGCTGGATTTCGAGCCACTCTGCCACAGGCACCATAAACTCTCTATTACTGGCCTGAAATGTCAACCGGGGACTTGGGCACAGGTGTGTGGAAGCCATGGAAGGAAGACAGCTCTGCTCACCACTTCACCCAGAGCAGCCTTGCATTCCCCTTCTACAGCACGGCCCTTGGGGCCCTGGGCCTCCTCCACCCTCCACCACCTGGACACACACTGGTCCCTGGCATGGCCCCTGCACTGAAAAACTTCTCAGAGCCTGGCCACCTGGTGACCTGTGTGGTACACAGCACCTGCAGGGTCTCAGTAAACCAGAGCATGAGCCCTCCTTAGAGCCCATGCCCCTGCAACACCCGAATGGAGGAGGCCAGCTTGGGATTTGCCAAATGTCCAGGAAAGAGAAACTCACCACCCCACCTCCCAGCCCGGCCGAGGTGTGTGTGTGACTGGAGCGTCTGTTGCACCTACTTTTGCCTCTTTTCTTTACAAGAGTTGCTGAAATGCATCTAAAAATAACTCCTTGCTCTCAAAAGGCCAAGCTGGCAGTGGACACCCAGGTAGCTTCTTCAGAGGGGAAGAGCCCCTCCCTTCACAAACGAAAACAGAGTCCAGCTTGGTCCAAAAATAAAGACTCGAGGTCGGGGCAGGCGTGGCTGAAGCTTTATTCCAGCAAAGGTTCTAAGGAGACCTGGGTCTGGGATGGGAGGGGTCCAGACCCCCACGGGGCAGAGAGGAAGCCACCAAGGGACAAGCACTAAGACAGCAGCTTAGTCCCAAAATAGCCGGGAACAGGGTGGGGCCCAGGAGGGGCCAGGGCCTTGTGAGCAGGATGGGTACCATCTGTGAAGAAGGCGTATTTTTTACCTTGAGTTGCCAGGTAAGAGCCAAGAGTGTAATGAAGGGTGCTCGCAGCCAGGGGAGGGACCATGGAAAGTCAGCCTCCGAGTTAGCCCAGAGTGGGACTGTGTGCAGGCAGAAGAGCCCTGGATCACCACCCCCAACCCAGGGCAGAAGGAAACCCACAGCATTCTCTCCACCTAGGAAAGGGTCTGTGCTGGGGCTGGAGAAGTTCTTATAAGTACCGTGCACTAACCCATTGTGCCACTGGAGCTCTCGGAGAAGTTCTGACACATGCTGGACAATGGGATGCACCAAGCATCCCCCAGGGCCAGTGAGAACAGGAGGGAGACCCCAGGGCCAGAAGCGCTCTTCCCAGGGGGTCAGGAATGTCTGGCCCCGTGTGGGTGGCCTGGGGCCTCTGAGCTCCTGCACTTGCTGGGGGCGGGGTGGGAGGGGGACATCTGTAAGGAAGGACCATGACCTGAACACCAGAATTGCGTCCCAGGAGGTGCCCTGGATTCTTCAGGGTTGAAGCTGAACCTGGCTGGCCCTGAACCCATAACCATGATGGAAACCGATATGCCCAGGAACTCTGGGTTCTTTCCGCATCACCACTCTGACATGGATTTACATGTTCTAGGTTCTCTCCAAGGAATCACCGAAACAAGCCTATATCCAAACTGACTCTGCTGTGATGGAGATCATTGTGGGGGCAGTGCCTGCTCTGGCCTGCTCTGTTCAATGTGGAGGGCATGATTTCATGTGGATCTGTGCTTCCGTCCAGGATTGACCTCTGTCTGTCAGGAAAGACCTTTTCAGGCCAACAAGTGCAGAATCCTAAATACCTCCTAAATACAGGGGCTTGTGCAGCGATGGGCGGGGCTGAGGACACCTGCAGGGTCCCACCACGGGCAGCAGGTGCTGCTGCCCAGAAGGCAGGCAGCTGAGGCTAAGACATGGGGCGTTCTTGACCTTTTTTTTTTTACCATACCATGTGGCATGTGGAGTCCTTGCTCCCTGACTAAGGAAGGAACACATGTCCCCTGCAGTGGAAGCAAGAAGTCTTAACCACTGGACCACTGGGATATTCCTGACACCAGGTATTCTTGAAGGACCAGCAACAACAGCTTGAACTTTGTTAAGCCAAAGCACAGGCCACTCTGCCGACAAACAGTAAATAATGGTCCAGGGTCTGTGGGGTGGGAGGGGATAAGTTCTAGGAGACGAGCACACGGCCGAAGGCAGGAGAACATGAGAGACTATTAACACAGGAGCAAGACTAGAACCCTCTTGTACATGCATCCAGGTCACAATCTGCACTGAGAATTAGAATACAAAGTGCTTGTGTTGTATTACTTTAACATATAATGGGAAATGGGATCACCATCAACACCTAATAGAAAAGGTAAGCTTCCTCCTTGAGAAAACTGTTGTTTAAATTAGCAATTCTATTAAAAACCAAACCAAGTCCAATATGAACAATCCACAACAGGAAGCAAAAGCCCCTCCCTCTTGCCCCCCCCCCAGCCCCGCCTCCCCAGAGGAACATGTTATCTTTCTCTCAACCCTTCCAAAAATGTTCTATGGATGGATATACTAAAACATAAGCACAAATGTCAGAGTCCCCTACTTTCCACACACAGGGTCCTAATGAATGCATCATCTTGCAAATTTGCTGTTTATCACATAAGGTCAGTTATGAACCGAAGTTCCACGGCCATTCATAGAATTACACCTCATCTTTGATAAAGGTTGGCTGATTTTCTGTTCTGTACTAGAGACATTTCTTGACTGATGAAGACTGTCATTTCCAGTTTCCTATAATAAACAACCTTTCAGTGAATGCACCTGCATACCTGGCTGTATACAGAATAAGTATCTAGAAGCGAAATTGTTGCATCAGCAGTGTGCCCACCTTCCAACTGATGGATGTGGTCAAGTGACCACCCATAACATTGAATACACATCTCCCATCACCTGTGGCCAGTGTCCTCCCAGCATCCCAACGCTGTGCACCAGTTGTTTAATCTTTGCCAATCTGAGTGGTGAAATCGTAGGTCAGAATTTTATTTTGTATTTACATGAAAGTGAGACATCGCCTTCAAAATGTTTCTCAATCATCTAAAATCCTTTCCCCACCATAACTGCTTGTTCACATAATATAGCTATAAAATCACATAATTTAGTTCAACACCCCTGCCTCCCTTCCCCACCAATTTGAGCTCTTTGTCTCATTGATTTTAAAGAGCTCTTTATTTATTAAGGAAAACTGTCAAATACATAAAACCATTTTCCCTAGGATTCTATTTCTTCCTATAAAATTTAAATGGTATGCCTTTGACTGTCAGGAACTTTAATTTTTATATGGTCAAACATGGCTGTCTTTTCTTATATGGCTTCTGGGCACATGAATTTTTCAGATAAAGTATGAAACTTCAAAGCAATTATTTGCTTCCAGCATACCACTTCAGGTGATGTTCACAGAATCCCAGGGCACCCCCTCCCCCTCCTCTGCTACAGGACTGCTCTGGGAAGGAAGATGAAGAGGACACCTTAATCCTGCTTGCCGGGGTAGCTCTTAAACCTCACAGCCAGTGAAAATGTACCCGGCAAACAAGTTATTTGAAAACGACATTCAGGAAGGCTACACGAGAAATGGTTATTTCGTGTATCTCACTAACTCCACGGCTGTAGTATCTTGGTTCTTCAGATGCTTCAGGATTACTGAGATGAAAAGTCATAAGAAGGAACATGTCTTGCATTTACTTGTGCCCTCGTTCCACAGAAAACCAAATAAATTTTTTCTCTAAGAGAATGAAAAACAACTCATTTTGTGCTCCAGATGGATGTGACCTGAGAGATAAAAGCCTCTGTTCATAGACTTAGAGAACAAACTCATGGTTGCCTGTACACACTGCTGTATTTAAAATGGATAACCAACAAGGACCTGCTGTATAGCACAGGAAGCTTTGCTCGATGTTACATGCCAGTCTGGATGGGAGGGGGGTTTGGGGAGAATGGGTACATGTATATGTATGGCTGAGTCCCTTTGCCGTCCACCTGAAACTATCACAACATTGTTAGTACAAAATAAAAAGTTTGAAAAAAAGAGAAAAGCCTCTAAATTGTAGAATCTCAGCCCCAATGCTCTGGGGCAGCCAGTCAGCTCCTCCGACATGCAGGACACGGGGTCTCAGTGACCCCTGCACGATGCGTGTGAGCCTTTTGGGTCAAGGAGGAACTGAAATCCATGAACCGGTGTAATGTTAATGCTACTAATACTGTCTTACACTCAGTCTCTGAAAACCGGTCATCTACTGTGTATATAGTAACACACTCAGGCCCCTACCCCATCTGAGTAGCCAAAATTATACTCCTCTGAGATGGCCAGACAACACGTGTGCTGTGAATTTTCAGGAGATTCCCACTGCACATCGGGGAGAAAACTATTTATTTCATAAGAGTAACCCCTTTTCTTCCCCCTAAGCAAGCTTCCTGTTATGAATGCAATTTTGCAGCCGTGAGCGAATATAGTTCAAAACATGTCACTCATTCATTTGTTCGTTCGACATATATTCACAGAAACCTACTGTGAACTCCACTCTGGGCTAAACTCTTCCTAAAACAAGTCACTTAAGCGGAGAAGTCTGTGGAGAGTTACTATGAATTACCTGCCTAAATAAAGATTCCATGAGGGAAACTCAAAAAGAATCACCTTATTCCTTTACTATATTTGTCACCTGAAGTTAGTGTCTGAAAACAGAAGGGAAAACATAGTTACAATCAGTTCCAATCAACTTCGTATCTCTCTGGGATCAGTCTGTGTACAGATGGCCCCGGACTTAATAATGGTTCAATTTATGATGTTTTGACTTCAGGATGGTGCTAAGGGATACATGTTCAGTAGAAACCAGAGGCTTTTGAATTGTGATCTCCCGGGTTGGCGGTGTGCCAGTCCTGTGACCAGAAGGGTGTACAAGCAACACACTTATACTCACTGTGGACCCAGACAACCACTGTCCTTCACTTTTCAGAACAGCATTCAGTCAACATGAGATATGCAACATTTTACTATAGGACCAATGGAATGGACATGAGTTTGAGCAAACTTTGGGAGACAGTGAAGGACAGGGAAGCTTGGCATGCTGCAGTCCATGGGACCGAAAAGAGATGTAAGTGAGTGACTGAACAACAACTATAAAACAGGTTTTGAGTTAGATGATTTGGTCCAACCATAGGCTGACGTCAGCATTCTGAGCACATTTCAGGTGGGTAAGGCAGGTGGGTAGGTCAGGTGCATTGAATGCATTTTTCACTTAAAATATTTTCAGTTTACAATGGATCTGTCAGGACATAATCCCATGTAGGTTGAGGATGATCTGTATTAGGAATGGTGATTTCTCATCTCCTGATGGTTGTGGAATAAGGGATATTGAGAGGTGTGGGAATAGGGTGCTGTGCTGACGAGGCCAACTGGGTGGGTCCAAGGAAAAAAATGGCCAATGTCATTGGGGCCTGCCCTCCAAAGCTCACAGCATGGAGCCCTTTACAGAGATAAACCCACAACACACCTGAGGACAGAGCATGCTGTCAAACCCTCCACTTAGACCAGGGCTCCTGGCTTTGCCTTTACTCCAGGAACTTGAACTCTGTCCCCCACAGCCTGCTCCCCACACGCACTCACTCATGCACACACATACATGCACACACACACACATGCAGAGATACATATGAGGACACATTGAGCTACATACACATGCATATGCAACTTCTCACATTTTTTAAGGAAAAGTCTTAGCCTTGGCATTCCAAGGCTCTCATTTTAGAAGACATAGGAAAAAGACAAAAACAAAAATCAAGGTGGATCATGGGTTTTGGCTGAAAGGTGACCTCACCTTCAGAATCCATAAGAGGTGATTACCTCCCCTCCCCCACTCTCCTAAGGAGCACCCTCCTTTCTCAGATCAATGAGACCATGTACTCACTTCCCAGGCAATTAACTGGTCTAATTTGCAGAGTCAGATAACCGCCAGAGCCCTCTGACCTCAATCGACTACTAACGAGACCCACGGAGCCCCTACCTCCCTGGAAATGTGCAGTGGGGCTGGTTTCATTTTTTTGATCACTGGCCAAAGGCCAGACTAGCCAGGTCAACACTGCCCCAAGGAGGATCCAAGTGTGGAGAGCCTGGAGGAGCTGGTGTTTCAGGGGCTGGAGACAGACCGCAGGCCACTTCCCCATGCTGGGCAGTAAGACAATGCCTACCCTGTCCCACAGAGGGAGCCAGGCCCTGGCCAATGTCCAACCCCAGCGCCCCTCTCCAGCCCTGTCCTGCCAGCCCCATGGCCCTGGCCTCTCCCAGCTCCTCTTCACCCTTGCTCCTCCTGCCTTATCTTCTTCCCTCTTTTGTCTTCTTGGCTCTTGCTCATTGCTCAAATCTCAGCTAAAGCCAGGTTTTCCTAGCAGTAGGAACATTCTAGCTGGATAACCCTCTGTCCTGAGGGGGCTGCCTTGATAACTGCAGGAGGTTATCAGCATCACTGGCCTCTTCCCATCAGATGTGAACAGCACCCCCTCCTCTAGTTGTGGTGAATGTAAAAGTCTCCAGGGTTTCCAGGTTCATGGGGGCAGACAAGCCCTGGCCGGAGACCACCGCACATGGCAGAGATCCTTCCCTATCCACCCCAACTCCCCTAGCCTCCACCACTGCTCCTGCCTTCTTCTTCAAGGTCACGGGATTGGAGTTCTCAACTGGCCTACTGGGGTCAAGAACCAGCAAATTAGTTCCTGTGCCGAACACAGTTGGCATCTGGTAGATGCCCCCAAATGTTGACTGAATGAAAGAACAACCACGACAAAAACAGGAAATAGGGAACCAGAAGAACACACACATATGTTCGCACCTGAGATGCTCAGGAAGAGACTTGCTCACAGACTGCCTGGACACCTGTACCAGCAACACAGGGGCCCCACAGCAATCCAGCCGTGAACCCTGCCCCAGAGACACTGAACCAAAAAGAGCATTTAACTGGAGATCTTCTCACTGAACAAACTGTGGCAGCATCTGTCTATGTATGGTGGACAGCTAGTTCTAGGAGATGCTCAGCTTGCACAACTGACACTTCATCCCCATTCCACTCTCCCAGCCCAGCTACCACCCACCACATGCTCTAGTGAGCCCACTGCTGGGTATGCACCCAACAGACCTGAAATCAGCCTCGCAAAGAGACATCTGCACCCCCGCATCCGTGCAGCCCTGTTCACAACAGCCAAGAGGCGGAAACAACCCACGTGTCCACGGATGGATGAATGGATACAGGCAATTTAAAATCTGCAACAGTGAAAATGCAGTCTAGTCCTACCTCTTGGTACAATAAAGAAGGAAATTTTTGACAGCTGAATTCTCCAATCTGGAAAGTATCAGAAACGTCAATGTATCCAGTTGACCCTGCACCCATGGCCACACCTGTATACAGAACCAGCCATGGCCAAAGACACTGGTTGGAGGCTGGGGAGGGGTCTTCTGCTTAGCCCTCCATCCCCAGTGCCTGGGCAAGTGGCAGGCACATGGAATACGAGCACGTTTGTTGAGTGAATGAACAGATAAGACACATAACACAGTGCAAGGAGCAGACTAGCTCATCGGTTCAATCAATGACTATGCAATGTTCCTTCTCTATGCCAAAAGCCAGCCAAACAGGACACACTTCTTGACTTCATGGAGCTTACAGTTTTCTCATCAGGGGTAATGCTCTGAACTGAGTGTGTAAGCTAGGGTGAGTGAATCACTCCAATTCCTTTGTCTCACTGTGACTGGTAGAGGATGCACCCACATCACAGCCCCCCAGATGCCCTGATTCATGGTTTATTAATGAAGCTGTCGAGTGGACAAGGCTTCCTTAAGAGAGAGTCAATATTAATGCTAAGAGATAAACAAACAGGTGGGCTACCCAGGAGGCGCTAATGGTAAAGAGCCCACCAATGCAGGAGATATGAGATGCAGATTTGACCCCTGGGTCAGGAAGATCCCCTGGAGGAGGGCATGGCAACCCACTCCAGTATTCCTGGCTGGAGAATCCCATGGACAGAGAAGACTAGTGGGTAGCAAAGAGTCAGACATGACTGAACATGTTGAGCAAACAAATAGGTAAAAGGGAAGGGAAGAAGAGCATTGCTTTCAGAAATTTTTACATTCTTGTAAAAATTTTTATCATGCAAAGCAGTAGGTCCTAGATGAAATCAAGCACAAGGCAAACGAAAGATCTCGCATGCTACAACTAAGATTCGGCGTGGCCAAACAAAAATAAATACAGCTATTATTTTTAAAAAAGCATTTCCCAGGTGGCACTAGTGGTAAAGAACTAGCCTGCCAATCTAGGAGACATGAGATGTGGGTTTGATCCCTGGGTTGGGAAGATCCTCTGAAGAAGGAAACAGCAACCCACTCCAGTATTCTTGCCTGGAGAATCCCATGAACAGAGGAGCCTGGCGGTCTACATTCCTTGAGGTTTCAAGAGTCAGACATAACTGAGCAAGTAACACACACATATTTAAAAAAAAAAAAAAACTCAAGGCAAAGCTGCATCCTATGTGATGACATGGTTGAGGCCCTGTGAACAGTGGACTCACTGAACCAAGTCAAGTCTGCTACATAAACTTTAAGATTCTGGTGGATGGGGTGGAGATCTACTCGACTTGTGGCACCAGGTCAAGCCTCGTATGTTAGTTCTCTGCTTGTTGAACCTGTCACCCGTCCATCTGGAGTGGCTGCCCCCTTCTCAGGTCGTTCCTGGCCCTCTGTGTGTGGGATCAATTTTTTTTTTGGAATCAGTTTTTGAATCAACTTCAGCCCTCTGTCTAGAGCTG
Organism: Dama dama; assembly: GCF_033118175.1. Taxonomy (NCBI): domain Eukaryota; kingdom Metazoa; phylum Chordata; class Mammalia; order Artiodactyla; family Cervidae; genus Dama; species Dama dama. Next base: position 55,828,048 of record NC_083703.1, read on the forward strand.
TGGTTCTCGAACAGGGGGATTCTGCCCCCAGGAGACACTGGCATGCCCTGGGGACACTTTTGGTTGGGTGCTACTGGCATGGGGTGGGTGAAGGCCAAGGATGCTGCTGGACATCTGACAGCACACGGCACAGACCCTAAAACAGAGAACCACCCAGTGGCGCTCAAGTCGGGTTCCCAGCACCTGCTGCTGCTGCTAAGTTGCTTCAGTAGTGTCCGACTCTGTGCGACTCCACAGACGGCAGCCCACCAGGCTCCACCGTCCCTGGGATTCTCCAGGCAAGAACACTGGAGTGGGTAGCCATTTCCTTCTCCAATGCATGAAAGTGAAAAGTGAAAGTGAAGTCGCTCAGTCGTGTCCCACTCTTCGTGACCCCGTGGACTGCAGCCTACCAGGCTCCTCCGTCCATGGGATTTTCCAGGCAAGAGTACTGGAGTGGGGTGCCATTGCCTTCTCTGACCCAGCACCTGGTCTAGAGCAAAACCAGAGGAGGCCGTGACCCTGCATGGGACCTCAGTGGGATGCCCTACAGTTGCAGCCTTCCCACCTCCACCAGGACTTGCTAATAAACACTTCAATTCAAGCTTGATTCCACAGAATTACAGAGCAGGTACCTGGAGGCTGGGCTGCTCCAGCACCTTCATTTATTGGGTTTCAGAAATAATGGAGAGCGTGGTAGACTTATAGTCCCACAACAAGGTGTGTGCTCTGAAGGCTGCCCTGCCAGAAGAGGTGAGGTGGCCACGCCTACCTGGTGCACCTCCTCACCTGGCCTGCACCTCGGCCCTGACTGTCACCCTGAACAAATGATTATACAACAAGAGATGGATGGTTTCTAGCTCTGGGCATCCACTCAGAGACCCGCCCCCGCCTCCACACACAATGTGGGGCAAGGCCACCCTAACCATAGTGGAGTCCAACTTCGCTTTCATCCTCTTTTACACGGTCAACACTTCTTTGCTACCAATTAGCCAATCTGTTTGATCAAACCTTACTCCCAGCCGTCAGCAGCATTTGTGTCCTACTAAATTAATTGTGCTGAAAAGCAACCACTTTTCCTGTAACGGGCAAAGCAATCCTGCTCAGAGAATGCGGCATATGGTGGACGGGCAGAGGCGAGCGGCAGAAACCTGATAAGAGGGAGTTGATGGCTTTATTCTCCCTTCCAGCCAAAGGTTTATTCTACCTCTGCCGGAATAACACATCGGTTTTGCCATCTGAACCTGATTTAAGGGGAAAGGGGACTTTTTCAAACTCATTAGAGCCTTCAAATTACAAACTTAGTTAAGCTTGGTCTCCATCTGTGAGGAGCGGGGCCTCTTCCATCTCTGATGTTCCAGAAAATCAGATTTTTCTTTTCTTAACTTCTCCTGATGGAATGGATTTTGAGAAACGCAGATCCATCAAAAAATCCCTTGTGAAAACACCCTTCCCTTTGGAAAACGAGCTTCTATTTCCTGTGTCACAGGTTTCCCAGAAATGGGCAGATCCAACCCAAAGAAACGTGCCAGCAGTGGGGAGGCCAGAGGACCTGGGTGCGGGCATGCAGGTGGGGAAGTGCCTGGACTCTCCCTCCCCCGGGATGACCTGCATGCCAAGGCCACTTTCCCAGGCCTCAGGAAGCCCACCTTTCCCTGGACCTGCTCCCTGCTAACCCACCCCAAGGACAGAGAGTGATGTCCTAAGGACCAGGTCCAGTGCAGTCTCCCCTCATCCTGCCCCTGCTGCCTGACTCTGCCAGTTCTTAGAACGATTCCTTCTCAAGCCCTTGTCCGTTACTTCTCTTTCTGCAGCAGGAGATGGAAAACCTGACTCCGAGTAGCTTAAGTCAAAGTGGGACTTGTATGATTTTGCAGCTGGAATCTGACCATATTCTCATCGGTGGGGTCACTGTCCCCAGGGACAGCTTCCTCCCTCCATTCTGAGCTCTAGGCTCCCTGGAAGCTCTACCTCTCCTTCCAGACACCAGACTTCTCCAGGGCATCCAGGAAGCTTCTCTTGCCCAGGAACCCAGAAAGCCACAAACGTTTCACTGGCTGTGTCTGATCACAAGCCCACCCCCACATCATCACTGTGGACCCAGGTAAGAGAAGTGCTGCCAATGAGGCTGGGTCCCCACGGCCCCCATGCACCCTAAGTCTGGGAGGACCCTCTGAGAGCACACGGGAGTTTTCTCAGACTCGAGACACGAATGGAGGTTCTATTACCAAAGATCCCTGAAGGGGTGAGGGATGGACAGATAGACAAACCAGATCCCTCTGCTGCCCAGGCCACCTCACACCCCTGAAGTCCAAGGGATGAGTTCCCTGCACACTCAGGGCACAGCCTCCTGAGGCCCCTGACCCCAAGCTTTGGTAACTGTTAATTCCTCCTTCTGAGGTTGTCCTTCAGATCAGCAGAAATGACAGGGTAACCACTGTGCTTGGAAGAGGGTCTGAGGAGTCCCCATGATGGAAGGCCCTTCCCTCACACAAGTGATCGGCTTCTGTGCTATGATCTACCTGGAAGGAAAGAGGCTCATCTACTTAAAAAACAGAGACAAATCACTTCTGGGATGTGCCCAGGCCCCAGCAGGGGGACAGTCCTAGCTTCTCTCACACAGGCTGAGACAAGGGGGCCTCCATTCCCACATGAAATTAACAGCTCGCTCCCCTTGGTTCTAAAAACATATTTACCCAAGGTCCATGCACTGTGAGAAGTGACTGCTGGCTCCCCAGCAGGCCTGTCTGCACTAAACAAAGGTGCCAAGGACAACCCAGCAGGAGCTGAGAACCCAGAGAGACGTGCATCCTCCTCTAGGAAATCCAGCCGTGTTCACCAGAGCACCCCTTAAACCCACGTTCCTGCTGGCCCCTGGTCTTTGGCCCTGGCCTCTCCCCATAAGCTGGTGCCCTGGGCCCAAGGGTGGAGGGGAAAGTCACCACAGAACAGCAGCAAGGACTGTTATCCCCCCGCTTGGCTAAACCAGGCCGGTGTAGTACACGGGATTAGGGAGGAAGGAATAAGCAGATTCTAGACATGACTAGGCCCTGATAAGCCACAACGTGAAAGTCACACTGGATTAGGACCAGCCTGTAATAAGAATTCCCTCCCTGTGTTGTCGGCCTTGTGTCCACTGTGAAGGAACTGGTGTCTCATCCCTGGAAGGCCCGGGGGGTGGGCACTACCCTGGGTAGTGTGGAGGGGTGGGGGCTCAGCAGGAGAATACCCTGCTCACCCCAACTCCCGGCAGGAGTGAGGCCGTGTGTATGTGGGGGGAGGGTGGCCAATTGAATATTGAAGGAGGGAGGGCAGTGCTGGCCGGGTCAGCTCCCACGTAGCCTGGGGGTTAAGCTCTTTCTCTGCACTGGGGGGTCAACAGTAGGCAGAGGATAAGGGTAGGAACTGCTGGGTTGAGAGAAAGGACAGGAGAGGGGCCAGGGGGTGCCGGCCACCCTATGTGTCCCATCAGTACAGGGGCTTGAGGTCCACCCTGGAAGATGGCCTCATGCTGCCCACCCTTGGCCCATCCCTCCAAGTGTCTGCTGCGTGCGACGGGAAGCATAGGACCGAGGGACGTGGCCCTGCCTCCAGGGTTCCCAGCTCACAGGGCAGGTGGAAGCAGAGACGTGAGAACAAGGCAAGTGTAAGTCGCTCAGTCATGTCCAACTCTTTGCGACACCATGGACTATAGAGTCCATGGAATTCTCCAGGCCAGAATACTGGAGTGGGTAACCTATCCCTTCTCCAGGGGATCTTCCCGACCCGGGAATCGAACCTGCATTGCAGGCGGATTGTTTACCAACAGAGCTATCAGGGAAGCCCTGAGAACCAGGAAGAAAAGCCCAAGGCTGGAAGAGTCACTGTGCAGCCGTGGGACAGTGACTTTTTCTGACCCTGCGGGCTGGGGCGGGGCAGGTACCACAGACACTGCAGAGCGAAGAGCGCTGGGCTGCCTGCAGGCGCCCCCGCCCTGCTGAGGGGGCTGGTCCTACACCCATGGATTTCGCCTCCTTTTTTGTATTGACTAGGTCTGGAATCACTGAATAAAAGCACAAAACCATTTCTCTGGCTCTTGGCATGTTTTGTCAATTTCTTTTCTATTTCAATTTAACATTTCTGGATGTAGTATAAAAAACGCTAACTCAACAGATTTGGGCCCGTTTTCAGGAATATCGCTTAAAAGAAAAAGAAAACTTTGTAGAATTGGTAGGACAACAGTGGCAAAATACTGTTTTCAGGTCATTTCCTTGGTTACTCGTGAAACTGAACACTTTTCACTATGTTTATTAAATATCTGCTGTTGTGTAATTTTTCTCTTTAAGGTTTGGTCTGCTTTTCTAATTTGGATTGTTCTCACCAATCTATATTATCTCTTTATATTTAAAGGTGAGAAATTCTGTGTCCTATTTATCAAAGTGATTCTTCCCAATCTGGCTTTTATTGTGAAAGTTTTTTTTTTTTAATCTTTTTTTTTTCAGATCCAGCCATTTTTTCCTTTCTGGTTTCACCTGCTTTTCTGTTCAGCAAGCATGTTCCCATTGCTATTCAGAGCTCAGATAAAGACTCAATCCTTCACATTTTTATTTAGTTTTTGTCTTTTAATGGGCTAACTTTAAGTATCTGCCCACCCATCTGGGATTCAACTGGCTCTTCAGCTCACCCAGAAAGTCAGACCCTAAGCCTCAGGAGGCCGCCCCTCCCCCTGCCCCTCCTCCTTTGTGTGTCTGGCCCAGCTCTGACCAGGGGTGGGGGTGGGGGTGCGGGTGGGGTCAGGGGAGGGCCATATGTGTCTCTCTCCAAGCCCAGTGGCTGCACCTTGGGATGAAGTGTACCTCCCATCCCAATTATCTGTTGAAGTCCCAACCCCATTACCTTAGAATGTGACTGCATTTGGAGAAAAGGCCTTTGAAGAAGTAGTTTAGGTAAAATAAGGTCACTAGTCCTGATAAAAGAGAACTGGTGTGTGTTAAGAGGAGGAGATTAGGACACAGAGCAGAGGGAATGCCGGGTGAGGATACAGGATGAAGATGGCCATCTACACACCCAGGAGAGAGGCCTCAGGAGGAATCAACACTGCTGAGCATCTGGTCTTGAACTTTCAGCCTCCAGAACTGAGAGAAATACATTTCTGTGGTTTAAACTCATCAGGTCTGTGGTCCTTCATTATGATGAGTGGGTGGCCAGAGCAGATGGATATAGAAGACTCCTGATCTGGCTGGTGGGAGAGGACCTGCCCACTGGAGTGAGAAGCCCCCGGTGGCTGGAGCATGGGGTCTGTCCATCACCTGGGCCTGGCTGTTTTGAGACCAAGCCAGCTGTAGATGGCCCTGTGCTGGAAAAGTTGGGGGTCAGCAGAGGAGGGCAGGTGACCTGAGCCAACCCACAGGCACGAGCCTGGATGATGACTGTGCTATCTCTGTGACCAGGAGGAAGGTCCCCCACCCCCACCACAGACACAGGACTTTTCAAAACTGATCTGGACAAAAGTGAAATTGTTAGTTGCTCAGTCATATCCGACTCTGCGACCCCATGGACAGTAGCCACCAGGCTCCTCTGTCCTGTGGCATTCTCCAGGCAAGAGTACTTGAGTGGGTGCTATTTCCTTCACCGGGGTATCTTCCCGACACAGGGAAGCCACATTCAACTCCAAGATCCTCATGGAAGACATTCCCCACATCTTTCTTGGACTTTGTTCTGTTCGCTGCTACATCCAGACCCTGGCATTCAGTACACAGTCAAGAAATATTTGAATGTACACAAATCAATCATTCCACTGCTCAAATCTTCTACTAACTATTATAATTAAGGTCACGTGTTTCCTTCCAATAGAGGCATAAAAAACGATTTGGGGAAATGGTTCTGGAAGCTTTATGACATCTCAACCGTTTCTCTTTCTTCCTGTTTATCTGTGTTTTTTTTTTCCTTTTGTTACTTTGCTGTCTGCTTACAACACCCACCCAGCCTGACACAAACCACCTCAAATAAACGTCTAGAACAGAGAAGGCGGTGTCCACGCCAAGGCAGCTGAAAGGGAAGAGGACAGCTCTGCATGAGTGGTCCCTTTCGAGAGCCCCTCCCCACACTGCAGGGGGTTCAGGAGAGGTGCTCGCCTGAGTTGCCAAGGATGGAGAACCCCCTGGCCTCCCACCCCAGCACTCAGCTGATCTCAGGACCGGCTCCAAGGAGGTAACAGGATCTTCCGGCATAGCTGTCCCCAGAGCAGGGATGGCCTTGGGGTATGCCACCCTCACAGCTACAAGGCGGCGGGTGTTGGGAAGGGCTCCTGCTTGGCTCAGAGCTCTGCTGCCACCGCTTTGAAACTCTTCACGATTTTTGCACAAGGGGCTCCACACTTTCATCACGTACTGGGCCTCGCAACTTTGCAGTCAGCCCGGCTCCGACCCAGGTGGGAGCAGAGCAGTCTGGGCATAGGCTCACCTGCTGGGATCCAGATCACCAGGAATCCATCCTCCTGCCAACTGTGGGCTGCAAAGCCCTGCTCCCACGGCCAGCCTTTGAACATGTTCTGAGCAACTTCAGATGCACAGGAAAGGGCTATTTCAGGTACCAAGACAGGTTTCTGGCAGCAAAATCTAAGCTCCAGAATCCGGGTGCCCAATCTCCTTACCTGAAATCATCAGAGGCAAGACCTCGGGGTGGGGGTGGTGGTGCCTGAACAGACCCCATCAGCAGAGGGAAACCACACACACTGGAGAACGGGACGCACCTCACATTTTGTCTGGTTTGTGCCAAATGGTAAGCCCAGCTCCCCCCCTTCCTCCAGCCCCCAGCATAGGCAATTATTTTGATGAACAAAAGCAGCAGCCGTTTCAGCAGAAAAAAATCTCAGAGGCTGCTGGTGTGTCTGACTTCTGCCAGGATTTGCAGGTGGACAAAGATTAATTGTCTGCGAAGCTTTCTTGCACAATGCAGCTCGAAGGAGGGTGCCACTGGACTTCACAGCTCCCTGCCTCCCTGTTCCCACAAAAGACACTGGATCCTACTAGTTCCAACTGCACAAAACCAGTTCCACTCACTCAGCCCCACGGCTTAAGGCAGTTCTGTGACAGCTTTGGGTAAGTGTGCAAGCACACGGTGTTTAATATCAAAACACTCATCTGCAGAGCCCTGGAATATCACACTGCCCCTGGCAGTGCAAACTTGTGTGAAAACACATTAGGTACACTTAGAACCAGGAGGCTCACTAGGAATGGACTAAATGATACAGGAATATTTGTATTTTCCCCTCAGGTGCTGAGAAGAGAGTGAAAAAGCTGGCTTAAAACTCAGCATTCAAAAAACTAAGATCATTGACTTCTGGTCCCATCACATCATGGCAAATAGATGGGAAAAAAAGTGGAAACAGTAACAAACTTTATTTTCTTGGGCTCCAAAATCACTGCGGATTGTGACTGCAGCCACAAAATTAAAAGACGCTTGCTCCTTGGAAGAAAAGTTATGACAATCCTAGACAGTGTATTAAAAAGCAGAGACATCACTTTGCTGACAAAGTTCTGTATAATCAAAGCTAAGGTTTTTCCAGTAGTCATGTACAGATGTGAGCATTGGACCATAGAGAAGACTGAGCACCAAAGAACTGATGCTTTTGAACTGTGGTGCTGGAGAAGACTCTCGAGAGTCCCTGGGACAGCAAGGACATCAAATCAGTCAATTATACAGGAAATCAGTTCTGAATATTCATTGGAAGGACTGAGGCTGAAGCTGAAGCTCCAATATTTTGGCCACCTAGTGTGTAGAACTGACTCACCGGAAAAGACCCTGAGGCTGGGAAAGATTAAGGGCAGGAAGAGAAGGGGGTGAGGGAGGATGAGATGACTGGATAGATAGCATCACTGGCTCAATCAGTATGAATTTCAGCAAACTCTGGGAGACAGTGAAGGATAGGAAAGTCTTGTGTGCTGCAGCCCATGGAATTGCAAAGTGCCAGACACAACTGAGCAACTGAACAACAACCTCGGTGCTGAGTTCAGACCTGACACACTCCACCGTTTACACCTATCCTTGTAAATGAGAATTCCTGTCCTTACACTAGCACAAGGAGGGCTGTGCTTCAGAAGTTTAGTGCAGAAGCTCAGCAAGTGGCTGTGGTGGGCCCTATGTGACACCGTCTGGCGTGGCACCGTTAGAAAAACCCAAGTGCTTATCAGCGTAGACTGGACAGATAAAATATGGACACGCACAGGAAGGAGAGCTCTGTGGCAATGGAGGTGGAAAAGCCTGCCACGGGGAAGCCAACATCCGATGACTTACAGCTTAACCAAAGAAGCCAGAAGCACGAAGAAAGATGCTACAGGATTTCCACTGAAGTCCAAAATCAGGCAAAACAGGACATGCAGCCAACCCCATTGGGAGGAGAGACGACTAGGAAAGGCCCCAGAGTGTGGGTTCCTCTCAGTCCCTTGGTAATAAGTCTGGTGCTGGTGGCACCATGTGCTTAGTTTAAAAAGTTTTGCCATCTGAACGCTCACAACTGATGTGATTTTTCTGCATGTGGTTTTAGGTCAATAAAAAGTTTTTAAAAAACCTAATGGCACTGCAGCAATGTAGCCAATCAACCACGTCCTGGAGTGTAAATGGAAGTTTTGAAGGAACCTGGGATGTTTTTGCCTGTGATATTCTAAAGCAACTTGCTGAGTCGAGATTCTCAATCATCATTCTTCCCAACAATTTTGCAAAGACCTTTAAAGTCAACAGATGAAAATAAAATCCTCCGTAACGAAGGGAAGTGGGGAAGCGTCCTTGCTTTTCACGGGGGATAGCCGGGGACTGAGTAGACAGGGCCTCTCCCTGAGCTGTGCTAGTGTGGCTGCTGTTCATAAAAACATTGAAGGGCCTACAGCAAAAACAGTAAGGGTGCCTTCAGAAGGCTTATCAAGTTCAAGAGCAATATAGGCCATAGGTATTTATGGCCCCAAAGGATCTGCCTGAGGCTCCGATTTTCTCATTTGAATCCAGGTGTGTAGACACACACCATCCTGCCAGTTATCCTGAACTCTGCGCTCACCCACCTGGTGGACACTGGCTGAATCCATATGGGACATGGAGGCATCCTTCACCTGCTTCTTCTATGCAAGTGGACATGATGAGCACCAAATCATGGCAGCTCATTCTCATCTTGACCTGCTGAGTGGCCACTTCACTGCGGGTGAGCAACAAGCCAGGCTCCTCAGCAGGTGCAAACTTGTGTCCATCAATACCTGGGATGCTGTCAGACCAAGGGGAGGAGGTAGGAGAGTTAGGAAATTTGTGGGGGTGGGAGGCTCTGCCCCTTCCTAGAGGCGCCCACACTCCTTGGCCCGTGGCCCCTTCCTCTTATCATTTCAACCTCTGCTTCCATTGTCACACCCACTACTAACTCTGCCCTCCTCCTTCCAGTCAGAAGGGGTCCTCTGGAGAGCATCTCCCACCTGCATGTCCTTAACCAAATCCCACCTACAAAGTCCTTTTTTGTCATGTAAGGCGACATATTTGCAGGTCCTGGGGATTGGGACATGGCCATGTTTGGGGTCATCATTCAGCCCCTTACACACAGATATCTAGGTTGAGTCTAGAAAGCAGGTGTGTCCCAAACCTTAAACTCTCCATCAGGGGTGTGCAGGGCCTGGTGAGGGGACCACCTGCCTCACAATGACATGGCAGGGGGCACTTAATAATGAAGATCCCCTGTCCCTGCTCTGATCTCAGTCAGAACCTCTGCAGGAGGACAAAGGGACTCTACTGATCTTGAGAGAATAAGGTTCATGACAACAGACTTGACACTGAGGTCAAGAGAAAACACACACATCAAACATTCCTTCTGCTTTTAGTTGTCAATCTGAAGTTATACATCAGGTTAGCTCATCACTTTGGCCCATTTGACTTTAGAAAGACCTGCTTGTAAAGGTCTGGAAACTGCATAATGAATTGACAGACTGCAAACCCATCTTCAGCGGAGTGTGGACCCGGTAGGAGATTCAGGAGCAGAAACTTGGCATGGTCCCCCACCCGTACGGTCAAAGTCACCCAGACCAGCTCCCAGGCCTTACACTGAGCATCCTGCAGCCAAGGGGCTCAGATAGCAACTCAGTCAGGCTCTGATACCCTTCTCTCCCCAATGAAAGTTGCACAGCTTTTGTTGGGGTTTCTTACTCTTGTCACTTGGATCTGACTGAAAAACTACACTAATCTTTTCTTTCCTCTGAGTTATCCTTTAAGTACTTAAGTTTTAATTATACCTAAGTCTACCTGAAGACGTTCTGGGAAAGCTCCAGTATTGTACGTCAGCAACGGAACACAGTGTAAGAGTGCATGTAGTTTCCAAACCCCCAATTGTTAATGAAATCCAAAACATTCAGATTTTAATTGAACTAGATAACGATTAAGAAGCTTAGCAGCAGCTGGCATTACGAATTAGTTCTCAGCAGAGTTTTATGTTGTACTCTAAATCATCGCCTTTGTAATCGTCCTAAATTGTCCTTTATCTTGCTAATGCAGATACGGTTCTCAGGGAGCATCGGGCTTCCTGTGTCCCCAACTGCCTGGAATATTTTGATGTGTAAAGTCTTAATAGTAATTTTAATAATATTGTGATCTACACATATGATGTATATTCAATAAATTCTTACACTAATTAGAAAAAAACATCAAGGCCTTGATGTGCCTATTTTTAGAGATGAAGTTTATTGCCTGAGTATCACTTCTGGAAACTAGCAGAGAAGCAGAAGAGCTCCCTTGAGGGGGGTCTGCATGGGGTGGGGGGTGGAGGGACAGCATGGACTCAGCAGACCAGGTCTGCCCTCAACATTGGTGACAAACATCCCCCGCCCCCTCCAGGCAGCCAGCATGGGCAGACCACGATTCAATTAAACCAAATTTGATTCTGGGCCCTGGGGCTGTTTTCCCAAGTGGGGCGGTCAATGTACTTGAAGTGTGTTGACATAGGCGCCCTTGAAAATGCGCACGGGATGCTCCCCAACTTCTACATCCATATAACAGTGACCTGGAGGGAGGCAGTTATGGGAACAACTACAGAGACAGGCAGGTTCGGGGTTCAGAATCCAGAACAGGACATGCTTGTTTGCTGAACAAATTAAGACACACATGCATAAAATGCTATTTTTAATAATATTCCTTTACATGAACTGGTCCCAAACCTGATCCTCCTTCTAAAACTTCATCTCAAATGATCACACCAGCAAAACAGCAGCCTGGGATGCTTACTGCAAGCACCCACCCCAAAGAAAAGATGTGGGCTGACTTTTATGGCTGATTTCAAAGGGCCCCTAGCACTTTTATAGGCTGCTTTTCTTTGACTTTAGGCCTCATCATTGTCTGCATATAGAATGTGATTCTACTGAACTCTCACAAGGCAGAATGTGGAGAGGGCGGGTGGGTGGCTGTGAGTGTCTGAGGGGCTTCAGGAGAGAATCACACATCATTGGGATGACAGGAAAATGACACCCAGACTCTGGACACCAACCCTGTGTGTTTGGAGTGATGCCACTGATCCATCATCAATGGAGCCAGGAACAGGAAACTCACCCAGAGTTCAAGTTCCTCCTTAAAAGTCACTCCTGGGTGTCATCAAGAAGGTAAGTTACCAGCATGCAGCTGAACCAACAGTTTCATTCCACTGTGGTTTCCTCGTGGCCTTGCACAACTGCAGTATCCCTAGCATATTCCTGTCCCGGGGCTCCCGTAACAAAGTACCACCAGCTGGGGTGCTTCAGACAACAGACTTGACTCTCTCATAGCCTGGAGGACTGAGGTCACTCTCAGGGTGTGGACAGGGCCAGGCTCCCTCTGGAGTGTGTGGGGAGGGCGACTTCTGCCCTCCCAGGCCATCCTTGCCTGCAGACACATCACCCCACTCTGCCTGCACTGTCCACCCCACCTTTGCGGGTCTTTACCCAAAACTGGATTAAAGGTCCTCTTCCTCCCTATGAGGACACAAGTCAAGGGATTTAGGGCCCACCCTAATTCACTGTGACCTTGATTTACCTTGATTACATCTGCAAAGACCTCCTCCCCTTCCCCCCAAATAAAGCCATATTCAAAGTACCAAGAAGTTAGAACCTCAACAAATATTTGCAGGGCGCACAATTCAACCCCGAATATTCAGTGATATTCAAAATGCTGCCACCAGGACTGCAAATTCACGGTCTTCAGACACCAACTCTGTTCTTTCAGAGCATCTCTAGGTCCTGAATTTAGACAAGCACCATGTTCACCACACACAAAGACCTGCTCTTACTTCTGCCTTTCCCATGAGCAAGGGAGATTCAGCAGCTATGAATTTCAGACTCCTCTGCAGCCCAACTTGGAAACGATTTTCTTTAGTACGTGTTCTTTTAAATTTATTATTTTTTTGGCAAGAGAAGATGGTGATGACTGTAATAGAATTTGAGGGTCCTGTGGGTGCCAGAAGGCTTTGAGTGTCTGCCATAAGTAAACTGTTATTTCTCAAAGGAGAAGCAGTGTTGACAGGTCAACACCAGGACCTGATCCTCTGATGGTTTGTGGCAATTAACGCCAGCCTGTCATCCTGCAATACTTGGAGGACCAAAGAGGACTGACTGGTGAGAACATTCCAGAAACACAACCGAGGAGAGAGGAAGGTGGGGAAGCCGAGAGGAAGGGGTGAGGGAGAGACTGAGCCAGGCCTCGTCAGGCTGTGGGTACTTGGTGCTCAGGGGAGACTTGATTGTCTAGGATGATTGATCACTAAAGCACATGGACTTCACTATAATCCCAGCAAATGCATACACACATGACTTCATTTCTCTTGCCAGTTCAGAGCCTGTGGCCAAGAGGAATGTGGGTGGCCCAGGACCAAGATACTCTGCTGGTGTCCAAGGTCAGGCAGCTGCCAAACACTGGTCAGGAGCCCCACTCTCGGACAGGTCACCTTGATGGCATCACCTTCTCCCATTTCTCCAAGCCCCACCAAGAGAGCTCCCTGAATGGCAGGATTATTGCAATCACCACCTGTGAGGGCCAAAGCAGTTTTGGGTTCCCCAAAGCAGAACAGTGTTCCCCCAGAGCTGGCCTGAACCCCTAAACCCAAAAGAAAGTAGAGCAGTTTCCAACAGTGATGCTGCCTCCTCCGGCAAAAGAAGCATCTCCTGATTGCCATTCAAGCCACACCATCATCCTGCCTTCTCTCTGGTCTCCCTACAGACTCAGGGAAGTTCAGCCAAGGGCACATATTTATTAGATTAAAGGAACACACTAAAACAACGGGAAACCCGCTAAAGGGTCTGACACACACTAATGGCTCTATCACACACGAGACCTGGGCCGCGGAGAATGTGCTCACGGCTTCGCAGCGAGGCAGGAAGACATGAATCTCCATTCAGTGGACAAGTAGTCAAGTGTCTGCTGTGCACCATGCACTGTCCTTGGCCCTCGGAAGAGCAGTGACTGAGGCAGACAGACCTTGGCAGAGCTGGCCTGTCAGTGGAGTGACGTGCATGAGCTCAAAGGCACCAGCTGATCACCAAAAGTCACCTTCTATGGATGTTTATGGTGAGCAAGACCTCCACCCATGGCACTGCTTTATACCAAACACAGATGCTCTTTGCATGACAAGGCCAGTGCTTTTTTCATGTTTTTTAGAACGAGGGAAACACATTAGGAATACCATACGTAAACAGGTTCTACTCACTTAACTCAGCCCCCAAGTCCTGCCAAAAACACCCCACAGCTCGGGAAAAAAATCTGCTGAGTAATAACCATTATGAAGAAACTCAATCCATCCATCCTTCCCTTTACCCATCCTCACACACACCCACCCACCCATCCATCCTCCATCCCTCCATCTATGAATACACCTATCCATTCATCTGCTTATCAATCTATCCATCCACCTATGAATGTATCTATCCACTCATCCATCCAGCAATCTATCCATCCATGAATCTATGTATCCATCCATCCATCCACTTATCCTTTTATCTGATTTGGCCTGAAATACCCAGTTTAGGGATCTTCAGCCAAACCTATTCTTTCCTAAATGCTGTCCAAATACCCACCCAGAGCTTGTGCTCCAACATTTGCTCTACAGGGAATTCCCTGGCAGTCCAGTGGTTAGGACTCCATGCTTCCACGGCAGGGGGCACAAGTTCAATCCCTGGTTGGGAAACTAAGATCCTGCAAGCCTTGTGGTGTGGCCAAATAAATAAATAAATAAATACCTGACTGTACTTTAAAAATGTGATTCACAGACTGTGGCCAACAACCTAGTGAGCATGAGGAAGCTTCTAAAACAAAATACAACAGAATGGAAAATATCCATGGTAATTATATCTCTACTAGGAAGGCAACTATTGTTCTATGAGATTTTATTTATGTGTGTATGGGGGAGCTGTTTACTGCTTTACATTTTATAAGTCATTGTTTTCTATAAGTCATGGTCAAAAAGTTTTGAGAACCTCATCTGAACTGTATATTTCATGAATGTAGGAACCTTATTGCTTTGTTATCTCCAGCTGCTCCAGAGCTGGGAACTGTGGCAGGTAGTGGGACATGGGGATACACACACACACATACACACCCCTTATTTCATATGATCCAAAAGGATTCCAGCATGGTAACCCCTTAACAGAGTAGACAAGTCATCTGGTCTACCTGCTGCCCATATTCCTCTCTCCTCCTCTCAGACTCTGGCTTATCCCTTAGTCTCAGTGTAGCCATCATCCTCCTGGACCCCCACCCACCACCACCACCACCTCCTGGGTCCTGGTGTAGACCCCCTCCCACAGATTCCCACTGCCCCCACTCACTCCGTCTTGCAGCCCTTTCTCACTTGACAGCTGCCCTTTGGTTTGTCTGCTCCCTTTGGACTCAGAGGGCAGATGCTGTGCTTATTGCTTTATTTTCTGACTCCAGCCCAATGCTAGTGCAAAGGTGACCAGAGAGCTATATACCAGATGGGCAGATGATGTGCTTGAAGCAAGAACAAGGGCTGGGGTGGGGGTTGGGAATCCAAACATGGTGGTTGGGACAGTAACGAGGCTAATGATAAAGGGAGTCAGCCTGCCTCCCCGCTCTGTGAGGGGCCACAGGACCACTGCTTGCAGCTCTGAGGAGCGGGCGAGTGGATGTCAGGTATGGTGACCCTAGTCTGAGGGGCTAGATTGAGGGTGAGGAGTCTTCTGGACCACCGTCTCCTTATTCTTGGCCATATGCTATTCATCTGTGTAAATAGAAGCATCCTAGGAGGTGCCCAAGGCCACATGAGAATCTGCAACTTCCTACAATTAGTATTGCGGTCCCGTGAGCTCAAGCATCAAAATCACAGACTCCAAAAGCCAAAGGGACACTCTGACCATTGCTGTTAGGTCCACTATGCAAGCTTCAGGGAAGGTTTCCACATCTGCAAATACATCTGTATTTACAACAGCATCTTATCATCGTAACAGTCTAAGAGCGGATGGGGATGAATGCCATGACCCTCCTATGCAGAGAACAGACCTAATCAGTGTGCCGCCAGGCTGTCGGACTCCAGAGCCTCCTGGGGGGACTTACAACTCCAGGTCTCTATGAAAAACATGCATTAAAACATCGATAAACATGCCCCAACCTAAGCACACTTAAGACTCTTTCCACGAAGCAGGGGACTGCTTTAACTGCATCTCAGAAAACAGAGCATTTTCTTTCAGCCCAAGCCCTGGCCCACACTAGCTGCTTGGTCTTCTCCCTTCTGTGATGCAGGGACCGGACTGTGTTCATCAGCAACTCTGTCACCTCTCCATCAGCCTGGAGGAGTCTCCCCTCTCCCCAGCTCCTAACTGCCATCTCCCCTTTGCACCTGTGCCCATGGGAGGACCAGAGGATGTGGCCAACGCACAGCACTGTTCCTGACACAGTGACCACATCCGTTGAGCTGCGTTTCTGTGGCACTTAAACTCATGGAGCCCTGCTGCCTTTGGGGGTATTCTGGTGTCACCGTCTGTTTCATATGAGATCACCAAGCCTGCTTTGTGCAAAGGCTGAAAGGCTGCTGGTGTGGCCATCCTCGCCAGACATCCCCTGCCTCAACCCATACCAAGGAGGCGCCTCCCATGTGCTGCTAGCTGGTGGGGCTCAGCTCCCACATGGGAAGGCAAGGGAGCCAAAGCAGGCAGAGTTCATGGTTGACCTGTCCTGGAGGATGGGTGGCTGCAGGGGGCAGAGCCAGAGGGCCCTTCCTTGCTGGTCACTGTGACCCTGAGCCTGGGCATGCACATGGTGGGACAGGTGGGGAGGAGGCCCTGAGCATAGCCAGCCCACCAAGTAGGGTGGGGTGCAGTGGAGTCACCCCTTCCCTGGACCCCCGTCTCCCCAGAAATACACATGGGAGTATCTCTGAATTTTTCACTTGGCCTGGGAGTGAAAGCAACAGCTCTGTTCTGAAGCAGGTGTGAGCTGCATAAACCACTTTCCCACTATAATGGCTGGAGAGAGAGAATGAGTTCCTGGCTTTTTAAATGTTTTTTGTCCTTTCCTAATAGGATCTCTAAAAGCCACTTTCCTTTAAGCCCCAGTTTACTTGCCAGGAGCCCAAGTCTCTGACTTTCACCTCGGAACATGATGATTTTACTACTCCTGAAAACGATGAATACCTTGACCCTCAGGCACAGAGAAAAGCTGAAATTGCTTGTTTTCTTTGCAGGGCCACCTATCTCCTCTGAGCAGCAGCCCCTGCAGGGCCAACTTGGGCCGGGGGAGAGCTGGGGTCTCAGGAACCCATCATTGGTGGTGTCTCCTCGCCTGCAGCAGTGGTTGCCAGGGCCCTGGCAGCTGACCACAGCTCCACCTACTCACCACAGGCCAGGCCCCAGGGCTGCTGGACATGCAGACTCATTCATCAGGGACTGCTCAGGGTCCACTCCCCTCCTGGGTCTCATGACAGCATGAGCAGATCATGCGATTAAGAGGCAAGCTCCTGCCTGTTCTCCCACCTAGCCCTCAGCCCCGAGGAGAGGCCCCCACTGTCCCCACAGGTGGTTGAACCACCCTGCAAATGCTGGGAGCAAGGGTGTTCGGCTGTCAGTAGAGTGACAAATGCGAGGGAAAAAAAAAAGAGTGACAAATGCGATTTTTTTCAGCTAAAATAGGTTACACAGTCCAGCACTAGGGGCCTGAACCAAAGACAGGAAAATCCCATTTTTATGGATCAGCCAGGAAGTACGGCCATCGCCAGAAAGGAGACTTTCCGGGGAAACATGTAATAGAACTCCACGGGAGAATATTCAGGAAAAATAACACCATGAGGATAGAAGTAGCCAGTGACTTCTCTCATCAAGTGGATTGGATAAATAAAGTTAAAGGCTGATCACTGTCTTCAGAATCCTACTGGCTGTAACTGTGTTTCAGCATGTGAAACTCTACATCATTGACAATATTTTACCCCCAAATGGACTTGCGCCCTCCCTGGAGGTGCAGCAAAGCCTCACTTGCCAGGAGACACAGGTCGGTGGCAGAGTGACCATCGGACATCAGGGCTTGGACTGTCTTTCCCCACAGAGGTCAGGGCCCATGTCATGGTTGTACTCCCCACGTGCGATGCCATACATGGGGGTTTGACCAACAGCCGCAACTGCCCAGGAGCCAGCTGGATGCTAGGATGCTCACCCAGAGGGAGGCCAGTTTCCCAGCGCATCCTCCAGCAGCCTCCCACCACCACCTATGAGCACAAGGAGGCCGTGCCGATGAGGCGGGCCCTGAAGCTGCTGGGTTTCTCATCCCTGACCGTCCCCAACTCAGGCTCTGACCCACTTGGGAGCTTCGGGAGGGGCTGGGAGGATCTTGCTGTGGTGGGAGGTGACCTGGGCTCCCGCACCCCACATGTGCCCTCCACTGAGCTTATTTCCCCCAAGAGCCACCATGGGCTGAACGACCCTCACCTGCCAGCTGCCTGCAAGGTCACTGGCCATGTACACCCACCTCACCCTTTAGGAAGTGGCTTAGAGAACAGCCGCAACTCTTACCCAATTCTCAGACAGGAAGACTGAGGTGCAGAGGGCACCGGCATGGGGCCTGCCAACTCGTAGGTTCATTCTCTGGTTCCGGGTCCCCTCAATCATGAGAAGTCGCAAACCCAACAGCTCAGGAGGCACCACAGGGAAAACCGATATCAGACGAGTTTCAACGCCACAAGTTGCTTTCCTGGCTTTAAGTCGTCTGCGCACTTGATTTTAAACTTGGGTGAGCATTCCTCACAGAGTCCAGTTCACCCCGGGGAAGACGTGAGCTCTCGGGCAGCAGGTGCGATGCCAGTGTTGCCTGTGGATGAGTGACCAGGCCCTGTGGTGACTGAGGAACAGGACCTGCTGGCCTGGTGGTGGGCAGGTCACCCAATCTGGATGGCGGGCAGGCGGCTTCACTCAGAGCCATGTCCAGAGAGCAGCCGTGCCTTCGGGGTCCGTGGCACAGGGCACCCAGTCAGTGCCTCCCGGCTTGCACTGCAGGCGCCGAGTGGCCACAGGTGAGGCTGCATCCTTCATTGGTCTGAGGGGACCCCAGGGTCCTGGCGTCCAACCAGACAGGAGAGTCGGAAGGAAGGCGACAAGATGCCTTGTGGTCAACTCACCCCCGCAGCTGAACACCCGAGGTCCCTTCCAGTGTCTCTGCGCCTGGTGAAGACAGGCAGGGACGTCCTGACATAGCCACAGGGACGCCTCCTCAGCTTAAAAGGTCGCCCTGTGCTCTTAAAGGTGACCCAGCCTGGACCCACCCCCCTGACCCCTGACCTGGATGGAGTGTGCAGAACAGGAAGTGCAGAACTGGAAGTGCAGGAGCGCCTCAGGAGGCCACAGGTATCCAGTGTCAGACGCTGTAAATAAAGCTCACCTGCACACAGCCGCCACTCACAGTGAACTGTCCACAGCTGCACCTGTACTATAGAAGCAGAGGTCCCACCTGCCCCATCCTGCAGAGCCTAAAATAACTAATATCTGGCCCCTTACAGAGAAAGCTTGCCAGCCTTGTCCTGGCAGCTTTAGGTTTCAAACTAGGACTCCAGGCTCTCAGAAAGCCCCTCTGCCTTGCAAAGAATCCGTGCTGGGTTTCTGCCAGACTGCATGGACTTGGCTTACTTATTCAGGTAAATAACGGTCCTTGGTTAGGCCGGGTTCCATCAAGTGCATGTCAGCAGCACCTCCACCCTGCAGACACACTGCTCGCACATCCACACGTGTTACACTAGGGGAAAAACTCTAGGAAGACACCAGAACTACTTGGAAGAATCTACAGAACTTTCCTGAGGGATCTCAGTGGCTTACAGGCTTACAGGTTGAAGACAGATGTCGGATTTCTCATAAATGAATCTCTGTGTTTGTAGGGGCCACTCCAATCACCCCTGAGAGAACATCTGACAAACACTGACACTTTATTTGCAAAAGCAAAAAAGAGGAAAGAAAAGCAGATTTTTAAAAAGTTCCCTACCTCTCTACTAATCACCAATTAAATCAATGCAAGATTAAATAACAGTGTCTGACACCTGTCAGGCTGCAAAACACTTCTAAAAGATTGGCCATGTGACAGGCCTTGGGGCCAGGAGGCTGGGAATAGGGGGTCTCCTAAGTCCTGGCTGGGACACAAACCTTCACCACTTGTCTAAAATATCCTTTAGGTGCGTAGATCCAGGCCCATGAAAGGAAACAGAAACTCTGAATTCTGCCTCTAGTGAGTCATCACAAGGACATAATGAGAGATGAGCCTGAGACAGGTTTACACAGATTTTCTTTATGGCATTCATTGTTTCAGCAGTCAAGAACTGGACTCGTCCTTCTGTCCCTCCACCTGACAGGCACACCACACTTACCGGATATGCATACAAGCCACATACATGCACACGTGTGCACACCACCCACATGTATAAACATCCATACCTGTACATATGCACACACCACTCACATGCTTATATGCATGTATGCACCACTCTCACCCAGCACATGTGCGTATGTATGAACACATGCTACAGCCTGCTCATATCACACCAGTCACTTGCATGTTTGTGCACATGTGTGGTGAAGTGAAAGTGAAAGCCGCTCCCTTTTGTCTCTTTGTGACCCCATGGACTATAGCCTGCCAGGCTCCTCTGTCCATGGGCTTCTCCAAGCAAGAATACTGGAGCGGGTTGCCACTTCCTCCTTCAGGGGATTTTCCCAACCCAGGGATTGAACCCAGGTCTCCCGCATTGCAGGCAGATTCTTTACCATCTGAGCCACCAGGGAAGTCACACAAGTGTGTTCGCATATGATAACACACCATGGTCACACACATGCACACACACACCAATTGATTAAAGGTGGTTGTTTGGGGAGAGAGACAAGGCCCCCAGAGGTTAACTCTTGCTTCATGTCCTCATAACTCAGCTCCTGATCAGCCTCTTCCCCAGTTGTCTTTCTCCTCTGCGTGGCTACCTTCATAGCAGTTGGAATTTTCAATGAAACATCCAGATAGACCCAGATGGGGCCAGAGCTCACTCATTCTGCAGGCTCTGGTGTTTTATTTGTGTTTAATGGTAGTAGCCAGGCTGGTGGACAAGGAGATGACTGGGTCTCCTCAGGACAGATGCACATTCTGTGCTCTGTCCCTGATGGGCTTCAGTGCTGGCTGTGTGGACTCCCACCAGGATGTCTGGTATATGTGGGGCTTGCTGGGGTCTGTGCCAGCCCTCACACTGGTGTCAGAGCTGGTGGGGAAGAGAGGCCCGACCATACGCTTGGCTGTCCTGGACTCCAGTGCAGCTCCATCCAGCCCAGGCTCTTGGCCCCGTCTGTGGACCATCTTACCATTTTCCTTTCCAAATCTCTAAAAAAAATTCATCACTTCCATGGGAAACATTTCATCAGCAGGGAAAACGGAAAACTGGTAGCACTTACCACAGAGAGAAAGTAAAGTGGAAGTATCGGTCACTCAGTCGTGTCTGACTCTTTGTGACTCCATGGACTGTAGCCCACCAGGCTCCTTTGTCCATGGGATTTTCCAGGCAAGAATGCTAGAGTGGGTTGTCATGCCCTCCTCCAGGGGATCGTCCCGACCCAGCGATCAAACCCACGTCTCCTACATTGCCGGCAGATTCTTCATCATGTGAGCCCTTGGGGAAACCCCACGACGTTGCCACAAAGAGAAGCAACTGTCAAAATGTTGGAAGATGCGATGCTATGAGATGTTACCTGGACATAGCTGCCCTCCTACAGGGCACAGCACGACTGGACAGCAGCCAAGGATGTCCCATCCCCAAGTCCTCATCAAGGTAGCAAGGGCACACCACACACATGGACACCATGGAGTCACCCAGTTGCAGGCGCCCCAAGGCTTTTGTTTTAATGGACTCTGCGATTTTATGGAAGCTTGTGCCTTTAAAAGGGAAATTTGTATCGCTGACTAATATCTCGCTTGTAAATAAGCACAGTAAAGGCAAAATAATGCTACTAAACTCTTGCTCCAAGCCTGGTGCTAGCTCCCTTGGTGAAAAAGCGAGATTCTCTAGAATAAGGACATCCCAGCTCCCACGTGAGGCCTTGATGCTGGAAGAGAATGTAAAGGTCACTTTTCTGGGACTCACTCTCCCTGAGGTGACAAGACATAGGACCTTCCCGGGGAAAGAGAGGAGAGGGATGAGGGGCCAAGGAATTCCAGCCGCAGGGGTGGGAGGGGGTGGGAAGGGTGGGGAGCTGGACTAGAGGGCGGGAAGGAGGGTGACAGTCATGAGAACCTGCTCATGGGGCCTGTAGATGATGTTAGTTGGGGGTGGGGGTGGGGGATCAGGGCAGAGTGGGGACATGACCTGCTCAGCAACCAGCCCTTAGTACCCCTCTGAGTGAGTGAGGAGGAAACCGAGGGTTCTTTTGGCTGCACCACAGACCGCATGTGGGGGGCATTGGGGAGCTGACACTGTGGGGGTCTGCGGGCTCTGACAGAGCCCTTAAAATCCACTTTTCCACCTTGGTGTGAGTTTCTGGTCAAAATGAGCTGTCCTCACTTGCACTGCTTACCTGCACCATCCTGCTCCTTCCTGGACCATGCCCAGCCCTGGGGGCTTGGCCTCAGAGACCACACACCCCTCCCCACCCAGCCCCAGCAGCCAAGTCTCAGGGCCAGTTGAGGGTGGGCAGGCAGGGGTGTCCCCAATCCTGTCTTGGTGGCCCTGGGCCCTGCTGTCCACTCTGCCCTCCTCTGGCCTCCAGTCAGCATGGAGCCCCATTCCAAAGATGCCAGGCTGGGCTGTCTCCACCCTCTCAAGGAGGTTTTCTTCCTTGCAGCCATCAGGCCCTGGTTCAGGTGTCCCCTCCTCTCCAGTGACCCAGCGTCCAGAGGTTTCACAGGTTCACCTGAGTGCGGCCTCCACGCATGGCTGTGTGATCTACAGCAGACTCAGACTTGTAGTCATGGACTGTTGGCCTGAGATTCAGCCCAGAGTTCTGCTGTGTTTGGCTCCTGGAATGTTACACCATAGGGAATTTTCTCACCAGCGTCCAAACTGGCCACATGTCTGAACTGCAAACAAGGCTGAGTCTGTGTCCCCCGGGACTCAGATGAGTGCACTGCCCTCAGAGGTGCCCAGACTTCTACGCCCCTTACTGTCTCCCCCCTGCCCCAGACCCTGGGGGCCTTGAGGGCACCCTGCTTCCAGCATTGGGGGCAGGATCCTTCTCCGCCCAGGAGGACAGCACCTGTGGGTGATTGGCCCCAGCAGCTGCACTCGGAGGATGCGAGGTCCAGTGGCTAAGCTCCTTGGGCTGAGTCACATGATGGCCCCTGCAGCAATGCCCGCCAAAAGGCAGGGGAGAGGTGGGGGGCCAGACCCCAGGGAGGGGCAGGGGGCCTCCAACAGGACTTGCTGCCTGAGGTGACAAGACATAGGAACTTCCCGGGAAAGGAGAGGAGAGGGATGAATTCCAGCCACAGGGGTGGGAACTGTACTAGGGGATGAGAAGGAGGGTTCATGAGAACCTGCTCAGGGCCGGGGGGCGGGGGGCCTGTGGGTGATGTCAGTGGGGGCAATCAGAGCAGAGTGGGGATACAACCTGCTTGGTGACTGACCCTCAGTGTCCCTCTGAACATGGCCAGCTTAGGCCCCGGGGCCCGGGTGCTCCTGGAACCGCGATGCAGCGGGGGCAGGTGTGATGGGTGAGAGGATAACAGGGAGGGGCTCTGGGTAGCTGCCCCGAGGCAGATGGAGCAGGGAGACCAGGAGGGCAACAGCCAGCAGGGTCGCCCCTAGGGAAGGGACAGGAGCTAAGGGCCCCGGGCAGGAAGCACAGTGAGGGCAACGGCAGAGGCCCTGGGACAAGTGTGAAGAGGGGGCCAGGAGCCGTGGGCACGTGGCTTAGCCAGACACTCGGGAGGGGACAGGACGAGGGCACGTGGGCTCGCGGTGGCTGCGGCTCCGCCTCCCCAGCTCCTTCTGGCATTTTGGCAAAGGGTGCATTTGTTTTTGTTGTTATTGTTCTTCTTCAGGGATAAATTATTATTATTTTTTCATTTATTTTTATTAGTTGGAGGCTAATTACTTTACAATATTGTAGTGGTTTTTGCCATACATTGACATGAACCAACCATGGATTTATATGTGTTCCCCATCCCAATCCCCTCTCCCACCTCCCTCCCCATCCCATCCCTCTGGGTCTTCCCAGTGCACCAGCCCTGAGCACTTGTCTCATGCATCCAACCTGGGCTGGTGATCTGTTTCACCCTTGATAGTATACTTGTTTCAATGCTATTCTCTCAGAACATCCCACCCTTGCCTTCTCCCACAGAGTCCAAAAGTCTGTTATGTACATCTGTGTTTCTTTTTCTGTTTTGCATATAGGGTTATTGTTACCATCTTTTTAAATTCCATATATATGCATTAGTATACTGTATTGGTCTTTATCTTTCTGGCTTACTTCACTCTGTATAATGGGCTCCAGTTTCATCCATCTCATTAGAACTGATTCAAATGAATTCTTTTTAATGGCTGAGTAATATTCCATTGTGTATATGTACCATAGCTTCCTTATCCATTTGTCTGCTGATGGGCATCTAGGTTGCTTCCATGTCCTGGCAATTATAAACAGTGCTGTGATGAAAACTGGGGTGCACGTGTCTCTTTCAAAGGGTGCATTTGAAAGCAAGCACCAAGACACAGCCAGGTCTGGGCGAGGGCTGGCCCATCAGCTGGGCAGGAGGACAAGGTGCTTGGGCACCCCTGCCCGCCCAATCCAGGGAATGTTCCTGGACATGCATTCTGTGCTTCCTGGCTACAGTGGAGACCTAGAGGGCAGCTCAAGGAAAGGCGGTCAGGGCCATGTGCTTCTCATCCTTAGAAGTACAGGACCGTGGACGGCACTCAGATGAGAGAAGCGGGGCAGCCACCCTGGATCACAGCTCCCAGCAAGCTTACCACCCCTTGATCTCCTCCAGGGGCTCCCACGGCACCTGCTACCATAGATAGCAGAGGCTGCAGGTCAGTCCTCACCCTCCACGTGGATGGATCCTTGCTGTCGGGACCTAAAGCCAGCCCCCACTTAAGAAGTGAAGCTGACCAGATTCACACCTTCCAAATCACAGCATCAGTGGGCATGCAGGTGAGGCCCCGGGTGCGCCTTCTCCCTCAGAACCTCGGCATTACACAGGCTCACATACAGAGGAGCGAGTGGTGACCTAGCAGAATTCTCACTCCCTGCTCCTGGAGGACACAGAACACTCCTGGAGAACCCCTCCAGCTGCTCCCACACTCCCTTCCTCCCGAATCACCTCTATTTCTCTTGCACTTTGATCGTTCTCCTCCTGGAACAGTAACTGTAAGCCCTGACCTGCTTTTGGGGGGTTGAACCCCAGGATAGAGTCTCTGGTTCTTCAAGCTCCCTCCTTTCCACCTCTCTCCACACCTCCAGCCAGGTGGGCTGCTGCTGGAGTCCCTGCCTGCTGAGCCTAGATGAAGACCCAGTCCTCAGCCCACTGACACATCATTTTGGCACCGAGAATGAGAACTTCCCCATATGACCACAACCCCAAACATCACTGCCTCATCTGGGGCGGCCTCAGGCTCAGCAAGCAGGGCAAGGAGACGAATCGATGCCGTGTTATCAGCCAAGCAGTTTGATTCCTGCACATTTAAGCACACAAGCACTTCAAAGCTTGATCCCCTCAGGTCAATACAATTTTACAGAGATGCCCCCTTCTTAGCAGTGCAAGATACTGTCAGAGAGGCCTGTCTGGGGAGGGTGGAAGGGGCAAGGAGGGGGCACAGTTCAACGCAATTTTACACAGATGCCCCCTTCTCAGGCCTACCTGGGAGGGATGGAGGTGTAGGGATGGGGCACGGGTCAAATAATTTTAAAAACAAAGCAGAAGTCTCTGGTGGACATCCCTGGCACCCTGACCCCCAGATGAGGAACCGCCAACCTTGCAGGTACCCAGACCAGTAGAGCAGCCCGCTCAGTAGTTCACCAGATGACAGCAAGAGGGGCTTTTCATCCAGGTTCCAACATGGAGAAGAGTGCCAGGAGCTGAAATGTGAAGGTTTGTGGGCCTGACGGGCACCCAGTGTGCAGTTCCCAGTGGGAACTGCAGCTGGAGTGGTCAGCTCTGCCCTGGCTTCATCAAAAGACCTGTGAGCCGCTGTGCAGAAAAAGCACAAAGGGAGAGGCTAGCCAGCACTAAAACTCCCAGTGCAATAATTGTCATTGTTATCCAATTATGCTCAGGATACCTGAAGCTCACACGGCCCACAGAGGGGCAATTTCATTAGACTGAGACCCACTTGTCTCACTTTACTTTGATAACGGCTTAATAAATAAACCGAGTGAGCCCTAACACCGAGGTGCAAAATGAAAAATACTTTGGCTTTTCCATTTTATGCCCCTCCTTCTCTAATTATCTCGCTTTCATATTTCCTTGCTTGTCAGCTCCAGCCTCTGCCTCCTCCAAGAGGTGGGCAGAACTATCTCCTTCCTCTTGTGAAGATCCCTCCCTGGGTGTGTGCTGGGCCAACTTCTTCTTTCTCCAGCCCCCAACACACACCCTCCCCTCACTTCTCTATTACCCAGAAAACACACTCAGAGTAAGACCACAATCGGGGCAGCCATGGAGGAGAGGACGATAAACATTATTATGTCATTGCACATTTTAATAAAACTGTGAGACAAGGGAGGTGGAAGGAATTAATTTCACTTAGCTCAGGCAGAAGGGGAGGGAGATGACAGCCAAAGAGAGCCCAGTGGAGAGATGACATTTGGATCAGGAGGCCCTGGAAGATTCCCCTAGATGCAGGGGCAAAATCAGAAGGGAGGCAGCCAGGACAAAGGGATGGAACAGGGAAGGAAGGGATGGCAGAATTGTGCTATGTGGGCAGGTGAGTCATTGCTGGTGCCTGGCAGGGTGGGTGCTGTGGGGGAGACGGGAAGAGCCATGCGGAGCACGGCATGGAGGGCCTAAGACTTTCTAGGGTCCATTGATAATGTGGGTCAAGGATGGCTACAGTCACTTTGAAATCTAGGAATCCAGAGACCCACAGAGTTCATGAAGTGAAGCCCTACCACCAATGGTAAAATGAACAACACAATGTCATAGTGACAAATGTGCACCTCACTGGTCCCCTGACCCTGTGGCCTTCTTAGAGCCACTGTGATAGATTAGCAGGTCCATTGTCCTTGGATGGACAGATGTTCCCATCATTATCAAAACATCTGAATTGAGCTCAAGAGCATCGGGAGCACAGGCACAGCTTTGTCACTTTCCTGGTAGGGACAGGAAAACGGCAGAAGCATGGGGTCATGCTGCTCTACTGCTCCACTGCGGCTGCTAATCCTCTCCCCACAAACCCCAGGTACAACACTGAATTGGCACTTGTATCAAGATCACCCCACAGATCAAGGTATTCACCCATCTAACCAAGCGCATCTAATCTCAAACCTTTAGATCATTTAAAAGCAAAAGCATAAACACATCACAGATACAAAGACTATGGAATGATATTTAGTTCGAAACTGGAGATACGCACTCCTGGTCCTTATTCTAGTGAGAAATGGAGGTTTCCTGCCTTGTCAATAAACAAGGATGTCGCAGTCATCCAGGCCTCCAAACGTGAACTTCTGAGCCCTAAGGGCACCCAGGAAGGAGAAGAAAATCTGCATGATGTGGCTGCCACCGGTCTGTAGCACCAAGCAACTCAGGATGTGAAAAACACAGGACACTGGATCCAGATAGCTGAGATTCACATGAAAGGAATGATTTCATTGAGCCCAGACTCTTACATCTTCCCATACATAGAAAAGCACTAATTCCTTAACTTGGGATGTCTGGTTTTCTTTAATTAACAATAATCCTTTGATGTTCAGACCACCTGCCCTTTATTGCAAAATTTCAATATAACCTGACCCTTCCCTCTCCTCGGAGGTATTCTCTCAGGGTCACTTGAGATACTGTCTCAAGCAAGGAAATATGAAAGCGAGATAATTAGAGAAGGAGGGGCATAAAATGGAAAAGCCAAAGTATTTTTCATTTTGCACCTCGGTGTTAGGGCTCACTCGGTTTATTTATTAAGCCGTTATCAAAGTAAAGTGAGACAAGTGGGTCTCAGTCTAATGAAATTGCCCCTCTGTGGGCCGTGTGAGCTTCAGGTATCCTGAGCATAATTGGTTTAAGTCCTTAAAATTTATGTGGAATAAAACATAACTCTCAACTTTAAGGTTGTGACTATTTTTTAAGTCAACACTAGTTTATGAGTTCAATCAGCAATGAGACTTTAATTTATGCTTTAAATTCCAGCTGAGTTATTTCAGATTCTAAAAGATGATGCTGTTAAAGTGCTGCATTCAATATGCCAGCAAATTTGGAAAACTCAGCAGTGGCTATAGGACTGGAAAAGTTCAGTTTTCATTCCAGTCCCAAAGAAAGGCAATGCCAAAGAATGTTCAAACCATCGCACAATTGCACTCATCTTACATGCTAGCAAAGTAATGCTCAAAATTCTCCAAGCTAGGCTTCAACAGTACATGAACTGAGAACTTCTACACATTCAAGCTGGATTTAGAAAAGGCAGAGGAACAGAGATCAAATTGCCAACATCCATTGGATCATAGAAAAAGCAAGAGAATTCCAGAAAAACATCTACTTCTGTTTCATTGACTATGCTAAAGCCTTTGACTGTGTGGATAACAAAAAAACTGGAAAATTCTGAAAGAGATGGGAACACCAGACCACCTTACCAGCCTCCTGAGAAATCTATATGCAGGTCAGGAAGCAACAGTTAGAACCAGAAATGGAACAATGGACTGGTTCCAAACTGGAAAAGGAGTACATCAAGGCTATTATATTGTCACCTTGCTTATTTAACTTATATGCAGAGTTCATCATGCAAAATGCTGGACTGGATGAAGCACAAGCTGGAATCAAGATTTCAGGGAGAAATATCAATAACCTCAAATATGCAGATGACACCACCCTTATGGCAGAAAGCAAAGAGGAAATAAAGAGCCTCTTGATGAAAGTGAAAGAGGAGAGTGAAAAAGCTGCCTTAAAACTCAACATTCAAAAAACTAAGATCATGGCATTCGGTCCCATCACTTCATGGCAAATAGATAGAGAAACAATGGAAACAGTGACAGACTTTATTTTCTCGGGCTTCAAAATCACTGCAGATGGTGACTGCAGCCATGAAATTAAAAGACACTTGCTCCTTGGAAGAAAAGCTATGGCCAACCTAGACAGCATATTAAAAAGCAGAGACATTACCTTGCCGACAAAGGTCCGTCTAGTCAAAGCTATGGCTTTTCCAGTAGTCATGTGTGGATGTGAGAGTTGGACCATAAAAAAAGCTGAGCATCGAAGAATTGATGCTTTTGAACTGTGGTGTTGGAGAAGACTCTTGAGAGTCCCTTGGACTGCAAGGAGATCAAACCAGTCAATCCTAAAGGAAATCAGTACTGAATACTCACTGGCAGGACTGATGCTGAAACTGAAACTCCAATACTTTGGCCACCTGATGTGAAGAACTGACTCACTGGAGAAGACCCTGATGCTGGGAAAGATTGAAGGCAGGAGGAGAAGGGGACAACAGAGGATGAGATTGGTTGGATGGTATCACTGACTCAATGGACATGAGTTTGAGTAAGCTCCGGGAGTTGGTGATGGACAGGGAGGCCTGGTGTGCTGCAGTCCAAGGGGTCACAAACAGTTGGACACTACTGAGCGACTGGAGTGAACTGAACTGAGCTTATGGGTTCAATCAGCAACGAGACTTTAATTTATGCTTGGGAAAATAAAAATAGATTAATAGGACCCAAGTCAAGCTGCTAGAAGAGGTTTTTCCGTGCCAAGAGCCCAGCACTGTGAGTTTCCCTAAACAGGTTATCATTGTAACATTGTAAAGCACTAGACTTATTTTTTAAATAGCAAAACTACAATTATCTCCGCACGCCCATATCATGGCTCTGCACTGCTCCTGCATAACCATCCGGCTGTCAGCGATATGGCTGGGACAAGCGAGTCTGTGCCACACTAGACGGCTAGCCTTATCAAAACCCAACTGCGTTAATCCTTGTCCTTACATCAAAAATCAAATAACTTCCCGGGGAGAGGCTATAGTCACACCAGGGGCCATTCCACTGGGAGACGATGAGTTGAGATTCACAACACAACATGGTAAGAAATAAACAGATAAGTGTTTGCCTCCTCAGCTGCTGGCTGACACTCAGAACTCAGGGCTCCTTCAGAAAAAACACAGGCAAGTGTCTGGAGTCACACATGGTCTCGCCGTTAGCATCCACTATCCAGGAGAGAGATCAGGAACTTCTAGGAAAAACAGCACCCTCACCCACAATGCTCCTTCTCAGCAATGAAAGTGTCCACTCGCATGCGTGGTATTTAAGCAAGAAGGAAATAAGATTTCAAAACTGATGAGAGAGAAATGTAGTAAAACAATGTTTAGATAACTGCAGGAGAGATGCCTTCCTGATAGAATAACCACCTTTCAAAGTGAGAAAACAATGCCATTTTCTGCCCATTGAGAGAAGCAGCTAGACGAGGGGGGAGCTGCAGCCTCCTTATTTAGGGAGCAGCCCCTCTGCTCCCCTGGGGCTGGAGGAAGTGATTAATCAGTGCCTCCTTGAAGCTGCAACCTCAGACCAACTGGGGGACTTTGTCTGTGCATGGCACAGAATACTATCTTTCCAGAAGCCTCTTAGAACCCAACAATGGAGCATGGCTCCTATAGTCCTCAGTGCCAGTTGGGGCTGCCAGAAGGACGGAGGCCCAGCTTGAAAAGAGCTCTCTTCTTGGTGCCTCTTTTGTGTGGAGAGGAAAAGCCACTCAGGACACAATTTTAACTGAAGAAGGAAGCCACCAAGTCCTCAAGTCCACTCCCAGGTCCCTTCTCTTCTGGTCCCTCTCCCTCTGCCTGGCACCCCTTCCCATCCCTGCCCCCAGTCAGCTGCCTGATTTAAACACAGCCTCCCAAACCCCCACCTGCTTCTAAATCAAACCTGGGCACATCGAGGTGAGATCTGTCACCCTTCAATTTCATCTTTCATTTGGGAAAAGGCAAAGCCAAGACTCCCTCATGCCATGACGGAACCATCTTGTGGAAAGGCACAACCTCCAGGCTGATGGTGCTGGAAAATCAAATTCCTATTTTAGGTTCAGGCAACCTCGCCCACCGTGTGAGGCTGACAGGTGAGCACTACCGATGCTGTGTCAGGGGAGCACGGAGGATTCTCAGGATTTAAATGCAGACACGTGACCCTCCAGGCTGGAGTGTCAGAATGTAAGATGCTGGAGCAGGCCTATGGCTTCACGCCAGCCTGTGGGAAACTCAATACTGCTCGCAGAGACATCAGAAAGGCAGCCCTTGGCCCCTCCCTTGTGCTGAGTCAGCCAGGCTGGACGTGAGGGCGGTCTTCCCTCTCTTAGGATGAAGGAGAACCCTTATCAAGGGCTGCATTTAATCCAGCAGAAAATGCTGGACCCAGAGGACACTGGGAAATTAGCACACAAGGAATGATTATTTGTTTCCTCTAACTGCAGGGCGTCTGATCTGCCCTCTCAAACCCGCCTCCCAGACACAGCACGGAATACCTGGAGAGAGGTGGAGGGGCACAGTTCAGAGGGTTTTTCCCCTCCCATCCCTCAGTCTGTCTGTAAAACTAAAGTTCCAGAATCTCTGTGTGCTGGAATTCCAAAATGTGGAAACAACTGCATTCTAATCCCAGGGGCTATAACACAAGCCTGTCACAGTCACTGTATTTTTTTTAAAAATTTTTTTTTCCCCAAAATGCTACAGGAGAAAAGTATTTTATTTTTTAACTATTTATTTATTTGTCTGTGCCGGGTCTTTACTGCAGCACATGGGATCTTTAGTTGAGGCATGTGGGGTCTAGTTCCCTGACCAGGGATTGAACCTGGGCCCCTCTGCATCGGGAACGCAGTCTTAGTCATTGGACCACAGGGAAGTCCCATCGATGTTGTCATATTTAAAATCAGATCACTTTGCTGACAAAGTCTGTACAGTCAAAACTATGATTTTTCCAGTTGTCATGTACAGATGTGACAGTTGGACCATAAAGAAGGCTGAGCACCTAAGAATTTAAGAATATATGATTTTGAACTATAGTGGTGGAAAAGACTCTTGAGAGTCCCTTGGACTGCAAGGAGATCAAACCAGTCAGTCCTAGAGGAAATCAACTCTGAATACTCATTGGAAGGACTGGTGCTGATGCTGAAGCTCCAATACTTTGGCCACCTGATTCCAAGAACTGACTCATTGGAAAAGACCCTGATGCTGGGAAAGATTGAAGGCAGGAGGAGAAGGGGGTGACAGAGGATGAGACGGATGGTAGCACTGACTCAGTGGACATGAGTTTGAGCAAACTCGGGGAGATGGTGAAGGGCAGAGGAGCCTGGCGTGCTACAGTCCATGGAGTCACAAAGAGTTGGACAAGACTGAGCGAGTGAACAACAACAAGCTTATAGTATTTCAAATGCAAATTCCCAGGATGCCCATACCACACACCCACAAATACAGGTTTATCAAGGGGGACAGATCTGCTGTCAAGCATCTGCAGTTTCCAGGACTAGGAATCCAGAGCGTTTGTAAGGGTTTAAACCAAAAATACCCTGGAGAAACACTCCCACCAGTCGTGAGACGCTCTCCCTTCTAGCAGAGGTGCTGCGGCTCAGTGAGAGGGAGAGGCGCCTGGCGTTCAGCCTGTCCCCCTGCCCTCGGCACTCCCACGGGATCCCAGGCTTCAAAGTGGATTTCAGAGGCCGCTGCGATTTTGGCAGCATGACATCTTATGTCTTACAAGCTATTTTTTTTAGCCAGGATGGTAGAAAATTGACGTTTACCAGTCATTAACCTTTCAAGCATGTAACGTATTTTTTCCCTT
Source organism: Dama dama (assembly GCF_033118175.1). Classification (NCBI taxonomy): domain Eukaryota; kingdom Metazoa; phylum Chordata; class Mammalia; order Artiodactyla; family Cervidae; genus Dama; species Dama dama. The sequence continues at coordinate 55,860,390 of NC_083703.1, forward strand.
ACATGGAAGTATATCTTACACTTCGCCACAGATAAATCCTTAAGGGGTCCAATTTCTTAAAAAAAAAAAAAAAAGTGATTGTGAAGCCTCTCTATTCTTGAGAAAACATAGTTCTATCATTTTATGGACTTCTGATCACAATTTTATCGCCTTCAACCCTTTGCTGGTCTTCAATTTTTATCTTAAACTGGTAAGAACTACATAAGACAAGTGGTATAATCCCTTCTTTGTATCTGAGGGAAGGTGGAAAAGAATAAGATAAGATGAAAATAAAGCTTTAAACAGTAAGGAGCCTTGCAGCATGGTGACGGCTACCTTCGGACACTCATTGCCCAATGACTCCAGCAGCTCATCACAGCCACATTATTAAATGTGATAAGACATAATCCAATCATACCCAATCCTATTAATAAACGATGGTAGTGAAATTATGTCCATGGGCGGCCTCCCTCCCCCACGAGCCTATGAAGCTTTAAATAAGCCTCTCCATCATTTATTTATTCAATTCTAAAAACATGTCTTTTGCCGAAAGGTCTCTGGCCACACATAAGAATATAAAGGTCAAGAAGGGAAAAAGTCCCCAAAGAAAACCATAAGGAATATCCAATCAAGCTGCTGTCTAATGGAGAAATCACTCCTGGAAAGGCCAGTTCATCACATCTCGGGGGAAGGGCCCAGGGAGAGGAGAGTCTGGGTTATCCGCTAATAAGACCAGTGACAAGGGTGCAGGCCGGCAGTGGGTCGCTTTCCACTAGCCCAGACTTGGCTTCCTGAAAACCACATGTCCATCCCACTGGGCCCTCAAGACCAGCCTGGGCAGTGAACTGTCTTCTCCCCCTGGGGATGCAGCCTCAGAGGTCACGCTGGCCATAGAACATGTCTAGTGCCACAGAGCTGATGATGGGGACTTTGGCCCTGCACTCCTGAAGCTTTCAGACCCTGCACCTTGGGGTGCTGGGTCTCCCTGAGAGGGAATCAGGGCCAAGGTGATGAATAGGATGCAGCAAGGGAAGGCCTCAGGAGGCAGACTACCCCATTACACAGGTGTCCCTACGTCATCTTCCATCTTCCATCAGCGTCCCCTGCTTCATAAAAGAGGGTTAACTATGTGCCAACCTTAGAGGGTGGTTGTTGGCACCAACGAGGTGCCGGGTACAGGGCCAGACGAAGGTTTGACCCACGGACTGGAAAACAGAACAACTGTCCAACCAGCTCCTCAAATGGGGCCAGGCGCAGGCTTGGGATGGGGTGCCCATGGGAGCCTGGAGCTCACTGCAGGGCTTGTATGAGGCAGCTCACCCCATTTACAGCTTCCATAACCAGAGCAGCACAGACAGTCCGAGCATCAGGAGAGAGTGACCACACAGCTGATCCAGAATGTTCCAACCTGAGGGCCCCTCCCACTCTGCTCCAGCCGTCCTGAGGTTCTCATGTCCTGCGCCGTCCAAGGGGCAGCTGAAACAGTGCCGGGGCCTGAGAATCCTGGTGCTCAGCGGCAGTGGTCGAGCTCTGGAAGGGCCAGGGCCATGTCCATGCTCGTCACCGGCCTTTGGGTTGGTTGTGCATCCCAACCCAGAAGGACAGGATGGCTACAGCCACTCACTCCCAGTAAGACCTGGAGCCCCCTGGGGTACCCAGGCCTCCCCCTCAACTCAGACCCAGCAGGCAGGGCGGTTTGCAACAGTCTAGTGCCATTTGTGCAGGAGGCCACTTGCAACATAGCCGCAGAGGTCTAGGGCCAGGGGAGGGAGCTGGAGGGGTGGCGTGCAGGGAGCCCCCAGGGGGGAAGGGTGCCCTGGAACCTGAGCTGAGCAGCTGCCTTCCTCTGCTTCCTGGGGAAAACCTGCTCACCTTGCAGGAGAGCTCAGAGGCCAGGCAGCAAAAACGTGGCTGCTTGAAACACAGAAACGAGATGCTGGGAGCCAGAAATAATGCCTTTTTGCATTTGCAGAGTAAAGCAGTTTTGGGGAGAGAAGAGGCATGTTCTATAAATGCTTTCCTGCCAGAGCGCGCCCGCTCCTTCTCGGGTGCCTCCACATCACAGCAGTGGCAGTTAAACAATCCACTCCCAAACATGGACCTTCAGATTAACGAAATATTTACAGTGTATCTATGAGATCTTATCTGAGCTATAATCCTTGTTAAGAATCCATTTGACCGGGAAAGATAATGGGAAGAGGACAAATGTTCACATACATTTTAATTTCAATGGATTTAATTTCAATGAAACTGTTCTGTGTCAGGCTTCATAATACGAGAGCCTACATTTCTGTATTGAAGTGCCCCATTTACCGTTTTGGGGAGACGGGAACCATAGCATCCTTCCCGTCGCTGACCTGAGCCGCACTGTAAGACGCAGGTTACCTGCTGGCAGACACCCTCATGGAAAATACACTTTCCCTTGAGGGATGCTGACCACTGGAATTTGGAAGCTAAAACTTCTCTAGACAGGAAGCCCTCAGGCTTTAAGGAACATCAGCTTCCCTGGGAGATGAATTAAGCAGGCAGAATCCCAGGCCACAGCCCCAGGATTCCTGATTCAGTGCCTCCCAGGTGGCACTGGTGGTAAAGAACCCACCTGCCAATGCAGGAGACATAAGAGATGTGGGTTTGATCCCTGGGTCAGGCAGATCCTCCGGAGGAGGGCAAGACAAACCCACTCCGGGGGGTTGCAAAGAGTAGGACCTGAGGTCCACTGGGTCACAAAGAGTTGGACATAACTGAAGTGACTTAGCATGTGTGAGTTCCCTGGAGCTGCTGTAACAAGTGGTTGCAGACTTAAAATAAAAAAAAAAAAAAAAAAAAAACAAAACAACTTATTCTCTTGAAGTTCTGGAGGTCATTCGTCTGAAATCCAGGTCGCAGGGCTACACCCCCTCCACAGGCTCCAGGGGAGGGTCTGCTCTACCTCTTCCCTCTTCTGGTCTCCCAGTTATCCTTGGCTTGTGGCCACATCCCTCTGCCTCCAACGTCACATGGCTTCTCCCCAGTGTCTGCATCTCTTCTTCTGTCTCTTAAAAAGACACCTGTCATTGATGTGGGGCCGTGGATAATCCAGGATGACGCCATCTCGAGATCCCTAATTTAGCTGAACCTGCAAAGACCCTCTCCAAACACGGTCACGGTCACAGTTCTGGGCTGGTGTATCTTTTGTGCCACTGTCCAAGCAGCTGGAGGAGGTGTGAGAGGGGACCCAGGAGCCTACGGGGTTTCACCATGTCCCCCAGGCAGGCAGTTCCTACACTACACTTAGAGCTCAGTGAAGACTATGCACGATGCCTAGCCATCCTGCCTCACTGCAGGTCAGGAAACAAGAGGCCCAGAGAAGGATGCTCCCCTCTGCTCACCCTATGAATTTCACTCCTCTCCCAGGAACATCCCCTACCCTGTTGCTCGGCTCACTCTGCACTCCCCACCCTCTCCTGTCCCTGGCTTAGCACAAGTACACACCAAGGGACCCTCTCAGCTTTCCAGGCAGATCAAATTGTGTTTGTTGGTTCAGGCAGATCGACAGAGTTCAAACTCACATCTGGGCAGCAAAACCCAATGAGACTCCCTCATTTCTCCAAGTCAGACGTACAAGTTTGGGCACACACACCTGAAGGGGGAACATGGTCTGCTCTGTGAGCCTTCCTTCCCATCTGGCTCAAAGACCAGAGAGAGAGGTCTCCTTCCTGGACAGACATGGAGTCTGAATGCCCATCCTGGGAGCTGTAACTAAACTGTTCCAAACGGAAAGTGCACCTGTCCCAGGCCAGGAGAGCCTGCAGCTTCTCTTGAAGCCTTTCCCTGGGCAGGTAAGCTCCCACGTCCAGGAGGACCCTCCTCCTATCGGCAAGGCAGGGGGTGGCCATCTTCCGCCCTGCGTGTATTTATCTGTCACTGAAGGCTTACCTTAATCCTTTCTAAATCCCCACGCGCTGTCAGCAAGAAAACACACTGAAGCTGAACGAGGCGCAGTGAAAGCACCAGATCGGAAGCTGCTGCGGGATCTGCAGTCACCGTTTCCCCTTTCAGTCTCCAAAGTGGCCAATCTCCATCTCAGGATCCAAGAAGAAGCTGCCAGCCAGGGTCCTAGTTACAGATACGGGAGTTGGGTATTGCAGGCAGGAGCTTCTGGACGAGGCAAGATGGGAGGAGGGCCACATCGGCCAGGGCTCAGGTTGCAGCTTTGTGTGCAAATAGCCTCCCTAACCCAGGACTTCTGCTGGGTCACTGAATCCCTCTGGGCCTCAGTTTACTCCCTGAGAACCACTGAGGGTCCACAGGAGCTGAGTGAAGAATATGCACGATGCCGATGTCGGAGACTCAGCACGTCCTCAGCACAAGGATCTGCGAGTTTGTCAGTTTCATGGCAAAAGAGCCTCTGCAGATGCAGTCAAGTCCAGCACCATAGATGGGAGGCGATGCTGGACTATCTAGGGGGTGGGGGCAAGGTTGCCTCAGGAGCCTTGTAAGCAGAAGATGCAGTAGTCAGAAAAGGTGATGGGATGGGGGAGGAAGAGGTGTAGGGAGCCTTCAGGCTGTCCGTGCTGGCCAGGTACTGATATGGGGGAAGAGGAGGGGCCGTGAGCCAGGGAAAGCAGGGGGGCCTCTGGAAGCTGAAAAGGCAGGAAATGAATTTCTCCCCCTGCTCCCGGAGCCTCCAGGGGGATCAAGCCTGCCCACACTGGATGTTAGTCCAGGGGACCCGTGTTGGGGTCTGATGTCCAGAAGAGCAAGCTGATAAATTTGCATCTTTTAAGCTGCTATGTTTTTCACCACACTAAGAAACAATTACAATCTGCAAACTAAGCAAATTTCTCCCTGTGGAAGGCAACATGGGAGTGGAAAGTCATGTGGACCACACAGACCTGGTGATCTGGGGTGTGGCCTCTGGCGGAGCCCACAGGTGTCTCCAAGGTATGAAATATGAGTCCATATCAGCATAGGGTAAGTTCTCAATAAACACCAGCCTTGATGGAGACTGGAAGGGAAAGGGCCTTTGGTAGCATACACTAGTTAGAGAAGTAGGTTTTTGTTCTGTTTTGTTCTCTTTTGTTTAAAAACAGGGGTGGGTGGACTAAGGCAGGACTGGAAGCCACCAGGAGAGGGCAGCCTAGAATCTGGGCAATAAGTTACCAACATTCCCAGTCTTTAACTAAAAAGCAGACTCTTTACCAGCCCCTTCTTACAATATAGCACAGCTCCCTCTGAAGATGAAAAGAAAAAGGAAGTGCCAAGAGCTTTTACAAGAGCACACTGGGGAGAAATTTACCAGCCCTGATGGAAAGAAAGTCAGGTAGCTTACAGTTACTTTGTATAGTGGAATTCGCTCAGAGTAAGAATTGCTCCTTCAGACAGTCAGAAAAACAGAAACATTCTCTGAAAAGATGAGTGCTGGTTTCCTCCCTTGCTCACAGTTTGTGGTTAGTTCTGGCATCTACTTAACCATGCTCCAAAGAAGAAAAGGAAAGAAGGAAGAAGGTAGGGAGGGAGGGAGGAACCTGGAAATGGAGGCCCCTGCAAACACCCAGAACCCCAGACCTAGGAAAAAAGGACCACCTGCAGATGGAGGGCACAATCCCCAGGAGATCAGCTGGGGCAGGTGGACGACTCCTTCAGACCAGAGTCCTCAGTACTTCTCAGGAGGCCCATCCATGTCTCCCAGGCTCTGAGAAGTAGCAAGAGTGGTTTATGAAGCCAATCCTGAGCCTCAGCTCAGCTCCTGGCTCCTCGTGGCTGTCTGCTGTGTCCCGGACACGGGCAGAGTCTGAAAGCCGAATGACAGTGCAGCTCAGGGACTGTTTGCTATATGCCTGGAATCAAAAACTCCTGCTGGCATTGCAGAACCCTGGCTCTTCTAATCCCAGGGCCAGCTGTGCAAACCCAAGGTGTCCACCGAGTTTGGACCCACTTCAGATGGACCCTCACACATTAGTAGCCGTGATCAAGCACTTCTGGGTGCACCAGGCCTCAGTTCCAAACGTCCAAGATGAGAAACAATTAGCACGTCTGAATGCCTGATAATTGCTGATCTTACGACGGTGCCCAGAACATCTGGGGTGTTCTCGTGTCTGCCTGTAACTCAAATGCTCCAGAAACCAACCCATTCACATCAGAGGGAGATGTAAATGAGCTGAGAGCTGGCGTGGGTCTGGACAAAGAGGGAAGACAAACAAGCTGCATGCCTTTGGGGCAATCTCTCTACCTCCGATTTTCTATTTCTGATCCATACGATGGGAATAACTCCACCTCCCCGACAGGCTTTTGTGAGAACTCCACAAGACAGTTGCAGAGTCACCCAGTCACAGATCCAGCTGGGACTCAGGATTATAATTACATAAAGGTTCACATTCCCTCATCTTAAGACTCCATTAAAATACATATTTCTGAAATGCAAAACTCTTAATCTTTAAACCGCAGTGTGGCTGAGGCAATCATCCTCACGTTTGACTGGTGTGGGCACCTCTGCAATGAAGCTTTTTATTTAATGGGGGGTGATAGGAGAGGGGCAAGGGTGGGGGGTGGGGGGAGAGGGGCAGGGACGAGAGGGGTGGGGATGCTCTTGATCTATGGCCTTCTGGACCTAGAGAGGAAGGCCAGGCATGGACACCTCCCTCCTGGCTGCAGAGACAGCAAGGGAAGCAGAGCCAGGCCTGCATGCGGTGTGGCGGCCAAGGGCAGGGCGCCGCAGACCTTGGCCTCCTTCTGGTTTTAAACATGGCTATCAGGGCCCTCCATGTGCACACGCTCTGGCCTGTGGGCAGTGCATAAAGCAGACTTTCCAGGCTTTATCACTGTGCTGGTCTTCCCTCTTATCTGACAGAAGCCACTTTCTAAACTTCCCTTTCTAAATCCCTTAACTCTGCGACCAGGCAGAATCACAGCAGGAAAAGGCTGCTGAGAAACCCCAACAACTGGGCCCTTGAAAATGCCAGGCCAGCCCCAAAGACAGCCAGAGCATCTCCACTACGGTCTCTGGAAGTCGTTCTCAGGGGCCCCGGAGGCATCGCTGACAGAAGGCAGTGAGGGCTGGGTCTCAGAGAAGCCCTCCTCTGGCTTCAAGAGCAAGGAATGTCCTGGCCACGAGCCAGGGGAGGCCAGCCACTGGGGTTCAGTCCTGTTTCACCTCCACTCTCTCCACATCTTTGTTGAGACCAAGAGGCCCAGGGCATAATCTCCTGGCTTCCTGGAAGACGGTGGCTAAGAGTCAGGAGAGAGTTCACATTCTGTGATGGGCGGATTGGATAGACAGCCCTAGCTTAATATATTTAATGATTCAGTCATACGCTGGCCAAAGAGAGAGTTTGAAGTTGTGACTCTTGACTTTACCTGTTAAATGTTTACCGAGTGCCCAGACATGCTCTCTGCAATCCACTGTGCTGGGTCTGGATACTAACCTACAAAGGAACGAAGGATCACTAGAGCAGGGGTAAGGACAAGGCCCAAGGAACACAGAAAGAGGAGAGGCTCAAGGCAGAGTATGAAACAAGCTCTGAGCTTCCAGTGTGAGACAGGCCCTTGCTAGCATGCATAGCTCTTTTGTTCTCCCCAAGGCAGGGAATGCATTTGGCTGCATGCCCCAAGAAACTCAACTGTGGCATCTCACTCGTTTTTCTCATCTCTCAGGGCACAATGAGTCCAGAGGTCTGCAATTGTTCAAGGGTGCCACTTGAGAACTGGTTCCTACTCCACCATCCTCATAGTCACAAGATGGCTGCTCTGCCCTAGACATTATGCCCATATTCCAGGCAGGAGAAAAAGGTAAGGGCAAATAGCAGAAGGTATGGCCAGTGAGGTCTGTTCCTCTTCATCAAGAAAAAAAAAAAAAAAAAAAAACAGCTTTCTCACATATCTAACAGAATAATATAGGTAGATTCTGCTGACCAGAGAAAGGCCATATTGCCACTTTGGTTTAAGAGTTTACTGGAGGTGTGAGTATTTTAAACAGGTCTCAGTGTGGGCCAAATGGATGAGGAGAGAAGAGGTTTTGTTAGTGAGAAAGAGGGAGAGAATGGGTATTGGACAGGCAACTCGTAGTGTCCAGTGATGCTCAGCACACGTAGTTGGTTTGTCATTTGTGCCATTTATTTAAACATTCAGAGTAACTCCTGCTTGCCTTGAGTTGATGGAGGGGACTCAGAAACATTGCAGTGTCAGCATTTTCTGGCTCATTCATGACTTCATTTGACAATGCTGGTTGCACACCCACCACCCCACAATGCAGGCATGGCACTGGGTGATGGGTACCCAGTCAGATTTGCTCAGCATCTGGTCCACACATCTTGTGATGCCTTCCACCCTGCAAGAGTTACCCGTCTTCACAGAGGAGGATACAGAGGCTATTTTCAACATACTTGTGAAGATAAGATAGCGGTACATCTGGCCACATTAGTTACATCATGGTGAATTCTTATATACCCATTCCAGACTCCTGCATGCATCTGGTTCCTTCTCTGCCATCGCTCCCTCTATGTGCCTTGGTACTCAAATGAGTCAATCATCTGACAATGCATTACTTGTCACTCTGCTTCAGGGAAGATGCAGGGAGGCCAGAAAAACCTCATGTGGCAGACATTGACACTTGCCTCCTTGGCACACATTTCTCTTTTCTTTCTTCCTAAGGCTCCCAATTATGCTCCAGGTAGCAACATACTCATCTACCAGGTGATGGGCATAATAGGTCTAAGTCAGACCATGCAGTTCTCTGCTTCCCAGCCTCCCTACCTCTTTCCTCGGGGAGTGGCCTGCGACCTAATTGTCCCCAGTGAGAACTTCTGCAAGGGTTCTGAGAAAGTGTGTACTTTTCTTACACAGGGAAGAGATGCAGATGGTGCTACTGCTCCTTCCTTTTTCTTGCTTGCTACAAACTCAAATGCAATGCCCAGAGCCACAGCAGCCACTTTGCAATGATGAGGTAACACACTGACAAACTATTACTAAGATGGTAGGATGATAAGAATAAACATTAGGCATGAGATTGGTGCTATTGATCTGGTCATCCCTTGACTACCTATTTCTTCATGGTTATGTGAGAAAAATCAGCCTCCATTCAAGATTTTGGTAATTGGGATTTATCCTAATGTTGGCTCAGAACATTCTAAATGTTAAACCAGAGTGACAGAATTGCTGCCCTCATGAGCCTTACAATTTAAGTAAGAGAGAAAATATAAATTTAGATAATATACATTCTCTAATAAGGAAGCAGAGTATGGTTAAAGGCACAAGATGGTCATGAACAGACCTGGATATGGGAGAGGGAAGGCTTTTCTGAGGTAGTCTCATTAAATGAAGTCACCAGAAACAAAGCTCTTCTTTCTGTATTATCTGAACTCATGGGATAATTTTTAGATCCCCCTCCTCTGACCCAGCAGACAGCATTTTCACTCACACGTGGCCCTCTTCTCCAGGAGCAAAGAGAGATATGACCCACATGTTCTCGGTTCCCACTAAGCCACCCCTTACTCTCCCATCCTTGGGGGATTTTGCTTTGAAGGGGGTCTGGGTTTTCGCAGAACTCTGCCTGCCACGAGACAGCGATGCAGGTCAGTGCATCAGCTGCAGCCTCGAGCCCAGCTGACCATTCATTATTAACAAAGCTGAGAAAAAGACACCAGGTTAGCTTCTACCCCATGCTAAACTATGGTGTGGAGAACACTTCCTTGAAGCCAAAGGAAAAGGGCTTAATAATCCTATTTTAGATACGACCATGCACCCGTGATCATGGCCATCAGTGAATGATCCTGGAGACGAATCTACAGAGTAAGAGTGTATGCAGTGACACCTGAGTACTCGCCAGAGAGGGCACAGACCAGAACCATGAGGCGGAGTGGATCCAGGAATTACACAACAGCTAAACAAATGGCCCGTGTGCCACATGGAGCGCTCAGCCCACCATTCAAAAGGTTCTCAATTCCATAGTATTTGCTACCCTATTGGGGAAAACTATTTTAAGCCTAATTAGCATGAAATTTTTCGAATGCAAATGCTTTTCATTTAGACATAAAACAAAATGCCACGACATTTCTTCCATCCATTTATCATAAACAAGTTAATTACTGTGTAACAAATCTCTCCTTCTGGAATGTGGATGTTCAGGGCTGCTGGTGAGCTGACTGGGGCAGAGAGAAGGAGCCTCGAGGCAGTTGTTAACGGCTTACGGTGCATTTAGAATAAAATGGTGACTCCGTGAAGCTTCGCTTGTCAAATTAAGGTTAAGCTCTCTCCATTGGAATAACTCAATTATAAGTAGTCATTATCTGTTTAGTGTGATTCCTACAAGGATAACAGAAATATTGTGCCACTTATTTTTGACACATGCATCTTCACTGTGGTCTCATTGTTTGCAAAGTTTTCTATGTAAATAAATTTTTATCTGCCCTAGCTCAAGTGTATGCAGTGATAGCTTTTGCCTCCACGTGTGTAAAATTATTTCTAAGATATAAAACCTCTCTGTCCCTGAGCACAGAGAGCAGGTGGCACTCACAGGTGAAGGAGATGCTCTGTGATTTCCCCCCAACCACGGTTGGGTTGGGACACTCATCTCAGGGGTATGTGTTTGGACTATGAGTTGTGTATCCACGAATCCCATGAGTTGGTCCAAGTTCATCTACCATGATGGACTCCTGGGGCATACGGGGCAGGCCAGCATCCAGCCAGCAAACAAGGCTTCCCTACCACAGGGGCCAAGGGCAGAGGGTCAAGTCAGCCTGGACATGCGCAGTCTACCAAGAGAGAGGAATGATGCTAGCTGGAAATCTCACATTTTACTATGAAAAGCATGAGAATGTGTCATTCTCTTACATGGCAGGTGGTAGCACCTGCTGTTACAGAGACAGAGGCACATTTTCTTACATTCCTGAGTAAAACTGATACTGCAGGATCTTATCAAGGTTAGCTCCAAATAGGGGAGGTGGCAAGTATGCCAGCCTCCAGACACGCAAACAGCAAGACCACAGTGAACTGCTCCTGTTTTGCCTGCAGTACAATGCACCATGTGGGAGAATCTTCTGGGCCTTCTTCATGCACACATAGGGATTCTCATAATCCCACAGATCCTGAAAGGCGGTCCACACCTTCTAAAATGACATGCGCTGTGCAATTAACAGAGCATCTCTTGAAAACTCTTCCCATAGACGCCCACTCCTGCAGCATACCCATCCTGCTTCTAGGCCCACAGCCAAGAGGCTGGGTTTTTTTGTTTGTTTATTTTATTTTTTGTTGTTTGATAATCAATGAAAGAAGCAATAGTATCACATCCCCTATTTTGACAGTCAACTCAGATGACAACAAATAAGTTAGCAAAGTTGGACTGAGTGCAAAATAAGATCCTGATTCATATAACCAGGCACACCTTGTAAGTCAACGAGTTGTCCCCACAGAGAGGATCTGAAGAATTCCCCCGCTCTGTGAGAGTCCGCCCCAACAAAGGATCTGCTGTCAGTGCTGGGGGGTGGGGGTGGGCAGAAACTTTGTTTTCCCTGAAATGGAAAACTGGGGACAAAGTCAGCAGCCTGCGTGTGGTTTAGCCATGGATACTGAAACTCAGCTTTGATGCTTCTGCTAAAGTTTGTTCCCTCTATCACTTTGAAACTGGCTGAAATCTGCTTCTGGGAAACTGATGCAGGGAGGGGAGGCACAGGGTCGTGGTATTCGCTGTACCAGCTTTAAAACCTCAAGGGAGAAAGAATTGATTTATTTCCCCTCCCATGTGAATAAAAAGTTTAACTAGTTTGTCTTGAGAGGGAAGCAGATTGCTATGCAGGAGGATCTACTGTCATTGGAGTTCAGAAGCTGCCTCTGACTTCCCCATCACAAGTGTGGGTATCGCCCTGTAGTGACAATGAAGCTAACTGGCAGCTCCCTCCTGCATGTGTGTTTCCGTGTTGTCAGTGGGACAGTAATGAGAACGCATGAAACGTCTGTGAACAGAACGTCTGTGGGCTTATTTACCGCATCCCCAACAACATCGTCTGCTTTATCATGCATTGCAAAGCAGGGATAATTTAAGAACCCAGAATTTCATACACAAAAATACTTGGTAAGAAAGTCTCTCTCTGCACATTATTTGGGTGACACTATATCTGAATTCCAATTTGTTGCCCAGGAAATGATTCACCTCACTCAAAAATGACAGGGACTCTGAATCATTCACCTGTGACGCAAAAGGCCATTTGGGTCAACTGATCTGCACATCCACTGACCTCGCCACCTTCGCTTTGCATAGAACCTGGCTCAAAGCCAGTCCTACCCCTTGTTCTGCAGGTGGCAATGTCTCCCTAGTCCAGAGTGCGGTATGCGAATTCATTTTCACATCCACCTTACCTTTGAGGACCTTCTCTCCTTCCAGAATATTCTGGGAGATTAATGCTGTGTAATCTTCTTCAGAGAATCCAGCCTTGCAGGTCTCCCTGGCTGTAAGATCCCCATTGTGGGCCTGAGAATGGACATAAGTGAGGTTAGAAAAAACACAGGTTCATAGAAACTGCATCCAACCCAAGTTTAGTACGGCCTGCTACATGCAAGGGCTCCATTATGACAAGCTTTGGTCCACCAGAGTCTCCACTCAGACATAACCCAAGGTCTGCCCCTGTGGTCACCATGTTAGCCAGTGACAGGGGCATGCAACAGGGAGGCCAGGCTGGTGGATAGCAGGGTGGAGGGCCTGATGGAGCCTCCCCAGCATGTGGCAGAAGGGAAGGTCTGAGGACTGTCCATCATAGGGAGGCAAGAGAGCCAGGAGTTAGCCAATGAAGACATGGAGGAGGGGAGGCCAAGGGAGCAGGCCTCTGCCAGGGCCATGTCCTCTCCCACCCCAGTGCTCAGGCTTAGGATGAGGTGGAGTGGGCTGTCTCTTCCCTGTGTTGCGGCAGAGGAGGGAGAGGGGCAGGGCTGAAAGCAGATTCTGAGACTCAGCTCTGAGTTTGGCTCTCAGGGAGGCTGCAGGGAGGTGGGGGAGGTTTCTACCATCCAGTCCTCTCCCCCTACTTCATGAAGGCTTGTCCACTCTTGGAGCCCCCATCTCCAGCCTAACCAGGCTAGAGAGCTCCCGTAATTGACCGAGAAAAGGTGGGAGTCCTCTTGTCCTGTCCCCCCACCCCAGCACTCTGGTGTATCCTGCCCAGTGGGAGGTCTAGAACCCTGGGCGCCTGGAAGGCAGGGTGGGAGAAGGGCCCCTCCCAGGCTGCGGGGAGTGGCAGCGAGGTCAGCCGTAGGGATGTGGAATGGAGGGAGAGACTGCGTGTGCCACGGGGAAGCCAGCCCTGCGACAGAAGGAGCGCCACAGCGCCGGCTCCCTGGAGCGCGAGGAGCAGGGGCGCAGCCCGCACCCACCCCACAGTCGCGCCTTCGCGGGGCCGCCGAGCAGAACGCGCCTCCCCGCCGCCCGCCTCCTCCAGCACGGCGCGCAGCCGCCCGCCAGTCCTTGGCTCTGGAGGCCGCCCGGAGCCGGAGCTCCAGGGACCCTGACGCGGGCCTGGACCCGGCGCCCCCACGGAAAATCACCGAGGGGAGGAAGAGCAGGGCGCGGGGTCACTCCTCGCGTAAAGCTCCAAAGTGCGGCCCCGTGCCTGGCAAGCGAGCTCCAAATAGGACCGAAAGAGGGGACGGCAGACGGGGGGACGCTAACTCGCCCAGGAAAGTTTCCACCCGCCCGAGCGAGCGTGGGTCGAGTGCACCCGAGCGCCCAGAACCTCAGAGCGGGCCTCCGGCCTCGGGCACTTGTTTATTTCCGAGGTTACAACAGCGCGGCCCGGGAGGAGCAGCTAGGCGGATCGGCCACGAGAGGGGGTTCCTGCAACTCTCGCGGCCCCGCTGCCTTTCCCGAGCGGCGCCCCCCTGGCCCTGCACCCAGCGGACGCGGAGCTGGGCTGGGGACAGAGCTCGCGGGCTCCGCAGGAGGAAGGCGGGCGCGGGGACCGCGCTCCCGGTACACCTCACCCTGCTCCTGCCTGGCCCCTGGCTCCTCGACCCCGCTCCGAGCGACGAGGGCCCCGCCGGATACTGGCCGCTGTCGGGAGTCCGGGGCGAGGGTGCCCCGCGGTCCACATCCGTTGCCCACCCGCATCGATGGTCCCTGCCAGCGGTCAGAGGACGAGGACAGGGAAGGCGCCGCGTCTCGAGCACACAGTCCCCAGCAGGGGCGGCCAGACCGGGTATCCTCAGCACCCTGATGTCCGGCCGGCTGCCGCCAGCCCCCCTCGTCCGCAGCCCCGGCTCGGGCTGGGCTCGCCAACTCCGGAGGAGCGCCGCGAGCCGGCGATGGAGGGCGCGCCGGCTCCGCCAGCGGGCAGCCTGCCCCGGCGCGGGCGAGTCGAGCTCCGGGGCAGCGGCCGCGGACCTGGGGTGGCGGAGGGATGCCCGGCGGGTCCCGATTCAGGCAGAGCTCTCTGCGTCCCCCGCTCACCCATACTCCCACCTCGCTCCGCACCGCCGCTCCCCGCTGCACCGCGGCTCCGCGCTCCTGCCGATCGCAGGCGGCTTCGCGGAGCGCGGGAGCCGGCAGGATGCAGCGGTGCGCGCGGCAGGGGCGCCCGGTGCGGGCCGGGGAAGCCCGGGAGAGCCCCGCCGGGCGAGTGTGAGCCCCGCCGGCTCCGGGAGCGGCCCCGCACTGCCTGGGCTTCCGGGCGGCCGGGACGGGAGGCGGCAACTTACCCGAAGCGCGCCGGAGAGCGAGAGCAGCACGAGGAGCACGCCCGAGCCCGCGGTCATCTTCCCCGCCGCGCCGCGCCCCAGCGCCCGCCCGATGCCCGGCGCCCGGAGCCCGCTCCCCGCAGCCGTCCGGATCACGCTGCTCTGATCGCCGCCGCCGCCGCTCGAGCGGGCCCGGCGCCTCCCGCCAGGCTGCGCCGCCGCGACCGCCGCCCGACTCCGGGAGCGAGGCCAAGTCCAGCGGGCGGCGCGCTCCCTCGGGCCGGTGCGTCCGCCGGCCTCGCAGCCGCCCGCGCCTCTGTTCCGCGCGCTCGGAACTGCAGGTGAAGCCGCGCGGCAGCCCCGCCGAGGCCCCGCCCCGCCGCCCGGCCCCAGCGCTCGCTCGCTCGGCCTGACGCGGGCCTTAAAGGCGCCGCGCCCCCAGCGCCTCACCCGCGCGCCTCGCGCGCTCGCCCCAGCCGCCTGCCCCAAGGTACCACCTAGCTGGGACCGTGCATCAGGAGCCCCGGTCAGCGCATTAGGAGCCCCGGTCAGCCGAAGGGGCCGAGAACATAAAGTCTACAGGGAAAAAGGTGGGGGCGGGGGAGGCTGCTGAGGTCTGAACAAGGCAGGGTCGTCCCAGCTCCCAAACCAAGGGAACGCTTTCTGGATCTGCACCGGGAGCCTCTGCTGCCTTCATCCAGTTTGAGGTCTGAGCCACAGGGGGCTGGGAACGCCCATCAGTCTTGTACAATTTGGATGTCTTCCTGCTAACCCAGACCCACCTCCTGGCCTTGCAAAGCCTTTGGCCTCTCAGGAGTTAGCCATGAGACCCAAGTGGATTTGAAAACCACAGAGGGAGGGGCTCCAGGCTGCATAGACCCCCAGGGTGAGGAAAAGCTCCAGGTCCAGGCCCTGGCTGTGATACACCCATCAGGACCAAGGAAGGGGCCTGTGTGTGCATCAAAAATACCTGGTTAGGCCTAAGAAGCCAAGAAAGACATTGAAGGACTTGAGAAGGTAAGGTGGAAATTCCCGCACAGAAGAGCTGTCAGGACCATCAGGCTTGGGTGATTTCTGAACTGAGGGGACCCTTCTTTAAGGGCTCATCAAGTGAACAACAGGTACAGCTTGAAAAGTGAGTAAATGTTTCTGCACATTCCCTTTCGGTTTGGAGATTTTAAGAAAAGTGATTTTGTTTGCTCAGATATTGCAAATGTTCTTTGTCTTGGTTTGGAGGGCTCTGTGTCCAGAATACATTAGTTCTGGTTTAAGAAATACACTGCCAAGGAGGGGGAAGAAGATGGAGTGAACTCTTGGGGCTTCCTTGATGGTTCAGGGGGTAAAGAATCTGCTTGCAATGTGGGAGACCTGGGTTTGATCCCTGGGTTGGGAAGATCCCCTGGAGGAGAGCATGGCCACCCTCTCCAGTAATCTTTCCTGGAGAATCCCCATGGACAGAAGAGCCTGGCGGGCTGCAATTCATGGGGTCGCAGAGTTGGACAAGACTGAACGACTAAGCAGAGCATACAGTTGAGCTCCAAGGTCAGAGCCTACTTGGGCAGGAGAGCAGTTACATAGCTCTCCCCCTTTCCTGGACCCTGGCACCTGGGTTGGGCAGCCTGCTAGTTAGCTTGCTGCTTTAAACTACAGGAAGTCAGATTCTAGACAACTTGAGAGGGACAGGCAAGTTCTATATCTGAAAGCACGGGTCAACTTGTGGCTTCTTACCTAGGACCCATGTGGCAGTTAAAGGGAACACCACATCAGTACCGGCCTGCCACACCTGGCCTGAGCCGACTCTGTCCCCAGCCTCTTGGGACAGGACCAGGTTACCTCTGGGTGTGCCGAGTGTGCCCAACTCATCTTTATGCTCAGACTCAGCACAAATCCTTTATTTCCAGTGAGGTTTCATGGACAGATCCACCCCCAGCCCTGTGCTCACACCTTTCAAAGACCCCTCCGATTCCCCCCTTACTCGGGGTGCTTCATCACTACAGGTGGTTCACAGAGGCCAGCTGCGGCCCTCGCTATTGTTCTGAAATGTCTATCCCTAGGACCCGCCTTTGTCTTCAGAAGGTCTGAGTGTGATGGAGATGGTTCTCAGAAAAGGGGTCCAGAACCCAGCACTTGCTCTGCTGTGCTTTCCAAAATTGCTCAGTGCCAACACGAGTGCCAACTTGAATTAAAAAAGAAAGTGATGTTGGCAGGGGTTGGGGTGGTCCTGAGGCCCAAACACCAGAGGAAACACCTCCCCATCTCCTACTGCCGAGTATTTCAGTCTTGAGTCTGCTGAAGGGTGTGATGACTCGCAGACCCAGCAGGTCCTTCCTGCCTCTAACCAGCCTTGGGGGAGGCACACATCAGGGAGCTCTGTGTGGATTAACTCACAGAACCATCCTGACTCCAGTGTGGGGTCTGCTGTCATCCCTGCTGGTTGTTCCCCCAGGCAGGGGGAGGTGGGATGAGGCCAGACGGAGGCTGCAGGACTCCGTCTCATCCCAGGACTCATGCCAGCCCTGCATACCTGGCCTAGGCAGCATTTTTCCCCCAAACTCATTTGCTGGAGGAGCCCTGGTACACAACATATGATGTCTTATGGGAACTCACATGTTCAGGAATATGGTTTCAGAAACACTGCAGTACCTGAAGCAGGTCCAGCAGAGAGCATTGGTTTATCAGACTTGCTGTGAGCGAAGCAGAGAGGATCCACTGAGAGGGAGGAAAAGATGGTCTGAAGCACAGGGCAATGAATTCCATGTGACAGTCCTCGAACCAGCAGCACCAACTCCCTATGGGGGCTTGTGGGAATTACAGACCCTTGAGCCACACCCCAGACCATCGAGTGGGAGTCTGCAGGGGAACCAAACTTCCCTTCACCCCTCGGATGATCTGGTTCAGCATCCTAGCAAGGCTCATGAAAAATGTTGATTCCTAGGCTCCACCTAGGGCTTCCCTGGTGGCTCAGTCGGTAAAGAATGTGCCTGCAGTACAGAAGACCTGGGTTTGATCCCGTGAGTCAGGAAGATCCACTAGAGAAGGAAATGGCAAGCCACTCCAGCATTCTTGCCTAGAGAATCCTAGGGACAGAGGAGCCTTGTGGGCCACAGACCATGTGGTTGCAAAAGTTGGACACGACTTAGCAAGTAAACCACCACCAGGCTCTACCTGAGACTGATGACTTGGAACTTTGGGGAATGGGGCCTGGGGCCTGGCCTTTTTTTTTTTTTTGAATGTGCTGGCTTTTCATTGTTCCGCAGGTTTTCTCTAGTTGCGGTGAGCAGGGGCTACCCTCTAGTTGTGGTGCTAGGGCTTCTCATTGCAGTGGCTTCTCACTTGTTATGGAGCACAGGCTCTAGGGCATGCGGGCTTCAGTAGTAGTAGTAGGTGTATGGGCTTAGTTTCTACCCCATGTGGGATCTTCCCGGACCAGGGATTGAACCCATGTCCCCTGCGCTGGCAGCCGAATTCTTAACCACTGGACCACCGGGATGGGGACCTGGCCTTTTAACAGCCTCTTGGATTACTGTTCTTGAGCCCTAGTGTTTAGAAACCCTCACATATCCCACGTGCCATATGCATCTCCTGGAAGTTCGTATAAATGCTCCATCCTGGACCACATACTGGACCTATTGAACCTGGGTGTCACAGGACAGAGCAGGGTGCGGGTGGGCGGAGCAGGGGGGAGGTTTGAGACACAGCCTGACCTGAGGGGGAACTCCAGCCAGCCCCACTCTGGCCAGGTGCCTGAGCCCACCTGGAGGAGGAGCTATGCCCTTAGGCTTCTGGGTAAAGAACCCTGGAGAAGAGTGCTTTTGTTTCTAAGAGAGAGTGTATGAGAATTCCCTGGGGAGGGTAGCTTGTGAGTGATGGTCCCCTCTTGACTGCGGTGGGGCTGTGGATGTTCGCCCCACTTTTTGAGGATGCTTGGGGAAAGGTCAGCTTTGGAAGCCAATTGAATGCTTACATGGGGACCATTTCCCTGTCTTGTCGTCTGATGTCAATTTATTTTTCCTCCATTTATCCTTATAGACACTTCAGTGTTAGACAAAAAGCTGTTTTGTGAAGAAAGCAGCGAGAAGTTAGCAAAAGGTGGGTCCCCAGAATAAAGCAGGATCTTTGCGGAGGACTGAAGATGTTTCAGCACTACAGAAACGAGTGCAATCAGCCTGCTACCTGCTCGAGGAAATCTCCCCGCATGCAAGCCAGAACAATTGTAAAGCAAAAAGCAAGAGACAGACAGGCCAGCACAAGGAACCTCCACGGAGGTTAACCCTGGAGCCTGCTGACTGGGAAGAAAGAGGAAGGCCCTGGTTATTAACTGCTTTTGTTTTCACTGATGTGGTCTCTCTCCCTTAACACACGTTGATATTCAGGGTGGGCCAGGTGGCCCACATGGGGGCTTTTGAACTTTATCTCCTGTAATCCTCATGAATGGAGGAGGTGGTCTTTCCCACCTGTCACAGATGTGGGCAAGCCTATCCAGGGTCACCGCTGGGGGTGGGGATGGGGTGGCCAGGCTGCAGTTCTGCTCCAGGCAGTGGACAGAGGTCAGTGAGGCGACCTGGCGGTTCTTGGGGCAGGAACCCCAGGAGGAAAGGTGCACAGGTCCCTTTGTCCCTTTCCAGCCTCACGCATCTTCTTCCTTTTTCCAGCCTTGGGCTCAGTCATGCCAACTCTGCCATCCCCCACCCCCTGCCTGCCCCCTCCCTCCCAGCAACCAGATCTCCCACCAGGAACTCAGGCATCCTTCCAAGCTCCTGGGCCTGTGTCCCCACCACGCCCTCTGTCTGGACCCCATCAGCCTTTGTATGGGAGGTGATCCCTCTCTCTCTCTCAATCAGCCTTTCTTCAGGGGAGAGGGGCTGACTTTGGCTTCCCTCTGACTTCGTACACACCTCACGCTGTCTCACTGTCATGAAGCTGTTTTCTGTGTGAATCCCCGCTCACAGGGCACTCTGAGAGCCTGAGGGCAGGGGCCCAATGTAGTCACCCCTCCCCATGTCAACCAGGGTCCTGTCTCCAGGGCCTGGATGAATGAAGCAGTGATGACAATTGGCTTGCATCAGCAGTTCTCCTGAGCCCCCGGGCACCTTCCTACATGCCCCCATTAGACAGAGGGGAAAACCGAGGCCTGGAGCAAGCAGAGGGCTTGAACCACCTCCCACTTAGCCAGGACCTTTCACACCTGATTCTCAGTTTATCTCATGTCTGCAGTGGGGTGGGGGCATCCCTACCTGACCCTTGGCTCTCCCCAGCCCTGGACCAGCTTCAGGAAATTTCTGAAAAAGCGAACGTCATGGTGGATGATGGGAAATCTGGGAGGGATGGAGCATCTCCTGGGCAACCTCAGAGGAGAGGGGAGGTTCCCGTGATGCTGCACCTGAACCCTCAACCCACTCCTGGTAATGTGAACGCGGGTGATTTCTTTCATCTCATAAACTCCAGGCAGAACAAGGAGAATTGGGGCCAGAGGAGGTGGTCCAGCAGGAAGGCGCAGGCAGCAAGGAGTCTGGCGGGTGGGTGGGGGAGGGGCTGCAGGGAGGATGATAGACACAAGTGTCCGAGGAGAGGAAACCAATTAAATGGTAAAATAGATAATATGAGATTCAAGGGGAAGGAGAAAACGGGGGAGGTGTTGGAAATATGAGTAGACTAAGAGTGGCAATAAAACACAAGAGAGACCAAGAAAATGGAAAGGAAATGGGAAATGGCTTTACAAGTTAAAACATCTGCCTGGAATTATGAGCCTCTCTGAACTGGAGGGTGTCCTGTTGGCTTCAGCCTGTCTGGGCTCTTGGGGGGACTGGCATCCGCCTACAGTCACTGGGCAGATCCTTTTAAGCTATATTTAACTTGGTTTTATTATTGAACTTTGAGGGGTTACCACTGATCACTTTCTCTGGAATACCAGCAAGGCTGTCAAAAAGGTGCTTGGATTTCTTGTGGGGATGGTGACAGCCCTGGTCAACTCTGCACAGATGCAGGGAGATGTGCTTTGGAAGGCCCCGCCCCACGGATACCCTGCTGAGTGCGGGGGACCAGGGATGCTGTCCTGTCCTCAGGAAGCCAGCCCTCAACTTGCCTTTCCTTCTGGGTCTGTATCTGAAGCTCTGATGGAGAGGAGGCTGTAGAGGCAGATGGACGAATCACCTGCCCCCAAAAAACATGACCTCCGTTAGAGACACACTTCTTTGGGATAAGGCCGAATTCTCACACTTTAGGTAAGCCACCGAACCTCCTGACAAGCGTCTTAAAATATGGGTTGTGGGTGGACCCCAGCCAGCCCCGGAAATTCCCTTTTAGTGAATATCAGGCACTCTGCTCGCCATTTCCCTAGCTAGGTAAGGCATGAGACCACTTCCGAATGTTTCCCATCTTGAACGATTTACTGTGGCTTCATTTGGTTCCCATGGGTTGGCCAAACGAATGCCTGATTTGAGGGAGGGAAATGTGACCAGGGGTCCAGAGGTGGTAGGGAGGTCACCTGTTCAGGTGGGGTGTGGCAGGGGATTCTCGGAATGACTGGGAGGGTCTCAGGGCTGCTGGGCTCTCTGTGTACAATGCGAAGAGCCCTGAAAAGAAAGAAAGGGTGGCGGGATAGTACAGGCATGGTCACTGGTCTACTCAGTAGGCAACCCAGTTCTAAAGCTAAACTCTGTAGACTTGATCCATAGGAACAAGGATCCTAGGACTGGTCACCGGCTGTTCACGGAAGAGGCAGGTGCTGGGTGGATTGGTGGAGGTGGCACTGGAATCAGACAAGATGTAGTCTTTCTGATTGGCTTCTTTCACCTGGCAACATGCATTCATGTTCACGTTTCCCCCATGTCTTTTTATCATCAAATTAGGGCTTCCCAGGTGGCTCAGTGGTAAAGAATCTGCCTGCCAATGTGGAGACGTGAGTTTGACACCTGGGTCAGGAAGATCCTCTGGAGGAAGAAATGGCAACCCACTCCAGTATTCTTGTCTGGAAAACCCCACGGACAGAGGAGCCTGGTGGGCTACAGTCCACAGGGCCACAAAAGAGTCAGACAGAACTGAGTGACTGAGCATGCAACACTCTATCGTGTGGCTGAAGGACCTTCGCTGACGTCACATGGAGCAGAATTCCTGACCTGCGAAACTGTGACGTACAATCTGGGGTGGATGATTTAACACACTGAGCCATGGGTGACTTGTTACTCAGTCGTGGTTAGCTAACTGTTACACACCTGCTGCAGAGGCAGGGAGACTGCCCCCAATGCTGGCCCACTTAGCTGCTCGTGGCTGAGACACACCCACGCTTCCATGGCTCGTGATGCACGAGAGCATGAGCTCGCAGGCTGTGCCGCCCTGTGATGCTGTCGGGGAGGGAGATGGGGGCAGCCCGCAGAGGACAGCCAGTCCAGGACAGCCAAGTCAGCCCGGCCTCTCGTCCCCTCAGCCGTAATCACAAGACTTGGACTCTGGACGTCCAACCGTGCCCCTAATGAGGTCTGTGTTCCTCGTGCGGCTGGAAGGAAGTGGCCGTTCCCAGGAGGCCTCAGCTCGGCATGCCAGTCCTTTCACACCCGCCCTTCACATATGGAAGGTGTTATTGTGATCACACTCTTGTTTGCAGGGGAAGCAAAACGGGAGTTGTGCATCTCAGCTCACGTCTTCTCCAACTCCAGAAGGAGACAGGGAGGAGGTGGGGAAAAGACCAAAAAAAGTGAAACAACGCATTTCAAGAGAATAAATACTGGCTACATGTCCCTCCTTGGGACTCTGCCCTGAACAGCCTGGGATGAAGCCCCTTGGTTCCTGGGAGACATGGGTCGGCTGTGGTGAGTGGTGTCTGAAGCACGCCCAGAGGAAATTAGGGACATTCGCTGGTTGTTGCTCTGGGCATAGACATGTGCTCCACAGAGGAAAATTTGTTGGGGAAAGTGGGTCATAAAGAGTCTCTATGTAGGAACCAAGCCAGGGATGTGTTTCTATCCTTCTGAAATGCCCTGCTTCCCCAACATCAGAGGCCAGACCCCATGACACTGGTCCCAGCCCCTGTGGAGTGACCTCTGATTGAAGGGGTGACCTCTGGGAGGCTGGCTACTCAATAGTCTAGTTTCACAATTGAGGAAGGAAACCTTCCAAGCGTGACTTTGTGGAGGTGGTTTGTCCCAATAGCTACCTCTATAAGCTATAGTCAAAACTATGTTTTTTTTTTCCAGTAGTCATGTACGGATGTGAGAGTTGGACTATAAAGAAGGCTGAGTGCCAAAGAATTGATGCTTTCAAACTGTGGTCCTGGAGAAGACTCTTGAGTCCCTTGGACAGCAAGGAGATCAAACCACTGAATCCTAAAGGAAATCAACCCTGAATTTTCATTGGAAGGACTGATGATGAAGCTGAAGCTCCAATACTTTGGCCACCTGATGCAAAGAACCGACTTATTGGAAAAGACCCTGATGTTGGGAAAAATTGAGGGAAAGAGGAAAAGTGGGCGACAGAGGATTAGATGGTTGGATGGCATCATCAACTCAATGTACATGAGTTTGAGCAAACTCAGGGAGATAGTGAAAGACAGGGAAGCCTGGTGCACTGCAGTCCATGGCACTTCAAAGCATCAGAAATGACTTAGGGACTGAACAACAACAAAAAACCACATTAGCAGAAGTAAAGGTAAAAAAAAAAAAAAAAACCACATGATTATTATCTGTAGATTTGGAGAAAGTGGTTGACAAAATTCAAGATCCTTTCATGATAAAAATTCCCAGGAAACTAGGAATAAAAAGAAACCCTCTCAACATAATAAAGGCCATATATAAAAAGCACACAGCTAACATCATACTCAAGGGTGAAAAACTGAAACTTTCCTTCACAATCAGGAACAAGACAAAGATGCCCACTCTTATCACTTCCATTCAACACAGTGCTGGAAGTCCTGGCCAGAGCCACTGGGCAAGAAAAAGAGAGAAAAGCCATCCAAATGGGAGAGGGAGAAGTAAAGTTATCTCTGTCTGTACGTAACATGATTTTACCTGTAGAAAACTGTGAAGACTTCACACACACACAAACCATGTTAGAATGAATAATTCAGTAAACTTGCAGGGTTAAAAAAAAACCCAACATACAGAAATAAGTAGAGACCATCTTTAGATTAAATGTCTGCCCCTTAGTTTCTGTCTCAGGCTCTGCTTTCAGGGAATCCAGCTGAGACCAGAGGACACATGACCTGCTCCACATGAATGTTCAGTGGGACCTCCTCCCTGGGGCATCTCTGCATCAGGAGAGACTGGCCCTGTGTCTTCCACAGTGACAACAATAGACTCTGCAAAACCATGTTGCTGGCTGCAGTCAAACTCATTAAAAGTGTGGCAGAGGCAAACACTGTTTTGCCTCTGTTTGCCAACAGAAAGTTTAAGCCACATTTATGTAAGTTAAAAGTCCAAATCCATGTTTACTAAGCACTCAATTGACATTGTGGCTTCCCACGTGGCTTGACCAGGCTCAATCCCTGGGTCAAGAAGTTGCCCTGGAGTAGGAAATGACAAGCCACTCCAGTATTCTTGCCTGGGAAATCCCATGGACAGAGGAACCTGGTGGGCTACAGTCTGTGGGGTGGCAAAGAGTCGGACATGCCATCTGACATTGGGCCTCTTACATTCTAGGCTCATCTCAATCAAGGAAATCTTCCATTCATCAGGAGACATGGGCCTCCAGCCCAGCTGGCGTTTTTCACTGTAATGAGAAACCCAGGTATTTTCTGAGCTCCAGCTGATTTCCTGAGGTTAGAACAGAGTCAGGACTGGAGCCACCTGTGTCACAAGATTCGAGGCAAACCTGCCACATCTAGGGGCGTGTTTATGTGGCCTTCTGTGTAATTATGTGTGCTATTTACATAGATTTTCCTGTTGTGTTCAAAATGCCATGGACTTCAGCTATGTAAAACAAAGTAACATGAATAGTTCAACTTAGGTGTATTTACACATAGTATTCATACATGCTTCCTCTGTTGGGAGAATGGGGCCAGTGGCAGCTGGCTGGGCTGAAAGTTCAGTCATCTGCCCATTTCTCCGAATCCAAGGTCAAAAGCTGGGAGAGTTGGAAATAAAATCTACAGGCTAGGATGGGCTTCCCTGGTGACTCAAATGGTAAAGAATCTGCCTGCAATGTAGGAAACCCAGGTTTGATCCCATACTTTGGAGAAAGAACTGGCAACCCATTCTAATATTCTTGCCTAGGAAATCCCATGGACAGAGTAGCCTGACAGACTACAGTCCATGGGGTTGCAAAGAATCAGAGGCAACTGAGCAACCAACACTCACTTTTTTCAGAGGCTATTGGAGTATTGGGTTACCTCTAAAGCAAGAGAAAGTGGGTTGGAGATAAAAGAGAACTAGGTGATCACAGTTGCAAAGAAAAGACCATGGAGAAAACCTGCTTCCCCTTTTGATTTTAAAATAATGCATTTCTTCCATATACACTGATCCTTTTTCACTCTGCCTGCCTGAAAGGGTGGATTTACAAACAATAGCACTTGAAGGAATCTTAAAACTAAGAATTTTGAATCAGACTCTCATGGTTGCAAGGAAATTAAAACAATAGCAAAGGGTTGGGGAAATTCTGATGCTTGGTGATTGGGTTCTAAGCTGTATTATCAGAGTATTATTTTTTAAACAGAAGAGAGTGAATCCCAAGTCATACTGGCTTATGTTTAAGAAAAAATATGTGTTGGCTCAGGTAACCCGTAAGCCAAGACATAAACGACTTCAGGCATGGCTGGATCCAGGTGCTGGATAGACTTTGCTTGACCACTGGGCTTTGTCCCCTTCTGTTTTGTACATACAACTTCATTCTTTTTTTTTTTTTTTTAATTTATTTATTTATTTTTTCAGTGGGTTTTGTCATACGTTGACATGAATCAGCAATAGATTTACACGTATTCCCCATCCCGATCCCCCCTCCCATCTCCCTCTCCACCCAATTCCTCTGGGTCTTCCCAGTGCTGAATGAGGCTTTCTCCTTCTAGTAGAAAAATGTTGGCTGTTTATGTTAGCAGTTCAACGTGTATGCCCTGCCTTTCCAGTAACACAGCAGCAAGAATCCTACAATGAACCACATTGGACCAAGCTGGTGATCTTAGCTCCCTGAACTAGCCATTGTGCCAGGGTGACTCAGTGCTCTGATTGGCCAGGTCCAGGTCACATGACCATAAGGAGGCAGGGGCATCTGAACCTTAATGATGGGAAGATTACCTCCAGTGAACGCTGAGAGTCTGTTACCAGGAGAAGAGGGGTAGATGCTGGAAACGGGGGACCCAGTCACCCACAGAATAGTAGCTCTGAGCCCAAGTGCTCAGGCCTGGGCCTAGAGTCCTTCCCTCACAACCCAAGGCAGCCCTTACCACATAGGTGTGTCCTCTGTGAGTGTATATATGAATATATCTATGGGGTAAATGTCAGGGTACAGGCTCAAGGGGTCAAAAGGTCCATATATTTGTCAAATACCTAGAGGTCCATTTTGTTCTTTTTAGTTGCAGCCCTAAAAGAAAAAAATAAAAGACTTGCTTTAAGCAAGCAGCTTGCATCTCTGGCCAGAACCAGTTTAAATATTCAGACTGCTGCATCAAGGACCCTCCCTGTGTCAATGACTCCAGGCTGCCGTGGGACAGTGTGGAGGGGTGCATCCCCACCTCCCCCGATCTCCGCGACTCCTGCTGCCCTATCTCCTCTGCCGAGGCAGCCCAGCAGCATGCAAGCTCCTCCTACAGGGCCGAGAGCTTTCAGCTTAGATCACTGAGCAGCAACCAGTGGAGAGGGCGGCTTGGAGGTGTCTCTTCTAAATCAATAGGAAGATGACGTGTTAGACTTTTCACCTTCACAGGGTGCGGCTCCAACAGAGCGGCGCGAGCAGTAACGCCAAGACTAAATGGAATTTCAGGGGTGATGGAGGTGGGGGCCCGGGGGTGGCATAAATTCACACACATTACAGAAAATATCGCCTGGCTCTAAAGCACTTGGCGCGGGGCCAGGAGAGGAGCAGACTGGCTTCGTGTTTACCCAGCATGCTTCAGTAGACTTTCAATCTATTTACAGGTATGCATGACAAACTGCCTTGAATGTGTGAGTTATCGGTTCTGCTATAAATGAAATTAATAATACGAGGTGGAGGAGGTGTAGTAATAGCACATCGCTGAAGCTGGCTCAGCTTGGAGACCAGAGATTAGTTTTCAGGAGACAGAGATTTCTAACAACTGCGATGTATGGCCAATTGACCCCAACGCCCTGGGGCTACCTGGCTAGGAAGAGGAGAGGGTGTCTCTGCAGGTGGTTAGTTTGAGTCAATGCTTCCAGGAGGGGAAGTTATCAGACAAAATTGCATCCCTCCATCCCGTCTTCTGGCCAAGGAGGCTGACATGAAACCACGAGGCAGCCCCTCATTTACGGATGGAAAGACTTAGGCACGGTGTCCATGGGCACAGCTCCCGCCTCTCAGAAGTGACAGTGCGAGGGACTGGTGATCCTGAGCTGTTACGTGAGAATAGCCACACAGCTGTGCTTCTAGCAGCCCTCAGGGGTCTGACGCTTGTCCACAGCTACATTTGAGCTTTGTGAGATTTGAGGAGCTCTCCAGTCTCATTCAGCATCAAGACCTTGTTACCCTTCCAGTGCTGGGGGAGGTTCCTGCCCCTCCACGAGGCGGATGGTCTGCCTGGGTCCTTGAGGGTACACGTTGTAAATAATCTTCCCACAGTTCAGGGCGTGCATGCATGCTTGGTTGTATCTGTATTGTGACCCCATGGACTGTAGTCCCTGCCAGGCTCTTCTGTCTGTGGGATTCTTCAGGCTCGATTACTGGAGTGGGTTGCCATGCCCTCCAGGGAATCTTCCTCACCCATGGATCAAACCTGCATCTCCTGTGTTGGCAGGTGGATTCTTTACTACTGAGGAGGCAGATGATGCTCAGAGATGGACAAGTCTCTCCCTAAGAGCTCGGGGCAGACAGGATACACATCCAGTGATCTTTGCTCACCAAACACTGAAGATTTGCAGAAAATTCTTACAGCAGGTAGAAATAGGGATTGGCGAAGGTGATGTTTGTTTTCCTGAAATGTGCAAATGCACACGATTCTGTATTCTCTCTGGGCAATTTTTTCCCCATTCATCAAAATATGAAATTTGAATAGTTCACCCCAAACTCATATCCAATCATGTAAAACCTCCCCAAGATTGATGGGGGTGAAAAGTGAGTAATGAGTTTGCCAGTCTCTGGGTTTCCCGTGGTTCTGGGCAAACACAAATTAGGATGAACAGAAAGCGGGTGGTAGGGCGCGGCTCAGCCCTAGTAACACTGCCTCTCTCCACTCTGCTGGCATGCAGGAAGGCCTCCCATTTATTTGTCAGAGGCCATAACACTTTATAATTATTGAAATAAAGCCGTGGTTTGAAAGTGATGTCAAGTTGCTGGCAGAGTAATTATGCTGCGGCAGATGTGCTGTCAAACAGCCGCGCTGAGGGTGCGGGCCTGGCGGGGCTTTTATTTTGGTGCTTACTGGGCGCCCATCTCTGTCAGACCCTTCAGCAGGCAGCATTTAGTTGGGGGAAGATGTACTCTTTACAAGCAGTCAGAGATCCTCAGATAGGATAGAATTGGGCTGCACCCTCAGTTTCCCCTGTCTTTGGAACTCAGTGACCCACTCACTTGGTGACAAAGTTGCTGAAGGCCACTCAGAGTGAATTGACCTGGTGTGGCCTGCACTGACCTGAACTGACCTGGATTTGGCCTGAGTTTGACCATTCACTCCCTCCAAGTCCAGCCTCCCGTGAGGCTTCTTTAAAAAAATATATTTGTTTGGCTGTGCCCGGTCTTAGTTGTGGGGTCTAGTTTCCCTGACTAGGGATTGAACTCAGGCCCCCTGCATTGAGAGCACAGAATCGTGGCCATGCAGCACCAGGGAGGTCCCTCCTTTGAGGCTTCTTGGACCGGGCATTTTTCCTGGGGCTCCACACTTTCTCTGAATGCACCCAGGAGAGCTTTTGGGTTGGGTGTGGGAGATGGCAGGGGCTCCTCCCGGGCGGTTGGGATGAGTATGAATCCGAGGGCCATGAGTCCAACACTGAGAGCCAGGACTGGGACCAGGTAAGGCCAGGGAGGTGGGCAGGGTGCAGGTGTGTGGCAGCCCTCACTCCTGGGCTCTGAAAGTATAGGCAGCCTGGGGGACCTGCATGCCGGGGGGCAAATGCTGGGGGGCCTAGCTTGCTACACCCCAGTTGGGGTCTCCTGGCACCTGCCTCGGAAGCGATGAGTGATGAGTTTCCCACTGTCGGGAGAGTCGGGAAGTGCACATACACGCCCCACCACTCATTACTGTGAATCTCAGTTCATGCTGCCCTCTGACGTGGTGAGTTCCAACCCCTCACTCCCCAGAGACCCTGCTCAGTCAGTGACAGCATCACAGGGATCACTCAGCATCAGAGGGATAACTTCAGTCCAGACTTGGTCCATTTAGCCTGGATGTGGCTCGTCCCAGCCCCTGGGGTTGCCACACAGGACCTCAATCAAAGCATCCTCCCCGAGTCCTGAAGCCTCGCCAGCCTGGGCAGCAGGGTGTGCCTGGGGCTCTCAGCCACTAAGCGGCGCTATGTGCAGTTCGACTGGGTCTGGAGGGGCTGCCCGGCTCGGCAAGGGGTTAGAGGTTTGGGCATCATCATTGGACCAGCAGAGATGGTCCCAGTCAGGCCAGACAGGAGGCGGCATGAGGAAGTTCTCAAAGAAAATGAAGACGCAGGAGATGCACAGGGCCGCGGGTTGCAGGGAAACTGAGCAGATGCAGGAATTTACTTGCAAAAAGCAGCAAAGGGCAAACCCAGTACGAGGCCTTTGGTTTTTATCTCCGGGAAGTGAGAAGAAAACAGAACAGTTCACGTTTCACAAAGCTCAGGCGCATGGGAATGAAACATCTTTCCTTCTCGTGGAGGGAACAATGCCTCTGCTTCCAGCATTGTCAAGAGAAGGCAGAGGGCTGACCTCAGATTGGGGCCGAGGCTGTTTTCTCACTTGGTTGCTTTGTATATTTTGTGTCTGTTCCATCAGCTTAGGCCCCGGGCACTGCAGGAGATCAGTGAGGCCGTGTCTGCACAGCATCCAGCTAGGGTGGAGCCCAGGACCTACAGTGAAGCCAGGGGTGCAGAGGCTGAGGCAGAAAGTTCTCATCGGCTCTACTCACAGGGAATAACTGACCCGCAGATGTGTAACTGTTACAGAGAGCTCTGCAATAAGCCTGCTGTCTCCATGATCAAGACTGAAGGCCTTCCTAGTATCATGAATTCTACATTGTGCATTTTGAAGCATACAGACCCTTCCTTTAAATACGTTTTACATTTTTTTTTCTTTTTATTTATTTTTTTTTTCTTTTTAAACTTCCTTTTTAAATTGTAGCTTAACTCACAGGGAGTACTCACCAGAGCAAGCACTTCTCATGCAATATCTCATTTAACCCTCCAGTCCTGCAGTGTAGACACGCCCACTGCCTCCACTTTGCAGGAGTGAATGTGGGTGGTCCAAACTACTGGGGCAGCCTGATGGCAGAGCTGTGTTAGTTTTCCTCTGGATGCTGAAGAAAATTACCACACATGCTCCCCTGGTGGCTCAGATGGTAATCTGCCTGCAGTGCAGAAGACCTGGGTTTGGTTCCTGGGTGGGAAAGATCCCCTGGAGGAGGAAATGGCAACCGGCTCCAGTATTCTTGTCTGGAGAATTCCATGAACAGAGGAGCCTGGCGGGCTACAGTCCATGGGGTCGCAAAGAATCGTACATAACTGAACGACTAACGTTTTTTTCAACGAGACGTGTTATCTCACGGTCTGGAAGTCAGAGTTTGAAATCGTTCTCGTGGGGCTAAGATCAAGGCAGCTGTGTCCTCCTGGAGACTCTAAGGGGAGAGTCCACTTCCTGGCCTTTTCCATCTCCTCAGGGCACCTGCATTCTTTGGTTCCTGGTCCCCTTCTCCAACTTCACATCCAGCAGCTGTGGGTCAAGTCTTTCTACACTGTCTCTCTGTCACTCCTTCTATCACCACATCTCTCTTTCTGTGACCACAGTGAAGACTGGTGCTCTGCTCTCAAAGAACCATAAACTTGGGTTCACCCATATAATCAGGATCATCTCCCAGCTCAAGGTTTGCAATCGTTTAAAAAAAAAATTTTTTTTTTAAATTTTTGTCTGTGCTGGGTCTTCGTTTCTGTGCATGGTCTACTCTCTAGTTGCTGCACGAAAGCTTCTCGTTGTTGTGGCTTCTCTTGTTGCAGAGCACTGGCTCTAGAGCCCAGGCGCCATAGTTGTGGTGCACAAGCTCAGTTGCTTCTCGGCATGTGCAATCTTCCAAGAACAGGGATGGAACCTGTATCTGCTGCATCAGTAGGCAGATTCTTCACTACTGAGCCACCAGCGAAGCCCCAAGGTTCACAATCTTCATCACAGCTACAAAGCCCCCTTTTGCCTTGGAAGGCAAATTCATAGGTTTGGGGCATTCAGATGTGGGCACATTTGTGGGGACAGTACTCTGCTGCATGAAGGTGCCCACAGCTGCCTGGAGTTGTCTGCACAAGCCTTACAGCCATCATTTCTGATGGCGATTTCACTGCTGTTTCATTTCTCCTAATCTGCCTCTCTACACCCTCCCATTGGCTTTTGAGAGCTTTCTAATTTCTAGCTGTAAAAATCATTGCCTCCATGTTAAATATTCCCCAAACAATGTTTTCCACATTCTGAACAGACACACACCCATTCAGAGCCCCTCACCATCCACCAGGGGACAGCTCACCTCTGCCAGAAATCAAAACCAAGAGCTGCAAGGTGAGAGGGCTTCCCAGGGCCAGTTCTGAAAAAGACACCCCACCGCTGACATGCTCACTTGTCTGACCCAGAAAATCGGTTCAATACAGCCGGCCTGACTAGTGTGGTCATCCTATGCAGAAACTTTAACCAGAATATTAACTCCCTTTTAAGGCAGTTTCTGTCTGATCTGATGTAATTTTCTCAGAATGTGTGTGAGATGGATTTTTAAACTGAAATTGATGTGTGGCCCCTGAGCATGTTCTGAGTAGTGAGCTCGAGAACCTGTGCCTGGTAGACAGAGGGTCGATGGTGATCTGAGCATGCACCATCCTTCAGCTGAGTCCTGCAGTTTCCCTCGGCTGGTAGAGACTGTATGAAATGCTGACATGGAGAGAAGGGGCCGACATGGTGGGCCAGAGACAACTTGGGCAGGACCGAGTGTAGGCAGCCTGGCCAGAGCTCAGGAGCAGGTATGCATTGCCCCAAGTGGGAAGTAGACACAGATTCCTTGGCCTCTCCCCAGAAAGTGTGGGTTCTGGCCAATGTGAAGCCCAGGGGATTCTTACATGCGGGGAAACTACATAGTCTTTAGCTCTACCTTTTTTTAAAAGCTTATTTTATTGAAGTATGGTTAATTTACTAGTTTGTATTAATTTCTGCTGTGTAGCAAAGTGACTCAGTTATGCTCATACATTCTTTTTCATATTCTTTCCCCCTTATGGTTTATCACAGGATATTGATTGTATTTCCCTGTGCTGTACAGTAGGACCTTGTTGTTTATCTGTTCTATATATTCCACCTCGCATCTGCTAAACCCAAACTCCCACTCCATCCCTCCCCCAGCCCTCCATGCCCCTGGCAACCACAAGTCTGTTCTATGTGCCTGTGAGTCTGTTTCTGTTCCATAGATATGTTCATTTGTAACATGTGTTAGATTTTACCTATATGTGAGGTTAGATGGTCTTTGTCTGTCTCTGACTTACTTCACTCAGTATGATAATCCCAAGGTCCATGTATGTTGCTGCAAATGACAGTATTTTATCCTTTTTTTTATAGCCTTCAGCTCCACCTTTTTTAGCTGTATTTGTGTTCGATCACTCTCCTGAAACCTGAGGATGCTGAATTCCACCTGTGGCTGCCTGGTGCCAATTTTCACCACGAGCACACTAGGTTCTGTCAGTATAAAGGTGAAAAGGTTTCAGGAAAGATCAATTCTGCTTAGAGAGACATGCAAAGAAAATGCCCAGAGTGATGCTCTATGGGTCCCCTTTCATTCTTGCTCACACACACACAAGGACGTGCACACAGTATGAGTCCTCTTTCCTTGCAGAGACTCAGACACACAGAGAAACACAAACACAGACACAAGAATGGACACACGCAGACACGCACACACAGACACACATGCAGACACACAAACACTTACCCTCATTCATAAATTGTTTTGCTTTAACAGCTTAAACTCCTGCAGAAAAAACAAAGAATAAATCAATCCCTTGCAGTAACAGAATGGACGTGGCACACAAACTGCTCTCATATATTTGCCCACTTTGTGTTAAGGTGAAGGCTGTATCGTAATCAAAACGGACACATATGCTCACCTGCTAACACCCTGTGAGTCCCTTAATGTAATTAACCTGCCAGGCAGCCCGTGAGGTGAGAAGCACCTCTGTCTCTTCCGTGAGACCCATGAGCCTGGGGGACTGGTGTGGCCACAGTCAAACAGTAGGTGTGTGAGTGAATAGCACTCACCCAGGCAGCCAGACTTACCCCTCCTGGCCGCCTATGAGCTCATTGCTGGGCAGGGCACACATGGCATCCCCCGCAAGCTACACTGACCTCAGCTATGCCCCACACAGGGAGCTGTAACTTCTAAAGTTAGACAGGATCACCTGCCAACCCCAAGAGACACAGGAGCCTGCGGTAGGCAGAGCCATTGTCCTGCCTGCCGCCTGGGAAAATGAACTGATGCTCTAAGATGCATACTGCCCCTCCCCCTATCCAGGGAGCCATGTTCTTGGGCTTCTGGTGTCTTGTGAAGGGCTTGGCCCACCCCAGACACTCTACAAATGACTATTAAGTGAACCAGCTCTAGAACTTCATAGAGGGGTTGTTCCACTTGATGCCACTACACTGTCTTTAAAATGATCAAAATAGTAAATTTCAAACATACAATGGGGAGAAGGGCTTTGTGGTTATTAAAAATATCTTGGAAAAAATGTGGAATAGACTCTTCTTGCATTCAAAGAGCTTGTACAATTTTTTTTTAACCTACAGACTAATGCATGTGATTTTTCACCCCATAATATGGACCTACTAATGACAGATGATGTAGGAGTCACTTGGGGGCCCAGCATCGGCTCCCCTCCTGGCCTTACTCCAGCTTCCTTCCGGGGAATTACCCTTCCCCTCATCAAATGGGGCCCTGGCAGGAGCAGACCCAGTGCCCACCTTCCACCCAGGAGGCCAGAGGGACAGGGCAACTGCCTCCTCCCTCCACCCTGGGCCATCGGAGGGCCTGGTCACATCTGAGTCCATCCACCTGCACTCTGAGAATTCTGGCCTTTGAGCCTGTGGCTTGAGGGTGGCAGGGATGGTGGGCCCCGCCTGTGGAACCCTCTTCATGACTTTCAGGAGCTTCCTAAGTCTACTTCTCTAGGTGCCTTCCTGCTGGGAATGTTCCAGACTCCTCAGTCCCCGGTGTCCAACCAACTACATCTTTTTTTTTTTTTTAAATAAGTTTTTTATTTATTCATTTGGCTTCATCGGGTCTTAGTTGCAGCACTTGGGATTTTCGTTAGCTCTAGTTGTGGCCTGTGGGCTTAGTTGCTCCGTGGTATGTGGGATCGTCTTTCCCAGACCAGGGATTGAACCTGTGTTCCCTGCATTGCAAGGCAGATTCTTAACCACCGGACCACCAGGGATTTTACTGCACCTTAAAATCCCCTAGTGATGTTTTTAAAAAGTACTAATTCCCACAACCCCACCTCCACAGAAAGTATTATTTAACAACTGACTCTTGTGATCTCAGTATTGGCGTTTAAAAAATCCTCTCAGATGATCTAATATATAGCCAGAGTTGAGACAACTGCTCCCAAAATGAATCTCTTCTCTTCCCCTTAAGGTGGTTGGAATCAATCTCTTGACTTGGAAGAACCCTGCGGATTATAGCAGTGTGCCCAGGAACACGCATTGGGAATTGGTATTTACCTACATGTAGGAGGCTGGCTGTCTCTTCATTTTCCCTTAGGAGTGATGAGTGTTGACTTCTTGCTGGAATTCACAGGGCGCTATCTCCCTTCCCCGTGCAGCTGCCCCAGAAAATGTTCTCAGTGCCTGGGAGAGCATGTGGCCAGCTCGTGGTGCTTACCCACTGCCCTTTCTCTGGCTTATGAGCAGCCTCAGCCTTAGCTGAGCAAATATTTAAGAGCTTCACACCCCGTTGGCACAGGCCTGGCTCCGAGAGATCACTTTTCAGTGGGATTGCCGATCCCCTGTGATTGATTCAATAACTTCATAGCAAGTATGAGAACTTGGATGTGAGTGTTCAAGGAGCCAAGACAACATCCTCCCATTGAGTTCGATGGGACATGGGGCGAGGGCAACTAATTCTGG
The DNA here is from genome assembly GCF_033118175.1 of Dama dama. Taxonomy (NCBI): domain Eukaryota; kingdom Metazoa; phylum Chordata; class Mammalia; order Artiodactyla; family Cervidae; genus Dama; species Dama dama. The sequence goes on from NC_083703.1 coordinate 55,895,415, forward strand.
CCATCCTGTAGCCGGGCCAGAGACTCTCAGGCTGTCATTTTCCTGGGAAGCCCAATCAGACAGCATACTAAATAACACTTGTCAAATGTAGGGTTCTTACCATGAGGATCAAAACGCCGACACTGGCAAGTAAATCTATAAACCTCGTTTTCCTCGTTTAAAAATGTCATTCACTCTGGATTATGGTCTGGGTGCTCTGACGCATCAGGAGATGTCTGTGACTGCTAGAGTGAAGTTGAAAAATGTGAACCTGGAATGGTCTTTATCGTGCCAGAGTGACAGTGGCTACGAGGCTCGTCATGGGATTCCAGAACGAGAGAAAAATCACCTCCCCCAGCGAGAAGAACCCGGGGAACTACACCTAGGACCCTCCCTTCTCAACAGACATCTGTCTACGTGTGGATTTGTTAACTTCAAAAAGTTCAATGATCTTTCTTATTATGAGAAACATTTTAATTGATGGTTGTCATTAGCCCTTGTAGTAATTCCACATGTGCAACAAAAAGTCACCACACGTGGGCCACCCCGGGGTATGCATTTCAGATGAGGTACAATGTGTAATGCAAATTGACAGGTACAGTAGCCAAAGAAATAGATACAGGGCATACAGACTAAAGATTTTTTTTTTTTTAAATGATAGGGTGATGGATAGGTGAGCACATGTTTTCATGGAAGGATTATACATCTAGGTCTTGGAGGCTGGGATGAGCCTGACCATAAGGCTGACCACCCCAAGGTCAATAGCCTGTGCTCAACTCCAAGACCAATGTCATGGACACACTTTAGGTTCACACATGTTTCTTCAATTCTGTGCTGTCCAGTACAAGAGTCAGAGACGGTTACTTAAGTTTAAATTAACTGAAATGAACCTAACTTTTATCTTCCTCGGTCTCACTGCACCAGCTGCTTGTCACCAGAGGCCACCATATTGGACAGATCATGAATAGGACATTCCAGCATGGCCAACTTCTATTGGACAGAAAGGGTCAGCACTCCCAATCATGCCTTTTTATTGTCTCTTTGAATCTCTGCCCTTTTATCTTCCATGACTGTAATAAAATGGGCAATTGCCAATTATGTTTTTATGTGTGCACAAATTCTGGCCAATGACCGACCCCACCCCCACCGCCCACCCTGTGAGCTAATGGTTACTGGCCAGTGAGCTCTTGGTGAATTGTACTTCTGTTTGCATGTTAAAGGCTGCTTTAGTAGCCAAGCATCCCCATCAGCATTCTGTCATATTAACCCGTACAGCCGTGAGCCTGGCTGGGTGATAAAGTGCTCTCATGTTTGTGCTTCTGTCCCAGAGAATTTGAGGTAAATTCAAGGTCCTTTTGTAAGGTCCCTAAACAGGGACAAGGCGAGAAGTAGACCAACATTGAGAGTATATGTTTTCCACACAGAACACTGACCTTGCAGTCTCCTCTCACTGAGAGGAACTGATTGGAGATCACTGGTACCTGGGGCGTCACAGGGCAGTGGGCAGGTTGGTTTGGGGAGCCGAAACTCAAGAGGTTCAAGCCATGCTCTTGAGATTCATACTATGAAGACCTGTGAACTTGGGTTGAACCAGCTAAATATCTATTTCCTCAGCTCCAAAGTCAAGCATGTCCTCCTTTATAATCAAGTCTGGGTGAGGAGATGTTGCAGGTGGAGAGAGTGCCTGGGGATGGCTCAGCCCCTGGGGTATTGGTCTCTCTTCGTGTCCTGTGCCCTGAGCCCTGACGGATGCAGGCCATTTGTCTGTCAGCCTGTCTGGCTCTCCTGAAACTCTTTCTCTTTTGATGTTGAAATGTCTATGGTGAGGGAGCCGGGTCTAAGCAGCCACTGAGGGAGCTGGCTCATGGGCGGGGGGCATCTCCCTGGTGGTGTGTTATCTGTCCAAGTGCCTCTGGGAAGTGCAGGAAGTTGTTCCAGGCAGTGGATGCATTCGATCTCTCCTGCTGCTCTAACGCATTACTGCACTGGGGTGCATGCATGCTCAGCCATGTCCGACTCTTTGTGACTCCATGAGCAGTAGCCTGCAAGGCCCCTCTGTCCATGGGATTCTCCAGGCAAGAATGCTGGGGTGGGTTGCCATGCCTGCCTCCAGGGGATCTTCCTGACCCAGGGGTTGAACCTACGTCTCCAGCAACTCTTGCTTTGGCAAGCTGATTCTTTACCACTGAGCACCTGGGAAGCCCATACTTAAAACGCCCATTTATCGTTGTGTAATTCTGCAGGTCAGAAACCTGGCATGGGTCTCGAGTGTCTAAAATCTGGGTGTGGAAAGGGCTACCTTTCTCTCTGAAGGCTCTTGGTGAAGATTGATTTTCTTGCCTTTCCCAGTTTCCAGAAGCCACCTGCATTCCTTGGCATGGGGCCCCTTCCTCCATCTTCAAAGCCCTCTGTGCAGGCTGAGCCCTCCCATTGTGTGGCTCAGGCCCTGCTTCTGTTATTGGCATTGGCATGTCTCTTTCTCTGGCACCACCTCCCTCTCCACCTCTCTTTCTCTGGCCCTGTCTCCCTCTCTCACTGCTAAGGGCTGTGGTGATTACTTGGAGGCCACTCGGATAACCCAGGACCCTCCCCTTCTCTTAAGGTCCCCGGATTAGCAATCTTAACTCCATTTGTACCCTTAATTTTTCTCTGCCCTGAGCCCTAACATATTCATAGGATTGAGAGATTAGAATGTGGACGTCTTCGGGGGGTGACATTATTCTAAGGGGGCAGTAAAAGACAAGCAAAAATCTCAGTGTTGCATTTTTGGAAATGGTCCATTGGAAAATGGACCATCCTGATGTAAAAAGGTTGAGATGTTTCCCATTGTGTTTTTCCAGTTTCTTACTAATAGGGAGGAAGGTTGACAAATGAACCAACTGAATCATGTTTCTTTTCTTCCCCAGAAACACATCACGATAATGCCTCCCCCAGATGCCGGTCCTTTTGCCAGGCACGAAGAAGCAAGACCAAAGTGGGTGGTTAGGGTTTTCTCCTTTTTCTGAGCTAATGATCAAGGAAGGTTATGAATTCTCTCTCTCTCCTAAGGTATGTTTCAGATCTGCCCACTCTCCCTTCTGTACATTGATGGCATTATACATGTGGTACCTTTATTAATTAATTCCCTCGCCTGGAACCTTCTGTAACAATTACATCATGGCTGATGACAAATCACCTTTGTTTAATGATACTAGTTTTCCAGTATGATAGTTAAGGAGATTATTTAATGAGGCTGAAGTCAATGTTACTTAACATTGCATTACTTAACATAACATTACAGCATTATTTAATAAAACAAATTTTAAAATGATGCTGGGGAATTAGGTGCATAACTCTCATTATTGTTAATGGTTGCTGCATACCTAATTCCCTGTTCAGTGCACTCAAATCTTGCCTCCAGCCCCTCCTCCTATGGAAATGAGCTCACCAGCATCTGCACAGAACATACTGGGCCCAGGAATAAATAAATAACCGTGGCGATGTTTCTTTGTGTATGCAGAAGTAGCCCTGACCCGGGGAGAGGCAGTGCCTCAACATAGATTCAGTTTGACAATCAGCGGCGTTTAAGGGTCATTACCAAGGAAATGAGGTAAACATCTAATTAGTTTTTATTGACTTTCACACTCGGAATGTAAATCTTGGGAATAGGTAGGACTCTCGCTTTCTGGGGTCTCAGTCTGGCGCCGATGTGTTTTAACAAGACAGTTTACTCCTCGGCTGGCAGCTCTCTGTGCTCGGCCACTTCAGTCGTGTCCGGCTCTTTGCGACCCCATGGACTGCAGCCCGCCAGGCTCCTCTGTTCATGGGATTCTCCAGGCAAGAATACTGGAGTGGGTTGCCATGCCCCCCTCCAGGGGATCTTCCTGACCCAGGGATTGAACCTGCATCTTCTGCGGTTCCTGCCTTGCAGGCGGATTCTTTACCATTCAGCCATCAGGAAAGCCCACTATGATCATTACGTAAGTTCAATACACTTCTCCCTTTTCCACACTGAGGCTTTGTCTTCTTTCTCATCCAAGCGTTCACGAAGGTAGTGGTCACTGCAGCTGGACACCATCTGGGTGCTGGTCAGAGTGGCTCGGGGCGTCCCCAGGGCATCCCCAAGGAGATGGAATGGAGAACTTGGCTTCCCCACAAAACAGGCCCAGAGGACGCATCACTCCCCAGATGGAAAGGTCAGAGTGCGTGGATGAAATGTGTTCTCTTTGTGAAGGATGAAGGGAGGGAGGAGAGTTTGTTTTCCAAATCCCAATTCCCAAATTCAGGAGGTATTTTTGTGCAATGCAAAGAAAATTGTCTCAGACTAAATAAAGGAAACATGATTTCATGCATTTGGAATCAGGCATGTGGAAGTCATTTCTTAAAGGCCCCACATACACGGTACACATTGTGCATAAAGAATTTCAATTCAGCAGTGTGTTTACGAATATTTGCTGAGAGCTTTGTGTATGTATCCTGGTGTGGATGGTCCTGCGTATGCAGAACTTCATTGGCCAGTCTGGGAGACCTGTAAGTTATAGGTAAGTAAGCAAGGGGTCAAAGGTCAGAGACAGGAACAAAGTACCCATTCTTTACCAATGAGCCACCTGGGAAGCCCAATTCTCAGGGCAGTGTTGTCTAATTCCCAAGATGATGTGTGGCACCACTATACCATATGATGTAGGCTGGGATTAGGGTAGCTGCTCATAAAAGAAGCAATCTCCATCCCAAAGCAATGGCTTATGAAAGATCAAAGTTGATATCTTGCAGGAGAAAACTTGGAGGAAGGCATCCAGGATATGGTAGAAAACAGTTTCAGGGTGTCATCCTGGGTTCTGGGGTTTTATCCTCCTGCCCATCAGCTTAGCACACGGAGTTCGTCTTCGAGACCAGCTGTTGGGCAGAAATGACTGCTGGAGTAACAGCCTTGTGAGTTGTGGGCTGGAAGAAAGAAGCAAGGGAAGAAGGGGTGTCCTTCATTAAATCCCACATCATGCTCTTGCTTGTGTCTCATTAGAGAGAACATGGCCAGGTGTTTAGGTGTCTATGTGTGCTGATCAACATGAGGGTTTTTTTCCTAAAAAGGAACAGGGTATGGCTGAAGAATGCATATCACACATGTCATCTCACTTATCCTGGAGGAGGTAATTCTGACATAGAAGTCAGACAAGTCACAAGGATTGCAGAATGAGAGACAGTCATTCCAGTGAGAGTTGATATTTACATAGTACTGAGGTTGGAGAGGAAAATGTAATGCATAAGATGTTTCTGTGGTAGACCTGGCAGAATCTGGTTACTAAATAGAGAGATTGGGTGACAGAGAAAGGAGGTGACATACTTAAGACTGGAAGATGGGGAGGGTGGTGATGCCTTTAATTGAAAGTGAAGTGAGTGAGCTGGAAATGTCTGCAGGGCTTTGGGGTGACAGTTGAGGATTTAGTTGTAAATAGTGGACAGGGTAGAATGGGAGATGGTGGCTTGGGAATTGGCAGCATATAAATTATTATTAAACCCTGGGAACGGGGGAAGTCACCCAAGGAGAGACCAGAAGAACATTGTGTTGGTGTCATGGAAAGGACCAACACCAGAGAGATTCATACAAGACAAGTCCACAAAACAGGCCCAGAGGTGGCAGGGGCTGGGGGAGTGAGTGGTAAAAGTCAAAGGGGTGGGGGGAGAGCATCAGAAGCTAAGGGCGAGATGCAGGCTTCTAAATAGTCTTCCCTCCAAAAGGAGCCAGGGCCAGTGAGACCTGATGAATACGGGTCTGGGGACAGAAAGAATATGATGAAATGGGAACATCTTCTTGGGCTCAAATTGAGCAAGTGCTCAAAAATTGTTAGAGACAAAAAACAGAAAAGAACACCATGGCCAGGTCTGGGAAATGGGTTGTAACATATCAAGTAAGAAGAAAACTGAAAGACTCTATGGGTCCATATGTATGCAAACGAGTGAATGAATGAACGAACATTTTAAAAGTTGGGATACGTGGGAATGCTTTCTTTACAGAAAAATATTAGTGACTAAATGCAGAGGAATCAAAGAAATAGGAAATCACCACTTTACAGTCACCATAGTAACTACTGATTTGGGTAAGAATCATCAATGGATGCTAAAATCACTGGATGAAAGATCATTGGTGAAGAGGGTATCCACATGCTCAAAGTCTTGTGTCATAAATCACTTATTCATTACAATGGGAAAAGGATAAATTGATAGGAGAGAAACTGGGGGACACTGTCTTAGCCAAATTCTCAAACGTAACATGGTGAATCACAAGAAACAGTAACTGCCCATATGCCCAGTGAAGGAAACAATTCCTACGAGAGGTTCTGACCAAAAATGATGATCTTGAATCAAATCACAAGGAAATAATCAGATAAATACATTTTAGGGATATTCTGAAAAATAACTATCCTGGACTTATCAAAAGATCAATGCCTTGAGAAACAAAAATAAAAATAAAGCCAAAGGAACTGTTTCAGATTAAAAAGGGATTAAGGGAATTTTTCAACTAAAGACAATTTCTGATCCTCAATTGATCCTGGATTAAAGTATAAAACATCTACAAAAGGTGTTATTGGGACAACGAGAGAAATTTGAATATGGACAGCATTTTAGATAATAGGATGATATTAACATTGCATTTCCTGTGTGTGATAACAAAGTTGTAGTTATGTGGTTGTTTTTAAAAAATGCATGTTGATATATTTAGTAGTAGTGTCCTGATAGCTGTATGATTCCAATGGTTCAATAAAACAATATACACTGTAAGAACATAGACTAATGTCTGTGTGTGTGCACTGTGCTCCTTGTACTAGTTTTGCAACTGTTTATTTTTCAATCTAAAAATTTGGGACTAAAGAAGAGATAAGTGTGCACATTGTGAGATATTGCAGGTATGTGTGTGAATCTGTGTGTCTACAAACACAACACTGGTGGATACAGACATTCTGATATTCTGAACCAGTCCTTCAGAAATGAGAGCATGTACTCATAAGAACTCGTAAGGACTCTTTCTGGGTCAAAAACAAACAAAACAATCCAGAAACAAACTGGCTATCCATCTATCAAAGATTAAAAAGTGGAACATTTATAATGTGGAATTTAATGCAGCTATTACAAAGACTGCCTTCTGGCAGAATGGTGGGCTAGATATGACAAATTCCACGGAAACCGACCAAAAGTACTGGATTAGAGAGAGAGAGAGGAAAAAAAAGCAACCCTTTAAAATGCATGATGTGCCGTCAAGAAAGTAAATTATACTTGGAGGCCAGGGACTGATTATTACGGGGAACCCAGAGAAGTGATAAGAGCAGGGAGCTGGTTCTACCTGGAGGGCATCTGACAACCAAGCACATTTGAGCTTCACTTAGAGCCTCGGGGAAGTAAGGGAGAGCAAAGCTCGGGCTCTGTCCAAGGTGCTAAGTCAACCACGGGTTCCTTCTACGTGAACCTAGGCCCCTGAAGGCCTGCACCCAATATAAGGGGCAGTGGAAACAAACCCTTGGGGGCTGCAAGGCCTCTGTCCTCTCAAACCTCAAGGTAGATTTGAGAAAGAGAAAATCTATCCTGAAATTGTTAACTTGAGAATTCAGCATTGCGGGCTGAATTTACATTAATACCTAATCTGTAAAACATCAGATGGAGAGTGTAATTTAATATAGTCCTGGTTGATAATGCTCTCAAAAATCTGCAGAAGAAAAAGGAAGTCATGTCACCTTCAACACCGAGTTCAAGGAACTGCCATCAATAAAGTCTTAAATAAATATGAACTCATTAAAAAATTGTACTTTCAAAGGAACACCAGGCTTCATGAACAAGGACCAACAAAACAACAGACAGTGTAATAACTATGTAAATTTTAGATATTAACATTACCAGGTATAGAATATCCAGTGAGTCCATTTAGTTAGTTTATGGAAATGAATGAAAGGATTGCAAATATGGGGAAAGTGAGAGACTATAAAATGGCCAGACACATTTAGAAAAGAACCAGTTACAAATGTGAAAAAGGAGAAAGGATCAAATTGAAAACTCAGCAGATGGGTTTAACAGTGGATTACACAAAGTTGAAAAGATAATTAATTTATTGAAATATGTATCTGAAAACATTATCCAAAACATCTAGCCCAGCTAGACAGAGAGATGGAAAAATATGAGAGGAAAACTGACATGAAACATGAATGGCCAAAACCAATACATATGTACTCAGAGTTCCAAATCAAAGGAAAGAAATAAAATTGTGGGGACAATAATTGTCTGTACAATGGCTAGAATTTTCCAGAATTGATGAAAGATACCAATTCACAGATTCAGTAAGTGCAATTAATCATCATCAGGATAAACACATTTTAAAAGCCCCCCACAATTCTAAGCACATTTCAGAGAAACTGTTGAAAACTAAAGACGAGGTCAAATCAGTCAATCCTAAAGGAAATCTGTCCTAAATATTCTTTGGAAGGACTGACTGATGCTGAAGCTGAAGCTCCATTACTTTGGCCACCTGGTGTGAAGAACTAACCTATTAGAAGAAACCCTGATGCTGGAAAAGACTGAAGGCAGGAGGAGAAGGGGGATGACAGAGGATGAGATGGTTGGATGGCATCACCGACTTGATGGACATGAATTTGAGCAAGCTCCGGGAGTCGGTGATCGACAGGGAAGCCTGGTGTGCTACAGTCCATGGGGTCGCAGAGTCAGACACAACTGAGCGACTGAACTGAACTGAACTGAAAGACGAGATACAATCTTTAAGCAACCAGAGAGAAAAGACATATTGCTCATAGATTTATGACAATTAACAGGCAATTGATTGGCTTGTCAATCATGACTGTACAAATTCTTCTTGACAATTTCCTACAATATACAAAAAGAATTGTCTTTTGCATGTATTCCTTTAATCCACATTGAATTGGTTTTGCATATAATATGAGTTAGAGATGTAATTTTTTTCTGCAGGAGAAGCCAATTGCTTGTCACCATTTATTGAAAGCTCCGTCACTTATCTATCTCTACTCTGGATTCCTACCGACCAAGTTTTCCGTGAAACATCCTTTGAAATTTTGCTTCCTGATCTTTCTGCTTGAAATATATGTCCCTTGCACCCAGAAAGACTCCATCATCAAGATTCACTGCAAATATGTTTCCTTTATGATTTTCCTTAATTCTTTAAAGAAATTAATTAATCCTTTAATTCTTCAGGCTACACAATATATAACCCATAAGTTATGTAAGTTATGTCACTGTATCACTTTTTGCATCTTTAAAAACTGTGTAGAATCATATTTTTGATGCCAGACGTGGCAAGACTTGAATCTTAACTCTGCCTCTTTCAAGCCACTAGGAATCTGAGTGAACCAGAAAAGCATTATTGAATTTGAAAAAGATACCACTGTCTTCCCAGGCTCTGGGTTGGAAATCTGTATGTCAAAGGAACACATTAACAAGAGTTAAGAATACAAAATATAGTGAGAGTTGGTGAGAAAGCAGAGAAAAGGGAACCCTTGTGAACTGTGGGTGGGAAAGTAAATTGGTTCAGCCACTGTGGAAAATAGCATGGAGTTTCCTCAGAAAATAAAAATAGAACTACCATATATTTTATCAATCCTACGTCTGGGTATATATCCAAAAAAATGAAAATAGAATATCAAAGAGATACATGCACTCTGATGTGTGTGTGTGCATGCTCAGTCATGTCTGACTCTTTGCGACCCCATGGACTGCAGCCCACCAGGCTCCTCTGTTCATGGGATTCTCCAGGCAAGAATATTGAAGTGGGTTGCCGTCTTACTCCAGGGGATCTTCCTGATCCAGGCATTGAACCTACATCTCTGGGGACTCCAGCATCATCAGGCAGGTTCTTTAATTGCTGCCTTATTTACAATAGCCAAAATATAGAGGTGTCCTGTGTCCATCAACAGATGAGTAGATAAAGGAGATGAGGTACACACATACACACACACACACAGAGGAATATTACTCAGTCATGAGAAAGAAGAACATTCTGTAATATGTCGTAATATGGGTGAAACTTGGACACAAGTCAGACAGAAAAAGACAAATACTGTATGATATCACTTAAAGTGGAGTCTGAAAGAGCCAAACTCATAAAAACAGAGTAAAATGGTAGCTACTAGAGATAAGATGAGCGATAGGATAGATTTTGTCTCGGGGCACAAACTTGAAAGGAGTGGTAAACCAGTCTTAGAGATCCAAGGCACAGTATAGTGACAACAATATTACATTAGAATCATCAAACTTAGATCTTAATTATTCTTACCACTAAACAGATGATAATTATGGGACTTGATAGAGAAATTAATTATCACTACAATGACAATTATAATACAGTGCATGTGATCAAATTAACATGGACACCTTACATGTACATAGCAGTATATGATAAATATGTTTCAATTAAAACAACAACAATACGGCTCAGATGGTAAAGAATTGGCATAGAATCTGCCTGCAATGGGAGAGATGCGAGTTCAATCCCTGGGTGGGAAGATCCCCTGGAGAAGGAATGACAACCACTCCAGTATTCTTGCCTGGAGATTCCCATGGACAGGGGAGCCTGGCGGGCTATAGTCTCAAAGAGCTGGACATGACTCATCAGTTCACACCTTCACCTTTAAGACTTAATACTGAACTGAAACTTTCTGCCTGAGTTGTCAAAGGAATGAATGCATCCAGTGTTATTCAGCATCCATAACTGCAGTACCAAAATTCACCCACATGCAACTTCAGTGGCTTCCTGAAACCATGTGGGGTGTTTCTAAAGACTACCCACATGGAGCCCATTCCCAGGCACCCAATGTTTCAGAGTTCTACACAGAGTACAGATTGTCTAAACACCCATCAGAGCCTGTAATTCTGTGTGTATATGTGGTGGTATTCAAGGATAGCTTGGTTTACAAGAAAATTCTCCACATATTACAGGACCCCATTTAAATCAATTCAGCAAGTGTTCCTTTCTTTTTAAAAAATATTTATTTTTTATCTATTATCCATTTGGCTGCATCAGTTCTTAATTGCAGCCCATGGATTTTTTGTTGTGGTGTGCAGGCTTCTCTAGTTGTGGTATGAGGGCTTGGGCTCAGTAGTTGTAGCTCTCAGGCTTAGTTGCCCCATAGCATGTGAGATCTTAGTTCCCTGACCAGGGATTGAACCCGTGTCCCGTGCTTTGAAAGGTAGATGCTTAACCACAGGACTGCCAGGGAAGTCCCCAGCAAGTGTTTCTTTAGTGTCTGGGAGAAACACATCTCTGAGTCCACTAAGTGGTCTGGAGTGATTAAGAAATGAAGAGAGACTGAACCTATGGATGTTTTCAAACCTGAAGAATTATGTCAGGTATTACAGAAATTGCTAAACGTACGGGCATTACAGAAACAGGTCACAGCCATTGCACACATTTTTCCAGAACCTGTGATTTGTTCTTTGGTTTTATGTTTAATTTTGCTGTGGTACGAAAATGTGGTTATAGGAAGTATTCCTCTTATGCTGTGTCAGGGGCTTCGTAGGGAGGATACACATAGGCCATGAGTCTTCCTATCTCTTTTAGAGGAATCTTCCTCAGTGATTAGTAACTGGGAAGTGTTCTGTGGCTTCTTGAAGGCAAACAAGAAGTTCTTCAAATCTAGGAGCATTTTGGTCCTGTTAGATTTTTGTCAGTGCAGTGTTTCTCAACTCAGCTCACCGGAGTGGCTTTAAAAAAAATACTCTCATACACTTATTCCTGGATATTTTGATTTAATTGTGTGGGGGTAGTATTTTCAAAAGCTTCTCAGGTCTCTATATTTTACATATCTTTCTATAATGTTTTGATCCTATAGAATATAGTTATAATAATCATACTAATGTCTATCTTTTCCTGCTACTTCTAACAACAGTTCTGGATTGGTTTTAATGAATTATTCTCATTATGGGTAATGTTTTGCTGCCTTTTTGCGAGTCTGTTAATCTTTGTTTACATGTCACACTTGCATGTTTTTATCTTTTTGAGAGCTGCATATTTTTATATTCTTTTAAAAAAAATCTGTTTTATTTTTAAAGGAAGAAAATATTTTAATTACATTTAAAATTAGCTAGAACCTTGTGCTTGTGCCAAGGAGTTTCCTGGGCGGGTTGGAACGTTTCTGATGAATGGGCCACCTTGGCCATAGCTTATGTAATTGCTTCAAACCCTACCTGGGGAGGTCTGGACCAGAGAAGAGGCTGATTCCTACCCAGAAGAATGACCTGGGGCCAGCAAGATCTAGCCTGGGAATGTCCCCACAGCCTCTTATTAGTATTTTTAAGTATTTTTTTCTTATAGTGCAATTAAGTTACTTGGAGACAGTTTAGTCCTTTGGAATCTTTAATGATGTCTAAGATGGCTTCAGAGCTGTTCTCAGTCTAGGGCTAATTTTTTTTTTTTTTTTTTTACTTCTATTGATGCAAAGGTTTCTGAACACTTTGTTAAACATCCCGTGAATTTTGAGTTTCTTCAACTTGGTTGGGGGATAGAGGTATTATTCTTAGCCCCAGGTGGACACCTGCCAAGGTTCCCTGCATCCTTTCAGGTAGTTCTCTCCTTAGCCACAGGTAAGTCCCTTACCTGTATGTTATTACAGTGCTCAGCTGAATATTCCAGGGGAACTCCCAGTTGGGGACCCTCCAAGATGCTCTTTTTGTGAATTTCCTCGGTTTATTCTGAAGTGAAGCCAAGGCTGATAACATAACCCAGGCTGAGTGGATCAAAAATGGTCATGCAGAGATGGTTTGCTCTTTCCCTTGCTCTGCATCACTGCATTTTCTCCCTTCTTTAACTTTCGGTGAACTGAAGATTTATCTGTCAAGAGCTCTGTTGTCATTGTTGAATGACTTTGAGATGGACAAGCAAAACGAAGCAACAAACCAAACACCAATTGTATTGTAGAGACTTCTACTAAAGCTGTGGCAAAAAAAAAAAATACTCAATAAAAGTCTCCATTTGAGATTGGGAGATCAGTGTCAGTGAAATTGGTCTAATTAAACTAATTAGCTGCTTTTTTATTTGTGATGTTGTTGTTGAGCCAAATAATAAGCTCTGTGAACAAACAAACAAACACATACTGCTTCTTCCATCCCTCTCCGAAATGTTATCTTGCCTCAAAATCAACAAGCACTTATTACTGTAGTCTGTGGTTCTTGACTGAAAGGAGGATAGTGACATCAGAATGTACGGAAACACAGAGTCTGTTCCTGGGTTTTGTATTTTAAAAGTCTAGGTCCCTAGGTAAACAAAAGGACTTGGGGAATAATCAGCAGATTTGGGAGCAAACAATGAACAGACTTTCCTACCCTCAGACAAGAAGAGAATCCATGGGAACATGCAGAGTTTGGGATAATGGAGACATTAAGGACCATACGAGCCTCCCCCTCTCTAAGTGTCTTCTCACAGGGTAAATTAGCTGCAGACACAGGTTGAAGGGATTGTGTGGAGGTAAACATGCCAGGCTTCTCTGTCCTTTACCATCTCCCTCAGTTTCCTCAAACTCATGTCCATTGAGTGATGCCATTCAACTGTTTTGTCCTCTATTGCCCCATTCTCCTCTTGCCCTCGATCTTTCCCAGCATCAAGGTCTTTTCTAATGAGTCAGTTCTTTGCATCAGGTGGCCAAAGTATTGGAGTTTCAGCTTCAGCATCAGTCCTTCCAATGAATATTCAGGGTTGATTTCTTTTAGGATTGACTAGTTTGATCTCCTTGCAGTCCAAGGGACTCCCAAGAGTCTTCTCCAACACCACAGTTCAAAAGCATCAATTCCTTAGTGCTCAGCTTTCTTTATAGTCCAACTCTCACATTTGTACATGAATACTGGAAAAACCATAGCTTTGACTATATGAACCTTTGTCAGCAAAATGATGTCTCTACTTACTAATACACTATCTAGATTTGTCATATCTTTTCTTCCAAGGAGCAAGCATCTTTTAAGCATCTCCAGTTTGAGAAGCTAGAAAGCTACAAAGCAAGGGCATGGATTTTTAAGATTAATCCATCTACCATGGGGGTCCATGTCAGTGCAGACACGTCGGGAAAGAAATCCATGGAAAGAGAGAACTAAAATTGGACTTCCAGGGGAAAGGAGGGTTTGGCCAGGAGTGGCTTCCCAGCGAGGGGCGTGGCCTGAGCAGAGAGTTAGCACCAGGCAGGAACCTGGTGAGTTTGAGCAAAAGTGGGTTTGGTGGTGGCTGTGGTTATTCTAACAAAATCTTGGCTGAACCTGGGCTCTGTAGACCCAATTGCAATTTACACTTTTCTGTCAGGACAAATGAAAACGACTGTTTGATCTTTAAGTGAATATAATTTTCCAGCACCCACAAGGTATCATTGGTTAAACAGAAGAGAGGCATAGTAAATTTCCCAGCAGGAAACAGTGCCGTTATTCTTTTCTATGGAAAATAAATACCAAGTTCTAAGTGGTGTTTTTGGATGCATCCACTGAGTCGCTAAATCAGCCAGGCCTCCTCTCCACTGTGTCTCGAATGGGTGATAGACAACCGCTGAATTACTGCCGGCAACTGGTAATTTTGCCATCCACGGCCTCACTCTGCTCATTTAACGTTAGGAAATCTCAATACTTTTGTAAATGACTTAAAATATTTGACATGTATGTCCCGATTCTTTGAATACCGTGGAGACTGTGGAAAGAAGTCTTTGTTAAAAACTTGGCTTTTGAGGAATACTGAGAATGGAGCTTCAGCATCAGAAAAAAAAAAAAAAAAAGGTGCTAGGAGAAACCAAGGCAGCAAAGCTCCAGTGCCAGCTCACCTGTCCTGTCGCGCCAAGTTCAGCATCACACGCCTGGACATGTTTCGGGAGGTTAATGAAATAATGAGAAGACTGCCACCTCCTAAGCCCCTCATAGAGAGAAAACCTTTTCATTGCTGAGAAATGTGATACCATGATTTCCACTAACGATTCCCATGGAAGGCCAATGAAATTCATCACGGATGTGGTCAGGATAATTATAGATATTACTGGCCCTGCAAAACTGTTCCATTCCAAAAGAGGCATCACTTTCTGCCATCAGTTTTAAGATCTAGGAGGTGAAGGGACACCCTGAGAAGCAGAGTTAATGGGAGTTAGAAAGAAATATCTTTAGAATTTAGACCCTGAGATCTCTGAGGTGCCCAGAATGATTTCAGAGAATAAGAAATCTGTCTGGAAGCTCAGTCTGAATAGAAGGAAGACCCAGCGGTGAACAGCATGCCTTCCTCTGCAGTCCTGCCAGACCACAACACTGCATTCCAGCCTGGCTTCCTACTCTTTGTGGGTGAAGCTGATTGGGGCGGAGGTGGCAGAGGGAAGCTTCTCAGTGATTCATAAAGACATGCATGCTCTAACTCCGTCAGGCGGGTTGTGGTCACAATACCAGGACACTCAGGATCTCACGAGTTCCCTTCCTTAACCAGGAGGAAGGGAGGAGGAGCTTTCCCAAGGACTCCCAAAATTGTGCCTTTGGCTCTAGGTTACTTGCTGCTTTTTATCTGATCTGTGCTAAAAATCCAACTCAAACTGGTGCAAACCATTTGGGGAGATTACCAGCTCATATAACTGAGAAGTCTGAGTTGGGGACTGACTTACTGCAGATTTGTTTGTACTTGGGGTCTTGTTGGGGACACATGCATGTCAGGCTGCTTTATCATGAGTGACAGTAAGTTTCATTGTTGGCATAAAGAGGGGGCTTCCAGACGCTTCCATTGTGTATTTATATTTTCGTCTATTAACTAGCAAGTAACCTGTGGGGAAAGATTGAAGGCAGGATGAGAAGGGGACGACAGAGGATAAGATGACTGGATGGCTTCACTGACTCAATGGACATGAGTTTGAGCAAGATGTGGGAGTTGGTGATGGACAGGGAAGCCTGGCATGCTGCAGTCCATGGGGTCCCAAAGAGTCGGATACGACTGAGCAACTGAACTGAACTGAACTTGTGGGGTTACAATCTGGCACTGACACATCTTTAATCCCCATTAACCTTTTCTGGACAACTTTTCGAACTTTATACTAACTTGTACCATTTTGGGTGTCAGTATGGACCCATGGTGGCTCAGTGGTAAAGAATCTGCCTTCCAATACAGGAGATGCTGATTCGATCCCTGGGTCAGTAAAATCCCCTGGAGAAGGAAATGGCAACCCACTCTAGTATTCTCGCCTGGGAAATCCCATGGACAGAAGAGCCTGGAAGGCTACAGTCTGTGGGATTGCAAAGAGCCAGTACTAAACAACAACAAATGGACCCCTAGCTTTTCACTGAATTGACTTAGTTCTTTATTATTATCTTCCTTTTGCATGGTCCTATTGTCACAGTGTGTCCATTGGGAGATTGTTGGACTAACTTCCTTTGTCCTTTTAGTACTTTCCCCAGACATTTTGGAAAGAATTCTTGCTCTCGGGCAAGAAGATGTTCCAGGACCATCTTGACTTTATTCTCCTGCAGGACGTCAGATCAATGGCTCTTTGAAGAGCTCTATTCCTCTTATAGAAGACTAGTATCTGGATCAAACCCTGGGCAGATCACAGTGTCCCGCATAAATCCCAGGGGGAAGGTACTTATTGTTTAAAACATGAATTCACAATTTAATAATCACACCACTAACACTATCAAACACTTTTTATTCTAAGGTTAAAAAAAGGAATTTTTGCCTTTGATATATTTACCTGCCTGTTTCACTGTAATTGCAGCAGTAATTCTTACCTGTGCATTGTCCATCATGCTGTGGGTTCCTAGTTGACCTGCCACTTCTTTCTGGACCCAAAGCTCATCATTTGTTTATTCTGGGAGCCCCTTGGTGCCAGGCCTGGAGCTGTGTCCTGGGCACAAGACATGGGTGTTGGACCTTGAGCTTTGCTGACTCAGAGGAAGACACAAACACAAGTGCTTGTGGTGAACCATGAAAACCAAGTAAGTGACGTGAAGCTGGGCTCAGGCTTGAGGCAGAACCTGGGAGGTCAGGACATGTGGCCACTTCCTCTGTCTCTCAAGGGTCCATCATCTTTCCTTTCTGTTCTGCCTTGTCTTCTTCTCTTTGCTTGTTTCTGTGCCTCCCCCTCTCCCCTCTGTCTCTCTGGCCATTCAGCATCCCCTTACCCACACAAGCACTGCTTTCTCACTCTTTCCTGGTCCTGTCACCAGTGGTGGGAGTGAGGGTCCAGCATTGTGTGGGTGGCCTTTTGGGGTTGAGTGACAGCAGATTCTCCAAGATAGGACTGTGGTGAGGGAGCTGATGGTTTGGTACATCCAAAATAACCCTGCTGGGGACATGGGGTCTGCAGTCTAGGTGCTCAGGAAGACTGTCAATGCTTTCCCATCTGGGCATCCTGGTACCCACTTTCCACCCTATCCCTTCAATCCAGTCCTGATTCCAGGACACGTGGCTTGGCTCCTTGTGGTGAACTCTTCCCTTCAGAGGATGCTGTTCCCCTACAAGGATGCTCCAGAAAACGAGGGCTCAGGGGAAACCCCAGGAGGTGTTACCACTCAGCTGAGATTACGGGACTTCTGTCCTGAACAGTTTCAGGAGGCCAATGGCTACTTCCTAGACATTTTTGTGATGGATACAATATGCACGTGTGTATGAAATCTAATCCTTATGGGGATTCCATGTAACTGATTAACATGTTTCCAGAATTTGTAAAGGTGACTTTTGAATATCCGAGACTGGTTAGTTTCTCCTGAAACATTCAGTTCAGTTGCTCAGTTGTGTCTGACTCTTTGGGACCCCATGGACTGTAGCAGGCCAGACTTCCCTGTCCATCACCAACTCCCACATCTTGCTCAAACTCATGTCCATTGAGTCGGTGATGTCATCCAACCATCTCATCCTCTGTCATCCCCTTCTCCTCCTGCCTTCAATCTTTCCCAGCATCAGGGTCTTTTCCAATGTGTCAGTTCTTCACATCAGGTGGCCAAAGTATTGGAGCTTCAGCATCAGTCCTTCCATTGAATATTCAGGACTGATTTCCTTTAGGATTGATTGGTTTGATCTCCATAGTTTGGTCTCAGGTCAAACAACAGGGAGGGAACACAGTTGCGCCCATCAACAGAAAATTGGATTAATGTTTTAAAGTAATTAGCCTCCAACTAATAAAAATAAATGAAAAAAATAAAAAAAAAGATTACTGAGCATGGCCCCGCCCATCAGAACAAGACCCAGTTTCCCCCACAGTCTCTCCCATCCCAGCTTCCATAAGCCTCTTATCCCTTGAAACATAGATGTTGCCAGTTAATGAACTCATGTCAAAATTTTAGAATGTTGTATTGAGATACTTAATTTTAAAGTAGTTTAATTAAAAAATGAACATTTCTTATACTCTGCCAGCTCGTCTGGTGGTTCAGCAGTAAAGAATCTGCCTGCAGTGCAGGAGACACAGGAACGCAGGTTCAATCCCTGAGTCAGAAAGATCCCCTGGAGGAGTTGATGGCAACCCACTCCAGTATTTTTGCCTGGAGAATTCCGTGGACAGAGAAGCCTGACGGGCTACAGTCCATGGGGTCGCAGAGTCGGATAGAACTGAGCATGCAGGTATACACACATACTAGGAATACAATAAAGCAAGACATAAATCCCCCATCTAAAACCTATAGAACATAATCCCCCAAAACTAAGAGAACAACACAGAACCACAATAAATGGAGGGGAAGAAAGTCAAGCAATAAATACGCCCGTCAATAAATGGTGAAACAGATTGAATAACCACAGCTGCACAGAGGAAAAAACGTATTTGTTGGGAACAATTACCCTTCAAGCAACTTGATTCCGGAGGATTTGCTCAAAAGAGAGTCAATCAGAAATAAAACAGCTGCTTTTAATGGGGGGAGAGGGTGTTGTTTCCTACTGGAATAACTTGTATCGAGGAGATAGAGGACCAGAGAAGAGCAGGATGATCTGGGTCACCAGGTGCTGCAGACACAGAAGACGCAGTGAGGGCCCCAGACAGTCTGCCCCGGGGGAGGATCCTGGACAGCCTGACCTGGGGGAAGGCCTCAGAACTGCCCAGCTGGGACTTCCCTCTCCATCCTTCTGATGAAATAACAAACTCAGGGAAAGTAGTTTTCCTAAAGGTATGTAAGTCCAAGTGTGTGTGTACCTGCGTACTCCTGCATCCTATTTGCATGCTAATCTCAGCCAACATCTGCTGGATCATTGAAAAAGCAAGAGAGTGCCAGAAAAACATCTATTTCTGCTTTATTGACTATGCCAAAGCCTTTGACTGTGTGGATCACAATAAACTGTGGAAAATTCTGAAAGAGATGGGAATATCAGACCACCTGACCTGTCTCTTGAGAAACCTGTTTGCAGGTCAGGAAGTAACAGTTAAAACTGGACATGGAACAACAGACTGGTTCCAAATAGGAAAAGGAGTACATCAAGGATGTATATTGTCACTCTGCTTATTTAACTTATATGCAGAGTACATCATGAGAAATGCTGGGCTGGAGGAAGCACAAGCTGGAATCAAGATTTCCAGGAGAAATATCAAAACCACTCTTATGGCAGAAAGTGAAGAAGAACTAAAGAGTCTCTTGATGAAAGTGAAAGAGGAGAGTGAAAAAGTTGGCTTAAAGCTCAGCATTCAGAAAACTAAGTTCATGGCATCTGGTCCCATCACTTTATGGCAAATAGATGGGGAAAGAGTGGAAACAGTGGCTGACTTTATTTTTCTGGGCTCTAAAATCACTGCAGATGGTGATTGCTGCCATGAAATTAAAAGATGCTTACTCCTTGGAAGGAAAGTTATGACCAACCTGGATAACATATTTAAAAGCAGAGACATTACTTTGCCAACAAAGGTCTGTCTAGTCAAGGCTATGGTTTTTCCAGTAGTCATGTATGAATGTGAGAGTTGGACTATAAAGAAAGCTGAGTGCCAAAGAATTGATGCTTTTGAATTGTGCTGTTGGAGAAGACTCTTGAGAGTCCCTTGGACTGCAAGGAGATCTAACCAGTCCATCCTAGAGGAGATCTGTCCTGGGTGTTCATTGGAAGGACTGAGGTTGAAGCTGAAATTCCAATACTTTGGCCACCTGATGCAAAGAGCTGACTCATCTGAAAAGACCCTGATGCTGGAAAGATTGAGGGCAGGAGAAGAAGGGGATGACAGAGGATGAGATGGTTGGATGGCATCACCGACTCAACGGACATGGGTTTGGGTGGACTCCGGGATTTGGTGATGGACAGGGAGGTCTGGCGTGCTGCAGTTCATGGGGTTGCAAAGAGTCGGACATGACTGAGCGACTGAACTGAACTGAACTCAGGAACAGGATCCCAGATGGTTTGAATGGCTAGGGCATTCTCTAATTTGGTGATGGAAACTCAAGTCCCATTGAATGCTTACAATGTAGGTTCAGGGTGAACAGTTGCTTTTATTTATGCTTCACCCAGAAGGACCCGAATGCTTGATGGGATCTGGGATCCAGGTGCCCAGTGGCTCTGCAGAGAATCAGAGCCAGTTTTTATTGAGTGCCTGCTATGTACTGGGAGTTTTGCTAACCTTGTTTTATCTTCAACCCCAGGAGGTGGGTGTTACAGGGATGAGGAGATCAGAGCTCAGAAAGTTCACGAAACTTAAGAATCAAAGCAAATCAGTGGAAGCATGGAAGGATGGAGATGGTCTAATTGAAGCCACATCTCTAACTCCCAGGTGCCCCCTGAAGGGTGCAGAGCAGGTGAATGTGGCTTACACCAATGTCAGAGTCCTGGATTCTGCCCACTGCTGCCTCTGTGTCTGTTACCTTGCTCAAAGTGCTGGAATGCAGCTAAAATTTCCCTCCAGATCAAAACAGTCTGTACCAGTTCTTGGGGAGAACTGAATCTCCTTGTCTCGTGGTGTGTGTGACAGCAACAGCTTGACAGTCTGTGCTGCAAGCAGGTCTGTTTCCTCGAGCACACGCATTCCCAGCCGATGCTTCAAAATTCTTTTCAGTGTGGCACTGGGACTGGGGTTAGAAAGATGGGAAAAGGCAACCTGAGCTGTGGGTACCACTGCTTAAAATCCTTGCTCCATGGATCTCTTTTGCAGTGGGGTTCTACTTCCTTTCTGAAGACTACATGATGGCCCAGGCTACGTGATGGCCCGCCCTAAAATTTCCTTACTTGATAAATTATATGTTTCTTTAGATCTTGCACTTGCCAAATTTCAATATTAATTGTGTGCAAGTCTCTTTTCAAGCCACAGGGTAATTATAGCTATTTAGGATTTATCACCATTGTTTCAATGATGCGCTATCATTGTCTCCCGTGTTTTGCCTTGAGCATAAAGAAGCTAAACAAAGAATTTCAAAATGTTGGCAAGAAACACCCATCCAACAACACATGATACAAAAATGTTCAGTCTTCAGTTCTCCACCCAGCTCTCCCATTTCTTTCAACAGCCTGTTAGAAAGAGCTGCTGTGTATGTGTGTGTGTGTGTGTGTGTGTGTGTGTGTGTGCACACGCGCACGCACGCTCGGGTGCTCAGTCATGTCTGACTCTATGTGATCCCATGGACTGTAACCTGCCAGGCTCCTCTGTCCACGAAATTCTCCAGGCAAGAATACTGGAGTGGGTTGTCATTTCCTTCTCCAGGGCATCTTCCCGACCCAGGAATTAAACGCATGTCTCCTGCATTGACAGGCGGGTTCTTTATCACTTAGCTACCAGGGAAGCAGAAGAAACTGCTGGTCATCATCAAATCATTCCAACAGTGATGAACGCTTAGAAATGGCTCAACCCACCCTTCTCTCTGGGTCTGTCTCCAGGGTTTCACAGTAGACCTGAGTCCATTGATAAAGCTCCCGGGGACCATTGGACCAGCCGGTTCTCCTGCATAATACAGGAGGAAGTGTTGATGACATTCGTTGGGGGGCAAATGTCCCTCCCCCAACCTGAACATGCAGGTTAATTTTCCAACACGAGTAGCCCTGGGCGGAATGGACACCCAGTGGTGCCCAATTCTGGAGAATGCTGGTCTGCCTTGGATACCTTCCAAGGAGTTAATCACCAGAGGGTCACCATGGAAACGCATTCTCAACTCGTGAGCAGAACCCAGGTCAGCTGGTTACCGAGTCCGTAACTTGTAGGAAGGCAGGGGCATATTCTGTGTCTTAAATCAGAGCTGCGGAGTTTCATTTAATAAGGCTGGCTGCAGGGGACCTGTGGACCCACGTGTGAGAGAAGTGTATCAGGATGCAGAGGATGACCTGCGTGGTCAGCAAAGACCGACCTTCCCTCGTCTGCAGTGTCCTCTTCCCTCTATGTCCTGTCCTTTCCCTTGAACCTGGGTTCGCTCTCTCTTTCCTCTTCAGACACAAACATTTACTGAGTCTCTGTATCATGCCAGACTCTATGCTGGGTGCCGGGCAAACAGATGGTGAGAGACATGGAGCCAAAGGTCCCTCCCAGAGCTGGGACCACAGTGACTGATGGCCATAGGCAGCAGACATAGGAACAAGCCAGCAAGGGATAAAGCTGAGGGTGCATGTAGGATGTGAGTGAGGGAATATGTGTGTGTGTGTGTGTGTGTATGTGTCTGTGTGTGAGTAGCCTGAATCCACATGTGCATGACTGTAAGTCTGTGTGTGTTTGTGTGTCTGAGCACTATTTCTGGTCCAAGTGACCCAGCCAGAAAAAGCTTGGTCTTGTAAGGAATAAAATAGACTAATTATGGCTGGAAGACTGTGACCCAGGACAAAGAACAGCCCCTGGGGAGGGCCTGATGAAGGGCAGGGGGAGTGGACACCCCCACGGAGGGGCAGAGGAGGAGCTGGGGGTCTGGTTGAAAGTCAGACCCTGGTGCAATAGGCTTGGGGCAGGGCCTGGAGCCCTGCATTTCCAACATGCTCTCAGGTGATGCCCAGCCTGCTGATCCCTGGACCACACACTGAGAAGCAAGGTGTCTACCTCCTCATGCAGAAGTTTCTAGCTTGCCACACTGCCCAAGATGATGGCCTTTCTGCATCTGGGCTGCCTGGGTGCTGACAGAGGATGATGTCTGAAGGTCTTGGGTGGGAGTCCAAAGTTCCTGCAAATGCTAACTTTTGTGAAGACTGGAAACTTCTGCCTGATCTCCTCTCCTTCATTTCCCTGGTCTGCTCAATACCCAAAGTGATAAATGGGAAACACCCAGCCTGCTCTACTGTGCTGAGCCCAGTTTTTGTAAGTTTGAAGGATTTATATTGGGATAATTTAGATTTGTGGAAGAGTTGCAAAGAGAGTCCAGAGAGGCCCCCATCCCTCACCTCATCTGTCACCCAGCATTACTTAACAGAGATCTCTCACAAAACCACAGTTCAATTCAGTTCAGTAGCTCAGTCATGTTCAACTCTTTGCGACCCCGTGAACCACAGCACTCCAGGCCTTCCTGTCCATCACCAACTCCCAGAGTTTACCCAAACTCAGGTCATTTGAGTCAGTGATGTCTTCCAACCATCTCATCCTGTTGTCCCCTTCTCCTCCTGCTCTCAATCTTTCCCAGCAGCAGGGTCTTTTCAAATGAGTCAGCTCTTTGTATCAGGTGGCCAAAGTATTGGAGTTTCAGCTTCAGCATCAGTCCTTCCAATGAACACCCAGGCCTGATCTCCTTTAGGATGGACTGGTTGGATCTCCTTTCAGTCCAAGGGACTCTCAAGAGTCTTCTCCAACACCACAGTTCAAAAGCATCAATTCTTTGGTGCTCAGCTTTCTTTATAGTCCAACTCTCACATCCATACATGACTACTGGAAAATACAAAACCATAGGCATTTATCAAAACAAAGAAATGAGAACCATTAATGCCTTATGCATAACTCAACTCCAGACATCATTCAGTACCCCCTGTTCCTGGTCAGAACCAGGATGGATGTAAGCATGGTGTTTATTCTCCCAGATCCCCATGTCCCCTCCTATCTGTGACAACCTCTCAATCTTTCTTTGTCTCTCTTGACCTAGAAATGTTTGAAGAGCAGTGGTCATGAGACAGGCTGGGACCTGGGACTCTTTGCTGCAGAGCTTGCATCTGGACAAACGTCTCATTAAGCAACAAAATGCAAAGAAGTTATAAGGGAATAAAAATAATCATGTGTGTGCACAGTTGGGGCACATTATGGACAAGGTACAAAGATCAAGACCTCTCCAGTACCAGCTGCCACTTTTAAAGAATCAGGAGAAAAACTGGGTACTATGCAAGCCTTCTGCACTCAACACCACCTAAAGGGT
Organism: Dama dama; assembly: GCF_033118175.1. Classification (NCBI taxonomy): domain Eukaryota; kingdom Metazoa; phylum Chordata; class Mammalia; order Artiodactyla; family Cervidae; genus Dama; species Dama dama. The sequence continues at coordinate 55,919,577 of NC_083703.1, forward strand.
GGGTAAACCACTAAGCCCCCCTCCAGCTTGACCCCTGAATACACCCCTAACTTCACCCCTTGTAAGAAACCAATTCACCCCCCGCCACCCTTGGGGAACGAGCAAGCATGGGGCCCTGTTACTTGTTCTCACTCCCTGCTGCTACAGCAGGGGCCCCGGTAAAGCCTTACCTGAATTTCCTGCCTGGCCTCTAATCAATTTCTATTGATAGGGGAAGGCCAAGAATCCTGGCCAGTATCAGCCAGATGCTTCCTAGAATGTCCCTCAATTTGCATTTGTCTGATGTTTTCTCATGTTCGCATCCAGGTTATGGATTTGAGAGAAGGCAACCCCAGGGGTGGGTTGCCTCACAGCACGCAGGGGTACCTGCTATTGGCACGACTTGTTATGAATGATGGGAACCTTGATCACTTGTAAGGTGGTCTCCCAGACTTCTCTGCTGTAAAAGTGACCATTTTCCCCTTTCCAAGCTCTATTCATTAGAAGTGAATTGCTGAAACCAGCGCATCCTCAAGGGAGAGAATTAAGCTCCATCTCCTGAAAGGAGGAGTATTAAAGAAAGTGTGGACAGATGTTCAACCCACTCCAGGAATTAATAAACACTTTGGGGAGAGGTACTTGAGGCTATGCTAAATGCCCTATTCCCTTGGACTTAATTCCTACCCCAGCCCCACATCTGAGCCATCACTGGTCTCTTTTCCACTCTGCTTTTACTTTTCCAAAGTGTTGTATAAATAGCACACTGCATGGGGTGTATGCTTAGTTGCTAAGTCATGTCTGACTCTTTGAAATCCCATGGACTGTAGCCCACCAGGCTCCTCTGTCCACGGGATTCTCCAGGCAAGAATACTGGAGTGGGTTGCCATTTCCTCCTCTAGGGGATCTTCCTGACCCAGGGATCGAACCCAAGTCTCCTGTGTCTCCTGCATTGGCAAGCAGATTCTTTTTCACTAAGCCAGTTGGGAAGCCCATAAATGGCACACTCCTATAACCAATAAGAACTTACTGTATATAGCACAGGGAACTCTTCTCAATACTCTGTAATGACCTATATGGGAAAAAATTTTTAAAAAGAGTGGATATATGTATATGTATAACCAATTCAATTTGTTGTATGGTAGCAACTAACACAAAATTTTAAATCAACCTATACTCCAGGAAAAATTAAAAACAAAACAAGAAAAACAAAAACAAAATGTTGCATAAATGGAATCATACAGTACATTGCCTCTTGACTTTGGCTATTTCCACTTAGCAAAATGTATGTGAGTCATCCATACTATTGTGTGAATTGATCACTCATTCCTTTATATGAGTGAGTGAGAGTCACTCAGTCATGTCTGACTCTTTGCGACTCCATGGACTATGCAGTCCATGGAATTCTCCAGGCCAAAATACTGGAGTGGGTAGCCTTTCCCTGCTCCAGGGGATCTTCCTGACCCAGGGATCGAACCCAGGTCTCCTGAATTGCAGGCGGATTCTTTACCATCTGAGTTAACAGGGAAGCCCAATAGAGTATTATTCCTTTTCACAGATACACCACTGTTTGATAATCCATTCACCTGTTAATGTGTATGTGAATTGTTTCCAATTTGGGACAGTTAAGAATAAAGCTTATAAATAGACTTGCAGACATAAAGAATAGACTTATGATTGCCAAGGAGGAGGGAAGTTTTAGCGAGTGTCTCCCTAATGACTGATGATGTTGAGTATCTATGATGCTGAGATTCCTATGAGATCTAGGAATCTATGTTTGCTTGCCATTCATATATTATCTGGTGAGGTGTCTGCTCAGACCTTTGTCCACTTTTAATTGGGTTGTTGAGTTTAAGAGATCTTATATAGGGGGGAGGAGCCAAGATGGCGGAGGAGTAGGACGGGGAGACCACTTTCTCTCCTACAAATTCATCAAAAGAATAACTGAACGCAGAGCAAACTTCGCAAAACAACTTCTGATCGCTAGCTGAGGTCATCAGGCGCCCAGAAAAGCAGCCCATTGTCTTCGAAAGGAGGGCTGTATAGTTGGAGAAGTCCTGAGACTACAGGAAGAATAAAACTGAACTCCAGAGGCAGGAGACTTAAGCCCAAAACCTGAGAACACCAGAAAACTCCTGACTACAAGGAACTTTAAGTAATAAGTGACTGTCCAAAAGCCTCCATACCTACACTGAAACCAACCACCACACAAGAGCCAATAAGTTTTAGAGCAAGACATACCACGCAAATTCTCCAGCAACGCAGGAACATAGCCCTGAACATCAACATACAGGCTGCCCAAGGTCACACCTAACACATAGACCCATCTCAAAACTCATTACTGGGCACTCCATTGCTCTCCAAAGAGAAGAAATCAAGTTCCACGCACCAGAACACTGACGCAAGCTTCCCTAACCAGGAAATCTCGACAAGCCAATCGTCCAACCCCACCCACTGGGTTAATCCTCCACAACAAAAAGGAACCACATACCTCCAGAATACAGAAAGCCCACTCCAGATACAGCAATCTAAACAAGATGAAAAGGCAAAGAAATACCCTACAGGTAAAGGAACATGAAAAATGCCCACCAAGTCAAACAAAAGAGGAGGAGATAGGGAATCTACCTGAAAAAGAATTTAGAATAATGATAATAAAAATGATCCAAAATCTTGAAAACAAAATGGAGTTACAGATAAATAGCCTGGAAACAAAGATTGAAAAGATTCAAGAACTGTTTAATAAAGACCTAGAAGAAATAAAAAAGAGTCAATTAAAAATGAATAATGCAATGAATGAGATCAAAAACACTTTGGAGGGAACCAAGAGTAGAATAATGGAGGCAGAAGATAGGATAAGTGAGGTAGAAGACAAAATGGTGGAAATAAATGAAGCAGAGAGGAAAAAAGAAAAAAGGATCAAAAGAAATGAGGACAACCTCAGGGACCTCTGGGACACTGTGAAACGCCCCAACATTCAAATCATAGGAGTTCCAGAAGAAGAAGACAAAAAGAAAGGCCATGAGAAAATACTCGAGGAAATAATAGCTGAAAACTTCCCTAAAATGGGGAAGGAAATAGCCACCCAAATCCAAGAAACCCAGAGAGTCCCAAACAGGATAAACCCAAGGCGAAACACCCCAAGACACATATTAATCAAATTAACAAAGATCAAACACAAAGAACAAATATTAAAAGCAGCAAGGGAAAAACAACAAATAACACACAAAGGGATTCCCATAAGGATAACAGCTGATCTATCAATAGAAACCCTCCAGGCCAGAAGGGAATGGCAGGACGTACTGAAAGTAATGAAAGAGAATAACCTACAACCTAGATTACTGTATCCAGCAAGGATCTCATTCAGATATGAAGGAGAATTCAAAAGCTTTACAGATAAGCAAAAGCTGAGAGAATTCAGCACCACCAAACCAGCTCTTCAACAAATGCTAAAGGATCTTCTCTAGACAGGAAATGCAGAAAGGTTGTATAAACGTGAACCCAAAACAACAAAGTAAATGGCAACGGGACCACACCTATCAATAATTACCCTAAATGTAAATGGGTTGAATGCCCCAACCAAAAGACAAAGATTGGCTGAATGGATACAAAAACAAGACCCCTATATATGCTGTCTACAAGAGACCCACCTCAAAACAAGAGACACATACAGACTAAAAGTGAAGGGCTGGAAAAAAATATTTCATGCAAACGGAGACCAAAAGAAAGCAGGAGTCGCAATACTCGTATCAGATAAAATAGACTTTCAAATAAAGGAAGTGAAAAGAGACAAAGAAGGACACTACATAATGATCAAAGGATCAATCAAAAAAGAAGATATAACAATTATAAATATATATGCACCCGACATAGGAGCACCGCAATATGTACGGCAAACGCTAACGAGTATGAAAGAGGAAATTAATAGTAACACAATAATAGTGGGAGACTTTAATACCCCACTCACAACTATGGATAGATCAACTAAACAGAAAATTAACAAGGAAACACAAACCTTAAATGACACAATGGACCAGCTAGACCTAATTGATATCTATAGGACATTTCACCCCAAAACAATCAACTTCACCTTTTTCTCAAGTGCACACGGAACATTCTCCAGAATAGATCACATCCTGGGCCATAAATCTGGTCTTGGAAAATTCAAAAAAATTGAAATCATTCCAGTCATCTTTTCTGACCACAGTGCAGTAAGATTAGATCTCAATTACAGGAAAAAAAATTGTTGAAACTTCAAACATATGGAGGCTAAATAACACGCTTCTGAATAACCAACAAATCATAGAAGAAATCAAAAAAGAAATCAAAATATGTATAGAAATGAATGAAAATGAAAACACAACAACCCAAAACCTATGGGACACTGTAAAAGCAGTGCTAAGGGGAAGGTTCATAGCATTACAGGCTTACATCAAGAAACAAGAAAAAAGCCAAATAAATAACCTAACTCTACACCTAAAGCAATTAGAGAAGGAAGAAATGAAGAACCCCAGAGTTAGCAGAAGGAAAGAAATCTTAAAAATCAGGGCAGAAATAAATGCAAAAGAAACTAAAGAGACCATAACAAAAATCAACAAAGCTAAAAGCTGGTTTTTTGAAAAAATAAACAAAATTGACAAACCATTAGCAAGACTCATTAAGAAACAAAGAGAGAAAAACCAAATTAACAAAATTAGAAATGAAAATGGAGAGATCACAACAGACAACACTGAAATACAAAGGATCATAAGAGACTACTACCAGCAGCTCTATGCCAATAAAATGGACAACTTGGATGAAATGGACAAATTCTTAGAAAAGTATAACTTTCCAAAACTGAACCAGGAAGAAATAGAAGATCTTAACAGACCCATCACAAGCAAGGAAATCGAAACTGTCATCAAAAATCTTCCAGCAAACAAAAGCCCAGGACCAGATGGCTTCACAGCTGAATTCTACCAAAAATTTAGAGAAGAGCTAACACCTATCTTACTCAAACTCTTCCAGAAAATTGCAGAAGAAGGTAAGCTTCCAAACTCATTCTATGAGGCCACCATCACCCTAATTCCAAAACCAGACAAAGATGCCACAAAAAAAGAAAACTACAGGCCAATATCACTGATGAACATAGATGCAAAAATCCTTAACAAAATTCTAGCAAACAGAATCCAACAACATATTAAAAAAATCATACACCATGACCAAGTGGGCTTTATCCCAGGAATGCAAGGATTCTTTAATATCCGCAAATCAATCAATGTAATACACCACATTAACAAATTGAAAGATAAAAACCATATGATTATCTCAATAGATGCAGAGAAAGCCTTTGACAAAATTCAACACTCATTTATGATTAAAACTCTCCAAAAAGCAGAAATAGAAGGAACATACCTCAACATAATAAAAGCTATATATGACAAACCCACAGCAAGCATCACCCTCAATGGTGAAAAATTGAAGGCATTTCCCCTGAAATCAGGAACAAGACAAGGGTGCCCACTCTCACCAGTACTATTCAACATAGTGTTGGAAGTTCTGGCCACAGCAATCAGAGCAGAAAAAGAAGTAAAAGGAATCCAGATAGGAAAAGAAGAAGTAAAACTCTCACTGTTTGCAGATGACATGATCCTCTACATAGAAAACCCTAAAGACTCTACCAGAAAATTACTAGAGCTAATCAATGAATATAGTAAAGTTGCAGGATATAAAATTAACACACAGAAATCCCTTGCATTCCTATATACTAACAATGAAAAAACAGACAGAGAAATTAAGGAAACAATACCATTCACCATTGCAACAAAAAGAATAAAATACTTAGGAGTATATCTACCTAAAGAAACAAAAGACCTATACATAGAAAACTATAAAACACTGATGAAAGAAATCAAAGAGGACACAAACAGATGGAGAAACATACCGTGTTCATGGATTGGAAGAATTAATATTGTCAAAATGGCTATTCTACCCAAAGCAGTCTATAGATTCAATGCAATCCCTATCAAGCTACCAACGGTATTTTTCACAGAACTAGACCAAAGAATTTCACAATTTGTATGGAAATACAAAAAACCTCGAATAGCCAAAGTAATCTTGAGAAAGAAGAATGGAGCTGGAGGAATCAACCTGCCTGACTTCAGACTCTACTACAAAGCCACAGTCATCAAGACAGTATGGTACTGGCACAAAGACAGAAATATAGATCAATGGAACAGAATAGAAAGCCCAGAGATAAATCCACGAACCTATGGACACCTTATCTTTGACAAAGGAGGCAAGGATATACAATGGAAAAAAGACAACCTCTTTAACAAGTGGTGCTGGGAAAACTGGTCAACCACTTGTAAAAGAATGAAACTAGAACACTTTCTAACACCATACACAAAAATAAACTCAAAATGGATTAAAGATCTAAATGTAAGACCAGATACTATAAAACTCCTAGAGGAGAACATAGGCAAAACACTCTCCGACATAAATCAAAGCAAGATCCTCTATGACCCACCTCCCAGAATATTGGAAATAAAAGCAAAACTAAACAAATGGGACCTAATGAAACTTAAAAGCTTTTGCACTACAAAGGAAACTATAAGTAAGGTGAAAAGACAGCCCTCAGATTGGGAGAAAATAATAGCAAATGAAGCAACAGACAAAGGATTAATCTCAAAAATATACAAGCAACTCCTGCAGCTCAATTCCAGAAAAATAAATGACCCAATCAAAAAATGGGCCAAAGAACTAAACAGACATTTCTCCAAAGAAGACATACAGATGGCTAACAAACACATGAAAAGATGCTCAACATCACTCATTATTAGAGAAATGCAAATCAAAACCACAATGATGTACCATTACACGCCAGTCAGGATGGCTGCTATCCAAAAGTCTACAAGCAATAAATGCTGGAGAGGGTGTGGAGAAAAGGGAACCCTCTTACACTGTTGGTGGGAATGCAAACTAGTACAGCCGCTATGGAAAACAGTGTGGAGATTTCTTAAAAAACTGGAAATAGAACTGCCATATGACCCAGCAATCCCACTTCTGGGCATACACACTGAGGAAACCAGATCTGAAAGAGACACGTGCACCCCAATGTTCATCACAGCACTGTTTATAATAGCCAGGACATGGAAGCAACCTAGATGCCCATCAGCAGATGAATGGATAAGGAAGCTGTGGTACATATACACCATGGAATATTACTCAGCCATTAAAAAGAATTCATTTGAACCAGTCCTAATGAGATGGATGAAGCTGGTGCCCCTTATACAGAGTGAAGTAAGCCAAAAAGATAAAGAACATTACAGCATACTGACACATGTATATGGAATTTAGAAAGGTGATAACGATAACCCTATATGCAGAACAGAAAAAGTGACACAGAAATACAGAACAGACTTTTGAACTTTGTGGGAGATTGTGAGGGTGGGATATTTCAAAAGAACAGCATGTATACTATCTATGGTGAAACAGATCACCAGCCCAGGTGGGATGCACGAGACAAGTGCTCCGGCCTGGTGTACTGGGAAGACCCAGAGGAATCGGGTGGAGAGGGAGGTGGGAGGGGGGACGGGGATTGGGAATACATGTAAATCCATGGCTGATTCATATCAATGTATGACAAAACCCACTGGAAAAAAAAATAATAATAAAAAAAAAGAGATCTTATATATACAAAACCTATGTCTTTTATTAGATATGTAATTTGAAAACAATTTTTTCCAAGTGTCTAGCATGGTTTTTCACTCTCTTAACAGTGTCTTCCACAAAGTAAAACCTTTTGTTTTTAAAAAGTCCAATTTACCTTCCTTTTGTTTCCTTTTAAGGTGTGTCATAGCTATAAACTCATTGTCAAACTCTGTTCAGGTAGATTTTTCTCCCTAGAAAATCTCTAGAAGATGTTTTCTTCTAGAATTCTAATATTTTATGTCTTCCAGATATTTAAAAACTAAGAATATGCATTTGTTTCTCTCTCTCCCTCCTCCTTCTTGGTAATATCTTTGCCTGCTATTGGAATTAGGATAAACATGGCATCATAAAATAACTTGAGTAGTGCTCTCTTTTTTTAAAAAAATTTTTTTGGAAAATATATCCTGATTTGGTAATATTTCTTTCTTAAATATTTGATTGAATGTACCGGTGAAGCTATCTGGATCTATTTTAAAAAGATTTTTCACTACTAATTTAATTTTTTTTAATGTATATAGGTCTATTTAGATTATTTCTTTCTTTCTAAGTTTTGGTTGTTTTTGTGTCTTTCAAGAGATGGGTATATCTCATTTAAGTTGTTGAATTTATCATGATAACTTTATTTGTAATATTTTCTTCCTTCTCTTAATATCTGGGGGATTAGTAAAGATGATCATTCTTCCAATTTTGATATTGATAGTTTGTGATTCATTCCTTTTTATGGCTCCTTTTTTATTTTAATAAAAGTATTAAAAATTTAATATTAATGCCTTTATATTTTAAATGGAATTCTTCTAGACAGCATATGTTTGAGTCTTCCCCTTTTTAAAATCCAACCTGACAGTCTCTGTCTTTTAACTATCTTTCATTTAGACCATTTGTATTTAAAAGATCATTGACAACATTGGAGGAAAATGTACCATTTTGTTTGCTGTTTTCTGTTTATTTCACTTTTTAAAACTATTTCTTCCTCTCTCTACCTTCTCTAGATTTAACTAACAATTCTATGTTTACATTTTATTTTTTCTACTATGTATTTATACATCTCAATTTTTTAATGTTTGCCTTAATATTTACAATCGACTTAAAAAGAAATCTAAGTTTACTTTCAAGAAATATGATGCCCACTTCATATGTAGTGTGAGAGACTTACAGAAATATGCTCCTAATTTTTCCCTCCCATCCTTTGTGTCATCCCTGTCATGTTTCACATTTACATACAAACATGTGATGCTTGGTGTGTTTGTAAGACGATGCAACCCCTCACCCATGTCTGTAGTCACCACATGCATTCCATGCTCATGCTCACCCATGCTTGGCCTTTATCAATTAGGTAACAGTTTAAGTTCAGTTCAGTTCAGTCACTCAGTCGTGTCTGACTCTTTGCAACCCCATGGACTTCAGCACGCCAGGCTTCCCTGTCCATCACCAACTCCTGGAGCTTTCTCAAACTCATATCCATTGAGTCGGTGATGCCATTCAACCTTCTTGTCCTTTATTACCCCATTCTCCTCTCGTCCTCAATCTTTCCCAGCATCAAGGTCTTCTCCAATGAGTCAGTTCTTCACATTAGGTGGCCAAAATATTGGGGTTTCAGCTTCAGCATCAGTCCTTCCAGTGAATATTCAGGACTGATTTCCTTTAGGATGGACTAGTTGGATCTCCTTGCAGTCCAAGGGACTCTCAAGAGTCTTCTCCAACACCACAGTTCAAAAGCATCAATTCTTTGGCACTCAGCTTTCTTTATAGTCCAACTCTCACATCTGTACATGACTACTGGAAAAGCCATAGCTTTGATTAGATGGACCTTTGTTGGCAAAGTAATGTCTCTGCTTTTTAATGTACTGTCTAGGTTGGTCATAGTTTAAAGCTGAAGTTTATTACAATATATATGCTTATTATAATATATATGAATTTTATTACAATATATGCAAGACGTCAGATGACATCTGCTCTGCATAAGCAAATGTGTGGAACTTCTTTTTCCCTGCATGCTGTCTCTCTCCAGGTTTTGACTTTTTTGTTTGTTCTGCAGTCTAGGTTCTTTGATGGGTTCAAGAAAAGTCAGTGGCTTGCAGTTTGCCTGGTCCTTTATTTGTTGTAAAGATGGAAGCAATAATCTGCCCCAGGTCTCTCCATCATTGAAGTAAAATCTCGAGTCTTTGACTCCACTTTGCTTGAATTGTATTTCGCTCTCTCTCAGTGAACAAAAATTCCATTACAGAAACTTGATCTTATCTGGCCATCTGACTGGTGCATCTTCTAAGAAACTGTCAGTGTAACTGCCAAGGCTCCTGAGTACCTACCAACTGTATCTCACACTAGAACCTGTAGGATGCTATCTCACCTTTCCATTACTTCCAAGATTTCATTCTTTTCACCTCCACAAAAGAAGTCCCGTGAATTCTGCAAGGTGCCCTTAGAATGGAAAAAGCCTGGAATCAGTCAGATCTGGGTTCAAATTCCTGTTTCACCATTTTTCCTTGAAGGACAAAGTCAATTTTCTTAATTCCTCTAGGTCTTCCTGGGTGGGGAGATTATGTGTAATTACACATTATTGATTTCACATAAGTGACAAGCAAGGTAGCCACCATTTGGTTTGGTCTTATAGAGTTACTCCTATAAGATAATCCACATTTGAATAACTCCATAGAAGCATCGGGTCCAGTTTTTTTTTTGTTTGTTTTTTTGGAAAGAGTCTTAGGTAGATGCCAGTGAGGCATTCAATCCTTTCCGATTCCAGAAGAGCTGTGTCTTCGTCCCCTGCCTCCCTTTCCATGGGACAGAACTGTTTCTTCGACAATGTGCTCCACTCCAGCCAATATCCCTTTCATCTACCCTGATACTGAAGTTCAGAATCTAGGAACCATTCCTAAAGCTTCACTCTCTTATTCAATCCATCTTCAAACCTCATCTCCCTGACTCTCCTGCATTTACTAGCCTTGGTTCCAAAACCACTGTCATCCTTCCATGGTCATCCTGCATGGTCTTCTCTGCAGTGTTCCCTGCTCGTCTGCCAAGGGTTCTTTCTTAAAGGGACTCTTGGTTCCATGCCAAGCCCATGCTGATTTCTATCCTTTGATTCCCACCATTGCCCCTGGTGGTTCCCCTTGATGGGTTCTGTGGCTCCTGCACCCCTATTTTTAGTTCTGTTTTGTTTACCACAACTAGCTGAGACCTCACCACCAGTATACAGGAGGCACTCAATAAATATTGGTCACGTAAATGAATGAATGAATGAATGAATAATAATAGGAGTCTTATGTTGCAGAAGAAGGGATCCAAATTTAGAAAGAAATAATAAGAACTCTTATAGTTAACACTGCTGTAGCCCTTATCATGGGCTCAGTAGCTTTAATTAAGTAATTTAACACATGCCAAATCTGCAAGGCAGGTGCTATTATTTTTGTTTTATAGATGAGAAAATTGAGACCTAGAGATGCCTACTAATTTACAAAAGTTGTAATGTAAGTTGTGTGTCTATTTATAGAAATCTATAAAACTGATTGAGTTTATATTACAAATGGGGACAAGTAATTATTAAAAATTAAATAACAGTACTAATGAAACATTAACTTAATTCTATGCTGAAGCATTAATATTTAACTAAATGCATGAAAACGCCCAAAGATCATTCTGGTAACCCTTCAATGCTCCCGCCCAGTGTGCAGAACCATGACTATAACCAATGTCTTCTGAGACAAGAGTGTCTGGTCTCTCCCCTGTCAGAGTCCTGGTTCTTAGAGGGGCATTTCTTTCCTGAGAGCAGTGATGAATCCCAACACAGGTATCCAGACTCTTGGAATTTGTTCGGGCTGGAAGGAGCCCCGGCCTGCCTTGTCCTGTGCACAAAGGCTGTGACCCCTCTTGCTCCCCTTGAGCATCACCTCACCTCCACGCATCCCAATCAGTAAGCCACGTGGTGTGTTGGGAGCTGGGGTGTGGCCCTCAGCAGAGGTGCAGCTCAGAACCTTTGCCTGTGGTGTTTGTTAAGCTTTCCCCAAGGCATTTGTTTAAAATTTGATCTTTCAAAAATGCAGAGCTTGAGGTTAATTCAAGAGAAGGAAAGGGTTTCCCAGGTGGCATTAGTGGAAACGAATCCACCTGTAGGAGATGTAAGAGACGTGGGCTCAATCCCTGGGGTTAAGAAGATCCCCTGGTGGAGGACATGGCAGCCCACTCTAGTATTCTTGTCTGGAAAGGCCCATGGACAGAGAAGCCTGGTGAGCTACAGTCCGTGGGGTCACAAAGAGTCAGACATGACTGAAGTGACTTAGCACACACAAGAGAAGCGAGCTGATGATGTTTAGAAATGGTGCTCTCAGGCTGTTGTCCAAAACGCAATTGCAACCCAACATCTTTCCTTGTGGAAGTAACTGTGGTTGAGAGTTTGATGTGAATTCTCAGACATGATGAGGATGGAAACACACACACACCTTACATACACTCATATACAAATTTATGTGGTGTTTTATGCACATGTAAACAAATATATAAATATACATGTATAAATATATATCTGCATATGCACATGGCAACTACCTTGGGAAGCAGTGTGGCAGTTTCTTAAAAAGCTAAACCTTATACAAATCTAAAATTATTATATTGTACACTTGAAACTGAAATAATGTTATATGTCAGTGATACCTCACTTAAAAAAGGTTAAACCTACAACTAGCATATGATCTAGACTTTCCATTGCTAGACCTTTATGTAAAAGAAAGCATATGTCTGTGCAAAAACACATAAATGACTGGTCATAGGTATTTCATTGTTGCTTTTCAGTCACTAAGTCATGTCTGACTCTTTTTGACCCCATGGGCTGCAGCCTGCCACACTCCTCTGTCCATGGGATTCTCCAGGCAAGAATCCTGGAGTGGGTTGCCATGCCCTCCTCCAGGGGATCTTCCTGACCCAGGGATCGAACCCAGGTGTCCTGTGTCTCCTGCTTTGGCAGGTGGGTTCTCTACCCACTAGTGCCACCTGGGAAGGTCCCATTTTATTGGTATTAGCCCCCAAATGAAAATAACCCAAATGTCTATCAACAGAAGAACTGATAAACTGCCAGGCATCCATATAATGGAAACTTCTGGTGATAAAAAGAGATGAGCCCGTGGGACCAGCAGCGATGTGGATGGAGGTGAAAGCAATTATGAGAGTGAAAGAAGCCAGACAGCACTGAATACGCCCTGTGTGATTGCACTTACATAAAACTCTGGAAAATGGAAATTAATCTACAGTGACAGAGAGCAGGTCAGTGGTTGCCTGGGCAGAGAAGCGAGAGCAGAGAGGAAGGCATGCAGATGGGCAAGAGGGAGCCCCAGATGGGGATGTGGTCCAACACATATAAATAGATCGGGGGTGGTTTCACAAGTGTGTCCTGTGTCAAAATGCAACACATCACACACCTTAAATGCGTGAAACTTATTAAAGGTCAATTATACCTCAGTAAGGCCAATTTAAAACACCCTTGGTGGGCTTCTTTCCCTCATTATATTTCAGCCTGCAACCCCATATGGACTGACAGTGTGCTGTGCTCACTTGCTCAGTTGAGTCTGACTTTGCGACCCCCGTGGACTGTGGGCCACCTTGCTCCTCTGTCCATGGGATTCTCCAGGCAAGAATATTGGAGCGGGTTGTCATTCCCTTCTCCAGGGCATCTTCCTGACCCAAGGATTGGACCAGCATCTCTGCATTGGCAGGCAGATCTTTACCACTAGTACCACCTGGAGTTCAGTTCAGTTCAGTCGCTCACTCGTGTCCGAATCTCTGTGACCCCATGGATCGTAGCACGCCAGGCCTCCCTGTCCATCACCAATTCCTGGAGTCTACCCAAACCCATGTCCATCAAGTTGGTGATACCATCCAACCATCTCATCCTCTGTCGTCCCCTTCTCCTCCTGCCCTCAATCTTTCCCAGCATTAGGGTCTTTTCAAATGAGTCAGCTCTTCGCATGAGGTGACCAAAGTAATGGAGTTTCAGCTTCAACATCAACCCTTCCAATGAACACCCAGGACTGATCTCCTTTAGGATGGACTGGTTGGATCTCCTTGCAGTCCAAGGGACTCTCAAGAGTCTTCTCCAACACCACAGTTCAAAAGCATCAACTCTTCGGCGCTCAGCTTTCTTTATAGTCCAACTCTCACATTCATACATGACTACTGGAAAAACCACAGCCTTGACTAGACGGACCTTTGTTGGCAAAGTAATGTCTCTGCTTCTAAACATGCTATCCAGGTTGGTCATAACTTTCCTTCCAAGGAGTAAGCATCTTTTAATTTCATGGCTGCAATGACAATCTGCAGTGGTTTCGGAGCTCCCCCAAAATAAATTCTGCCACTGTTTCCACTGTTTCCCCATCTATTTCCCATGAAGTGATGGGACTGGATGCCATGATCTTAGTTTTCTGAATGCTGAGCTTTAAGCCAACTTTTTCACTCTCCTCTTTCACTTTCATCAAGAGACTCTTTAGTTCTTCTTCACTTTTTGCTATAAAGGTGATGTCATCTGCATATCTGAAGTTATTGATATTTCTCCCGGCAATCTTGATTCCAGCTTGTGCTTCCTCCAGCCCAGCGTTTCTCATGATGTACTCTGCATATAAGTTAAATAAGCAGAGTGACAATATACATCCTTGATGTACTCCTTTTCCTATTTGGAACCAGTCTGTTGTTCCATGTCCAGTTTTAACTGTTACTTCCTGACCTGCAAACAGGTTTCTCAAGAGACAGGTCAGGTGGTCTGATATTCCCATCTCTTTCAGAATTTTCCACAGTTTATTGTGATCCACACAGTCAAAGGCTTTGGCATAGTCAATAAAGCAGAAATAGATGTTTTTCTGGCACTCTCTTGCTTTTTCTATGATCCAGAGGATGTTGGCAATTTGATCTCTAGTTCCTCTGCCTTTTCTAAAACCAGCTTGAACATCTGTAAGTTCATGGTTCATGTATTGCTGAAGCCTGGCTTGGAGAATTTTGAGCATTAAGTTATTAGCGTGTGAGACGAGTGCAATTGTGCGGTAGTTCGAGCATTCTTTGGCATTGCCTTTCTTAGGGATTGGAATGAAAACTGACCTTTTCCAGTCCTGTGACCACTGCAGAGTTTTCCAAATTTTCTGGCATTTTAAGTGTAGCACTTTCACAGCATCATCTTTCAGGGTTTGAAATAGCTCAACTGGAATGCCATCACCTCCACTAGCTTTGTTTGTAGTCATGCTTTCTAAGGCCCACTTGACTTCACATTCCAGGATGTCTGGCTCTAGGTGAGTGATCACGCCATCGTGTGATGTTGATGTTCACTCTTGTCATCTCCTGTTTGACCACTTCCATCTTGCCTTGATTCATGGACCTAACATTCCAGGTTCCTATGCAATATTGCTCTTTACAGCTTTGAACCCTGCTTCCATCACCAGTCCCATCCACAACTGGGTGGTGTTTTTGCTTTGGCTCCATCCCTTCATTCTTTCTGGAGTTATTTCTCCACTGATCTCCAGTAGCATATTGGGCACCTACTGCCCTGGGGAGTTCATTTTTCAGTGTCCTATCTTTTTGCCTTTTCATACTGTTCATGGGGTTCTCAAGGCAATAATACTGAAGTGGTTTGCCATTCCCTTCTCCAGTGGACCACATTCTGTCAGACCTCTCCACCATGTCTTGGGTGGCCCCACACAGCATGGCTTAGTTTCATTGAGTTAGACAAGGCTGTGGTCTATGTGATCAGATTGGCTAGTTTTCTGTGATTATGGCTTCAATGCATCTGCCCCCTGATGCCCTCTTGCAACACCTACCGTCTTACTTGGGTTTCTCTTACCTTGGACATGGGGTATCCCTTCATGGCTGCTCCAGCAAAGCACAGCCGCTGCTCCTTACCTTGGACAAGGGGTACCTCCTCACGGCCGCCCCTCCTGACCTCTGCATTTGTAGGCAGATCCTTACCACTAGTACCACCTGGAGTAGTCCCTCAAATTAGATGGACTGCTTTTGATAAGTGTTTAGGTTGTTTCCAGTCTTCTGTGATTATTCATGTGTATATGTCTTTGTTCATTTAGTCAATTACTTCTACAGCTAGAATTGGAAATGGAATTGGGTCAAAGGAGATGCATGTTTTTAATTTCTAAGAGATATGGTCTAACTGCCCTGAGAAGTTAAAAAACAGAAAAGAAAGGAAAAAGAAACCAAATGAAACAAAGCACAGTGTAAAGATGTTCTGTGGATTTACTCTCTCATGCACAGATTTACTCTTTCCCACAACCCTAAGCAGCATGGCATTCAAATAATACAGCTGACAACCCTGCTATTTCCCTTAAAGATGATAGGGTGGCTGACCCCAGGCTGGAAAGGGCAGGGGCGTAGCTGGGGCACGCTGCCATGGAGGCAGGTCCCAGGGGGACCCATGAATAGGAGAGGTGGCGATATCATGCCTTTAAAAAGTAGCTCAATTCGTAAATGGACAAGTAGGAATTACCACTGTCAAGACGAGTTCTATTTTCAGACAATTGCTCTTGAGGTCGGGCAGGGGCACCACCACGCTGCACCGTCACACAGACTGGGCTCCTGTGCCCAGAGTCAGAGGTGATGGCAGATGGAGACCCTCAGCTGTCCATGCAGAAAGAGCCCTTCCTCCACTGCCCATCGCCCAGAGGCCGGCTCTCGGCAGGAGGGCTGTTTCCATCTGTGTCCAGCGTGATTCTGCTGCCTGTACTTGACCTATGGCTCAGATTTCTGAGATTCAGATTTGCATAAGCAGCTGGGCTTCCAGCCTCACTGTTTGGATTACAGCTCATCAGCAAAGAGGCGGCTCTTCCCCTTCCCTCACCAGGACCCTCTCTCTCTGTCTCTCTCTCTGACATACACTGCTCCTGTCCACACCACCAACACAAAACAAAGTCACTTCCTGTTGGACTTTGCAAACCTAGGATCCTCTCCTTCCACTGTCCACAAATCCTTTCTGTCTGCTCTTCAAGGCAGATGGAGGATCTGGCTCTGGGGCTTCCAGGTGGGGCTGTCAGGATTTCCTGAGGCCTCAGGCTCTGGAGTCTGATTCTGAAGACTGTTTCATAGGATGTAAGTGGGTTTTTATTTGAAAAGAAGGACAAGCAGAAGATGTTGGAACTTGAAATATGATGTGAAGAGCCAACTCATTGGAAAAGACCCTGCTGGGAAAGATTGAAGGCAGGAAGGGAAGGGGGTGGCAGAGAATGAGCTGATTGGATGATGTCACTGACAAAATGGACATGAGTTTGAGCAAACTGTGGGAGATGGTGAAGGACAGGGAAGCCTGGAGCGCTGTAGTCCATGGGGTCGAAAAGTCAGACACGACTGAGCGACTGAACAACAGGCTAAGGGCATGCGTTTCCTGGGTTCTGATTGAAGGTAAAGGAAAGTTGAGATTCCATGTTTCTCATGTGTTTTGACTCCTAGTCTACATTTGCCCACTTTACCATTATTCTAATTTTGAGGAAGTCATTTTCATCCTGGTATTCTAGAATGTTGCTTATGTTTTGAAGGGAAGTTTTTAGAGCAGTGGCAATGTCTTCTGTGAAATATCTGAATTAGGTGTGCTGGCTTTTAAAATCCATTTCATTACGTACTTAGGGGTGCACTTCCAAACACTCAGAAAGGCCTTGGGGAAGAAAATAGCTCAGGAGCACTTATAAATGAGACTGCGTCTTGCTGCTTCTTGCAGGTTTTGATAGCTGGAGGTGGGAATGCGTCTTCTGTTCGAAGAGGAAATTGAGAGAGACATGATGAGCAAACCTGGAGCTGGGTGATGGGAGGGTCTTCCCCTGAGGAGAATAAGCAAGACCTCTACTCCTCTGAGCATCCACCAGACCCCAGGGATGCCGACCAGTCTGCCGGGGAACCAAGACAACATTGCAGGGGTGGGGTCAGCACCCTGAAGGATGTGACACAGGGTGGGTGTGGGGTCAGGACCAAGATGGGCAGAAAGGACAGAGCTCAGGAAGCTCCTTGACCCTCCCCCATGAACCCTGCTGTCCCCGGGATGTCTCAGAGGTCCTGGGGCCCATGACAGTTGACTGTGCTCACCTCATCCCCCTCCAAACTTGGGATGCCCTATCCCAGAGTCACCACTGACCACAGAGGGAGTGTTACATGGTGGCCCTGCAGACCAGGGCCAGAGAAGGCAATGGCAACCCACTCCAGTACTCTTGCCTGGAAAATCCCATGGACGGAGGAGCCTGGTAGGCTGTGGTCCATGGGGTCGCTAAGAGTCAGACCTGATTGAGTGACTTCACTTTCACTTTTCACTTGCATGCATTGGAGAAGGAAATGGCAACCCACTCTAGTGTTCTTGCCTGGAGGATCTCAGGGACGGGGGAACCTGGTGGGCTGCTGTCTATGGGGTCCCACAGAGTCAGACACGACTGAAGTGACTTAGCAACAGCAGCAGCAGCAGCAGCCCAGGGCTTCTTGCCCTGTCTCCTGAAAGCTGGATGTTGACAATGGTTGGCCACCCCTGCCCCAAGGGCTCTCTCGGTCCCTGACATCTCCCCTGCCCCCATCCCCCCACTCTGCACCCCATTCCCCCTGCCCCGCCCCGCCCCATGCAGCTGACTACTGTTGGCAAGGAGCAGCCTGTCTACAGTTTGGGTCATCTTCCTGGACATCCCTTGGAGCTTGGACAGGTGGGTAACACCCAGGGTCACATTTGCAAAGAGCTTAGGCGGTTGCAGACCTATCAGGAGGGGGCCTCGGGGGAGGAAGGAGCCCCATGTGGGTTGCGTCTCAGGAAGCCCCTCCCCTGGGATGTGCTGCACGTAGACCTTGGGAGGGACACACAGCAGCTGCAATGCGTTGGAAGCAGCCTAGGAAGAAGACACAGGAGCAGAACATGGAGGGGCTTAGAGAAGTCCAAAGTCTGGTGGGTAAGTTGAAGTGGGTTATCCCTTCTGAAGAGGTTTCCCTGGTGGCTCAGTGGTAAAGATTCTACCTGTCAATTCAAGCAATGCACATTCAATTTCTGGGTTAGGAGGATCCCCTGGAGAAAGGAATGGCAACACATTCCAGGATTCTCAGTAAATTCCACCGACAGAGGATCCTGGTGGGCTACAGTGCATGGGACTGCAAAGAGTCGGACACAACTGAGTGACTAATACACAACCCCTCTGAAAGTAGGAGTGGAATAAAGGGAGATTAGAGGGGAGACCATGGATGCTAATGAACATGTAGTCGTTCTGAATATGAGAAGTATTGGATTATGGGAATAATCAAGAAAGAGCTTGATGAAATGGCTTATTTATTTTTAGGCTCAACACGATTTGTAAAGTAGAGCATTGATTGATTGATGACTCATTGATTCAATCAGAAGCTTATGGAGAGCACACTGCGTGCTGGGCAAAATGTGCTGGAGCTGCAATTGAATAGATTAGATGAGGGCCCTAGTTTACTGCCTGGCAGGAAAGAATCTAATAATGACATCGACAATTAGGTGATTGCAAATTGTAGCATGTGTGCGCTTTACAGACAGAAGGGAGCAAGTGCAAAAGTCCTGGGGTGCAAGTGAACCTGTCCTGGCAGGAAGGAACAGAGTGACCAGGCTGTGGTGGTGGAGAGGCCGGAGGGTTGAGCCAGCCATGGCACCTAGGCTAGGTCTACTGGTGACAGGGAACACTGAGGGCATAAACCAGGCAGGTGGGCCCTCAGAGGTTCTGTGTTAATGTCCCCTGACAGGGATGCTGTGGGGGGACAGATAGGCTGGTGGAAAGTCCTGGGAAGAATAGCTCCCCACTCCCACATCCTGGTCCTAAACTCCACGGTTCCCAGGGCCTGGGAAGTCATAGCCTGACACCTGTTTCCCCAGCTCACCTTGTGATTTTCATAAATGCAAATTCAAGTACTTATCTGCTCTGTAAAGACTTAGTGCGTTTAAATAACCATCATCCCATCAATGAATTCCAGGGATGTTGGAATCATTATTCTCACAGATAGAACAGGCATTAAATCCACAGGGGAGTCATTAAAAGATGGCTCTTTCTCTCCATTTGACCAAAGCAGCAGTTGTAATGTATTTATTCAGGATTTAGAAAATAGAATTCAATTAGAACCGAAATGGTGTTAAATGAAGTAATTCCTATTGTATTTGTCTGACAGACAGGGGTGGCCTGACCTGGGAGGGAAGTGTCCCTCCTATGTCCCCGGTTCCCTTTCGATGGCTGACAGAGGCCACTGGATCCCGCTTAACCCGTTAAACTCTCATTTAATTCTGTTAGTGACACCTGAGACCCATGCAGGTTTATTGGTGCAATTTGATACGTTAATAGGAATAATCTTCTTTGTTCAACTTCTCTGATGGGACTTCACTCATGCAGTATTACTGTCAGGCACAAGTCATGTGGCTTGATCATGTTCCCTTTAAATAACAAGGTATAATGAAAGGATAAAACAGGTGGAAATGGATACGCCAGTTCCCTTTTTATTTTACTTTTTACCATGATAGAGTTTGAGATTTCAGTGACAAGGAGACTTTGAGCTACTTGGGAAGAAGCTGTTTCAACACCTGCCTTGTTGCAGTTAAATTCTTGGTTGTTGTCTGCCAAAAAAAGGTAGATTTAAGGCAATTATTATGGACCTGAAGACAGAATTTTCTAGCCAATTAGAAAACAAAATGAAAAATATTCATGGTTTAAAAAAACCCAGAGCACTAAAGAGAAAAAAGGAAAAACGCATGGATTTGGAATTTGGCCGTCTACATGCAGTGCACGTGCTGTGTGCTGTGTTATGCTCAGTCACTTCAGTCATGTCCGACCCTTTGTGACCCTAAGGCCTGTAGCCCACCAGGCTCCCCAGTCCATGGGATTCTCCAGGCAAGAACACTGGAATGGGTTGCCATGCCCTCCTCCGGGGGATCTTCTCGACCCAGGGGTTGAAACCCAAGTCTCCTGTATTACAGGTGGATTCTTTAATGGTGCACCACCAGGAAAAGCCCCACCCGATGAATACTTCAAGCAACTATTCAATTTCTCCCTCTGCTGCATAATTACAGTGTAATGTGAATATTCAGATCCTTTATTGGAACAAACATTCACACTCAGGGTTAAAGCTTGCTCTACAGTTATAACAATTACACGTCCAAATGCGGATTCTGAAGACATGAAGAGAATCCTGAATGGCAGACTGCATTTTATCCATTTGAGATTAGAGCTAGAGTGTGAGATATGTTGGTAAAAATTAGGCTCCGCTCCCACAAGTTACCATTTATTTCTATAGACTGAGAATCAAATGCAGTGACATCTTTTTCTATGCTTAGAAAATAAATGGTGGACAATTTGGTCTTGAGAGGAAAGGGGATGGGTGCAGGGCCTAGAACATTGCTGTGGATTTCTGAGCTGGGTGTTGAAATCAGAGTGTGAATTGAGACAAATGGTAAGAAATGCTTGCAGTCCCTAGACAAACAGCAACCTCAATGCATTTTTCATATGTGTAGACTTGGCAGTTTTCAAAATGCCTCTGCACTCACAGAAATGGCTAAATATATGATAAATACCCCATAAGACATGTACGATCCCTTTGGAGCATCAGGAAGCAGATGGTGTGTCTGTAAAAATAAGGATCAGGCGAAGAGAGCAAAGGGGAGTGGGCCTCGGAGGCTCCTGTTAGTAGAACGCCACCCACCCAGAAGCCTGAAACCCTTTGCTGATCCAGAGAAAATTCTGAGTTCAGAGGAAAGGTTATTTCCCTGGAATACACTGAGGAAGTGATAACTCAGGACATGGACTTTTGTTGCTGTAACATGTTGGTTCTCACTTTTCACTGCAGGCACCATTCAGAGAAGCTCAAGCTGTGGGTGCTTCCTCTTGAAGAATGAGGTCGCCAGCTGGAAAACTGGATCAAATCTCATCATCTCAAATAACCAGAGGAGTCTTGATCCTGGCTAAGAAGGTGAGAGACCAAAGAAGAGGAGGTGCCATCCGTGGTTGGTGCTGAGCTCAAGTAGGTGGTTCTTTCCTGGACATGTGGGTGGCGAGTCTGGCATTCAAAGACACGTGTGTGCCATTTAATAAGAGATGCACTCGGCTTCCTGCTGGAGGGCGAAGGCTGTGAATCCCAGACAGGAACCCACAACCCCTCCTCTTCTCCAGGGTCAACCACGAGCCCCAAGCTTTTGCCCAAGGAAGGCTGAGCTGCCCCTCCAGGTGTCGGTGCCCCACTGAGCATCCCCTTGTTTTTGTTCAGTCACTAAGTCGTGTCTGATTCTTTGTAACCCCACGGACTGCAGCAGCCAGGCTCCTCTGATCTCTACTATGTCCTGGAGTTTGCTCAAATTCATGCCCATTGAGTAAGAGATGCTATCTAATCATCTCTTTCTCTGCTGACCCCTTCTCCTTTTACCTTCAATTTTTCCCAGCATGAGGGTCTTTTCAGTGAGTTGGCTCTTCACATCAAGTGGCCAAACTATTGGAAATTCAGCTTCAGCTTTAGCTTCATTCCTTCCAGTGACTATTCGGGTTGATATCCTTTAGGATTGACTGGTTTGATCTCCTTGCAGTCCAAGGGTCTCTCAAGAGTCTTCTCCAGCACCATAATTTGAAAGCAACCGTTCTCCAGTGTTCAGCCTTCTTTATGACCCAATTCTCACCTGCGTACATGACTACTGGAAAAACCATAACTTTGGCCATGCAGACCTTTGTCAGCAAAGTGATGCTCTGTACATTCTGATTATCTAGTGTGCTTGTTATTTCCTTGAACGCCCTGTAGTTTGTTCCAAAGGAGATCTACTAGCAGTTCCACTGTGGTCACTGGCTGGGCCAAGTGTCCTGCAAGCCCCCCTTAACCTCGTGAGGTAGGAGCTCTGGCAAAGCTGGGGCAACAGAGGGTCAGGATGGGAAACCAAGAAAATAAATACCTCCTTAGTTGAGTCCTGGTGCCCCTCTGGGTTGTGGGGGCAGTATCTCCATGTGGTTTATTAACTTAGTTAAGTCCATGTTTCCTTCCACAAGAGTAGGAATTGTGATAATAACCATCCATGAAAGAAAATAAAAGTTTACAATAGTTCGTGAATCATGAAACAATTCAGACGCCGGGAGCAAAGAGCACAGCAACTCAGACTGTTCAGTGAGCCCTTTGTCTCCTAACAGGTGGTGGGTGCCCACTGGTACAAGACTTGGGTTTCCTGTCCCTCTGGCAGGCACGCCCACGTGCACATTTTGAATCAGTTCCCGAAGTGGACAGGCCATGAGAGCTATTGCGCAAGCCTCTATTTTCCTAAATCATTGTTTGAGAAAAATTGTTCTGAGTTTTTGATGTAAGAGCCAATAGCCATCTAGTTTATTGTGCCACATTCAATCAATTCCTGAAAGTCCTGGGGAAAACAGACCATACGTAGTAATAATAATCATAATGTCTATTTGCTTATCTTGAGCTGCATTTTCACGTTACCTTGTGGAATTCTTAAAAGCAGGAGTTATTACTCTAATATTAGAGGTGAAGCCTAGAAATAAAATAACTTTCCTAGACAATGAATAGGGGTCCAGGATTTGCACGCTGTGCACTTGAATTGTTAACTGGAACGGCAGCTTCCCCACCACGTTCTGAGTGTCAGGCCCTGTGCTAAGCATGTTATGTGTGCAGTCACTGTTCCCTCGGTGCTCAGGAATTGTTGCTGATCAATAAGTCATGTCAGCATCCGGGAGAGATCACTGCTGAGAGGATGGTTTCTGAAGTCCGCTTTTCCCCACTGCATAGACAAACCCTCTGAGGGGCTCTCGTTAACAGAGACAGGCTCCAAGCCCCTTGGCACACTCTCCTTACCTTCAAAGGTGAAAAGATTCTCCCCCCTCTCAGCAACATCTTCAGTGTGGTACCTTAGTTCTACACCCAGGAGAGAGGCAGTCTGTTCTCAGGACGTTGTCAAGTTCAAGGTCACTCGCTCATTTCTCGATGTCTTCACCAGTCATTCAGTTAGACCCAGGCTGAGCAGCAGGCTCTGGTGGCAGGCTGCACTTTGCATGGAAAATAAATGGCCAAAAAAAAAAAAAAAAAAAAAAAAAAATCACAGCTTCCAAACCACATGGCTTCAATCTTTCACTGGTGATTTAAATTTTAAAATGTTTCTATTATAAACCCTGAAGAGTAGTTTCTGCTGGGTTCATTTTAAAATCGCCCTGTAACAATCCTGTTCCTGGAAATATCAGTCAAACTTAATAATAGGAGAGTTGAAAATAGAATGATAAAGACTTTTCTAACACTTCTTCCCCCATTTAAGTTAGACGACAATTTTGTTTACTTGGTTCAGGTGAAATCCAGTTGCATTGTGAGCTTTTCAGAAAAATGAGACATTTATCTTCTCTCCATACAACATGGAGCTCACAAGCACCTGTAATCCTGATATAATCTTTACAGTGGTCTAAAAGAAGGCTGCCACAGGATATAAACCTATGATGGCCAGGGCAGCCTGTTTCTCCCAGCTTATGGACCAAATGACACTGAGTTTTCTCCTTGGTCCATTAGGGAAGGATTTAGTGTTAGTTGCTTAGTTGTGTCCAACTCTTTGCAACACTATAGACTGTAGCTTGCCAGGCTCCTCTGTCCATGGTATTCTCCAGGCAAGAATACTGGAGTGGGTAGCCATTCCCTTCTTCATGGGATCTTTTGGACCCAGGGATCAAACTCAGGTCTCCTGCATTGCAGGCAGATTCTTTACCATCTGAGCCACCAGGGAAGCCCTTAGGGAAGAAGATGCAGCTGATATCACGTGTACACTTGATCAAGAGTCCTCAAAATCAAATGCCGCTGTGGTCGGGCAGGGCATATACATAAGTAAAACACACTTGGAGTGAAGAGGAGAGAGAGGAACTCCTCCCTCACCCACACTGTAGCTCTAGCATCTTCTGGTCACATGGGAAGGGGGCACCATGCTGTCAGATCTTAATTTCCCTGGAAAAGCCAGGAATCTAGATACTTGCTGTGAAATCACCTTAGTTATTGGCAGATCATTAAAAAAGCAAAAGGAAAAGCATCACACAAGCCAAGCAGAGCAGACCAGCAGGCCACGAATGCTGGCAC
This sequence comes from Dama dama, assembly GCF_033118175.1. NCBI lineage: Eukaryota > Metazoa > Chordata > Mammalia > Artiodactyla > Cervidae > Dama > Dama dama. Next base: position 55,944,264 of record NC_083703.1, read on the forward strand.
CCTGCAGCCTGTGTTCCTGCTCCATTCTGAGGTCAGGTTGGATCTGAGCATCTCCCTGAATCTCATCCTCGACAGGCTAATTATTCTGAGCGTCTGTCCTGGACGTCGTGGCTTTTATACTCACACATTCTTACCTTGTTTTTATTAATACTTCTAGTTCCCCACTTTACAGCTCTGCCTCACGACCTGTTGTCACCCAAATTATTATTATCAGCAGCTGGATTTGACAGGTTTTCTCAGTTCTGCTCCCATTATTATTCTACTCAATCTCCCCCCTGTTTTTGCTGTATTTTATACATGCACAAAGACATATTGGGAGCTTCAAATGCATTCAGCACCAAGCAGTTCATTTAATACAGTGATCGCTTAGTGCCCTTTGCAACAATTGTATTTAAAATGTATCGTTCTTTTATTTACTGCTCTGGTCTACACTCTCGGCTTGATGCTAACATTTCTTGACTTACCATTCAATCAATAATTCCAGAGAACAATTGGTTTCCCTGAACTCTCCCACAAATGTCCTTAATTTCCTTGCTTTAATTCCCAGAGTCATTCGTATTAACTCCCCAGTCTAGTGAGGTTACAGCTTTGCGGCTCTCAGCTGTTGGCTGAAAAGGACCCATACAAAATACTTAAGATCCTTCAAGCTTGTGTTTCTCAGTAGGTCTATAGCATCTTCTCTTTCTGCCTCTTATTTTTAACTCTTCAAAGCAAAACTATTTAATGTATGTATTTGAAAGTAATCTCATTTTGAATTCATATGGGTCATCATTTAAAAAATTACCAAGCCACATATGTACCCAAAAGTATGATAAACACCAGGCCTATTTAGGATATGGAGAAACTTAGAAACTCTTTCCTATAAATTTTCCATGAGGATACATGCCGAAGCTAGAAACATAGAGTGCCAGTGGCAATTGCTTTTCCTAGCAATTTGCTTTTACAAATAAAAGATGTGCTCTCAAAATTGGATATTAACAGTATACAGTGGAAATTGACATGAGCAATGTTTCCACACCGTGTTGTTAGGTTTCCAGGTATCGGTGAAGAGTTGGCTCAGTGAAAATCAATGATTTTATTAATATATACAGGACCCAGCTCCTCTTCCTGCTTAGAGGCTCTTTAATGAGGTCGATGCTGCAAACACAGGGTTTTAAAAAAAGTGGAATAAATGGCATGTCAGTTCTGTTAAGTCATGGTTGGTGCTGTATTTTTTCCCTTTTCCTCCCCAAATGGAGCACGCTAAATAACCAGAGTCCTCGGATATATATGGTTTTGTTAAAAGAGGCTCCTGTATCCTGAATTAAGTCGCAAAAATGAGGTAGAGACAAAGCTGTATGTGCCCCCCAAAACCACCCAAATGCCCAGATCTCTCAGTGCCTGCACAGCGGGTTCTCTCCAGCACGCCCAGCATCACAGAGCTCATTAGTGTCATGATGGGTGTGAAGTTAACTTCCAGAGCTGCTGAGAGATCTAATTAGATGGAATGACTGATTGTTAAACACTTTAGGCTCTGGATGGCACTCACTTTGCAAAATAAATCAAGTTTCCTATGTATGCGTCCGGGTCTTGTGGGCTGGAAGAAAAAAACATGCAACCCCGTATTTGTCAGAGAGTCAAATTCTCCTCACTAAGGTTAAAAGTACATTTTGTTGTTGTCAAGGGTGAGCAAGAGAACACTTTGACTTTATATGTAGCTCCTTAGGCAATACTATTTAGTTACCAAGTTTTAACTGGAATATTTTATTCTTCTAAGAGAGGAGAAGCATGTAGAGTTGGGGAGTTTTTTAAAAACTGATTTTATTTATTTATTTTTGGCCGTGCTGGGTCTTTGTTCCATATGGACTTTTCTGTAGTTGCATAAGTGGGGGCTACTCTTTAGCTGTGGAGTGTGGGGTTTGCCGCTGTGGTGGCCTCTCTTGGGGAGCATGGGCTCTAGGGTGAGAAGGCCTCAGTGGTTGTGGCTCCTGGGCTCGAGAGCACTAGCTCAGTAGTTGTGCTGCACATGCTTAGTTGATCTGTGGTGTATGGGATCTTCCCGGACCAGGGATCGAACCTCTGTCTCCTGCATTGGCAGGCATATTCTTTACCACTGAGCCACCAATAGAGAGAGAAGCGCCCCCTCTTTCTCTGTTTCTAATTGGATACTTCAAAAGTGAGACATGTCATATCCTGTTCACGGATGAAGTGCAGTGAGAAGTGCTATGACTCACTGTCTACTTCAAAACCGCAGCGCCTCCAGAGCACAGGCGATCTGTCTCTGGCAGAGATGCCGCAGTGCGTGGGGCCTGGGCTTGGATGAGAATTCATGACCTTCAGCATGCATTGGTTATTAAGATTTCATAAGTGTTACAGTACATTGTCATAATATTATGTCACTTCCTCCCAAAGTATGGAAGACATCATGACAACATGTATCTCGTCAGACTATTAACCGTGGAGGCTGATTAACGCAGACAGCCGACGGGAATCCTTCAGGTACGGGGAACGTTCCAAGGGCTGGCATTCCAATGAGACTCATGCAGATGGCTGCGCTGACATCCGTGCCCATTTCTTTGGAAGAATTTAATTTAGAGCAAAGAGAATGCTTTGTTTCTCCTGTGGCTTCATTTTCTGAAGCTCATCCTTACCTGGGCAGTCTGTTCCTTAAGTTCACGGGTCAGTTCTATTCCACAGCGATACCAGCATGAGTGTGCAAGGGGGTGTGCTACAAACAATGTTTAACATGACATTGTTTGTGTTGGGGGATTGTGAGTCACCATCTCACAGTGCAGGAGTGGAGGAACAGGTGAGTGTATTGTGGTGCATTCATAATGGAGTACGATGGAGTCATGAGATGGTGGGACAATCCTATGTACTGATGCGGGAAGGGTCCTAGTATGTTGTTGTGTGAAAGCAAATTGTAGGTTGATGTGCATCGCTGAATCTTAGTTTTGTTAAAAAGATTGTAGGAAACCCAAGTGTCCTGTGTGTGGGAGTGTGTGTATGCAAATAGGTGCATGTGTGTATACATGTTCTCATGTACATATGTGTGCACATGTGTGTATAGGTGCATTGCATGCATGTTTTAGTATACGCTGTCTCCGTGTGTACATATGTGGATGTATGTGCATGTATGTCTCTCTGTGCTTGCATGTGAGTACACGAGTTTAGGTGTGTGCTCATGTGTGCACTCATGCCTCACAGAATGTGTCTGGACAACCACTCCTGCCTGCATCAGTCTTCTGTTGTCACTCCATAGATAGCTTTGCATTTGGGTGGGGCTTTCACTTTATATATGACTGTGCTCTGCATTTATTACAGCTGACCTGGATTATTTTGTAATAAACATAAACAACCAAAAACCTACAGTACCAGGGACAAAAAATGTGTGGTCCTTCTGGGGTGGGAGAAAGTGAAGCACTTGAGAGGAAATATTAGACCAGCTCCATCATGAGATTTGGTCTTCTCTGATGGCTCAGTAAGTAAAGAATCCACCTGCAATGGAGGAGATGCCGGAGAAGCAGTTTTGATCCTTGGGTTGAGAAGATATCCTGGAGGAGGAAAATGGCAACCCACTCCAGTATTCTTGCCTGGAAAATCCCATGGACAGAGGAGCCTGGCAGACTACAGTTGAAAGAGCTGCAGAGAGTCAAACACACTTGAGCAGCTAAGCACACATTGTGAGGTGTGTCCGACGATGCTGTTTGGGGAGGACTGCCCTTGGCTCTTTACGGAAGGAGGTGGCCACAGCCTCTGGCTCCATGGGGGAGGGACTCCCCTCTTTAGGGTATGAGGGTCTGCAGACTTGAGAGTCAACAGCCGGTGCTTGTTGTATCAGCAGAAGTAATAATAAGCTTCATTGTCATCATACTCTCTCTCCTCAGCTTCCGTTTGTTTTCCAGCCAAGCAGCTGAATGGGGAAGGGAGGATAGTGGACCCTGCCGCACATGGGTCACTTCTGCACACACTCAGGAGGGCCCAGAGGTAATTCCCAGTGTCTCCCCTCTGTCTGCACTTTGCAGGGTTGCCGCTTTTTAGAGCAAGGTGGCCTTGCTCTCCAGGGCCTGCAGCTGCTAGGTCTGGTCTCGGATGTTTCTGGCTCCTCTCCCACTCAGGGGGTTGGGAACCCCTGCAGGGGCTCGGAGCATGGGGATGGGCAGTGCTGGAGCCCAGAGGGAATGGACAAAGCCCTGGAATATCAGGGAAGTTTCTTGTGGGTCGGCTGCTGGATACAGCTGCTGAGGGACCCCGCCTTCCTCTCTGGGGTGTCTGCATGAATCCTCAGGCCTTTGGAGAAGGAACTGATGAGAATCCAGGTCAGGCAGGTACATGCAGAGAGGAAGGTCCACAGGTGAGTGGGGATGATACAGTCAGGGTCTCACGATGCCCAGACTCACCTGTGAGGGTGGCTCTGGGACCTGGCTCTCCCAGTCTCTCCGGCACCCTACCCTCTCACTCCCAGGACTCAGGGCTCACAATCTGCTGCAGTAGCCAGGGAGGCTTCCCCGTCAGACCAAATGTGGAGCTCAGCCCAAGGTGATGAAATATGTGGAGTGTGTGGGTTTGTGTGGGAGAACACGTGTGTGCATGAATGTGTAAGTGTGTGCATCTGTGTGCAAGCATATAGGGTGGAGCTGATGGTGGGTGGGCACAGCTGAACCACATGGATTGAAAGGTGGGGAGGTGGTTTCCCAAAGGAACACCAGGTGTCACCAAGCTGGAGGGATGCAGGTGATCCTGCAGCCCGTTCCGGTAGAGATGGGGTCAGGAGAATGACCTCATGGCCTGCAGGGCTATAAAGCTCTGGGGCTTCCCCTCCAAGAAGGACTGCCCCGCTCCCAGAGGACCTTGTCTCCAGGATTTCAACTTGAGACCCCAGAGCTGATTTCCTTGGTCCCAGAAGCAGGGCCTCGCTTACCTGCAGCCTGCTGAATGAGAACCTCTCTGTCACTGAGACGCCGGGTATTTGAAGATACTTTGGACGTGGGTCCAGCCACAGTGCAGGCTTTAATTAGGATCCCTCTTTGTTAATCAGGGTAATCATCGCCAGCATGGTGATTTATTGGCTCTTCAGGGGCCTCGCCTTGACACGGTGATTAGACCTGCTCTGACAGCAGCCAGGACGCTTCTTCATTTTAATGACAGAGGAAACAATGTTTGTGAAGGAGATAACTTCATTCTTCCCTCTCAATGGTTGTGAGGCTTTGAGCTGGGAGGAAGAGCATCTTAGGAAGAAATGAGGGCTCCTCCTGGAAGCCAGGGGTTCACTCAACAGCTGGGGGAAGTAACCTCTGATTGCATGTGTCTGGTTGAGGGTCAGACTCATTCAAGCTCTGTTCTTTGGCCTGTGCTCTTGGTTAGCTGGGAAAACATATGCACCTCCTCCCCAGCACTGGTGTGTCCATCACCAGGCAGGGCAGGACGTGGGGCCCTGGTCTGAACTTGTGTCACAGATGCAATACCTTGGGGGAAAAGTGAATATTTAGAGGTGGCCTGCTTCTCTTTTTACTGCATCCTTCTCAAAAACCTTATTCCTGACAGTTTTGCAGATAAGCTGAGTTGGCTTTCCACAGAAGAGCCCTGAATGTGGGTGTTTCTTGCATAAGTAGATGCATTTGAGGCATCCCCAGGCACTCGGCACCTGAGGGGTGTGATCAGCTCACTGCTCAATGCAGGCCCTGCCGCTGCATGCTCTGGGGCTCCCAGGGCAGAGGGAAAGGTGGGCCGCAGTAACCAGGATGCCCACAGCCTCAGCTTTGGTGGAGCCTCTATTTGAGAAACAAGTGTCCTGTGTGCCTGCTGGGATGGTGACCCCAGAATCATCTCCGAGGTACCCAGTTACTGGAAGGGGTCATGTCCACTGACCCAGGGCCAGTCTCCCACCAGGATGGTGAGGCCCTTCTGATGGAAGGCTCAGAGGGCAGAAAGGCCAGTGGTCACTCCCTCGAAGCGAGCTGGGTAGACCAGGGGGCAGGGGTGGCTGACAGTCAGGACTTGCTATTACTAGGCCATTCTGGCTGCAGGCGTGCACCTTGGACATCACCTGTGCTATGGGGGCCTGGGCAGTACCACCTTTCCATGGCTAGATGCAGTAGGCAAAGCTCTAGAAGCAGGCAGCTTCTAGAGCCCAGGCAGCTCAGAGGTCATGCGAGTGGTGACATGGCAGTCCCTTTTGGTGCTGGAAGCAAGCACAAACCCCAACTGTTTCTTCCAGTTGCCTGGATTTCTGACTATGAACTAGGACTCCACCCCTTTGCAGGGAGAAGTGTCAGTCCTGAGGGTACCATGAAGGGTCTTTGCTCCTCCAACTCCACACGAGTCCTGTGGACACAAGCCAGACCCTAGGGCCTCTCAGATGAGTTGGGGAGGGACCCCAGTAGACGTTGCAGGGAGGCAGGACTGGACTCCTCCATCTGGACTTGGAGGAGCTCCTGCTATATTGGGGGGCATATGGGAGGAGAGAACTCTGGGGTCTGCCATCATTTAGGTACCAGGGGCAAAGATGTTTTTGCTTCTCTCCAACTCATCAGGAGCATCCAGGATCATGTCTATGAGTGAACAGTCACTGACCAAGTAAGGGATTTAGTTACTGGGCAGTGGTGCATGTTGGCACACATTCCTCCTTCCTAGGTCGGTCCTGTGTCCAGCAGAAAGCATCCAAAACTGAAAGAGGAGCCTCTGGACAGTCATAGGCTGCTTGGCATCCGGCCAATTACAGTCATCAATAGGCAGTGATCTAGAACTTGGGGCAGGCCATTCTGACTCATTTTATGTTTATGACTCTTAGAAAGAGTGTGTGATTTACTGTTAGTGTTTCATCTAGCTGTGGGCTACATGCTCCCATAGTATCCTTGGCTTGGTGATTTGCAAAGAGAGGGCTGTTTCTGCTACAGTTTGCACTGGAGCCAGGAAAGCAGATCCCAGCGAGCTGATTCCACAAAGGACAGATGGGAGAAGAAGGAGGCTGATGGGACAGGATGACGCAACTTCCACATCCGATGACATGTGAGGAATGCAACATCTGCTTGCTGTTGTGAAAAGGCTAAACCTGCTCTGCAAACAAGGGCTGGTAAGACACACAGAGCATGTGCCATCATTTGAGACGCACGGGTGCATTAGTGGGCTTTGCAGTGGTGACGCCCAGATATTTGGTCAAACATTATTCTAGGCATCTGCAAGGGTGTTTCTGGATGAGGTGCACTGAGTGAACTGAGGACAGCAGATTGCCCTCCTCAGTGTAGGTGGGCCACATCCAATCAGTTGAAGGCATGAGTAAAGCAGAAGGCTGAGTAAGAGGAACTCCTTTGTTTGACTGCTGATCTAGGACACTGGTCCTCTCCTGCCTTCAGGCCTAAGCTGAAACTTCAGCTTGCAGATCTAGGGATTTCCCAACCTCCGTAATCATGGGAGCCAATTCTCTAGAGTAAATCTCTTTCCCTCTCTAAACATCCTGTTGGTCTGTTTCTTGGGGAACTCTGATGAACACAAGCCTCCAGGGTGGGCCATCCAACGGCAGCACTGCAGAGACTCCATGCCCATGCCAGGTCCATGATAAAGTGTGTATAAAGTGGGGGCTATAGGGCCCCAAACCTGGGGATCTACCTTCTGACCTGGGGCTCATTGGTCATTTGGACCATAGACCCTTGAAGGGGGCTCTATGAAGCTTCCACTGTAAGCTCAGTTCAACCTCCCTGGACTTCGGATCCCTAAGGAGCATCCCTGGGACCACATCCCATGTGAGGGTGGGACCTGAATCCCCCTGAATACTCAGGACTCATTGTCTCCATCTTCATCTTCATCTTCATCTTCTGGTTGGCTCTGCTTCCTCATGTTCAAAGGCATCAACTAGCTGTTCCTAGGATTCCCAGGCGGCTCTGTGAAGAATCCACCTGCCAACGCAGGAGACCCAGGGGATGCTGGTTCAATCCCTGAGTTGGGACGATCCCCTGGGTGAAGAATGGCAACCTACTCCAATACTTTTGCCTGTATTCAAATATCTCCATCCTGTTCAAAGGCACCAGCTCTTCCTCATCCCCTCTGGGACTCCTCCGTGAATCTAAGCTCTCCTCAATCCTGTGTTCTCCAGGCAGCCTCTCCATGAGGCCCTGCCTTTGGGACAAGGGCACACATGCATTCTCAGAGAGAAGACAAAAACGCCATGTCCCCAAAATCTCATCCTTTCACAGGAGCGTGAGATGCCCGTGACATCACACAGTTTGCACAGAGAGCACAGTTTGGATGGCTGCCTGGCCTCTACTTTCACTGGAAGTTCTGAGTCAGTGACTGTTCTTTTGAAAGAATTACAATTACTCCCAAGTTGAACTCATCTTGAATTCAGCCCACAGGAAAGTGCCCACAGGGATCCACTTATTAAAAACAGGTGGGGAGAGCAGTGAGCCATATTCTCCCAGCAGAGAAGTGTGGTCAAACGGAATTTCACATTTTATTTCTGTGGTTTGGAGCTATTTTCTTACTGTAAGAAGCTATACGATTTCATAACAAAACTTGAACACAAGTTAATGCGGTTCATAATTAGTACATAGTAAGAATTTATAGTGAAACGCATGTCCCCTACCTGCTTGGAATCAGTGTGTGCCCTTAAGCAGGTAATGCCTGTCCCTGGTAATTATATTTGTACTGAGGTTTGTCCACTACATCTAACTTTCCTCCTAAAGATTATAAAGAAATGTTTTAAGCCAAAGCTTGCCTGCATCACAAATTCTGAAGTAGCAGAGTCCACATTAGCGACAATTTCCTCCATTTAGTGTTGTTATCAGGGACCCAATCAGTTACTCCTGGCTGGCTGGGTCCTGTGTGCTACATATTTGGAGAAAGAACAAATGGAGGTGCGTTCATTTTGCTGAATAAACAGGTAAAATATGTCAAGAGCACAAACACTTATTTTGCCTTAGGCTTATAATATCCTGTTCCATGTCTGTTGCAGAAAAGAGAGAAAAAAAAAACAACACATTTTATCTTTTGATTTATAATTCATACAGTTGGTACACTAGATCTTCTGATGGTCTCAATTGTTAATGTTTTCTCTTTGTAAGACAGGGTTTGAGCAACGTCAATATTTTAATGTTGATAGCTAATGCTTGCTTGACATAATTTGTATAATACTCCCTTTAGAAACTGAAAGGAAAAGAAAGCACCTTTCCTGAAATAAAGTTTTGGGGGATGAAGATATCCACCACATTCAACATTCAGGATCCATTTATCTCAGGATTTTAAAGAAATATTAGAAATATTCACAGCGGCAAGATATCACTAGCACAGTCTACAAGATAAATTAGAAGCAATGGTATCTCGCCTTTGATTTATTACCCAGAAAATGTAAATGTGATTCTATGAATATTACTCAATGAGTGAAAAATGCCAAGGGTAGTTTACTGTGATTATTCTAGGCTAAAAGCTCTGTCCAGTTGTTCTATCAATAGTCTGGTTGCTAGGAAATTTAGGTGGCATCCTTCTCTTGAAGAACACTGGACATTTTATCCTGTCTCCTGGCAGAGATGAGAGGAGCAGAATGGGCTGTATGTGACTGCCAACAGGAGGGCTGTGATTTCCCAGCTGAAAGGTTTTGCTGGACGGTGATAGCTAAGGTAGTGCAGAGTATAACAAAATGTTGAGCACCCACCCAAGCTCAGTGATAATGGTGGTTTACCTGCATTTCCTTAGGCTAATATTGCTGGATACATGGGGCCACTCTCTCCACTGGACTGGTGGCCCCTGTGTCTGATGTGAAAACTGGGCAGCAGCAGCAGTATCCACTCGTCAGAGTTATCATGAAATTGTCTAGATAAGCTGACCAGAACTGGTGCATTTTGCACAAGAGTAAAGATTAAATAAGGGGCTTCCCAGGTGGTTCAGCAGTAAAGAATCACCTGCCAATGTAGGAGGCACAGCTTTGAGCCCTGGAAAGATATATAGGGAAAGGTTGGAAAGATTTCCTGGAGAAGGAAACGGCAACCCACTCCAGTATTCTTGCCTGGGAAATTTCATGGACAGAGGAATCTGGTGGGCTACAGTCCATGGGGTCACAAAGAATTAGATTTGACTTAGTGACTAAACATCAACAGCAACAACCTTTAAACACTGTACAAAATTGAAATTAAAAAAAGAAGTGAGTTCCTCAGGGGCTTCCTTGATAGTTCAGTTGGTAAAGAATCTGCCTGCAATCCAGGAGACCCCAGTTTGACTTCTGAGTTCCCCAGAGGGGAGCACCGATTCACATCTGACAGGTAGGGGCTCTGGTTCCCCTGCAGGCTTCAGGCTGGGAGGTCTTCCCTTTCCTTCCTTAGTGAGGCTGAGAGTACTTGTGTGTTTCAGACTCTAGAGGTTAGGAGAGAGAGTGGGTGTCTCTGGTCCAAATGCCCTGCTTTGTTTCAAGTACTGCTTAATCACATTCTCCATTTAGCCCCTTATCCTGGAGCAGAGCATCATTCTGGAGGTACATTTTGTCTTCCAGAGCAGAGGAATTTTGTCTAACTCAGAGCATTTCCATTTCAAACAACCGTGGAGCCCAATGTGGGCAATTCAGTTCTGGCTGAATTACTCTAGACTCAAAATCAAATGTGTGCTCAGTCATGTCTGACTCTTTTGTGACCCCATGGACTGCAGGTCATCAGGCTCCTCTGTCCATGGAATTTTCCAGGCAATAATAATGGAGTGGGTTGCCATTCCCTTCTCCAGGGGAACTTTCCAATCCAGGGATCGAACCCATAGCTCCTGCATTGGCAGGCAGGTTCTTTGTCAACTGCACCACCTGGGATGCCACCTAGACTCTAAACGTTCCTTTAAAGGTACAGTGGTTCCATGTCCTGACTATTATAAACAGTGCTGCGATGAACATTGGGGTGCATGTGTCTCTTTCAGATCTGGTTTCCTCAGTGTGTATGCCAAAAAGTGGGATTGCTGGGTCATATGGCAGTTCTAATTCCAGTTTTTTAAGAAATCTCCACACTGTTCTCCATAGCAGCTGTACTAGTTTGCATTCCCACCTGCAGTGTAAGAGGGTTCCTTTTTCTCCACACCCTCTCCAGCGTTTATTGCTTGTAGACTTTTGGATAGCAGCCATCCTGACTGGCGTGTAATGGTACCTCATTGTGGTTTTGATTTGCATTTCTCTGACAACCTAGATGCCCATCAGCAGACGAATGGATAAGGGAGCTGTGGTGCATATACACCATGGAATATTACTCAGCCATTAAAAAGAATTCATTTGAATCAGTTCTAATGAGATGGATGAAACTGGAGCCCATTATACAGAGTGAAGTAAGCCAGAAAGATAAAGACCAATACAGTATACTAACGCATATATATGGAATTTAGAAAGATGGTAACGATAACCCTATATGCAAAACAGAAAAAGAGACACAGATGTACAGAACAGAATTTTGGACTCTGTGGGAGAAGGTGAGGGTGGGATGTTTCGAGAGAACAGCATCGAAACATGTATATTATCTAGAGTGAAACATCACCAGCCCAGGCTGGATGCATGAGACAAGTGCTCGGGCCTGGTGCACTGGGAAGACCCAGAGGAATCGGGTGGAGAGGGAGGTGGGAGGGGGGATCGGGATGGGGAATACATGTAAATCCATGGCTGATTCATGTCATTGTATGACAAAACCACCAGAATATTGTAAAGTAATTAGCCTCCAACTAATAAAAATAAATGAAGAAAAAAAAAAGAATAAAAAAAAAAGTACAGTGGTGAACCAGAAAATTACTAGAGCTAATCAATGAATATAGTAAAGTTGCAGGATATAAAATTAATACACAGAAATCCCTATATACTAATAATGTGTATAGTGCATAGTGCATTCCTATACACTAACAATGAGAAAACAGAAAGAGAAATAAAGGAAACAGTCCCATTTACCATTTCGGTGAAAAGAATATAATACTTAGGGATAAATTTACCTAAAGAAACAAAAGACCCATATATAGAAAACTATAAAACACTGATGAAAGAAATCAAGGATGGCACAAATAGATGGAGAAATATACCATGTTCATGAATCAGAAGAATCACTATAATGAAAATAAGTATACTGCCCAAAGCAATCTATAGATTCAATGCAATCCCTATCAAGCTACCAACGGCAATTTTCACAGAACTAGAACAAATAATTTCACAATTTGTATGGAAGCACAAAATAGCTCAAATAGCCAAAGCAATCCTGAGAAAGAAGAATGGAACTGGAGGAATCAACCTGCTTGACTTCAGACTATACTATAAAGCAACAGACAGTCATCAGGACAGTATGGTACTGACATAAAATCAGAAATATAGATCAATGGAACAAAATAGAAAGCCTAGAGATAAATCCACACACCTAAGGACACCTTATCTTTGACAAAGGAGGTAAAAAATATACATGAAGAAAAGACAATCTCTTTAACAAGTGGTGCAGGGAAAACTGGTCAACCACCTGTAAAAGAATGAAACTAGAATGCTTTCTAACACCATACACAAACATAAACTGAAAATGGATTAAAGATCTAAATGTAAGACCAGAAACTATAAAGCTCCTAGAGGAAAACATAGGCAGAACACTCTCTGACATAAATCACAGCAAGATCCTCTCTGAGCAGAGTAATGGACATAAAAGCAAAAATAAACAAATGGGGCCTAATTAAACTTAAAAGCTTTTGCACAGTGAAGGAAACTATAAGCAAAGTGAAAAGGCAGCCTTCAGAATGGGAGAAAATAATAGCAAACAAAGCAACTGACAAAGAATCAATCTCAAAAATATAGAAGCAACTCCTGCAGCTCAATTCCAGAAAAATAAACAACCCAATCAAACAAAGGGCCAAAGAACTAAACAGACATTTCTCCAAACAAGATATACAGATGGCTAACAAACATCTGAAAAGATGCTCAACATCACTTATTATCAGAGAAATGCAAATCAAAGCCACAATGAGGAACCATCTCACACTGGTCATAATGGCTGCTATGAAACAGTCTACAAACAATAAATGCTAGAGACGGTATGGAGAAAAGGGAATTCTCTTACACTGTTCATGGGAATGCAAACTAGTACAGCCACTATGGAGAACAGTGTGGTGCTTCCTTAAAACACTGAAAATAGAATTGCCATATGACATAGCAATCTCACTGCTGGGCATATGCACTGAGGAAACCAGATTTGAAAGAGATGTTCATTGCAGCACTGTTTACAGTAGCTAGGACATGGAAGCAACCGAGATCTCCATTGGCAGACGAATGGATAAGAAAGCTGTGGTACGTATACACAATGGAATATTGCTCAACTATAAAAAAGAATACATTTGGGTCAGTTCTAATGAGGTGGATGAAATTGGAGCCTATTATACTGAGTGAAGTAAGTCAGAAAGAAAAACACCAATACAGTACATTAATGCATATATACGGAATTTAGAAAGATGGTAACAATGACCCTATATTTGAGATACGGAAAGAGACACAGACATAAAGAACAGACTTTTGACTCTGTGGGAGGAGGTGAGGGTGGGATGATTTGAGAGAATAACATTGAAATGTGTATTACCTTATGTGAAATAGCTGACCAGTCCAAGTACAATGCATGAAACACGGCACTCAAAGCCAGTGCACTGGGACAACCCAGAGGGATGGGATGGGGAGGCAGGTGGGAGGGGTTTTGGTATGGGGAGACACATGTACACCTGTGGCTGATTCATGTCAATGTATGGCAAAAACCACCAAAATATTGTAAAGCAATTAGCCTCCAATTAAAATAAATTAATTTAAAGAAAAGGTAAAGTGGTGAGTATGTCTATCAATTTCTCAATATTCAAAGAATAGGAGTGCCTCTTGGGTCCTCAATAAATTACTACAAAGAGCTTAATCTGCGTGCACGTGGCCCAAGGCTGCCCATGTGACATGTCTGTGCCACTGACCTGTTGTTTCCAGCTGGCTTGAGTCCCCTGGCTTTTCTTTCTCAGTGGGCTTCAGTGGCCTTGATGAGATCCTGAGAAGCAGCAAGGGCCCTGGTGATACACGGAGACAGCAGCCCGTCAAACAGCGTGGAGACAGCAGGCTTTGAAAATAAACTGAGAAAGATAAATAAGGATACAAATCTCCTAAAGCAATAAAGAAGACTTTGACATTTCAGAGCCAATATGGTATCAGAAATAGATTTTTTATCTCTATTTTTCATGTGCCCTTCAGTCTATAGATCACAATTCAGTAAAGCAAATAAAAGGACTGATGTTCTGGGGTCTGTATTTTACTCACGATGAAGACATCATGGTAAAGCCTTCTCTTATATGTTGGTAAATAAAAGAATACTATTACAAGAGGTAATCAAATAAATAAGAAATATAATCGCCATTGAGGAAACAGACTGCCACTCTGGGCAGGCTCTCAGGAAAGGCATAGATACCAAGGCAGGATGAATTTGTATTTTCTCTCCCTGGTTTGCCATGTCTCTTGCTGACATAAATAGAAACCTAGTGCTTCTGTGTCCATGGGACTGAGCATCCCACAAATCACAGAGCACAGCATGGTTCCTGCTCTGATGCTGCAGAATAAACATTCCGAGTTCTGGGACTCTCAGCCAATGCACACTCTAGGGCTTTCAAAGAGTTTGGGGACTTGTGATGACCATTGTCTGGGGGAGGAAAGGTCAGAACCGAGACTTAGCCAAGGAGGAGGGTGGGGGTGACAGAGGCAGGCATGCAGGGGAGGGAGCTTGGTGCAATGAATCCATGTTGGACAGATATTAACAGGAGGCACCTGCTTGGCTTCCACTTTGGAACAGCCCCTGGATCCCCAGTTTCTAGAGCATTCCTCAATGTTACCAGACAGCCATGATGATCTAGGTACATCGGTGAGCTGTACTTGGTCTCTTATAACCCACACTCACCCCATTTGATCCCCTCCTCAAATTAATCTACCCAGCATGGTTCAGTGAAGCATGCTGCTGTCTTATATCCATTACCCTTGGGGGGCTATGTTCGTGGGGACTCAGCACCCTGAATCTGGATCTTGCAGCTTCCCTCAGAAAGAGTCATGACTACAAATAAGAGTGTGGCCCTCCCCTTCCCTTTTTCTGAAATGCACACTGGTTGGGGTACTGTAATTCAGCCTGTGCCAATGTGGAATTCATAAGGGCAGGCTACAGACTCAATAAAAGTCCCAATAAAAGGGCAGAATACAGACCCAATAAAAGTCTATGAAAGGGTCAGTATGGGTTCAGGGAGACGCCACTCAAGGAGGACTTGCTTCTCACTACACGTGGCAGCCTGGGTTTGCAGTGAAGCCCTTGGGGTGTCACCCTGCCCTTGTCCCTCCTCTGTCTGTCCTCACCTCTTGAGATGATCTGGGCACTGGCTTGTTCCACTGGGTAGATGGCTTTGTGGTTTTCTCCAGCTTTCCTAAATCTCGATATGTTTTGCAGAAGTAAAGGATGGCATAATTTATCACAGTTGAACATGTGCTTTGTTCAATGACAGGGTAATTAGACATTCTTTCAGCAGACACATTAAATATATACTTATGCATTAAAGCTCTGTGTCTCCGATCAGCACTGCTGATTTATGCTTTATGCTTGGATCTTTGCCTGTTGATAGCCATATAAAATGAAACTTGCATGCCAAGACATAAAAGTGACAGGGAAGAAGAAATGGCTTCCATATGCTAAGTCAAGTTAAGGGGAGGGGTGGGGGGTTGTCTAGGGGGATGGGGACACACGCACATACATGTATGTATATGTATGTATGAGTATATAAACACTTAGTCCTCCTGAACAGACTGGGGCTTGAATCTTTTCTCCCTTCCTCTGTAAGTATTAATTATGCAGTGATCAAAATAATTTTGCATGCATAATGCTGACCTCTTTCACTAGAGGGCAACACAACTCCAGCTTCAGGAGCCTCTACCTCTGCTTCCAATGACAGGAAGCATTTAATAAGATGCTGCACGGGTTTTATAATGAACACCCTATTAATTTTACATAAGTGCAAAGTTACTTTTGAAAATCCTGCGACACTTCTGAATACACATGAATGGCCTTCTCAACAGTTGGCAAGCAGCTGTTCCTTCACTTTTTTTCCCTGTGGACAGGGCACCACCCTGTTTTCACTGGGGAGTGCATTCTTATAAGAGGCAGGGCACTTCCCAAGGAGTATTGCATGTGTGCTAAGTTGCTTCAGTCATGTCCGACTCTGTGATTCCATGGACTCTAGCCCAGCAGGCTCCTCTGTCCATGGCATTTCCCTGGCAAGAATATTGGAGTGGGTTACCATTTCTATCTCCAAGGGATCTTCTCAACCCAGGGATCAAACCCACGTCTCTCATGTCTCTTGCATTGGCAGGTGGGTTCTTTACCACTAGTGCCACTTTTCAACCTCACCCATGCCTGCCTGCTCTGGAGCAGAATGACATCTCAGCATCCCAGAAGTACATGGCTGAGGCTGAGCTGTAGCTTGCAAAGGCTCCTACAGTTCTGCCACCCTCTGAGCATCTCAGGATAAAGCTTGCTCTTTGAGCACGCTCCTGGCTTCCTGTTCCATCCCTCCCTCTCACTCAGCCTCAGGAGGGATTCTTGGGGATGGGAACAGTGGTAGGAGCTGCAGGTTTTAGGGTGTGGATCTGTGGAACTTTGGGTCTTTTTCAGGAGCCTTGGAGTTTAATAGGGAGGATCCTAGCTGATCTTCATCTCTGCCCCAAACATTGAAGGTAGTTCACCCACCACCAGAACACACGTCAGCTTTGCTCATTCAATTTTTAAAAGTTTGTTTGCTTTAACAAGTGGGGCTCCTGCAGTTCTCTCCGACTTGTCAGTAAGGAGAACCTACTTGCCACCATGCTCTGCTGAGGAGGAAAACCTTTAAAAACCCTGAGAAACTGATTATATAAATTCTGCCAATTGAAACCTCATTACAGATGTCTGTCTTTTTTCCCCCAAATATGTTAAAAATGTTAGGAATCGTTAGAGGAATGAAACAAAGCTGCAAGTTCCGAGTCTCTGTGCCGAATGTTACATATGCAGAGAAAACACTGAACTTCTTTTCTGAGAAGCATTTCAGGCCAAGATGAATAATGAGGCCCGGTTCTCCTTTGGAGGAGAAGTATGGCATTCTACAAACAGCCTTACTCAGCATTTGTAGTTTTGCTTCCAGAAATAACCATGGCCTTTTCTTTGAAGTAAGTTCTTTGAAAGAGGAGCTCAGGTTTGTAGGGCAGCTTTATTTCCAAGGGGATGGAGGATGTGTGGGTCCTGGGGAGTGTGGAGGGGTAAAAACGCACACGTGTGTTTTCTCACCAGACAGCTGACACCCTTGGAGAAATGGGGGACGGAGACTGTGCAGTTGTGAAACAGAAGAGAACATCCAGGGTGTTTTCCATGTGAACTTGGTGTCCTGACATGCCAAGCCCTTGATCAGTGGCAGCAATGTGAGCTGTGTGCTTAGTCACTAAGTCATGTCTGACTCTTGTGACCTCATGGACTGTTGCCCACTAGGTTCTTCTGTCCATGGGATTCTCCAGGCAAGAATATTGGAGTGGGTTGCCATGTTCTCCTCCAGGGATCGAAACTGGGTCTCCTATGTCTCTTGCATTGGCAGGTAGATTCTTTACCTGATGGGCCAGGTAGGATCCAGAAGGATCTGGGAAAACCCCCAGAGGCCTCCTTGATGCTTCTTGCTTTCTCCTTTCTCTCTTCTCTGGACAACCCGCTATGGTCCAGCAAGGCCATAGGCCACGCTCATAAGTCACGTGGGTGAGATGCATCTCTCTCTACTGCTTCACCGCTTCCTTTGAAATGTAACTCATTATACAGAAGCAGAACTAAATAAAAAATACTCCAGAGAGGGAACAGATTGTTAGCTATAGATTAGAAGCGCAGCCTAATCCTTCACAAGCATTAAATATTTAACATAATCGCACCACAGGTGCCAGGAAGATGTCGGCATTGTTTAATTAGACTTAATTAAACATAAGGAAAACTCTAATACTAATTCAGTTTGAGTTTTTTCATCGATTACAAAACCTCCCCTCCGGGGTCCCTGCATATTGGCTGTATTGTGCCTCACCCTTGTATTAACTAGAAAACCACTGGGAAAGAGTTGAAAAGTCAGGCGAAAAGAATAGAAGGGTTGTCTATAAACAATGGTACTATATATGTAAGGATCAAAGAAAAAGAGTATTTTTACAGTAAAGGGATTTTGTGGACACTTGCCCACGTCCAACATCTGTAGGTGGGCCTAGGTCTTCTGTCTGTCTCATGTCTCATTCCTGATCTGAAATCTTTTAACTGGGAATGGGGACAGTTGGAACTTGAATTCTGTGGTAGTGTGAACATTCTTTGGTATTGCCTTTCTTTGGGATTGGAATGAAAGCTGACTTTTTCCAGTCCTGTGGTCACTGCTGAGTTTACCAAATTTGCCTGGCATATTGAGTGCAGCATTTTAATAGCATCACCTTCTAGGATTTGAAATAGCTCAGCTTAAATCTGTTCATACATACATATGTGTGTGTGTGTGTGGAGAACGTCGAGACTGTACTATCCATGCAGGAAAGCTAACAAGAAATGTGACAAATCATCCCTGGACCACATGTTTTCAATACTGACTCTTAGCCCTGTTAAAGGGCAGGCAAATACATTTGCTACACAAAAGAAATGTTTTAACATTTAGTATGTATCACTGAAATAATAACCTTTCTTGATAGCAATGCTACAGTGTGAAATTGTTTTAATTTCCTGCACTAATGTCTCCAAAGTGAAAAAGGAACACAGAACCTCAGAAGAAGTCATGCGAAACATGATGTTTAATAAGTAATTTTTTTAAACTTTTGCTACTATAGCACAATTGCAAACGCACATTTCTCATATGAATGAATGTATATTGGTTATAAGAAAGTTGGCTTCTATCTCCAGGTCAACAATACAGGTTTTGCAAACTGGGACAAAAGCTCTTTGGTTATATAGTACCATTGATATAGAAATTTAATTCTGAGAATTTCATCCTAAAGAAATAATCATGGATAACCTTAAAGATTAACTGGACAGATGTTCATTGCAGTGTTGTTTAAGATAACACAAAAAGAGAAATAATCTAAGTGTTTAATCTTTACCTAAGAATTTATAAACAATTACATTTTAGAAAAATATTTCATGCCATGAGGAATCTAGTTGCCATTTTGGCTTCAAAGCACATAGATGCTCTTTGGAATTTTGTAATTTCACACAGGTGGGAGGCAGAAGTTTCACCCCTTTAGGAGGTTAGCCAGAGGGAGGGAAGTTCTCCTCCCACTCATGGCTGAACGAGCCCATGCCCAGAGCTGGAGGAAAACCGGTAAGATGCTTTTGCCCAGAATGTGGAGGCCTGGTAGAGAGACAAAGGCTTGGGGTCCCTCGGAGGTTATTCGGGGCAGCTGTGGGAAGGGAGGATGACTTGTGTCAGAAGACAGTTGGGATGATGTTGGCCTCTGCTGGGGTGTGGGGTGTGGGTTCCCTTTTACTGGGCACCTCCCAAGTCTGAATTGTTTTATTCCTTTTATTTTGTGTTCATTTGTTATAACAGCCATAAGAAAGCCATATACCTATAGCTCATATTTTCTGAGCCTGTACCTGAGGTCATTGCCTTGGCGTGTGTTTCCTTAGCTTCTGGGGTGTGGTCATGCAAGGAAACCACAAATAGAGAGTGAGTAGAGAGAAGGGCAGCCCACGTTGGTCCTGGATCCTTGAATTCCAGTTCTGCTCTGGCTGTGGGTAACTTTCAGAGAGAAGCTCGCCTGCTCCCAGCCATGTGTGAAACAGAGATGGCACACTCTCATTGTCTCCAACCATCTAAACATTTTTTTGGAAGTTAAATTAATGTAAAATTCAAGGGAAAGCTTTGAGGTTCTTTAAAGATTTCACCAAGATGTTAATAGAAAATGTGGAAGCAATGCACTTTCAGGCAAATTCTTTACGGTTCAATTCAAAAATCGACATTTTTATTTTTTGTATTTTACAGAAATTAGGCTGTGTCATAAAAATAAAAGAATGCAGTCAGTATGGTGCCCTCTCCCTCCCAGAAAGTTGTTTTGAATTTATAGCATGTGGTTGCCAATTCAAGGTGTCAAAGAATGGAGGGAGAATGGAACCGTTTTTTTTTTTTTTTTCCTACCTCAATGCTTTAACAAAATAGTTGAAAAGCATTTTTATAATGACCTCTGACCAGTAGGGCTGTCATTTGCAATGATTAGAATCAGTCCTTCAAGTGAAATGAGGGTTAAGTAACCCGGATCTCGTTTTTTTGGCAGCACCAGGACCCTCCTCTGTAAAAGATGGGGAGAGGGTGATGTGATCAGGATGCAGGGGGTCTGATTCCAATTGTTGGGGCCCACTCACCTGGCCGATTGGAATCATAAAGAGCCCCAGACTTAGAAAATGCCACTGGCCATTTCATTTCTTGAATTTTAGTCTTAGTCACAATTTTCTGTGCAATGTGTTCAAGGGCTTGAGTTCGTCTCTCAAATAAATTGCTTTGGCTTTTCTAGAAATACGGATGTGAGCAGCAATTGTATAAAATAGCTTCAGCCCAAGAACAAGGAGGCTTACAGAAGGGAAACTGGGAAAGGCTCACTTCTAAGAGCCATGGGTCCCCTTTCTGTCCAGTCCTTGTGCTACGAGGAGCGGCCATCTCTAGGGTCACTCACTCCTCATCACCAACACCAGGGAGGAGGAGTCACACAGGGTCATCCTGGAATGTGGTGATCCAGTCACTTGCCAGGAGCTAGTCACCCCACCTTGCTCACTGTCCTTCCTGCCCCGCTGTTCCCAGCTCTCCCACATCTGCCCAGTCTCTCACTCTGACTTGGCCCTTGACTTCTCTGATGGAATTCTGTGACCAGAGTCTTCCTCTTGTTCTACAATAAAAATGTTTCACCCTCTTCCAAATCACACCAGGTCTTGCTTATGTGAAAGCATGAATCTGAAGACACTCATTGGACCTTGGATGTGAGCAGGTGATGAGGCCAGGATCTGAGTAAGTGATGAAGCCACACATGCCATCTGTGCCTTACCTTCTGGTTTATACAAGTATGGTGCTAAAACTAGCTCTTCTGGGGCTGGCAAGATTGTCAAGTTTTCCCTAGCCTCTGTCCTCACCTGTGAAATATGAACAGATCCTGCTCACACTCCAGAGATGTTGTCTGCATGCAGCATGGGACTTGAGATGTTTAAGACACTGATCTCTGCAGTTCCACTGTTGTGAATTCAAAGCCTCCCTCTGCCCTAAGAGCTGGACCACTTTAGGCAAATGTGCAAACTCCTGGACAGTTAGTATTCTCATCTGTGAAAGCCAGGCTGTTGCATCTATCTTGCAGATTGTTTTGAAGATTAAATTAACTGGGATTTTGTAGGTGAAGCCTTTGGCATGATGCCTAAGCAAACTCTGAATGATGGATCTGATGATGGATATTTCATATGTTCCCCAAGCCCCAGATGAGTTATTTTTAACATCATTTTAGAGATGAAGAAACTGATTTGACACATTCCTTTTTACACAAGTTACGAGAAACCTTCCCCTCCCAATTTCTCCACCCCTGCTGGCCCAGAGGGTGAAGTTTCTAAGCCTTAACTCTGATCATGTCAGCTGTCTTTAAGATCCGATCATGGATTCCCATCACTTTTAGGGTAGAGTCCAAGGGGAACATGGGGCCAGGTGACTAGACCATACAATGTGTGGACAGATGTGTCTCCATCTTGGTTTGCTCCTCTGGTCGTGTCCTGCACCCTGACTCCTGATGTACACAGACTTCGTACACTTCTAGCATTTCTCTTCTAGCATCCGGACGACTGCAGCAGGCTCTGTGCCCACAACCCCCTCCTCATCTGCTCAAACATTAGCCTGTTCAAAGACACACATGACCAAATTGAACCCTTGAAAATTTTCATTGCTCCCGGGGTTCTAGAGATGCAGCAAGATTGCCAGGTGCTTAGTGGCATGTCCAGGACCCTTGACTGTGGTGTGTCCACCATCCATGCATCTGCCCTGCCAAGCCCCATTCTGGCACGTGGCAGGACTGTGTCAACATCCTTCGGGGTGACTGTGCTCTGAGATGCTCCCAGGAGGGCAGGGGAGGTCAAGCCCTAGAACCTCCTGGTTTCTTAAGCAGTCCTGGAGCCTGTGGGTCTCCTGTCTTCTGAAGGGTGATTGTTACTCTCTAAAGAGGTGCTGAGCACAAGTCCAGTGGTATCCAGACCTGCAACTTGGGATCACAGAGGGCCCAGTTATGGAGCTAGGAGACATGATCCCACTGGTAGAATCCATGGGTTCTTGTCTCCCTTAGGTCCACTCTCTCTTAGGAGATGACTCCCTGGGAGGATTTCCAGAACCATCTGAAAAAGTGCATCCTGGGAAGGTTGGCCTTGTTCAGGGTAATCACACTATATTCTAGCATTGGAAGGTGATTCTTTAAAATGTAGGCTAAGAATGACACACACGCATAAACCTGTTCAACAAGGAACAGCCAGCATCTCAGTCTGTTTTACATCTGACACCCAAGGAAAGGGGATAGATCTTTACAAATATTTTTACCTGGTCCCCTAGAAGCTATGGTTTTTCTAGTAGCCATGTATGGATGTGAGAGTTGGACCATAAAGAAAGCTGAGCACCGAAGAATTGATGGTGAACTGTGGTGTTGCAGAAGATTCTTGAGAGTCCCTTCGACAGCAAGGAGATCAAACTAGTCAATACTAAAGGAAATCAGTCCTGAATATTCACTGGAAGGAATGATGCTAAAGCTGAAATTCCAATAATTTGGCCACTTAATGTGAAGAACTGACTCCTTAGAAAAGACCCTGATGCTGGGAAAGCTTGAAGACAGGAGAAGAAGGGGATGACAGAGGAAGAAATGCTTGGATGGTATCACCAACTCAATGGACATGAGATTGAGCAATCTCTGGGAGTTTGTGATGGACAGGGAAGGCTGGCATGCTGCAGTCCTTGGGGTCCAAAAGAGTCAGACACAATTGAGTGACTGAACTGAACTGAGAATCATCATATCATGCTGACTTTGTGTCACAGAACCAAGGGCAAACTGAAGTTGTACTTGTGATGTGAGAAGGAGCACTTGGCCCCCATGCAGACAACACACTTGTGGAAAAGAGGGGCGAGTCTCAGGTTTCCAGCTGGCATACTGGGTGGAGTGAGGACAAGACAGTGCACAGCCTCCCCTATTCTTGGGCTTATTGCCCTTGGCCTCTCTCTTCAACCCCTGGGCACTTCTGGCCCCGTTGGTCCTTGGAGACTGGGCAGGGAATCAGACTCCGTCTGGCTGAGGCAGGGTGGGACAGGGGCTGTGATGTACCTTGACTTGCTGAGAGCAGAGGGACCTGACATGCCCATGATTCAGGGAAGCGAGCCTGGCCCCAAAGCCTCCAGTTCCTGGGAGAACTGCTTCTCTGGCAACTTTTCAGCACAAGCCAGCGGGGCTGTAAGATCAGACTGACCTTCTCAGACATACTGTGTTGGAAAATACACTTAACTTTCCCGCCCAGGTGTGCTCTGGAGGGAAAAGCAGAGACAGTACACACATTGTAGGTGAGATTATTAAAGAAACAACGGGGACCTTGCATCATTAATGCAGTTGACAGACATTCGATATGGGAGGCCCAGGGGGAGGCTGGGTGGGCTCCCCAGCTGGATGGTCCATGTGCTGCCTTAGTGCTGGCAACGAGGGAGCAGCGTTCAACCTCCCTGATGTAGTGCAAAATAATAATGAAGAACTGAAGAATAATCTATCAAATTAACATATTTAAAAACCTGTCAGCTTTAATACTATTGGGGACATCGTGTGCTACAATCATAGATTTCTGACGGCACCATAAATTGGCCTAGTTCCTTGGGAAAATAGCTTGATGATAGATAAAAATAAACATAGCAATATCAGCAAGCTTAGATACCAGACATTTAGCTCCCAGGAGCCTATTCCAAGGAAGAAGTTGTAGGACTAATGACAGGGAGGAACCAGCCCCTGATGTGGGTTCTTCCTGTGGGGGCCAGAGGACCTGAGCACAATACACATCCCCCCAGGGACTGCCTTGCTCCCCAGATTACAGTGGTGGGTGTGACAATGCAAAGTTTGACCCAGGAATGTGACTGTGTGTAATGGTTCATCCTTACACGTCAGGATCAAGAGGGATTGCAGAAAGGATGGAAGCAGCAACATTATGTCGGTGAGCAAAAATGAAATGAACAGATGAATGTCATCTTAATTTTGTTTAAATTACTCACTTTAATAAACAAAGGATTATCGATAATAACCAGGATGCAGAAGCAACTCAAAAGTCCATAAATAGAGAAATGGATAAAGAAGTTATGATATGCATATGAAATGGAATATTGTCCAGCCATAAAAAGGAATGAAATAATGTCATTTGCAGAGATGTGGATGGACGTACAGACTGCCAGATAGAATGAAGTTAGAAAGAGAAAAACAAATATTGTGTAATATCATTTGTATGTGGAACCTAGAAAATGGCACAGATAAACCTATTTGCAAAGCATAAATAGACATAGATATAAAAAACAAACTTATGGATACAAGAGGGGGACAAATTGGGAAATTGGGATTGATGTATATACACCATTGATACTATGTGTAAAATAAATAGAGATTTCCAGGCAGCTCAGTGGTAAAGAACCACCTGCCAATGCAGGAGACGCAGGAAACACAGGTCCTGTTTGTTTGAGCCCTGGCTCAGGAAGATCCTGACCAGAGAAGGAAATGGCAACCCACTCCAGTATTCCTGCCTGGGAAATCTCGTGGACAGAGCAGCTTGGTGGGCTACCGTGTGTGGGATCGTGGAGAATCCAACACGGCTGCGTAACAGCATGCGTGCATAAAATAGATGACAGATGAGAACCTGCTGTAGAGCGCAGGGAACCCTGCTCGGTGCTCCGTGGTGACCTAAACGGAAAGGAAATCCAGAAAAAGGGGGAGATGTGTATGTGAACAGCTGTCTCACTGTATTGTACAGAAGGAACCAAGAAAACTTTGTAAAGCAACTGTATTCCAATAAAAATTAATTAAAAAGTAAGTAAAGGGGAGAAATGATGACCCCATGAGCAAATAGAACAGATGACAGATCTGGTCCTGGTGCCCCGAATAAGCACTTGACAGCAGAGTTCTCTCTGCCCACATTAGTTCCGGAAGGACTTGCTTATGGCCACTTAAAATGTTTGCATGATCCCACCCACCTTGTGCTGGGCTCCCAAGTACCCAGAGACCCACCTAAAGTCTGGGTTAACTCATGCCTGGTTTGGTCTTTTTTTTTTCTTTTCGTTTCCAGCCCTGTTGCTGCACTGGCACCGTCTCACTTACAAAGCAGAAGCACTTTCTCCCTTGTCAGTTTTTCACTGTTGGGATCCTTTGAGCGTGAATGGTGTCACAGGAAGCCAAATTGCCTTCTTCCCTTTTCATAAAATGTCTTCTGATTCCTCATCACTCCACTTTGAAGGGCGCACAATGAAGGCGTTCAAGCTGTCTCCACGTGGATCCCCGTGTAAACACATTGTAAATGCCTTGATTTGCTCCAAAGAACCGACAGCTATCTCACAGGGAAAGTAGCTTGGAGATATTCATGCAAGTTGAATCCCCCCGAAGTCAGATTTCAAGGACCTGATCCTTTCAAAAGCAAGACAAGCAACTGAACCTTTGTGAAAAAGCATCGGTCTAATAGCTGCTGTACTTATTATGGGCATTTAACGATTGCATTAAAGAATTATGCATCGATTAGTTTTCACGTGAATTCTGCCTTCCTGTTTCTTTTGACTCAGAAAAAAGAAGAGTGGGGTGGGGAGAAGACGCCACTTAATCTTTGCTTCTCCTTCAGCTCCGCACGGCACGCATCAGCCTCATACAACGCCTTCCGCAGCCACAATAAAAGCTGGAACTGCAAAGAGCCCAGAGTAAGGCGACTAATAAAGACTGATCCGCCAGGTAACCCAAGTTCTGAGCTAAGTCTTCAGTGACAGGAGGACAGTTCCTTAATTTGCCATCCCCCAGAACAAGCTTGGAATCAAGTTCTGATTTTTTTTTTTTCTTTTTTCAGGCAGATTCAAAAGAATCAGGGAGAGAATGCTGCCTTTGAAATTCTTGTCATCCAAGGCGGCCTTAATCACACCTTTGAGGGCCCTGCGTGGCTGTGTTAATAACCGGGCCCATGTGGGCACCCACGCTGTTCATTGTGCAGCTGGCTCTATTATTGGGTATGAATGTCCGAGCGTAACAAAGTGGCTGTTGGCGCTTTTGAAATGGGGACAGCGAAGCCGCAGAGGTGCCCAGACGAGAGGAGTATCTTGGAGAGAGGCAGGTGTGTGTGGGGCTCAATGCTCTGGCAACTCAGAGGCTGTCTTGGGGTGAGTAACCCCGCTCCTCAGCTCAGCCATCCATCCGTGGAGTGCTATGTAATGCCAGTTAGGTGGTGAGCGTGGCCTGACTTTTAACACCCTTGGTGGGGACAGTTTGGAGGAGGAGAGAAGTGAAATAAGTAGCCACGGTCCTTCTAAGTATGACTATGGCCCTGGAGACCCTGCAGGCGGCGAGTGTCCGGGGGTGCCATGCAGCTAGCCACTCTGGCTCCTCGACAGGCACATGGCCTGGTGTCACTGTAGCTGTAGACTCAGAGACGCCCTGTGTGAGAGTCACCAGGTTTAAAGCATCCAGACCCAGGTGAAGTTAGAGAGAGGAAGTGAGGGAGGGAGGGAGGAAGACCCAAGAACTGACATCAAGCAGCCAGAAGAGGAGAAGCCACGTGGGTGGTGATGGTGGGTGGCCAGCCTCGCGTGTCCTGTGTCGAGATCCTCAAGCACACACAGGTCCCCAACGGCCAGGCTGCCAGCGCCACATTCTTCAGGACGTAGCCCAGAAAATCATGACCAGGAGGAGGAGAGAGCCTTTCTCATTCATAAGATGATGAGATTCTGTATGTTTTTAATCAGAAATATGTTATCAAAGGGCTTCCCAGGTGGCACTAGTAGTAAAGAACCCACCTACCAGTTTAGGAGACGTAAAAGACGTGGGTTTGATCCCTGGGTCACAGAGAGTCAGACACAACTGAGGCGATTTAGCATTCATGCACACACCTTATCAAAGTCCCCTGATTATAATTATGTGTCTTTGGAAACAAAATCCTTAGAGTAGGCTCTGGGTCCTGACATCGAGAGGCACTGGACCTCATCGCAGGGGTCCGAGGGCTCCAGCCAGGGCTCTACATTGAGCTGGCTGGCAAGTAGAATGATTCACCAGTGTTGGGAAGCCTTGAGGACAAACAGACCACACCGAAGGGCAGCAGCTGAGCTCAGAGCCTGGGTCCTTAAGGAACGAAGTGGTACTCACGGGACAGGCCAGCCAGAGCATCATGAGAAAGCTGACCTGCATCACTCAAGAGGTAAAGCACTGGGGCAGACCTCTGATGCCTCTGTGTGGGCAGCCAACCTTGGGTCATATCAGGGGCAGGGAGCTGAGACACAGCCACAGATGCTTGGAAAGAAAGAGCATGTCGGCCGGCATATCTAGAAGATACATGGAGTGGGTGGGATTCAGTCAAGGTGTGAGTGGTCCTCTGGTGACTTCTCTGGGCTCCTGCTCTGTGTGGTCCCTGTGGATGCCAGGTGGATACCATGGCACTGGCCACTCTCCTATTCACACCCGGAAGGGCTTGTATCAAGGTCCTGAGATCCTCCTTGCTCGGGACCGCTTGAATCACAGGTGAGGTTCCCAGATGGCTCAGTCTGTTGGAACGAGGAGATTGTCCTGTGTACATTGGTGGTCAGGTCCCTCCAGCCTCTGTCCCCAGGGTGTGTGCCCTAGCCCTGCACACGCTGTGACCACACATGACCTGAGTCTGATGGGTTCAGGCTGACTGATTGTGTCCGTTCTTGAAACTTGAGAGAGAGGCCTGCCCCACTCAAATGGCAAGGCTGTGGGATTCTAGGCCTCTTTCAGGGCTGTGGGGGGCGGGAAGGATAAGAGACCAGGGGCTCCTGGGGGTCTGATGCAGTCTTTCTTGGACCCTTGTCCTGGCAGTGAGTTTGGAAACCCGGCTGCCTCCCTCCAGCACTGGGTCAACAACATGGTTAGAGTCAGTGACAATCAAGGTTGGTTCTAAATTGGTTTAGAAACATCAAAATCTAAGACTGTGGTACTTATATAGATTTTTTTTAAAGAGTCATTAATTACTGAACATTTCTAACGTATACAAAAGTAAAGAGAATGGTAAAAGGATCTTCCAATATCTATTGCCCAGATTTGACAGTGATGGCAAATGTTTTTATTTCCTGTCTCTGGGGGGCAAGTCAGCTTTGAGGAATAGAAACAGATTTCTAGAGTTGGGAGGCGTAGTGGTTGGAGGGTGGTGGGTTAGCTTCCTGCTCTACAGGGCTTGGCTCTTGTCTGGCCATTCTTGGACCTTCCCAATCAGAAGGCATCCTTGGAAGGCGAACCATTTGATCTTTCTGTTATTTTGAGTAATTTCCAACCTTCAATTTTATCGCTGCGAGAGTTTGGCAAAGACAGCTGAGAGTCTTATTCTGGGACAGAAGTCTCCAGGCTCTGGGATCTAGTGCTTGATGATCTGAGGTGGAGCTGATGCAATAATAACAGAAAAAAGTAAACAATAGATGTAATGTGCTTGAATCATCCTGAAACCATCCCCCCAGTGCCCCAGAATACTGCAGACTGCTGTCCTAGGAAACCAGGCAGAGAAATACAGGTTTGACTTTTACTAGAATTCTCTTTATTTTGGAGGATGTGAGTGGTGACGGCTTGTACTAACTTACACTGGTCGCGTCTTTATCTGCTCCAAGAATGGCCATGCCCATCATCTCATCAGACGTTTGCAGAGGCCCAGACGGGGAGCTGTCACATGTCCACTTTATTGAAGAGGAGGTGAGACACCCCTCCGACTGCAGGGTGAATCAGTGCAGGCCTGGGTTAGATGACTACACACTTTGCAGGGTCTGATCTCATGACAGGTTGCTTAGGGTCACGTGGCAGGTGCTCATTCCTGAAGGAGTCTGGTTAAGAGTGACTTTCAAGTTTGTTCTCTCTTTACTTGCCCAAACCAGCAATTTTTATAACCCTTTATATGACGCTTGCTTGTCTTCTTTCAAAAAGATTTGGTGGTCAGAATTGTGTTCATTCCAAAATGCTTTCAGATGCAGCTGTTTATTAAAGTGCCAGGAGCAGTGATTAATTTCAGATGCTCTGCAGTACGTCTGTTTGTCGCCGGATAACATCCCCGGTTCGAGCTGCAGTCTGCAGCATCGCACTCTGCCAGGGCACACCCGCTCCTACCCATGTTTGCTCACAAGATGCATTTATTTAGTCCACGGAAGATCTCTCTGCAAGCCCAGTGTCCAAATAACTTTCAGGCCATTTGGCATCTTTACAGACAAATGGCACTTCTTAAAAAAAAGGCACTGCAATCTGTGGGCTCACAGTCTGCATTAGAATCTCTCAAGAGGACATCTGCTAGCTGATATTCCAAAAGTGGTGATTGATTCTTGATGCCTAAGTCACATCTGTATGGGGACGGCGGGTGGATGGGCTGTGAACTCTGGCAGAAAGCATCTGTCAGCAGCCAAATGCAGATCCGAGCTTATACAGTGCAGCATGCACAATGGTGTCTGACGATGGATCTTGCTGTGGTTTGGAGAAGAAGCACTCATTTCACATTTCCGTAGGAGGAACCAGCTCCTTGACCTCATCTCTCTAACCCCAAGGTGTTGGAAACAATGCTTAACAGAGTTATTTACATGCTCAGCCCAAAGGTTGGAAAAGTTGAACCAAAGAAACGGAGCTCTGAGTGGAGCCTAAATGCATCTGCAAACAGCAGAGGACAAGCTCCTTGGAGAAGGTCAACAAGATCAAGAGGGTCTGCAGCTGAGGGAGAGAAAGCTTTGCACCCGAAACACAGGTTGGCAGGACTAACTCGTGGTCAGTCCATTCTCCAAATGAACACTCTGCTGCAGGACTAAATCCCTGAAATCTAACATAGTTCACTTCACTGAATTCAGTTTGCAAATTCGTCAATGGGATGCATTACCTAGGTGCTAAATGCGTCTGCATGAACTGCTAGTAAAATGTGTAGCGATTCCAGTTGCTACTGGTTTCAACAGCCTTTGCGGATATTTCCAAACAGTCTGGGAGGATAAAAATACATCCTGGGTATTTTGAGTTTTAGGCAGGAAGCACCCTTCCCTGGAGCCTTTGTCCTCACAGGGCTTCCCCCTTCTGAGTATCTCTCTGTGATCCACCCTGCTTCCTATTCCTCATATGTCACTGGGTTTAGGGCGATCCTAAGTCCCGGGCAACTGCATTTTAAGACGCTTGACCTGATTGCGTGTGCAAAACTCCTATTTCCAGAGAGAGTTACATTTGCAGGTTTTGGGTATTAGGACTTAGGTGTAATTTGGGGATTCACCATAGGCTCTAAGGGTTTCCCTGGTGGCTCAGTGCTAAAGAATCTGCCTGGCAATGCAGGAGACTTGGGCCCATGGATTTGATTGCTGAGTGAGGCAGATCCCCTGGAGGAGGGCATGGCAACCCACTCCAGTATTCTTGCCTGGAGAAACCTATGGACAGAGGTGTCTGCTTGTTAGAGTCCACGGGGTCACAAAGATTCGGACACAACTTAGTGGCTAAACCACCACCACCACCACACTAGACTCCTAAGCTGAGTGGGGCTGGAGGTTGCGGGGTGATGTGGTACCCTCAAGGGGTCAGCATTCTCTCGTCCTAGGGGCTGCAGAGGAAAGTCTGGGGAGTGAGTGGTTCAGCTTCCTGGGCATGTGCAGTGGCTGTGAGGTCTGCACATAGGAGCTGACCTTCCCCTGCCGACCCTTCTTCTCTCACAGGGCTTCAGCATCTGGGGAGCTCCAGGTTGAATGTTTTGTAAGACATGTTTTCTTGTTACCTTATCTACTGGACGTGTATGTATGCATGCTCAGTCACTCAGTTGTGTCCGACTCTTTTCGACCCCATGGACTGTAGCCCACCAGGCTTCTCTGTCCGTGGAATTCTCTAAGGCAAGAATACTGGAGTGGGTTGCCATTTCCTTCTCCAGGGGATCTTCCCCACCCAGGGATTGAACCTGTGTCTCCTGCATTGCAGGTGGATTCTTTACCACTGAGCCACTGAAGAAGCCCCGTCTACTGTACACAGATGACCAATTTTCAAGGAATTAAAATAAAATGCACTTAACACTAAAGCTATTTTAAACTTAATTTCAATTAAGTTCCTTATGAATATCAATTATCACCGTATGGTAGAATCGCCGGTTAATAAGGATTTCCAGCTGGTAGAATGCCAGATTGAACGGCTTTATCATACACAGTGTGGGGCCACCTGGAAAGGCCCGTTACGCCATGTGTTGTTTTCTGCCAGAACTTTATTATTTTTTTTCCATTTATTTTTATTAGTTGGAGGCTAATTACTTTACAATTTGTAGTGGTTTTTGCCATACATTGACATGAATCAGCCATGGATTTACATGTGTTCCCCATCCCAATCCCCCCTCCTGCCTCCCTCTCCATCCCATCCCTCTGGGTCTTCCCAGTGCACCAGCCCTGAGCACTTGTCTCATGCATCTAACCTGGGCTGGTGATCTGTTTCACCCTTGATAGTATACTTGTTTCAATGCTGTTCTCTCTGAACATCCCACCTTCGCCTTCTCCCACAGAGTCCCAAAGTCTGTTCTGTACATCTGTGTCTCTTTTTCTGTTTTCTGCAAGAACTTTAGACAAGACCAGCTGAGGGCTGGCCACAGAGTTTGCTAGTGCAAACCCCCACCTTCCCTACGACTCAGCTTCCTCACCTGTGAGTAGGTGTAATGATGACAGCTCCACCGAACAAAGCTTGCTGTGAGAGTGCATACAGAGTGAAGCAAGTCAGAAAAAGAAAAACAAATATCATTATTATCAAATATCATATATTAACACACATATATGGAATCTAGAAAAATGGTATAGATGAACCTATTTGCAAGGCAGAAACAGAAGCACAGACATAGAGAACGGACTTGTGGACACTGTACGGGAAGGGGAGGGTGGGACGAACTGGAGAATACTATTGACATATACATAGCAACGTGTGAAATAGATCGCTTGGTGCTCTGTAATGACCTAGAGGGGTGGGATGGGGGTGAGGTGGGAGGGAGGCTCAAGAGAGAGGGAATATATGTATAAATACAGCTGATTCATGATGTTGTATAGCAGAAACTAACACAATATTGTAAAGCAATTATACTCCAATGGAAAAAAGATCCTGTAGTAACATTTACTAATGTTTACATAGCATACACAGTGAGCCATTCTGATGGCTTATTATTTCCCCCCACACTATATAATAATATATATTATAATAGTATAAGAATGATTTTATTATTGTTCCCATTTTATAGATACCACTCCACTTTACAGATGAGAAGACTGAGGCTTCAGGAAGGGCCTTGTGGGGATGACTTGCTTTAAGACCCAGCAGGTGGAAGTCAGGCACTGCCCGATGCTCTGGTGGGCTTGGGGCGGGAAGTTCCGTGTCCTTGGCTCTCTGTGAGGTTTCTCCAGTGGGAAGCAAGTTGGCTCTTGGGGGCCCCACCCTCCAGGACTTCTGAGACTCAAACCTGCCATGTGTTAAGTCAACGCTGAGTGAGTGAGGCCAGTGTGGACCAGTGTCTGTAGCACTTGAGCCTCCAACTGCTAGTCTCCTGCTCTTGGGTCCTGGACCCTCCTGTGTGACTGACTTCTCAGCTCCACACCCCTGGGATGCCCTGCAGGCCAATCCCCAGCAAGGACCAAGGGTGGGAGAGCACCCTGGCTGGTCTGGAGTTTCTAATGGCTTAGGTACAGAATTGTAGACTAATGAACTCACCTGGAGTTCTAATGGCCAAGGTCCTGAGTTGTGAATAGAGTCCTTTTATTTCAATACATCCTGCTTCTGGTTTCCAAGGCTTGCATCTTTCTCTCTTTTTTTTTTTTTTTTTGCCTCATCTCTTGGCATGAGGGATCTTAATTCCCTGACAAGCCAGGGATCAAACCCTCGACTCCTTGAAGTGGAAGCACAGTGTCTTAACCACTGGACCACTAGGGAAGTCCCAAGGCTTGTATTTTGTTTTTTTTTTTTTTTTTTTTTTGCTTTTTAAAGTCAAACATCTTATGATTTTGTAGAGCAATTCTATCCTTTGTGTTTCTCATTTATTATTTCTTTTCAGGATTTCTTCCAGGGCAGAGCCTCTCCCCGGCCCCCACACTGCCAGGAGCTGAGACTAGAAGGAAGTTGTTGTTCTGAGTGGGCACAGGCTGAGAAAAGCATCCGTGGTGGTGGGGAAGGGTCTGAGGTGCCTGAACAGCTGCATTTGCTGGGGGTTTGGGAGTTCGAGCAGCATCCAAGACAGAGGGATAGATGGAGGGAGGGGTAGGGAGCTCTGGAGCATGGACGCCCCCCCTCGAAAAGGGCATGATTGTTTTGATGGACTCCAACTTGTGTTTTTCTAGTTTATTATTTCCTTTCTTTTCCATTCACTAATTCTGCGACATCTTTTGGGTTTTCACCTGAATTCACCAGTGAGCCCATCTCAGCTGGGTCCTTCCGGTTTTTTTAAAGGTCATTACTTATTTCTTTAGATATTGGCGTTCCCAGGGGGCACAACAGTAAAGAATCCACCTGCCAATGCAGGAGATACAGGAGATGCTGGATCAATTCCTGGGGAAGGAAGATCTCGACCGGAGAAGGAATTGGCAACCCACTCCAGTATTCTTGTGTGGGAAAGCCTATGGACACAGGAAACCTGGCAGGCTGCAGTCCGTGGGGTCTGCATAGAGTCAGACACGACTGAGCAACTGAGCATGTGTATGTATATATATATATATATGCCTTTTAATATAATCTATTTCTTCTTATGTGAGTTTTGAACGGTTGCACCTTTCAAGGTATTGGTTCATTTCATCTATGTTCTCCAATTTGTGGGCACAGAGTTGTTGATAATATTCCTTGATTAGCCTTACAATGTCCATGGTATCTGCAGGAATATTCTCTCTTTTATGATATTAGTAATCTGTGTCCTCTCTTTTTTTCTTAGTCTGGCTAGAAGCTTATTGATTTTTTTGATCTTTTCAAAGTATCAGCTTTTGTTTTCATTGATTTTCCTCTATTGATTTCTTGTTTCCAACTTCATTGGTTTCTGCACTAATTATTCTTATTTCTTCTGCTGCTGCTTACTTTGGATTTAATTTTTTCTTTGCTTCTAGTTTCCTAAAGTGGAAACTTTGATTCTTGAATTTAGGTCTTTCTTCTTTTCTATTACATGCAATCAATGCCATAAGTACTGCTTTCACTGCCTTCCACAAATTTTGGTGAGTTGTGTTTACATTTTCCTTCAGTTAAGAATATTTAAAAATCTCTCTTAAGTTTTCTTCTTTGGCTCATGTGCTGTTTAAAAGTGCATTGTTTAATTTCCACACCCTCTGAGATTTCCCGGTTATCTTTCTGTTAATGGATTTTGAGTTTAGTGTGCTGTGGTCTGGAAGCAGACGTAGTGTCATTTCTATTCTTTTAGATTTGTTAAGGACTGTGTCATAGCCCAGAGTGTGGTCTATCTTGGTGAATGTTTATGCGAGCTGGAGAAAAATGTGCATCCTTTTATTGTTGCATGAAGTTGTCTCTGTATGGCAATTACATCCAGTTGAGTTTGGCTGTGTCCTTTCTGATTTTCTGCCTGTTGTATCTGTCCATTTCCAAGAGAGGGGTGTTGAAGTTGTCAATTATGATAGTGGGCTTGTCTGTTTCTCCTTACAGTTCTATCAGTTAGTTTGATGCTCTGTTGTTAGGCCCATACTTGTTAAAAACTGTTATATTTCTCAGGAAACTGATTCCTTCATCATCGTGTAAAGCCGTTCTTTATCCCTGATGATTCTCCTTGCTCTGGAGTCTGCTTTGTCTGCAATTATGTAGTGACTCCTGCTTTTCTGTGTTAGAGTTGGTAGATTTTTCTCCATCCATTTGCTTTTAATATGTATGTGTCTTTACATATAACGTGGGTTTCTTGCAAACAGCATGTAGTTGGATCTTATTTATTGATGTACTCTGACAATCTCTGTCTTTAATTGGTACATTTAGGTCATTAACATTCAAAGTGATTATTGACATAACTGGATTAATATTTAGCTACCATATTCATCAGGGCTTTCCTGGTGGTTCAGATGGTGAAGAATTTACCTGCAATGCAGGAGACCTGGGTTCAATCTCAGGTGGTGCTAGTGGTAAAGAACCCACCCGCCAATGCAGGAGACACAAGATGTGAGTTCAGTCCCTGGGTCAGGAAGATTCCCTGGAGACGGGAATGGTTACCTACTTCAGTATTCGTGCCTGGAGAATCCCATGGACAGAGGAGAGTGGCAAGCTACAGCGCGTAGTGTCACAAAGAGTCGGACATGATGAAGCAAATTAGCACACGCACATGCACCATATTCATTGCTGTTTCCTATTTGTTGCACTGGTTGTTAGTCTATTTTTGCTTCTATTCTTTTTATGCCTTTCATGGTGTTAATTGAGCATTTAGTATCATTCCATTTTCTCTCATTTCTTAGCATGACAGTTACATACCTTTAAAAAAAAAAAAAGACTTTTTTGTAGTTGCCCTAGAGTTTTCAATATACACTTACCACTAACCAAAGTACACTTTCAAAGAATACTGCACCTCTTCATGAATGGTGTGAGTGCCTTATAATAACAAAATACTTCTAATTCCTTTCTCTTATCCCTAATATTATGCTGCTATTCATAAAATATATATACACACATAAGTATATATATATATATATATGTATACACATAGGCTTCCCAGGTGGTGCTAGTGGTAAAGAACCTGCCTGCCAATGTAGGAGAGATAAAAGACGTGAGTTCAGTCCCTGAGTCAGCAAGGTCCCCTGGAGGAGGAAATGGCACCACACTCCAGTATTCTTGTCCGAAAGATCCCAAGAACAGAGGAGCCTGGCGGGTTACAATCCATAGGGTTGCAGAGAGTCAGACACAACTGAAGTGACTTAGCAGTTACAAATATATATATATATAAGCAAACATAAATCAAATGCATTTTGCCGTTATTATTTTGGGCAACTGTTAACTCTTAGATCAGAGAAGAATTGGAAAAATAAGTTTTTCTTTTACCTTCACTTATCCTCTCTTCAATGTTCTTCTTTCTTTATGTAGATTTGAGTTTCTGACCTATATTATTTTCCTTATCTCTGAAGAATGGCTTTAATATTTCTTACAAGGCAGGTCTACCAGTCCAAATGCCCTCAATTTTTGTTTGACTGAGAAAGTCATTCTTTCTCCTTCACTTTTGAAGAATAATTTCACAGGTTGAATTCTAGTCTGGTGGGGATTTTTTCTCCCTACACTTTAAATATTTCATTCCACTCTCTTCTTGATTGAATTGTTTCTCTGGAGAAGTCAGATGTAATTCTTATCTTTAATCCTCCATGGGTGAGGTGTTCTTCCCTCTGGCTCCTTCAGGGTTTTTTCTTCATTTTTGATTTTCTGTAGTTTGATGGTGAGGTTCCATATGTAGTTTTTCCCAGTGTTTATAATGCTTGGTGTTCTCTGAGCTTCCTGGGTCTGAGAGTTGCTGTCTGATACTAACTTGATGGGGGCTTTCGAGGTGGCTCAGTGGTAAAGAATCTGCCTGCAATACAGGAGACACAGAAGATGTGGGTTCTATCCCAGGGTCGGGAATATCCCCTGGATGAGGGCATGGCTATCCACTGTAGTATTCTTGCCTGGAGAATCTCATGGAAAGAGGAGCCTCGTGGGCTACAATCCGTAGGGTTGCAAAGAGTCAGCCATGACTGAGCAACTAACACTTTCTTTTCTTCACGTGGTGGTGAGGAGTGGGAGAGGGGTAGGATCCTCTAGCCTGTGATTAGGTCTTTGTCTTTCATGAGTTTCTGTCTCTAGACTGTGAACTCCTCCAGGGTTCTCATTTTTTTCTTTCCTTTGTTAGAGACAAAGGGGTGGGGTGACAGGAAGAGACTGGAGTTGGGTATTTCCTTTCCCCAGTCATGTGTGTGTTTATGTGCTCAGTCGTGTCCAACTCTTTGTGATCCCATGGACTGTATCCCTCCAGGCTTCTCTGTTCATGGGATTCTCCAGGCAAGAATACTGGAGTGGGTTGCCATGGTCTCCTCTAGGGGATCTTCCTGACCCAGGGATAGAACCCAAGTCTCTAATGTCTCCTGCATTGGCAGGCAGGCTCTTTACCACTAGCACCACCTGGGAACTCCACAGGTTAGGTTCTGGTTAACTAGTTTCCCTTGAGGTCAAATACTGTTAAGAAGAACAAAGTTCTCTGGAGCAGTCAAAAATGGTTCCTTTTCCCCTCGCCTTGCTGGAAGCCTGAGGGGATTTTTCTCTGATATTTGTTACAAGAGGATAGTCTTGGAGGTGCATCTCACAATATGGTGGGGGACCTATAACTGGGTCCCTTGGGGTTTCTACTCCCAGTGGCATTCACACTGGGCCAACCACCCCACGATTCATGAATTTCACTTCAGGATCTCCTGCCCCTGCACTGGCTGCTGCCCTGGAGATGCTGGGACTTCCTGCATTTGCGCGTCTCTTCAACTTTGGTGGCAGCATTTGTCTGTGTCTCCCTTTTTAAGAGCCAAGAAGAATTGCCGATTTTTCAGTGTGTTCAGCTTTTCACTTGTTAGTATGAAGTGGTGACTCTCAAGCTCCTTCCATGTAGAACTGGAATCTGGCCAGTTCTTTGTTGGTAAATATTTTTCCCTGATAAATGCCTGTAAATCCGTACCTTTGACTCTGAGCATCACTAGAACAGATCCTAGTGGCCCAGCTGGCGGACCGTGTTCCCTCTGTCCATTACTGTTCATTGAGAGTGACCATTCCCACTCTCTGACCCTTCCTCACAACCTTCAGGCTTCCTCTGCTCTTTGTATCACATGGAACATCCTTAGTCATCCGTGGGCTTCACCTTGTGAGTGCACTAAGGTTCCCAACTTCCAGGGGAGCAAACTGAGCTTGAGAGAGGTCACGGGCCCCTCAAGGTTACCCTGACAGCAAGTGGTCATCTGGAGTCCAAGCCAGGCGCTATACAAGCCCAGCTGTCTGCTTACCTGGAGGGGCCACTGTGCCCCCTGTGTGATGTGTGGAGGGGTGCTCACAGCTGCCAACAGCCAGCAAAACAGGCCTGAGAACAGGGCTTCTGATCCCGCTTCTGGGAAGCTAGGGTGAAATAATCAGGGCTATTTTTAATGTGGCATTTTATCATCTAATCTACGGAGGGGAATGTACGCAAGTTTCCAGAGTAACAATTTAGATGTCTTGTTTGGAATTAATATCTTGCAGCTCTTAAAGCCTTGGAAAAAAAATTGAATATTAGTCAGGTATTTAGTTGCTAAGAGACGATGCAGAAGCAGCAGGCCTGTTCAGAGGAGACCATGGAAATGCGACTCACCATGGGGTTTGAATCACTGGGTTTGTAGAAACACGGTTCTATCCTTCCAACCACCAGGGCATTTTTTAAACAAAGAAGTTTCCTCTGACTCCTTTTCATGGTCCCCTCATTTCTACACTCAGTCCCGAAAGAATGATGGCCAAGCCCAGACCTGCTCATGTCGGAGGAAGGAAGGGCTGGGGGATGGGATGGTATTTGCTCAGTGGGCACCGTGGTCCATTCCATCCTCCCCTTGCTTCCCAGACTAGACCTGCAGACCATGGTGTAGACATTTGACCTGAGTTGGAACAATCAGATTATGTACCCTGTGAATTTGGACCTGGGTCTGAGAGACTGTCATATGGATGTCTCTCCAACACAAACAGACAGGATTGGGTGTCAGGGGTGACTGTGGGTATGGCCACTGGCTGGGAATCAGGTGGAGGGTGGGAGCGAACCTTTGTGTGCAGAAGCCCAGAGTGGCAGGTAAAGGGGCTGCTTCTGCTCAGCCTGCACCCTGCACCCCTGGGTCCCGTGAGACATGGGGATCCTTGTCCTGAGTTCTACCCCTCCTGGCTTAGGCAAGCTCAAGAGGTTTTCTATTTCTTGCAACCAAAAAATCCTAATTAATCTCCACTTGCTATTGGAGCATGCTCAGAAACACACTCATCATCAGTGTTCTCCCTGGAGACACGGACGTGTGAGTCTCTGGTTTTCAAGCATCCTGAGTCTTAAATCCTGGACTCGATGCCGCAGCCCCTCAGGGTTCTCTGAAATCCTGGTTAATCTTCTATTTCTCCTTCCCCGGCACACCTGCCTTGGCCTCATCTCCGGAGCCCCAGGTGACACGAATCACTGTTCTCTCTGCAGAAGGGATGCCGGCCGTCATCAGAAATGCAGGTTGGTGATAACTCAGAGTGTCCTGTGTGAAGGGGAGTCAACTGTGGGAGGGTAGTTAGGCTTGGAACTTGTTGAGATATGCATCCTGGCTCCATTATTCACAAGGCTTATGGCACTGGGCCCATTATCTCACTTTTCTAAGCCTCACATTGTGCATCTGTATATGGAGGAAAACAATACTCTCTGGTCTCGAGGATGAAAGGAGGTAGTCTACTGGTCTACTACTGTCAGCTGAACTGAGTCATTCTCACCCCAGCCAAATGTTGGGGTCCTGGCCTCCAGGACCAGAGAAGGTGCCTATATTTGGAGAGGGGGTCCTTGTAGGGTAACTGAATTAAAGTGAAGCCAGGAGGGTAGATTCTAAAACAATGTGTCCTTATTAAAAGAGAGAGAGTTTAGGCAGAGGTAGGTACACAGGGGGCCTTCCCAGGTAGTGGTAAAGAATCCGCCTGCCAGTGCAAGAGACACAAGAGATGTAGGTTGGATCCCTGGGTCGGGAAGATCCCCTGGAGGAGGAAATAGCAGCTCACTCCAGTATTCTTGCCTGGAAAATCCCATGGACAGAGGAACCTGGCGGATCTCCAGTCCGTGGGGTCGCAAAGAGTCAAATACGACTGAGCGACTGAGCACACAGGGAGAACACCCTGCGAACATGCAGGGGAGGCCCGGAGATGCAGGTACAAGTCGAGGAGCAGCAAAGATGCCAGTAAAGCAGCGGGAAGTGGGGAGAGGCCTTGTGCACATGTTCCCTCACGGCCCTCAGAAGCAGCAGTCCGGTATGCACCTCAGGTCACTGCACATTCCGGCTGCTGTGTCTTCCAGCGTTACCCTCTTCCCTCTGATCCTGAAGGGCACCCCCCTACCTGAAACCCCATGGGGAGTCTCTCCTTCCTTCCTGGGGAAACTCTGAAGAATCCAGCAAATCTCAGGATGCTACAGTGGAGAAGCCAAGCCCTGAGCCACATGGAGCCATGACTTAGCGTGTTTCTGGAGGGTCCCTGGGTACCCCGCTGTCCGCACTGCACCCACTGAAGACTGAATCCCTTCCATGTGACCCACAGAGGAGAGTCTGGGTCAGAGGCTGAAAGGATGAGGAGAGAGACCCCAGGAGGCGGACATAGGTCACCTCTGGAGGCTGTGGGACTAGAGGTGATGGGAGGGTGAGAGAAGCCATCTCCCTGAGCGCCTGGTGACTGAAGAGAAACACAGACCCACAGCCAAGCCCTCACTCAACCCGTCCTCTGGACCCTGTGCCAGGCTGATTATTGAATCTTGGGATGTATTTTTGTTTTAGCTGGTGATGGCTATCTGTCTAGTCTTCCTTCCCAAAGTTCAGGGCATCTTCCTTCCCAAAGTAACAGGAAGAGCCTACCTGCCTCCAGCTCAGAGAGGATTTTGAGGATCCAGGGCAAGAAGGCTAGGGAGGAGGGGAAGCCAGTGGGAGTAAGGAGGGGTGGGGAGGCCTGGGTACTGCTTTCTGATGCCCTGGGCCTTGCAGCCCTCCAACCAGAGGTCAGAGCAGCGGGTGCAGCCTCTTGGGTTGCCTGCATCTTGACTCGAGTCTCCTGGCTGACAAGCAAGAGACAGGAAGTTCAGCTTCTCCATGGTCCTTCCAGTCATCTCTGTCCCCAGGGCCAGGGGGGTCAGCTGAGTGTCTCTGCAGGCTGGAGGTGAGTGCTATCACCGCAGCCACTGCAGGTTCCCTGAGGTCTTTGAAGCCAGAGTCCTGCTCAAGCTCAGCTCTGCACGCACTGGAGAGAGAAGGACGGCCACTCTGACAAGGGCACTGGACCGAGGGGGCACCACTTCGGCCCTTGTGGCCTCCTCTGGCTTTCAAAGCTTGTCACTTGGGACGCCCAGGGTGACGTGCCCTGGAGGCCCTTCCCAGCAGCATCCAGAGGAAATGGTGCCCCCCCCCCCCCAGCCCTGAATCTCCCTGCCTCCCTCCTCCCATCCCTTCAACTCGCAGCTGCCAGTTTCCCATTTTCCCTCTCACGGCAGCACATCAAACTGTGAGCAGGTTAGTGATGCTTTATGAAAATGTTTCATGTTCCCGAGATTCAAAACCACCATCATGCAAGTCGTTCCCATGGAGATGGTGTAAACAAAGTGGCTTTCCCAGTGGTCACTCCCATCAGTGACATTTGGTGGGTGGTGAGGATCCAGGACGAAGCAGTGAAGCAGCAAGACTCACAGATTAAACACTCATCCATCCTTTCCCAACCCATTGGTCATCCTAAGCATCTTAGTAACAGGAGTTTCTGTTCCAGAAATCTTGCTGGAGAGAAGACTCGAGGACATTCTAAAACCCAAAAGATTCTCCAACCTCTGATAAAACAAAAACTAGTGCAACCGCTTCAATATATTCATTCTCTTTGCTGTTAAGACAAAGCAACCTTAAATCATTGCATTAAGAAAAGACTTTTTAGCAAGGAAAACGATAGATTCCCTGAATGATGTGTTTCTCCCTACCTCAGGATGTGGGGGACAGAATGTTTTCAGAGGTGGAATCTCAGCTAACCAGTGAGAGGACCAGAGGATTCTCTCTGGTCAGGGTGGTCCACTGAATAATGGTCCCCAAAGGTGTCCATGTCCAATCTCATGGAACCTATGGTTGTGTCACCTGACTTGGTGAAGGGTCTTTGTAGATGTGCTCACGTTAAGGACCTGGATATGGGAGTGGGTCCTGGATTATCTGCTGGCCTTGATGTAATCATAGGATCTTTGTAAGAGGGAAGCGGGAGGGTCAGAGTCAGAGGGAGAGATGGGGAGATGCCACGTGCTGACTTTGAAGATGAAAAGTCCGTGAGTCCAGGGATGTGAGTGGCCCCTGGAAGCTGCTGGAAAAGGCACAGAAACGAATTCTCCCCTGGAGCCTGGAGCAGGATGCCGTTCTCCTGCTCACACCTTGTTTCTGGGCTTCCGGCCTCCAGAACTGGGAGTGGATATGTCTGTGTTGCTCTAACGAGGTTGGTTGTAATTTCTTACAGCAGTGCAGGAAACAGATGCTGGAGTCCAGTGTGTACTCCACACCTGTCCCTCCAGTCCTCTCTGCTCTTCCCTCCAAAAATACGATGGGACCAGCTAAGGGCTGAGGGCAAGGAGGCAGAGGGCAGGAGGCGTTGACACGCATGGCCTAGAGCATTCTTCTTTATTCCCACTGGCTTCCTTCTCTTAGTAGCACATTTGTTTAGGGGACAAGCTAGGCATTTGGGGTTGGGCTGTGTGTTTCCCAGAGGTGTGGAAGGTCAGTGAGAGCAGACGCTTGGTCTGTTTGTGCAGCCCACTACCCATCCACCCATCCCAACACCTCCACCGAGGCACACAAGTGGATATATAGTAGGTATTTGTTGGTGGAGTGAAGGCATCCTGCTAGACCCAGACTCTTGGCTGTATTGGGTCAGCAATTTGCTTGCATCCAGATCAAAAAGAAATAAAAAGAATGCATTTAAGCAGTGTCAGTGTGCCTCCACCACGGGCAGCCAGGCTCCCACCTGCCCCTTCTCACCCAGTGTTTTCCTCCTGTGGCCCAGGACAGCAGGGCTTGCTCATCTGGGGGAATCACCTTCCTGTGTGAGTCCTGGCTGAATCTGATATCCTAAACATTTTCATTAAGGGCATTCTTTAAGGTATGCATTATCACCCCGGGCAGCAAGTGCCAGGCTGCTCGGAGTGAATTACTATGGTTAGCGCCTGAGCTCCTGCCGGATCGCTGTGGCCCTGCATACAATTCAAACCATTTCAGGCACTCAGAGAGAATTCAGCCTTTTGGAATCATCCAGGGCTATTACACAGGGTGAGCTGGTGGGCCCATGCTGTGTTTCAAGGGACAGTGACCTGCCCAGGGGGTGATGACATTGCATCATGTCTGTCCTGGATCAGACCAGACCTGAAACTCACCTGCTTTGAGCTAAGACCTTGCTTTCATTCCATCCCTTATAAAGTATCTTGAATGATGTGGCATTTGCAACATCAACTTCTCTACTTTACAGTGAGGAGAGGTAAAGTGTCTTTTCCAGAGTCCAGCTAGCAAGTGGCTGGCTGCAGTTTGCCCCCACAGGCTGTTGCTAGAATCAAGATTCCCAACCCCACCTATGCCTCTGCCTGCTACAGGTCATCACAGAATTTGCAGATGTAAACTTAACACCCGTCAGTCCTAAAGGAAATCAACCCAGAATACTCACTGGAAGGACTGATGCTGAAGCTGAAGCGCCAGTACTTTGGCCACCAGATGTGAAGAGCTCACTCATTGGAAAAGACCCTGAATTTGGGAAAGATTGAAGGCAGGAGGAGAAGGGGGCCACAGAGGTTGAGATAGTTGGATAGCATCTCCGACTCAATGGATGTGAATTTGAGAAACTTCTGGGAGATAATGGAGGACAAGAAAGCTGGCATGTTGCAGTTCATGGGATTGCAAAGAGTCAGACACAACTTAGTGACTGAACAACAACAAAAACTTAACACAAAGAAGAGATTGCCAGATGAGAAGGTCTAACCCCGTTAGGTAGTGAGTTCCAGGTCCATAGAAGCATTCAACTAGGGGTTAACCCATGGTTCCAGTCAGTGTCTTCTGAGTGCAGAATAACCTTCCCAATTTTGCCTCCATAACAACACAATTAGCCTTTAACTAGTCCAGTCCCCTTGGGAATAACAGGTAGGGGCACAGTGGGACCAGAGATTTGAGCATCGTGAGTCATTTGTCTACTTTTTACAGTATCACATGTCTAGGATTTTGTTAGCCTTTACGGGTTTCTGCTGTCTGGCAAGAAAGGAAACTCCCAGGCTTGGGGAAGGGCTGGGGTGCGGGGTCTGCCCTACCCTCCTCACCTGAGACAAAGGAACCCCAGGGCTGTAAGTGCAGAGGCATTACTTCTGAGTTTTCAGAAGACAGTTGTGGGACTTCCCTGGTGGTCCAGAGGTTAAAAATTCACCTTCTAATGCACGGAGTGTGGGTTCCATTCCTGGTCAGGG
Organism: Dama dama; assembly: GCF_033118175.1. Lineage (NCBI taxonomy): Eukaryota > Metazoa > Chordata > Mammalia > Artiodactyla > Cervidae > Dama > Dama dama. The sequence goes on from NC_083703.1 coordinate 55,988,573, forward strand.
AACTAAGATTCCCCATGTCATGCACTGTGACCAGAATTTTAAAACAAACAAACAAAAAAAGGCAGTCACTTTCTTGATTTCTTTTTCCCCCTCATTAAAAATCAATCCGCATCCACGTCATCAGGAACTTTAGCAGAAGACACAGACGGAAGAGAAGAACAAACTCCTGACCTGCCTGCTCCTCTCCCAGGCTCCGTGAATTCAGGTGGGCACAGGGGAGCCTCTGAAAGGGCAGAAAATCTCAGGGCAGCAGAACCAACCTCTGAAAACAGTGGAATATTGGCAGCCTGGATTGAAATACTTCTGGAAAGTCATTTGTTGGTTTGGGAAGAGTTCCAGGAGCCAGAGCCAACTAGATCAGGTAGAAAAAGATGGCTAAGAGCATGCATGCCTCTTTCCATCATGCAAATATTTACTGAGCATTGCTCACTCCAGGGCCTTCAACACTCAGGGAACAGCGAGGCAATTCACTTGCCTTAGCAGGACTTACGGACAGTGAGCAGAGTGAATGGTGAAATACAGAGCGTGTTGGATGCTGCATGAGAAGCTGTGCTTCTATGGAAAGGAATGCCAAGTGGCTACGCTATGCCTGCCACAGGGACATCCTTACAGAGGTCCCCGTGTTACCTATTCATGGATAAAGGGCTGATGGAGTGACAGCCTGGTGGAGTCCAGTGAAGGGTGGTGGGGATGACATACGCCCAGCACACAGTGGGTGCTCTCTCTCACAGCTGGTTATTACCCCCTTGCAGGGACAGTCATCTCACCCACTTTCTGTCCCTGCCACAAAGACACATGTGCACACACATAGGTGACGCATTTTACTCAGAATAATCATAAATATAACAAAGCATGGTGTTTTCTCAGCAGCAGAGAGAGGCGCACCCTCTGACCAACCAAGTCTGCTCATTCTGCACCTGTGGGTGCATCTGGTGGGTCCTTCACTGTCTCCCAGAGTTTGCTCATGAATTTGTACAAACTCTGGGAGACAGTGAAGGACAGGGGAGTCTGGCGTGCTGCAGTCCATGGAGTCATAGAGTTGGACGTGATTTAGCAACAGAACAACATCTGGCGGACCATTCTAAATACATTGGGCCTTTCCATCTTGGCTACAGGAGACGGACCCCCTTGTGTCATTCCAAAGCTTCAGGAGGGGCTGACCTGTCTCAGGGTCCCTGTGTTGGGGGGCATCTCCCCAATGTTCTGAAGATGCTGACCCATGTGCAAACTGGCTGGTGTGGGCTTAGGACACAGTGGAGGTATACACAATGGTCCCTTTTGACCACTGTGTTTTGACCATCATAATTCATATGAGGTTGTTTTTTAATTATCCAGTTAGTGCTTCCTTGTCCCCAGGAAGTGCACGTCTGACTCCAGAGTTGACCTAGGGATGTAACACATGGAAATGCATTATTGTGCTCCCTTGAGCACCCACCTCCAGATGCCTGTGTTTCCAGAGATTCCGCTTCACCGAGCTTTCCTGGCAACCCATCATTTCTCGGATCCCACGGGCTCCCCAGAGGAGCCCTTGCAGGTCGCTGTTTAAATGAGGAGAAAATTGGTTATAAATCAACTTAATTTTCAGAGATATTAATCCAAGGAGAACCCAATTTTGTGTGAGACGGTGGCTCCATTAGAAAGTTACCTGAATGCATGAGAAAAAAAAAAGCATAAATGTATCTCTTAAGTTGAAGTCAGAGAAACATTTTAAATTGTGCCTTGATTACATGTTCCTAAATGTTTCTCCACATTCACTCCCTTCTTGATTTCCTTTATATTGTCAGTTTGTCATAACGAGGAAATACCGCAAGCAGGAGAAAAATGGCAGAAGCCGCGTTTACGTGTTGTCAGAAGCTCAGAGGATCTCTGACCCTCAGCTCTTTCCTTCCATCCACTGGGTGGAGACTCTCATTCCCCAGGGTGGGACTGAGGGCTCTGGGCAGAGGATGTGCTATGAGTCTCTTCACTCTGTGGGTCATTTTAGTGTGTTCTCTAGACTCTGACTCCTTCTGGGGGCTGGTGGAGAGACACTGGCCACTCCGGGTCCTCCTCCAGGGGCAGTAGGGGGACCTGGAGCCCACCCTTGGATGGATGGATGGATGGAAGGACGGCCCTGTCCCCGGGGTGGGGGATGGGAAGATGGCCCCTGAGACTAGATACCACATAAGTGGGAAAGTGAGAAGCGCGTCTGGGGAATGATCAGTGAACCAAGGTTTTATTTGAGTTTGAAACCTGTTCTTTATGCATATGGATTTCCAAGATGTGATCTGGTACCCTGGGGCCAAAGAAGGTGTCCGCTTTGAGCTCTTCACGACTGCTCTTCAGCTTGTTGCTAATCTCTGGATTGTGGTACTGCATTTGCAGTGTTTTATGTACTTATATAAATATGACATTTTCTAATTAAAAAAGAAATTCACGTTTGTATGTACATTTGGGAAAATATAGGAAATTATTAAGAAGAAAATTGAAGTCTCCAGTCATCCTAGCATTCCTGTTTGCCTCCTTTCAATGTCTCCTGCCAGTGTTTGGGTTATAGGCGTGTGTGTGTGTGTGTGTGTGTGTACAACGCAAGACTTAACCGATCTTTTATTCACAAATCTGTCTCTTGCTTTTTCCCTTCTGTTCATATAAAAGCATAAGCATTTTCCATATTCTCAAAATATTTTCTGAGGATGAATTGGTGAATTGTGTCATATTTCATCGTGTGGCCATTGCATCATTATTTTTTTTTTTTTTTTACAACTGGTCTCTTCTTGTAGGTCATTTCAGCTGTGTGAAATTTTTCATTAATTTTGTTGCAATGCCCATCCTTGTACCTAAGGCTCTGGCTATGTACTTTCAGTAAATCAATGATGTTTCTAATGGAGTGATACTGACTGTCACTCTGGTCTCAGAGACTGGACACTGGGAAACGTGATTATGCCCAGCTTAGACAGATCCTGACCCTCCCTTTAAGTGGGGGCTCCCTGCCAGCTGGGGGTTGAGCCCATGCTGAGCCCACAAATGAGGCTGGTTAGAAAGAAGGGGTTTGTAAATGGCTTACGCTGCCTTTGGTTCCAGACAGTCACAACAGGATAGATGTGGTGCTGGCTTCCAGATGAATAGGAGCTTTTTCAGAGATGTGAAAAGAGAGAGAGAGAACAGGTTAGGAGTGGCACGTCAATTTCTGACTGAAAGGAAAAAAATTGATCCAAAGTAAAACCCTCATCATTCCAAATATCAGTGTTTTCTTCTCCAGCTTCATGCTGTGTCCAGCTGATTAGACTTGGAGGGGTTTCCGGACAATCAGAGCAGAGTCACTCAAAGTCCACTAGGAGGATGGAGCCTCTCAGGGTGGTCCCCGTGCAAGCCCAGCTCCAGGCCAGTGGCTCCACCTGCCGGAGGAACCACTTGGGGTCAGATGAGGGAAATACTTGGCAGAAAGTGACCCCAGAGCTCTCGGGCAGAGGATCTTTGTAGAACTGGTGTCTCTTCTGGAAGGTTGTTTAAATGAAGCTTCCCCAGGACCAGATGGGCTGATGAGAAGTGGCTGATGTCATGAGGACCCATCCCTCTATTTGGGGTCCGTTGCAAGTGGCTCAGAATAAAGGTGAACTTAGGATCAGGACTGAAGGAGATGTTAGGGTATCTAAGAATCTGAAGATGCCAGAGTCCCACGGGGGACCGTAACCAGGAGAAGGTCCTGAGGGAACCTGGGGTCTCTGCCTCTCCTTCCTGTTCCCTGCTGCTTTCTTCTGCTTCGCTGAGTGTGTGGGGCTGAACGTGGCTTCCTTAGCATTCTCTTCTCTACCCACCATTGCGCTAAGCTGCTGGCAGGCCCGGACAGATCTCTTTCTGCCTCAATGATGTGTCCCACAGAGGGACCGCTGACGGGCTCTGTCTGGGCGGGTGACCACTTGTGCTTCTGTTCCTGTGGCCAGAACTGTAGGGCTGACTCCTCCAGCTCCTCTAATCTCTTTGGACCTTTCTGCCCCCAAGGTCTGGATGGCATGATGCCAAGAGTCTCCAAGGAACCTAAGATGTGCTGACCTCGAATGACCACTAGTACCCATGTCCACTCTTCTCAAATGTCTACAGCAAAAGAGTGGAAGGTGCAAACGCAGGCAGTCCTAGAGTTTCCAAACCACCAGGACTGATCTGAGGGTCAGCAGCCAGTTCCTTACAGCTTCAATTGAGACGGCGCTGCTCCTCTTCTGACTGAGCCTAAAATATTGTCCCGCAGCCCCTCTCCCCTTCTCTGATTTTGTCCCTCCACTGGCAGCAGCCCGTTTGAACATGTCAGCACATAGGGATGTTGGTTACACAAAAGGTATCATTAAGTGCGATTGAAAATCAAACTGCTATTTCATTAATGGACCCATTATCAGGAAATACAGTGGTATTTGAATACCTGCCTGTGGTTACTATAGATACACCTCTCCTTGGGTTGCACTTCAAACAAATCGTTGGCGTAGCATTTCCAAGCTTTGTGCACCCGTGAGTGTTCTTTGATAGACGTAATTATCCCAGGCATGCTGGATGATCTTTATTTGAATGCTTCGAATTGATGAAAAATGCTGCAAATGCAGATTGTAGAAGGAAAAAAAGAACAGTGTAATTCATATCCTATCAGGTATTATTATTCCTTAAAAAAATGAAAATCAACGGGTCCATTACCTGCTCCCGGTTCTTATTTGGAATGAGCTGTAGGGGGGAGATGACCATGTTCCACTCCCCGCAGAAATTCTGGGAGCCACGACACCCAGAGATGGATGCCCCGTGACCGGGGTGCAGCCATAATCATGCTGGCACCTAACATGGCTGAGCAGCTAACCTGTCTTCCCTGCAGGTTCTTGACTCCTGGGAACATGTGAGATGGGAAACAAGACGCCCAAAGACAGAGAAGCTGCAGCTGAGCAGAGCTGGATGCATGGAAAGTATGGGTGGGAAAATGACTTCTTAATGTTCTGTCTTTCCAGGTCTGCAGAGAATAAGAGAATTAGAATGCAGCCCAGAAGGGCAGCTGATGAGGTCCCCGAAGCGATGGGGCAGGGGGAGTCGTCAGTGCTCTCTGGGCCCAGAGTCTGCCCCTGACCAAACCGTGTGGCTCAGAACCCCATACGGATGTGGCTTTCTCTCTGTTGGATCTTTACAGTCATGACACCTGGTTCATGAAGGAGCTGGTTCCTCGGCTCAGGTCTGTCTCCAGAGACGACAGGTGGTTCTAATGGGAGGTGGGAGGAACCCACCCAGTCCACCAGAGCGACTTCTGACGCGGGCTAACAGAACAGTGAGGCCGAAGGTGTGCTGTCCGGCTCCCTCACGCCCACCGGGGAGTACAGAGGATGCCACGGGCCTTGTCATGTGGATAGCAGAGGTGTTCACACCACAGCGATCGGCGGTAGGAAAAGAACACCGCAGTGTGACTGCTATGCCATGTGGGCTGCTGGCATTTCACAGGGATTGCCTGAGAGATGGTGAAACTGGTGAGGATGGGGATGTCTTTTGTTTCCTATAAGCCAGTTAAAGGACCATTTCATGCAGCTTGCAAACAACTAGTATACAGCGTGTCTGGTCGAAGCACTTCAAGGGAACGCATCAGGAGAGTTCTCTAACAGCATAGGGAGGGGTAGTGAAGAGTCTAGTTAGGCTGTGTTGCAGGATAAAGGGTAGTTTGAACTTCTGCAGCAGAGCATGGAGAAAAGAGGTGATGTGATGTTCAGAGCAGAGTCACTGGCTGGATTTCCAGTGACTCCAACCATCTCTTTAAACATAAAACTGGTGTCTGGGAGGTGCGTTTGGCTGAGACCGAGCAGGTGGTTTCGGGAGTCAAGAACATGCAGGGAAGATGGGTTAGCAGCTGAGCCTCAGCATCCAATGGCTGTTTTTAGGGACGCCTCTCTGCCTCTTCTTGTGACGTCTGCGGTGTCCTCCTCTCAGGGAACAAGGTTGGGCCTGAGAAGACAGGTGTGTTCGGTTTTCCTGATGTTACAGTCCAACCTATTACCTGCATGGGCTGGTCTGATCCCTCATTTCCCAAACTGCACTGGGCTCTTTAAAATGGCTAAGCCTGTGTGTCCCCAACTCTGTCAACAGCACTGCAGCTGGAGTTGATCAGTTGCCTCCTACCTACTACCACTCTGCAGCCCAAAACCCCTACCTGCTCACCCCCAAGCTGCTGCCAAGCTGCTCCTCAGGCCTCCCTGACGCCACACTGCCCTTCAGACCGTGGGCAGACGGTCTTCAAAGCAAGAACTTGGGTACTGTCACTCCCTTTCCTGAACTCCTCCGGGGGTCCCCTGGAGGTCACAGGCATCTCTCATTGCCTGGCCTGGGTAGCCCCTCTCTCCCTGGCATCACCTTCTTTCTCTCCTCTCTCAACCTTGGTCCTGGGGGCGGGTCCTGACATTTCCATCTTCATACGCCTCCTGGTATCTTCAATGCTGTATCCCGCCATCATTCCCCAGGGGAGCTCCCGCTCATCTTTTAGGCTCACTTCTGACATCCCTTCCCTTTACCAGGAAGCATTCCCAGTGAAGGAGCTGCTGCTCTATCTCCATGGTGCCCCAACTCCTCATCCACATTGGTGACTGACATGGACCATGTTGGCGCCACACCCACACCTCCTCCTTGTCTGTGTCCTGACCCATCTCTGCCAGCCTGTGCTCCTCTGTCTAGGGCCCTCCTGGTCCCGCACAGTCCCTACTTCTGTGCCCGGCAGGCCAAGTGTTAGATGACTAGAGCCGCCCAGGAGCGGCTTTCCAGCGACCTATCTTGGGAGACTGTCAGGAAATCCTCCAGCTCCCTCCGCCCTCAGGACAGATGACTCTGAGGTGCAGGTCTCCAGTGAGACTATCCCAGGTCCCCACAGTGGCAGCTGCCTTAATGGCACACCTCGATTGACTCCCTTCTTCCTGGGAAAGAAAAAGGAAATAAGCATCTGACCCTTGAATCCTTGCTCAGGCTCTGCCTCTGGGGGAGCCTAAATGAAGGCAGGGTCCCTCATCAATCTGCTGTGGTCCCTGCTCTGAGCTCACAAGGGGCGATCTCCTGCCAGGCTGGCGGCTGTATCCCTGGTCCAGAGCATCCTTCCTGGGCATGTGGCTCAGCTTCAGTCAGTGCCAGTGAAGGAAGCACATGTGCTTGTTTCGCTCTTCAGCCAACCAGAGAATTGAAGTATGCTGGCTGGCCTGTGGAGCCCCCTGGTTTGGGGCCTACTTGTGCCCAATTGTTTGCCTATCAGAGGAAGAATGGACAATTGTTGCTGAAGGCACTCTTATTTAATACTTTCTCTTCCTTTGTGATGTTCTAAGCTTTTCATGGAACTTGCAAACTGGTGGGGGCAGGTGGGGTGGAGAGGTGAACACTTGTCTTTAAAATACATGGATGATCTTGACCCTTCTCTTGTTAGAGAAATTCACAAGCTCCTTGGCATTTGGGATCCCTGCTAGAAACATAGCCCTGTAGCCATTATTCCTCTGACTTTAATTAAATTGAGAATGATATCTCACCTGCAAGATAAGCCAAAAAAAATAAAAAGAGGGAGCGAGCAAAACTAGGAGATGTCCTTGTTTCTCTCTGCTTTAGCTCTGCATTGTGAGCATTTTTTTAAAAGGGAAAAATTCAGATTATTGACTAAAATCTAATACAACTTTCTTCCTTTATTAATATTTATCCTCATTACTATAGAAATAGTACCCAAACAAACAGAAATTACCTGCAATTTTCTCTTGTCAAAGTTCACTCAGAAGAGTGGGCAGCTGAAGTGAATCCCCAGGAATACTTGAAAAATTATATAATTATCTACAAAGTGTACTAATGGTGCTAAAGCAAATGGCTTTTCATTTCTCTTGCCATCTTTGACCTCTTAGCACAAATAATCCCAGAGAGAGAGAGAGACTGCAACCACTTGCTCGCTAATGGGTAGGGGTAACTGCTGTGAGATTTGAAGCTATTTCTGGCAATTTCTGATAATTAATTACCTGAAATAGAGCGATGCTATATAGTGGACGGAGAAGAAGATAAGACTGCAGCAGAGATGACATTTGGAGCCTGTTTAGCTTACGGGAAACTGTTATGGGACAGATGGGAGGGCCCCCAGATGTGGTATGTTTGCTCCCCTGGTTCTCAGGAAGTTGGCCAGAGGAATGGGGTTTCTGATGACTGGTCCAGATGACTTCTCCCCGGAAGAAAAGTTAAAGAGTGCATTTTCGGTGGTTGATACTATGCTGAGAAGGTTAACAATCACAGTTAATATGGGGCATTTCAGCAGGTCCAGGGGTCACAAGAGTCACCACAGAAGGTGAAGATCACCATCTTGGGGGCAGAGAAATGGAATGACTTGCTGAAAGTAGTTCGGTCTTGATCAAAAATGGATAGTCCAGGCTTTCCTGGTGGCTCAGTAGTAAAGCACCTGCCTGCCAATGCAGGAGACACAGGTTCCATCCCTGGTCCAGGGAAATCCCACGTGCCTCAGAGCAACTAAGCCTGGGAGCCACAACTACTGAGTCTGTGCCCTAAAGCCTGGGAGTTGCAACTACTGAGCTGAGGTACCACAACTACTGAAGATCGTGCACCCTAGAGCCAGTGCTTCCCTACAAGAGAAGCCGCTGCAATGAGAAGTCTGTGCACTGCAGCTAGAGAAGAGCCCATGAAGCAATGAAGACCCAGCACAGCCTTAAATAATAAATAAATAAATGTTTTAAAAAGTAAGACATGGGCTTCAACATACTTCTATTAGACTCTATTAGATGAGTTCAGTTTGTGAAGTGAGTGAAAGTCATTGAGTCGTGTCCGACTCTTTGCAACCCCATAGATAGTCCATGGAGTTCTCTAGGCCAGAATACTGGAGTGAGTAGCCACCTCCTTCTCCAGGGGATCTTTCCAACACAGGGATCAAACCCAGGTCTCCCTCATTGCAGGCGGATTCTTTACTGCCAGGGAAGCCTGAGTTCATTTAATTGAATAATAAAAAAAATGGGGACAGGGTGGGGAACTTTTTAAAATCAGACTGAGCCTGCCCAAGTCTTTCTGTGAGTTTGATGAAAAAATGGGGACAGGGTGGGGAACTTTTTAAAATCAGACTGAGCCTGCCCAAGTCTTTCTGTGAGTTTGATGATGTCATCAAAACCTCCCTTTCGACAGGTTGAAATTAACCAAGGTTGGGACCACTTCTGTGTATAAGAACCAATGGATCATGAAAGAGGGGAAGCATTTATTCAGAATTCCTTACCTAGGACTCTCTTAGGCTTCCTGGAGCAAAAATGTATCAGTTCACACTTGGTTGTTGCCCTTAGGACTCTCAGATTAGCCCACTATGTTCATGCATGAGCCAGTTAATCAGCAGTTCAGCGGTGGCTTGTTTGTAAGGAGATGGAGAAGGAGAAGTGGGTTTGGGCATGGTTTTTGGCCCAGGCAGGGGGCAGAAGACCTCTCTTCCTCCTGGAGCTGCGACCTGAGTGTGAGATGCTCCTTATTGTTCACCACAAACTCTGAAGCCAAGAGGAAGTCAAACGCACGCGAAAAAGAACCTTCTCTCTTTAGTGACTGAAGAGGCTCAGAAGTGAGGGGTGTGGAATCAGTGTTGACACAGAGCCGGCTTCGAGTGGAGTGGGGAGGCTGTTTAAATAATAATAAAACACTAACTGAATGGGAAGATCCATTTATGTATTGGTTTCTGAAATGAAAGACGAGGACTGCTTTGCCTGTAATTGCTGTCAGGCTTTAAGCAAGCCTCTTTTCAGAAATCTCCTTTTCATGCGCCCGTGAAAATTGTTACCAAGCAACAAAGCAGGTCTGCAGTAGTGTGAATTCAGGAGTGATGGACACAGAGACCTTCCAGCCAGCGGCCGCTGGCTGACGACGCTGGCCGGCCGAGTGACGCCTGGGCTCTGGCTGGGGCAGGGCCTGCCGGATGTTCAGGATGGGACTGGGGGTGGGGGGGGACAGGGTGTGAGGTTAAAAGTATTATAAATAAATGAACAGATGTGTTTTCACACACCACAGAGCAGCTCTGTATGGTCTGATTTTTTTTTTTTTTTTTTTTTTTTTGCTGCAAGATGGTAGCATCAAAGGGTGGGTGTGCATCTCTTTGTGGGGACAATTATGTCCAGTTCAGCCTTGGCCACCCGAAGCTGAAAGAAAAGTCCTGATTCAGGACTCCAGGGAGACCTGAGAACAGGGTGGTCCTGAAGCCCCAGTTCCCTTTCTGAAGCACAGCGGTGAACTGTCCACCAGGGGCCTGGACCCACTCAGTCTCCCTCAATGGTACCTGGAAAGTAGATCGGTCAGGTCTCATCAGCACTACCTTGTCCCCTCCGAGTCGCTGCTCTGACTTGGCTGTCTCTGTGCCTGGAAACCCTTGGAGGCTGACCCAGCTCCCGTGCAGTACTGGTTGTACTTGTCTGAGGGCGTCTGAGGCAAGTTCTCCTGTGTTTCTCAGTTGTAATTCCCTCCAGCTGGAGATTCTGCCCTCATTTGGGGACTTTCTAGCCTGATTCTTGGTCACCAGCTGCCTTCCCCTGAAATGATTTTTTTCCTCCAACTTGAATGACTCATCCACCGCCTTTGTGGTTTCCATCACATCCACCTACCACAGCTTGTTCCACTGCAAGACACAGCAGTTCACTTTCTAGAAATGCAGACAGACAGATATAAAATAAGTGAGGCAAACCATACAAGAATAGAGAGTGAACTTTAAGTGTACAACACATGGTCACTCCTGGATGATGAACATGGAGCAAAAGAAGTCAGATGTGAAAGCGCATGTCCTGTGTTGTTCTGTGGATGGGAATTTCAAGAACAGGTTAGGGTTGGAGGGCTAGAGCACAGAGGAACATGAAGAGTGCTGAAAATGCTCTGTCTACACCTGGGGGCTGGGAGCGGGGGGTGATTACACCAGTGAGGTTTTGGGACTTTTAAGTCCTCTGGACTCTCTCCGGGTAAGTTATCCCTCAGTTTAAAAGTAAAAGGAGACCCAAAGTCCCTTGCCTAAACAGAGTAATTTGGTTTGGGCCCTTGGCAAAATCAGAGATTCTCCCCTCTGGGTTGGACTAGTTGGCTACCTTGGGCGAGACAAGGGGGGCAGAACTTTCTAGAGATCTCTCCAACCTCAGAGGTGTGGTTCCAGAACCTGCCACAGACCCAAGACCCAAGATGCTCATGGCCCATCGTGGGACCTCTGCTTTGGATTCTCTGCATCTGTGGAATCAACCAGCTGTAGATCCTGTAGGAATAAATGTATTCATTGAAAAAAAACTCAGTATAAGTGGATGTGCACAGTTCAAACCCACATTAATAAAGATCCAACTGTATACAGATAGGCCACAGGCGACAGTTAGATAGATAAATGACAGATAGATAGATGATCGATAAATGATAGATGGATAGATTGTTGTTGTTCAGTTGCTCAGTTGTGTCACACTCTGCCACTTCATGGACTGCCACATGCCAGGCTTCCCTGTCCTTCACTATCTCCTGGAGTTTGCTTAAATTCATGTCCATTGAGTTAGTGATGCCATCCAACCATCTCATCCTCTGTAGATAGATATAATGGAAGAATGGACCATAGAGGCAAAACTGAGCAATTAGGGCCCACGAAATATTACTGCATTCCCGCCTGCTCTTGGCCTGGCCAAGGTGATGATGGCCTGGACCCGGATAGTGAAAATGAGAAGTGTTCAGAGTCTCTGCGTGTCTCTCAGATAATTCTGGCCAGATTAGCTGATCCACAGGAGATGGGGTGGGAAGGGGAGAGAGTCAGTGCTGAACTGGGGGGCTTGTTCTGCAGTAGACACCATTTCCTCTTGCCCAGTGTCAAGAACATTTTGGCCTCTGAGATTCCAAACCCTGGTGAGTTCAGATCCTCCTCAGATGAGGACAATCTCCAGGACAACCAGGACCAAGCAGAAGAGCAGATGGGTATGTCCATGGGGAAGCTGGCTTCAGTCTCTAGGAGGAGCTGTCATCACGGAGTGACCCCTGGCGGCTCCTGAGTGCAGACATGGTCCCTTTGACATCAGCCTTCTGCAGCATCTGTGGGGAGAGGGGTGGGAAGGGGCGGGGAGGGGCTCCCTTTCTGAAGCGGGCTGTCTTCCCTTGTGTCAGCTCCTCGGAGCCCTGACACCAGGACTCTCCTTGCAGAGCGCTTGATGGAGATCAAAGCGCGTGTGTGCATCCTGTTATCCTGGAGCCTGTCTCCCCCCTGCCACTTTCAACGAGATTTCCGAGTCGTTCCGGGCACCTTCAGAGGAAGCAGTGCTCTCGCTCTGGCTGGCTCATATGGAGCAGCTCAAAGAAAAGCGTCTTTGAAAGCTTCCTCGCCTGTGTACTGCTTCCGTGAGCGCGGCCTGCTTTCCCGGGCTCCTGGCTCTGGCCTGCAACTCTCTGATCCATCTCATTTCCAAGTCCTTTGTGCAGAGTCCTAGCAGCCGGCTCAAATGGGAGCAATTAGCTTCAGTGGGTAATTAGGCTTCTTTGCTGGCACTGGGCTTGAGCTGCAGGACATAATCGACGATTTTTACTTCAAGTCCACTTTGTATCACCTCTCCCAAGCCTGAATCAAATGGTATGGTGTTTAGAAAACCCAATTACATTCCACGAGCTTCCAAAACACTCACAATATGGTCTAACGAGGCTTCTTGCCATTAGCTTTAACAATGAATCTCTTCCCTATCTTTGCTATTCAACATTTGCCTGTTTATAAGGACTTAAAAGCTGACGCTCCGACACTTTAGCCACCTGATGCGCAGAACCGACTCATTGGGAAAGACCCTGATGCTGGGAAACATTGATGGCAGGAGCGGGGGGGCGGGCAACAGAGGATGAGATGGCTGGATGGCATCACTGATTCAGTGAACATGAGTTAGAGCAAACTCTGGGAGATAATGAAGAACAGGAAAGCCTGGTGTGCTGCAATCCATGGAGTCACAAAGAGTCAGACACGACTGAGGAACTGAACAACAACAAAAGACAAAAGTATCTCCTGACCACCCTGTATCCTATCACGGGTCAGCCACAGGGTGGGGAGCCCAGGGTGCTGCTTTGGCAGCTTGGGGTGTACATTTGACAAAGGGGAAGACAGTGAAGATGAGGAGGGTTGTCTTAGAAAGATTTCACCACCCAATGGTCACAAATGGCACTGAAAGGTGATCTTAGGGGTCAAAGAAGAGGGACTCGTGGGAATTCCCATGACATCATTTGCTAAGACCTCACTTCCTACCTAGGTCACCATCTTCAAAGACATGGCTCCTATTAATGTAGAGAAGGATCTCTGCAGAGTCCCTGAACTGTCAGGTGTCCCCAGACGTTTCTGTTCATTGCTCTTAACTCTGTTCTCTACAACACACAGTCTGGGAAGAAACTCTACAGAGTGGGAGCATTTCAAGCGATTGAAGGGACATCTGTGACCTTGAGATACCTTTCTCTTGCTGGTCACACACTCCTAGGTCCTCCAAAGATTCTGTTCACACCTGTGTCCACCGCTTGGACAGGGATCCACAGCCAATACAGTGGCTTTATGCCAAGGGAAAAGCATCCATCCAGGTGGGTGAGCTAAGCAAAGGCAGTTCCTCTGGGAGGTGCCTGTGGGCATCTGGCTGAGCCAAAGGCAATTCTGTGCTGAGCAAGAAGGAAACCAAGGACATGGGGAAATTCAACCCCCATTCACCCTGATGGTCAGGGTCTTTGGAAGATTCTGTGATCTTGCCAAGAGCAGGCACTCATGTTCTGGAAATTAACAAGTGGAAGAGCTGGTTCTCCTACAACAGGGATGGACACTCACTGGACAGGCAAGCATCACAGGGATGCACATGAGGAAATAACATCTAATGGCTGTTTTCATCTTGGGGTTCATGTTCGTAGAACCTGAAGGATGAGGAAGTCAGGAGAACAATAAGTCAAGGGAAGTACCATCCTGGGGAGGAAGGGACCCCAACTGCTGTGGGACCTGGTGGGGTCCTGGCTCCACCCCTGCTCACTTTGGCCACATGTGTACTCCCCCCTGGTCTTGGTTTCCTTGTTTATAAGACAGGTGGGGGGATGCACAGCCACTTCAGAGAGCTGTTCTGAGAGACAAAGGCTGTGATTTCTGTAGTGCTGCTTGCTAAACTTCTATGTCCCATATGTACTTGAGGTAGGATTACGTCGTCTAATTCATGTTTGGCCAAGATTCAGAGCATCTTGAATTTGCACAGAGAAAAAGCACTCAGGAGCATGGTGAGAAAATTGAAGGGCTCTCCTCACTTTCCAGGAAACAATATGGGATCCAGGTGGATCTGCTAGGGCTCAGAGCAGGAAATAAAGACCACTTGATGGGGTAAAAGGAGACAGTGACTTAATATGAAGAGTCAGGTGTTCGTGAACTGGCTGGACAGGTAGGGAAGTGAATGCTAGAGATGTACAGACCAGTCAGCCAACATAGACCACATATCCTGCAGAAGGGCTACCACCTCACCTACCTTTGGGAAGGTGGGAAATTGGGAGACCCACCAATTTATTGATGACATGTGGGGCTGTGATCTCCCCATCTGGGTCCTAGGCTATGATCTTAACCACCAAGATTCTCAGGCTTCATCCTGGCCACCACTTCCTGGAATGCAGGCTGGTGATCTCACACAGACTGGTTGAAACCAGACAGAAGGAGCAAGAAGATGCTTCCCTTCCGTGTTCTACATCCCGAGGAGAATGTCTGATAGGCAGAACTAAACACTGGCCACCTGTTGCTGTTTAACAGGCTATCATAAATTTAGCACATGTTGATTATCTCGTAGGTTCTGTGGGTCAGGGGGCTTGGCTTGGTTCTCTGCCTTGGAGTTTCTTAGAGGTGGCAAAGAACATGCTGGACAGGACTGGAGTTTCATCTGAAAGCTTGACTGAAGAAGGACCTGTTTTCAAGCTCTCTTAACTGCTGGCCAAGTCCATTCCTCCAGGACTGTCTGGCTGAGGTCTTGACTTCTTGCAGGCTGTTGGCTGGAGGCTATGCTCAAGGGATTGTTGGGGCCACCTGAGTGTCAGCTTACTGCAGAAGGGACTCTGGTAAATATAGCTTTTGGCTGATCAACATCGGCAGGACAGGAAGCACTCAAGAAAGAAGTGTGAATGGATACCAAATTCCAACTGTCCGTATTAGTGGGCAGGAGGAAATTAAACAACACCCAGCACAACAAGGAAGACCTTCAGTGGATCTAGTCTGGCAAATGGCCTTCCCTACCTGCCTATCTGGTGACTAGCAGGTCTTTGCAGGTCTAGCGGCAGCTCAGAGGCCACTTTCTACAAGTGCCCCTGCAGATGAGCCAGGTCAATGAAGCAAGGTCACATCCTATAGCCGGAAGGAGCCTTCTGCTCACAGAAGAAGACAGTATATTAGAATCAGTAATACAGTAACAACCCTCAGCCCCTCCGTCCAATCCTGGAGTCTCCACCTGGACATCACTCATCTCTCTGGCCCCAGGATCCTGATCTAATAAAAGGGGTCATGATGGTCTGTACCTCCCAGTGTGGTGAAGAGCTGATAACCATAGAATTATTAATGTTTTAAAATAATTGAGCTCTTAGCACATTTTCCAGAGCATGGTAAATACTGAAAAAACATCGGCTATTTTTATTTTTCAGCCAGATGCCCTCTTTCCCCAGATGAGGAGACTGGGCCAGAGGGCTAACGTGACTTCAAAGATTTTCAGTAGCCGAATGGTCCTGTGGCTGGTTAGTTAGTAGTGATGGTGAGTCCAGAAGCCAATCCTGCAACCTTTTTTCGATAATCCTCAGGAGAGATGTTTCTAATAAAATAGACAATCCTTTCCCCTGTTTAGGTTGGAACATATGAGACTGGATTTTAGTGCTTTATTATTATTATTATTATTTTTTTAGGAATTATGTACTTAAGATTTTAGTGCTTTAAATTTGCTGCATGTTGACGAGTTAAGGGAGACACACTCCGCTCTACAGCCTGATTACCTGGGTACATGTATGGCTGGCTGTCTTGTGTTCACAGAAGTCCCTAGCTCCTTCATCAAGGAAATACCCATGCCTTGACCTCTGCCCCCAGTGGCCCTGGATCTGAAACTAAGATCCTTGAAACTCAGGCAGAGGGACAGCTGGTTTCCTGTGATGAGTCTGCACTAGAGAAACCCAACAATATTTTTTCCTGATTTACTTGAAGATCATTGCTTCCAAACGGGGTTTGGTTTGGTCTCTGTATCCTGCTTACTGGTGTTTCTCTGACAGATAAAACCTGGCATGACTTGGATCCTTCATTAACTAGGCTGAAAGGGACAATATCTATCACTGATGTGCTGTCATAGGCAGATAAGTCCCGTTGGCCATGGCTGTGCTCTGAGACTAGCAGAAGGATGAATAGATGGCAGGCAAGGGTGGCAGCTCTCGAGCTTGGAGGTGACACTCCAACATCTTGAGATGGCCTTCGAGGCCAGTGAGAAGCCAAGTTGGTGTACGACCATAGGGGGACATTCCCAGCTGAGAGGTGAGCAGGAAGCCTGTCCCTCAATTCACATCTAGTGGTTCCAGCTTCCTGGTGACCCTGAAGATCACTCTGGGCAGGATGGAAGATGGGAGGAACTCTTAGGTCCACTCACAGAACATTTCACTAGACCCTCTTCTGGGGACACTCTGCAAGAGCCCCCTGGGAGGATGACATCACCAGTGTTAGTGTTGGTTGAATTTTTGTGTTTAAAATAAAATGTGTATGTGTGCGGGGAGGGGGGAGGGTGGTTGGGGTGCACATCTAATTCAGCCAGAGAGTATTAAAACAAGAACCTCACCCAGGCATTTTGCAGGGTCTCTGTTTAATTGGTCCAGGATGGGACCCTATTGTTTGTATTTTTCAGAACACCCCGGGTGATTCTATTACTCAGTCCAAGTTGAGAAGCCCTGGTACACACAAATAAGCTTGTACTCGAAAATCTCCCCATGTGTACAATTTTTTATTCACTCATCCACAATATTTACTCCTCCTATTTATTACCATGACAGTGGTGACAGAGAAGACCAACATCAGGTCAGTTGGCTCATCAAGGAACAGGGCATATCTAGACACCTTCATATACATCCAGAAGGAGCTGGCATTTGCCTACGAGGCTACTGAGAATGGGAGAAGCTGGATGATTTTGGTTCAGGGCAGGTACATTATGTTTGGGCCACAAGGTGAGAAATTTCAGCTTGGGAATCTTGCAATGGAGAATGGTAGTCACTGCCTGTAGTAGGAACCCAGTAATTCTGAAGGAGGCATGGTGGGTTAAGCCTCCCACACGTTGGGTTGTTTGGAGTGATCCCATTATACAGCCTAATGGGAAGATGAGCCAGGATGATAAGACCTGAATGGGCAGCTGCAAGTAGAATGCCAGCCAGTGTGTTTTCTTTTAGACACTCAGATTCATTTCATTCCTAGTGAATTTTCAGGGGACACGGCAGGATGCACTGACAATTTAGAGGCAGAGCCTGTGGAATCAAATGGATGGAGGCTGACCAACCTATTCATGCTTGGAGGGAGCACCTGGCAGTATGGGGACAGATGGCTTGGGGGAAGAGGAAGGACTGGAGGCAGATGGCTCTGGGTTCAAACCCAGTTTGTCCTGCTTATAGACTCTCCCATGTAAGGCACACACCCTTATCTGCACCAATAAGAATTCTGACAACTGCATCTTGGCATCACAGTCAGACCAGAGCTGAGCCTGGAAAGTTCCGGGTGCCACAGCTGTTGCACAAGAGGTGTTTAATGAACTGTAAACATGCTGAGTTTGTATCAGCTACCTACTGCCTCAATGCTGTGTAACAAACCATCACAACAGTAACAGCTCCAGGGAACTACTATACAGTCTTTTTCCACCCACGTACAGCTTGACTGGGTTGCTCTGCTGATATGACTCAGGCTCAGTGGACTCGCTGGAGTTGGCTTGTTCTGAAGTTGGCTGCAGATGGCTGGGAGCAGCTAGACTAGCCTCCACTCAGTTTTTTTTCTGACAAGTTACCCTGAATATGTTCTCTAGGGAGTAGCAGGTGTCAAACCATGAAGGGAGATGCCCAAGTGACTTTTCCAGTCTCTGCTTGAGTCACAGATGCTAACATCCTATTGACCAAAGGTCATGTGACTGAGCCCAACATTCACAGGAAGGAACAGTCCTGGGACAGAGTATGGATGCTGCATAGGCAGCCACTTTAGGGCCTTGGAGGCAACCACATTGTCATGGAGTTTGTGGTAGAAAAACTTGGACCTGGGAGATATTCTACAAATTTCATGTCCTTTCTCCTTATCCTGATCTGAGGTTCTGTGATAACCAGTTTGATGAAAGGGTGCACATGCAAGTCATGCAGTTGATGAATGTAACCAGAAGACCATGATGACTAGGTGAGCCTGAAGAGTGAACCAGAATAGAATATGAAGTCCAGAGGCTGCAATGACTCAAAAACAAGCAAAATGATAGAATGTCCCTTAGAATTGGCCAAAAAGCCTCCTTTATATAAGACCTTTCAGAATGCATCTGTTGAACGTACATTTTTCTTCTGCAGTTTTCTCAACAGTAAACATTGAAATAATTGAGTGTTTGCTGTTCAGAGATGCCTTTTGTGTGAACTAATAAATGTCTTTCCATCTTGTGTTTGGGGGAGAAGTTCAATAAAAATGGTCACAAATGATTAATGCTGCCTACTGCCAAGATGTTAATTGCTTCATTTCAAAGTCTAAACAGTGGGTCTTCCTGGGCAGCCCCCTCCCAGGACTGAAAGGCTAATCGAGGAACAAATGCTGAGTGGTACTTGTGGGTGATGGACAAACCCTTAAAAAGAGGAGGATCCTGAGAAAAGGGGGAGGGGTCCTTCTCAGAGCTTCTCTGGACCCCGAGCTTCCCTCTTTCTTTCCAGAAAGCCACTAACCTGTCGGTGGCTTGGGGGGACAACACGTTGACTTTTTGCCCACAAATTAGTCTCCATTATCCCTTGAAGGAACTTTCCTCTGCTGCTGATTTTAAGAGTATCATTGCTGGGTTTAGCCAACTGGGGACCAGCCTCCCAAATCTTGACTTCCTTCCCTGGGATGCCCTAACTCATATTTACTTTCACTTAAAAGGGTACGATTTCTTTGGAAGAAATCAACAGTTTCCTCTGCATGCCAGGCTGGTTTTATGACATTAAATGTTTAAATAAAAAAAAATTACACATGTATCATGAAATGCTGATGGAGTGATTATTTTTATTTTGCGTGTGGGGATTACCAATTATAGTTCTTGGATTCTGTGCAGAGTGGAGTGTGTTAGTCCCTGGCCATCTTTCTGGGTGATACAAAGGGCCCCCCCGACCTGGCAGCTCTGTCTGTGTCATGATGGTCCCAGGAAAAGAGAATAAAGATGGAGGTTGGGGTGGAGGGAGAACTAAGTGCCCCCAAGGGGTGGAAAGTGGGGAATTCTCTCCTTTGTGCCCACTTTCACTCAGCCAACCAGTCCTCCAGGATAGTCAGGTCCTGTGCCCTGCAATTTCGTGGCCCTTCGGGGTCTGCTGAGTCTCTGGTCATGGCCAGCGCTTGAGTGGAAGTGTCTGTATTTAAGCCATTACCTGAAGCTTTTTGATCTCTGACCTGGAGCTCCATGCAAACTCCTTAAGCCTCAGTTTCAACATCTGTGAAATGGGCAGTTGCCTCTCTTGCTAGCAATACCTGGAAAACCAAGACAGGGCTTCTGAGAAGGTGTACCATGTCTGTGGACCTCCTGAGCACATATGCCTATCAGACCCTGGTGCAAGCGCTGGGCTTCCTTTGCTGGTCTCCTGAATGTGCTGGATAGCTCAATTTCTTTTTTAAACAGAGACCAAAACTGAGGCTGAAGAATTGATGCTTTCAGGCCAGGGACTGAAAGATGGCCAGGGACTAACAAAGTGTGGAATTGAAGACTCTTGAGAGTCCCTTGGACAGCAAGGAGATCAAACCAGTCAATCCTAAAGGAAATCAACCCTGAATATTCATTGGAAGGACCGATGATGAAACTGAAGCTCCAATACTTTGGTCACTGGATGTGAAGAGCCGACTCATTGTAAAAGACCCTGATGCTGAGAAAGATTGAAGTCAGGAGGAGAAGCGGACAACAGAGAATGAGATGGTTGGATGGTATCCCTGACTCAATGGACATGAGTTTGAGCAAACTCTGGGAGGTGATGCAGGACAGGAAAGCCTGGTGTGCTGCAGGCTGTGGGGTTACAAACAGTTGAACACAACTTAGTGACTGAACAATACTCAGTTAAGTAACTTATAAGTTCAAAAGCAGAATTTGGAACCCAGTTGGTCCAATGCAAGAGTTTGCACTCTTAATGCAGATGGTCAGCTTCAAGCCATTGACTTCTGAGCTGGAGGGGCAAGGCTATCCTTTTCTCACCCTAGAATGGCATCAGTTTGTCTATCAGTTCTCCCCTAATTGTAGATTGACCAGCTAACTGAGTTAGAAGAGTTACAAACTCTAGGAATTGAGCTGCTGTCTGCCCATCACCCAAGGATTGCTCATCTGTGCTTTAAAACATCACTCCTCAGTGGGAGTGGTAGGAAAAGGCAGCATAACACAGCAAAACACAGATTTAAAAAAATTGAAAAGCTGTTTGTTTTGCCTGGTGAGTGTGTCTGGTGCTGATGGAGCAGCAGCAGGTTCTGAATCTACAATGATTTTCCCGACTGCCTGTTCTCAGCGTGGAAACCTGTCCTTCAGCCCTCCGGAGCCTCTCGTACACCATGCTGTGGAGTGGGGCCAGCAAAGGTGCACGCCTGCCGCTCCAGGAGTGGGTAAAAATGCAAATCCGGGCCCTTGAAGTCATAATCCTGTTGGAGACATCGCCTCCAGTTGCCATGGTGATGATTATGTTGTCAGAGGATTATCATTTCCCGTGAAGGATGAGTCCAGAGAACCAGACCAACCTCGAAGAAACAAAAGACCTTGTTCATAAACAATTGGTCTGAAAATTAAAACGAAACACAAGGAGTAACACATTAGCTGGCAAACGTGTGACACTCCAGATTCTTTTATTCCAAATAACATGGTTTTCAGGTTTTTAAGTTCAAAGCTTGTGTTAGGGGGGAAATTCTTTTAAAAGACATCACAACAAGAGAAAAAAAGCGGGGAAATTTAATAAGAAACATGACAGGAGAGCAGAGAAAATACAAAAGTTGAAATATAGCAGATAACAGAACAAAAACATTAAATGGCTTTTAATGAAAGGGTTACCCTGAAAAAATACAACTGAAGGGGAGCAAAAATAATTTAATTATTTTATTACAAAGAGAAAGCAGATGAGCTGTCACTCGTAAAATTAATCCACAAATTTGGGCTGAATTTGGAAAGATAGTTTCTGATGCAGACACACGTGGATGGAAGGACCCCATTTTGTCAACTGATTTACATGTAAGATGAATATTCTTCAACAACCCTGTCAGATTATGAATCGATACGAACAATTGAATGTCAGTTAAGCATTAGGTCTAAGCAAAAATCTTTCAAAAGTTAAGTTGAGAAGTAAATGTGTTTATAGGCATCCTGGTATTTCATTCAAAAGACTTCATCAGAAGACTGTTCTGCCTTCTGTCCTGTCTCAAATTCAGATCTCCCCGCACAATGTAAGAGCCAGCTTAGGAGCTGGTTTCTGGTCAGCATGGCATCACCAAGCTTGAATTTCGTTTTCACTCTGCACTCTCTTTCTAGATCAGAGAATGCTCCATCAATGCTATTTTTGAGGTGTATTCCATACCTGTGAATTACCCAGACTTGTTGTTGCTCGGTCTCTCATTCGTGTCTGACTCGGTCACTCCACGGACTGCAGCACTGTCCTTCACTATCTCCCAGAGTTTGCTCAAACTTGTATCCATGAGTTTGAGCCTACCGAGGCTTCGACTCAAGTGTATCCATCAGCACCTGCTACACTAGTCTCAAGTAACGAACCTTCACCGAACCCAGAACTTGGAACAAGTGTTTCTCTCTCTCGAGTCGGTGGGCCACCAGTCATAGTTTTCTTTACACCTTTGCAGAGGAGAGACAGGGAAGAAAGGAAGGCCCCGTGAAAATGCAACCATAAGAGGATGGAAGAAGCAGGAAGGATTCTAGGCCCCCTACATGAGAGCTCAGCTCTGCCCATACCCTGATTTCAGATGTTTATTCTCCAGAACGATGGGGGAATTCATTTCTGCTGTGTGAGCCCCCAGCTTGTGGCCCTTGGTTACTGCAGCCCCAGAATACACACAAGTCATGAGTAGGCTTTGCTTCCAGACAATTTTGGCCTTTCAGACATCCTGAGATCTGGCCATGATGAGAGAGGCAGGGTCCAAGGATGCTCACCTGAGACCACCTGGCCCACAAGGCATGTGGCGGGGTGTCCAGGTGGCAGAAACCAAGCTGACATCTTGCTGATCATCTACTTTGTCAGCTCAATGGCCAGATCACTGTCATGGCCAAGACAACTGCTGGGCTTCTACGTGCAGAGTTTCTTATCAAGTGCACACCCGTGAGAGGCTTGGATGTCTCTATTCTCATGTCACAGATGAGGAGCCTGAGGCCTGGGGCAGCAAATCTCCTTCCAGCACCCAAGCCTGCATCCCCTACTTTGGTGGAGGCGGGGTGGGAGGCGGTGTGAAATAGATTCCCACAGCCCCTCCTGCAGCCCCATGCACACAGCAGGTGTTCACTAAATGCTCACCATGGGAAAGAATGAGTCTTACATGGGGTGTCGGTGGAGTTCTTTTGTTTCAGGGGAGTCTTCCTAGAACACAGGGCAGTGCTACATCCCAGGGAAGCTGAACATGTGGTACACAGCAAGGCTAGCGAGGTGGGAGCTCTAATAGTGGCACTCAGGCTTCTTGTCCTCTGTCTTCCCTGTGGGTGGAGAGTTTTCTCCTGTCTTTCCTCCAGGGCCCAGGAAACTGCATCCCAGAAACCAAGAGAAACATTCAGAAGAAGGGATCAGTTTCAAGACCGGTCTTTGCTCAAACCAAGTGGAGGTGAAAGACACCCTTGTCCGGGCACGGAAACGGGTGAGAGTCTGAACCCCCTGAGAAGGGGCTGGGGCATCTCTGGCTCCTCTGCTGGTTCTCTGAGGTTTTCCTGAGTGAATCTGCTAAGGTTTTCTTTGGAACAGCTCTCCCCAAGGGGAAGTTTCCTGGGAGACCCTGGGAAGGTCATTTTGTTCATCATCTAATTGATTGAAGTTCATTGAGGATGAAAAAAAAGGAAAAGAAAAGAGAAGAAAACGTGCCCAGAGAGAACAGAGACCCAGGGACAGGAAGAAGATAGATTGTCAGATAGAGCACCACGAGGAGACGAGGGAAGCATTGTATTTTCCTTTTCTAATAACCTTAGTTAATATGCGATGATCAATCACACCATCACGGGCGTTTTTATCTCCCCTGAGTATCAATACGAAGTGGCACTGACGTGTTCCCAATACAGCCCTGAAAGGTGATGGGCGGGTACTTGTCTCTGAAAGCCTCGGACCTTGATGGCAGATCAATGATGTCAAAACCTCCTGCTCTGTCGTGAAACCAACTCTGATGATGGTAATTAAGCTATGAGAGTTGGTCTGGCTGAACCCAGCACTCTCCTGCTGCAAACAAAGTTCTCATTGATCAGACATTTTTTATTTTTAATATTCATGGATTAGCCACACTCTCAAAGCACCCTATTACCATGTGCATTTGAAATTAGTCCTTCCCCAAGACCCAGAGATCCTGCTTCAGCGGCCCCAACACCACATCAGGAAGGCGGGTTTCCAAGTGGACCCAATGGCATTTGCAAAGTAGATGCTGGCACGTTTGGTGGAGCTTTGAAGTAGCCAGAGGGCTCTGCTTGCCTGGGTGAGCCCTCCCTCTCCCTGGGGAAGCCAGCTCTGCCTGCTGTCCCCTAAGAGATGGAGCCACTTTGCTGAACCAGACCTCGAGGTGGAGGAGGCCATGGAGACATCTGACATATCCTCTAACCATCCCGGTGTGCACCTACCAGACATCAACTGTGTGGTCAGGCACTGGGAACATGTAAACATCCAGGCAATGGGTCCATAGTGCACCCACCCCAGTCCCTTCTTCATGTCAACCCCTCAAGGCCTGATGGAGTCCCTTACAAACCCATCTGCTTTCTGAAAACTGGAATGCCCATCTGCTGGGGGCCTGCCCTCCCTCATTCTTGTCCTCGGATATTAGAAACTCATCTTCTTGATATATCTTACTTACCTAGAACTGCCTGGTCACCTAATTGAGATTTATTTCCAAAATCTCATTTGGAAAAATTAGGGAGATTATTTCTTGGGGAAATATTACACATCACAATGGGAGAACATTTTATTTCAGAGAAATGCTTATTTCCCGTTTGATCTGCCTTTAAAATCCATCCCACAACACATGCAGAATCATTTCTGACAATGCTCTCATCAACTCGGTTTCCTCCAGCCATGCACAGAGAGACTGTGCTGGCACGCACCATAAATCACGTCTGTCGGCGAGAGCATGGAGAGTGCAGAGAAATGAGGTCTCTTCTGCATTCAGAGGGAAGCATGGCATGGGGGTGTGGCCTTGGGAGTGTGTGCGTGTGCATGCGTGTGTCTCCCAGAAGGACCTGGGGGCAAGGAGAGGACCCAGAAGATGCTGGTCAAAGGCTCCGAGGGGACGCCAGCAATCATGGTGCCACCACCATGGGGAAGTGCCCAGGGCCCTCTGCTCTCTACAACTATCTCTCCATTTAACCTCCTGTGTCAAACACCCTTTAAGTCCTTGACAAAATAGCATTAATGATACCTCTTCAGATGGACACAGTGAAAACCACTGATGAAATAATGTGTTGCCAAGAATCTGGGGCCACAGGGGCACTGTTCATTGCTGGTGGGAACACAGAACGGAACAGCCATGCTGGAGAGCCGACTGCCCGTTTCATCAAAAAGTTACACACCCAATGACCACTGATTCAGGACTCCTACTTCTTGGTGTCACCCTGGACAAACCAAAATGAATGTTCATGTAAAACTTGTACATGAATGTTTATAGCAGTGATTATCCCAAACTAGAGCTAGTCCAGATGACCTTCACCGAGGGAGTGGGTGGATAAACACACTGTGCTACATCCAAATGGCGGAATATTACTCAGCAAAAAGAAGAATTGAACTGATACTCACAACAAGAGGGGTGAACCTCAGATGCATGGTAGTTAATGAAAGAGGCCAGACTCAAAGGCTTCATCCTGTATAACATCACTCTCATGGAGAAACTGTAGGAATGAAGAGGTGCCATAGATTAGGAGGAGGAGGTCCTGAGGACAAACAGGAGCTGAAGGTGATGGCTTTGCCTGTGTCCTGACTGAGAGGTGATGCACATGGAAAAGCTCATTGAATCTGATACAGAAAGGTGAATTTTACTGCATGCAAATTAAAAAAAAATCAAACTGAAGAACAAAGGGGAAAGAAATAGTTCTTATGATTGGTTGGACTTCCAACTCCTTCTGCTTAAGCAGAGTGACTGGTAGAGACGTCCGCACTTGGGGAGCAGCCTCCTCATGCATGGGTGTAACCGTCTTGCAAGGCTGTCTTTCCGGCTCTGAGATTGTTTGGATGTTTACAGCCAGCATGGAATTACCAACTTGTGATGAGAGTGGAGGTCTGCGCAGACAGATGTGCTTGTTCAGGATCCAGGTGTGAGCCTCTGAGAGGGAGCTTTCAGATCAGAGGTCTAGGAATGAAGAAAATAAGCTAAGAAAATGCAGAGCCAGGCAGATGCCTGTGGAGGTACAGGAGACTTCCTGCAGGTAAGAATCTGTGGCTGCAGGTCCCCCTAGAAAATAAAAAAATATTAAAAGTATAAATAAATGATAACTAAATGATAACCAGATAAATAAATGATAACCAGAACCAGGCCAGTTAGAACTCTTTAATTATTCAGCTTGTGCATTCTCTTTATTTTCCACCACCCTCTGCTTGAAGACTAGAAGGTAAGAGCTATACACATCAGTTACAGTTATAGCACTGAGACACAAAAGACTAACTCAATATCTTAAACCAAAATGGGAAATTCTGGAGATTCCAGGATGGCTGATCTGGTGACCGTTGGTATACTTAAGGACAAGATTTTTTCACCTTTCTGCTCTGCCATTGTGTTGGCATTCATTCCTGGACCTGCCCCTCATGGTCACAGTG
This sequence comes from Dama dama, assembly GCF_033118175.1. Taxonomy (NCBI): domain Eukaryota; kingdom Metazoa; phylum Chordata; class Mammalia; order Artiodactyla; family Cervidae; genus Dama; species Dama dama. The sequence continues at coordinate 56,014,694 of NC_083703.1, forward strand.
TGGCTGCAATAGCACCCAGCTTCTCATTCTCAGAAAACATCACCCCAGGGCAGGAAGAGAGGACAGTCCTGTGCCTCCTTTTAAGAGGCAGAAAATCTTGTCCAGAAGTCCCTCAGCAGACTGTCCTTCATGCCTCAATCTCAATCCCTGTGGTCACAGGCCACTTGTTATAGGAACTCCTAAACTGATCACTGTCCAGAGGAATGGTTTAACTAATCAAGATTTAACCACCCCACCCCTCTGGGCTGGAGCATGATCCCCAACATCTCTAAATTAATAGTCATCTTATGCATGAACAAAACAGATGTTTTTTTCTCTGGGCAAGGAGGCAGGTTTAGGTCAGAGGTATCTGCCAGCTTCTTTTGTGACTTTTACAAAGTAAATCTCTTAAAATTATTTTGTCCTTTAATTTGGGACATACTACTCCACATCTTCATAGCGTGTTGGATTAAAATAAGAAAGTGACTGTTGCCTTAGATTCAGGATAAGAGGCATCTGACAGCTGTATGATCCTTCAGGAGAAGAATTTGTAGGAGGTGAGGGGGCATTGAGGGTGGTGAGGGCACCCTGGGAAAGGACTCGTCATGAGAAGTGATGATCGAATAATGATCTTCAACCACCAAGAAGTTCTGTTACGTTATACTGGGCTGCTCCTAAGACAGATGGGCACTTCTATATTTAGAAATATGTTCAACAATGAGGATTTTCATGGCAACCAGAAAAATGTTTGGCGATGACTCTTCAGTTAACTTTAATCATTCATTCATTTAGTTAACGAGAACATCTTGCCCCAGCCCAGCAGTTAATTGAGGCCTTCCGTGGTGCTTTTTGAAAAGCAGGAAAAGAGGGAAAAGGAATGTGAGAGAGAAAGACGACATAGTCTGACAGAACTAGACCCTAGAGATAGAGGGCTGATGGTGGGTGGTGGGGAGCGGGGGAACACCAGGAGTGATGGGCAGTCAAGTATATGGGTGCTGGGCACTTCTGGGAGACAGGAAGAAAATGAACAAGATCTTGTGTTTTAAAATCTTCTCATCCATCAGGGAGACAAGTACACTTAGAATCATAATGCATTATATTTGTGATAGGTGGTTGGAAAAAAATGGGAAGCAATGACTTGTAGCTTCAAAGAACTTAGAGCACATCCCTGCCTGGGGGCAGAGGGAGGCTTCTGAGGGGCTGGGGTGCGAGCCACATTTAGTTTGTACACAGTTGTTCTGATTAACCTCCGATGAATGAATGTGGGAGAATTCTGGATATTTCCTGGGACGGAGGGGGATGATGAGATAGATTTACTACAAGAAGGAATCAGGTTGTGTCCTTTTATAAACCAGGTTGGGTTCTGCCTTAAATAGACCACTCACAAATTTGATTGACAACCTGCTCCCACTGGTTCTTATGCTTGGCATTCATCCTCTTCCTCACCCCAGGAACACATACATCTCTAGCTCACCTGGGCTCACCATTCCATGGGAAGCACCGGATTTAACAAATTATTATAGTAATATGTGTGTCGCCTTCACCAGCACAAACAAGAAAAGATCTCATAGGTGAAGGCAGAAGGTCAAGTGGGAGTTAGTTATCCAGGAGAACCCTTCCTGCCATTCTGGAAAACTTTTGAGCTATGAGGCATCACACACTGAGTAATCACTTGACCCACATCTGGGAATGAGCTAGTCCAGATCAACCCAGTGTCAGTTGGGCAGGTAGAGAGGTCCATTCCTTCCCTGGTCCCATCTCATGTAGACGGCTACATAAAACTCTCACGTTCTTAAATTTCACTTTGGATTTAATTAAAAACACCAAGGTCATTCACTGACTATTCCAGCTAGTTAGGAGGTCTGTTCAATTTTTATGGGAATCCCATTAAAGTTCACTGCAGATATGTTAAAAATGCTAACTGTGCTACAGAAATTTTAAACCACTTTATGTGACTTCTGCCATGTGGAACAAGGGCATCCGACACCTAAAACATTACCTCAAACCGAAATCAACCGCAGAGTCCGGCAGAGGTGGGACCCCAAGGACATCCATGAGGTCATCATGGCAGGAATTGACTCCAAGGAGACCCAGCTCTTTTGGCCTTGGCTGGCCCACCCTTAAGCTCAGTCCAGGTCTTTCCTGACTTGCAGGCAACAGATCCAGGGCCTGGGCACCCCTGAGCTGTCCTGTCTGGTGGCCAATGGCCATGGGTGACTAGGGGGCCCTTGAGATGTGACTCATCTGGAAGGAGAGGTGCTGTGAGGGCAAAGCACACACCATATTTTGAAGACTTAGTGCAAAAAAAAAAAAAAAAAAAGCCTGCAAAATGTCTCATGAAGATGTTTCATGTTGATTACATCTTGAAGTAATAGCATTGGGATCTACTGGGTTAGATGAAATGCACTGCCTGTTTCTTTTCACCTGTTTTGATGTGGCTACTGCAAAAGTTTCTCACTGCACTGCAGTCCCACCAAACTCCCCCATGCTTCCCTGGCTCACCTCCTCCCATCAGTCTGGGAAATGCTCCATGTTGCAGTGAGATGGAGGCCCAGCTGTCCTCTTGGACATGTCTTCTGGACCCCTCTGTCCTCCTGTGCAAGAGCTTTGGAAAACAACAAAACAGGACACACAGCCCCATCTGTATGTGTGTTCTCTCAGTTCCTCAGTCTTGTCCAACTCTTTCTACTCCATGGACTGTAACCCACCAGATCCCTCTGTCCATGGGACTCTCCAGGCAAGAATACTGGAGTGGTTGCCATTCCCTACCCCGTCTGCATGCACCTGCCTTCACTGACACCACCATCCACAACCCTTGGCTTTTTGGGTAGAGGAGAGGGTTGACCATTCCATGAAGGGAAAGGATCCGCTTTTGTGCAGTCACCAGGTTCAGTCAGCGTCGTTAATCCCCTTGCACAGATGAACATGTGGAGACTTAGGAGATGAAAGAGCTCTAAGATCTTAGAGTCATCAGGAGGCTGGATTTAGGCCTGTCTGACCCCAAGTCTGATTCTTTTGAAGCGTCATAGCATGCATGACCCCAAGCCTGATTGTTTTTGTTTCTAAAATAATTGATGTTTAAAATAGCCTCACTGATCAGCACAGCTTATCTGTATTTTTCACACACTCCTCATGAATCCTGAGCTCTTTGCAGGGAGTGAGAGGGATAAAGTTGATCACCTCCTTCTACCTGCCTGCAGGTAAGTGACAGCCATCACCTTCATCTTTTCTTTTTCTTCTCTCTTTTTCAAGCTGACAAGAGAGGGCTGCCATGTCAGCTCTCTCTGTAAGATCTTCAGGGATTCATGTCTCCCGGAATCTCTCAGGATCCCTTTGGTCACTTTCTTGTTCTGGGAGTGGACACGTGCAGAGAATTTGGGTCTGGCCTTGGGTAGCTCCATTCGGAGGCCTCTGTGGCCCTTTGTGAATTAGAACTGCCCTGCCAGATCTTTCAGTGCCTCTCGTAGTCATTCAAGGATGAGGACATGGGTCATGGGGTCGTTCTCCTGGCAGGTGGGAAATGGGGCCAACAGTGGAGAGAAGCAGACAGTTCTGAGACTCAGGCCCCATTTCTAGAGTCCAAGATCCTGGCTCCCCTGTCCTGAGCTAGTTGGGGCTTTTGGACCATCTTAAGGTCATGACTGGCCCTTGGGTGAATGGTGCCAGCTGCTGCCACCTCAGTCTTTATGCCCTTTGGTGGGGATCCCAGGCCTCCATCTGCCCCCTGGGGAAGTACTGGTCTGGATGGTCTCTACACATCATCTCCTTCCCACAGTCCTTTGAGAGGTCCAATCCCCTGCTTTCCAGAACCAGGTGTAAGCAGAGTGATCATGTGGCCCAGAGTTCAGGGACGTGGGGTTCAGGCTCACACACAGAGCTGTGTCACGTGCCACCCTACGCCCTGCTGCTGGGCAAGTTCAAGGAGCTTGGAAGACCTTTGCCTCCTCCTCTGTCCTCTTCCTCCTGATTTCCACTATAGACACAAACCTCAGCATCTCCCAGGAAGTGACCCTGCATTTAGCACAGAGCACTCACATTTACCAGCTTGGTGGCTCAGTGGTAAAGAATCCACTTGCCAATTCAAGAGACACGCATTCAGTCTCTGGGTTGAGAAGATCACCTGGAGAAAGAAATGGCAACCCACTCCAGTATTCTTGCCTGTGAAATCCCATGGACAGAAAAACCTAGAGGGCTACAGTCCAGGGGGTCAGACATGACTTAGCAACTGAGTTCACAGGCACTCACCCTTACACCAAGACACACGGCAGGGCCAGCATGGTCTCCCCCTTTCAGACTTGGCCGTGGGAGCAGGCGGGATCCAGGAGGTGCAATCAGCTGCCCCTGTATCACTGCTTCTCCAGTCCTGGTTCCATCTGATTTGCTTCTCCCTCCACTTCAGACCAGGGTGGTCAAAGGAAAACATTTTGCTTCCCTAAAAATAACTAAGGCTCGGTAATACTGAAAAGAGCCATTTGTATGTCTACTGTTGAAATCACATGGAAATTAAAGTTCTATCAATTATAACATAGAAAGTCTCTTTCAATGTAAACACCCACATGCAGTTTACTCTGGGAGTGTGTATACACACAGCGAATATAAAACATATTCAATGATCATTAGTGAGGAGCCACTGAGGCTTCCGGCTGGTGCCTCTTTGGGCTGAAGACGTTGCTAGACTGTCAAAATGCCTGGCATGGGGGTCCTGTGCTCCTTTGCATTGTTTATGGATTTACTTGGAGGCACTGAGGTCCTTGTTGGTCAAGACTGGAGCGATGGGGAGGCACGTGATCTACCCTGGCTGATCTGAAGGCAATATTTGTGCATACTCACTTGCTTAGCCATATCCAATTCTTTGCAACGCCAGGTTCCTCTGTCCATGGGATTTCCCAGGCAAGAATACTGGAGTGAGTTGCCATTTCTTCCTCCAGGGTATCTTCCAGATTCAGGGATCGAACCCATGTATCTTGTGTCTCCTGCAATGGCAGGCAGACTCTCTTCCACTGAGCCACCTGGGAAGCCTGTTTATATTCAGTTAAAGATGCTAGAGCCATCCTGTCACTCATCTCTGCAGAACAGCCCTGGTGAAGTTGCCACCCCCTACAGCAGAGGCTACCCTTTCTCCCTGTCCTTCCTGCTGCTTCTCAAAGTCCAGCTCAAGGTCCTGAGCCCCCAGGCCAGCTCCCTCCAGCCCCTGCCCACTTGCACTTGTTCAGACCTTACAATTCCCTTTTGTCATGTAACCCCGCATGTACAGGCTTAGGTGTTTCCCTTCCAGCTGTGTTGGCAGCATGTGGTCAGACAGAAGGCCCATCTTCATGCATTTATTCACTCATTCATTCAGCAAATGCTATTAAACAAATCTGTTATTGATCTATCAGTTTCCTCCATTCACAAAAGTTGTGGTCAAATGGGGGTGATAGACAATGAATAGTGGAAAACAAATGTATCTGTGAAAAGCATCATGGGAGCCCCTGTGGGGTTAGTGAAGGCCTGGTCTGAGCAGTGGACCAGCCCAGGCTCAAGGATGCTGGGAACACACTTGACCCATGGTTTACTTAGCAGTTACTAAGTGCCTGTACCATGAGGCTCTATATCTCATGCCCTTGCCAACCCAGTGTCTCCCCTTTCTCTAAATCAGGAAGCAAGGCCAGGGTGGAGGCAGAAACTCAACTGGCCATCAGAGGAGACCGGGTCCTGAAGCAAGGTGGCTGATTCTGAAGTCCGTGCTCAAGGCCACTGCCCGGTTGGGTTCAGGTTTCTCCATCAAAACTGCTGTGTCCCATGATGTCTTAGGGAGGAAGCAGAATTGGCCCTCACAGTTGTCTCTACAGACCAGAGGTGGGGTGGGGTGGTTTCCTGCAGTCATGTGGTCTCAGCTCCTATTTGTCAAATGGATGGCAGGCCATTGCCTCCTAGAATTTCTGTGAAGTGTCAATGAAGCAAAGAGTACGTGAAAATCCCAGGAATCAAGCCAAGGACCGGCCCAGGGTGGTTGCTTTAAGAAAGAGCGTGGGTGCTTTGTTCTGTTTTTGTTTTCTGGTTTGCAAATCTTCTGCGGGTGCGGGTACTCGGGTATTCATCTGCTGTACGGTATTCATCTGCTGTATGTCCTCTGCATAAACCCACAGGCAGCACCCTCCAAGGCAGAAAGGAAGCAGGTTCCCCTGCCCTTGCTCTCTCCCCACAGGGAGAGTGGAACACTTATTTTATATTTTTTAATTTTGGCGAGACACTCCCACTTTCTCTCCCTTTTTAGCACATTTGGCCGCCTTCCCCAACCTGCCTTCTAGGGGGTCCTCGTTTCTTTTGTGATCTTGATGCTGATAAAAAAACAAAAACAATAAAAAAAAAAAAAGGCCACTCCAGGCAAGCAATCCTCTTGTTTATTGATTTGCCATGTCATGTTCTTTTATGCAGACATACGTTCTATGATAAAACTTCAGACTTGCGTTTTATGACAATAAATAATGCATTGGGCTTTCTGAGCTTTCCTGAGTCCACGTGAGGTTCGAGCCCGCTCCGGCTTCAGTTTTCCAGCAGGTCCTGTCCCCCCACAGTCGCCGGCTTCTAGAGTTAAGATCAATTTTCTCTTTTTGAAAGATGAGCCATGGCCAGCTGGAAACCACCATCTCTAATTGGCAATTAAATTCTACCGCTTGCTTTTTTATACAATATCTTCACAGCTGAAGGACCTCTGTCAGCCGGGGAAAGAGCAACGCCACGCCTTGACCAGAAGTTTTCACACTATTCTGACCTTCATCCTGTGCCTGACGTCCCCCCAGGAGGGAAAGCTATGGTTGTTGGAAGGGCCACACGTTTTCTGGGAAGATAAGTGATGGCTGAGCCCACGGAGATGTTCCCCCGAGAAGGAGGATACTTTCCTACCAGTGCTTCACCAGCCCCACCTCTGGCTGAACCCAGGATTTCTCTTGATTTCTGAAGCTTTGAGATTCTCTGCTTGGGGGGCATGAAGAAGCAAGATAGGAATCTCTCACAAAGGGAGAAGCATTGGTTCCCGAGGTCTGGCAGGGTGACCCCTGGGAGTGAGGGTCTGCCCAAGGTCCCACCCTGGATCCACGCAAAGGTTGGTGAGAGTTTCCTGGAGAAGCAGGGGTGGAAAAGGACAGGTGATGGGTGGACCGGAGCCTAATGGGGGAGGAGTATTCCAACCTGCATTTGATGGCTTGTGTTTCCTAAACCACCGCCTTCCCTCTGGGTCTCATTCATGCCTAGTCCCACCAGGGATTATGAAGCCCAAATCCATCTCCATTATGGTCAAACGCCAGTGCCCGCAAAGCTTGATTAGAGCTAATTAATGACTTCCTGGAGAGCATCCGGTGTCCCCACAGCACCTTCAAACCCAGCTCAGACTCTTGTCTTCAGCCCCACCTGGAGGCCAGGGTGAATCTGGCTGGGTCTGACCCTTGTGGTGGATGCGGGACAGCAAACGGGGAACCATGGTAGTAACCGGTCCTGCAGCCCCCACAGGCATCTCTTAGCTGCTGCATAGTTATGTGGGAAAAGTACAAGTTCTTTGGTGATGATTGCAATCTTAGTGGCTCCCTGGACGAACCAATCGCTTCCTGCGGTAGTAAAATGAACAATTCATCGTAGATTATTTGAAGGCAAATCACTTTAAGTGTAAGAATAAAAAGACAAATTGGCAATTGGATTTTGTGTGAGAACATAAGTGGATGATTTGCATTGGCGAGTGTGCTGGGAAGACTTAACGATGCTGTGGGGAGAGAAAATGCTGAAATGAGGTCAGTCCGAGACGTTGTCATTTCGGGACTTCTACATGGAACCCTGGAAGAGGACCACAGGCCAAGGCATGGGCTTTCAAAAACCTCCCTGCAGTTCACTTTGCCAGAGCGAGGGACCAGCTTTCATAACAGGCTTAGCCTGGGAGGACCCGAACAGCTTGTCAACAATGTAACTGATTTTTATACCACACTTTTTAATGGGACAAATATTGATGTTGTCCAGAATAAGTCTTTCTTGGATTGTATCTAGTTCCCAAGAGCAAATTTGATGGAGACAGCGGCTCTATTAGTTCCAATTTTGCAGGGTGAGCCCGAGAAGCAATTGCCTCTTTAAATTGCCAAGGTCTCCCAGGACAGAAAACCAGCGCTCTGTTGAAAAACATTCAGAAAGAGCCTGCCCCCTCCGCTGATGAAACCTCTTCTCCAGCATATTCTGCTGTATGGAAATCTCGTTGATGGAATTCCCAGGGACCCTATTCGGAATAAGCAGCATTGCGAGAACTGATGCTATTGCAGCCTCTCAGGGAGCAGCACCAACAGAGTGCCCCCTATCCCCCCTCCCCACTTTTCTGTTCTTTCTTAAACAATTATATTTTATTTTTACACTCAACTTGGGGCTGGAGGGTAAGCTGAGCTTGCTGACCTCATACGGTTTACTGTCGATCAGGAAAGAGATGTGGTTATTGGATGCAGATCCCCAGGAGGCTGAGAGGCAGGACTTTGCCGCAGATGAGCCTGGTACCCAGGTGGCTGCTGGACTCTGGGAAGGAAGAGCATCCTGATTCTCACCTCCTGGTTCCAGCATCACACTCAGTGGCTGCAAACACGGCATTCCAAGTGGACACTGCCATCACCAGCCTGTGAAGGCAGAAGGAGAGGCTTCTGTCTTAATAACAACCTTTTGGTCGAATGTATTTGGTATAAACTAAGTGTAAACTGGCTCTGTTTGCTGTAGGACTTCTCAGAATGTTTCTCAAGCCAACACGAGCATCACTAATCTTCCAAGTGAGGTGGGCTGTTTTGGGGTGCAGTGTGTCTCCAGGGCCGTCATTCAGCAGAGGCTCTTTTCTCAACTACATTTGCACATGCCCTCTGTACTTGATGGTCTGCTGGGCAAACACACAAGAGTAAAAGAGCCAAAGTGAAAAAAGATGGCATATAAAACCCAGGGAGTGGGTGCGGGAGTGGATTCAGGGGCACAGGAGCCAAACAGACTACCCTGTTTAGAGAAGCGGCCCTGCTAAGATTCCCAGCAGTTGTAGGGCAGTTTTGTTTTCAGAAGAGAGAAAAGTCTCTGTGGAGACCAAGTATTCCAGGAGTCAAACTCAGAAAGAAGGGCTTCTTCTGTTTGTGCGGGATCCTCCGGGGCTGGAAAGCCAGGGCCCCAGCAGGTCGACGTCAGAAATTAGGCCAGAGCATCTGCACAGACTATCCAGCCGAGCTCATCCCTTCTGTCTGCGATTTGCCAGTGTCCACTCAGTAGTGGGCATCCTGCGGTCTGGGACACTGTTGGGCAGTTGCTAGGTACTCAGAAACGATGAATGAAAGGAATGCACCCATCACTGCAGAGGGTCAGTTCATGATTCTGAGAATGGACTGTGTGACCTCATCCATGGTGGATGGTTATAACCACAGCAGAACAGTGACTGCTGGGGTATGCCGAGAGAAAGGTTCTGGATTAGGCTGTGAGCCATGTTCTAAGTACCTGCATTCCTGGGTCCAGGTGCTGCAACAACATGCCACAGACTGTGCAGCTGAGACATCAGACCTTTACTACTCACACTCCAGAGGCTGGACATCCCAGATCAGGGTGTCTGAGGGTCAGATCCCCTTGAGGCCTCCTTCCCCAGCTTGCAGGCAGCTGTCCTCTCACTGTGTCCTCAGGCACCAGCATTCCTCATCGCTCTGTGTGTCTTCGTCCCCTCTTCCTATGAGGATACCAGTCAGAGAGGTGATGGCCTACCCTAGAGACCTCTTTTAACTCCAGTTTCCTGCCTGAAAACCCTAGCTCCAAACACAGTCACCCCCAGTGGTACTGGGGGACAGGACTTCAGCCGGTGGATTGGGAGGGGAGCAGATGAATCACAAATCCAGCCCTGCCACCAACACTCCTAGGTTGGTCCAGAAACAGGTGATGGGACTCCAGTGTGTGCATGTGGGGGTGTCCTTGTCCTTGGTCACACACAGAACGGTGTCAGAGTGAAGCTGTAACTCACTCCTGCAGGACTCAGATGTGTAAGATGTATAATAATACATGTCAAGGGGGCTCCTCCAGTTCCCAGCATTAGGGCCCCTTCCCATTCCTCCCTCTGCCTCTTGGCTTCCAGTCCTCCAGGAGAGCCAGCCCCCTGAGCTGGGGTGGGCTCTGCCACGCTGGAAGGTGTCGCCCCATCCCCAACTCCAGCCCATATGACCTTCTGCCACACCGTGGGTCTGGGCTGCTGGCAGGTCCCGCACAGGAGGCTGCAGCCTGGCTGGGAGCTGTGAGGATGCACAGGGCCCCTTCCAGGATGAGCAAAGCCTGCATGTCCAGCTGGCACCATGATGGGCTTTGCAGGGATGTCAGAAACCCGAGATGTGAGACCAGCTTGCTCAGCCTTGTGGGATAAACTCAGACAGAGCCAAGCTCTGTAAGTTCAGCCTCCTCCTCCTTACCTGACTGTATATACATTTTCTTTTCAGATACCAGGTTTGCTTTATTGACTTGGAGCTGGCCAAGCAGGGAAGAATATGTACATACAAATTTGCCAGCTGCACACAGTGTCTCGTTGTCGGGGAATAAATCCACTCTGATCTGGCCTTCTTCCCAGCCAGGTTTACACAAACAACCTCACAGTTCAGTCCCATTATTTTCGACAGATGACTCCAATCTGACACCAGGTAAATGCTCACTGACCCGGGCACCGGACGTGTTGCCCTGAAGAAGCCTAGGGTACTACTACAGACGATGACACTAGTGTCTGGCACGGTCATGTTGCTGGTGGAAAGGACAGTGGGCCCAGAACTTACAAGGAAATGGAGGTGTCTCCCTGGTGGGATTCGGGGTCTGTGTGGAGACAGGGGCTCTTAGGCAAGGGGCTGGTTGTGTCATGGCGGTAGGAGGTAGAGGCTGTAAAGGGGGATTCTGGCTGTGGTGAGGACCTGAGGGAAGACCAGAGCACAGGCTTGTGTCCTCCTGGCCCCTCAGGGTGGGAACCCTTCATTCTACCTTTTTAAAGAAAAGCAAAGAATGATCATCATGTGAAAAATGCACTGTCTAATAAAAAAGGGAGGACCCTATCTGGTGGTCCTGCGGTTGAGGCTCTGCGCTCCCAATGCAGGGGACCTAGGTTTGATCCCTTGTCAGGAAACTAGATCCTGCATGCCCCAAGTAAGACTCAGTGCAGCCAAAGAAATTTTTAAAAGGTGTACTCAGAAACATCATTTTGCCGACAAATGTCCATGTAGTCAAAGCTATGGTTTTTCCAGTAGCCATGTACGGATGTGAGAGCTAGACAATAAAAAAGGCTGAGTGCTGAAGCATTGATGCCTTCAAACTGTGGTGCTGGAGAAGGCTCTTGAGAGTCCCTTGGACAGAAAGGAGATCCAACCAGTCACTCCTAACGGAAATCAACTCTGAATATTCATTGGAAGAACTGATGTTAAAGCTGAAGCTCCAATACTTTGGCCACCTGTTGCGAAGAACTGAGTCATTGGAAAAGACCCTGATGCTGGGAAAGATGGCAGGAGGAGAAGGGGATGACAAAGTATGGATGGTTGGATGGTATCATCGACACAATGGACATGCGTCTGAGTAAAGCTCTGGTATTTTCTCTGATGGAAGGAGGGTTTAAAGCCACCGAAGAATAGTAAGGATTGTCTCTGAGAAGTGAGGGTCACAGTGCTTGTCCACACACTTCAGCCTCGGCTGGGGCAGGGGCCACACTCACTGAGGTGGCTGGGGTCCTGGGAAAACGGCAGCCTGTCCACATGCTGGAGGCAGTGGCCAGTGTCCTGGAATGAACACCAGGAACGTGAGAGCCGCACAGAACATTACCCAGGAAAATCCTAGCTCTGTGGTGGGTCTGGGCTGGACTAGGGAATGTGTGCTTTCACACAGGACAGACAATCCTTATAACTAACCACATTTGGGAAGCACAAGAATGGAAGGGACTTAAGTCAAGAACAAAAACATGTAAAGTTGGGAATAAAGACCTAAAGAGGCATCAAAATAATAGTCTAAGGATGTGAGACTGAAAATCAAAATCAGCTGCACAGTCTCAAAACTCATCCACTCTAACCTAACACAGTGGGTCTCAGGCACATTTGTCTTTTTATTTTCACATGGATAAAGCAACAGAGAAGCAAAGGAAGTGTTCATATATTATCCTAAAACCAAAATATTTTCTATGAAGTATCAGCCATAACTTTTAACTCCCTCAACATTCATCAACTGCCACTGGTGCCCACTGTGGCCTCTGTGAGTGGGGACGTCAAGCCATGTTATTCAAGTAAATTATTACAATGCTGCTTCTGTTGCTGAGTCGCTAAGTTGTGTCTGACTCTTTGTGGCCCTGTGGACTGCAGTACGTCAGGCTTCCCTGTCCTTCACTATCTCCCCTTGTGCTCAAACTCACGTCCACTGAGTCAGTGATGCCATCCAAGCATCTCATCCCAATGATTGCAATAGTAACTATGTATTACTACAATAGTAACTATAAATCATTACATGTTATTACAATAGTTATCACTGTTCATCCTTATGATGAAAACAGAACCAAAGATGGGTCGGGTTAAACATATCCGCACGGGCCTTTTCTGGAAGTTCCTGGGCCTTTTTCCGGCTGCACAAAAACCAGCCAAGGGGACTTAAGAAGGTTTCTGAAGGTTGCTCACCTTCATCATGCAAAGTGGTTACTAGAGGTAAAAGCAGGAATTCTTAGTGGGATGTTAATGTGTGTGTTTGTTTCTGGAATTTTCTCTTCCTGAGTCTGGGAAAGGAAAACAGCAGGTACTGAGCTCCCAATGGATCTGACCTCAATACTGTGACAAGCTGGTAAGATGCTTACAGCCTGGCAGAGCTGTTCTCCTGTCAAACACAGATGTGAATATGGACGTGAACCCGGGTGTGAATATGGGTGTGGTCATGGACATAAACACAGGCCTGGGCATGGACACTCTGCAGAAGGTGACAGGGCAGAAGCCTTGTGACTGAGGGGTGACTGCCACTCTCCACGCACAGCTTCATCTTGCCTTAGACTTTCCTCCCATAGAAACAACCACCTGAGACCGCCCCCCATGCCCCATCACAGACCCGCCCCTTTCTGACTGCCCGAATCCAGAGTGAGACTCCACTTCCTTAGGGGGTATGTAGCCCCCTGGGTGTGCGATGTCGCTTGCTGCAGCAGGTGACAAGCCAGCATGCTCCTCTGTGGACATGACTGGGACATCACATCCCCAGATCTGGAAGAGAGCTGGCCTGTTGGTCCCCTCACCCAGGGCCATGAGCCCAGCCGAAAGCAGAAGGGATTTGAGGACAATTCAACTTGTGTTGCAGCATCAAAGTCTGAGGATCTCGATCAGGCTTGAGGGTGGCCCAGTGATGAGCAAAGAGGGGAAGAAAGAAAGGGAGGAGGAGGTTAGAGAGAGATACACAAGGGGAGAGAGTCAAGCTGGAGGGAGAGAGAGAGACAGAGCCACCTTACCCTGGGGAGGGGCACAGACAAAGGGCCCTGGGCTGTAGCTCAAGGGCAGTACTGACCGCTGGACCTCTGAGGGGTGTGAGCTGTCATCCTTGTTCAAAGCCCCAATGCCCGTGTCCCCTGTGATGCACAGAAGTAGTGGTACCCAGGATTTCATCTCCCGGCTTGGACAGAGAGCATGCCAGGCTCAGTCAGCAAAGACTGAAGCCAGATGATCTCTCCAGTTTCTCTGCTTCACTTAGGATCCCTGTGATCTTCAAAGGACCCTGGGGATTGGCAAGAGGGCACAAAACAGCTGAGCTTAGTACATATCTGACTTTGCAGCTTCAAAGTGCGACTGCCCTCCAAGTGGCACCTCTTGGAGCAGCTCGAAGAGGTGATAGAGCCAGTCACCTGGCTGCCATCTTTCAGAACAGAAACCCTGGTTCTGTGCTGGAAAAGATTGAACTCTTTTCCCAACTTGTTGAAACTGTTTTGACTCAGTCTTTAAGTCTCACAATTAATCCATCTTCTGAGCAAACATCTTGCACGAGCTGAAAATGTGTGTGTGTGGCTAGGAGCGGGAATTGTATATCCTCAGTGTGGTTAGTTGTGCTGCTCAACACAAAGTGAAAACAGTCAGTGTGAGCCCAGTAAACCTTTCTTGTCAACAAGAGGCTTGCCTCTTTAAAAAGAGGCCCACAGCTTGCTCTCCTAGCAAAACCCTTTGAAAGCTGCAAATTCATAAATAAAGCCCAAAATAGAATTTGAACATTAACTGCTTTACCCAAGGTGTGAAACAATTAACACTAAACAAACCCTCTTGCCATAATTGTTATGTAAACAGTGGGATTGGATATAACCAGGGACAGACAAAGAGCCTGAAGGATCGTGCAGATTTGTTAAGATAAAGCCCCACTTAAGTCTACTTAGGCCAGGCAGTTTCATATTTGGAATGTGGGTTTTCTTCTCTTTGCTTGAAATCAGAAGACGGTGATGGCAAACGTTTTGATTAGTGGACTTACTAGGGTTCAGCCTAAGCTTATTTTGCCTTTAGTATAAGAAGGAGAAATGACCCAGGAATCTGGGGATGTCATAGCACCTAAGGGACATCCCACGTGCCATGTGAGGTCTGGTTCACGGCCAAGCTGCAAAAGACTTGAAAATTTTCTATCAGGAATGTCTTATAACACCAGAAACCTAACAAGCAAAAGATCTTATAAAGGAGTCCATTTCCTCCATTCTATGTAGAATTAAATAGCGTGCTTGAAAAGCACAAGTGTGTTTATTATTTTTGGGGATAAGAGAGAGAGATGCCAGCTGAGATCCAAAAGCTTCACTTACATCAGAATTCCTTATTTCCCCATAAAAAACTCATATGCAAGTGAAGTTTTTTTTTTTTTTTAATGGCAAAGGAATAAATTTACACTTTGACTTTTTAACACATTCATTCTCTCTGAAAATTCATCTCCACAAGAGTAAGCATGTGTGTAATATTAAAGTGAAAGTGAAAGTGTTAGCTGTTCAGTTGTGTCCGACTCTTTGAAACCCCATGGACTGTAGCCTGCGAAGTTCCTCTACTCCATGGAATTCTCCAGGCAAGGATACCGGAGTGGGTTGCCATTCCCTCCTCCAAAGGATCTTCCTGACCCCGGGATCATACCCAGGTCTCCTGCGTTGCAGGCAGATTCTTTTCCATCTGAGCCACCAGGGAAGCCCAATATTAATATTAAAGATATTAAAAGGTACACTGTCATTAAAAGGTACTTAGAATTGCCATTTTTAACTCCAAGTCTGGCCAGAACAATTTGCCTGTGATTAGCCTCACCTGTAGCCTGAAAACATGCCTCCTCCGTCCACACCTACCCTGCTGGCACCAGATGCCAGGCCCATGGAGAATTTCACACCAGGAAGAGTTAGAAAGCATAATTTGCTAACATTCAGTTCTTTTGTGTTGCATCTGAGTTTCACATTAAGCAGTTTGCACCTCAGAAAACATTATTGGATTTATGTTTCTGAAAGTACTTTTCATTATTCATATCTAAATTGTGTTCCTTTGAGAAGGAGATAAAGCCTGGAAATTTTCATCAAGAGACAAATGATGAAGCTAGTGAAAAACCTCAGCCTTTTAGTATTCGAGGTATAAGACATTCCAACAGTAACCAAAATACCGAAATAGCACAAAGTCTGACTGTAATATGTTTAATGATGCAAGAAATCAGACGGGTTACATACAATACACTATTTAAAACTTTTGACATTCCATCAGGTTGACCAGATGCTCAGCTCCAAGAGAATGTCAGTCCATCCCGCTCCAGGGTTTTGAGAGGACAATGCTTCTCAGGTGTGCTGGACTCAGGTACAAGGTGTGTTTAACCTGCCAGACAGGCGCCCAAACCCAGAACGCCCAGCAGGGAAAGCATGTTTTTCTTCATGGGAAGCAATTGTCCTGAGGAAAGAAGCAGAACTCCAGCCATCAGCCCTGTTATTGGGTCATACTGGGTAGTCTTTCATAAAAAGTCAAACCAAATAAATAAATACATGAAGGTGTCACTTTTCTTTTAAATTCTTGTAAAAGCAATGACCCAGAATAAACTCTTTTTTTGAGAGAATTTTTTAAAGCATTTGAGTTTGCTACCACAGAAACAAACAAAAACTGTGGCGTGAAATAATCTGTTCTTGGAGCTTTATATTGGGGTGTTGTTGTTGGTTAGTTGCTCAGTCTGTCTGATTCTTTGTGACCCCATGGACTGTAGCCCACCAGGCTCCTCTGTCCAAGGGATTCTCCAGGCAAGAATACTGGAGTGGGTTGCCATCCCCTTCTCCAGGGGATCATCCTGATCCAGGGATCAAACCCTTGTCTCATGCGTTGCAGGCAGATTTTTTACCACTGAGCCACCTGGGAAGTCCTTATATTGGAGTGGTGGAAACTTAGTCTTTGATTTTCTGCTGAGCTAAGAAGTTCACGAGGGGCCCCTGGAATCCATCACAAAGACAGAAGCTACTCATCTGAGTGCTCACTAGGAATCAGGCACTGCCCTAAGGCATAGGATGTGAATGGCACAGGAAATTGGATAGATGGAAATGAGGAAGCACATTCCCTAACTACTCAAGTTTCCCTAACTGCACACCTTATCTGGTAGCTTCCAGCTGAGGCTGCAGCAGCAGGTGTCCCCTCCTGGGTGGGTTCCTTCCAGCCCTGGCAGAGGAAGCTCAGCAATGGTCCCCTCTCTGAGGTTGTCAGGGAGCAAAGCCCCTTCAACATTCTGGGCTTACTGGAGCCTGTGAAGGGCTCCCAGACTTTCAGAGTGTACTACATCTTTTCGCTGCCTGGTCCTAAAGGTGACTCCCACAGCCTGGTGGTGTAAGTCATCCAGGGAGTTCTCAGGACCCTATGACTTTGAACTCCCTTCCTTTCCAACCCCTCTGTGCTGTGAGGCTGTGAGGTGTGCTGGGCCAGCCCTGTCCCATTGCATGTTCTTTATAGAAGCACTGGGGCAGGTCCCACCATGATACCCATTCCATGGATGCAGAAACTGAGGTACAGGGAGATGAAGTCCCCCCAGAAGCATTTCACAGCCAGCAGGCGGAGGCCTCAGGATCCCAACCTATTTTAGCCAAGCACTGAGCCTGTGGTCCAACCCCACCTGCCATCACTGAGCTGTGGTCCAACCCCAGCCACCAAGGCATGACCCCCCAAAGTTTGTGTTTGTGAGTATGAGGTTTGCGCATTTTGGACCCACACAACTCTCTCCAGGACTAGATTCCCAAAAGGCACTCAGTGACAATTTACCATTGATAATTTAGTAAGTGAAAGGGAGAAAAGAATTCCTTTAGTGAGATAAAGAAACCAGACAAGTGTCTGTTGCGGAGGTGCTGGGGGGTTGCTCAGGCCAGAGTCTCTCAAACAGATTCATTGACCAGCTGACCCCAGCTCCATGTCCATCAGATGCCCTGGGAGGGGGCTGCTGGTGATCCTGGTTTTGGCCTTACTGTAGGCTTGCTGCCGTAGCTTGAGGAACTGGGACGGGCCCAGAAACAAAACCTTTACGTCGTCCCCTTCATCTCCTGGAGGCAGCAGGTATCCCTATTGTCCAGAAAGGAGTTACATCTTGTGCATTCTTAAAACCAAAGCCAGGGAGCAGAGGTACCCAGAATTCCTGAAGATAAATATTCTCTCGAGATAAAATGGGCTAACATTTGAAGGAAATAGCCTTTTGCTGCAGAGTGAAGGCTAAAGAACACACAAATTGTTCATGGAGTCAGGTAAGAGCCAGGCTCCTTCCAGAAAGTACAGTCGACTTCCTTGGAATGTTTCTCCTGCAAGGAGGCCTCGTGGCGGATAAATAGCCCCTCTGAGGTAACAGATCAAAAGCACTTACGTGCAGATAAAAGGATGAAATACAGCTGCAATTCTTTGTTATGGGATTTCGCGAGGACACCAAGAGAACAAGGTTAAAAAATGTTAAATGTTAAAAATGGAAAAGGACAGGAAAGAAAGAAATAGATGTTGCAAGGTTCACCAGTAAATAAAGCCACGGCTTCTGAGAAAAGTGGCTGTCATGTGTTGTGGCGTTTGCTTGGTTTTAAACAAAACCAGGAAGAGCATTTGGGTTAAACATGGGGGTTTTGACCTTACACTTGGCCTAGGATATGAAATTCCAGGGAATCTTCCCATGAAACATCCCTCTTTAGAGTGTGGGCCATCGGTACAAGGGCAATGAAAACCTGGCAAAGCCAGGGACCCTCTCAGAGAACAGGATGAAGCAGAGAGAGATGCCAAACACTAATCCTCACCTGGAGATCCCAGTACATCCTTTACTGGCCACGTGGCTCAATGCCCACCGGTCACAAGGAGCAGGTAAGAGGAGGGTTTCAAAGCTTTGGGTTTCCTCTCTCTCCTGTGGGCCTGTCTGCCACCCAGTCCTAAACTTGCTGCATGCTTGGGTCCCATGCCCCGAGATGCCACCTTCCCACCCATTGTCTCCGGGATCCACACGGCATGTCAGTTTCACTTCACTGTAGCCACTGGCTCCTGCACATTTGGTCTGACCTGAGAACAGAGAAAACCTTCCTCAAGCCACTCCTCTGTTAAAACCTGGGCTCTGTCTGCTGAGAGAGCTCCTGATTTTGTTGTCTTATATCTCCTCCTTTCTTTCCCACTGGCTGGCTCGATTCCAGGCCACCTGTAGCTGCACCTATGTGTCTGGAAGAGGTGATCTTCAGGAAGCTGGATGAACCAGGCTGTCCACTCTCCCCTAAGTGACTGTTTTGCTTTTCACCAATCTTTTGTCTGAGTTAATTTCTTCCTATCTTCCTGTTTGTAAATGTAATAGATCCTTAGAGCATTGTTTTGAGGATTAAATGATATCAGTCAAGTTAAGGTTAAAGGAAGACGCAGGTCAAGTGAGTTTGATGGTAGAGAAGATTATGTGTGTGTGTGTGTGTGTGTGTGTGTGTGTGAGTTTTGTAATTTTGGTGCACAGAATGGGAGATGGCACACCTCCAGCTGGACCCTGGAAGACCTCATCTTCAGAGATGAAACTGAAGAAGACTGACTTTGCTGGGGAGACAAAGAGGGGAGATAAAGAGCTGCCATCCGGGCTGTAGAACTGCATGGAGGGAACCTGGGGAAGAGGACCCTGGGGGTCTGGACCGCAGTTGCGTCATTAAGCCCACCTGGGCTCAGCAGTGTTGGGGGAATCATTGCATCATTTTCTTCTTTTCTTTTAAACTTACTTTGTGGTTCAAGTTCTGTCTCCTGTTCAATTCTTAATGTTATCAATGACTTTATTGTATTTTGTTGTTCTTTACCAAACTTGCATTGTCTTTTCATGGAACATAGTTTCAAACATTTTTATCTTTTTTGGAATCTTAAGTCATGGGAAAATGCCTAGAAAAATATCGATTTCTGAAAAATCAAAAGGAATGCAGAGTGAGACTGGGGCCGTGAGGTCTAATTTCACATCCTCTTTCCCAGTGGCTGACGAGGATGGTGACTGTGATGTTGGCCAGGCTGTGCTCAGAGCAGGAAGGGACTGACCACGGTGCAGACAGCTTGGTGCTTCTGGGTGGAGGCACCCTCCCCCGACCCTGAGTCCCCAGTTCCCTCCTGGATGAAGGGAACACACACCTGCTCACGTGTGACGGGAGGGGCACAGTGACTTTGATGAACTTGGCAGATGTTCTGGGGCATCAGTGACAACAGGGACACTGGGGATAATGTTCATCAGCAGCAAAATGAACAGATAAATGGTGTGACCCACAGGGGACCCCCAACATGGCAGCCCCCAGAGGGAGACGTCAATAAGTCACAGAAGAAATGACGTGTGCTTTTTAGTAGAAAGTTCAACAGGATACAAGGTCATGTGAACACCAAGGGGTCCATCCAGACATAGCAAGGTTAAAAAGAGAGGAGAATGAGAAACACACATTTAATTTCATTTATTATTATTAGTTTTTAACTTGGAAGATCTCATTGGCTTTTTTTAATTTTTATTTTTCTTATTTAACTGTTACATTCATTACTATTTTTAAATTGAAAATCTAGTTGACTTTATTGAGTGCTGCATGAATGGGGCAGCGACTCATATCCTAAACAGAGAGGTGCTCCTGAGAAGCGCTTCTTAGGTTGCTGGTTTCTTCTGGGAGGAGGGGGCTGAGAGCAGAGGGGCCTGTGGGCAGTTGTGAGCAGGCTGGCTCTCCCATGATTGGAGGAGTTGCTATGGGTGTCATATGCTGTGATTAGTTGCTCAGTTGTGTCTGACTCTTTGCGACCCCTTGGACTGTAGCCTGCCAGGCTCTTCTGCCCATGAAATTCTCTAGGCAAGAATACTGACGTGGACTGCCATGCCCTCTTCCAGTAGATCTTCCATACCCAGGAATTGAACCCAGGGCTCCTGCATTGCAGGCAGATTCTTTATTGTCTGAGCCATAGGGAAGCCCAAGAATATTGGAGTGGGTAGCCTATCCCTTCTCCAGGGAACCTTCCCAACCCAGGAATCAAACTGGGGTCTCTTACATTGCAGGTGGATTCTTTACTATCTGAGCTACCAGAGAAGCCCAGGCGTCATATCATTACTCATTATTATGTAAGCTGTTCCTACTTATCACACATACCTTTATACACTAAGAAAAAATAATGAAGGAGGAGGGAGTGGTGTGTGTCAGGCATGGTCTCATGGACCCTCTAGGTTTTGCTGGAGGATCTGTAGGGCTCTGCTCCATGAGTCCTGCAGTTGGGTCCCACAGTAACTGAAAAAGTCTTTGCTGTTCACTTGGAAAGTCAGACTGAGTTGGGTGTCCTGTTCATCAAGTTGCTGGCAAGGCCGACTCCACAAGTCTTGAGTGGGGCTCTGACAAGCAGGGGTCAGTTGGGGAGAAGTGTTTGCCACTTTAAAAAAAAGATGCCCCTGGTCCCTGGCACCCCCTGACATTCCCACAGAGCCAGAGATGCCCACCTCTCAAGATGACAGACTGGGACATAAATAGGTTATAACCTCAAAGAATATTGGGCTCACAAGTGACCATTTGGGCTGTCTTGACAGCTGCTCGGTGGCTGAGAAATAACCCCCTGTGACAGAGACACATCTCAAGACAAATCTTTTCAGGGCAGCGTCTACCAGTGACCTGTGGGCACAGAGGCTGGCAGGGATGTCTGCGGGGGTCTGACTTGGTGGCTGTCAGGATCGTAAAATATTTAAGAGGCGGGTGTGATTCCAGGTGATCTCTCTGCCCAGGAACACAGCTAAGGAAAGATGCAAATCAGTAACCCCTCCTAGAAATGACTCAGCCTTGGGGAGCTCTGCTTCCTGCTCGGCTGACCCGGGGGAAACAGGGGGCTCTGGCACCTTGAGGCACTGTGGGGTCATGGAGTTGGACTTTGGAGGGCTGCAGGGTGGTGACTGGAACTGCAGTAAGCCGCATGGCCTGTGATCATGTGGGGACATGTCCGCCTGTGTTAACAGCATTCAGGATTCAAGAGAGGTCCCTTCTTTGGGAATTGCACCTGCTTCTCTCACAAAGGTGCTCGTGGTAGGGGGGGTTGCTGCTAGGGATCAGCCTCGAGGGTGGGATGCAGGTAGTGGAGGTGTCAGTGGGCATCTCAGGGGAAAAGTGGGCATGTTCCACAGAGATATTGACAGAACTTCCCCAACTGCCTGTCTGGCATTGCCTCCTGATTTTGCAGGGAAGGTGGTCCCCCCTTCCCCCACCACCCCTGGCTGCGGGGACTTGGATGGGGACTTGCATTTGCTTTATATTTCAATGCCAGATAGGAGGCCTGTGAGATGGAACTTTCTTCCCCAAGAATAGAGCAGGTGCTTGAGAGAGTGTGAGGGACAAGGGAACACATTAAGCACTTGACTTGAAAGCTGCTGGCCACATTTTCAGAGCTTACATGGAATAATTAGTCAATTATCACCTTGAAAGACAAAAGACTGAGAAATAATGGCCCATAAAGATGAAAACTGTTGGGGAGGAGGAGGGGTAAATGAGATTTAATTGGGATTAACATATACACACTGCTATATATAAAATAGATTATTAGCAAGGACCTACTGTATAGCACAAGGAACTCTACTCAATACTCTGTGTATGTGTGTGTTGTGTGTGTGTGTAAGTCACTCAGTTGTGTCCAATTCTTTGCGACCCAGTGGACTGTAACCTACTAGACTCCTTTGTCCATAGAATTTTTCAGGCAAGAATTCTGGGGTGGGTTGCCATTTCCTCCTCCAGGGTATCTTGCCAACACAGGGGTGGAACCCACATCTCTTGCATTGGCAGGCGGGTTCTTTACACTGAGCCACGTGGGAAGCCAAGGTAATTGGGCTCATAACTATTTCAAGGCTCAGATTGCCAGTATCTCCACATCAAAGAGATACTGAAAGAAGAAAAAAAGGTAATCTTAGCAGGAGACTTTGAGGTCAACTTAGCATTAATTAATATTGATAATGACAATGATAGCAAAATTGAGTACCTGCTACATGTGCTATGTGATTGCTGGAATTTTCTTTGTTTGCTTGTTTTTTTTTAACAAAGGTGGTGCCATTTAATCCCTGCAAAAATCCCTTGAGGCAGGACTAAATGTCCTTATTTTAAGGTAAGGACCTGGAGGCTCAAAAAGGTTCGTTAACTTGCATGAAGTAACAAGACTATTGTAGTTGCTGTTCAGTTGCTCAGTTGTGTCCAACTCTTTGTGACCCCGTAGACTGCAGCACGCCAGGCTGTCCTTCACTGTCTCCAGGAGTTTGCTCAGACTCATGTCCATAGAGTTGGTGATTCCATCTAACCATCTCATCTTCTGCCGCTCCCTTCTCCTTTAGGAAGACAGCTCATGCCTCTCTCCTGATGGGCTTCCTGAGGATGAAGTCCAGATGTCCAAGGCTGCCTGGGCAAGAGGGTCTTGTGCCCACTTGATAGACATCTTAGGATCTACAATCAGGTTTTTCACATCTCAATACATCAAAAAAAAAAAATGATGAGAAAAGGCATCATACTTCATCATCCTCTCAAACCTCATTTGATGTGGCTACTGGGCTCAAGTGAGCTGGGAGCTGTCTCATTTCCTGCAACGCCTACCTGTTAAGATGAGTGCCTGTCTCAACAAGACCCAGGTATAAAGACATTTATCTTCACAGTGGGAGACCCTCTCTGGGGATACTTTCTCTGGGGTTGGTGTTTAGACATAGCAGGGACTGGAAGCAGTTTCTGTCCTCCTCAGCAGTAGGCCAGAGCATGCAAAATCTTCTTAGATGTCTCTTTTCAAGTGGAAAAAAACAAAACGTTTGGAATATGGGTATATTTCTTTGTCAATTTGTGCCTTAGAAATGCAGGCTATCAAAGCCCCTGGTTTATAGAAAAAAGCCCCCCAAACCTCAAATTGATAGCTAAATAGCTTAAAAAGCATTCAACAGTAGACTAGATTAACATCAAGACTGTTTATTCAGCACATGTTTCTTTTTCATTTATGATTCTTTTTTATTTTATTATTATTTTTTAGTAGTTTTTTTTTTTTTTTTTCTAGAGCTTACTATGGTGGCCAGGCATTGGGCTAAGCTCTGGAGATGTGCAGGTGGGCCAGAATTGGCATGGTTCTCATAGTCATGAGGTTCCCAGGTGGCTCAGTAGGTAAAGAATCAGCCTGCAATGCAGGAGACCTGAGTTCAATCCCTGGGTCAGGAAGATCCCCTGGAGAAGGCTACCCACTCCAGTATTCTTGCCTGGGGAATCCCATGGACAAAAGAGCCTGGCAGGTTACAGTCTATAGGATGACGAAGAGTTGACATGACTGAGCAACTAGTGCTTTCCCTTTCGTGTCCTGAGCTTTTTAGCCTAGTGGAGTTGATCCTGAATCAGATAGTCACACAAATGGTGAAACACTACACATTCTCCCTCTTGGATGGGAACTGGGCTATGGTGTGTCCCTCACCACCAAGTCCATCCGACACTGTTCTGAAAGTCCTGGTCAGTAGAGCAAGGCAAGAAAAACAAACAAAAGCTGCCACACACACAGAGTGAAAATAAATAAGCAAAGCTGTTGCTGCTAGCAGTTGACATCATTGTGCACATTCAAAAAAAACGGTGTCTACAATAATGACGACTAGAACTAATAAGTGAATTTCATGTGGTCTTGGGATGCAAGGTTGAGGTGGGGACATTCTGAGATGACTCCATCCATTTTTGCCCACACCCCCACCATACGTTATGGCATGGCTCCATTGAGAGATCAAGCCTATGGCTCTCCAACCCTTGAATGTTGTGGGGAGTTCATGATTTGGTTGACCAGTAAGATGACATGGACATGACAATTTGGGGCCAGGTTATAAGAAGAACCCTTTCTCAGGGGAGATGTCCAGCCACGTGAAATATCCACATACTCTGAGGCCACCATGCTCTGAAAAGCCCATGGAAATGCTACATGGAGGACGAGATATTGTGGAAGGGGAGAAAGAGAAGGGAAGGGAGCCCAGGAGCCCTCAAGGGCCAGATGAGCAAGGGGGTCTGAGCTGACACCAGGTAGATCAGCGAGGGTGAAGCCCTTCCTCAATCTGCGGTTTACAAAAGTGTCAGTGAAGTGCATTGCTTGGATTAAGTCACCAGGTTTGGGGCACTGGGTGCTGCATGTGCCCAGGGGCTGTCATGTTAGGCAGCACGATTCTAGAAGAAAACATGGGAGAATGGCTTTGGGACATTGGTCAGATGCAGGACACAGAGAGCACTGACCCCTGAATAGAAGCTTGATTGAAAAAAAAGTCACCAAAATGGTAAAAATTTGCCTGTCAAGAAACATTCTTAAGAGACTAAATAGGCAGATCTGCTACATGGCCAAGGGAACTATACTCAGTATTTTGCAATAATCTATAAGGGAAAAGAACTTGAAAAGGAATATATACATATATTCTTATATACATTCTTGTACACCAGAAACTAACAGGATATTGTAAGTCAGCTATGCTTCAGTAAAGAAAAACAATTTTAGCAGATTAAATAGGTAATTCACAAAGATAGAAAAACAAACACGTGCAATACATCCAGCTGACAAAGGACACATATCCAGACTACATACAGAATTCTCTCAAATCAA
Organism: Dama dama; assembly: GCF_033118175.1. NCBI lineage: Eukaryota > Metazoa > Chordata > Mammalia > Artiodactyla > Cervidae > Dama > Dama dama. The sequence continues at coordinate 56,039,680 of NC_083703.1, forward strand.
CAGTCAAAAGAGAACCAACCCAGTAAAAATGGGAAAGAGTTTAAGACCCACTTCATAGACGAACCTGTCCACACAGCACAGCAGAGCAGTACCCGTGGATGGGAAGCAGAGAAAAGGGTGCCCAACGTCACCAGCCATCACGAAAACGCAAATGAAAGCCACAGTGAGATACCATTCACCAGAATGGTTAGAGTATGAGAACATTTTTAAAAAGTGCCGAATGTTGGAGAGTATGTGGGGCGAACAGAATTCTCCTACTCAGCTGGCAGGCATGCCAAATAACATAGCCCCTTGGAGAAGAGTTTGTCAGTTTCTTGTAAAGTTAAGTACATGTCATCCTTATGACCCAGCAATTCCACTTTTAGATATTGACCCAAGAGGAATGAAAACCTATGTCCACAAAAATGACTTTTACAACAATTTTTATAGCAGGCTTATTCATAAAATCCAGGAACTAGGGGCATCTGAATGTTCATCAGTTGGAGGGTGGAAACCTGAATTCTGCTGTATTGTATAGATGAATGCTGCTCTCAAGAGAAAGACTCTGCTGGTACATGCAACAGCATTGATAAAGCCAGACACAAAGGAATGTAGGCTGAGTGGTTCCACTTGTGTGAAATTTGAGACTAGATGAAACTCATCCACGGAAATGAGAAGAACCATTGCTTCTAAGGGTGGGGCTTGCCTCCTGGAAAGAGGAAGGGGGAAACGTTTTGGGTGACTGGTGTGTTCCAGCTGGTTTGGGACGGTATATACAGTTGATGTGTTGTTATGTGGGCAGTTGCTCAGTAGTGTTCAGTTCTTTGTGACCCCATGGCCTGTAGCTCACTGGGCTCTCTGTCCATGAGATTTTCTAGACAAGAATACTGGAGTGGGTTGCCTTTTCCTACTTCAGGGGATCTTCCCAATCCAGGGATTGAACCTGCATCTCTTGCATCTGCTGCATTGGCAGGCAGATTCTTTACCACTAGGGCTACCTGGGAAGGCATATACAATTGATGGGTGTGTGTAATTGTCAGATGTATTGAATAGACACTTAAGATCTGTGCATTTTAATGCCCATAATTTATACTCCAATTAAAACGACAGTCACATAGATAAAGGTGTGTATTTGGGATTCTGCAGGGAAGTTCTATGACCCTGGAAACTTGTAGCAGAGGAATCTGGTCCTCTGTTCCCTGAACAAACAACGTTTGTACTGAGACATGAAGGAAGGCTAGACCTTAATTCGGAGAGGTGGTGGGGGCTGGTCTGAAGTCTCATCCAGGGATGTTTCAGTGTTTGGGGAGAGAACAGATGCCTGTGACCATCCAGGATTTTGGTGAAGATTCTCTTCTTAAGAACAGGGTGAGGGGGTAAGGGCTTCCCAGCCTGCACTCATTTTAAAGAACCCATCTATCAATGCAGGATGTATAAGAGACTGGGGTTTGATCCCTGGATGGGGGAAGATCCCCTGGAGGAGAGCAGGGCAATCCATTCCAATATTCTTGCTTGGAGAATCCCATGGACAGTGGAGCCTGGCAGGCTATAGTGCATGGAGTCTCAAAGAGTTGGACATGACTGAGTGGCTAACACACTTATATTCCTAGATATGCATATGTGTATCTTCATAAGCAATTATAAAAAATACCACAGAGAGATCCCATATGCCCTTCACCAACTTTCCCTGACGGTAACATTTTGCAAAATTCAAGCAGGAGATCACAGACAGCCAGGACATCAACAAGGATATATATAATCCACTAACCTCACCTGACTTCTCCAATTTTATCTGTCCTCACTCCGCTGTGTGTGTATGTTTAATTCTCCAGAGTTTCATTCTTTATATTTTAAATGTTATATCTCTATTTGAGTTTTACTTTTTTTCCTAATAATTTTACAAATTAAAGGAAAGGGAATTGACAAAGAAATTGCAAGCTCACATAAACTTGCCCGTTAAATTAATGATGTGGGACCCACCCATTGATCTATTGTAAAACTTGAAATTTCTTAATTGAAATGGGGACTACGGGAAAAAATATAAAAATTAACCATAAAAGCTAATGGTACAAATGGATTTCTAACATCCAAATTATTTAGGACTCTAATTAAATGAATGGTGAAAGCTTGCGTCCTGGGTATAGAACCGCCATGAAAATAGATTCCCTTCACTGTAAGGGTTAGCACCCAAATTTGTTGCCTTAGCAAAGTTGTTAATGCCAGCAATGTCTTGGGGACAGAGAATGAGCAAGGGTCACTCAATTCCTATTATTTCGAAAATGATGCTTTCTCTCGGTGAACATAATCCTAAGTACACAATATGTTTTCTCAGGAGTAAAATGTAGATGACGATGATGAAGATGATTGTCTGTCTTTATTGAAGGCTCACTACTGACCTAGAACTCTCCTTAAGGAATCTTGAATAATAACAGAACCACTGCACAGTGGAACATAAGGAGGCAGAGTGATGTCCAATAATTTTCAAGGTCCTCGGCGGGTAATGGCAATTCCACAATGAACACACAAGTCCATTCAACACATGCATCTTAGTTTTTAATTATTTCAGCATTTCCCTCTATTCTATTAATGTAATTAAAACACAAATTGGCTCAAGATTATTTAGTGAAGTTCCTGGTCTAGGTGTCTTACCTCTGGACCATCCAGTGGACAACTTGGCCTTCCTGACAGCATGGTAGCTGGGCTCAGGGAAGCCTTCTCCAGAGGACAGGGTGGAAGCTACCTCTGAGGCCTGGCTCTGACTTCACAGATCATTCCTTCTTTGTTGCTACCTGTCTGCCCAGATTCAAATGGAGGAAACACAGACCCTTCTACTTGTGGGGAGGAGCCTTAAAATCTCCTTAGCTTGATAAAAGAAATATTAAAATTAAGAAAGTATCTTCATAAAAATGCAAGTCTAAAACCCTGCAAGGGCAAGCCACAGAGACAGAAAAGATACGTACGATATATTTAACAAACAAGGGTCACATACTCAACCTGTACACAGGACTTCCACAAATCATTGCCAGAAGTCAGACAACTCAAAAGACAAATGTGATGCATGCCATCTAGCATAATCTTGTAGTAAGTTTAATGGAGATATTTTTAATGGTGAAAGAAAAATGAAAGTGTTAGTTGCTCGTCCTGTTCGACTCTTTGTGACCCTGTAGACTGTAACCTGCCAGGCTCCTTTGTCCTTGGTAAATAGATGTTATCTTGCAAAGGAAGACTTTAAGAAAAGCAATTCTACAGGGTAGGGGTGGTTTGTGGGCAGTTTGTACAAGACACTCATCTCAGCCCTGGGCTACACAATTTTCCAAACATAAAGCTACTTTTCTATTGATTCTGAGTTATGGAAACCAAGGGCTTCCCTGATGGCTCAGTTGGTGAAGAATCTGCCTGCATTGTAGGAGACCCCGGTTTGATTCCTGGGTTGGGAAGATCCACTGGAGAAGGGAAAGGCTACCCACTCCAGTGTTCTGTCCTGGAGAATTCTATGGATTGTGTAGTCCATGGGGTCCCAAAGAGTTGGACATGACTGAGCGACTTTCACTTTACGGAAACAAAGACAATATATAACTGTTCGAATCAGTTTACAGATAGTTTCATGATGAAGATTATCTATTATGATGAATTTTATGAAATGGCTTTGTTTCAAATATTACCTTGAAAGAATTTTAAAATGTTTTTTCAAAGGTGATTTTAATTTATTTACACACATACCATTATTCAAACATTAACCTTTAAACAAATAAAGCCCCCCCATCCCCCCAATTCTCTTAGAGAAGAATGTGTGGAGCTATTACTGCACCATTTATGAAAGGTGCCATCTGCCTCACTCTTCCAGGGAGTTCATTCCTACAACCAGGTACTGCACCTTCTTGGGGCTCCAGGAGACCCAATCCGCATCTTTGTATGGCATCCACCACATACCAATGGAATCATCTCTCTGTATTAATATCTCACCCTGCCCTGTTCCTTCTCCCAGGCTGTGGAAACTGAAAGTGTTAGTCACTCAATCGTGTCCAACTCTTTGCAACCCAAGGGGCTGTAACCCTCCAGACTCCTCTGTCCATGGACTTCTCCAGGCAAGAATATTGGAGTGCATAGCCATTGCCTTCTCCAGGGTATCTTCCCAACCCAAGGGTCAAACCATGGTCTCCTGTACTGCAGGCAAATTCTTTACTGAGCCACCAGGGAAGTCCAAGAATACTGCAGTGGGGTTGCCACGTCCTCCTCCAGAGAATCTTCTCCACCCAGGGATTGAACCTGTGTCTCTTATGTCTCCTGCATTGGCAGGTGAGTTGGCTACCTGGGAAGCCCCAGGCTATAAGCAGTTTCAGGCTTTGCAGATAATTAATTCATGTCTATACTCCTACTTATTAGCACTGTACCTGAAAGAACAAATAAACAAAACGTTTTTGAACAGTGAAGGGATCTTTGAATAAATTAATGAAACACATCTTCTTTCTCTTTTTTTCTAATTGCATGACTTTGAGAATGTTGTTCAATGACCTTGATCACCAGTTTCCTCATCTGTACAACTGAGAGGACAATGTCTGAATCACAAGTTGAGTGAAAACTCAAGGTAATGACCTATGCAAAAGCGCTTATAATAGTGGAAGTGCAGGGTGGATGTGAGCTGGACTCGAGAGGGTGCTGATGGCGGGGGGTGTGAATGATAGATGATAGGGAGGTACCAAGTGAAAGATGAACAGGAAAGGAACTATATGGCATTTCCCAAGGAAGACACCTGGGTGCCAACCTTAACTTAAAAAAATAGCAGATGATCTTCAAACAATTGTCATTTAGAACAAGCAAGAGCTACTTTATTTAAGATCTAAATATGCTTCCCATAATTAGTTCTCCACTTATCTCAATAAATTCCCCTGTAAGCATATAATTCATTATAAATAAATATTACCATGGAGATGCCATGATTATAATAATTTTAGAGTGTTTACCCCATATGAATGCTTATTAACCATATGCATTTACCATTGTGTAGTAAATGTCTGAGCTTTCTAATGAGCAAGTCTTTTCATGTTTATATTCTGATTATTATCCAAGCACAATCCTGAAGACAGAATTGGGAAGCAGTGTGACATCTTGGGAATGTCCTTGAGGATGGTCTCATTGATTCCTTTTTATTTCAGTTTAGCTCAGAGATTCTCCAGAATCTGTGAAGAAAGCCTTATTTTCATAACAACACTAAAGATTGTTTGTCTCCCTTACTCTAAGTTTTTTTTTTTTTAAGTGAACAGTGAGGTTTGGGGGTGCACAACAACTAGAGTGATAATCATCTGATGGCTAAGGGGTGATTGTCTTTTCTGGAGTTTTAAAATCTCAGCTTTACTTTGGAAAAGACCCTGATGCTGGGAAAGATTGAAGGCTTGGGGAGAAGATGATGAGATGGTTGGATGGTATCATTGACTCAATGGACATGAATTTGAGCAAACTCCAGGAGATGGTAAAGGACAAGGAAGCCTGGTGTGCTGCAGTCCATGGGGTTGCAAAAAGTCAGACACTACTGAGCAACTGAACAACAACAAACAGCTTTAATTTCTTATATGATAAATACATATAGACAAACAGAAGAGTTTGGGTATTTTTGCTCATTTCTAAGGGGAAAAACAGTTCCATAGATTCTAATATTTGACAAACATGATCTAAATTGTGTCCTCCAATCTCATGCCCAGATCAGACACCTCCTCTGTCCCGGAGGTACAGCAGTGGGTTTAGAAGACTGTGGAGAGAGATGGAGATGGAGGTGCTGATGGAGAGATGGAGATAAGAGAGGTGGGGGATAAGAGAGACCGAGACAGAGAGACGAGAGGCAGATGGAGAGAGAGGTGGGTATTACTGGGTCTGCACTGGTCAATTCCTCCTGTATAACAAACCATTCTAGAAATTAGTGACTTAATTGTCTCAAAGCATAAAAATCATATTTAACTCTTGATTTTGAGGCTCGGCCGTGGGGCTGGGCTGAGTTAGGTGATTCACGTATTCTCAGCTGGGCTCTCCTCTCTGAGGTCCACTGTGGTTGCCTAGGCAACCCCTTCTTTTGGGTGGCTGGTATCTGCTGTGGTACCTGGGGTCTTCTCCATGCAATCTCTTCTCCTCTGGTAAGCCAGACAGGCTTGCTCTGTTGGCCAGGCCAGGTTCCAGAAGATGGAGCAGAGTTTCTCAAGGCTTCCGAGGCTTCCGAGTATAACCCCTCTTGGCCCAGCCAGCCGCAGTTCCAGCCTACTCTCAAGGGCTGAGAACACAGGCTCCCTATCTCCGCTGGAGGGGTGGCCAAGTTCTCGCAGAGAGTGTCCTGACAGCACCAAGTGGGGCCACTTTTCAAACTGTCCACCGCTGGCCCTCACTCTGCCGCTGTGCGCTCTGTCAACCCGGCTGTCCCAAGGGGTGCGGTCGGATAGTCATGTCCCCTGACGGCCAGCTGCTGTGTCCACCAGTTGTTTTAGGCAAAATCATACAACTTTGTCTTCAGGAGGTGAACTCTGCACTTACTTAAGTGGTGTTATTTGTAAGAAACAGATGTTTGGAATTATAACCTGTTTTTCTCAGAATCAAGGGCAATTCAGGCTCCTCAGACCATCTTCTGAAATGTGCATTGTGTTGATGGAGTTTGGACTTGACCCAGAAACGGGTACCTGTGGGTACTACTTCACAGCTTTTGACAGGGAGGTCCTCAGAGTAGAATCGGAATGATGTCTGACTCTCCTCAGTCGTTTTCAAATAATTGTAATGCATAAAACACAGCTGGAAATGTGTGTGGGGAAAACCTTTGAGTAGCTGGATGGTTCTTTATCTCAGCATCAAAGTGGGCATTTAAAGGTAATCTCCATGCGGCAGGAGGCATTTGTTCTAAACTCGATGATAAAACCCAAAGTGCTAGTGTGATTCTGTGGCCAGAAAATACAGAATTTCAAGGAAAGGAAATGATTTAATTTAATTCTTTCTCTGTATTCTGTTTTTTTTTCTTTTTTTGAAATCGCGATGTTTGAGTTTTTAAATAAATGTTAGCATTTTCAATGACACCACATGGTGAGCTCATATCAAAAGCTTTTTCCCCTTTCCAGGATGCTGGAGAGTGTAAACCCCAAAGCCATTCTGAGCGATCACTGAGCTCCAACAAGCACCCCGGGTGCGCCATTGATAGCAACCTGGATGCCCTTACTGAAGCATCATTAGGAGAGTCCAGAAAAAGTATCCTGGAAAATGAACCACTTCTCAAACCCACAAATCAAAGCAGAGTCTCCAAAGGATTTTAGTGCCCAGAAATCACAAGTCTGTTCAAAAGAGAGTTGTGCCTGTGCTTTCTGGAAAGTTCTCCTGGGCTCCCGAGTTATGGTGAGATAAAGACTGATCAGCTGCATCAGCTGTAAGTGAAGTGAAACATGACTTTGCATCTTGAGGAAACATCCCTCTGAGTTACCGCTTGTCCTACCCATGGTTGCCCGTGGATTTATCACATGAGCGTGAAGTCCAGAGGTGGCTTGCTTCCTACTGCCTGGCCCACGCTTGGTGATTTTTGGCTGTCTCATTTGGTTATGCCAATAAATCTGAGTGTAGCTGGTGATTTGTTATCAGTTCTCCCTGGGTGGATTTGAGGTTGCGTTTCCAGTGATGGGTCTTCAGAGTGGGAACACAGTGTGAAGGGAATGCTTAGCCAATTTGGGGAGACTCGAGGGGTCCCTTCCTCTTCCTGATGAAGCACGCACTATCAGAGCTGACTGAATGTTGGTGCAGCTGTTGGGAGGAGGAAAAGGTATGTGTGGAGTAGAGTAGGGGAGCCTGGCTCCAGCCCAGAGCAAGGTCAGGCTTTGACTCTGATGTTAGGAGTCTGAACACAGATGACAGGGCATTCTCAAAGCTTTTTCCATATTATTCACAATTATTACTGATTTTCCCCAAACTTAGCTTTGGAGATGGCAACCCACTTCAGTATTGTTCCCTGGAGAATGCCACGGACAGAGGAACCTGGCAGGCTATGGTCCATCGGGTTGCAAAGAGACAGACACATGACTGAAGCGACTTAGCATGCGAACTTAACTCATTGCCAGCCAAGGTCTCGTCAATGAAAAATTCCAACACATAAGTGCACTCCATCTCCCATGGAGCGGGTGTTAGGGAAAACTGGAGTTGTCCCAGAGCAAAGGCTTGACTCGGCTTTTCTTAGATTCTGTTCTGGAAAAATTTCCCAGCTGAAATGTTTAGACTTTGGTGAAGGGAATATTAGTTTTTGGATCTTGTTTGGAAATGGGTTGTGGTGTAAAGTTGGAGAAAAGTGAAATGGATCTTCCAGCTTCAACAGAAACTTAAGTAGTTAAAATCGGGTCTCTTCATATGATTGGACCTGCACCGTTGCAACATTACCAGTCAAAGTGAACCACTGTCATGGGTGAGCCTTGTCTTGGCGACTTTCTGCTTTGTTCACCAGAATGTCCACTCACACCTGTTCTACATATTAGACTTCTGTTGGTCCCAACACATTTTCCCTTATTTTCTGTATTTTTAAATTTAATTTTTATTGGAGTATAGTTGATTTGCAATGGTGTGTTTGTTTCAGATGTACAGCAAAGTGAATCAGTTACACGCATACATATATCCACTCTTTTTTGGATTCTATTCATTACAGAGTATTGAGTAGAGTTCCCTGTGTTGTATGGTAGGTCCTTATTAGTTATCTATTTTGTACATAGCAGTGTGTGTATATGTCAATTCCAACCTCCTGATTTATCCTTCTCCCTTCTATAGTTTTATTTAGCAGATTTTCATGACATTCTCCAGTTTCTGCTTCTAAAAGAAAATCTGTATATTTGGAAGAATTTTGAAAATTTGAACTAAATTGAAGGATAGTTTAAAAGCATCTTTTGAGCAGGGAGATTTTGGAATTCTCAACCTGATTTCTCAGGGGTTCACAGGATCTGCTTCAGATCTCCGAGGTTCCTGAGGCTGCCTCCTGGCACACAGGTCTTCCATCCTACCTCTATGAAGTCCTTCTGTGGACTGACTTTCTGGACAACTTAACTGAGTACACTGTAAGGAGTGTGTTACTTGCTTGGTCATGTCCTACTCATTGTGACCCCATGGACTGTAGCCTGCCACAAGAGCTAAAAGAAAACTTTCAGAGGTTTGAAATTTTTTGTTCCTTCTATTAAATACCCATGGGATATTCTGGGAACATACATTTAAAAAAGTCATTCACTGGGCATCAAAATTTCAGACGTGATCTCCTAAGTTGTGGCAATCTGGAAGGAATGAAATTTTGAAACTCAATTGTGCTCCTGGTGAGTGCAGATGGAAAGAGCCTGTAACCCAATTCTCAGAGCTATTGAGCTTTTATCGGTCAGCGTTTGCTGATAGAGAAACTGCTCAGTAAATCTCTCTCTGCAAAGCAAGCTTGCCTAAGAGAACTGGAAGGAAGGACTTGCCCTTGTAAACCTTAATTCTCCTGTTAACAATCTCTATAATGATTCCCTACATTTCAAAGGATTTCAAAAGACACATGCGCTTTTGAGGGAGTAGGTTGGAGAGAAGCAGGGACACATTTGGGGTTTTCCCTGGTGGCCCAGTTGGTAAAGAATTCACCTGCAATGCAGGAGACCCAGGTTTGATCCCTGGGTCAGGGTGATCCCTTGGAGAAGGAAATGGCAACCCATTCCATATTCTTGCCAGGAAAATCCCATGGACAGAGGACCCTGGTGGGCTACAGTCCATTGGGTTGCAGAGTCAGACAGGAATTAGTGACTAAACCATCGGAGACACATTTACAAATCAAAGTGGACCTTAGGCAGCTCTGTCGTTTTTTGCAGATCATTTATCCCATAGGGCTTCCCTGGTGGCTCAGACTGTAAAGAATTCGCCTTCAATGTGGGAGACCTGGGTTTGATCTCTGGGTTGGGAAGATTCCCTGGAGAAGGGAATGGCTCCCCATTCCAGTATTCTGGCCTGGAGAATTCCATGGACAGAGGAGTCTAGTGGGCTACCGTTCATGGGGTTGCAAAGAGTCGGACACGACTGAACGATTTTCACTTATCCCATAGGTGCTCCAATTTTGTAAATAGTGAAGATGGACTGGCTTTTGATTTTGGTCTTTGGCATAGTTTGAAAACTCCTATACTTTTGAAGATTAAAAACCTCAGCTTTATTTACTTAGTGACTGTTCCTGCCTGGCACAGATCTCAGCTGGGAAAATATCACTGCTTAGCCCTCAGGGTAGGATTGTCACCGTTTCCTCTATCGAGCCTCTTTTGCTTGCAGAAACAGCCGAGCTCTGTCAGAATGTGTTGAAAATCAATATTAAAGGTGCTTTTTAAAAAGTTAAAGAAAAAGTTTTAGGATCTTTCCTCCTCCTCCCTTCACATGGAAATGACAGAAAAAGAGCACGGTTTTGAGATGAAAACATATGTCCTTTTAATGCCAGTAACTCAATGAATATCAGCTGTTGCTTTGAACTATACCAATTCTTTGAGCCTCAGTGTTTTCACTGGAAAATGGGGATAATTGCAATTGTGCTGTAGGGCTGTTGAGCAGATTACAATGAGATACATCCCTACGCCCATGACAGGCATAGAAAAGTGTGGATTTTTCTTTTCAAAGATTCTTAAGTGACATAACAAACAACCAAATGTGGTTTGGGCACATTGTCTGCATTCTATCTGAACACACCAGTTATAAGAAAACATTATTGGGGCAATTGGAAAAATTTAAATATGAATGTTTTTTGATGATGTTAGAAGAGGACACTTGTTTTTCTACATCTAAGAATGTACTGTGGTTTATAAATAAATGTCTCCTTCTGTTAAGAGAGCAGTACTGAAGTGTTAGGCTTCCCAGGTGGCACAGTGATAAGGAATTCACCTGCCAATGTGGGAGATGTAAGAGATGCTGTTTTGACCCCTGGGTCAGGAAGATACCCTGGAGAGGGAAATGGTGACCCACTCCAGTATTCTTGCCTGGAGAATCCCGTGGACAGAGGAGCCTGGCGGGCTACAGTCCACAGGGTCTCAAACAGTCAGACACGACAGAGCACACACTTACTCATGAAATGTCAGGAATTCCTTTTTTAATGTGCTGAAGCCCAAAACAGTTGAAGCAAATATGGCTAAATAGCAACTGATGCTATTTGGAGGTTTATGATGCCATTCTCTTTTTTAGTGTGTTAGAATTTTCACGATGAAAAGGTGAAAAACAGTACTATATGTAAAGTTTCTCATGAGGGAACTTACAGATGTTTCAGGCCTGGCAGCATGCAGTCATTCCTGTCGATCAACAGATATTTAGGGTTCTCTCTCTCCTGATGGAAGCAGGGAATGTGGATAGGACAGGTGTGGTCCCTACCCTCCCAGAGATGCTCTTGTGGGGAAGGCAGGAGTCTATGTTGCAACTAAAGACGGAATGAAGGGCTCCATTGAGTAGAGTTTTCTAAAATGTGGAGTATGTGTGGGTCTGATCACACAAGGTTTAGACCCCACAATACAAATTTTGCTGAGTACCCTCTGGGTGTTGGGGAGAAGAGGGGGTGGCCCTGATTCCTCACCCCTCCCGTGGCTGGACTCCCCACCTTGGATGAGTCGGTGCCCGGTTTGCAGCACCTGATCCAGACTCATATCGTGGGACTTGCTGTAGCCAGTGGGAGGTGAGTGAACAGGACCTGAGCTGCAGCTGGGGGCTGTGCAGTGTTTGCTGTGGTTCCCCTGGCCCTGTGGGATGACTTACCAGGTTTGGACCCCAGGGGATGGAGATGCATCTGGGGGTACCCTCACTGCCAGCCTGTCAGCTGATATCCAGCTCCAACCAACACAGAAACCAATCTATGCTTGAATTCCAGCCTCTGAGTTACCAGACAGATTATTGTCGACAGATACAGGGTTCGAACAAGGAGGCTGTGAACTCTGCTTCTTCGTACATACAGCTGGGGTATATTCATAAATACTTAGGCACTACGAATAGGAAATTCACAATAAGATGAAAGAGAGAGGGTTTTGCAGGCTAGTGGGGCTGTTGTGAACTGGCCAGGAGGGGTTTGCTTTGGCCTGGATGGTTTAAATTTGTTAACATTTCAATATTTGAATGCTCTGGACTCAAACTGACTGTGCTTCTTTTCCATCCAGAGAGCTTTACGAAAAACTGAGTCACATCTGGATGGAGCTCTCAGGTCACCCAGGAGAACATCATCTGTACATCCTTCTCCTCCTTCTGCGACCTCTGTGCCTCGAAGCGATGAGAGGCCTTCCACCTAGCCTGTCACCTGGGAGCAGAAGTGGGTGGGAAAGGCCAGTATGTCCAGTGTGGGGGCAGCTGTGGCTCCTGGCCAGTTAGAGGAAGCTGTGTTCCTCCTCCATGTTCTCCCGGAGGGGCCAGAAGCCACAGCTTATGGAAAGAGAAGGAAGAAAAAGCCCGAAAACTCTCAGCGGCAGAACCACATCCAGGCGTGTGATGTCAGCTGACATCAGTCAGGTCCCATTATGAGCTGCCGTCCCCCTGGGCGGACGCGACCCGCCGTGTCAGCCAGAGAGACAGGAAAGTGAAGAGAGGACAAACCATCCAAGGCAGCTCCAGGAGTGGGTGGGAGGGAAGATATCTCAGATACAGAGTTTTCTTCATGTATTAAAGAAGGTGAACATGGATATTTCAACACTCCAGATTTTCTGGCTGGAGCTGATAACTGGAAAAAATAAGAGGGATTCTCAACTTTCTTAGATCTTGAGCTTATAACAGCATTTTAAAAAATCAATTTTTATGAAAAAATTCCAAATGTACAGATAAATAGAGAAAGTGGTATCATGGATTGCCACTCAAAGATCCCCAGGTGATCATTTTGTTCCCAGAGTCACTGTCCTTCTGTTCCCCTGCGGTATGTTAAGGTATATCCCAAGCCCCAAGATAATTTGCCTTTAAATGCTTAGAGATACAGGACACTTTCTGAAATGACTCTAACAGCATTAGACTGTACAGATGCCTGGTAGCATTTCCCAAGGCTCCTGCATGAGAACCTCTGGGGTAATTGATTAAAACACTGGTTCCAGGGCCCCGTGCTGAACCCACAGAATCAATTTCAGTCATGACCCCTGGGACATGCATTTAACCCTCCTCACCTTGACTCTAATGCACCAGCCAGTCTAGGAACCTCAGGAATGCCTTGCTCTCAGCCCTCCTCATGGAGCCCACCATCCTGGCCCCAGGTCTGGGTGAGCTGTGAGTTGTCTAAGCTGCTTGTCCTTTTTGAGTGTGAAGGATGGAACACTCATGTGTGAGATGGGGCATGATGTGCACCTGATCCTTCCCATAGTGACATCTTCTTTTTCAGGAATGTTTCCAAGGGTTTCCTAAGACTGGGCTGCTCTCCTAGGTGGGAGGACCATGGTATGTGCCTCCCACAGCCTCTGTATTCAGCTCAGTGTTAGACCAAGAAAGTTGGACCAAGTGTGCAGATCTGGGGAGAGGAAGCCTTGCCTGAAACACGAGATAGCATGGGGCAACTTGGGGCTACGTCTTGACTCTCACCCCTTCCTCCTGGAACTGCCAAGCCCCTCCTTGGAGCGTCCCAGAGAAGACAAGCTGTCAGTGGAAAACTGCCTTCCAGTTGCTACCGGGAGATTCAAACTTGCAATTACTGTTAATAAAGGAACAGAGTTGTGTGAGGTGAGATCCCTGGTTAATGTTTACTTTGCACTTAATAAACGTCAGACGCAGAACTAAGCTCTTTATGTGCTTTATGTCATTTAATCCTTTCAGCAGCCCTTTGGGACAGAATATTATAATTTCTGATTTCCAGATGAAGAAGCTGAGCTTCAGGAGCGTTCAATAAACTGCTCAGAATCTCCCAGCTAGGAAGTGATGAGTAGCTGGTACCCATGTCTGTAACTGTCAGTGTGGAACACCCTCCGACAGGGCAGAGTGGAGTGGTTTTTAGTCAATGATCATTTTTCTTCGCTAAAATTGTACATCATGCGTGGAGCACAGCCCCTGACTTCAGAAAGTGGCATTAGGTTCTGTGGCACAAGGTAAAAAATTTAAATCAGATTAGGAAGCGCGGTTGCTATGGTACCAGGAAAGTATACTTTCATGCAAAGCAATTTAATAGATGTGAAAATGTGTACCTTCTAACAGAAACACTATATTTTAGAGATAAAAATCCTCCAGCAGGCAATGGGCTAATAGACAGGCCTTTCATCCGAGGCCTGGTCCTTTCCTGACATCACTTCCTGCCTCCTCCCGGGAGGGACTGATGTCAGCGGGAGTGTTGGGTGGCCTCGGGCTGCAAAAGGTAAGCCCACCTGCCTGTTGCATCTTGTGTGTAGACTGGGCCTCAGCCCAGGTTTCCAGGGCCCAAGGGACACCCCATTCCACCGTAAGTGCTCACTTTTCTACCTGCTTCTGACTCCATGGCTGCCCTGGGAGCCCAGGTAAAGGAGCATAATCTCACCTCTACCTGTTCCACCCAGAGCCCAGGGACACAGTCTGACACAGTGCTGGAGGCACCTGCTTTGCTTGGTGATGGGGGTCCTTTGTTTGTGCCCGAAGTTGGCCACATTCTATCTGTGAAAACTGGGACAGATTGCTTAGCCCCAATCTCTGTTTCCTTGTCTATAAAATGAGCTCATTAATTAATCTATCACTCCCATATGGTTTTATTGAGCTATTTTTGACATATAGTTTCAGGTGTACCACCTAATAATTGACTATATGTATGTATTTCAAAATGATGACCTTAGTAAGTTTAGTTAACATCGTCACCTCAAATAGCCAGAAGTTATTTTTTCTTGTGATGAGATCTATTCTCTAAGCAGATTTAAAATAAAAGAACCAGTATTATTAACGTGGGTCACTGGAAGGCACATTAATCTATTCTTAAGATGGTTTAAGCAGACTAAATCTAGCCTGGGTTCTCGACTCACTAAAGCTTACGGTACACAGCTGCAGCGCTTGGCATATTTGCTGAATAAACATGCTTCATGTCTCCTCCTTGCTTAGCACATCCTCCCCAACCTCACCAGTGCTCGGATCTCCACAACCCACCAGGAAGCGTCCAGTAACTAGCCCGCTGCTCCAGCTCACCTTCCAGCCATGACTGTGGTCAGCCCCTCTGTATATTGCTTGAGATCTTTGAATAAACTGGTCTAAGAATGTTTTCTCCTCTTTTCTTCATCTTTTTCATACTTACTGATTCTTCAAATCTCAGTTCAAATTCCACTTCCTCCAGGAAGCCCTTCCTGATCTCCCTAACAAGGTCAAGTCCACTTTATGTGGCCCCACATTCTTCTCCTTGGTAGCTCTGTCACTGTGCTTGTTGGATCCACATCTTTCTCTACAATCTACAGAGTCTTCTCTATGAGGGCAAGACTTAAATCTGATGTTTCTTTACTAATTTTTTTTTCCTGCATCTCCTTGCAGAATTGAGTGTATAGCAAGCACCCATGACTACCTGTTGAATGAATGGATGGATGGATGGATGGATGGACCAATCCAAGGAAAGCTGAACGTGAGTTTAGTATTGTATTAATCTGTGTTTTGCAAAGAAACATAATAGGATAGATTGATCAACATATCATTTTTCATCTATCTACCTATCCATGTCTATCCTTCTACCTGTCTACCTTGTCTATCTATCTATCATCTATCTACCTACCTACCATCTCTCTCTCTCTACCTCCATATGTACCTACCTATCTAAATCTCTCTCTCTCTCTCTCCCTACTTACCTGTCTATCTTTTATCTATCTAGGGAGACCTATTATGAGGAATAGTTCACATGATTTTGGAGGCTGAGGGGTCCCACACTCTGATGCCTGGAACTCTCAGAGGAGTCCCACGACTCAGAGGAGCCGGTGATGTAAGTCCAGGCTCAGGGTGGGAGAGGATGAGGAGTTCAGCGCACAGAAGGGATTGATTCTCCCTTCCTCTGTCTTTGTTCTGTCCAGATCCACAGCTGATTGGATGGGGCCCACCCACACTGGGATGACCATCTGCTCTACTGAGTTCTCAATTTAAATGCTCGTCTTCCTGGGAACAGTCCTCCCCAACCCCCCACAAACAGCCCAGTATAATGTCTAATCTGGGCCCCCACCAGAGCACACCCCTGCCCTATGAGGTGGTAGAGTCCTCTATGGGATGTGCCTTGGGTCACAATGGTGGCATCTGCCACTTCTGTTCCATCTCCACCCTACCTGAGCCTCACCCACAATCTAGGCTGTGGACCTGCCTCTCTGACCACAAGCTCTGGTGGTCAGTTCTCAGGAGGGTGAGGGGCTGCCTGGGGGAGATGAGCGGCACCCAGGCTCCCTGGGGAGGGAGAGGCAACCTACCCCCTCCCCACTGCACCTGCAGGTGGGGAGATTTAGGAGGAAAACCATCACGTCATTTCTTAAGAGACCTGGCAGGAAGCATCACACTCCAGCTGAAGTTTGGAAGATAGAATTGAAACGGGCCCCTCTCCCTCTGTAAATTAACAGTGTTTAATTTAGTGTAGGAGATGGGAGTCTGTGTTAGGAGAAGAGCGTGATGCACCCACAGACCCTGTGATTGCTCGCCTCCGATGGGAAAGCTGCCCGCTGACTGCTTCCAAAACTCAGGACGCCATCTCTGTCTGTAACAGCCTCTCTTATGAACCATATCCCCTCACTGTGCCTGCCTTTTGGGCTCTCATGTGCCCTAAACAGGAAACAGAGCTTTGAAGGCATCAGCCCTGCGCACCACTCGAGGGCAGATTCATAATAAAGAAGGAGAGCGCATGTCTTCTGAGCACTTGCGTTATCGGATGTGCATTCTCCCTTTTAATTTTTATCACAGCAACTCAGAGAGGAAGTTCCTTTTGCTTTTTCCATTTTGTAGATAAGGAAATGGAGCTTCAGACTAGGCTATTCCTAGCCCAAGGTCACCTGTCTCGGACACGTGACTGCGACATCCCTCGGGTGCAGAGATGGATGCTATCAGCCAGGATGGGTTTTCAGACTGGGAAGTAAAGATCTACCAGTGAATGAGAGCAGGCCTGTTATCACAGGCAAAACACGGATGAGAAATGCACAAGGCCTTGGGGGACAGAGCCCAGTGTCTCTGGGGCCAGCGGGTGAGGAGGGACTTGGTGGGGGTGGTTTTGGACCAGTCATCCCACTGCCAAGACACCATCACTTTTGTTCTCAGCTCTTGCCATTATGGAACTTGCACATTGGTTTGTGTAATTAATATGGCTATGTTGCTTAAAATATGTAATTAAAAGCGACTATGTCGCTTATGCCAGTCAGGATGGCCAGCACTTAGCAGACCTGTGACATATAGTATATACATTTGGTGGATGGACGGGAGGATGGAAAGATGGAGGGAGAGATGGATGAACAGAAGGCAAGGGTAAGGGCAATGTGTGGAGGGTCTGGAAGGACATGTAAGGAACATGGGCTCTGGGGGTCAATGCCAGGTCATCCCAGGACCTAGGGCGGGGCTATGCTATGGGCTGAGTTTGGAAGACCAGTTGGGTTTAGAATCCAAGATGGCAGAAATTACACTTGAGCACAATTGGAAGGGGAATGGGTAGTTGGCTTGTTTTCCATTTATGCAAGTCTCTAAATCTTTCCAAGTCCAGTTCTCCTCACTCTCTCCTCATTATCCACCCAACCCCCGAATTCCCACCAAGTCTGCTTCCCACTTGCCCCTGGAGCTGTACCCTCCCCGCCATGGGCCTCTGAGATCCCATCTTCTCTACCCGAGACCTCAGCTGCCTCCAACTGGCCATTCCTTTGAGGTTCTTGCTCCCTGATTCATCCTCTGCGAGGCAGCCAGCCTGACCCTCACCCTGCTCACCACCCCCCACCCCAAGTTCACCGACCCCCACCCCATGCTCACTGCCCCCCACCCTACACTCACCACCTCCCACCCAAGTTCACCACCCCCCACCCCACGCTTCCCCACCGCCCTCTTCAGGCTTCCAGCCCGGGTCCGCTGTGGTTCCCTCCACTTGCTGATCCCACCTGGTCTTGGGCACTTTGCAGACACCTGGATCTCACTCTACTTCCTTCCTCTTAAGTGTCTGCCCCCAACTGGAGACTCCACCTTGGGCAGGTCTCCTAAGACCCAGCTGTGTGTTCTCAGCACCAAGGCCCCCTTGCAGCTCCCATTACACAGGCTATGCTCTGATAAACATAAACAATCCGTTTCCCTGCTCAGCTATGGCATCCACGAAACTTGGAAAGTGTTGGCCTGTCCACCACTGTGTCCCCAGCAACAGGGCTGGCTCCTACAGGGAACCGAGAAGTAAGTGTTGAATGGAAAAGAGATAGTAATGGAAGTGCCACGTTCCCGTGGAATGATTCAGCTGCTTGAGAAAGGGAAGGGCATAGGCCCAAGGTTCCTGGTTTGAACCCCTGCCTCTCCACTTACCACTGAGTTTCCATTTTCTCTTTATAAAAGGGGCTGGGGTGGCATAAGGAATAGAGGACATTTTTCAGCTTCTGGCACGTGGAAACCATCCAGTAAACCTCTGCTGTTGTCATTGATTCAAGGGAAGAATGGCTGGATAGATATAGGAAAATGGCCCGCGATTCAGATCAGAGCTGAAGTCCCCGTTACGCTGTCGGTCTTCTGAAATTAACCTGTGTACGAAATTATATTTTCTGAGTGAATACACATGTATTGTGCAGCGATGTTTGTCTGTCCAAATTCGTGTTTATTTTATACTGGGCTTTTCAACAAAACTAGCTGCTGCTACTAAGTCACTTCAGTCGTGTCCGACTCTGTGTGACCCCATAGACGGCAGCCCACCAGGCTCCTCCGTCCCTGGGATTCTCCAGGCAAGAACACTGGAGTGGGTTGCCATTTCCTTCTCCAATGCGTGAAGTGAAAAGTGAAAGTGAAGTCACTCAGTTTTGTCCAACTTGTAGCGACCCCATGGACTGCAGCCTACCAGGCTCCTCCATCCATAGGATTTTCTAGGCAGGAGTACTGAAGTGGCTTGCCATTGCCTTCCGTCAACAAAACTAGAAACTAAGTTAAAAACTGTTGTAAGATGATGACTTCCTGACAAAAGCCAACCACTTGCTAGGAATGGGTTTCTGGAGTGTTAGCCAGACTCCAGTCCAGAAATATCCATACCTCTGTCTGCATATGGGGTACCTGGGTGTGGGAGCTCCAGGTGGTGTGAGACTGTGGACTCCAGGCTGGAACAGCTGGCCTTTGGGTCCTGGTTTCATGACTGTGAAGCTGTGCAACTTTGAGCAAATTCCTTAACCTCTCTGGGCCTTAGTTTCGTCATCTGTAAAATGGGAATAATGAGTGTCCTTATCTCGAAGAGTCATTGTAGGATGAGTGTGAAAATGAATATGGTGCTTAGAACAGGGTAGAGCACACACTACAAGCTCAGAAATAGTTTTTGTTGTTGGTTGTGTTGTTGTTGTTAAGTCACTAAGTTGTATCTGATTCTTTGCAACCCTATGGACTGCCACAGGCCAGGCTTCCCTGTCCTTTACCATCTCCCGGAACTTGCTCAAACTCATGTCCATTGAGTTGGTGAGGCCACCCAGCCGTCGCATCCTCTGTCTTCCCCTTCTCCTGCCCTTTGTTGTTGTATTGCTGTTTATCTGAGCAGCTTCTGATTGCCTCGAGAATGAAAACGCTTTCCTGTGTGTCTGAGAACTCAAGGTTCTCTGTCAACGTTCCCATTTACCATCTCTTTGTTTCTTCTCTCAGTAGGTCAGCTCCATCAAATGTATTTGGAATGTTATGTTTTAAGATTTTCATATACTTATCGTTTTAATGCAGTATTGGTCTTGACACAGATAGAGGTTGAAATTCAGTTACTGAAAATTAAAAAATACAAAGAAGATTTAAAAAAAAAAATGCCAGGGAGATATTCTCTGGTAAAAGACAGAACAGCAGGGAAAACGGCTGCAGGAGGATGAGGGTTTCTTTTTAAGCATCACATGGAATGCAGGCTGGATGTTAGCAAAGGGAGGGGACTAATGGGAAGTGACAACAACGTGACAACCAACAAAACCGCTGAGAAGGAAGCCAAGGTCTCCCCCCACACCACTGCTGAAGGTAGCCAAGTGCAAGCCCAGAGATGCAATGGGGAGACGGCTGAAGTGAGGGCTCTGGTGGGGTGGGGCAGAGATGCAGGAGAGGAGGTGAGGGGTGAGAACCCAGGGGCTTCCAAAGACCTGGGAACCTCCACAACGATGACAGGCAAAGCAGGAATGAGCCATAAAATGAATAAGATAGCCATGGCTCGGAAGCCGGGCTTCCTTGACTTTGTGGGCAGTGTATTTCTGGTGTGGCCATGAGATTTGTCAGCCCCACAGCAGGTTGTGTAAGTGACAGAGGAGGTGGCAGCACCGTCTTCCTCCCTCCCTGTCTTCTCCACCCCCTCTTCTGTCCCTGACCTTCTGCTCATTGAAATGACACCAGGTCCTGGGCACTTGCTATGGGGTCAGGTACCAGCTGCGGGTCACCCTCCATCCCCTGACTCTCCACAAGGAACTAGAGCATCTTTATCTCATATCTCAAAGCTGATATCTCCCCCATTTTATAGATGAGGACACTGAGGTTTGGGAGGCTTGAGTGACTTGCTTGAACTGACACTCGCTTACGCAGTGGTCAGGACAGGATTCAGACTCAAAGCTTGTGCCCCAAATTGTGTGCCCGCTGTGAATGTCAAGGCCTTAGATACAAGGAGTTTCTGTTTGCAATGCTTGGTAGGATCCAGAAATTCCACTGCTTGGCATTTGCTCAAGACACACAAAAGCATGTGTCTACATAAAGGTAAGTGCTGGGCATGCTCAGTCGTGTCTGACTCTTGCGACCCCACAGACTATAGCCAGCCAGGCTCCTCTGTCCATAGTATTCTCCAGGCAAGAACACTGGAGTGGGTTGCCATGCCCTTCTCCAGGGGATCTTCCCAACCCAGGGATCGATCCTGTATCTCTTGCATCTTCCTCATTGGCAGGTGGATTCTTTTTACCACTGAGCCGCCTTTGAAATAACCTCCACTGGAAACATTGCAACTGCCCATCAGCAGGTGAGGGATGGACACTCATACAGTGGGGTTTCATTCTTCCACAAACAGGAATGACACCCTGATACAAGCTCAGCTTGGATCAACCTTGGAGACATTATGGCAGGTGAAAGAAACCATATACAAAGACCACATAGTATACGATTCAACTTAGATGAAATGTGCAGAAAAGGCAAATTTATAGAGTCAGAGATAGGATGAGTGGTGTTCAGGGGTCAGGGGTAGGAGGAGGTTGATTGCAAATGGACAGGAAGGTCTTCCTGGGGGGATGAAAACATCTGAAATGACTAATGGTGATGGTCGCATCCCTCGGTAAAGTCACTGAAAATCATTGAATTGTACACTTGAACTGGGCAAGTGTGATCTGTAGATCCACCTTCATCAAGCAGCTGAAGGAAAATAAAAAGAAGCACTGTTTCGCTGTCTTGGGTGATTCTCTCTCCTTCTTCAAAAATAAGGCGGGGGGGCCATTGGCAGTTCCCTGATCGCTCAGAGAATGTTCCCAGAAAATGAATAAAACATTGAGCTCCTTCCGTGCAATGTTCTCTGTGACATGCTGGGGAGCAGAGAGCTAGAAAGACCCACATGATAAGACAGCCCGGCCCAGGAAAGGGTTGAGCTGTCAAAATCAGCTTCGTGGCCCGTGGAAGTGTCAGCGCCGTGAACTGGGCGCTCGGCTGAGGCTCTGCAAGGTCTGGGTCTGTGCTTTCTACTCAGTCTCAGTTGCTTATAAAATGGTGGATGCACTTGATTTCTGGCAGCATCTGGCTCAACAGTGTCTAATTGTTGCTGGGCCCTGATGCTTGTGTGTATGCGTGCTAAGTCACTTCAGTTGCGTCCGACTCTGTGATCCCCATGGACCGTAACTCTGTCCACGGGATTCTCTAGGCAAGTTTACTGGAGTCGATTGCCATGCCCTTCTCCAGGGGATCTTTCAGACACAGGGATCGAACTCACATCTCCTGAGGCTCCTGCATTGCAAGCGAATTCTTGACCTCTGAGTCACTGGGGAAGCCCTGGTCCTCTGAAACAGCTGGAGAAGGGCGAGTAAGTGAGCAATTGTATCTTGTTTGTTTGAAGTAGGGGCCTCGGGTCTCTTTCTCTTCCACTCAGATCCACCCACACTCTCCCTGACTCCAGCAGTTCCTGGAGCTGGGAATGAGATGGGGGGCTATGGGTCCCCCTCCCCAGGTCCTAGGCATCCTCTGCCCCCCTTGTAGAAACTGTCCAGATACTGAAATCTTCTTTCTCTGTTCTCCTAAGCAGATGGCTGGCGGGGCACTATAGTGACACCATTGAACACAAACCGAGGGGGTCAGCTGGGCCTGATTGAACCAGATGGCACTCTTTCTGTGGCGAGTGACTGTGGTGACCGTGAGAGAATTATGGGAACTCGTAGATTCCTCTCACTGAAGAGTCCAAACAAAAAACCTTCCACTGTACCCCACCTGGGGGCTCAAAGACATCAAGGCTCGAAGCTTTGTTTGCTATAGGTTAGCACCAGTCCCTCAACTCTTCTCCCAGGGTGATGTAGAGGGCTGCCTTGGGAAGCAGGCTGAGGGCATTATTGCAGAAACCAGTACTCGATAAACCAGGCACCACACTCGGAGACTTGGAGAACTCAGGTTTATTTCATAGGCGGGACCAGAGGAGTTAACACTCCAAGCTCTGAGCCCCGATCAAAGGGGTTACAGAGTTTTTATACGCGGACAGGCATGATTAAGCGGGTTTGCCGGTTTGCAGGGGCTGGGAGATTGCAAAGAGCAGGACAAGGGTGAGTGAGATAAGCTCCAGTTCCTAGTATTGTGAGTCCCCACTTTCTGAGACCTATGTGAGCCAGACTTTGCAAGGAGCAAGCTGAGTTACAGGCAGAAGGAGCAGGAGGTTATGTAAAATTTTAACTTTTCCTCTTCAGCATCATAGTGTCAGGCAGTGTGGAAGGATGGGGAATCTTCTGGAATTGACTTCCTGCTAAAGTCCCAGGACGACCCATCTTCAGCTGTGCTCCAGGAGGTTTGTTCCATACACAGAGTCTGCCCCTGGGGACTGCAGAAAAGGGAGTGACAGGCCTAGGCTCCCCCCAGATCTCAGAGGTTGAGCAAGGCCTAAGGATAGCGTCTACTGGAACCTCAGTGAAAGGAAGTGGCAGGGACAAAGCCACTGACCCCGTGTGGGGCCGTTGTCCACCATGGATGGGTTTGAGGATGAATTTGGGGCCTGTCCTTGAGGAAGACAGGCTGCTGCAGTCTCCTAAGGAGGTGACCTTTTCTCTTCTGCACCCCCGGGTGATGTCAGAGTGAGACTGTCTGTCAGGACGTTGGTCCTGGGAATTCACTGTGGCCTGGAGTTGAGTCCCTGTTTGTCACGGAGATAAGTTTATAGAGTAAAAAGCCTCCAGGAAGCATAAAATCAGGGCAGTGCTCCAGCACTTTCAAGAATGTCTATTGTATGGCAATCCAGCCAACTGCCTGCTCTAGGGGACCAGAGAGCAGACAGGACAGAAGGGATCCGCTGGCCCCACCTCATTCCTCCCCTCCTCCCCCAGCTCCACACCAACTTCTCAGATCCACACACAGTCATTCTGGCTGGAAAATGACCCTGGCCCCGCCATGCTTCCCCCCACACCCCCAGGACCCGCAGCCGTCCAGGGGTCTACAACCTAACGTCCGGGATTCCACCCTGCTCTGCTGGACGGCTCTCTGACTGACAGGTGGTCAGCATGCCCCATGTCCTCTCCCCACCTTTCCTGTGAGCACATAGTCTCCTGCCCCACTGTCCACTAAGCCAAAGCAGTGTCAGGTCCTCATGGGTCTCCCTTGGATGCTCGTCCTACATGAGTGATTCTTTCTGGAAAAGGTGGACCCGTGAGCACGTTTAAGTTCACAAAACAGCAGGAGGATTGAAGCTCCACTGAGACAACAGAGAGAGCCGAGTGAGGGTTTAGGGTGGGGGCCTCTCGCAACCCAGTGACCATGAGTGCTGCTTTCACCCTGAAAGGGGGGTACATTTTTCAGGACATTTGTTTCAACAAGGAGCCAATGGCAGAGCTGTTTTTGGCAGTTTCTTGTTACTATTTTTTTTTTTTAATTTTGCTAGATCAGGTAATGCCACAATTTGATTCCCATTGTGCCGAAGAGAAGGCAGAAAATGCTTGGCTACATGTCATCTGTTTCCACCTGCGCTTCCAACACTGACGATGTCCTACGTGTCAATTACCTTCTGAAAAGCTACACATCAAAGATGCAAACAAGGATGGGGCTGATGGTCGTTGGCTCAGACAGCAGCCACGGGCCTGGGGGCACCATGTTTGTGCCCTGGTTTCACGTCCTCGCTGCATTTAGGGGTGAGCGGGGTCTCAGGATTCACCTGTGACGATGTTTGTTTGTTAGTTTGTTAGTAGAGGGAACCTGATTGAAATATAGCTAACAAAGTTAGCTAACAAAAATGCGAGCTAACAAAGTTTACTGAGTGCTGAGCCGCACACTGCAGGGTTGGGACCTGCCAAGATCAGTAGGACACGGCCCTTGTGTCCCAGGAACTCTTTTTTTGGGGTGGAAAATGGTTTGCACCAGCCTGACTTAGGTCCAGGTGCTTGTGTCAGAAAACCAACATTAACAGCATCTTCAGTGGGTAAGGATTTACCCTCTCTCAGTTCAGGGCTCACTCCTGCAAATCCAGGGAGGACCAGGTGTTTTGTCAGCAAGAGGGAGGGTCCACCTGAAAGAGGCCAGCCTTGACATGCTGCAGGGTGGCTACTGCCCGGCCATGCCTGCTTTGGGAAGATGGCTTTTGTAAGTCAAGTTTAGCTGGAGCCCAGCCAGGCCCACCCATTTATACATTATCTGTGCCCCTTTTGTGTGCTGCAGGATAGAGTTGAGCAGTTGTGACAGAGACCATATGGCCCACAAGGCCCAAATATTTACTTTCTGGCTCTTTACAGATAAGGATTGCCAGTTCCCACTCCAACCAGTCCTGCTCACACCCACCTCTCTGACCTCACAATACGTCATCACCTTTATCCTCTGGCACAGCTGAGGGTCTAGGAAGCAGCTTGAGTCTAGATCCCAAGGGTCTAGAAAGGGGATGCATGATCCTCTGGGTTAGGATGTGTCAGCTGGAAGGAGCGTTTGGCCTGTTATGGTGAACAGGATCACTCTGGGCTTTGGGCTTAAGAGAAAGCAAAGTCAGAGCTGGGCCACGTGTGTTTCAGGTGAACTTCCAGGGAACAGTCTTCACATCACTCGAGATGCAGCTTAGTTAATAGCCATGGGCTGTGTGGGCTTCCCTGGTGGCTCAGTGGTAAAAAATCTGCCCACCAACCAGGAAATGCAGGTTCGATCCCATGGTTGGGAAGATCCCCTGGAGAAGGAAATAGCAACCCACTCTAGTATTCTTACCTGGAGAATCTCATGGACAGAGGAGCCTGGTGGGCTACAGTCCATGGGGTTGCAAAGAGTTGGACACAACTGAATCAGCACGCACATAAGCAAGCCCAAGGTGTGGGGTTCTTCTGAGAATTAAATGAAATTGTCCGAATAATGTTTTGCTCTGTGTCTGGCAGACAGGGAGCCTTCAGTAAGCAATATCATTCATGCTGAGGGCCTACCATCCAGGGAGGTTTCATGACTTGTGGCAGAAGAAAAGGAGGAAACAGAGGGAGAGGTGGTGTCCCAGACTAGCAGAAAGAGCAGAAGCTTTCAACAAGGAAGCTCACACTGCCCCTTAGGAAATACTCTTTGTTCTGTTGTGTCCCCTGGACTCTTCTTCATCCTCTAGCATCCTTCAGGAGACGTCCGTCCAGAGGTTTTCAGCCTTTGGTAGGAACTTCATGCCCAAGGAGAAACAGAAAGAGAGCAGTTACTACCCTTGGAGCAAATCCTGCTGTTAAGCCTCTGCTTAACTCTTTTGGATGTAAAAGTCCTTTAAAGCTATTTTTGAATCTAATTTTATATTAATCTTTTAATGTGATCGGATTTAATCATGAGTCTTAAATCTCTCACATTGAATGTGTGAGCATCCATCAAACCCGCTCTTGGAAATGCCTTCAGGTGGGTTTAAGGACACGCGTTCTTCCTGCCCTGAAGGCTGAACCAGTCATGCTGTTCCTAGCGACACTGTTCCTCCTTGCACATGGAGCTGGCATCCACGGGAGGGATGAGCTGATTCTGATACCCTTGTGGAGATGTGCAGGATGAATGTGTTAGCCTGAGTCTCTTGCACAATGATGCTAAAGCTTCCTGGGCATGAAATGGGTCTCTTGGGCAGAGTACCCATGGTCTCTCTGCCTGTCTCTAAGGGTGCTTGGGGTCTGTGGTTCCCATTAAATTAAAATGATATCAGAAGCTGGTACTGTGTGGTTTGTTGGGCTCCCTTTATGGCACTTGGCTTCAGGTAGGCAGGGAGCATGTCTGCCCCCAGGGGACATGTGTCAGTGTCTGGAGACATTTTTGTTGTCACACCTGGGAGGGGATGGTACTGAGGTGTAGTGGATGCTGAGAGACATCCTGTAGTGCAAAAGGCAGCCCTGCCACTGACAGTGATCTGCTCCAGGATGTCAGTGGTGCCAAGGAAGAGAAACTCCAGCTTAGAGTAACTGATTACATTTTACTGGAACAGATGTGACTCAGAACATCCATCCTGATAGTCAGATTCAGGCTTCAGAATCACTATATTAAGGAAATGTTCCCTTGGCACTCTTTATGACTAAAAACCCTAAACTCCAGGAAAATTTCATGGAAAGTGTGATTTGAGTATTAAGGTCCTGGATGATGCAACAGTGGGATCTCTTGTGAAGTTGTACAAATTCTCATAAGGAGAAGCTTTGTTCCCCCGTCTCTATTCTGCAACTTTAGTTTTACCTGTTGTGAGAATTAATTCTCTGGCTTAGCTTGACTGGGTCACAGAGTGCCCAATATTGGGTCAGACATTCTTCTGGATGTGTCTGTGTGGGTGTTTCTGGATGAGATTAAAATTTGAGCCAATTGATGGAAGAAAGCAGATTGCTCTCCCCAGTGTGGGTGGGTCTCGTCCAATCAGTTGAAGGCCTGAATAGACCAAAAGGTTGACATTCATCAAGGAAGAGGGAATGCCTGTTGCCTGACTTCCCTTGAACTAGAAAAATTAGTCTTTTTCTACCATTGTTGTTGAATGGGAGCTTTACTTCTTGGGTGTCAGGTTACGTGGCTCTCAGCCTGGACCCACTCCACAGGCTTTCCTGGGTCCCCAAATTGTTGGCTGCACACCTTGGGACTTGTCAGCCCCCATAATCCCAGGAATAAATCTTGTATAATAAATCTCTCTCTCTGTATACAGATTCTATTGGTTCCATTTCTCTGGAGAACCCTGACTAATACACATGTATTGATTTTTTTTTTTTTTTTACTTTTATGTTATTTTATTTTTAAAATTTTATTGTCATGATTTTTAATTGAAGCACAATTGACAGCAACATTACAGTATTTTCAGTTGCACAACATACTGATTTGATGTTTGTATATGTGGCAAAATGATCACAGTAAGTCTAATTACCATTTGTCACTACGCGTGCATGCTAAGTCACTCCAGTCGTGTCCGACTCTTTGCAATCCTATGGACTGTAGCTTGCCAGGCCCCTCTGTCCGTGGGTCTCTCCAGGCAAAAACACTGGAGTTAAACCTGATTTTATTTCTACATAGGCTTCTTCTTTGTTTGTTTTTTCTTTTCATTTCACTTTTACCCTGACCATTGCAGTAGATTCAGTGTCTGTATTTTGCTTTTATTGGCCAGGATCACTTTTCTGGGCCACTCAGGAGCTTCCAGGTGGTGCTAGTGGTAAAGAACACTTCTGCCAATACAGGAGATATAAGAGACACAGGTTTGATCCCTGGGTTGGGAAATGGCAACCCACTCCAGTATTCTTGCCTGGAGAATCCCATGGGCAAAGGAGCCTGCTGGGCTACAGTCCATGGGGTTGCAAAAAGTTGGACACGACTCAAGCAACTTAGCTCAACCACCATCCACTCACTGTGGTTTGGGGAGGGGACTCAGTTATTTCCCACCTGCCCTTTCATCTGTAGCATCACATGGTGATTAGTTAAGAGTCTATGTGTTACTCCTGAAATGGAATAATAGAACCTACCTACACATATAATTGAATAAGAAATCAATTTTATGCCCTAACTGTAATATAAAGGTCAAGGGAAAGGAAAGCAATTTATAATAAAATGCGTATTTCTAAATGTAAATGTGCAGGAGAAACTGCCCTGGGGGACACTGTGGATAGTTAGCTGGTTCTTCCCATGGGGAACACAGCATCTAAAAAAGCTGAACAGATGCAAACTAGCTATTTGGAAATGCAAACCTGTCAGTGTTGTGGCTGTCAGAGACGAAAGTCTGCAAAATGGAGAGAAACTCCTGGTGATGCTTCCCCCACCCTGATGAAAAACTGTGCCATCTTCTCCAGGTTCACATGGAAGTTATGCTCCTGGAAAATTCTGTGTGTCTTACAAATGTCTGTGCTCCTTGCAAACTGGTGTGAGGAAACATGTCTCAGATGATTGTTAACAAGCTTATTCCTCTGTGAGTATCTGGCTGGACGTGTGAACACTGTGGAGGATGGTGCTCAGGCCTTCACTGTGCAGGGTGGCCCAGCACCCAGGCACACGGCATGACATTGGTCATCCCTGAGCACCCCCCACTGCCCTTCCAATATCAGCAGTACCCTCCAATTACGGTGATGTCCAAGGTGCAAATTAGGGCTTCCCTGGTGGCTCAGTGGTAAAGAATCTGCCTGCCAATGCAGGAGACAGCTTCTATCTTTGGTCTAGGAAGATCCCACGTGCCACAGAGCAACTAAGCCTGTGCATCATAACTACTGAGCCTGTGCTCTAGAGGCTGGGAACCTCAATTACTGAGCCCACATTTGCAACTACAGAAGCCCGTGTGCCCTAGAGCTTGTGCTCCACAATAGGAGAAAGCGAACGCGTTAGTCTCTCAATTGTGTTGGACCCTTTGCCACCCCATGGACTGTAGTCTGCCAGGCTTTCTCTTTCCATGGGATTCTCCAAACAAGAATACTGGAGTGGGTAGCCATTCCCTTTTCCAGGGGATCTTCCCAACCCAGAGATCGAACCCAGTTCTCCCACATTGCAAGTGGATTCTTTACCAGCTGAGCTACCAGGGAAGACCCTGTAACAGGAGAAACCACCACAATGAGAAGCCTGTACACCACAACTAGAGAGTAGCCCTCACTCACTAAAACCAGAGAAGAGACAGTGCAGCATTTTGTAGATAAAATTACAAAGATGAAAAATGTTTCCAGGGGCCTTGAGTCCCTGCTGGGGGCCACAGCGAGGGTAGTGTCCTTCGGCTGGAAACAGAGACTAAGCCTTTCCTGCTGGAACGAAAAGGGAGGATGTTATGGGGCTTGGGTTGCTGTTGGTCATTTAGTCCCTCACACACAGGAAGCCCAGGAACCTTTGCTGTAATGACAGCAAGAGGAGGTGAAACAAGCTGAAAGTGCAGAGAGGAGGGCATGCCATCAATGCAGCCCCTGGATCCAGTGGTACCTGAAGGTGGCTCCATCTCTACATCTCCCTTGGAACCTCTGAATCAAAGGTTCCTTCAGTTTCTGTCACTGCAGAAGATGAGATGGTTGGATAGCATCACCAACTCAGTGGACATGAATCTGATCAAACTCCAGGAGATAGTGAAGGACAGGGAAGCCTGGCGTGCTGCAGTCTGTGAGGTCACAAAGAGTCAGACAAAATTTAGCAACTGAACAACAGCTGTCCAGGCAACCAAAGGGATTAACCAGTAGCAGTGAGTGTCACACTGAATGTTCTACCAAAATAAAGAATATTAAGATATACAGATTGAGACTTTGGCACAAAAGCTTCCTCCCAGAGTCCCATTGCACAAAAATGCCCACTCTATCACATATGTGTTTCAAACACAACTACATGGCCACACTGGGAACTCCCACTTTGTTTTCATCTGGTGATTTTTATGTTTTTTCCTTGGGCTATACTTTTATCACCAATATCAATTAGTCTTAGTACTTATTTTCACAAAACCTTAATGTAGGTAAGTGGTGGGGATGATCTAGGGCCAGTCAATTATTTCTGTGGTAAGTATAATCCAAGATTAATTATTTTTGAAGTCACATGCCAAATGCATTTCACTCCAGAATCTACGCTTCATTGGCAATGTCTTCAGAGACTGTGTATTAATATTTTAACGCAGAGAAAAAGGACAAGAAGACAGAAGACTTATTGCTGCTGCCTTGCAGTGAAATTGTCACTGCCACATTCAAATAGGCTCTAGAACCAGGCGAGATTCCCTCGCAGGATTAAAGGGGTCGGGAAAAATGAAGCAGCTCAGGGGCGGCCTGGAGAGCACGTGTCACCCATTTGTGTTTGTTCGGTATTTGCTTTTGTTTCTCAGGGAGATTATTCTAAATCCTCATGACTCACTTGCATCTCTGCATCGGTAAAGGTAAATTTCTCTTTAAAGAAAATTAGTATTATCGGTTTAAACTTCTAGCACGATCCGTGTGCAGAGGCCCTTCTGTACCTCCCAGAGAAGAACCTGCTTGGTCCCAGGACGCGGTAATGAGACCTCATGCCAAGCAGCTTCTGGAAGCTCCAGGAGCAAATGTGACTTTTCTTAATCCTTCCACGGGAACCAGGGAAAAATCAGGAGGATTTTCTCCAGGCTTCCTTTGCTGATAATTAACCACTGGGCAGAAAACTGGAGCCAAATGAGCCTTTTGTCATTTCTGTTTGAAATGAGATGCAACTTTCAAAACTAACCCTTAGAAGCCAGAGATGTTAGTGTCTACCCAGCACATTGTATATGGAAAATCAGAGTCATGACAGAAGGATAATATAATCACACTGCTATAGTGTGTGTGTGTGTGTGTGTGTGTGTGTATGTGTGTGTGTGTGTGTTGAAACTGGGTTGAGAAGAGCTGACTTATGAAATGTTCTAACATTTAAAAGTCATGACAGCAAACCTCCTACATATACAAGGCAAGCCCTAACATACCTGGAAACCACACGACTTATTTTCAGCAAGGTAAATAGTGCTTCAGAATCTGTGTGCTTTGCTTTGCAATGAAAACAGTGGTGTGTTCTAAGTCACTTTAGTCGTGTCTGACTCTTGGCAACCCCATGGACTGTAGCCTGCCAGGCACCTCTGTCCATGGGGATTTCCAGGCAAAAATACAGGAGTGGGTTGCCATTTCCTTCCCCAGGGATCTTCCGAAATGAGGGATTGAACCCACATCTTTTGCATCTCCTGCATTGGAAGGCAGATTCTTTACTATTTGCACCACATTTTAATTCTGTAATCACTGTCTTCACCAGACAGGGTTTATCAATAAAGGGTAGTTTTCTCTCTCTTCTGAGGACCAGAGTCCAGACACATCACCAGAACTAGGTACAAATTTTTCATGTTCCCCACAAAAACTGGGCAGAGAAACAAATGGATGAAACTGATTCAGGTTCTTCCAGAAAAGTTTATATATAAACATGTGAGTCAGATGCTTAACTTTTCTAACAGAAATTTTGGCTGTGCCTCTACAAATATGTTGAATTCAATATTTCCACAGGTGTTCTAATGCCCATTTGCTCATGACAGAGTTCCCCCTGGACTTCTTATTTTAAGCGTGTTTTCACTGGATTTATCATAAGACAGTTGTTTTTCTCAACACTCCCCCTTCCTCAGCCTCGCGCAATATCTAAAAATATTTGAAGCTCCTTTTTGTAAATATCTCTTGTGCATGTGTGCTAAGTCACTTCAGTCATGTCTGACTCTGTGCAACCCCATGGACTGTAGCCCACCAGGCTCCTCTGTTCATGGGATTCTCCAGGCAAGAATAGTGGAGTGGTTGCCATGACCTCCTCTAGGGAATATTCCCCATTCAGGGATCGAACCTGCAACTCTTATGTCTCCTGCATTGGCAGGTGGGTTCTTTACCACTAGCACTACCTGGGAAGCTGTAAATATCTCTTAAACATCTATTTTTTATATATATATTTGAATCACTGTGTGCATTTCTGGGATGGAGAGGACAGGACAGAGTTTTTCTTGTTGGTGGCTTTGACTGAATGATTGTTTCTGTAGAGAATGAGACCAAGAGGGGAAAAGTCTCTGGCCTTAAATTAGATCCTTTCTTTTAACAAGTTACATGGGATCTGCTGACGTTTCATTTTGGGGCCCCTGGGCGGCTTTGGCTTTAATTGGCTTCTGTCCTGACTCACTCACTTGACCAAGAGCTCATTTCTGCCCATTCCTCTGAGTGTTCTCCTCCACTCTGCTCCTGAGAACCTCTTTATTATGAAAATCACTGGCTTCATTATGGACCCTCCAATAATCTCCCATGATGGATGAGAGCTGGGATGAACAATTGATTCAAGAGAAGTTGGTTTCCAGGCTGCTCCCATTTCCACCGGCTGCCTTCAGAAGGGGGCCCCATTCCTCCATGACCAGAGCTAGCGATGTTTGGCTCTGTACCAGGCTTTGCAGTTCCACGTGGAGGAGATGGTATGGGGAAGCGGATAACCTGGACCACACGTGCTGATGCCCAAAGACAGACGTGTCCCCAGAGGCCCCCCTCCAAAGCTACAAGGGTTGGTTGAACATGAAAGATGCTTGGCCAGAGTTCTTATTCAGAGAGAACTGGGACTAGCACACCTTGTCATTTGAATGATAAGGGGCTGAACCAGGACATCCTGGGGTCCCTCTCTGAGTTCACACACA
Organism: Dama dama; assembly: GCF_033118175.1. Classification (NCBI taxonomy): domain Eukaryota; kingdom Metazoa; phylum Chordata; class Mammalia; order Artiodactyla; family Cervidae; genus Dama; species Dama dama. Next base: position 56,072,411 of record NC_083703.1, read on the forward strand.
CTTTATTATTCTCGAGGACATCCTTCGTGACTCATTGTGCAGATGCAGAGTTAGCTGGAGCAGGCTGGAACTTCAGAACATTGCACGATGTCCCAGTCCTCCGTTTGCTCATTTGAGAAGTGGGGATGGCAAATATTGTCACCTGTGGAAGGAGTGCCTGCAATTTCTGTTTTTTCCTGTTGCTCTCCTCTTTTCTTCCTGGCTGTGGTTTTCTCTAACACACCCCACCTCCCTTGAGTCTCTGCCTTCATGGGTCCTGGTAATCACTTGACCTTGGCTTGGCCAATTAGAGTCAGTGAATGACACTGGACATCTGGATCCAGTGGAGCCCGAAGCCAGATTCCCTCTGCATTTTTCTATTAGTATTAGTCAAAAGGATGAACTCACTGTCTTATGCCCTAGTGAGTTTCCGTTTGGTTCCCATCACCTGCAACTTTAAAGAATGATTCTCCAAGTTGGGCATTGCTCAGGGTCTATATATATAATATATACATGTGTGTGTGTTTGAACATTTGATTTTCTTCCCCCTGCAGTACCCTGACTGATACCTCCCAGTAGCCACAGAACATAAGTTGAATCCATGCAGCAGTTCTCAAAATGTGGTCTCAACCAGCAGCAGCAGCACCTGGAAACTCATGAGAAATACAGATACTCAGACTCCACCCAGATTGGCTGAATCAGAACCTCTGGACATGGAGCCTGTGGTGTGCACTCAAGGCAGCCTCCAGGGGACACTGAAAGTGAAAGAAAGGTGAAAGTGAAAGTCGCTCAGTCGTGTCCGACTCTTTGCGACCCCATGGACTACATAGCCCATGGAATTCTCCAGGCCAGAATACTGGAGTGGGTAGCCTTTCCCCGGGGGTTCTGATTCAGCTCCACCTCCAGGGGTTCTGATTCAGCTGATCTGAATCAGATCAGGAGGTATCAGTCAGGGTATACTGCAGGGGGAAGAGAATCAAACATTCAAATATATATATTTCATATATGAAATATATATATATAGTTTAAAATATAAAATATTTTATGTTGTAAATATATTTATATTTTATAATTTAAACTATATATTTGTAATTATATAAATAAATATATAATTGAATAAAATTATGTTTAAATTTATAAATGTATATAATTATATTATATATATAAATATATATTTTAGACAGATCAGATTTATTATGTATTATAGGAAACTTGTGGGTTTCCCCAGTGGCTCAGACCATAAAGAATCTGCCTGCAATGTGGGAGACCTGGGTTCAATCCCTGGGTCAGGAAGATCCCCTGGAGAAGGGAATGTCAACCCACTCCAGTATTCTTGTCTGGAGAATCCCATGGATAGAGGAGCCTGGCAGGCTACAGTCCACAGGGTCGCAAAGAGTCAGACACGACTGAGTGACTAACACGTTCAATTTTCTTTCATATGAGACTTATACACAAAGGATATATATTATATCTACTAGGGATTTCCTATATGAGATTTATTTATTTAAATATAAAGAATTCGTTATGAAGCATTGGCTTATGGAATTAAAGAGGCTGAGAAATGACATGGTCCACCCCCTACCAGCTGGAGGCCCAGAAAAGCCAGTGGTGACGTTGACTGACCTGGAAGCCCTGAGACCAGGTGATGAGTCTCAGCGCAAGGGTAGCAGAAGACAGTCGCACTCAGACAGTTAGGCAGCAGTGAATCCCCGCTTCCTCCACGTTTTTGTGTTGCTCAGGCTTTCACCAGGCAAGATAGGGCCCATCCACACTGGGGAGTGTCTGCAGATTGAAATGCTAATCTTTTGGAAACACCCAGAGACAGCTTTTAACCAACCATCTGGGCCTGCGGTGGCCTGGTTAAATTGGCACATGAAATCAGCCATCACTCTTGCAGACGAGGAGCCTGGTTGCCTTGTGCCCTGAGACAGTGATGCTTCCCCAGAAGGGACCAGTTGTCCTGAGTGGCAGAGCCAGGGGTGCGAGCCCGGGTCAGAGTCAACCAGATCAGTGACGGAATCCAGGCTCCTGTGCTCAGAGCGGAGTGAGGCCCAGACCCAGGGCGCTCGGGGCCAGGGCACGGAAAACCAAAGATGGATTTATCAAACTACTCTTCACTAGAGAATGAACACATGATAAGAAAAATGCATGAGGTGGGCAAGAAGATGGAGCGACCTGCCTTTATGTCTATTCTTTCTACACAAATATGCGTTCATGCCATGTTGCTTCAGTTGTGTCTGACTCTTTGCGACCCCCATAGACTGTAGCCCACCAGGCTCCTCTGTTTATGGGAATTCCCAGGCAAGAATTCTGGAGTGGGTTGCCATGCCCTCCTCCAGGGGATCTTTGCTTCTACACAAACAAGACCCCTAAATTATTAATCATATACCAATCCAGGAATGTCCCCAGTCCCCTGAGTGATTTCTGAAGCTACGAGGAACTAAAGGAACAGATTTTCATTTCTTTTCCTCTGCCCTTCTTGAGCAGTGATTTACTAAAAAGGCTGGAGGTCTTGATTTCTCCCCCAGGAGTCAGTGACTTAAAGGCTGTCACTGGGCTCAGGCACCTCTGGGTGGTGACAAGTAGGGGTAACACCCTGACCTCTGATGCTACTTTCTCAGAGGTGGTGGGTTCCCAAGTGAAGCAGCTTTAGTTATGTTCCCATTTGCAGATGAGACTGTTCACTCACATTCCATCTCGTTATGCCCTGCGATTCAAACCTGTGTGGGAACAGTCAGAAATGACCGAGAGCCTCACTAATGAGCTGACCCGAGAAAACCTCTCACAGAGAGTAGCTTCGGGCCCTTAGAAAAGTACGGATACTCTCAAGTTTCCTGGTAACTCAGTTTTCCATCTGAATGTTATTTTATTTTTGCAATTTAGTTTATTTTTTTGGCTGAGCCACAAGACTTGCAGGATGTTAGTTCCCCAACCAGGGATCGAACCTGTGCCTCCTGCAGTGGAAGCACAGAGTCCTAACACTAGAATGCCATGGAATTTCCTGAATGTTATTATCCAAGTTTGTGAGTAGGTATACATGCAATGAGGTTAATATTCTATACATCTCTATCTATCAATCTTTCTATCCATTCAATCTAATCTTCTGTCAATATGGCTTTTTAGCTTGTAAATGCTTTGTTATGATGTAAAGATCTCCTTGGTGAGCTGTTTTTTCCTTTGTAGGGAGGTTTTTCTCCCTCACCTAATGTTGCCAGAAGATTAACATTTCCAGACAGTGGGTTGTGCTTGCCCTTGATTCTCCAAAATGCCATGAATTTGTTTAAATTATCCTATTCGTAAAAGGTCTTTGCTTCTTTGTTGTGCATTGTTGTTGTTTAGTCACTAAGTCATGTCCAACTCTTTTGTGACCCCATAGACTATAGCCCGCCAGGCTCCTCTGCCCATGGAATGTCCACCTCCTCAGAATGAGCCAAGAGCCTGGATGCTGGGTTCAGGACAACTTGGCTTTGAGTCTTAGCTTGTGATGAAAGTGTTAGTTGCTCAGTTGGATCCAACTCTTCGTGACCTCGTAGACTGTAGCCCGGCTGTCTCCTCTGTCTATGGGATTCTCCAGGCAAGAATACTGGAAGGGGTAGCTATTCCCTTCTCCAGGGGATCTTCCCTACCCAGGGACTGAACCTGGGTCTCCTGCACTGCAGGCAGATTCTTTACCATCTGAGCTAACAGGGAATCTCCCAACTGATAGAGGGGGTCTTTTTGTTTCTCCGGGACTCCTACTGCTATTAGACGGAGTTGAAAGCAGTCCTTCACTCCCAGAGAATGTGAGTGACTGTTGACCCTTAGGTGCTACTCACAATGGTCAGCTGGGTGGGAGCCTCATGCTGCCTTAAGAAATGGGCTTTGAGACTAATAACCCATAATGTGCCATTGGTTGTCTTCCTAAGGGCATGGTTACTCCCCTTCCAATTTTAGGAAACCCCATTCCGGTTCAGGCAGCTTCAGGCCTTGAGCAGCCAAGCATCACCATCTTGGTCTCATCCCACCCCCTTGCTGCAGGCTAGGTGACTCATGGGCATGAAGTCATTCTTGGCCAATGACACATGATGGGGAGACTGGGGAAGGTTGAAAGGTGTTTATGTCCTGATGGAAAGATAGACGGCAAAGCTGATCCTTCCTTCCTTCTGTCTTGAATATGGTTATGGGTGGAAGGGTCACTCGAAGACATGCAAACATAGAGCTATAAGCCCCAAGATTAACAGCCCCAAAGTGGCAAAGATGACAGAGGAAAGAAGAAGATGAGTCTGGGTCCCTGGTGGACCACTGCACCACACCTGAGAGTCTCCTTCCAAACTCTGAGCTACAGGAGAAAATTACATGTTTTTCCTGTTTGACGAACTCTTAGCTGGTGTTGCTTACGTCTGAATATGACTTAATGGATAGAATCACACAACCAACCCTTAGTTCTCTACCCAGGCAGCCCTTTCTCATTTCCCCTTTGACCTCCTGGAATTACTTCTACGTGCAGAGCCAGAGAGATAAGATTGTCGTTCCTACAGAGCTGGCCCCTCTTCATCCACAATAACTGGGGGCCAGGAGGGTGAAAGAGAGAGTCAGGGGTGAGAAAGTAAATTAAGAAAACTGAGCTAGTCCTGCTTCCCTAGGCGATTTCTTCCCAGTTGAACTCTCTGCACTTTTTTGATTTTTGCCTTGTTCTTAATGAAGTCCTTACTTGGGCAAACTGCCTAGCAACTTCAATTGGCAACTTGACCCTGGAAAATTCCTTAATTAAAAATAATGTGATTAATAACAAGGTGTATATGTGCTAATAAATAAACCCTAGCTGAAAATAAAATTTTTGAGACTCAGGGGAAGGGTTAATTTTTGGCTTTGCCTGGGAAGTCTGGGTGCATCTCCTCTTTTCTAAAGAAGAGGACAGTAAAGATGAGTAGCCCAGGGATCAGCTCATTAGGGTGCTTAATAAATGCTTCATGAATTAATGAGTAGCAAGAGAGACACATTTTTGAGATATGGAGGCAATTAATGAAAAAAGAAACCAGGAGGAGGACAGTGGGGTTTCCCAACTTGGGACCTGGGGTGGCACTGGGGCTCTCATCATCAACAGCCTTTGTGTATTGACCATTGTTCCAGGACAGGGGGTGTCAGGTATGGGACGAGCTGAAGCAGAGCTGAGGGGTTAATGGAGCAGGTTGACCTTGGGTCTCCCTGAGAGCTGGGGAATCAAGGTCAACTGGGGAAGGGAGAAGCTAAGTTTGTCCTCGACTACAAAATTTTATGCCGTGAACTCCACAGACATCTGGGGGACGCTCAGTCTCCTTTAAGGGGTCTATAAAGTCAAAACTATTTTCATAATTACACTAAGACAGTGTTTATCTTGCCCTGGGATGACGTTTGCATTGATGGTCAGGAGCTGTGGTGGTGAGCACTCCAGACCTCTGGCGTAGAGTACTAAAGTCACTATCTTCATCTCCAGGCACTTCTGTGAAGTGAAGCCATACCAGTTTCCCTTAAGGATTTCCTTGAGGGAGTGGTAAAAGTGTTAATTTTATTACATTGTGACTTCTGCATGTTCTGATAAAAATATTGTGTGTGATGACTTGGGAAGCACAAAACACTTGTGCTCAAACCAGAACTCGAGGGTTTTCTCGAGGAAAAGTTTCTTAAGGGTGTTTGAGTTGCCAGATGAACTGCCTTCTTTTTTTCACAGAAACAGCATTTTTTCCTTGAAAGAATATCTGACAGGTCAACCATGGTTTTTCAGACCTGGGTACCACGTAGAGTTGTTGCTGTTGCTCAGTCTCTAAGTCATGTCTGACTCTTTGCAACACCTTGAACTTCAGCACACTAGGCTTCCCTGTCCTACAGTATCTCCCAGAGTTTGCTCAAATCTCAGATTTGCACCGTACCTTTGGGTAACTAATGCTTACTGATTTTTGGTTTAATATCAGACAAGAATGTCCACGACCACCCAAAGAGACTATTAAAATACCTCTCCCTTTTCCAACTAAATATCTGTGTAAGGATGCCTTTTTTTCATGTATCTCCCAAAGTAACATCTCACAACAAACTGAATGCAGAGCAGATGCAAGTTCCCCGCTATTAGATGACTGACTCTCTTATGAAGCAGTATTACCCTTTCCAGAGTTGGCCTTTCACTTGAGCCAACTTGGTCCACAGTTGTCTCTTTCTGATAGGATTGCTTTGAAAACCATGAATGGAAGTCAAGTCACTCCAATGCCTGACACTTTCTACAAAGTCATCTACGACTTATTTGTTTAGATCAGATTTTCAAAGGGTAAGACAGAGTGAGCTCTAGGCTGTTATCTGTCAGTTCATACCTGAACTGAACATACCATACCCGCAAAGTTCATACTGTTTCTTCTAGGATGAGTCAGCTGGGCCTACAGCTGAGAGTCATTCAGTTTTAGCATTGTGATTTCACGGTAAGCTTCCAGGATGGATTTAGGACCTTTGCATAGCTCCTTCATAACAGTTTCTGTCCATTGGAATTGCCACCTTATGTGAAGTTTGGAGCTGATTGAATTTTCTGGCTTTGGAAAAAGATGCGTGTGCATGTGCTTAGTTGCTCAGTCGTCCCCAAGTTTTTGTGACTTCACAGACTATAGTCCGCCATGCTCCTCTGTCTATGGTATTTCCCAGGCAAGAATACTGAAATTGGTTGCTCTTTCCTTCTCCAGGGCATCTTCCCAGACCAGGAATTGAACCCACATCTTCTGCATTGGCAGGAGGATTCTTTACTACTGAGCCACCAGGGAAGCCCTGGAATGAGATCAGTCAGTTCAGTTCAGTTCAGTCACTCATCTGTATCTGACTCTTTGTGACCCCATGAATCGCAGCACGCCAGGCCTCCCTGTCCAACACAAACTCCTGGAGTTTACTCAAACTCATGTCCATCGAGTCGGTGATGCCATCCAGCCATCTCATCCTCTGTCGTCCCCTTCTCCTCCTGCCTCCAATCCCTCCCAGCATCAGGGTCTTTTCCAATGAGTCAACTCTTCGCATGAGGTGGCCAAAGTATTGGAGTTTCAGCTTCAGCATCAGTCCTTCCAGTGAACACCCAGGACTGATCTCCTTTAGGATGGACTAGTTGGATCTTCTTGCAGTCCAAGGGACTCTCAAGAATCTTCTCCAACACCACAGTTCAAAAGCAATAGCTAGAATTAAATTTTGAAACATTTAGTCATGACTTCTCTTTGTCAAGCTGCTTTACTTAAGCTCTAAGCCTAGTTTCTCCATTTGTAAAAAAGGGAATGGTGACTGACCTGACCAGTAGTCCTGTTCCAAGGTTTTGGTGTGGTGAAGCCTATAAACAATATATATATATATATATATATATACACACACACACACACACATACATACACACTCATAAAGTATGTATATTTATGTATTTATTTATGTACATTTCACATATATTTATGTGTTTATGTTCATATATCACACACTTTACGTTTAAGAGGTGACAGAGGATGAGATGGCTGGGTGGCATCATTGACTCAGTGGACATGAGTTTGAACAAACTCTGGGATATAGTGAAGGGCAGGGAAGCCTGGCGTGCTGCAGTCCATGGAATCACAAAGAGTCGGACACGACTGAGCGACTGAACAACAACAACGTTTACATGATCACTGTCATTACTTCTGTACCCTTTCACTGTGAGATTCTGGAAGGTGAAACCATGTCTTAGGTGCCTGATATGTGATTTGACCCAAAGCAAGTCCTTAGCAACTGTTTATTGAAAGGATTTTCTTCAATGGGAGGAGAGTTCCACTGTGTGCATTAAGATATCTATTCTCAGAATAAAACCCCTCTCCCTCTTTCCTCCAGGAAGAGTGGATGCTCTGTCTGCACTCTGTATGGTCACTACCAACAGCTCCAACATCACCTTGATGGGTGGCAGGGCAGAAGAAAGGCAGCCTCTGGAGGGAGTGGCCATGGAGAGGTGGCATGATTTGCCAGGGAAGGAGACACAGAAAGGCAACCTCCACAAGGCCTGGTGATTTGGTGCCTGTCCGAGCACGTCTACTGTGAGCCCTCCTGATTAATTTCCATTTTAATCTGTCAACTGAACTTCAGAATGGGGCGTGAAGAAAGCAAAACTCAGTGGCAATCTGATTGACCAGGATACATAGACATGTGTGTGTGGCTTCCTGTGTGTGTGTGTATACAGGACACTGTGTGCGTGGGATGGGGGGTCTGGGTCAGTGTCAAGCATAGGACTCAACCAGGATTGCCCTTTAGGATGGGAAGCTCTGCAAAGACCATGGACATGGGGGTTAGAAGTGGCCTGAAACCTATCACTTTACCATGGTACAGACTTGGAAAATTATTTCCTCTGCCCTGGGCTGAATTCACTCACAACCAAGTCAAAAGATTGGACCTCTGACTTCTGACAGCCTCTGGTCACGCTGACAGCCCAGAGACTGTAAGATTCCATGCTCTCTCCCCATGTGTTTGTTCCCTGTGTCAAACAAAAACAAATCTGGGCTTCGCTTAGAAGAGATTTAATTTGAAAAGACAATTGCTAAAAAGAGGAAGATGGTCTGGTGGTAATCCCTGAAGGCCTCTCAGAGGTCGGACAGATGGGGTGGGACAAGCTGCATGTGCAGGAATGTGTCCTTAGTGGTCAAGCAGGGCCCTGAACCATGTCAGGCTGAGGGTGGGGCAGGGACCAGGGAGAAAGAGGCATAACCATCTCTGTTACAGAGCCCAAGCCAGGAGTTCACACTTAGGGTTGCACTAACTCTAGGTACTGGTCAAGGTTTTGCTTCCTTCCGAACAACAGGTCTTGGGGAGCTGGAGGGGGGGATTACTGAGGTCCAGGAGCCAGGGCCTGTCCACCTCCCCACCTTTCCTTCCGGGCATGACCTTCACCTTCATGGCAGGAAAATCCTTCCGGCATGTGTGTCCGTCATCCTTATATTCCAGGCAGGGTGCAGCTTTGTCATTTTATTCGAGAAGTGACATCCTTCCTACAGACTGGACTTGTGAGCAAAACCCCTTGGCTAGGATTATGTTGCTTGGTCTCTCCTGGCTGCATGGAGTTCTGGAAAACTGATCACAGCATAAAAGTGACCCCCCTCATCCTTGACTATTGAAGCCTTGTCTTTATTTTTTATTTTTTCCCAATTATTTTTATTAGTTGGAGGCTAATTACTTTACAATATTGTAGTGGTTTTTGCCATACATTGACATGAATCAGCCATGGATTTACATGTGTTCCCCATCCTGAACCCCCTCCCACCTCCCTCCCCACACAATCCCTCTGGGTCATCCCAGTGCACCAGCCCCGAGCACTTGTCTCATGCATCCAACCTGGACTGGCGATCTGTTTCACACTTGATAATATACATGTTTCAATGCTGTTCTCTCAGATCATCCCACCCTCGCCTTCTCTCACAGAGTCCAAAAGTCTGTTCTGTACATCTGTGTCTCTTTTTCTGTTTTGCATATAGGGTTATCGTTACCATCTTTCTAAATTCCATATATATGTGTTAGTACACTGTATTGGTGTTTTTCTTTCTGGCTTACTTCACTCTGTATAATGGGCTCCAGTTTCATCCACCTCATTAGAACTGATTCAAATGAATTGTTTTTAATGGCTGAGTAATATTCCATTGTGTATATGTACCACAGCTTTCTCATCCATTCATCTGCTGATGGGCATCTAGGTTGCTTCCATGTCCTGACTATTATAAACAGTGCTGCGATGAACACTGGGGTATACTAGTACAGCCACTATGGAGAGCAGTGTGGCGATTCCTTAAAAAACTGGAAATAGATGGCCCAGCAATCCCACTCCTGGGCATACACACCGAGGAAACCAGATTTGAAGGAGAAGACTTGTCGTTAAAAATCTAGTGAATTTACTCTACAAGGCTGTTTGCTTTAATATGAAAATGATACATTAAGTACTTCCCAATTAAATAAGCTTTTTTCTCCCTCCAGCACTGGGTTAACACTGAGGGCAGCCTTGTCCATGGGTGACCTTGAGGAATGCTGGGCACAAGCCCTTGGAGACGCACTTTCTTGGACCCTCCCAAGATGTGCCGGGCAATTATCACTTTATAAACTCACAGTTAATTAGGCTTCAGAGCGTTGAAAACATGAACCCTGGGAGATCTGAATTTAGAAACACTATGGATTTTCAATCCAGAGAAAAGCCCGTGTTTGGAGAAAAATAGGTTAAAAATATAGTCGTGACTAAAAGTGCCATAAAGAGAGATATTGATTATTGCTTGATACATCAAATTACCAGAAATCTCAGGATTTTCAAAAACAAAAGCTGTGATTGAAAAGAACACCATTGGGCTTCTGCATGCTTGTGTGCTGGAGACTGGGGTGAAGGGTAAGAAGTGGGGAGGGAAGGGCTGCTATCTCTTTGGTGTGGGTGAGATGGTCTCCTTTGCATGAAGACAGAACTGCTGGCCCTTCTGCCTTTCCTTGAGGGACACTCAGACCCAGCAGAGCATCTTGTTCCTTCTCGCACGCATGCACCCACCTGGTACATCACTGCCGAGCCCTCCTATTCATCAGATACTCACCCAGGAGCTGAGCATAGGTGGCAAATGTGAGAGAAAGACACAGTCCTTATCAGCAGACAAATACACAAACTACTTTTAGAGAATGATGAGCACCAGGGTTTATTAATAAATAAAACCAGATAATTATTGCAGCAAAGAGTGATTCTGGGCATTGACGTCAGCCAGAAAGGTCTGGGAAGACTTCTCTGAATAAATGGTATTTAAACTGGATCCAACCCAAGGAAGGGGAAAGCCACTTAATCTCAGAAAGAGAGGATGGCAAGTGCCAATGTCCTGTGGCCTGCTGGAGGAAGTCCTGCAAGGCCCACTGGGCACAGGGAACAAAGAGCGGGTGGAGGGAGGCAAGATCAGAGAGAGGGGAAGAGGTCAGATTAGACAGGACCATGCAGGCAGTATTGACAAATTTAGATTTTATTTTAAACATGCACAGTGACCCTTCTATGAAATGTTTATCCATTTAGCCTGAGTTCTGTTCTCTGCAGCCGCAGAGAGCTCTTCTCCACACTGCTGCTCTTCAAGTAAATGCACACCCCTGCCCCATGAGCCCTTTTCTCAGTCCTGCAAATACTCCTGCTGGGGTTCTGGCACCTTGCTACTCCTGCTGCTCCTTTCCAGCCGGTGACCCTGACCTGGTCACTGTCCTCAATATTCCTGTTGGAAGGCGCTGTCTGGACGTGTGCTCACCCTTCCTCTTACTTTCTCAGTCATCGCTGGATCCTGCATCGTTCACATGCACTAATCTCAGCTCCTCTGAAGTCGCTGATTTGTTGGGTTCAGGTCTGTACTTAGGAGCAGAGGCTCCAAGAGCGCTGAATGCCTGAGGCTCTCTTCCTGCTGAACATTCAGATTCTTGCAGTTATTTCCAAGCTTTGTAATTCTACTGAATTCAGAAAAGAGCAAAACTCACCAAAATCCTCATAATAAAAAAAAAAAAATAGGAAAGGAAAGAACATGTCTGTGCCAAGCTGTTGAGAGCACTGGTGTGGTAAGACTTTTGCCTGGGAGAGGTTCAGGTGGATCCCTTTTTATCCAAATGAGGTCAACCTTTGCTTTTCTCTTCCTTAACCAGCTGCCTGCCCACTTGTGGGTTCTCCTGGTGCCTGTGATGAGAAGTGTATTCCAGTGTAATTACAGAGAGGGCAGGTCAGGGCACACAGGTGAGAAGAGCAGACGTCAGAAATGACTACCTGCTCAGGGCTGGTTGCCTCAAGGCTCAGCTCTGAACCCTGATTGAACTGAAGGACCGGAATCTCATCCTGGGAACCTGTCTTGAGGGTCTTTGTTAGTGAAGCCAAGAAAGGCCTTTCCTGCCCATAAAGCTGAAGTCTCTTACATGATATAAAATGAGAAAATCGTAGCTGTCACTGATCGAGCTCTTGCCATGCCCGCGGGGACCAAGTGCAGGGCTCACATCTGTGGTTTCGTCTCCACGCAGTGAAAGGGTAGGAGCTGTACTCCACATTCACAGAGACGTTCTCAAGGGGGTTAAGTGTCAGGAGTCAGATCTCAACAGTCTTCTCCGAGACCCTGGCTCACTGAGTCCTCGCCCATGTGCCGTATTCCTCCCAAGAACGAGCAAGGTCCCAGCTGATGCTGCTCCAGGGGCATGGAGCTGGGTGCAAGCTCTCAGGAACAAGCCACAGCCACGGGTCCTCATGGGTCCATCAGGTGCTGAAGGCCTCTGCATCCTGTTACCATAGATACCACTCCCCACCTCACACAGGAATATTTCTGTGTGTTGCCTGGAAAGCAGTGCTCCAGCTGTATCAGCTGATGGCTTTCATGATGAAGCCATCCTTTATTAGAGAGAAAAGAAAATGTTAAAATAAAAACATTCTGAGGAATCATACACATTTGACTTTTAGCTCTGTGCCTGGGGTTTATTTTTCTTTAATTTTTAAATTTTATATTACAGTTGATTCACCATATTGTGTTAGTCTCAGGTTTATAGCAAAGTGATTTAGTTATGCATATACATATGTCTATTCTTTTTCAGCTTCTTTTCCCATATAGATTGTTATATTGAGTAGAATTCCCTGGGCTATACCGTGGGTCCTTGTTGATTATCTAATGCACATAAACTAATGTGTGTATGTTAATCCCAACCTCCCAATCCATCCCTCCCCACCCCCTTCCCCCCCATGACAACTACAAGTCCGTCCTCTAATTCTGTGAGTCTTTTTCTATTCTGTAAACAAGTTTACCTGCATCATTTTTTTAAGAGTCCACATATAGATGATATCATATGGTATTTGTCTAGAAAGACAAATACTTTAACTTACTTCACGCAATATAAGTCTCTAGATACATCCATGTTGCTGCAAATGACATTATTTCATTCTTTTTTATAGGTGAGAAATGTTCCATTGTATATGGACACTTGGGTCCTCCTGGTCGCACACTAGTAAAGAATATGCCTGCCAATCCAGGAGATGCAGGGGACACAGCCTTGATCCCTGGGTCAGGAAGATCCCCTGGGGTAGGAAATGACAATGCACTCCAGTATTCTTGCCTGGGAAATTCCATAGACAGAGGGGCCTGGTGAGCTATAGTCCGTGGGGTCACAAAAGAGTTGAACATAGCTGAGTGACTGAGTATCACTACTGCCATATATACCTTAGGTCTTCTTAATCTATTTCTTCTGTTGATGGACACTTAGGTTGCATCCATGTCTTGCCTATTGTAAATAGTGGTGCAATAAACACTGGGTGTCTAGGGTTAATTTTAATATATAGGCAGCTCCATGTGGAGTGAGACATCTGAACTCTGACTTCCAGGGACAGTGCAATACCAGGGTGATGGGTGATGGGTGGGAAGTGGTGTGGAGCTGTGGCCTCCTGGACAAGAGGCAGGACAAACCCACCCATGCACACCCTCCTCTCAGGCTGGCAGTGGACAGCAGCCCAGCAGGTCAGCTGGGGTGGTCTATCATCCTGGAGGGTGCCTGGCCTCAGCTGGGGGGCTGGCCGGTAGACACAGCAGCAGTCTGGGGACGGTTTTGCTGATGAAAGTGATGGCATTTGTGAGTGGTCCCCAGAATCTGCTCCATCCGCCTGTTGCGAGGGCCCGAGAGATGGCAGAGAGTTGGAGAGCGAGGGGGAGCCCAGTGAAGGTCCAGCTTGTGACACAGCCCCGGCTATGCTCTGAGGGCTCTGCGCATCCCTGCTGGCCATTGCAACTACCTGGAGCAGGCTAGGGACTTCGAGGTGGGATGAGTCCAGGTCTGAAGTTAGAGCTGCCAACCTGGAAATATTTTTTCTTAAGCTCTAATTTAGATACAGTAAATCACAACCTTTTTGGTATGCAGTTCTGTGAGTCCTGACAAATGCCTACAGTCATCTAAGAAGCATAGTCAAGATTTGGGATATTCCTACCCCCTCCCTCCCCAGCCCCTGGCAACCACGGCTCTGGTCTATTTCCTGTCCCTAATGGTTTACCTCTTCGTATAAATTGAATCACACTGTTTGCAGTGTTTTGAGGCTGAGTTTTCCAGGGAGCACTGGGCATCTGAGATTCTTCCGTGTGGATGAATACATCAAGAATTCTTTCTTTTTAGTGCTGACGAACGTTCCATCAATTTATCTACCAATTGCCCAGTTCAGGGACACTGGGTTCGCTTCCAGTTTGGGGTGATTTTTAGATGAAACTTCCATCCCTGTTTTCATGGATTTGATCTTTGTGTGAACAAAGGTCTCTGTTTTCACTTTGCTAAGTTCCTAGGGCTAGGGTTGGGGATCACAGTTCAGATCAGTTCAGTTCAGTCGCTCAGTCCAACTCATATGGTAAGTTTAAAGTTATAAGAAGCATGCATCTGTTGTCCAGGGTGTTTGTGCCATTTTTCATTCTGCTGGCGAAAGATTAGATTTCCTATTGCTCCACATCCTTGCCAGCATCTAGTGTTGCCAGTTTTTAACAATCTGACAGTTCTAATAGGATGTGGTGGTATTGTGATTTGTAATTTTCATTTCCCTAATGACTAATGATGTTGAGCATCTTTTAGACGCTTACTTTCTCTTTGCAGATATTCTTCCATGAGTTTCCACTTATTTTCTAAAAGATTTTTTTTTAACGTGGACCATTTTTAAAGTCTTTACTGAATCTGTTACAATACTGCTTCTGTTGTTTCTGTTTTGGTCTTTTGGCCCCACAACAGGAGGGATCTTAACTCCCCTAACCAAGGATTGAACCCTCACCTCCTGCACTGGTAGGTGACGTCTCAACCACTGGACCACCAGGGAAGTGTCTGAGTTTCCATTTAAACTTTTGTTTTGCTGGCTTCTATTTGCCTTCTGTATTGAAGGGCCTCCAAAGGTTTTATGGTGGGGGAAAAAATACAAGGAAAATGACGTATCCTGATGATACAGATGGGAGGAGAGGTAGAAGGGGGCCTTTCAATGTTGCGTTTGGTAGTTTTTCCAAAATTCTGGATTCAGGTCTGTATCCAGTTCCTTTTAGGGGAATGGCGATGGTGGGGCAGGCAGCTCCCCCAACAAAGACCCGGATGGGGCCACTGTCAACTCTGTTCTCTGCGTTGTGTTTAGAGTAAGTGACCAGTGTCTGACCCTTGCTGTCTGTGCAGCAAATGACAGGGCTTTCATCATGCCAACTGACTTCAAGATATTTATGCTATCAGCAAATAGCTGTATTTGTTGGTTAATAAACACTTGTTGTTGCATATATATAAAATTCTGTCTCTGCCCTCTAGGACCTGTGTTGGGTTTGGAAAGTCGACCTCCATGTATTCAGAGAACTAAAAACAAGATCTGTGACACTGACTGTGGAAAGTGCATCAGTTGGAGTTCTACACGTGGTAGGGGTTTATGGAGGTTACGAGGATCTACTTGGGGGAGACAGGGCTTGAGCTGGGTGTAGCCAGAAGATGGGCAGGGAATCCAAGCTGAGGAGGGCGGGTGTGAACAAGGTGTATTAGGGAGACAGGCTGGGGGAAGCCAGGTGGCCCGAGCAGCATGTGGAGGGGGCTGGCCAGCTGACATTATACAGGGAAGAGAGAGGAAGGCTGAGTGATAGGGGTTCCCTGTCTCCAGAAGCAGGGAAGTGATCTCAGTTTGATCAGGTTCATACCCTCCTAGTCCTGTACTGGTTTTGGTAAGAGACTGGCTGAGGTCACAGGGGTCATCTCAGAAAATACATCTAGTGGATAACGTGCCCAGCTGTCAGATTTCTAGTAGTAGGCAGACATCATTCCAACAGGAAACGTCTAACATTTCATCAGATAAACCAGTTCAAACCAGGAATTATGCGATGTCAGGCAAAAAAAAAAAAAAAAAAAAGAGGAAAATTTTCCAGGGTTAACTAGTAAAGTGGCTTTAACATGGAACTCCCATTCATTGATGTAACTATTGTAGAACTTTCCCTTATATTGCATGCTTCGAAACGTTCATTTCAATATGTCGCAGTTAAATCATTTTTCCTTTATATTTTTTGGCCACTTCTCTAGTTCCTGAAATACCTCCTCCTTAGTTTCCTTTATTGAACAAGCGATCCATATGTGCATTGATTCGATTGCAGCAGAAACAGTGCTACTTTCAAGTGGGTTGTGGAAACAAAATCTATTTGTTAAGACTCAATCCATGGTCTAGCTGGTGACAAAGTCTCCTGGGAGTCTCTCTGTGAGGGATTTGTGAGTAAGTCTATAGTGGGGTGTTTACCTGTTGTCTCCCAGTCTGCACAATCGAGAAACACATAAGAACAGAGCCAGAAATGAGGCACAAGCATTGACTCTTGCCCCAAGCTCCACTGGTAAAATGGCTGCAACCTCATTCCCCTGTCCTGTGGTTCATGGGATCCTGGGGTGTTACCACGCTGTGGTCACAGGATATTTGCCTTCTATAAGTTTAGTGGGCTCCTGGGCTCCATGCACCCATTCTGAGGTCACGTTGAAAACTTTGCTTCCTGTGATCCCTAGAAGCCCAAGACAAGACAGACCCAGCTGGCTCTGGACTCTGGCTTACAAGGATAGTCCTATAGTTGAATTATTATGCTGGGTCCCGAAATGAAGGGGCTTCCCAGGTGGCTCAGTGGTAAAGAACCTGCCTGCCAGTGCAGGAGATGCAACATCGATCCCTGGGTCAGGAAGATCCCTTTGGGAGGAAATGGCAACCCACTCCAGTATTCTTGCTTGGGAAATCCCATGGACAGAGGAGCCTGGTGGGCTGCAATCCAGGGGGTCGCAAAGAGCTGGACACAACTAAGTACACATGCACCCAGAAATGAAAACACAGGCATGGAGCAGAGTCAAGGCAACCCAGGAGTACTGAGTAAAGTTTCTGAGGGTATTTCTGGAGCTCTTAAAATTCATGCTTCAGGGAACCCCTATCATTTATATTTCCAGAAGACTAGTTCATTAACCCTGGTGGCTCAGACAGTAAAGAATCTGCTTGCAGTGCAGGAGATTCAGATTTGATTCCTGGGTAAGGAAGATCCCCTGGAAGAAGAGAATGGCAACTCACTCCAGTATTCTTGCCAGGAGAATTCCATGGACAAATGAACCCTGGCTATAGTTCATGGGGTCACAAAGAGTCAGACATGACCAAGTGACTAACACTTTAACGTTCAGCCCATTAACTGATGTATAACCATCCGTGTGGGCTTCTGTATTTGTGCGGTGGGAGTTTCAGAGCTGGCTGGCTGTCCCTAAGTCCAGCCTTCCATGTTGACCTTTGTCTCAGACAGAGGTCTGGGAAGTCACTCCTTTAACTGGCCCCATGAATCCCACTGAGGTCGTCTTTGGGATGTCATGGTTTTTCCACTTGACTCTGCATCCTGCAGTCAACATGATCATGTGTTTCTAGAACACGCTTCCAATGCTCCCTTAGACCAGGACTTGGCAAACAATGATGCTCAGATCAAATCCACCCAATGCTTGTTTTGCAGACAAGGTTTTATTGGAATGTGGCCATGCCCTTGTGTGTAGGTATCATCTGCGGCTCCCCAGGCAGCGCTGAGCAGTTCCAACTGGGACAGCTGGCGGGAAAGCCTAAATCATTTACTCTCTGGCCCTTTGTAGAATCAGCTCGCCGATGTGCTTCGGACAGCAGGAGCATCTGACTGTGGCGGATGTTCAGAGCTCCACCTTCAGGAGATCTGTGCACGCCCATCTGGGTGGGGGAAGGGCTGGTGGGCTCTAGGTGGGGGCTCTGGGGACCAGATGGGGTTTTGCTCCATCTCATCTCCATGGTGCCTCTGGACCCCGGATCACTCCGTTCTAAATGCCCACTTCCTTTGATTTCTCCCGTTGCGCATGTCACTTGGGTAAGTGATGGCTGAGGGCCTTTGGGAAGTTTCCTGGGGTTTAAAGGTTCTTCGGAAGAACCAGAGACCTCCTCACCCTGTGATGCCTCCCCTGTAACTCCCACCTCCCCCCAGACTCCTGGGTTTCTCTTTATTTGTATCCTTGTGAGATTCATAATTGTGTGAAATTGCATGAAATGTGTAGTGCATGTGATTAGCTCTGCTGCTGGCTATCAGCAGGTACAGTGTATTTGTGTGCCTGTGTTTATATATATATATATATATATAAACATATATATGGTGAATTTGAATTTAATGATTTTTGCAGAGAATCCAGCTACAGCTGGAGGGGGTGTGCAGTCACCACAGTGAAGCGCAGCAGTTTTCCGGGCAGCCTGCTTCTGCTGTCTCATTCCACTGCCCGGTGATCCGGCAGCCTCCACATGGAGAGGCTTAATTGGGAAAGAAAAAGGAGGTTTGGAGCAGGTCATTTCTATTCCAAAGGCAGTCTTTATTTCTTCTCATGCTGACTGATTCCTTTACCCTGTCCCACCGAGGTGAGTGAAGGGCACACAGATCAGGGAGACTCTCAGACCACCCCAATCACAGGCAGGTTTTTGATCCGGAGCCCATCCTCCCAGTGGTCTTGAGCTACGAAGAGCCAGGCCAGGGTGTCCCAAACTCACCTTATTATGAGAATCATTTGGAATGCAAGTGAAACATGTATGGGTTCCTCCCTGGAGAGTCTGAATTGGTCTGGGTCGGGGGCTCTGGAGCCTGCATTTCATTCCACATTTCTGGAAATTTTTATGATGTGGCAGGTTTGGGGTGAAAGGGTAAGTGTTAGTCACTCAGTCCTGTCCAACCCTTTGCAACCCCGTGGAGCCCACCAGGCTCCTCTGTGCATGGGATTCTCCAGGCAAGAGTACTAGAGTGGCTAGTCGTTCCGTCCACCAGGGGATCTTCCTAGCCCAGGGATCGAACCTGGGTCTCCTGCATTGCAGACAGATTCTTTACCATCTGAGCCAGCAGGGAAGCCCAGTGAATCATAAGGCCAGCTGACATACTTTCTGTGCTCGCTTCATAGCCCATCTACCCTCTAAGGAGGGATAGAACCCTCCTTAGAAGGAAGGAAATAGAGGCTTCCTGATGGATCTCTAGGCAAGGCCCCTGTGGGGATGGATGTGAGAGGAAGTGTGGAAGCAGGTGCATGGTAAGGGGTGCTTATTCACTCACTCCTTCACTCATTCATTCAAGCTACAACATCTGTGTACATATATCTTTTTCTGGATTCATACCCATACTTGATCTATACTAGATGTCTGTTTCCATACCTTTATCCACATCAGTATCTGAATCTGTATCAAACCCGGATCCACATTATATTCTTCTCTCTATTTATAATTAAGCAAAAATGTGCCAGGCACAGGGGATTCCCATTTGCTGGTTGGAGAAGTTCCTGACTTCATGGATTGCAGACAACTGGCAAGTCAAACACCTAGCACCCAGTGGTGTAGCCCATGATCCCATCAGAGTCTGGGTAGGGATTTAAGCACAGAAGTCATTAAAGGAGATGGTTCTTCAGGGCTTATCTTCAGAGTGGAAACACATCTGCAATTTTATTTATTTTCCCAAAATATCCAAACTCGTCAAATCTATAAAATCAGACCCCAGTGCCTTAAGCTGCTTTTGGTATGGTCTTCTCCAATTTGAGCAAAAAAAAAAAAAAAAAAATCTTTCATCTTGTCATGCTGCGATGTTCAGAATTGACAGGTATGATGAGGATGTGTAACTTTTGGAGGACCCTTTATGGGATGTCACACCATACGGCCAATTTTCTTTCTTTTTTAAAATAATTTTGCTTGTTTATTTATTTTTGACTATGCTGGGTCTTCATTGCTGTGAGGGTGTTTTCTCTAGTTGTGGCAAGCAGGGGCTACTGTAGTTGCGGAGCGAGAGCCTCTCATTACAGTGGCTTCTTTGGTGGTGGAACAGGGGCTCTCGGGCATGCAGGCTTCTGTAGTTGCAGCAGGTGGCCTCAGTAATGCAGCTCTCAGGCTCTGCGGCTTGTGGAATCTTCCCGGACCAGGGATCACACCGGGATTCCCTACATTGGTAGGTGGACTGGTAGGTGGTAGTTTACCACTGAGCCACTAGGGAAGTTCCCACACAATTTTCAATTATGACAAATCTCTTAATCAGAGTCTCCAGCTTACAACACATATTTAATTTATGTCTCGGGCCTGCAATGCAGATTTAATTTAGGGTCTCTGTTTTAATCTGTGAATTAAATGATGAGAGGGGATTTGTGGGGGCTCATGCACATTAGCTCAGAGGAACTCTCCCGGTCCTTCGAGAATCCCTGCTGCTCTCATGGGACCCACACAAAGCTACAGTGATCCCTGTATGTTTCTAAGACGTCTTCCAAGTGCGAAGAAGCTCGTGGAAGGTGTGCAGTGAGGATGTGATAAATGGGAATCCGTGAACCTTCCTTTCCTGAGTGATACGCCTTTCTTTCTCATCTCTGAAATGTTCTCTTCCCTTAAAGAATTTTTTCCCCTCTCTTTTCACTTTTGCAGAGGCATCCATGTTACAACTGACACTGAGGTTGCTTGAAAAATTATCTTGACCATCAAGACAAATGTGAAAATGGGTTTAAGATGGAACTCCTGGACATGGTTAAAATGTGAATCATTTGGAAATGTGAGTTTCACAAGGCAATGCAGTTAAGTATGTAAGCTTTCAAATGCTAGCAACTCACTCTTATAGCTCCAGGCGGATGTGGTTCTTGAGTCAGGATCAGGAACACAGGTTATGCCAAGGGGGCTACCCTGCCTGCCCCACTGCTGCGAGTCAGCTCATAATGGAATTCAACATCAAAGTGAAGGGCCTGACCTGCCCATCCAGTCCTGCACCTCCAGGCTGAAGCCACCTGCCTGTATGCAAGGAGCAGTGATTAGAGATCAAACAAAGAGAATCATTTTATCAGGGCATTTTACTCTTGTTTTATTGTGACAGAAGAAAACACATGATAAGCTGTTCGTAATCCAGTTGCCCTACTTGTCACCATTGCGAAACAGTAAAGGAAATACTTGCCCAGAAAGACAAACGCACATAAGACACACGATGCAAATCTCAAGTCCCCTGCTTGTCTAAAATCCTTCTCCCTAAGTGGGACTCTTATTAAGAGATTGGGTGTTTTTGGTTTGTTTTAGTAGTTTCTTCTAGAAATGGATGTCTATATATATTTTTCTTTTTTTTTTTTCAAAACCTTGCCTGGAGAGTATCCCATATCCCATGTCAATACCTCTTTTCATTGCTAAGTGTCCATGCTCACAGCTGCACTCCTCCAGTTCGTTACTGACAAGCTCCGAGGGATTATTCCGCGTCTCGTGGCTGTAAGGATGCTGCCTAAACTTCCCTGGTGGACAGTTGCCAGGAGAGAGTCCTTGCAAGGGGCTGGATGTATCAGAGGATTTGTGTGGATTAACATCGTAGAAATGCCGGGCAAGGCGTGTGTGGGGCTCCGGTGCTTGGGGCTCAAGAGGTTGCTGTTCAGTCGCTCAGTCGTGTCCGACTCTTTACAATCCCATGGACTGTAGCCTGCCAGGCTTCCTTGTTCTTCACCATCTCCCAGAGTTTGCTTATATTCATGTCCATTGAGTCAGAGATGCTATCCAACCATCTCATCCTCTGTCGCCCCTTTCTCTTTTTACCTTCAATCTTTCCCAGTGTCATGGCCTTTTCCAATCAGTTGGCTCTGCATATCAGGAGGCCGAACTATTGGTATTCAGCTTCAGCATCAGTCCTTCCAGTGAATATTCAGGGTTGATTTCCTTTTGGGGGAACTCCTAAGTGTGAGGGAACCCGGGACTCTTGGCAAAGTCTTTGTAGAAGAGCTGGAAAGGGACCATGTTCAAGCTGCTCGCTGGTGTCACCAACCTGTCTCCAGCCAGCCCTAGCTGTTTGCCAGCCTAGGGGCATGTTCTCCGGCACAACTGGGGGAGGGTCCCAACAGCTGCAAAATTAAACACCTGCATGGAAGTGGGGACCCAGTGTGACCCTAGATGCATTTACTTGGTGGTCATATGACTGGAATAGCAGATCAATCGCCTGAAAAATAGATGCAATTTAATCAATGATAAAGGGTGGTTGGAATGACCATATATGACCCTTAGGAAAAATAGAGTAAGAGGACGATGGTGAAAGGGATGTTGAAGAAAACGCTGATATTGTGGGAGGAGGGGGTGAGAGGAGGAAGGAGGGCCAAGATTGAGGATGCTGTGGCAGGCCTTGCTCACTCAGAAACAACCTCTGAGCCCAGGAGTGAGACGTCTGTCTGTCTATGGCCTCATTAGAGTCAGGCTCTTAATGACGTTAGTTAGGGCCAGTCCTGGAAACAACAGGAAACACAGAAGCGCCTGGAGAGGGAGAGGCACATTTACAAAGGATCGAGATGCCCTGACTGAATCCTCCTCGGCCTCTTCTGAAAGCTGGGGGTGGATTGCCAGAGGATCCCCTTTGGCCTTGTGTGTAATTACCCAAATTTGGATCTCTTTGCTTTAAGGTATTTTTTTAGGGAGCTCAGGAGAGAAGCAAGTGCCAGAGACGTTTCCGTCATCGCCAAGCTGATTGTTTATATAATTTTCAGGATCTTTCATCTGGGAGAGTGAGCAGGAGGAATCTTTTCAGGACATGGTAGAGGCACTTGGGATGATGGTGGGGGGCTGTGGCACAGAGTCTGCAGCCCTTGGGTTCCTGTCCTCTTTACATTGGATCCTTTCTTTGAAGCTCTTTCCTCAAGGTCTGCAGTTGTGCCTCTGCTTTTGTTACGATGTATTTAAAATTTTATGCTGATGCTCCTGCTATGCGATGTGTCTCATGTGCTGAGGTTGGCCATCCAGGGCTCTCAGGACCCCCAGCAGCAGGAGGTAGGCACCCTGGACTTGAGGCTGGAGGATGGAGGTGGACCCCCAGCTCCACAGTGGCCAGCCCGAGGCCCTGTGACCTCTCTGTACTGGTGGTTGTCATTTTCCTGCTCTGTTTATCCCCAGGGTTAAGTTCAGTAGGTGCTTAGCTGTTCAATTGTGCCCGACTCTGTGCTGGCCCATGAACTGTGGCCCACCAGACTCCTCTGTCCATGGGATTCTCCAGGCAAGAGTACTGGAGTGGGTTGCCATTTCCTTCTCCAGGGGATCTTCCCGACCCAGGGATCAAACCTGTGTCTTTGCATCTCCTGTGCCAGCAGGTGGATTCTTTACCTCTGAGCCACCAGGAAAGAATCTGCCTGCCAACACAGGAAGCACAAGATGCAGGTGCAAAGACTATGAATATTATACAAATGTGAAATAAGAATATCCTTCCAGTTTGACAGATTTGCCCAAGATGACAGAGCTACTCAGGGCTAGAAACCAGTCCAGATTCCAGGTCTGTTCATCTTGGAGCCTGTCTTCAGGGCAGTCAGGAAGGTGAGGGCTGGAGCCAGAAGGGCTGGAGAAGGCACAGATGGAGATGTAGTCTTAGTTGGAGACTCTGGAGACAGTCTGCTCTCACCCGAGCCCTCAAGCAGGACATGCACCCTGGACCTGGCCCATGGTCAGGGACCTCCTGTCAGTCTGTTATCTCCACTCCTGGGAGGCAAGGAGGCCCATGTCAGGTAGCTGTCATTGCCAAGACCAAGCCTTCTGAGATGGGAGTTTCTGAGGCCATCAGCAGCCACAGTTCCAGCACTGGGGTGTGCATCGGCCCATTACAGTGGTCTGGATGGGGTCCAATAGCACCCATTACCCCCGAATTGTTCTTCACCAGAATATACAACATAAACCATATGCTTTAACAGTTCATACAGGGTTTAATAATCCAGTACGAAATATAATTTGCAGTGAGAAAGGAAAAAGCCAAAGCCATTTCCCCTGTTTAATTATCCCCTCCTTGATGGAAATTCATTAATAAAGTTCATGGAGGGGACTCCCCTGGTGATCCAGTGGCTGAGATCCACACTCCCAATGCAGGGGGCCTGGGTTCAATCCCTGGTCAGAGAACTAGATATCATGTGCCATAACTAACAGTTTGTATTCTGCAAATAAAACCCAGCACAGCCACATAAATACATACATATTTCTTTCTAAAAAAGAAAAAGAATGCAAAATTCTGAGGTGTTGGAAGGGCTGTCTCCTTGAAAATTCTTAGGCTAAATATGATTTGTTATTATTGTTGTTTCTGTACTCAGTCGTGTCTGACTCTTTGTGACCCCATGGACTATAGACCACCAGCCTCCTCTGTCCATGGGATTCTCCAGGCACGAATACTGGAGTGGGTTTGCCATTTCCTTCTCCAGGGGATCTTCCCAACCCAGGGATCGAACCAGCATCTCTTGTGTCTCCTCCATTTACAGGTGGGTTCTAGACCATATAAAAGAAATCTTTGTTCCTATCTTGAAGAGCCTAAAATCAGGTCAGCCATGCATGAAAGGCATTTCCAAGATTGTGTGCTGAGGGCTCAGATGCTCTGGGCTCCAGTGATAGGATAGATTATTCTTCCTGTGAGTTGTTCATGGAAGGTTAATGAAGCTGGAATTGGGCCTCAGATCAGGGTGCAGACGCAAGCACCATGCAAGAGGGAATGTGCAACAACAACTAGGAACATCCCCCTCGCACCTACGACTTCCTCCTTCCTTTGACTTCTCTGGCTTGGGTGTGAGAAGTCCTCTATTCTCTGTTTTCCTATTTTGAATCAACATGAAAGGATCATCGTATTCCATCAGAAAGCTCATGAATCGTAGTCCTTCGGGGAACAGAGACAAGAAGTACAATCTGATTAGAGATGAAACCAGAGCAACAGCTTGTCAAGCAGTTGGTTTGCAGGTGGTCTCTGATACGTGGGGATGTGTGGCGAAGGCTGCCCAGCACTGCTTCTTGCACACCCCTGTGTCATCTCATCTCTGTGAGAAGGCTTATGAGTCTTGAGAAGAAGAGAAGAGGGTTTGTGGAAAAGCAGTTTGGGGTTGGGGGGGGGGAACAGAAGAGGCCTGATTCTGTTTTGTTTGTAAAGGACACTGTACTTCCCCTGATTCACGCATGTCCACAGAGCCGTCCTCAGACGTGGAGCCGGGATGAAGGGACCTCAACATGCCTATATGCCTGGACGTCCTCTCCTCTGACAGGAGAGTCTAATTGCAGTGGGGTGTCTCATTCTCTCAGCCCTGCTCCGTCTCACACACATGTGCGGCTCTGTGTGTGACACGAGCATGGATGACACCATGAGGTGGAGTGGCTGACACGGAGACCTCAGAGCTGGTCCCTGAGCTCATGAAAATCACTGTTGCAGAAACTCCTGCCCAGCTAGTTTTATATCAGGCATTCTTTAACATGTGTTTAGGTTCACACTTTTAACTCTCATGAGACCGTTGTCAAGCAGGACTCACTGTGACCCCCACACCATGCGGACAGGAGATGTCGATGCGTCCTCAAGACACGTCACAGCTGATCTGCAGCAGAGCTGAATTAGGACCCAGATGGCTGGTCTGGAGACCAGGCCTACAATCCCTGGACTTCACTGTAAATGGGGGAAAAAAAAGTGTTCCAAGAAGAGCTCCACTTCCTTAAGAGCAACAAAAACAAGAACAAGTGAATACAAGACTGAGTGGCGTTCTCAGTTCCTGGAAAGAGGCCAGTTGCTCCTCGGCTTCCAGGGCGGGGCTCAGCTTCCTGCACCTGCGGGTCTTCCTGCCTCAGGAGGGACAATGAGGACAGCATTTGAGACAAGTTCAGGGCCAGGGCAGATGGGAACAGACACATGAAGGAGGGACCCGAAATCGAGGGGGCCTCGGGAGTGCTGGCTGCTGGCCTCCTTCAGAATCACCCTGGAGAGGGGGCTTCCGGGACCTGCTGAGCTCACTGCCGCCTGAGGCTTGAGGAGGGGTCAGCATGCCCCCACTGTGCCCTCTGCTTCATCCCAGGGCCACTCCCACCCCGTTCCTGCTCTTTCTCCCATAACCAGAGCCACCTGACCTGCTCTCTCTCACACCCCATCTGCAGGTGAGCTGATGGCTGGCTGGGACCCCCCCCCACCTCCCACCCTGGCCACCACCACCACAGCCTTGCGGAGCCCTCGGCTCCCTCTGAGCCCAGCTTCAGTTCCTTTCACTCTCACTCAAGGCTGTCTCAGTGGCTCTCCATCTCCCTGGGACCTCTTCCCAGTCATGTGACCCTCTGTTTCCTTTGGTGTCTGGCTAAGTTTATAGGGTGGCTGAACCCCACTATAGCTCATGCTCTGAAAATTCTCATCAGAGCATCAGTAATGCTCATCATCACCCTCTCCCAGCAGCCATCATCCCAGCTGATACGAAAACCCCACTGGAAAACCTGAGTCAAGGAGACTTCCTGGCTTCTGGCAT
Source organism: Dama dama (assembly GCF_033118175.1). Taxonomy (NCBI): domain Eukaryota; kingdom Metazoa; phylum Chordata; class Mammalia; order Artiodactyla; family Cervidae; genus Dama; species Dama dama. The sequence continues at coordinate 56,098,580 of NC_083703.1, forward strand.
CTTACAACCCTGTAAATAAGAGGACAAGTTCAAGTGAGCACCATCACTCCCCAGCAGAGAGACCCTTGGGGTTGTGTTTCTCCTGCATCCTCCTGGAGCCTGACATGTGGACCTGAGTCAAAGGAAATTTGAAATGGAACTGAATTTAGTTCATTAATTTAGTTCAAGGCACGGGTCTTGAAGACTTTGAGAAGGATCAGATTCTCATTTCTCTGCCATCTTCTCTGTGAGTCTTCTTAGGAACATGGCCTTGATGAATACTTACATTTTTACCACCAAAAAAGTATTCAAGGGTAAGCCAGATATCCGGTGAAACACTCTGTAGACACTTGAAAAATGTCTCCAGCTTCCAAACAGGAATCCATAAAGTCATGACAGAATTACCAGGTAGCCCTGTTGAAGTGATGGAGGAAGAAAGAAAGAGACATGATTATGGAAAGAATTAAGTGTCACCAAGTTCAGTTTTAATCCTGGTCTAGGAGCAAACAGGGCAAGGAGGTGGACACTGTTTTATAATTGATGCAGTGTGCGAAAAGTTATCTGTAAAGGAAATTGTGCAAAAGACAGTAAATTAAGCAAAGCTGCCCCATAAATTTGGATTAAGTCTTACATTGGTTTTAATATTTAATACATCATCATGAATCACATTTTCATAAACCACGAGAGCTTTAAGAATATGCTAGAGATGGTGATGGTGATGATTTTTCTTCCATTAAAACCTTCCTTTCCATAAAGCATGGAGTCAGTTGCATTTTATTCTACTCTATTATAAAAATAAAATCTCATTGACCACTGATGTTGCTGGATTTAGTCCAAGGCACAGAGGACAACTTCAGTTCATATATTACCAGAACAGCTCAAATTATATGCCAGAAGGATCAAGTGCACATGCTCATTCCCTCTTGATTTATTCTGTGATTCTAAAGAAAATTGGCTAGAGGGTCGATAATAAAATGTGATGTGGCAGGAGATGAAGGTCTACAGAGCCAAGGGTTCAAAGACCAGAATGGAAAATGGTTTGAGTCCTGTATTTCTAGGGGCAAACCTCACCATCTGTAAGCTACCAGCAGATACAGGCACATTCTCGGCTAATCGAGTGGGTACAGTAGTGTTGGTTCATGAACTCCCCAAATATGTATGAATTTGAACCTCATAAGTCACTTTAAGTTTAGATTAATGAATCCAAGTTGAGGTTGAAGGAGGAAAAATTATGTATCACAGAATGACCAACTTAGGGAGCTTATAATTGAATGAGACTCAAGATTTAGGCATGTGAAACAATTTCATCAGAGACATCAATGACACCTGCCCTTTGGACCACTGCTCATGAGTATCAGACACTTGACTGGTACCAGTAAGCTCAAAGGTGATCTCAGAATTCTTCTCCCCATATTTGCCTCTAGAGATCAAAATCAAGTCAATCAGTTAAAGGAAAGATCCATGGGTCACTGGGCATCAAGACTTTTGGTGCCAAGTCAGTTCCATAGAAGCTTGGAGGCTAAGAGTCACTGTGTGGAGGAGAGTTGATTAGGGAAGGATGGAGCTGAATCTGGAGGAAGGGCAGGTGTATATGGATGGTGGGGAGGGTGGGATTTTCTGTAGGTAAGACTAATGTGAGCACAGTCACCAAAGGAAGGGAAAACGGCCTGCAGGATCCAGCTGAGAAGAGTTCAGATGTGTTATGGATTGGGTAATTCAGAGATATGTTGGACCTGATAAGGGATAACCTGGGAGTTCAGAGAAGAATCAACGCCATGGGGAAGTCAGGAGCCATGTTTGGGTGACAGTGTGGTGCTGACATGACATGAGGGGGGTTTTGGAGGGTCCCTGAAAGCTATGACAAACCTAGACAGCGTATTAAAAAGCAGAGATATCACTATTCTGACAAAGATCTGTATAGTCAGGGCTACAGTCTTTCCAGGAGTGATGTACAGATGTGAGAGCTGGACCATAAAGAATGCTGAGTGCCGAAGCTTGTTGTTCTCTTGATGCTTTTGAATTATGCTGCTAGAGAAGACTCTTGAGAGTCTCTAGGACTGCAAGGAGATCAAACCAGTCAATAGTAAAGAAAATCAACCCTGAATATTCATTGGAAGGACTGATGCTGAAGCTCCAATACTTTGGTCACCTGAAAAGAGATGACTCATTGGAAAAGACCCTGATGCTGGGAAAGATTGAAAGCAAAAGGAGAGGAGGGTGGCAGGGATGAGGTGGTTAGACAGTATCACTAACCCAATGGACATGAATTTGGTCAAATTCTGGGAGATAGCAAAGGACAGAGGAGCCTGGTGAGTCATAGTCCGTGGGGTTGCAAAAGGAAGGTTTGGACACAAATGAGCTATTAACACACACATACACAGAAGAGGAATAAAGTTAGAAAATTTAAAAGGGAGCAGAAAGTGATGGTTTGGGAGGAAACTGCTTTGGTGGCTGGACGACCAGGCTTGCTTTCACGTGGATTCAGATCAAGCAGGCGTTTGAGGGGGCAAGACTTGCCTTTTCTGAAGAAAATAGCATTTCCACACCAAATTTCTCATTTTCCTGAGAATTAAAGTTTGCTTCCAGTTTGCTTTCAAAACAGTCACTTGACATTTCCCCGAGAGCGGGGCTGCTCTTCCCTCCACGAAGATGTTCCCATAGAGCTAGAGGTGCCCTTTTCACCATGGCTTTGCTAAGATTTGCTCAGAAGCAGGCCAGTCAGTGCTATTCCTATAAAACAAAGCAGGGAGGTCACGTCTGCTGCTCTAAATGTTGTCCTGTGACGGCTGGGAACCCAGTAGTCACTCTGGGAAGCCCCTGCTTGAGCAGGTAAAGATGCCAGGTGGTCACGGGGGTGGGACTTAGCTCCCCTTTGGAAAGCTCCTTAGCTGTGCTGGAAGAGCTTTCTGTCGTTCCCCAGCCCTGGGCCGGGGTCGGGCGGGGGGGGGGCGGGGGGGGGGGAAGTCCAGCTGTTTGCTAAGGGGGCACAAGAGTTATTTCAAATTCCTAGGAGAGAGTTGAACAACTTGGGCTTGAAATTAACATGACAATAAGGTTTCCACAAGTTGTAAACCTTGATATGTAATTCTATTCCTTTCTCAGTGGATGTGCTGTTTTTTAACTTGGTTTTTTTGTTTGTTTTTCTTTTCAGGAAATTCTTCCCTGTAGAGATTTTAGAAACAGCAAGGCTGCCCCTTGATTAAAAAAAAAAAGAACCTAAGTCTTCTCCTGGCAGGTGGCTGCTGAGATTGTTGACCCCTGCCTGCGTCCCCCATATGCTTGGGGTTTTAAGGAGTAGCCCTCAGCTACAACTGGTGTGAATTGGAAGGTGAACATCCCAGCTTCCTAATCCCTCAGGTGACGTCATTGTCATTCTGAGCTGTGTTCTCTACTCAGTCCTAGAATTCACAGCAGAGTTGCGTCTCAGCTGCTCACCCATTTATTATTCAATAAAGTCTTCATTTTATGATGCTTTTGTATTTACAGAAAAATGACAAAGATAGTAGAAAAGTTCTCATACATCCCACTCCTAGTTAACCTCTTCCATCAGTTTGTTTTATTTATCAAAACTAGTTAACTGGTATTGATTCATTTATAACATCAATTTATACCCAGATTTTAGCTAGACTTCCTTGGTTTTGACCCAGTGTCCTTCCTTCTGTCTCAAGGTACCTTCTAGGACAACACATTACATCTAGTCATTGTAGCTCCTTAAGTTCCTTTAGACAGATCGTTTCTCAGACTTGTTTTTTATTAACTTGACAGTGTGAGAAATGCTGGTCAGGTATTTTATAGAAAGTCCTTCTGGGTCTGTCTGCTGCTTTTGTTTTCATAGGGTGAAAATGGGGTTACGGGTCTTGAGAAAGAAGACCACAGAGGTAAAATGTCATTCTCATCACATCTTATCAAGTGCACATGCTGTCAGCCTGACTTATTACTCTCTATGTTAACCTTGGTAGTGTTCGTTGGATTTTAGGTAGTGTTCATTGGGTTTCCCCATCACAAAATTACTTTTCCTTCAGCTTTTCATAGTCTTTAGAAGACAGTCACTATGCACGGCTCATACCCAAGGAGTAAGGGGTTATGCTCCACTTACCTGAGGGTGAAATAGCTCCATCTCCATCTCTCTATATATTTATCTATCATCAGTCTATCTCTATGTCATTTCTTCTGCACTAGACATTTATCTTTTCTTTCTCCCATCTTCTTTCCCACCTTTCTTTCCTTATTCAACTGTTAATTTATAGTTCTTTATTTTGTAAAAACTGGCAAACTGATTTTAAAGTTTATGTAGAAAGCAGAAGACCTACACTTCTGCTTCCTACACCCAGTGCTGAGGAAGAAGAGAGCTGAGACCTGATGTGTCCACTTTCAGTTGGTCCATAAGCTACAAAGATCAAGACAAGAGTAGTGTTGATGGAAGCATAAATGCGGGGCCAGTGACACAGATAGGAGAGCCCAGAAAGAGACCCATAAAATACAGTCAACTGATTTTTAGCAAAGAAGCAAAGGCAATGTGATGAAGAGGGTCTATACATTCCAACAAATGGTGCTGGAACAATTGGATGTCTGTATGTGAAAATTATAAAAGTAAATAAGTCTAGACACAGAGCTTACATTACATCTTTCACAAAAATTAACTCAGAATGGATCATAGGTCTAAAAATAAAATGGATTAAAGGTAAAAATAAAACAGATTGCCATAAAGTTAGAAGAAAATATTGAGAAACCTGGGTGACCTTGGATTTGGCATTGAGTTTTTTTGACATAGCAGCAACTTTCTTAAAATTAAAACCATGTGCTATGTGAAAACGACTGTTAAGATAATAAAAAGACAAGCCAAGTGTTGGGAGAGACACCTGCAAGCCACATATCTGATGAAGAACTTGTACCCAAAATATGTAAAAAACTCTTACAATAATAACGAAATAACTCTAAAAAATGGGTAAAGGATTGTAACAGACACTTCACAAGTAAAGATATATGGATGGCAAATAAGCATATAAAAATATCACACTCAGTGTCATTTTTCATCTGGTAATTGCAAGTTAAAACAGGGAGATGCCACCACACACCTATTAAAATGACTGAATTCCAAAATAACAGACAATGACAAATGTTTCAAGGATGGAGAATAGCATAACCTCTCATTCATTCCTGGTGGGGATGCAAAATGTTAGAGCCACTTTGAAGGCAGCCTGATGGCTAGAGAAAGTCTTACCATGCAACCCAGTAACCATGCTCCTATTTACCCAATTGTTGGAAAACACTTGGGCGTGGTTAATGTCTACAGGAGCTTTATGCATAGTCACTGAAAACTGAAAGCCATCAAGATGTCCCTCAGAACATGAATGGACAAATAGTGGCATTCAGTGGAATATTACTCAGTGATCAAAAGAAATAAGCTCTCAAGCTGTGAAAAGTCATGGAAGAAACTTAAATGCTGATGCTAAGTGGAAGGAACCAGTCTGCAAAGACAATAGACTGTACGGTTCCCATTATACAATGTTTTACAAAAAGGCAAAACCACATCGATAGAATATTAATCAGGGTTTCAAGAGGAGGAGGAAGGAAGAGATGAAGTCTGAGTATTTTAGAGGAATAAACCATGTTGTGTGATACTGTAGTGGTGGATACAGGACATTTTGAATTTGTCAAAAAACCATAGAACTTAACAGAGCAGAGAGTAAACCTTAATATGCAAATGTTTAAAAAATCATTTTATTTTTTGCATTTTCTTTTTTTCCTTTTTAATTTATTTTTTTAATTGAAGGATAATTGCTTTACAGAATTTGTTGTTTTCTGTCAAACCTCAACATGAATCATCCATAGGTGTACATATATCCCCTTCTGTTTGAACCTCCCTCCCACCTGCCACCTCATCCCACCCCTCTAGATTTATACAGAGCCCCTGTTTGAGATCATTTTAAAAGGCTCCAGAAGGCTGTCTTTTCAACTTACTTATAGTTTCCTTTGTAGTGCAAAAGCTTTTAAGTTTCATTAGGTCCCATTTGTTTAGTTTTGCTTTTATTTCCAATATTCTGGGAGGTGGGTCATAGAGGATCTTGCTTTGATTTATGTCGGAGAGTGTTTTGCCTATGTTCTCCTCTAGGAGTTTTATAGTTTCTGGTCTTACATTTAGATCTTTAATCCATTTTGAGTTTATTTTTGTGTATGGTGTTAGACAGTGTTCTAGTTTCATTCTTTTACAAGTGGTTGACCAGTTTTCCCAGCACCACTTGTTAAAGAGGTTGTCTTTTTTCCATTGTATATCCTTGCCTCCTTTGTCAAAGATAAGGTGTCCATAGGTTCGTGGATTTATCTCTGGGCTTTCTATTCTGTTCCATTGATCTATATTTCTGTCTTTGTGCCAGTACCATACTGTCTTGATGACTGTGGCTTTGTAGTAGAGTCTGAAGTCAGGCAGGTTGATTCCTCCAGTTCCATTCTTCTTTCTCAAGATTACTTTGGCTATTCGAGGTTTTTTGTATTTCCATACAAATTGTGAAATTCTTTGGTCTAGTTCTGTGAAAAATACCGTTGGTAGCTTGATAGGGATTGCATTGAATCTATAGACTGCTTTGGGTAGAATAGCCATTTTGACAATATTAATTCTTCCAATCCATGAACACGGTATGTTTCTCCATCTGTTTGTGTCCTCTTTGATTTCTTTCATCAGTGTTTTATAGTTTTCTATGTATAGGTCCTTTGTTTCTTTAGGTAGATATACTCCTAAGTATTTTATTCTTTTTGTTGCAATGGTGAATGGTATTGTTTCCTTAATTTCTCTTTCTGTTTTTTCATTGTTAGTATATAGGAATGCAAGGGATTTCTGTGTGTTAATTTTATATCCTGCAACTTTACTATATTCATTGATTAGCTCTAGTAATTTTCTGGTAGAGTCTTTAGGGTTTTCTATGTAGAGGATCATGTCATCTGCAAACAGTGAGAGTTTTACTTCTTCTTTTCCTATCTGGATTCCTTTTACTTCTTTTTCTGCTCTGATTGCTGTGGCCAGCACTTCCAACACTATGTTGAATAGTAGTGGTGAGAGTGGGCACCCTTGTCTTGTTCCTGATTTCAGGGGAAATGCCTTCAATTTTTCACCATTGAGGGTGATGCTTGCTGTGGGTTTGTCATATATAGCTTTTATTATGTTGAGGTATGTTCCTTCTATTCCTGCTTTTTGGAGAGTTTTAATCATAAATGAGTGTTGAATTTTGTCAAAGGCTTTCTCTGCATCTATTGAGATAATCATATGGTTTTTATCTTTCAATTTGTTAATGTGGTGCATTACATTGATTGATTTGCGGATATTAAAGAATCCTTGCATTCCTGGGATAAAGCCCACTTGGTCATGGTGTATAAGTAAGGTGAAAAGACAGCCCTCAGATTGGGAGAAAATAATAGCAAATGAAGAAACAGACAAAGGATTAATCTCAAAAATATACAAGCAACTCCTGAAGCTCAATTCCAGAAAAATAAATGACCCAATCAAAAAATGGGCCAAAGAACTAAACAGACATTTCTCCAAAGAAGACATACAGATGGCTAACAAACACATGAAAAGATGCTCAACATCACTCATTATTAGAGAAATGCAAATCAAAACCACAATGAGGTACCATTACACGCCAGTCAGGATGGCTGCTATCCAAAAGTCTACAAGCAATAAATGCTGGAGAGGGTGTGGAGAAAAGGGAACCCTCTTACACTGTTGATGGGAATGCAAACTAGTACAGCCGCTATGGAAAACAGTGTGGAGATTTCTTAAAAAACTGGACATAGAACTGCCATATGACCCAGCAATCCCACTTCTGGGCATACACACTGAGGAAACCAGATCTGCAAGAGACACGTGCACCCCAATGTTCATCGCAGCACTGTTTATAATAGCCAGGACATGGAAGCAACCTAGATGCCCATCAGCAGATGAATGGATAAGGAAGCTGTGGTACATATACACCATGGAATATTACTCAGCCATTAAAAAGAATTCATTTGAACCAGTCCTAATGAGATGGATGAAGCTGGAGCCTATTATACAGAGTGAAGTAAGCCAGAAAGATAAAGAACATTACAGCATACTGACACATGTATATGGAATTTAGAAAGGTGATAACGATAACCCTATATGCAGAACAGAAAAAGAGACACAGAAATACAGAACAGACTTTTGAACTTTGTGGGAGAATGTGAGGGTGGGATATTTCAAAAGAACAGCATGTATACTATCTATGGTGAAACAGATCACCAGCCCAGGTGGGATGCACGAGACAAGTGCTCCGGCCTGGTGCACTGGGAAGACCCAGAGGAATCGGGTGGAGAGGGAGGTGGGAGGGGGGATCGGGATTGGGAATACATGTAAATCCATGGCTGATTCATATCAATGTATGACAAAACCCACTGGGGAAAAAAAAAATAATAATTAAAAAAAAAAAAAAAAGAATTGAAAAGCCTTAAATGCAAGGCATTGACGATCCAAATCCTCTGAGCTGATCCTTTCTGACAGAGGAGAGAGGCCAATAAGCTAACCCTAAATGGTATAATTAAAAGCAGTGCATAATTAAAAGCCAAAAAAAAAAAAAAAAAAAGTCTCCAGAAAGGAATGAGGACTGTTACAGGAGAATCTAAGTGCATTATAGCAACAGGAAACAGGTTTCCTGATGGGCATGGGGGTGAAGAAGTTTGCTCCTATTGATTGTTTCCCAAGAGGGTATGAGATGCTAGCTCTATACTGAAATGTAACAATAGGTATCGGCTATACGCAATGTACATAAATGGGGATCAGCTGATGGGAACAAGGTGGCTTACTGCAAGGGCAGGAGATTGCAAATAAGGAAGGTCAGAATGAGCCATGTGGTTATGGCTTAGAGACACCAGTGTGAACTCATGGTAGCTTAATATAGATACTAAGCAATACTCTGGGAAACATTTATAGGTAAACCCATATACATCAGTTGGTATCTATATGCACATTTCTTTGTTTGGTCAGGTGAGTAGGCCTGGAAACAATGGCCACAGGAGAAACGAGCATTCCTAGTGCCAGATCTTAGTTTCCACACTGTTCTTCTTGGGAAAGTGGTTCATCCTAGGGATGGAATAGGTAATATGTCAATATAAGGCATACCTAGAGAATCTTGCAATGCCAGGAAAGAGGGGAGTGCTCAAAAAAAATCATACTGATGGGGACTTCTCTGGTGGTCTGGTGGTTAAGATTTGCCTCCCAGCTCAAGGGGTGCAGGTTTGATCCCTGGTCGGGGAGCTAAGATTCCACATGCCCCATGGCTGAAAAACCAGGAGCAATATTGTAACAAGTTTAATAAAGGTTTTAAAAATGGTCCACATCAAAAATATCTTGAAAAAAATATTTTAAAAAATCACATTGATCAAAGTATGTCAAATACCACAGGAGCCAACTGAAAAACTCCCAGGGGCTAAAGTTGGGACAATGCAAGCAACATAATAAACAAGGGAATATTGGATTATAAAACCAGTTACAAAATGAATATCTGTCAGCCCATATTGATGTAAATTAATGATTAAATAAATGAGACAAATCTGTGCAGAAGAATTTCAAGTAACATGTGTACAATAGATACTCTGCCTTCGTGGGTAGGAGCATAACTCCCCTTACTTGCCTGTTGGCTACGCATAGGGGCTTCCTTTCCCAAAGCCCACAATATGGAAACATGGAGGAAAGGATAAGTTTTCAGCAGGGAAATCTGTCAAGCATGACCTCAGCCAGATGATTAAGGTCAAGACAGTGAGATCATGCTAATTTCACGTGCCCTTCACGGGATGTGATGAGAAGGGCACTTGGCCTGTGCGATCTTCCAAAAGCCCATCACTCCAGTATAAACAGGAGAAAACATCAGACAAATTCCAGTTGAGGGGCATCTCACAACATACCTGACCAACACACCTCAAAGCTGCCAAGGTCATCACAAACAAGGCAGTCTGGAGGCGCTGCCACGATCAGGAAGAGCATCAGGAGACCAGACAACTGAATGCAGCGTGGTGCCTTGAGTGGGGTCCTGAACAAAAAAGAAGAGTGGTTTGCTAGAAACTCATGAAATCTGGATAAGTAATAAACTTTAATGATACATCAATATTGGTTGCTAATTGTGACAAGCGTACCATATAATATAAGATGCTAATAAAAGAGAAAACCAGATATGGGGCTTTTGGGAACTCTCTGTAGTATTTTCTTAATTTCCCCCTAAATCTAAAAGTCTACTGTGTTTTTAAAAATTGTTCTCTCTTTGAAACAGTCAAGACAGACTTTGCTCAAATGCTGGGTAGAGTTTTCAGACAAATGATGATTTTGATTATTAATCACGCAGCTGGCGTTTATTGGATGCCCACAAACATGCCACACACTTTTTCCAGCTTTGAGAGTGGGGCAAAGAACAATGAGATGAGGTTGTCATAACACTCGTGGTCTTTGCTTGTGCTCTGGGCACCTTTTTGTGACACTTCTATTATTCTGCCTGGTGTTTCATTTGTGAGTGAGCTTGTTTTACCCTCTCCTACTGGTCATTACACATTTTGAGGGCTTCAAGGTCCCAATGCAGGCTTCACTGGTGGCCCAGTGATAAAAAAAATACACCTGCCAATGCAGGAGAATGGATTTGATCCCTGATCTGAGAAGATCCTGCATGCCTGGGAGCACCCAAGCCTATATACCACAGCCACTGAGCCTATGCTCTAGAGCCTGGGAACTGCAACAACTGAAGCCTGATCACCCTAGAGCCCACACTCTGCAACAAGAGAAGCCACCACAATGAAAAGCCCATGTACTGCAACTAAAGACTAGCCCTCATTCATTGCAGCTGGAGAAAGCCTGTGTAGCAATGAAGATCTAGCATGGCCAAATAAATAAATTATGTTATATAAAAAAAAAAAATCCCAGTGCCTAGTGAAATGCTGTGCAAAGAACATGAACGTAATAAATTCCCTCTTTTACTTGTCAAATGCTTATTATACATCTGCTCTCTGCTGAGCATCATCCTAGGTCAGAGCTCATGGTCAAAAGACATTGAAGAGAGAACCCCACGTTCTTCCCATGGGATGAATACATTCATTAAAACAATCCATGGGTAAACAGGGCAGCTCTCAGGAAGCCAAGGGCGGCCTGAACAGCTGTGAAAGGACCATTCTCTCCACTTTCAAAGGAGTAGGATCCATCTCTGGGATAAAATGCAGACTCTAGGAGTAACATGGAGAAGGGAATGGCAACTCACTCCAGTGTTCTTGCCTGAAAATCCCATGGATGGAGGAGCCTGGTGGGCTGCAGTCCACGGGGTCGCTAAGAGTCAGACACGACTGAGCGACTTCACTTTCACTTTTCATTTTCATGCATTGGAGAAGGAAACGGCAACCCACTCCAGTGTTCTTGCCTGGAGAATCCCAGGGACAGGGGAGCCTAGTGGGCTGCCGTCTATGGCGTCACACAGAGTCGGACATGACTGAAGTGAGTTAGCAGCAGGAGTAACAATCTCCAGCCCACTCTGAGCTCTTGGTTTCTGACACAGGTAACACCATTTACCCATTCTCTTGCTATTAATACATATTGTCTGAGAGCCCACTACTGGGCCAGGGGAGCTTTTGTGAGATGCAGGGTGCACAGGATGCCTGTGTCAGGATGGGATGTGAGCATCCCTCAGGGTTGGTGCAGGTGCTGTTCTGTGCTTGGTACACTGATTCCTTGCGGAAGATGCCTCTGGAGGTAGGAGACTTAGGCTCCTATCTCAGCTCTGCCACTCACAAGTTATACAGCTTTGAGATAAAAATAAAATAAAAACTAATAAAAACAGACAGGACTTTCCTGGTGGTCCAGTAGTTAAGACTCTGTGTTCCCAATGTCAGAGGCTTGGGTTCCATCTGTGGTCACAGAACTAGAGTCCACATGCTGCAACTAAGAGTTCACAGGTGGCTCAGTGGTAAAGAATCCACCTGCCATGCAGGAGAGGCAGGTTCTATCCCTGGGTCGGAAGATCCCCCAGAGGAGGAAACTGCAAGCCACTCCAGTATTCTTGTCTGGAGAATCCCATGGACAGAGGAGCCTGGTGGGCTACAGTCCATGGGTCGCAAAGAGTTGGACATGACTAAACGATAACAATGCCACAATGAAAGATCACACACGATCAAAGATCTTACGTGACTTTCTGCTGCAGCTAAGATCTGGCTAACCAAATAGGTAAGTAAGTATGTAAGCAAATAAATAAAAATTAAAAAAATTAACCTTCCAGTTTTAAATCCATCATTTTGCTAAATGGTTGGATTGTGAAAAAGACAAAAACAATGCTCACGAAGGGTCCAGCATGGTGCTTGATTGCCAGATGCATGTGTGCATGCTTAGTAGCTAGGTCCTGTCTGACTCTCTGCGACCCCATGGACTGTAGCCCGCCAGGCTCCTCTGTCCATGTGGTTCTCCAGGCAAGAATATAGGTGTGGGTTGCCATGCCCTCCTCCAGGGGATCTTCCTGACCCAAGGATCGAACCCTTGTCTCTTATGTTTCCTGCCTTGCAGGTGGATTCTTTACCACTAGCGCCACCTGGGAAGCCCCTGGCAACTAGATGCTACCCTGTAAATTGATGAGTATGAGAACTGGGGAGGGGTTATCAGCTTGCAAGCCCTGTTGCCCATCTTGTTGAAAAGAACCAAGTGAGTCCCATTCTCTGGGCACTACACAAAAAGGAAACATGAGTTTGACTTTATCGCATGGGTGGTGCCCATAGAATGCATCTGCATCCAAACACAAAAACAAACCCCTCTGTTTCCTAACCTGCTGCACTGAACTTGGCGCAGCTGCTGCTTGGGAGGCAGCAGGTCAAGCCAGCCCGCCTGATCAACACCATGTAATTAATACACAAAGCGCACCGCATGGCACTGCCTTTCTAGGGCTCTGTCCATCTCTGTAAGAGAAAAGGCTGCCAGCTGCCCCATGGCGAGTCCTCGGAGGTGTTCACTGTAGCGCTTGTTCCACCATCCCCATGGTCGGGCGGTGAGTCAGAGACTGTCTCTCCAGGGCAGTATTGTGCTTCCTTTCATTTTCCCATCCCTGTTCAGCATGCATCGGGTCTTTTGTGAAGGACTCTAATTGTTTCCAGGAATAGGTGATGTTGCCTTAGAAAGCTAAAAGCCCCACCACGTCCCTATTGAGAGCTCTCGTGGAGCATCCCCCTTAAAATATGTAAATATGACACAGCCTCTGTGCAGAACGCACAGCCTGGAGCTCTCTGGGATGAGTGCACAGATTTGAGGACTTTCTGACAGTTTGAGCGCTGGAAACAAGGCCGGGGAGGGAGAGGGAGGTAGTGAGGAGGGGAGAGAGGTAGGGGGAGAGGACTGGAGAAAGATGTACAGGAGGCAGGCGGCTCAGAGCGTCGCATTTCTCTTCCTTAAAAGAGACACCAGAGTTGACAGAACCATCCTTTTATTTCCGTAGTAGGATCTCCAGAGCATTCCTATTTAGGTAGCAATCTTTTAGAAAAGATACCGTTTTCAGCAAAACACACAAACACCTAATTCACCGGGGAGATATTTGCCACGGTGACTTTGTAGATCAAGAGCTATTGTGTAGTGTTTTGTGAACAAGCCATTTTTAATGGCTGCATGCTGATGCTGTCTTGGTGGAGACCACCCCACCGCTTCCAGCATCTTCTTGGCCTTTCGTCTCTACTTCCTACAGAGTACTAGGCCTGGACTTATCCCTTAGAATCCAGAAAAGCAGGTCCTGGGTGGTGATGGTAAATTCTTTTGGATAACTGATTTTTCTAAGCCAGGTAAGCTGTCAGCAAGAGCATGGGTATGGAAAGTCAAGTCTCAGATGCAAGTGACACGCATCCTAAGAATACTGGGTGGGTTGCCATGCCCTCCTTTAGGGGAACTTCCTGACCCAGGGATAGAACCCAGGTCGCCCTCTTTGCAGGATTCTTTACCAACTGAGCCACCAGGGAAGCCCATCTCAACACACCAAGAAAATATAATAATTATGAACACCTGCCCAACTACTAACTGGCCAGCTAGAAAACACTTCTCATGTACTTACTGTTCATTTGTATATCTTTGGAGAGATGTCTACTCACACCCTTTGTCTATTACTGAATAGAGTTGTTGTTCTTGAGTTTCAGGTCTCTATATATTCTGAATGTTAATCCTCTATCAGGTGTATGATTTGTAAGTATTTTATCCTATTCTTCGGGTTAATTTATACTTGCTAGCGAGTGTCTTTTGAGGAGGAACTTTTTTCAATTTTTGTGGAAATAGAAATGTACCAAAACCAGAGGATACAACCAAAGCAGTTTTTAGGAGGAAATTCAATTTGTAAATAGGGTCATTTTGTATGAGAAAGATTTTCAATCAATAACCTGATCTTTCACCTTAAGAAACTAGAAGAAAGAAAGTTAACTAACCTCAAAGCAAATAGAAGGAAGGACATGCTCGAGATTAGAGTGAAAGGACTTCCCTGATGGCCCAGTGGTTGAGATTTCCCCTTCCAGTGCAGGGGTGCAGGTTGGATCCCTGATCGGGGAGCTGGGATTCCATGTGCTTCATGGCCAAGAAAACCAAAGCATGAAACAGAAGCAAATTTGTAACAAATTTCAATAAGGACTTTAAAGATGGTCCACATTAAAAAAAAAAAAAAAGAGAGAGAGATTAGAGTGTAAATAAATGAAGTAGAGACTATAGAAACAACAGGGAAACTGGACAAGAGTGAAGTGGGAAGATTACCCTGAAAATCCTATAGTGGTATGGCCATGTTTATTTTGGGTTAGTTTCATGGAAATCAGTCTTTGAGAATGTGCATACACAAGGAAGTTTGCAGAGATTCTACATGCCTCAAAGGAATTCACTACAAAAACTGGCATGAAAGATCTTTTTTTTTTTTTTTTTCTGTTTCTTCTCATGCACATGTGGAGAGAACAAGCCTGTGTTCGTGGAGACAAGCAAAAGGAATTTTCTCTTGGCAAAATTCTTCAGGGACTTCAGAAACTTTGGATCAAAATGCCATATGTTCTTTCTGATCGTTTCCATTTGTCACTCTTCATCTCCATCTCTTTCTGTATCTGTCCTTGACTATGCAGAATGTGATTATTTAAATACGTGCATGTTTTACAATGTTGATAGCATATTACAAAACCACATTCAAGGAAGCGTGCCAGCTTATTTTCATTCATTTTTAATTTGTCCAATCTGATACAGTGGAAAGGGTTTCCTTACTTTGTTTGACATTACATTTCCCTGATTAATTTTGATTGATAGTTTAAATGTATTTCCTCTTTTGTAAAACAAATGTTTGAGTTCATTGCCCATTTCTCTATTGGACAACATACGTTAAGCATATTTCTATTAGAAGGTTACTAACCCTTTGTTATGTATGATGCAAAATGTGTTCCAAATTTGTCTTTTAACTTTTACAATTTTGGGTATATATGTGTGTGCTATATGTGCTTTTACTTTGTCAAATCTGTCAATAGTTTGTGTTTGGGATTTCTAATGTCATACTTAGTAAAATGCCCCCTCTCGGCTAGACTGCATGTTGTGCAATTAAATTTTCTTCTCGTACTTTGATTCTTCTTTTTTACAATAAAATGTTTGTAATCTTGATGAGATTCTGAAACGATTTTCTTTCTTCTTAAATGCTTGGCTTGCTTCATCCCCTCACCATTAATGTAATGAGGCCTCCTACATTAACATGGCTGTTAAATCAAATTCTTATAAATTAAATTCTATTATGCTGAAATAGATTCTTATTCTATTAGTCTCTCTCTCTTTCTCTCTATATATATATCTTGATACCTTTGCCACAATTTTGATTGTGTTGTGGTGAAATACATATAACATAAAATATACCATCATAACCATTTAAAAAACATACAGTTAAGTGGCATTGTTTCACATTGTTGTGAAACCATTATCTCCAAACATCTCCAGAATTCTTTTCATCAATACAATCTTTACCATACTATTTACATGACATTAGACTATATCTCAGACAGATGTTTTTTCATTTTGAATTGGTCTTCCATTTGAACTGGTTTTTCAATGGAGAAAAAGACCATTTGAGTTGGTCTTAGTTTTGAACTGGTGTTCCATTTGAATTGGTTTTCCATGCCAAAACCACAGGGTAAAAACAAAGCATTTCTTAGGAAAACTGGTCTTCCGTTGAGAAAAACAGACAGGTTTTAAATCAGCTGTTTTCTTATTGACACACTCCCTCCCATTTTTTCCTGTCTCCAAACAATGATGTGTATGTTTCAAGGAGTATTTAACCATCAATGTAATCAAATAGTTTTAATACATATGAACATCATTTTGCTGTCACGTGCAGGTAAGTGTTCTTTGGATCTTGTAGTAATTTTTGTTCAGTTTCTTTAATTTTCACTTCCATGAAAGAAATCCAATTCTTTTTCAATTCAAAAAGGTACCTGGTTGGAACAAAAAGAAGTCAAACTCCCCTAACAGCCCTGCAGAGGTTATTTAATGCCTCGATTTCTAAGAAGATCATTTCTGCAGGGTCAGACATGGCAGGGAAGCCCAGAATGTCCCCTCTGACTTGGAAGGAAGACTTGCTGTGAGGTGACGTCTCTGACAAAAGACAACAAATAACCTTCGATAAATCAACTCCAAGAAATGTACTCAAAGAGCCAAACCGATAAATCAAGCTCAACAGCTCTGGAGAGAAAGCCCAGACACATTCCCTTCTGCCTCGGAAGCCCTGGCTGCAGGGTCATTGCCATGGTGGCTCTAGCAGGGACCCTGACTACAGACCTCACCAAAATCATGTTCAGTTAGCCAACCATCAGCGCCACCACCCACACCGCCATCATCCTCATCATCAACATTTTCTCATCAACAGTCATCCTCCCAGCTGTCATGTACCATGTGCTCATCCTAAGTATGACCTTCTGCTCAGAGATTACGTGTATTATGTCATTTAAACCCCACAATTATGTACAAGGTCAATGCTGGCATCGTCCCCATTTTGTAGATGAGGAAACAAAAGTCCAGAAAGGTGAAGTAACTAACTTGTTCAAGATTATATGAAGATCTTAGTTTCTTGATTCTTATCACCTTAAATCCACTGGATAAGGGATTATTTGTTGACTTCATGACTCACTTTGAACATCGTCAGCTCATTTGGACTCAGATTTTGTAGAAAGCCCAGCTGTGATGATAATAGGATCTTGGCTTTTGTGTCTCAGACTGTGGTCCCCAAATGGGCAGCATCAGCACCGTCTTAGTGTAAATGCTGAGTCTCAGGCCCCATCTCAAAAGCACAGAGTCAGCATGGGCATTTTTTTTTTTTGGAAAGTAATAGCTTTGCAATGTTGTGATAGGTTCTGCTGTACAATGAAGTGAGTCAGCTGTATGCATACATATATCCCTTCACTCTTGAGCCTCTCTCACCGCTATTCCACCCCTCTCGGTCATCACAGATCACTTCACTGAGCTCCCTGTGGATATAGCGGCTTCCTACTACTTATCTGTTTTACACATGATCGTGTGTATATGTCAGTGCTACTCTCTCAGATCATCCCACCTTCCCCTTCCCCCTCTATGTCCACAGTCAAGACTCCCAGGTAATTTCAGAGCACAGTGACACCTGAGAGGCTCTGCACAAGGACAGACCACTGTGTTCTCTGTAGACACAGGCCTGAAACAGGCTTGTGACTTGGTACTATAGGGATGCGGGGCTTGGGACACCTGTCAGACTGACTCTCCATAGTCTCAATCTCATGGGCAAAATGAAGGATGGATTGTGGGGCACAGGTGCTACTGATTCTTTGCATTTGGACAGCAAAGAGCACATAGGCAGTGCCCCTGGGTCAGTGTGGAGGGCTGGGAATAAAGTCCTTATAGGACACTTGCCTTGAAAGGGTCAACTCCAGCCAGGTCCCTTCATGGTGCTGCTTTGCAGGCCTGACTCCCTCTGCATGCAATGGCGTCTGGACAGATCCACTGAGTCTTTACCTCCATCAAAGGAAATTGACTGCTGGTTTTGTCTGTTGGGTTTTAGGGCCTTGAAATATGCATGCTTAAATTAGGATCGTAGAATGGGGTCTGCCTTCAATCCAGGATCATGGCAAGAGCAAAAACACCAATCAGAGTTCATGTAACAAATGGTGACAATTGACTGGAAGAAGGCCTGCAATATAGGGGACAGTGTTTTGCTAAGGTCCTCCTGCTGGCAGAGGCAAATTTACAGCCTCGTCTGTGAGATCCTGCAGGAGTGTCATTTCTCTGCTTGTAGCTCAGATTCTAGGTTGAGAGCATGTGATCGTCTCAACTTGGACCTCCTGCTGGACTTGTGGCCAAAGATGGCACAAAAGCGGGGAATGGGTCCACTTAGCTGAGTTCAGGAGGGCTTTTAAAGGGTTGGGCAGTTTGTAACCCAAACTCGACAAACAGCCAGATAAACACCCAGACCTACTCATGCCTCTGGAACAATTACCAACAGAACAACTGTGTCTCTAGGAAGGGCAGTGCCTGTGTGCCGAGGGCCCTTTCTGGGTCCAAAGGTGGCCTGGAGCAGGAAGAGAGGACTGTCACACCATTAGATGAGCTCCTTGGACATCTGAGTTAAATGTACTTGTTTATGCTCCTATCACAAATTCTTTGGAAAATACCATGTCAAATTTTAGTAAGCACAGATAACTTTTTAAAAGAGGGAAAAAACCCAATAACTACCTACAATCCCTCATTGCTAATATTAACACTCTGTTGTTCAGTTGCTTAGTCATGTCAGACTCTTTGTGATCCCATGGACTGCAGCATGCCAGACTTCCTGTCCTTCACCATCTCCTGGAGCTTGCTCAAACTCATGTCAATTGAGTTGGTGATGCCATCCAACCATCTCATCCTCTGTCATCTCCTTCTCCTCCTGCCTTCTATCTTTCCCACCATCAGGGTCTTTTCCAATGAGTTGGCTCTACACATCAGGTGGCCAAAGTATTAGAATTTCAGATTCAGCATCAGTCCTTCCAATGAATATTCAGGGTTGATTTTCTTTAGGATTGGCTGGTTTGACCTCCTTGGGTCCCTTGAGACTCTTGAGATATATTTCCTCCTGGCTCTTTTTTATTCACTTCAGTCATGTCTGACTCTTTGCGACCCTGTGGACTGTAGCCCACCAGGCTTCTCTGTCCATGGGATTCTCCATACAAGAGCAATGGAGTGGATTGCCATGCCCTCCTCCAGGGGATCTTCCCCACCCAGGGACCAAACCTGCATCTCTTACATCTCCTGCATTGGCAGGCAGGTTCTTTACCACTAGCACCAACTGGGAAGCCCATTTTATGCATAAAATTATACTTTTTCAAATATTTAGAAGCAGATCCTAGGACTCAGAGCCTGAAGTGTCCTCTCTGTCAATCACTTTATTATGATTTTTAAATTCTTGTGGCTTTCATTCTCCAGCCCAGCTTCTCCAGGTGGACGTGCAAATCTGCCACTGTTCTTTATACACGTGCAACAATGGCTTTAGCAAACTCAGGCCTTCCCTCATAAATAAAATCTAATGATTGTGTGATGTTCTGTCTTCCTATTGTCAGGAGTGATGGGAGCATCTCATTTGCAAAGAGTCTTGGGAAAACAAAATCTGTAGAAAACACCATGAGGTCTCACCCTTTGCCCCTCCTGACGTGGTGATACTATTGCTGATGACAGATGCTGGGGTGACCTGGCGTTGCTGTAAAGTTCATGAGAGCTAAGCCCGAGTCTGGGGGTAAGGTCACCAGTGCCCCAGCTTGGGCTGAGGTTGTCTCTCCTATAGCATAGGAGTTGAATTCTGTGAAGAAATCATACACTTGGTCAGGGCTCCCCATTCTTGGGCCATTTGTGCTCAGTTCTCAGAAATAGCATCCCCTTTAGAGTGACTTTCCAGAAACACTTCTTCGGGGCGGTCACCACCCATGGAGAATAGCGACCACACCCTGGAACATCCCTAGGGGCCTCGATGACACATCACTCAAGGCAGGTTACTGGCACACCCACAACCTCTAGTTCAAAGAGGTGCGCCTGGGACCCAGACTGGGCCTTGGGTTCCTGCCTGCAGAATGCAGATAATAAGAATAACTAATGTGTAGGGTTGGCAGGACTCAGGCATCACAGCAGGTGGAGTGCAGGTAGACATCTGGTGGAGTTTGCCTACCTGGGTGCTGGACTTCGTGAAGCTGTGGTAGACAGTGAGAGGATGCTCCCTACCCTGGGGTGCTGGGGAAATGGGGTAGAGTATCAGGACCACCATTTCCGCCTGGTCATCTCTGTGAACACAGGGGCCACCCAAGCATCTGCAGGACCTCTTCCTTCTCCCTCTCCCACTCCCACCATTGCATGCCTCTCTCTGGCTTTCTGTGCTCCCCTCACCCTGGATATCCATGTTCTCTGACTCTCATCCTTCTCATCTTCTGTTCCTTCTTCTTGGAGATTCCTCCTAAAGACCTTTGAATGGCTCATCCCCCACCTCCTTGAGATCACTGCTAGAATTCTGCCTTTTCCCTACTCTGCCCACTCCCCCTCCCTACGCAGTGACTTTCTATTGTATTCATGCATTTTCTTTCTTTCATGCACTGTCATCTGAAATTACCTTGGTCATGTGTTCCCTGTTGACAGCTTTTCTCTAACCAGACCATGTGCTCCATGAGAGCGGCGTTTCTGTCTGTTTTTTTCTTTTTTCACTTCTTATCTCCAGTGCCTGAAACAAGCTGCTTATTCCTAGAAGTCGAGAAATGTTTGTTAAAAATGAATGAATCTTCCTGAGCCTCAATTTATTCATCTGCAAAATGGGCTTAATAATAGCAGTTGCTACATGGTTTTTCCTGAGAACTGAATAAGGCAAGGCAAGCATGACTGTTAGCCCAACCACCCTCACTGAAGGTTCAAGTCACTAATTTCACTGTTATTAACGTGGTTGAGAAAGGTGCACAGTTCTCCTTAATACATGGTAAGAATTATCAAAGTGACAAAGAGGGACAAAATACAATTTGGGCTCAGAGAGGGGAGAGAGAAGAGAGTGTGTGGGGGGCAGAGAGGGCGTAGCCTTCAGGGTGAGGTTGTGTGTAGGCTCGTGCCTGGAAGACAGCAAAGATGATCACAGCGAAGGTGCTGGAGGGACAGAAGCTGCTGGTGGGGGTGTCTACAGTTTTAAAGGTGTGGTTTGGTGATGTGCCTGAAAGGAAATGCAGAAGGATGCTGAAACAAGGGGATGTCCAGTGTCCAAGTGAGATGCCCAGAAAAGATGGATGAACCAGCATGGTGTTAGCTGTTCAAAAACACACGCACAAAACAAATGTTCCTCCCCTCATTTGTGTTGGGCAGAACAGGACACCAGCTGCAGAAATGATCCAGAGAAAGACTTGTAATTTCTCCAGGGTGAAAGTTCTCCCTGGATGAAGGAAGCACAACCAAGCGTGAGAAAAAAGTACTGAATGAGCTTCTCCCAGTTTCTCTTCCCTGAAAGCAGCCTTCCTGCTCTGACAGGAACCACTGGCGTATCTGGAGCCGGATGATTTAAAGGGCTGTCTTTGGACTCAAGGTTTGCACCTGTGGATTTTGCATATGGGGCGAGCTGCAGGTGCACAGACATAATTGCATGTCAGATCCTGTTGCCTGGTTGACAATCCATCTTTCTTTTGGATGAAAATGCCTCATCACACATGGATGGTGATGGGCTGCTCCCCTCCTGTCCCACACACTTCCCTCCCACCTTCTCTCCAATAGTGCAGGTGTGCGGTAGAAGACCACCTTTGGAAAACTGGTATTTACCCAGCATGAAATCTGGGAAGGGATCCTCCTTGGGGTGAGTGAACCCCAGGAAAGTCAGGGGCCAACCGCATTGGGGCTGTTGATAAGCATGGAGGAGGGAGAAGTGCTTGGGAGCTGTCAGCCACGCCCTCGGCTCCTGCCTTCCTGGTTTCCAGCTAAATCAAGATGAGACTTGCCTGATGTGTGCTGTTAACTCACGAGGTGGCTCTGGAAGGCGGCCACCTTGGCCACGGCTCGCTCCTGTCATGCTGGGAAACCACAGCAGCACCACTATAATCCATCTTCCAGGAAGTGGAGAGTAGGGGTAGAGGCGACAGCTTGTGGGGGGCCCGGCCGTGCAGTTGCCCTGCCCTCGCTCTGCTCACCATCACAACAATAACTCTTGTGAGATCCCCAGTAAAGTTGCCATGAACTTGTCATAAATCAGGAGCATTTTAATGACCTCAACTTGAGCGCTATTTGCAGGAGGAGAGAGTCACGTGGGCTGAGTTGGCCAGGGTATTCTGAGGCAGGGACACCCGCATTCCTGGCCCTTCCTCCTCTCTCTTCATGTGGCTCTCCCTGGTTTTGTCTGAGATATGGAAGTGAGATGTATTTTCTCTCCTCTTCTCCAAGAAATACGACTGCCTGGAAAATCCCCCATTCCCTGGACTGATGGCTGAATAGGCTTTTTTCCATGGAGTGATCTTCTCCAGCAGGAAAAGGAAAGTGGAACTTACAAAGCATGTTTTTAAATAATTTGTGATGGAAGAGAGAACAGAAATTAAGGCACATGTCCTTTATGAAGCAACTTGAAATCCACTGTGTGTAGGTCTTTTTATTTTATTTTTTTAAGTAGAAGAAGTGTTAGTCAC
Organism: Dama dama; assembly: GCF_033118175.1. Lineage (NCBI taxonomy): Eukaryota > Metazoa > Chordata > Mammalia > Artiodactyla > Cervidae > Dama > Dama dama. Next base: position 56,121,188 of record NC_083703.1, read on the forward strand.
TCAGTTCTGTCTCACTCTTTGTGACCCCATGGTTCTTCTGTCCATGGAATTCTCCAGGCAAAAATATTGAGTGGGCTGCCATTTCCTTCTCCAGGGAGTCTTCCTGACCTAGGGATTGAACCTGGGTCTCCCGCACTGCAGGCAAATTCTTTACTCTTTGAGCCATAAGGGAAGTAGAATTGTTACTTAAATTCATTTCAGTAGAATTGCTCTTAAATCCATGAGAACATTGCATTCTCACAGCTAAGTTCACTTGGGTTCCTTTTTGGTCAACTTTTTACTACGGAAAATTTCAAATGTACAAAAAAGTAGAAGGCATAGCTCAACGATCCCTGTGTTCCCATTATCCAGCATCTGTGATTGTATTTGAATCACTTTTTAAAGACTTAATTTTAAAGTTCTCAGTTTGCTTTCTGAAAACGGAGACCGCTGGGTTTTCACTAAATGTCAGCTCGCACCAGCTCGCACCAGGGTTGAAAATCTAAACCATGAACCATCATTCTCCCTTTAGTCCCTAAAGCAGACAATCAAAGGGAACGAACATCACCATGCTGGGCATTGGCAGTGGCCTTGCCTTGGAGAACAGCAAGTGTGTCGGAGGGAAGGAGGGTGATGATCTTTGGAGGAGAGTCCTGGGTGCCCGGCTGCCTTGGGCTCCTGTCTGACACCGGAAAAAGTCTCCTCTCCTTCCTGGAAAGCATAGGAGACACACGTTGACCGGTGTTTGGAAACCAAAGAAAGAGCTGCACGTATGGCTCCCAGTTTTACCTGTTAAACGTGTGACCTTAACCCTTCATCTGCCACAGGGGGGCTGGGAGGGGGAGGATGTGTTTATAAGAAAAGGACTGGGCAGAGGGTCTAGGTGGTGGACATCAGGGGGCCTGTCAGTGCTTTACGAATGAAAACAAAAACTTGGGAACACGCTAAGTGTCTCCAATAAACAATTGATTATATAAGCTGGGATTTGTTCATGCAATAGGATAGCACTTCTATGTTCAAAAATGATTGTGAATATCTACACTTAGTGATTAGAACATGATTTCACAAAGTATTTTTCAGATAAAAGCTAGTTGCTAAGAAGCACAAGATCTACTTTTGTAATTCGTGTACACCCCACCTAGATATTTCTTCACATGTTGGGCACAGCCAAAACGGGTATAAAAAGTGAAATGTTCACATGGTTATGTCTGTGTTTTAGAGTTTGGGGATCTAATGCTGATTTTCTTTTTTGTAAATTTTTGTCACTTCTGAATAAATGCACACACTGCCGTTAAGACACATCAGTTTTATACACAGAAATGGCAAGTCTCTTAAATGAAAATAAATCTCCAAATGGCACTAGAAAGGGTGGGGACCACAAGACCCTTGGATGGACATTTATCAGGAAATAGAGCAAGTGAATGATGTGGGAATCCTGTTTCTTGCAGGCTACACCGTGCCACCCTCCTCAAACACTGAACTTGTTTTCCATAAAGCTTTTTATCAAATTGAGAGATGTTTTCCCCAAGTGTGTTTGCCATTTTTCATCACCTGTCAGTTCCGATATAAGTATCAAAACCAGCCTTCTCTGGTCTCAGGCATGTCTCATTATCTCTGCATTTACAGCCAACTAATCCAAGAATGATATCTCCCCCTTGCCTGTGGGTTTCAGAAGCCTGAACATGTGGAACTGGTATAGCCTTCTCGGCCAAGATTCCTCTTTCCCAGAGAACAACTAGGGATTTTTGCCGAATGCCTTCCTTTTCTCATATAAAAAGTGGATCCAAAGCCATCACAGGTGGCTGGTGGTAGCTCCACACATCTGTCTCATTTCATGAAAATCAGCTTACACTTCAGGAACATCATTCGAAAATCAGTAATGACTGTGTCAGGGAGAACCTATGTCTTTCTGCAGCACCAGAAGGAGAAATTCGAGTCATGGGGGAATGGATTCTGAAGCAAAGGAATATGTTATCTAAATTAAGCCCTCTTAGACCATTTTTAATGGTGATAAATTGGGAACGTTGCTAAATGAGACTGAGGCCATAACTCATGTTGGACGGTATGAAGAAGAATTTAATTTAGCTTTATCTTCTTAGAAAAATCCCAGGGAAAAAAAAATCACAAACTGAAAACGGTGATTCTTGGAGAGACTGCATTTCAAAACTGGGGCATTAACTGCCCTGAGACAATAGTAAGTACTTAAGCTCCCCTCAAAATCACAGTAATAGATCATTTAAAGGCAATGTAAAATTTTCTCCAGTGGGTCCACTTAACGACTAACAAACTTAAAGGACTATATCCTGGCCTGTGTAAGAAGCTTGAAGATGTTTATTTGTTGCAGGAGGATTGAACTGGCTTAATTCTGCTCAAATTTATGTAATGTTGAACTCTTCTACTTTTCATCAGTTTAGGTTCCCAACACCTCTAGATAAAATATATAATCCTTGCTTAATAGACTAGAGGATTAGAGGCACTTAAGTTCTCTTAAAACCACATGTCTGGTTTTGAAAGACCTGTATATGGACCCTGTGAAGTGTTTATCAATGAATTGTCTACAAACCACCTGCCCACAAGTCTACATAAGAAGCTCCTAAGTGGTTTTTATGCTCCCAAGTGACTGAAGAAAACCGGGCCGGTGAACACATGAAGGCTAACTTCCCTTTCTTCTACAGCAGGAGTTGTCATATTTCTCTGTAAAGGGTCAAATGGTAAATCTTTTAGGCTTTGAGAGCCATATAGTCTCTATTGTAACAACTTAACTTTGTTGTTATTTAGAGTGAAGGTAGAGAAAGACAGTATGTAAGCAAATGAGCATGACCGTATGCTAATAAAACTTTATCTACAAAAACAGAAAGTGGGCCAGATCTTGTCCATGGGCCATAGTTTGCCAACCCCTGCTCTAGAGGCAGTCTCCCATGGACTTTAGCTTCATGCCACTGTCATCACCATCACCATTATCATCATCATATCACATCATCAATATCATCACCATCATCACCCTCACCACCACCATCATCAAACCATCATTCTCATCATGGTGGTGCTCACCATCATTATGTCATCATTATATCATATCATCAAGATGACCACCATCACCATCAACACCATCATCATCAAACCATCATTATCATCATGGTGGTGATCACCATCATTATGTCATCATTATATCATACCATCATGATCACCACCATTATCATCCAGACTCACCATCACTGTGTCACTGGAGCAAATGGTGTTAGCATGCTCTTAGAGCTCACTGCTACTCTTATTGTTTGGAACGCTCCTCTAGCCACTTGAAATATTGCCACCTTCCTTTTTAAGGTATTTAATTTGTTTGTCCTTCATTGCTAATCCTAGTCAGTCACTCTGAATAGATGAAGGGATCCTCTTCAAGGCCATGAGATTTCATCCAGGAAACATAGATTGATCTGACACAAAACTCTTAAGGAATTTATACTTGTTTGTTATGGGAAGTATGCTCTGATCCTACACATCAAAGTCCTTCTAACTGGATTGTTTGGAGGGGCTTCCTGAGCATGGTCATCTTGCTTCTGTTTATGACCTCCATCTTTAGTCCCCATCCCATGCCAGGAGTTACTCTGTCCTTATTTTTGAGTGAACAAGTAAGAGTTTAGTTCAAGTAGCACATGCAGTATTTCTAGGTGGATCAACTGCCCCCAGGCCCATCTCAGAGAGTGGGTCTAAGTATTTTCACGTCTCTCATCAACACGTCACTGGAGGAAACCTCCCTCAGCTCAGATGACACTCTCACAATCCAGTCTAGAGGTTTTCAAAGGGTTTCTTCTCAGGAACGATTTTTGAGGGCTGAAAAGCTTTGGTATCTTTCATTGGAGAAGCTGAAATCTCAAAGCATCACTAAAGAAATCAGCAAGCATTAAATGGGATCTCTGCCATGACATCACAGTGCTTCACCTTGTCTGTAACAGCACTGAGCAATGAATTGACTGCCCTTCAAGTTTTGTCACTGTTTTAATAGAATTAGGACTTTTCCTGACTGTGTTCTTTTATATACTTACCAGACAGAGTTTTCCAACTTCAATCTTTCTGTGGTTCTCTTGCCATTACTCTTACAGCATCATTATGCAGACAGAGGATGAGATGGTTGGATGGCATCACCGACTTGATGGACATGGGTTTGAGTAAACTCCAGGAGTTGGTGATGGACAGGGAGGTCTGGCGTGCTGTGATTCACAGGGTCGTAAAGAGTCGGACACGACTGAGCGACTGAAATGAACTGAACTAACTGATGCAGATGTAGCCTGGCTCTTAGCTCAATGCTGCCCTGACAGAAATCGCTCTAAAAAATGCATCTGGATAATTTTATGTATCCACCAAAGTTTGTCAGTGCACCCTTGGAGAGGGCTGTGGTACCCTATGTTACCATGACAACTGGATGAGGATCAATGATCTGGGGATTATTGGATCTTGGTTCCCATCATACTCTCCCATCATTACACACTATTTCAGGAATCAGACTTAGTTACTTTTTAAATGAATACAGGTCCTTTAAAATTCAATAAGAAATGTAAAATACTTTGATTCTCTGGAAGCTCAGAAGACAAAAGAAACAAATGCTTCTTAACTACCCACTGTGCCTGAAATTGTGTGGAGATAAGCTCACCTCTGAACAATGCAGGGGCTAGGATGCCAAACCTCCAAAGTGTCGAAAATGTCTGTATAACTTTACAGTCAACCCTCTGTATCCACAGCTTCACATCCCTGGATTCACTCAATCACAGATTGTGTAGGATTGTAGCACCACTTCAGTGAAATTAACATTTAGTGAAAAAAGTCCACATATATGCAGACTTACACAGTTCAAACTGTGTGTTCGAGAGTCAATTATATTTTCACATGTTTTCTCATGAAATACACACTATAATTTGTTATAGATGGCATTATTAGGTTGTTATTCTTCCCATTTTGTGAAGGCTGTCAGAAGTTAAGCAGTTTACATGGACAGGTAGGGAGTGGAGCCAGAAAGGACCCTGCCTGCCTCACCCAGAGTCCATGCTTCCCCTCTATGCCCAGCTTCCTGTCCACACCATGCCCTGGGGGGACCCCAGCTCACAAGAAGGGACCGTGATCCAGTGGCTCTGGAACCCCCTGCAATTTCTACCTTGACAGAATCCCCAGACACCCACAATCATCATGAGTAGCATCAGAGTCTTTTTCTATATTGAGACTCCTGGAGAGGCAAGAAAGCACCCAAGAGACAGAAGACACTTGATAAGACATTTGCTAAGAGGAGGAAGAGAAGTAGATTGTCATAGACCATCTCCTCCAACCTTCTCCTCCATGTCCACAGCAGGCCTTTCTAGAGTGTTCTTGTTCTGCTCCACATTTCTCTCTGAACCAAGTAGGGTACACACTGGGATAAAGGAACAAGGTTCTAGAATGACGTGGATGTTGCTTCAGGCAGGGTACATGGTCTTCTGACCCCTGCTGGGGACCCACACTAGAGCCCAGCATGGGCCCAGAGCCCCAGAGATGTGGCTAACACTGGAGTTTTGGAGAGAGGCCAACCCAGCTCTGGGCTTTGACTCTTGCTGGGTGACCTTGAGCAAGTGACCCAACCTTTCTGAGCTTCTGTTTCCTTGACTGTGAAACAGGGTGTGCTGGAAGTAGTTACCATGTGGGGGATGAATGCCGTCACATGTGACAGTACATGGGCCAGTACTCAGCAAGGGGCGATGGCTCATTAAGAAGAGGGTATCAGCGTATTTACTGATTGAATGATAGTGATTTTATAATCATTTCTTGGAGAAGGAGTGCATTTATCTCCTGGGGCTTGTAATGAACTATCACGAACTGAGGGCTTAAAAGAACAAAACTGTATTCTCTCCCATCTCTGGAGCCCAGACATCCAATATCAAGGTGTCTGCAGACCCGGTTCCCTCTGAAGACCCCAGTGGAGACTCCTTCCTGCCTCTTCCAGCTTCCAGGGGCTACCCAGTGCTCCTGGTTTGGGGGAGCATCCCTTTGGTCCCTGCCTCTCTCTTCACCTTGTCTTCTCCTCTGGGTGCTCTCAGGACCCACCCACGTGGTCTGGGAAGACATCCTTCTCTCAGCATGTTTAGCTCACTCACATCTTGATGTTCCCAGGTTCCAGAGATTAGGATGTGGACTATCTTTGGGGGGAGGAGGGCGGTAATCATTCTTTTGCTTTGCAAAAGACTTAAAATAACCCAAAACAATAAGATGTGGGTCTTTGATGTATGGATACTGGAACACGGTTCACGCTGTACCTGCCCTGGTTCTGCAGAGATGAGTGGGGAGGGGCTGAAGAGAGAGTGAACCCTGAAGTCCCCAGCTCGGAGGCCACATGTAGACCACATCCATGCAGGTAGGAATGAGTGATTTCCTGCAAGCCTCCCCCACCCCTACACCCAGGTTCTCATTTTCTCCCTGGTCCCTCTGTGCCCCAGCATTTCAGTGGGTGTAAATTGCACAGCTTCTTCTGGGAGTTGAGTTGGAGGATGAGGAAAATGATAGATCCTCTGAAGTTTGTTGGATTTTCGCTTATAAAAGCACATTTTCTACCCGAGGCACCCTGGAAGCTCCCCGGGGACTAGCAGTTCCTTCTTGATCCAGGAGACATGTTTATGGCTGGTGGAAATGGTCCCACATTGTTAGAAGATCTTCCCTGTGGACTCTTCAGCTGCTTGATAGATTGGTGGGTCAGAAACCCCCTGACCCTCGGCAGAAATGAACTGCTCAGTGAAAACCAAGTTCATTTAATTCAAATTTAATTAAAGTTGAAGCCATGCTTTTTACTCTTTGGTCCTAATTGTAATAATTTGCTGCATATCGTCACACAGGGAAACACATGGTGAGTTTCAGAGGAGAGGGCCTACTGATGGATTGGCTGAGGCAGGAAGAAGGGTTTCAAATGTTCTTTTTGTTTCAAACCTTCCAGTAATCAATGGTTTTCTAATAAGGGGGCTATTCAGAATGGAAACCATTCTAGCAAACAAACAGATCTCAAGGGATGACATTAGTAAAACTGCATGTGTGATGGAAAAATTAAAAAAACTGCAGGACAGTAAAAGAGGTATCAAAGAATAAAATTTCTTCTTGGGATAGATGACAGAGGAGCCCAGCAGGCTATAGTCCATAGGGTTGCAAAGAGTTGGACACAAGTGAAGCATCTTAGCACACAAACACATTAGCTGTCTATTAGCTAACCCCAGGAAAGTAGAATCTTACAGTGCAGGTGTTTGGAAGCAGGCCTTCCATGAGGTCGTAAGGAGGCCAGGATCCTTTGGCATCAGGGGGAGCCTCTTATGGCTCCAGGGTTGGAGTGTTGTGACCTGGGTTGCCAAATCCACCCATAGCCTTGGGTACAAGTCAAGTGTTAGGGGTGCCCCATCACACCATCATTTATGGGTCTCTGGTTGCTTTCCCAAACCCACAACTGGGAGGAGACACCAGTTCAGTTCAGTCACTCAGTTGTGTCCAACTCTTTGCAACCCCATGAATTGCAGCACACCGGGTCTCCCTGTCTGTCACCAACTCCTGGAGTTTACTCAGACTCATGTCCATTGAGTCAGTGATGTCATCCAACCATATTCTCTGTCATCCCTTTCTCCTCCCACCTTCAATCTTTCTCAGCATCAGTGTCTTTTCAAATGAGTCAGTTCTTCACATCAGGTGGACAAAGTACTGGAGTTTCAGCTTCAGCATCAGTCCTTCCAAAGAATGTTCAGGACTGATTTTCTTTAGGATTGACTGGTTGGATCTCCTTGCAGTCTAAGGGACTCTCAAGAGTTTTCTCCAACACCACAGTTCAAAAGCATCAATTCTTCAGTGTTCAGCTTTCTTTATACATGACTTTCCTTATATGTGACATACACATCCATACATGACTACTGGAAAAACCATAGCCTTGGCTAGATGGACCTTTGTTGGCAAAGTAATATCTGCTTTCTAATATGTTGTCTAGATTGGTCATAACTTATCTTCTGAGGAGCAAATGTCTTTTAATTTTATGGCTGCAAACACCATCTGCAGTGATTTTGGAGCCCCCCAAAATGAAGTCTGTTACTGTTTCCGCTCTTTCCCCATCTATTTGCCACGAAGTGATGGGACCAGATGCCATGATCTTAGTGTTCTGATTGTTGAGCTTTAAGACAACTTTTTCACTCTCCTCGTTCACTTTCATCAGGAGGCTCTATAGTTCCTCGCTTTCTGCCATAAGGGTGATGTCATCTGCATATCTGAGGTTATTGATATTTCTCCTGGAAATCTTGACTCCAGCTTGTGCTTCATCCAGTCCAGAGTTTCTCATAATGTACTCTACATGTAAGTTAAATAAGCAGGGTGACAATATACACCCTTGATGTACTCCTTTCCCAATTTGGAACCTGTCTGTTGTTCCTTGTCCAGTTTTAACTGGTGCTTCCATACAGATTTCCCAGGAGGCAGGTAAGGTGGTCTGGTATACCCATCTCTTGAAGAATTTTCCACATTTTGTTGTGATCCACACAGTAAAAGGCTTTGGCATAGTCAATAAAGCAGAAATAAATGTTTTTCTGGACCTCTTTTGCTTTTTCAATGATCCAGTGGATGTTGGCAATTTGGTCTCTGGTTCCCCTGCCTTTTCTAAATCCAGGTTGAACATCTGGAAGTTCACAGTTCAAATACTGTTCAAGCTTGGCTTGGAGAATTTTGAGCATTACTAGCGGGTGAGATGAGTGCAATTGTGTGGTAGTTTGAGCTATTTTTGGCATTGCCTTTCTTAGGGACTGGAATGAAAACTGATCTTTTCCAGCCATGTGGCCACTGCTGAGTTTTCCAAATTTGCTGGCATATTGAGTGTAGCACTTTCAGAGCATCATCATTTAAGATTTGAAAGAGCTCAACTGGAATTCCATCACCTCCATTAACTTTGTTCATAGTGATGCTTCCTAAGGCCCACTTGACTTCACATTCCAAGATGTCGGGCTCTAGGTGAGTGATCACACCATCATGATTATCTGGGTCATGAAGATCTTTTTTGTATAGTTCTTCCATGTCTTCTTGCCACCTCTCCTTGATATCTTCTGCTTCTGTTAGATCCATACCATTTCTGTCCTTTATTGTACCCATCTTTGCATGAAATATTCGCTTGGTATCTCTGATTTTCTTGAAGAGATCTCTAGTCTTTCCTATTCTATTGTTTTTCTCTGTTTCTTTGCATTGATCACTGAGGAAGGCTTTCTTACCTCTCCTTGCTGTTCTTTGAACTCTGCATTCAAATGTGTATATCTTTCCTTTTCTCCTTTGCCTTTCTCTTCTTTTCACAGCTATTTGCAAGGCCTCCTCAGACAGCCATTTTGCCTTTTTACATTTCTTTTTCTTGGGGATGGTCTTGGTCACTGCCTCCTGTACAATGTCACAAACCTGCATCCATCATTCTTCAGGTAGTTTGTTTATCAGATCTAATCCCTTAAATCTATTTCTCACTTCTACTGTATAACTGTAAGGGATTTGATTTAGATTATACCTGAATGGTCTAGTGGTTTTCCCTACTTTTTTCAATTTAAGTCTGAATTTGGCAATAAGGAGTTCATGATCTGAGCCACAGTCAGCTCCCGGTCTTGTTTTTGCTGACTGTATAGAGCTTCTCCATCTTTGGCTGCAAAGAATATAATCAATCTGATTTTGGTATTGACCATCTGGTGATATCCATGTGTAGAGTCTTCTCTTGTGTTGTTGGAAGAGGGTGTTTGCTATGACCAGTGCGTTCTCTTGGCAAAACTCTTTTAGCCTTTGCCCTGCTTCATTCTGTACTCCAAGGCTAAATTTCCCTGTTACTCCAGGTATTTCTTAACTTCCTACTTTTTCATTCCAGTCCCCTATAATGAAAAGGACATATTTTTGGGGGTGTTAGTTCTAAAAGGTCTTGTCAGTCGGTTCAGTTTGGTCTCTTAGTCGTGTCTGACTCTTTGTGACCCCATGGACCTCAACACGCCAGGTATCCCTGCCCATCACCAACACCTGGAGTTTACCAAAACTCATGTCCATTGAGTCAGTGATGCCATCCAACCATCTCATCCTTTGTCATACCCTTATTCTCTTGCCCTCAATCTTTCCCACCATCAGGGTCTTTTCAAATGAGTCAGCTCTTCGCATCAGGTGGCCAAAGTATTGGAGTTTCAGCTTCAACATCAGTCCTTCCAATGAACACAAGTCAACTTCACCTTCTTCAGCACTACTGGTGGGGGAATAGACTTGGATTACTATGATACTGAATGATTTGCCTTGGAAACAAACAGATATTTCTGTCACTTTTGAGGTTGTATCCAAGTACTGAATTTCGGACTCTTTTATTGACTATAATGGCTACTCCATTTCTTCTAAGGGATTCTTGGCCACAGAGGTAGTAGATATAATGAAGAGGAGACACAAAGTGGCTGCAAAGTCTAAGGTGTATCTGGCCCTTTATAGAAAATGAAACTGACAAGACCTGGTCTAGGGCTTCAGTCTACAGTGGGAAGACTTCTGCACATTCATGGCTGCCACCCCAGTGGAAGATCCCAGGCTTGTCCCCAAGGATGTGCCCCCTGTTCACCCAAAGGGCCCAGGGACCCAGCATTTGTCAGAGTTGACCTCACAAGGGACATGAACTCTTTGGACCAGGAGTGGAGGTCAAGGAAGCTAGATGCACTGGCTGAGCAGCAAATTGATCAGTTCTTCCTCATCACCCCCTCTTGCTGGCCCTGGGGGTTCCCCAGCTCCCTCTTGACTGCCTGGCCCCTTCCTCACAGGGAGTACTGCTAAGCACCCAGCCCAGGAGGTAAACCTGGGTTCTGTCCAGTCTCTAGCCCTTCTAGATATGCAATGCTGTGGGCCAGTGGCTTACATTCCCTGGCGTTGGCTCTTCTTGGATTAGAAGGTGATAGTGAGAATGAAATTAGAAAATGGTATTAAAGGTTGGTGTCTGGCCCCGGGGAACTGCTCCATACATGTTGGGGATTTTTATTATTCTCAGCAAACCAAGCCATGGGTGCATGCACACAGGGTCATAATCCCAGACTGGGGTGCTTCAGAGGATTCACAAGGGGACCGAAACTGGGCTGCTGGACTTGGGAACCCCTGGCCAGTTTGACCTTCTTGTTTCTTGAATGTACCATGCTGGTTCCACCTTGCCGGTTCCACATGCTGTGCCTTCTACCTGAATCTACTTCCCCCCATGTTTTTGCAGCTCTGGCTTCTTTTCACCATTGAGGCTCCAGTTTGAATATTTCCTGCCTGACCACTGGTCTAAAATGTCTTCACTTATTTCTTATTTCTTTTCTCCTGGTGAGTCCCAAAGCTTTATTTATTCCCTTCATAGCATTTATGGCTTATGATGAAGATCTTGATCTTTCATTTGTTTAGTCCTTCTTTGTCTCTCACCTCCATCAAAGAGAAACTCTGAGAGAGTGAAGCCCTGGAAGACTCCTTTGTTCAGAGTGGGAGACTCACCTCCGTGATCTTGCCCCACACAGAGCAGAAACTCAGGAATCTCTGTCAATGGACTCAGCAGCCATGACTAGGGTGGCCAGGAAAGGGGTTAGGCCACCAGCAGGAGGGGGTAAGGGGCTTAGGGTGACTTTGGGTGGCCTCTGTCTATAGTATCTTGGGCTGCCTGACCCAGATTGAGGCTGGGTCTTGGTGGTGAGAGTACCAGATCCTAGCCATTAGGATCCTAGTGGTCAGTGATGAGGGCCCTAGCCCTCAGTTTTCCCGAAAAGAATTTCCATAAATGTGAAAGGTAGTGAAGCAAGTGAAGTATTTATTAAGAGGAGAAAAGAGTACCATATGTGTGGATGGACACTCAGGCAGACTCAAAGGGAGAGTCCCTGAGTTGCTGAGTTGCACCCTTGTGGAAGGGTCATATGGGGTATCATAAATCACTCATATGGGGCATTTCCCCCAGTTTTCCTCTGGCCAATCATTTTGATTTGTTTGGTTCACAGTCCATATTTGGCATATCTCAGGATCCTCCCATGTGGGCACATGCATCTCTTAACCAAGATGGATTCTACCGCAAAGGCCTATGGGTAGAGCATCCCGCGACATTACTCCTGCTATGACTCCTGAGGAGTCTGTCTGCACATGTGTGGTCTAGGAGGTCTCCTGACTTTGGGAATGAGAAATACGTGGTCTGGGCAGGACCCAGTCTCCTCCCTTAATTGTCCTGCTGTTCGCCTCTTGGAGTTGCGGTCCATAGGGAATGAATCTCCAATTGCTTTACCCTGGGAGGGGGGCCATCTAACTCCTGGCTCAAGCAGAAGAACTGGAAAAAAGATCACAGAGCCATTTAGCATGTGAGGCAGGAGCAAAGAACACGACAGTCACTGCTGTGGGTTAGAGGAGAGAGTCCCATGTACTGGGCAGTGCAATCCAGCCTGGACCCCACATGTCCTTCTTGAGACTGATTTAATGTCTGTTTCCATGAGTTCTGTCCTCAGCCGCCCTGGGCTGCTGGGAGCACAAATGTTCTTGTTGTCTGTCAGAGCTGCCTGAAGAGTGAATTATCGGGCAATTTCTGAGAGGACATTTAGGAAGAAGACATCAAATTTAAGAGGTTACAGTGAGTGTTCGGAGGTCAGAAAAATTGGGGAATGACTTCGTGATCTTTCTTCTGCAGAGGCAACACAAATAATGAAATAACAAATGGGTGAAAGCTCAAGCCCTTTTTCTCCTCTGTGTATTTTAGGCGGCATAAAAACATGTCTTTAGAGCTTTCCTTGAGTGATTTAAAAACCAGATGGAAACCGGCAAACAGAGCTCATCTGTTCTGGTAACGCTGTCATTTACGTCCTGGGTAAGTGAGAAGAGACGGCGGCCCAGGCTTCTTGCTGGATGCTGAAGGCAGAGCGTTTGGCCCGCAGCTAAAGCACAAATAATCTCTATGCATGATGGATCCTTCCAATAAGCAGGCCCTGCAGAGCAGGATAAAATCACAGTTGTTAGCACCCAGTTGTCTTTTCAGATGGCGCCTAGGCGTCTGTGCGGCCAGCACCCTGGCATCTGTTGAGGGAGCTACCGGTAATTTCATCCGCCATCTTTCTTCTCTATTGCTCTTTTGGACACATAACAGGTCAAGTCAAAACTTCAAGTATGATGGTTGAAAGAGGCAGAAAAAAACTGAGCAGCATTCACCATCCAGCCCTAGGTGTGGGGTGATGATCAGGATCTTGGCAGTTCTTGCAAACCTGGGGGGTTTCGTGGGCAGAGGCAAGGAAAGAGGCAACAAATCTGTATGGATGTTGAACCTCCACCTTGATTCTCAGATGTGCAGAACTGGGTTGACGATGACCCTCAGTTTGGATAAAACATTGCCGCCATGGAAGGAAATCTTTGTTTTTATTTCTTTATCCTCTGTGCTCAATCTCAGTCTTCTTCCCAAGAGGTGTCATTGCCTGTGTTTAAACACCGTTAAGTATATTTTGTGGTGTATTCCATCCAGCTCCTCCTGTCTCTCTTCCTGGTATCTTGGGGATGCTCTGTATGGATTCACACTTTGTGGTCCTTCCTTTTAACCCATAGAAAGCATCCGCACTGCTCTTGGTCTCCCCTACACTTAATTTATCCACTCCTCTCCAACTGGTTGGGCTTCCCAGGTGGTGCTAGTGGTAAAGAACCCACCTGTTAATCCAGGAGATAAAAGAGATATGGATTCGATCCCTGGGTTGGGAAGATGCCCTGGAGGAGGACATGGCTACCCACTCTAGTATTCTTTCCTGGAGAATCCCGTGGACAGAGGAGCCTGGTGGGCTATAGTCCATGGGGTCACAAAGAGTCAGACACGACTAAAACGAGTAAGCATGCACTCTCCAACTGGTCACATAGATTACTTCTGTTATCAAAGTAATGTTGTGATTGACATTCTGGTGTTCATTTTTTTGTGTGTGCCTCTGCCAAAGTTTCTCTTTCTCCTTGACAGCAAAAGTGGAAGATAAATTTTTAGTCACAATGAAGGAACATTCTCTTTGTCACCAGAAATTTCAGTTGTTTTTCACAACTGTGGCCGCAGTGCTCACTCCTGCCATAGTTCTGATAATCACCTACATTCTATCTCTGACATCTGGGCGTAAATGTGTGTCTGAGCAGTTCTCTGACCCCTGTCAGCTGTTTCTAGTGTTCACTCTTTCCTTGCCAGCCTTCTTTCTGTCGTCTTGCTGACTTGCTTAAGTTCCCTTTTTATTCTCAATATTAATACCTTGTCAGTTATGTATGTTGTAAATTTCAACTTCAAGTATTCATTCACCAGTGGCTTGAAGCTCAGGTACCTTTTATTACATCTCCTGAGTGTGTAACACAGAACACACACTCCATGCGTCTCTCACCCAGTGAGGAAAGGGGATGGAGAACAGAATAAAGGAAGAATCAGAGTGGATGTACAGGGAAATCAGGGTTTGGAAGCCAAATGGTCCTTTTAAAAACAAATCAATTCTAGCTTGACACTGCCCTGTCGTGGGACCCAGGGCGGAGTCCTGACCTATGACCTGGTTTTCACATCCCTCTCCCAGGTTGTGGGTTGGGAAACTTGCAAGTAAAGAGGCTATATGTCAGAGACATTGGAGGGGAAATGTATACGCAGCAGGAGGGAGAGAACTGGTACTTAAAATAAACCCTAGAACCTGAAAGAATTCAGATTACAGACAGAGATAGATGATATACAGGAATATAGATAGATGATATAGATAGATAGTTAATATAGACAGGTGATAGAGATAGATGATAGATAGATAGATGATAGAATAGAAACAGATAATGGAGCAAACAAGCTCCTTCGTAATTACTCATTTATTTTTTGTATTTCCCCGATATAAATAGAAGTGACTTAGCCATTAAACAAAAATCAACAATTAATGGCATTTTAATAGAATAAAGATGGTGTATGACTTAAAATTCCATTTTGCCTGCATCCCAAATACACACAATGGGTAAAGTAAGCCATTACTGCATCCATAGATGTGTATCTGTGTATTAACCCTTCTTCTGTGCATATTAAATGAATACATGCAAAAATGATAATAGCACTTATTTTTATTTATTTATTTATTTTATTTTTATTATTATTTTTTTTTCCAGTGGGTTTTGTCATACATTGATATGAATCAGCCATGGATTTACATGCATTCCCAATCCTGATCCCCCCTCCCACCTCCCTCTCCACCCGATTCCCCAGGGTCTTCCCAGTGCACCAGGCCGGAGCACTTGTCTCATGCATCCCACCTGGGCTGGTGATCTGTTTCACCATAGATAGTATACATGCTGTTCTTTTGAAATATCCCACCCTCACATTCTCCCACAGAGTTCAAAAGTCTGTTCTGTATTTCTGTGTCTCTTTTTCTGTTTTGCATATAGGGCCATCGTTATCACCCTTCTAAATTCCATATATATGTGTTAGTATGCTGTAATGTTCTTTATCTTTCTGGCTTACTTCACTCTGTATAATAGGCTCCAGCTTCATCCATCTCATTAGGACTGGTTCAAATGAATTCTTTTTAATGGCTGAGTAATATTCCATGGTGTATATGTACCACAGCTTCCTTATCCATTCATCTGCTGATGGGCATCTAGGTTGCTTCCATGTCCTGGCTATTATAAACAGTGCTGCGATGAACATTGGGGTGCACGTGTCTCTTTCAGATCTGGTTTCCTCAGTGTGTATGCCCAGAAGTGGGATTGCTGGGTCATATGGCAGTTCTATGTCCAGTTTTTTAAGAAATCTCCACACTGTTTTCCATAGCGGCTGTACTAGTTTGCATTCCCATCAACAGTGTAAGAGGGTTCCCTTTTCTCCACACCCTCTCCAGCATTTATTGCTTGTAGACTTTTGGATAGCAGCCATCCTGACTGGCGTGTAATGGTACCTCATTGTGGTTTTGATTTGCATTTCTCTAATAATGAGTGATGTTAAGCATCTTTTCATGTGTTTGTTAGCCATCTGTATGTCTTCTTTGGAGAAATGTCTGTTTAGTTCTTTGGCCCATTTTTTGATTGGGTCATTTATTTTTCTGGAATTGAGCTGCAGGAGTTGCTTGTATATTTTTGAGATTAATCCTTTGTCTGTTTCTTCATTTGCTATTATTTTCTCCCAATCTGAGGGCTGTCTTTTCACCTTGCTTATAGTTTCCTTTGTAGTGCAAAAGCTTTTAAGTTTCATTAGGTCCCATTTGTTTATTTTTGCTTTTATTTCCAATATTCTGGGAGGTGGGTCATAGAGGATCTTGCTGTGATTTATGTCGGAGAGTGTTTTGCCTATGTTCTCCTCTAGGAGTTTTATAGTTTCTGGTCTTACATTTAGATCTTTAATCCATTTTGAGTTTATTTTTGTGTATGGTGTTAGAAAGTGTTCTAGTTTCATTCTTTTACAAGTGGTTGACCAGTTTTCCCAGCACCACTTGTTAAAGAGGTTGTCTTTTTTCCATTGTATATCCTTGCCTCCTTTGTCAAAGATAAGGTGTCCATAGGTTAGTGGGTTTACCTCTGGGCTTTGTATTCTGTTCCATTGATCTATATTTCTGTCTTTGTGCCAGTACCATACTGTCTTGATGACTGTGGCTTTGTAGTAGAGTCTGAAGTCAGGCAGGTTGATTCCTCCAGTTCCATTCTTCTTTCTCAAGATTACTTTGGCTATTCGAGGTTTTTTGTATTTCCATACAAATTGTGAAATTCTTTGGTCTAGTTCTGTGAAAAATACCGTTGGTAGTTTGATAGGGATTGCATTGAATCTATAGACTGCTTTGGGTAGAATAGCCATTTTGACAATATTAATTCTTCCAATCCATGAACACGGTATGTTTCTCCATCTGTTTGTGTCCTCTTTGATTTCTTTCATCAGTGTTTTATAGTTTTCTATGTATAGGTCCTTTGTTTCTTTAGGTAGATATACTCCTAAGTATTTTATTCTTTTTGTTGCAATGGTGAATGGTATTGTTTCCTTAATTTCTCTTTCTGTTTTTTCATTGTTAGTATATAGGAATGCAAGGGATTTCTGTGTGTTAATTTTATATCCTGCAACTTTACTATATTCATTGATTAGCTCTAGTAATTTTCTGGTAGAGTCTTTAGGGTTTTCTATGTAGAGGATCATGTCATCTGCAAACAGTGAGAGTTTTACTTCTTCTTTTCCTATCTGGATTCCTTTTACTTCTTTTTCTGCTCTGATTGCTGTGGCCAGAACTTCCAACACTATGTTGAATAGTAGTGGTGAGAGTGGGCACCCTTGTCTTGTTCCTGATTTCAGGGGAAATGCCTTCAATTTTTCACCATTGAGGGTGATGCTTGCTGTGGGTTTGTCATATATAGCTTTTATTATGTTGAGGTATGTTCCTTCTATTCCTGCTTTTTGGAGAGTTTTAATCATAAATGAGTGTTGAATTTTGTCAAAGGCTTTCTCTGCATCTATTGAGATAATCATATGGTTTTTATCTTTCAATTTGTTAATGTGGTGTATTACATTGATTGATTTGCGGATATTAAAGAATCCTTGCATTCCTGGGATAAAGCCCACTTGGTCATGGTGTATGATTTTTTTAATATGTTGTTGGATTCTGTTTGCTAGAATTTTGTTTGCTAGAATTTTGTTAAGGATTTTTGCATCTATGTTCATCAGTGATATTGGCCTGTAGTTTTCTTTTTTTGTGGCATCTTTGTCTGGTTTTGGAATTAGGGTGATGGTGGCCTCATAGAATGAGTTTGGAAGCTTACCTTCTTCTGCAATTTTCTGGAAGAGTTTGAGTAAGATAGGTGTTAGCTCTTCTCTAAATTTTTGGTAGAATTCAGCTGTGAAGCCATCTGGTCCTGGGCTTTTGTTTGCTGGAAGATTTTTGATTACAGTTTCGATTTCCTTGCTTGTGATGGGTCTGTTAAGATCTTCTATTTCTTCCTGGTTCAGTTTTGGAAAGTTATACTTTTCTAAGAATTTGTCCATTTCATCCAAGTTGTCCATTTTATTGGCATAGAGCTGCTGGTAGTAGTCTCATATGATCCTTTGTATTTCAGTGTTGTCTGTTGTGATCTCTCCATTTTCATTTCTAATTTTGTTAATTTGGTTTTTCTCTCTTTGTTTCTTAATGAGTCTTGCTAACGGTTTGTCAATTTTGTTTATTTTTTCAAAAAACCAGCTTTTAGCTTTGTTGATTTTTGCTATGGTCTCTTTAGTTTCTTTTGCATTTATTTCTGCCCTGATTTTTAAGATTTCTTTCCTTCTGCTAACTCTGGGGTTCTTCATTTCTTCCTTCTCTAATTGCTTTAGGTGTAGAGTTAGGTTATTTATTTGGCTTTTTTCTTGTTTCTTGATGTAAGCCTGTAATGCTATGAACCTTCCCCTTAGCACTGCTTTTACAGTGTCCCATAGGTTTTGGGTCGTTGTGTTTTCATTTTCATTCATTTCTATACATATTTTGATTTCTTTTTTGATTTCTTCTATGATTTGTTGGTTATTCAGAAGTGTGTTATTTAGCCTCCATATGTTTGAAGTTTTAACAATTTTTTTCCTGTAATTGAGATCTAATCTTACTGCACTGTGGTCAGAAAAGATGACTGGAATGATTTCAATTTTTTTGAATTTTCCAAGACCAGATTTATGGGCCAGGATGTGATCTATTCTGGAGAAGGTTCCGTGTGCACTTGAGAAAAAGTTGAAGTTGATTGTTTTGGGGTGAAATGTCCTATAGATATCAATTAGGTCTAGCTGGTCCATTGTGTCATTTAAGGTTTGTGTTTCCTTGTTAATTTTCTGTTTAGTTGATCTATCCATAGTTGTGAGTGGGGTATTAAAGTCTCCCACTATTATTGTGTTACTATTAATTTCCTCTTTCATACTCGTTAGCGTTTGCCGTACATATTGCGGTGCTCCTATGTTGGGTGCATATATATTTATAATTGTTATATCTTCTTCTTTGATTGATCCTTTGATCATTATGTAGTGTCCTTCTTTGTCTCTTTTCACATCCTTTATTTGAAAGTCTATTTTATCTGATACGAGTATTGCGACTCCTGCTTTCTTTTGGTCTCCGTTTGCATGAAATATTTTTTTCCAGCCCTTCACTTTTAGTCTGTATGTGTCTCTTGTTTTGAGGTGGGTCTCTTGTAGACAGCATATATAGGGGTCTTGTTTTTGTATCCATTCAGCCAATCTTTGTCTTTTGGTTGGGGCATTCAACCCATTTACATTTAGGGTAATTATTGATAGGTGTGGTCCCGTTGCCATTTCCTTTGTTGTTTTGGGTTCACATTTATACAACCTTTCTGCATTTCCTGTCTAGAGAAGATCCTTTAGCATTTGTTGAAGAGCTGGTTTGGTGGTGCTGAATTCTCTCAGCTTTTGCTTATCTGTAAAGCTTTTGAATTCTCCTTCATATCTGAATGAGATCCTTGCTGGATACAGTAATCTAGGTTGTAGGTTATTCTCTTTCATTACTTTCAGTACGTCCTGCCATTCCCTTCTGGCCTGGAGGGTTTCTATTGATAGATCAGCTGTTATCCTTATGGGAATCCCTTTGTGTGTTATTTGTTGTTTTTCCCTTGCTGCTTTTAATATTTGTTCTTTGTGTTTGATCTTTGTTAATTTGATTAATATGTGTCTTGGGGTGTTTCGCCTTGGGTTTATCTTGTTTGGGACTCTCTGGGTTTCTTGGATTTGGGTGGCTATTTCCTTCCCCATTTTAGGGAAGTTTTCAGCTATTATCTCCTCGAGTATTTTCTCATGGCCTTTCTTTTTGTCTTCTTCTTCTGGAACTCCTATGATTCGAATGTTGGGGAGTTTCACAGTGTCCCAGAGGTCCCTGAGGTTGTCCTCATTTCTTTTGATCCTTTTTCCTTTTTTCCTCTCTGCTTCATTTATTTCCACCATTTTATCTTCTACCTCACTTATCCTATCTTCTGCCTCCGTTATTCTACTCTTGGTTCCCTCCAAAGTGTTTTTGATCTCATTCATTGCATTATTCATTTTTAATTGACTCTTTTTTATTTCTTCTAGGTCTTTATTAAACAGTTCTTGAATCTTTTCAATCTTTGTTTCCAGGCTATTTATCTGTAACTCCATTTTGTTTTCAAGATTTTGGATCATTTTTATTATCATTATTCTAAATTCTTTTTCAGGTAGATTCCCTATCTCCTCTCTCTTTTGTTTGACTTGGTGGGCATTTTTCATGTTCCTTTACCTGTTGGGTATTTCTTTGCCTTTTCATCTTGTTTAGATTGCTGTATCTGGAGTGGGCTTTCTGTATTCTGGAGGTCTGTGGTTCCTTTTTGTTGTGGAGGATTAACCCAGTGGGTGGGGTTGGACGATTGGCTTGTCAAGATTTCCTGGTTAGGGAAGCTTGCGTCAGTGTTCTGGTGCGTGGAACTTGATTTCTTCTCTTTGGAGAACAATGGAGTGCCCAGTAATGAGTTTTGAGATGGGTCTATGTGTTAGGTGTGACCTTGGGCAGCCTGTATGTTGATGTTCAGGGCTATGTTCCTGCGTTGCTGGAGAATTTGCGTGGTATGTCTTGCTCTAAAACTTATTGGCTCTTGTGTGGTGGTTGGTTTCAGTGTAGGTATGGAGGCTTTTGGACAGTCACTTATTACTTAAAGTTCCATGTAGTCAGGAGTTTTCTGGTGTTCTCAGGTTTTGGGCTTAAGTCTCCTGCCTCTGGATTTCAGTTTTATTCTTCCTGTAGTCTCAGGACTTCTCCAACTATACAGCCCTGATAAGAAAATTTCTAGGTTAATGGCTAAAAGATTCTCCCCCGTTAGGGACACCCAGAGAGGTTCCCAGAGTCACATGAAGAAGAGGAGAGGGAGGAGGGAGATAGAGATGAACAGGAGGAGAAAAAGGGGGACTCAAGAGGAGAGAGACAGATCTATGCAGCTGTCTGTTCCCAGAGTGTTCTCCGTAGCCCAGTCACCTACAAAGATTCACAGAATTGGATTGGGAAGAGAAGGGGAAAGGAGGAAATAGAGGTGTTCTGAGGTAGAAAACAGAGAGTCAAGATTGGGAGAGAATAATCTTCGGTTTAAAAATAGGGCTTCTCTTCTTTTTTTTTTTTTTTGTAAGGTTATAGTGTATTGAAAATGAAAATTAAGGAGTAGTAGAGGAGTACTAGAGGACTTTAAAAGAAATAAGAGAAAAAGAAAAATAGAAAATAGAAGACAAAAAGGAAAGAAAAAAAAGAAAAAAAAAGAAAGAAAAAGAAAAAAAATTTTTTTCCCCCCTAATTAAAAAATCGTAAAAGTCTATGGAAATGAAAGTTAAGGAGTAATGGGGGAGTAATAGGGGATTTTAAAGGAAAATAAAAGAGGAAAAAGAAAAAAGAAAAAAAAAAAAGTAAAATTATATCTAGGAGTTTCTCTGGAGCTGTTGCGGTCAGTGTGGGTTCGGCTCAGTTTCAGATAGCTCCTCGTTACAGCTTACACTTCTCGATATCTACAGGCTCCTCCGGTGTAGTCAATGTTTCCTAGAGGGATTTTAATCTGTTGCACCAGTCCCTTCTGAAGCGGTTCCCTTTGTTTATTTGGCTTCTGTTTGCCGGTCTCTTCAGAGCCTCATTTCCGCCCTGACACAGGCGGGCGGAGGTGGACTCTTATTCAGGTAGCTAGTTCCGTATATCTGCGGGGAGGGGCTTGCGCTGCAGGGAGAGGCTGGCGCTGTGGGGACAGGCTTGCGCCGCGGGGACAGGCTTGCGCCGCGGGGATGGGCTGGGGCTGCCGGGAGGGGCTGACGCTGCTCTCTCCGTCTGCGCTGCTCAGGAATAGCACTTATTTTTAGGTGTTGGAATTAGAATTCAATTTTATTTTTTTTTCCTTTTGCTTAACATTTTCCTACTTTCTCTAGAGTTAATATGCAATTATGGGCATAATAATAGAATATATTTAAATAACATTTATGGAGCCTACAACTGAGAAAGTGCTTGCGGTATGCTGATGAAAGACACGTTGCAAAGTCATGTCTCTGTTCTGATCACAACTGTTGTTAACCCAAAATGAACAGAAAATGGACAGGGAGGGAAAATGCCCGATGCCTGTGACCCTTCTAGCTGTCTGCTGCTGGGGGTGAGTTTCTCTTTTCACTGTTTTTCTGCCTCTTTGCGTTTTTGAAATATGTTTACCAACCATTTATTACTTTATTTTGTTTAAACTGCCATAAAAGCCTGGAAAACTTTCAAAAGAATGTACAATATTTTTCAGGAAATTCTTTAACTGGGAAATTCCACATCCTGTCCCTCAAAGCCCAGATTAGTCAGGGATACGACAGGAGTTTTGTGGATCTTTCACACAGCTGAAGATCCCCATGGGAAGCTGCTCGTGCATGTGCCAGAGCGTGTTGCACACGCACACATACCAGTGCTCCCTTCAGCTTAAGCCACATAGGCATCAATTTGCCACCTGGAGAATTATGTGGCCAGTGTCCTGTTAGCACTGTGATGAGGAGGATGGCTGCCATGGTGACGGACCTTCTCTGCCTTTTCCCTCATTGGTCTCTTGTGGCTGCACATACCACCCGTCCTCTTGAACTGGGCCTAAGCTCCATCACCTCCACCTGCGTGAGGGTGGGTGCTCCATCACTCCACCCAGACAGGGATGCAGGGAGCAGATAGTAACTAGCTTGGCCCCTCCAGGGCAGCTGCTGCCTCTGGTGACTCAGGGCGGGCGTGGTCACTGAGTGGGAGGCCCCGTGGGGGAAATGCCCCCGTTTGGGCTTTATCTCAAAAGTCACTTTTGGAAGGGCAGCAGAAAGGAAAACTTCCAAGTTTCCCAGGTGGAGCCAAACAGTGCCCTCTGACAGGCAGGCTTTGAAGGTTCCACTTCTTCTAGAAGGCCCCCTCCCCCCTAGATGTGTGAGCTCCAAGTCCAGACCCTCAGTTAGCTTTTTTGTAAAGTAAACAAGCCTCTCATAACAAGTCACTGTTTCATCCTGTTGCATTTTATCAGGATTTTTAAAAATTGAGATATAATTGACATATGACATCGTGTGAGTTTAACGTGTAGCAGGGTTTCCCAGGAGGTGTTAGTAGTAAAGAATCGGCCTGCCAATGCAGGAGACGTAAGAGATGGGGTTCGATCCCTGGGTCGGGAAGATCCCCTGGAGGAGGGTATGGCAACTGACTCCAGGATTCTTGCCTGGGGAATCCCATGGCCAGAAAAGTCTGGTGGGCTACAGTTCATAGGGTTTCAAAGAGTCAGACATGACTGAGCACACACAAACACACACCAACAGACAAGGTGTACCATGTATTGATTTGATGCGTTTATACATTGCAGTATAACTACCACCAAACTGGCGTTAGCTGACACCTCTATCATGTCATATAATTATCATTTCTATTTTGGGGTGAGAACAATTAGGATCCAGTCTCTTAGCAAGTTTGCAGTTTACAGTACAGTCTTGTTGACTATAATGACTGTAATGACTAGGCTCTGCATTAGATCTCCAGAACTTACTCATCTTCTCACTCTGAGCTTGGACCTGGAAACATCTTCCCAGTTCCCAGCCCCCAGCCTTGGTACCTACCACTCTAGTCTGTTTCTATGAGTTCGGCTCTTATGATTTCCACATGTAAGTGATATCATGCAGTATTTGTCTTTCTATGTCTGACTTATTTCACTTACCATGCCCTCAAAGTCCATTCACAGATGGCAGAATTTTCTTCTTTCTAGTGACTGAATAATATTCCATTATAAATATATAATATTATACACTATTTTCCATTATATAGTATGAATTCATATTATGAAAGGAAGTGAAGCACAATATTTGAACCAGATATTGGACCTGCCACTTAAGTTTTAATGTCTTTTTTGCCACTAACCTGCCGTGTAAGCTAGACAAACTCTAAGTGCTGTGTATACCTCAGTTTCCTCATCTCTAATACAGGAGCAAAAATAGCTCACTGTGAAGAAAGAGTGAGTTAATACTTTTAAAGTGCTTAGAACAGTGCTCTGTATATCAAAGTGTTAGTCGCTCACCGTGTCTGACTCTTTGTGACACCATAGACTGTAGCTTGCCAGGTTCCTCTGTCCATGGGATTCTCCAGGCATACTCCAGGAATACTGGAGTGGGTTGCCATGCCCTTCTCCAAGGTATCTTCTTGACCCAGGGATTGAACCCAGGTCTTCCACATTGCAGAGAGATTCTTAACCTTTTGAGCTACTCGGGAAGCCCTGTATATAGTGAAGGCTTAATAGATAGAATTGTCATCACTAACATTGCCATCACCACCATCACCATTGTAATCACCATCTCATTATCATCACTGTCATCCTCATCCATAGTGATCATCACACTGGTTTAGAGTTTGTGCTTTGAACTCTTCTGGATTCAGGTTTAAATATCAGGGTCATATCTACGAATTGTGAGATCTTATGCAAGTCCTCAGATCTCTCCAACCTTCAGTTTTTCCATTAATATAGCTTATAACAACTCTCCAATAGAGGATAGTTATAATGACTTAAATAAATAATAATCCTATGTGCTGATCATGGCACCAGATACAGAGTCAGTGCTTAATAAATGATATTGATATATTAATATATAAATATACGAGCAACTCCTGCAGCTCGATTCCAGAAAAACAAATGACCCAATCAAAAAATGGGCCAAAGAACTAAACAGACATTTCTCAAAAGAAAAATACAGGTAGCTAACAAACACATGAAAAGATGCTCAACATCACTCATTATCAGAGAAATGCAAATCAAAACCACAATGAGGTACCATCTCACGCTGGTCAGAATGGCTGCTATCCAAAAATCTACAAACAATAAGTGCTGAAGAGGGTGTGGAGAAAAGGGAACCCTCTTACACTGTTATAGCCACTATGGAGAAAAGTGTGGAGATTCCTTAAAAAACTGGAAATAGAACTGCCATATGACCCAGCAATCTTACTGCTGGGCATCACACTGAGGAAACCAGAATTGAGAGAAACACGTGTACCCCAATGTTCATCACAGCACTGTTTATAATAGCCAGGACATGGAAGCAACCTAGATGTCCATCAACAGATGGATGGATAAGAAAGCTGTGGTACATATACATAATGGAATATTACTCAGCCATTAAAAAGAATACATTTGAATCAATTCTAATGAGGTGGATGAAACTGGATCCTATTATACAGAGTTAAGTAATCCAGAAAGAAAAACACCAATGCAGTATACTAACATGTATATATGGAATTTAGAAAGATGGTAACAATAACCCTATATGCGAGACACCAAAAGAGACACAGATGTATAGCACAGTCTTTTGGACTCTGTGGGAGAAGGTGAGGGTGGGATGATCTGAGAGAATAGCATTGAAACATGTATATTATCATATGTGAAACAGATCACCAGTCCAAGTTCGATGCATGAGACAGGGTGCTCAGGGCTGGTGCACTGGGATGACCCAGAGGGATGGGGTGGGAAGGGAGGTGGGAGGGGGTTTCAGGATGGGGAACACATGTAAACCCATGGCTGATTCATATCAATGTATGGCAAAAACCACTACAATATTGTAAAGTAATTAGCCTCCAATTAAAATAAATTAAAAAATAAAGTAATACAGTAATGCATACTGATAATAATATTATATTGATACATACTGTATTATATGTGCACATATGTATATATTAATTATTGAACATATATACATATATAAGCTGTGTGTACATGCCTATTCTAGTCAGCTTTTTCTATCATGTTTTAAGATGGTAACCCTTGACACTTTTTTGTTGTTGTTCAGTTGCTAATTCATGGCCAACTCTTTGCAACCTCATGGACTGCAGCATGCCAGTTTTCTCTGTCCTTCACTATCTCTTGGAGTTTACTCAAATTCATGTCCATTGAGTTGGTGATGCCATCCAACCATCTCATCCTCTGTAGCCCCCTTCTCCTCCTGCCTTCAATCTTTCCCAGCATCAGGGTCTTTTCTAATGAGTAGGCCCTTTGTATCAGGTGGCCAAAGTACTGAAGCTCCAGCTTCAGCATCAGTCTTTCCAATAAGTATTCAGGGTTGATTTTTTTCGGGATTGGCTGGTTTGATCTCCTTGCTGTCCAAGGGATTCTCAAGAATCTTCTGAGTCGAATCTATTATCCGACTGCGCTCGAAACGGACTCAGAGAGATAGGAAGTCTTTTGTGATCTTTCATTCTTGCTGCCCTGAACTTTTATATTATTAAATAATTAGAGGGTGGTCTATAGAACAGGCTGGGGGTCAGCCTTGATTTGAGGATATCCCCAAACTCAACTGAAAACCAGAATGCCCCCACATGTGCCCCCTGGGGTCCTGTAAGACCCTTCTCTGTGTGCCCCAGTTCTCCAGCTCAGCAGCTGACCCCTGCTGCTCCTCCCAGCCTTAGAAGGCAAAGCCAGTGAATTTAGTCATTGTCCGTTCTCTGATCAGTCCCCCTTTCCACATCCCTGTCTCTGTATCCATCAGTCTTGTGTTTTCTCCTTGTTCCCAGTACTGCCCCCAGGAACATGCCTCTTAGTAGCTAAAAATAACTCAGCCCCAATACTGCCCCTGAAATCGCTTCCAAACTTTCGAGGTAATGGAAATCCCCCAGGGCACTCATTAACAGTCCAGACCCTTCAGTCTCAACACAGAAAAGAGTGAATCGAACTCTCCAAGGAAGATGTCTAGAAACCTGATGTATTTCGCTCTGCCCCAGGTAATTCTCACGTCTGTGTGTGATGAGGAACGGCCTGTGAATTATGGGATGGAGGCTGAGACCCAAGAAAGCATAAGTACATGGCTCCGAGCCCCTGCCTCTTCCCTGCATGATTTCTCACTCCCCAGGCCCCCCTCATATAACAAGTGTTCGGGTAGATACTTGTTGAATGAATCCATGAATGAGTCCGTTAATTAAACGTGACGGATGGTCCAGCAGCCCTGATCTCTGTATACTTCTCCACATGTATTGGGCTGGTTTCCATCCTCACACTTGTTTTTCATCTGTCATCCACACATTCCTATCAGCAATCTGGGACCATTCCTCTGCCTCTGCAGATAGACTGGTGCATGGAAGGGCCTCTACAGATATATGTTTCTATTTATGTGATGTTTCCCATTGAAATGAGCTTCCTGTGACAGAAATCTCCTTTCCCACCTGTGCATCCTCAGTGACTACACAGTCCGCATAAACATTTTTGCATTGATGTGTGGGTGTCCATGGTGATCCCAGCCAATCAGCCCAGCTCGCCAGAGGGAACTACAGTCCAAACTGCTTAAGTGGCATGCATCGGTGACACAGCAAAAAACAAATTTCATATATTAATGCATATATATGGAATGTAGAAAAATGACACTGATGAACCTAGTAGAGAACGGACTCGGGGACAGAGCGGGTGAAGGTGAGGGTGGGACGAGTTGAGAGAGTAGCACTGACATATGTACACTATCATGTGTAAAAGAGATAGTTAGTGGGAAATTGCTAAATAACACAGGGAGCCCAGCTCGGCACTCTGTAATGACTTAGCGGGGTGGGAAGTGGGGAGGGGAGGGAGGCTCCGGAGGGAAGGGATGTATGTACAGTCATCACTGGTTCGCGTTGCTGTATGGCAGAAAACAACGCAAAATTATGAAGTCACTTTCCACCAATTAAAAAAGTGTAAAGAAGAAGAAGAAGAAAAAAGAATGATTCCCTTCAAATGCTCAAGCTTAGCAAGTGTTTACCATCACTGAAATAATAGAACATTTAAGTCTAAAATTTGATTTGCAAATATTTGGCTCTAAGCCAATCCTGTGGTTCTTTGGTGACTTCCTTGAAGGCTTCTTTATGTCAGGTGAGATGTTTCCTTTGGTTACAGCCATTGGCCAGTCTCTACCTCCAAGCAGGTTATTCTCCAATGGCTGGCTTGCCATGTTGGAAACCCACGCTTGAGGCTGAAAGAGCTTGTAAACATCATTTATCTTGGTGGGTACGGGGCCCGTTGCCACTGTGTGAGCTGCCAGCAATACCATCCTTGCTTCCCTGTGTCCACAAAGGCAGCTCTCGAGACTGGAAGCTTCTTTAGCCGGGCAGAAGGCCAAGCGGGGTGAGCTGGCGAGCTTTTTATCTCGGCTCTGAACTCATGCTCTGAGGTTCAGACTTAACTCAGATTCTCACATGTTGGGGAATCAATCATTTGAAAAGAGCGTTTGTCAGCATCAGTGTAACTCCTAGAAAAGGAGATTCAGCACCCGCCACTGCCTGGCAGCAGACCCTCCGAGGTGGAGACTCACACCTATGTCATGGGGAGACTTGGTCCGAAAGAAGAATCGCTTCGATTTTTATCTCTAATGTGTTGTGTCAATTTCCCAGGGGGGAGTCTTCACTTCTCTGGAGCCCTTGATTTTTCAAATACCACAGACTAAGGGCTTGTAAAAAAGTCTATGTGTGTCATGGGTATGAATTTTACTCACAGTTAAAAAAAAAAAACTTTTTAAAACGTGGGTATGTAAAAAGGTAGCTTTATTACATTTTTCATAACTCAATTTGAGTCTATGAAAGCCCACATTTTCCTCTAATAATAGACAATTAATGGAGTCACTTGCAAGGTGTTCTAACCAACCCTGTCATATCTCTGTTAATTCAGATGTAAAATGTCATCACATTCAAGGTTATAAGCTGCCCCCTTAGGTTTTTCTGTCTTCTTCATTTCTAGGGTTAATTTATGTCCCTGGGGACCACAGAATGTCCCCCAGTGGACCCCACGTGGATTTCTGGGCTTGTTCTGTGACTGTCCTTTGCCACTTCCCATCCCAAGTGTAACTTACCTCATCACAATGCTTGCTGTTCTCTGGCCTCTATCCCTCTGTCTTGCTGCACAAGGCTCTCTGGTCAGGTGCTGTGCACCATCCATGTGCAAACTGCCAGCTCTTTTGGCTCAGGTGACTTCTGCTGGGCATCTGTGACCTCCCTCTGGGCAACGGGAAGCTTTGGTTCATTCCTGGAGTCCCATGAAGAATCTGGGCTGTAGTAGTTCATTAGCTGCAGTAACACATAGTCCTGAAACAATAACCACAAAAATGATAACGTTATACACTGGGGGCTGTGATTCGTCTGCTGCTCTGATTGATGTTTTTTTCTCACCCAGAGACCAGGCTGAAGATGATGCTCCTGAAGGTGACATGCCATCTTTGTGCCACATTCCAGGCACTGTCCTGGGCGATTGAGGGGGACAGAGGGGTGACCTGGGCAGTGTTGCTGACATCAAGTTTATTTACTGGACTAAATATGACACTGAACTACCAGCCCACACATATGCACATGCTTACACTGTAACACAGTACGGCGCACTTAGTCACCACGTGTACAAAGACACACAACACGGAGGAAAAATGGCAATGGGGAAAAGTGAGAGAATTGGTCAGAGCTCTAACCATCACTAGTGAAAGTTGAGTGGATGGTGAGGCAGTTTAATGCAGCCCATTGTCCAGTTTGCAGGTCAAGAAGCAACAGTTAGAACCAGACATGGAACAAAGAACTGGTTCAAAATTAGGAAAGGAGTACGTCAAGACTATATATTTTCACCCTGTTTATTTAACTTACATGCAGAGTATATCATGTGAAGTGCCTGGCTGGATGAAGCTCAAGCTGTAATCAAGGTTGCCAGGAGAAATATCAATATCAATAACGTCAGGGATGCAGATGACACTACCCCAATGGCAGAAAGTGAAGAGGAATTAAAGAGCCTTTTGACGAAGGTGAAAGTGGAGAGTGAAAAAACTGGCTTAAATCTCAACATTAAAAAAACTAAGATCATGGCATCTGGTCCCATCACTTCATGGCAAATAGGGAAAAAAATGAAAACAGTGACAGACTTTATTTTCTTGGACTCCCAAATAACTGAGGACGGTGACTGCAGCCATGGAATTAAAAGATGCTTGCTCCTTGTGAGAAAAGCTATGACAAACTTAGACAGCATTTTAAAAAGCAGAGACATCACTTTGCTGACAAAGGTCCATATAGTCAAAGCTATGGATCTGCCGTGGAGCCGGGGCCTGGTGGAATGAGTGGAGGGCTGTGTTTTACAGGCTGAGACAGACATGGCAGACAGAAAGCCCCGGCCTAGGAAGAAGCCCCTTTGTTCCTTCTAGAATGAAGATCAGTGAGGAGGAGGTTCTTGCTCCGGGCTCATCCTCACCATTTTGCTTAATGTCAATGTTGAAATATTTAAACTAGCTTTTTAAATGCATTTCTGGGATCTGGAGACGAATTTTCAGAAAAGTGAAAAATGAATAGACAGTAAAAGTGCAGAACACTGTCAGGTTTAGAGAAGTAATTGTGAGGATGAGGAGCCGTCATATCCAGTGCATACAGCCTAATTCTAAAAATTAGCTCGGAAAGGTAGAAACAGATCTTTCAGCTCCCAACCAGGCCGACTGGCAGCCCATAACTCAGAGAAGCCTCTAGCTTCATCATGGGGATGGTGGATTGGAGACCACTTTTACTCGCATCGGCGGGGCCAACCCCATTCCTAGCCCCTCATGTCTGTTGCTAAGTTCAAACAGGACCAGCTGGACACATTGCCTATCAGAATTCCTTTGGTTAAGGCATTATTTTAAAAATGAATATTTTAATGAAATGATGCATATGGCTGGTTAGGATTTATATTGAATCAGCGATATTTTTAAGCCATATTTTGAGACTTGAAGGAATCCTTAGTCTGCTAACAATTTTGGGGTGTTTACTCTGGAGAAAGCAAAATCTTTCTCTCTCCTCTTCATGGTCTTGGAATTAAACAGCCAAGCTTCTAACACAATATTGTAAATCAACTACATTTCAATAAAATTTGAAAAACAGCCAAATTTCTATGGAATCCTCAAAGACTGGGTGATTTTGATGAACCCACTTTTAATGCTTTAAATGTGAATTTTCTAACAACATCTAAGATGGTGTTTATTTAATCCTCATAAAACTATAATATTGCATTGGATAAAGAAAAGAGCATTTTAAAAGAACCAGGGCCAGAAACTATTTTATTACTGCTTGCCTCAATACCCAGTGATCTAAACAAGCATTCTAACTAGAAACCTTAAAGAATACTCTTAAGAATAAAAGTGATAAAACACTCAAAACAATTATGGGAAATGGGAACAAAAGCATCTCCTTAAGTCACAATAAGTATTATAAAAATTCACTGAAAGTGATGCTTAGTGAGATCAGGACTGAACATTTTGGCAAGTGACTCAAGAGCTGAGACTGTGCTGTGAATTTATCTCCAGAGCAACAAGCACAGTTTCTTTCCTCAGCATTATTCAGTAAGAGTTTGTTGAATGAATAAGTGGCTGGCTGGCTGGGAGAAATGTGCGGATATTTATCAAGCACCTTTCTTAAATAATGCAGAGCCCAGGCCCAGAAGGTCAGGTCTTGATGGGCAAAGAGCTGGGGAGAAGTGCCTCAGTGTGCTAGCTTCTGCCATCTACTCCCCTGTAAGACTGACAGCCTTTGGGGAACAGATGCCAGTAGATCTGTAAGCATGAAGTCGTGGCAAAATTATCACCTCAATTTCCCCCACGCAACTATCCCCGACCACTTTCTTCCTCCATTGTCCTCTGCCTATCCCATTTCAGCCCCTTGGACCAATTCTATGCTCTCTTTGTTAGTTCTGTCCTGCTAAATGTCAGGATATGTTTTAGGAGAACCAGAAGGGCTTCTAGCAGGCTGACTGGATTCTCCAAGATGTCCTCATAAGGATATTGTTGTTGTTTGATCACTCAGTTGTGCCTGATGCTTTTGAGACCCCATGGATTATAGCCCACCAGGCTCCTCTGTCCATGGAATTCTCCAGGCAAGAATACTGGAGTGGTTTGCCGTTTCCTCCTCCAGGGGATCTTCCTGACTCAGGGATGGAACCCAAGTCTCCTGTTTCTCCTGCATTGGCAGGTGGGTTCTTAACCACTGACCCACCAGGGAAGCTTCATCAGGATAAGAGGCCATCAGATTTGTCTAAGAATCAAGGACCTGCTGTGACCTCAACCAGTGCACATACCACAGAGAGATTATTAACCCAGTATCTCAGGTCCAGCTCCTAAAAGCAGGGTTGGGAATGTTCTTAGCGCCCCTCCACATTTACCACACTCTAGGATAAGCAGGAGAGGAGTCTTAACCAGGTAAATACACTGCAGACTCAAGCTTACAAACACAGACCTCACATGGAATTCATCAGTGAATACCCAAGGTCCTTGCTATGGAGATGCATCAGTACCAGGCTAACAGGAAGCTGGGGATCCTCTTCTGGGCCAGCGTCTCCCCAGTTGTTGACCCAAAGGTTATAATATATATTTCCTTAATGTCCAGAACCAGGAGATCAACCAAAGCCAAGACTGTATACATTTTAATAACAAATAAGTAGAAGGTAAAGAATGTTATCTCTAACTATCTCCATCACACACACACACACACACACACACACACACACACACACACAAAATATTGTGGCAACGGCCCACACCCTAAACCCCAGAGCCCAAAAGGGACTTTGCAGATGACTTTGAGACCTCAGTTAATGACCTTGAGAAAGGACATTATCCTGGATGATCTGGATGGATCCAAAGCCATCACAGGATCCTTAGAAGAGGGAGACAGAAGCAGAGGTTGGGCAGATGTGATGTGAGGACTCAGCCCACCTTTGCTGACTTTGGAGATGGACGGAGGGGTCCCTGGGCCAAGGAAGGTGAGGGGCTTCTAGAAGCCTTGAAGAGGCAAGAAGCAGATTCTCCCAGGAGCCTCCAGGAGATAAGAACCCTTCCATCAACTTGCTTTTACCTCAGTGAGACTGGTTTCAGACTTCTGACCTCTAGAACTATAAGACTGACCTCATGTTGCTGAAGCCACTACATTTGTGATAATTTCTTACAGCAGCCACAGGAAACCAACACATATCCCCAAAAAGTAGGTAGTCAGGTGGCAGTGGGCCCCAATACAGGGCCTGCAGAAGACAATATGCCAGTGACCATGACCAGAGCCACTGAGGACATACCAGTGACCTCTGAGTGCCCAGCTTGTCACTCTCCCTAAGAGGTTTAACTGATCTTATTAACCAATGGGACATAAACTGTGGCCCTTCTATGGGACATTTGCAGTTCTATGGAGAAGATTTTACGCCAATCTTCAAGGCTCAGAAGAATAAAGCTGTCATAATGGAGCAGCAGGAACACAGGGTAGAATTTCTGGAAAGGAGTGTCAGGACCTCAGATGACATGGAGCCCTTCTTCTCCCTGCTGTTAGCACTAAGTTCCTCAGTGGCAGACTCCCTGGTCCAGGACACAGCAGTATTCTGGTCAGATTTTTTTTAGACCAAACAGTAGAACACCTGGTTGGACAACAGCAGGGAACATTCTAGGTCAGGGTTGCCCTGTACAATCTGTAATTCACAGCCACTCTGCATCCATTCGATGTTGATGAAATTTATCCGAAGCACTCCCCAGGGAGTGTGCACTTTGCTTCCAGAGGCACACGGTGCCCTGTGACCCTGGGATCGCACACTCCGTGCATTCCCTTGGCTGTGACTGTGGCCAAGATCCTGGACCTCTTTAAGCCTCCATTTCCTTATCTAGAGAATGCAGATGGTAACTGTGCGGGCATGTTAACACCTGTGTGGATCAGATAAGGTAACAGATGCTAAGCACAGCATAGTCCTCCATTCATGGGGAACTCGGCTCTCATGGACGTCCATCTTCTGGGCTTTCCAGAGAGTTCTCTTTCACAGAGTGCCCAGTGACTTTGGAAGGCTCATCGTCAGCCTGACTGCTCTCTGGACACTCCTGTCTTCTGAAACTGCCCCAGACAAGCTCACCTGTCCTTCACCTGCTCTCTGTGAAGGTGTTAATAAATGCCGAGGTATTTTGCCCAGAATTGTGTTTGGCTCTGGTCAGGTGTGGGTGGGGCAGTCAGGACTGGAAGGGCTAGAAGGGAATGCAGGGATATCCTGACAGACCCGAGGGGACACCTTTTAGACAGGTGGGGTCCCCTGGAGGCCTTTTGCCCTCCCCATCCTCATCTTACTTTTGTCTCTAGAACCTATTCTTCCTAAGGAAACGCAACTGGGCTTTTGCCCAAGGGCTATTCTGAAAACACAAGAGCCCAGCTGAGGGTAGAGAAATAAAGAGACTTTCCACACTGTGAAAATCCTTCTGAGTTACTTTCCCCGAGGTTTCTATAGCGACCCCTCCAGAGAAAATGAGCTCCTGACTGTGGCCAGAGTGGACGAAACACAAAGCAGGGACTGGCAGGCAGGAATGCAGGCTAATGACAAGGAACTTCGTGTTTTTATGCAGAGATCTTACAAGGACAAAATGGAATATTAAAACACAAAACAAAACAAACAGGTCCCAGTAGCAGCAGCCTGCCACCTGTGCTTGTCAGGAACTCTCTTCCCACCCCCAGGCTCCCTTGAGTTGGTTATCAGTATTTTAGGAGGGTGGTATATACAGGAAAACATGACGTCACCACTGGCTCCCTCTGAGGTAGGCTCTGGGTTTTTTCTGCTTGTCCAGTTGAGTGACACAGAAGTCGGTCTCGAGGATCCCAGGACATCAGTTAGAGTCCTGAGTCATTTTCACTGACCCTTTAGCTCAGAAGCTTTTATTCAGCAGAATCTCCTAAGTGAAATTCTTAGGACAGCTTGGACAGGTGTCCACACCTGCTCTCCCAAACCTGGGTACTTGCTGCTCCCAGGAGTCACCTCGGTCAATAGCAGAGGCATGTGTACCTGAGTTTTCATGGAGAGCATTCCAGTTATTAGGAAATAGGTTGAGGCCTAAGTCTGTGCTTCACTCTCGGAGAGCACTGTCTTCATGAAGATGTCTTCCTGTTTCCAGGCTGAGATGTGCTCAACTGGGTGATGGAGGGATGGGGGGGGTGCCTGCAAAGTGGGTTTCAGCATTCAATGTGCAGAGGCTCAAGTGTGCTGGCCCAGGAGGTCTCGGTTGCTCTGTGCTTGTTAGAACCCAGATAGGCCAGATGTGACCAAAGGGCTTCCCCTTTCTCTCTGCAGGCCCAGCCCTCCACCTCTGTTGCTCCTGGAGCCTGGAGAGACACCTGATCTTAAACACTAGTTCTCCTCCATCTCATCTCCCAGTGCCGGACCACCCGGTGATGCTCCTGCAAACACACAGCCTTCCCCTCTGTGTTGGCCACCCTCCCAGCTCCATAGGATTGCATGGAGCATCTCTAGTCTCCTGGGAAGAACTCACCTAGCCGGGTGCTCAGCTGAGGCTCAGAATACATTAGCTGCCTCGGAATCAAAGTCCGCTTGTCGACACAGGGCGCAGTGTGGCCGTTTCTGCAGATCAGGGCTCTGTCACTCGGCTGTCAGTCAGCCTGCGGTGGCAGCCTGGGGCGAGTGACTCAGGACAAATGCGCTGAGCTCCCACGCAGCACAGAGCCTTCTCAGAGGCCGAGAGAAGAAACTGAATAATTTACCTCCAATTTTGTCACCTTCTGTTCTCTGTCACCAGATAAGATGGTTTGGAGCGTGTGGCCATCCCAGGTTCCCTCTGCAGTGCATGCAGGTTCGCGGTTGCTGGCATGGAGGCTCTGTAATTGGGGTGGCCGATTCTGATGTCTTCTGGGCCCTGCTGCATCGGGGGACTAAGTCTCAGGCCCCTTGAGGTGCAGGGCAAGTGTGTGGCTTGCATCATCACCTGATGTCACAAAGGATGGCCTGACTCAAGGACCCAAGGGGAGGGGGATGGATGGATGTTCTTGTAGAACTGGGGGAGAGTCAGGAAAAGTTGCCTGGATGAGAAGGGACATGTCTCTCAATGGAACCCTCACTTTGGCGAGTGGCTGGGCCTGGGGATGGAAGTGACTGCCCCCTTCTGTTCCCATGCTCTGCCCCTGGTCTTCTCACCGCTTCTCTACCTCCTTTGGGTTCTGGGACTCACCCTGCTACTCAGACTCTTTTCTCCTTGAAGCTGTGCCACAAATTTCTTAAAGAGGAACTCCATCACCCGTTCTATCCCCCCAGACCCAGAGGGCTCTGGTCACGCCTGGTTTCTTGGCTTCAGAGTGCAGCGTGACATCTCCATGCAGCCCGGCCCTCCTCCCTGCCCTAAATCTGCCAAGTCATGTACCTACAGCTCAGACAGCCACTCCACCTGCAGGTCGCTGCCATGGTCCCGTGGTTCTTGGGTTCTTTCCCTTGAGGTGAGACCCAGAAAGGCACAAACTGCATTTCAGCACCAGGCCCAGCAGACTTTAACCAATGAACAGATTAAGTCAAATGTAGACATCTGTTTGGGCTTCCCCGATGGCACAGTGGTGAAGAATCTGCCTGCAGTGCAGGAGATGCAGGAAATGTGGGTTTGATCCCGGGGTCAGGAAGATCCCCTGGAGGAAGACATGGCAACCCACTTCAGTATTCTTGCCTGGAGAATCCTATGGACAGAGGAGCCTGATGGGCTGCAGTCCGTAGGGTTGCAAACAGTTGGACATGATTGAAGTGACTGAGCACCCACGCACACACATATGTCAGTTTAGTTACTAGATCCAGAGTTGATGTCAGTAACCTTGGTTGTCTGGCTGTTCTCTGATGGGATCGCCTCCCTCAGGCCAGCACTCCAGCCCTCATCACCCCTCCCACTTCCCGGACAGGAGGCGACAGTCACTCTAAAAAAGGTACCCTCTAAAAGTTCCCTCTAAAAAAGGAAACTAACCCATCACTTGTGGGCCCCCGGCAGGTGCAGACCTCTGGTCTGGATTCTAGTGCTTCTGAAACAGAAGTGGTTAAATCTCTTCCCCAGCCTGATGCAGCTAGAGATGCAGGAAGAGGCCAGGTGTGAAACATATGTGTCAGATTTCCTGGAAAGGCGGCAGGTGTACGCGCCACTTCAAAGACGGCTTTGTGGATTTAGGGAAATGGCTTTAAGCCTGTTGTTTCTTCTCCCAGAATGACTCTCTTCTCATTTGCCACATGTATTAGAGCAGGAGTTGTGTTTTTACTCCTGTGATTATCCGATGTTGTCTGTATGCCCCACCAGACTGTATGATCCTCTGGGGCATGGGACTGTTTTTATTCCCCTATTTACCTGCTGCCAGAAAGTCTCAGGCACAGAATAGGCACTAAGCAAATATTTATTGAAAGAAAATCTCTCCACTATATAAGTATTTATCAACAGAATTGTCTTGCTCACCATAAAATTCTCTGTTGATGTTCTCCAGATTCACATTTCTTGGCCAACAGTGGGGTACTGATAAGAAGCTTTGTTCTGTATACAAAGATGCTTAAAATTTACTTTTGAAATTTATGTTTCTGAAAGGCACTTGGGATGGTTGCATTTTTTCTTTCAGGTTATGAAGACATTTTCTTCCCCAAAGTAAAGACTATGGATGGTAATAATGATTTTAAAGTGTTCTTTAATCTCACTTCTTTAAAAATATTTTCTTTTTCCTGATCATGGATACAATATTATTGTAGAAACTAGGAAAAAACACAGGGGAGTATAAAAAGAAAAAAGCAAACATTATCCTTCCTTTCTCCCTCCCTCCCTCTTTCCCTCCCTCCTCCCCTCCCTCCTTCCCCAAAAGCATTCATCCAAGTGTTTACAGTTGCACCCAATGAGAAAATTCATCTCCTTCAAGGCATTGTGTTTTGACCCAAACAGACATTCACTCCTCATAATTTCTAAGGTTCTCTAATGGTTTTCTGTCTTTACTTTTGGTCCCCCTTGCAATACCTTTAGTGAAAATGAGTAAGTGTACCATTTTGTCCCCTATAATTAGCCTTTCGTTCCAGACCATTCTTTTCTGTACAGCTTTGCAGTTACTCTTATCGAATAAGATCTTTTCAGTGTACACTAGGGTTTATAAGCTATTTATATCTTACACAATTTTCCTTATGCCAGTATCAGTGGTTGTAATCCTTGAATTTGTATAACTTGTGATCTAATAACATCTATTAGGTTAAAGCGTCTGCTTCCAATGAGGGAGACCTGGGTTCAATCCCTGGATCGGGAAGATCCCCTGGAGAAGGAAATGGCAACCCACTCCAGTATTCTTGCCTGGAGAATCCCATGGATGGAGGAGCCTGGTAGGCTACAGTCCACGGGGTTGCAAAGAGTCGGACACAGCTGAGCGACTTCACTTTCACTTTCATTAAATGCCAGGCATTCTGCTAGGTGCTCCTCATGTATTATGGTTTCAATCTTCACATCACGTTGATATAGTTATATTTTGTTTTTTTAATTAGAGAAATGAGACTGAAAAAGTTTAGGAAGTTGGCTAAGGTCACTTAGCTGGCAAGCCAGAGAAACGGAATCTAAGCTGAGACAGACTTCAGCCTGGAGCCTGTCACACTATATTCACTTTTCGATCACTATTGTCAGTAACTGGAATTAGTGGGATGCAGTAGGTCTGAATAAGGTTCTATTCGTGCAGCTTTAACTTGCCTAGTTGGGTAAAGGCTGCCCTTTACAGTCAGATCCCAGTGGTTCCTTAGAAAAAGTGAGGTCCATGCAGATGATAGGCTCTGACTCCAGGGATGAAACTGGAGGTGGGCTGACATGCATGGAGGACATTGCCTCAGTTCTTGCGTTTGGATGTTCACAGCAATCTCCTGGGAGCTTCCGACAGGGAGTGTTCCAGAGCTTCAGTACGGCTGGGTAGGTCAGGGTGGAGCCCAGGAAACTGCATTTTAAACCCCCTCCCTGGGTGGTTCTCACTTAGGAGGTCTTGAGGGTTACACTCTCAGCAACCCTGTTTCTCCTATCCATTCAGCTGGGAGGTGGGGCTCTGGAACTCAGGTGATAGACACTGGGGACAGCATTTAGAGCCCAGGACATGTGCTGGAAGGAGTCTGAGTTCACTGGGACTGCAGTATCAAATGTCACAGTCTGGGCAGTGTCAACAGCAAAAACATACTTTCTTGCACCTCTGGAGGCTGGATGTCCGAGATCAGGGTATGGGCAGGCCTGGTTTCTGCTGGGGTCTCTCTCCTCGGCTTACAGATGGCTGCCTTCTTGGTGGGTCCTCGCCTGGCCCTTCCCTTCCCTGGTGTCTGTGTCCCGATCGCCTCTTCTTCTAAGGGTACCAGTCAGGTAGGATTAGGGCCCACCAAGTGGCCTCATTTTAACTTAATCACCTCTGTGAAGGTCTAATCTCCAAACACAGTCACAATCTGAGGTCCTGGGGGCCAGAGTCTCAACGTGCGGATTTGGTGGGGGGAGGGGGGGGACATTGTCCAGCCCATGGAAAAGGATCAGGCAGAGGCAGCAGATGGCAGGACAGTAACTTACTATTCAAAATCTCTTACTGCCCCCTAGGACACTCTTGGTGCCGTGATGAGAGCAAGGGGAACTCCGAGCCAACTGTGCAGCTGGAGGAATGATTCAGATGGCCTGAAGTAAACGTGATGCTCAGTGGTTCACGGGCAGTCCTTTAAATTTCAGCTCCAGTGATGCTGCTTTAAGTGCTCTTCACTTAACTGATTCACCTGGTGACCCGCACGCTCCTCTTCTCTATAAAAGTATGGAAGAGCTCCGCCCCCCTCTGCCCAATGCCCACAGCCTGCAGCCCACCCCCCAGTCACTCAGGCCCTTCTGGATCTTCCAGCAGAAGCACCTGCTGAACAAGATTTGTTTGTGTTTGTTCCAACATTAATTTATGTGATTGTACATCTCATCGTAATTATGCAATTTGACTAAATACTATGTGAGCCAATGAAATGAGAGCACAAAAAAGGGTTGTTTTTATGAGAATGAAGGGAAATGTTTTGGAGACTGAGTTGTCAAAGAGAAAGTGCTGTCAAGTCAGGCACAGAAGCAGAAGCTGTCAAAGACCAGGTGGGGTAGGAGTGTGTATTAAAAAGAAGGATTGTGCATAAAAGTGATCTTCAGCCATCTTTCTACTCTAAAAAAACTGGGATTGGACAATATTAACCATGCATTAGCCTCCCAGGTGGAGCTAGTGGTAAAGAACCCGCCTGCCAATGCAGGAGACGTAAGAGACGCAGATTTGATCTCTGGGCCAAAAAGATTCCCGGAAGAGGGCATGGCAACCCACTCCAGTATTCTTGCCTAGAGAATCCCATGGACAGGGGAGTCTGGCAGGCTATAGTCCATAAAGTCACAAAGAGTTGGACATGATTGAAGTAACTTAGCACACACTCATACAATCACGCATTATGATGGCAGTGACAGGTTTATGGAAGATAAACATTTAAGAAGTGCAATTGGTGGTACTGTACTTGAAGAAGAGACTTTGGTTTAAATTTCACAAGATTGGCTAATAAGTGTACATTTGCATGTGTTAAGTTAAAATAAATATTTTTAGATTGTGTAATTTTTAACGAGTATTAAAAAGGACATTACAAGCCAGAGAAATCACTTTGCCCTCAAAAATCTGTCTGGTCAAAGCTATGGCTTTTCCAGTAGTTATGTTCAGATGTGAGAGTTGGCTTAAGAAGATGACAGAGCACCGAATAACTGATGCTTTTGAACTGTGGTGCTGGAGAAGACCCTTAAAAGTCCCTTGGACTGCCAGGAGATCAAACCAGTCAGTCCTAAAAGAAATCAACCTTGAATACTCATTGGAAGGGCTGATGTTGAAGCTGAAGCTCCAATACTTTGGCCACCTGATATGAAGAGCCTACTCTTTGGAAAAAAACAAAGCAAAACAAAACTCTGATGCTGGGAAAGATTGAAGGCAGGAGGAGAAGGAGGCAACAGAGGATGAGATGATTGGTCCTGACTCAACGGACATGAGTTTGAACAAACTCTGGTGATGCTGAAGGACAGAGAGCCTGGCGTGCTGCAGTCCATGGAGTCTCAAAGAGTTGGTCTCAAAGGCTTAGCAACTGAACAACAATTTTTAATAAGTTCTTGCTTTAACTGACTTTTCCAATGAACCTACTTGCAACAGCGCCTTGTAGAGTTGGTGAAGAGAGCAAGTTCTTCGCTGAGCTTTCAGGAGAATTAAGTCAGATAATGTTCTGGGGGCACTGAGCTGAGTGCCTGGCAGTGAGAAGCACTTGGGAATCAGTGGTGGTGACCAGTGACCATTCTCTATAGACGCCTGTGCTTCTGGTCATTTCCTTCGGCACCTTTCTGAATGGGATGAGGCTTCTCTGGAGCGGACCTCCAGGTGTAGGGTTCCTGCCTCCCTGGTAAATAGGAGCATCACCCAGGGGTTGGTTTTCTTCCTAATAGTGGGTGCAGTTGGGTTTCCTGCACACTCTGCTCACAAGAAAAAAAAGCATAATAAAGACAAAAGCCTGATCATCAAATAAACCTCAAATAAACCTTAAACCCAAGTAGGAAGAGAAGAGAAACAGGCTGATGACTGAAGAGAATGAAATGATAAATGGTGTGGCAAACACTGAATTTTCAGAGAGGAGGTTGGATCTTTTCCCCATGAATTTTGTTTTGTGTGCTTTCCTAGAAGCAAAGAAGCAGGGGCCCCATTTCTTCATGGGGACGGATCTGTCCTAAGCACTCTGAGTCTCCTGTAGGAGACGAGCTGTCACCCCCAGTGTCCGAACAGATAAACACCCTCATGCCCTGGGTACCTGGCCCTGGAAGTTGGTCTTGATCGCAGTTGGCTGGACGCTGGAATTCACTGTTTGAGAGGAGGGTGGGTCAGTCTTTCTTCTCCTTGTTTTCATGGAACCGAGCTGAGATCTCAGGGTTCTTGGCTTCATAGGAGAATGAAGAAAGCATCGCTCTTCAGACCTGGATGTACCGCCTGAAGACAGCTGTGACGTCCCCTGCCTGGAAAGGCATCCCTTCAGTGCCTGGCCAGCCTCTGCAGAGTGACCGCCCTGCTTGCAACCTTGACTTTGGAAATGAAAGCAGGAGTCTCTGAACAGCACTGATGTGTGCTGATAGATTTAAAAAATAATCACAATGCTCTTTGCAATATTTCACTTTCAAGCTTTCCCAGAATTAATTTGAAAAAAACAACAACAACCCACCTGATCTCTCATAACAATATTGCAGAAAACCCAAAGTATTTCATTTCATGGTTAATTTATTTTGTAATTATAGATCTGTTGGTAAATAGTACAATAATATTTTTTTCATTTTTGCTTATTTATGCTGTTTATGCTCTGAATGTTTTCACTATGGTGTGATAACTGTTTGTGAAAGAAGCTTCCTAACTACATTAATTCAAATAAAATTATCTGCACTTCACATGTACACACATACACTGTTTATGCATAATCTGAACTCCTAGGAAGGCTTTTTTTTTTTTTTTCAAGAGAAGGGAAAATGCCTATTATCCATTTTTAATTCTTAATTAAAAATTCACATTAAAACGTAATATTAAATCTCCTATTCCCAATGTAAAAAAATTACAGGAGCACAAATATTTTCATTTTAAACTTGAGATTTCTGTGTCTGCTTATTTTAAAAGATAAATAGCTATCCAAAATTTTCTTGTGGCAGTTGATTATTTTACAATATTTTTATCATCATGGGCTTGATTCAAGGATAACTAAATGCAGGAAAGGACACACACACACACACACAAAACATAAAAGTGCCCAAGTCAACAGCTCCTGTCTCTGGGAATTGAGTACAGCTGTGTGTGTGTATGTGCAATTTATTATAGATGGGTGTACACACTGCTTTGCACACTCTTTTTATCTCACCAGTGATCTGTGGGGAAACTATTCCCAGGTCAATACTATTCTCCCATTCTTTCAGGTAGCCTACTTGCCCCATCCAGGTGGTGGAGTAGAGTCACAGAGCCCAGTGTCTGCTCTCAGACACCCTTTGTTTTTGATTCTGACCTTGTTACAAATGACAAGTTGGGGTCTTCAGAGCTGCGGTCCACACAGACAGGTCATTTTGTAATTTTGCTTTTTCATAGTTTGTATAATCATCATGGTAATGGATAGATAATATTCTTTCATATTGATGGATGTAATTTCTGAAGGTATACCCCTAACCATATCCATAACCTGGATAATTTTTGCTTTTCAAGACAATGCCGCAGTTCACAATTTTGTGTACATATCTTTGTTGTGCTATTGAATTATGCATGCAGCATAATTGGTGAGGGCTGGGATTTCTGGGTCAAGGTCTTGATAATCTTGAGAGTCCTTGGGTTGAGCATCCATTTCTTTCCAAAGGGCTTATTCTCTGCCTTGAAGGGGTAAAATCATTTCATTTCAGCCTTAATAGCATTGGGGACTTAGTGCTTTATTTTTTAATGTAAACCATTTTTAAATGATTGGTTTTAAATTCAGTTGTGCAGAATTAAAATGACTTCAGCCCTGAGGATGGGGCCAAATGCTTTTACTGTGTAGCCATCCTGGGCTCAGCTCTCTCAGATGTGAAAGGAAGGCTTGTTGGAGATGATCTGTTTCCTTATACCCTGGAGATTCTCCCTGAGAGTATTATTTTAAAACAATTTCTACTTGGAAGGGAGGCACTTCCTCGGAGGTTAATGGGCAAGAGTGGGTGTTGGCTGTGCCGGGGCTGGTACCAGAGCATGGACTCACAGATGCTTTTCCTTCCCGCCCATGATGCTTCGTGTGTGCTTGGACCACCCTCCAGAGCTCCAGACAAAACCAAGTCACGTGCCGCCTGGATTCCACACCTGGGGTGTGTGATGAGGTTGCGAGAAAAACAAAGCTGCAGTGGGCCAGGGTGTCCTAGCCTCTGAAACACGAGAGAGCATACCATTGTTTTAAGAAGAGCTGAAACCACAGGTGAGGCCTCACATCGTCCTCTGCAGCATAAACTACCGAGCTCCCATCCTGATGGAGGCTGAAGGCGGAGACAGACCCCAGCTCCTGGCTGCATCCTGTGGACTCCCTGGGTCTGGGATAGGCACCCCTAGTGGTCCTCCTCCCTTTTTTAAAGTTGTTGTTGAGGGGAGAGGTGGCACGTGAGAAAACAGCTTTAAGTGAAGAGTTGGGTGTCAGTTGTGTATGAGAAAAGAAGTTTTACGTGTTCTTTTTAGCTGAGTAGGTAAAGAATCTGCCTACAGTGCAGGAGACCAGGGTTCAATCCCTGAATTGGGATGATCTCCTGGAAAAGGAAATGGCAACCCAGTCCAGTATTCTTGCCTGGGAAATCCCATGGACAGAGGAGCCTGACAGGCTGCAGTCCCTAGGGTCGCAAGAGTGGGACATGGCTTAGTGACCAAACAACCAAATCCACTATTTTATGTATATCATTTATCAAGTTAAGGTTACTTTTGAAAATATCTTTAGATAGTAAATATCTTTAAAAAGCAGTCAATGTAAGGTTGATTTGCAAAAAATTTTTCAGTTAATAAGATTGCACAGGCTTCCCTGGAGGTCTAGTGGTTAAGAATCCACCTGCCAATGCAGGGGACACGGGTTCAATACCTGATCCAGGAAGATCCCACATGCCACAGAGCAACTAAGTCCATGCCCCACAACTACTGAGCCCATCTTTTGCAACTACTGAAGCTCAGGTGCCCTAGAGCCCATGCTCCACAACAAGAGAAGCCACTGCAATGGGAAGTCTGTATACCACAACTAGAGAGTAGCCCCCACTTGCCATAATTAAAGAACACCCATGGACAGCAATGAAGACCCAGCACGGGCAAAAATAAATAAATAAATACATTTTAAAAAAAAATAAGATTTCACCTGTTGTGGCAGCAGGAGGAAGATGTGGGGAGTGCTCACTTTGGGGAATGGTCTTATGGAGCCCTGATGTCACAAGGCAGGCACTGTCGTCACCTGCCTTCTCTGCTGTCAGAGGCCGAGAATCCTGAACCCTGAGAGG
This sequence comes from Dama dama, assembly GCF_033118175.1. Classification (NCBI taxonomy): domain Eukaryota; kingdom Metazoa; phylum Chordata; class Mammalia; order Artiodactyla; family Cervidae; genus Dama; species Dama dama. The sequence goes on from NC_083703.1 coordinate 56,165,835, forward strand.
TAAGTCAACACTGATTCACCAGGAGAGAGTGGGGAAGCAGAGGAAAGGCTCCTAGTTTGCAGGATTCACTCTGCCCCTTGATGGGGGAGTCCCGCCCACACTGGTTGAACCGAACCTTCCATCCCTGTTCCTGCCAATAGGATGCTGTGAACCTGTGGACCTTGGCTGTCACTGGTGAATGTCTGGAAGGGAGGAGTTGCCTGGGGGAAGGCAGCTATATTTCTCTCAAGCCCACGTGGACGGCCGCTGGGATGCCAGAGTCCCTGGGTATGTCCTGTCCCCCAACCCACAGCCTGGGGCTGGCTCAGCACCCCCTTGGCGGGGTCTGAGGGGCTGCCTTGGCCGCCCTCCCCTTGGGTTTCTGCCCTTTGTCACTGTCCACCTATTACTTCTCTGCACAAGCCTTAGGTCGATTTCCAGCTTGTTCGTCTCGTGGCCCTCCCCCCTCCCCTCCCCCCATCCCTCCCCCTCCCCTCCCCTCCCCCTCTAGGAACCTGGCCTGCATCCTTTCATTGTTTCCCTCATACTCTCTCTGTGCCACTTTCATGCTTTTTGTTGTGTTGACTTGCCTTTCCCCAAAAAGTCCTTTGTGTATTTTCTGAAGTTAGAGGCTGAGTCATAAGTGCCTGCGATTCCCTGTGCCCATCACAGATCCTGACCCGTAACAGGTCTACGGGCATTTGCATGAAGGGTGTGATAATCAACCATAACAATGACGAGAATGACGCAAGCGCTGTCTAAGCGGTTCCCACGTGCGTTTATCCGGATGCTGTCTCATCTCACCTTCATAGTAACTGTAAGAAGGGGCCCCAGTCCTAATTTGTAATCTGGATAATCACCTAGAAAATCACGGATGTAAAATAAAGCATTTGACAAAACTTCCCTTTTTGCCCTTGGGCAAAATCTCCCATCTTATTTGTTGGCAATACAAGCAAGACGCTGTGAAGGTATTCAACCCGTAAGAATCATCGTTGTGAGTGCAATGTGTGTTCCGCTCTCTGCTCTGCTGTAGCCTGCACATCTTTTCCCTTTGCTGCTGGAGGTCAGAGCCACAGCACCCTCGGGGGACCCCAGCATCCCCGGTGCACCCCAGCATTGAGCTGCCCTGCCACCCGGCTACCCCTCTTCTGGGCCGGTACTAAGTCAGAGGGAACAGCGCCACCTGCTGGGACTCTGGCTGAATACCAAGCCAACCTTACCCCCTCCAGAGCACCCTGGAAAGGTCATTTAGGGGACAGGTGACACCCCCAGGTAACAGGAAGGTTGTGTTAGAGGGCGGTGTGCAAAAGCAGAGCTGTCCCAAAGCTCCCCACCTCAGAGACCTCGGTCACAATTGCAAGTCAAAGAATTGGGCGGTGCACGTGTTCTTTTAAGAAACACATTTCCCCCTTTTTTTCCGTGAACTTTTAACACACTTCCTCAACCTGATGAAAACCTCTTCATAAAGAAAGAGTAAAAGGTGTGAGATTCTTCCAGAGCCCCAGCTTCAGTGAATGCAGAGCTCACATTTTGCCTTGCAACAAAAGAACTATCGTCTTTGTGAGCCACTCGTTTGCTAAGGGTTTTATTAACAGTTGCACCCTTAGTTTACATGTGTGCATGATAAGTTGCTTCAGTAGTGTCTGATTCCGTGTGACCCCATGGAATGTAGCCCTCTAGGCTCCTCTGTCCACGGGATTTCCCAGGCAAGAATACTGGAGTGGGTTGCCATGCCCTCCTCCAGGGGATCTTCCTGATGCAGGATTGGAACCTGTGTCTCTTACCTCTCCTGCATTGGCAGGTGGGTTCTTCACCACTAGTGCCACCTAGGAAGCTCTCCTTTTTTCATATTTCAACCAAAGTCATCTTTTTTTGAAATAAATCTAAGACCACATTACTCTTCTGATCACGAAGAGCCCCAACAACACCAGGGTTAAATCCCGATTTCTTTCTGTGGCCTTGGGTTGGTCCTGTCTGCACCTCCAAGGGCCTCTCCCAGTGGAAGCTCCCCGACCTGACCTCTCCTCTCCTGTTCCTCCAAAGGGCTTCACTTCCTTATATATCAGTCCATTGACCTAGAGTTTTCCTTTTGCTGTGAGCTGTCCCCACACCCGACACGTGTTTCTTCTGGAATCTGTCGTCTTGGGGTCCCCAGCAGGCTACCCCACCCTGAGCATCAGACATGGTGTCGAGTACAGACCAGGAGCAAAGAGATGATGCAGACACCTGGCACCTTCTATCTAAGGAGAAAGCATTCAGGTAAGCATGAGCTGCAAATTCGCCAGCCAGGCTCCACACTCCTGTGCGAAGGAGGGGCTTGGGAGCAAGTTCTGACTGAAGACATAGGTTTCAGTGAGTTGAATGAAAAATGTTCAAATGGTTTCACATGAGGACTTTGGAGGGATCCTCATGTGATGGCTGAAGGCCAACATCTTAGCCTTCGCTGTCGTTTCAAATTACCCTTCCTTGTGTCTGGTTCTTGAATCAGTCTATTTCTTTAAATATCTGTAGGTTATCTTTGAGTGAGAAAACATCTTCTATTATTCTGTTTTCTATGCAGCCACTCTCTCTTCAGCTGATGATCTATTGTTTATATAACTATTTGGAGAAAATAATTTTTGGTGGATTTTAAGTCATTTTGACCGTGCTTTTGGGCCAAAAACAGAATTTTTTTTTTTTTTTGACAACAGAATTTTAACAGAAGTCTAAAAAAGTATTTTTGTTTCTTTAGATACTTTCAAGAGTGTTTCTCTAGAGCTGGAATAGGCAGGGTTCCGTGTAAAGTGAGTGTGTTTGTTACCTTTGGCACAAGTGCCTTGAGCACACATCTGGCATTGCTTTGGGCAGAAAACCTGGCATTGCTGTGGGTGAACAACCAGGTGGGATCAAAGCCCACCTGCTGTGGGCTTTGAACAGGACACACAAGGCATCTCACCTCATGTGGAATTGCCAATGCTCAGGGGAGAACCGGTATGGACCAGGTGTATAAATATGTCCTTAGAAGTGTTCCAGGAGGTAGGAGCTTAGGAACACTTAGAAGTCTTCCTATAGGTAGGAGCTTAGGACAGAGCATGCTAAGAGCTTTGGAGAAGGCTGCATCCTTGAGGAGGTGAAGGTGATCAGGAATGATGGCAGGTGCAGGGAACAGGGTGCTAGGCAGAAGGGACCACACTGACATCTCATAGGAGGAAGTAGAAGAGAAGGGTGCCATTCCCGAAGGAGGGTGTCTCACAAGCCTGGACAGACAAGTGGACAGCAGCCCGTGTGCCATAGTAAGAGTTTTAAACTTTGGGGAATCACTAAAAGGGTTTATAGACCAATGTCTTTATCAGGTTGAAGCTTCTAAAAGATAATACTGGTTAGAATGAGGAATGGGTTGGAGGAGCCAAGAATGGGGCAGGGGTCTCAGGCTCTGTTCAGGGGTGGAAGGTGGGGCTGAGGGAGGCTGGTGGCTGCAGTAAGATGAAGAGAACAAGGTTCAAAAGTTCTTAAGAGGAGAACAGTCTGAAGTTCTCAGTTACTAGTAGGTTCTGGGTGGGGACTGTTAATGATTGCAGAAAAATCCTAACCACACGGAACGATGCCTTTTTTCCTGGACTATCAGCAGGCAGGCTGACCTAGAGGTTGACATGACCCTATTTGCAGTATTGACCCAGGGGTTCTGAATGGCACCTGTGTGCTTGGAAAGGCTCAGAACATTTAGATCAAAATCTTTTCCCCATTTGTGTGGAAGGCAAGTCCCAGAACTGAACCCACACAGTACCTAGGACTTGCTGTCCATCAGGACCACGGCGTGACTTGTGTGTGGACCCCTGAGAGACCCTGTAGAGGCACTGGAAGAATCAGGAGAGGGACATCTGAGGAGAAGATCCCACAGAAAAGAGGAGGTTATGGTGTGTTGGGTGAGATTTCAGCCCTTTTATTTGAGAATCCCCTCTGACATGAACTGGAAGTTCAAAGTGTCAGAGACAGCTTCAGAGTTCTCTGGAGAAAAAAATAACAAAACCCAAGCACATCCACATATTCTATCTTAGAGATGTGGTGGATCTATCATCTGACGATGCGTTTTCTTTGGTTTTGAAGTAAAAGAGCAACCCATCAAATTGGGGTTTCTGAAGGAACTTCATGAGATAAAATCCACACCAAGCATGTCTTCTCCATAGAGATAGCTGTTGGATTTTGGCCCAGTCAGAATTCACCAGCAATGTCACTGCAGCAGAAGATGGGCTAAGTTCTCCACACCATATTTCAAAGGCAAATGATAAGAGAAGCTAGTTTCCACATATCCCTGATCTCATAAAACAAAAAGTACAATTTATAAACATTTTTAATAATTGGTAATCCTGGAAGACTTTTAAAAAATGAGTTCTTAATCACCCAATAGCCAAAGAATGAACACAGTATCGACTCAGGGTTCATTAAAGCTTATGCATTTAATGCTGTATCTTTTCTCCTTTTGAACTTTGATGCATGAGACTTTGGACAGTATGGGTAAATAAAAGTGGGCACAGGATGCGAGCTCGCAACATGGAATTCATTGTGGGCGCCACCAGATACGAATGCCAAGAGAAAACAAATGAGTCTGCCCTCCTGGTGGAGCCATGAGAAATGATCAATATTTCATTATATGGTGCTCTGAAGACATTTGAATAGCTCATCTGTCCTATTTATGCCAGTTAAAATGAATTCAGCCTATCAGGGCCAAATGCATTTTTAATGTTTCTCGTTACCTTGCAGGGAAGCGGCGGCAGAAAGTCCATCTTGCTCCGGGCCGTATCCTTCATTTCATTATGGGCTGTACATAAACTGTTTACGTGCAGGTGACCTTTCCCAACTGGAAGCAGCATCTGTGTATGTTACCAGAATGAATGCATGGAAGGGCCTCTGGTGGTCACTTTGGTGGGTGTGAGTGCTGCGTGTCTTGCTTGGAAGAACTGCTTGGGAATAGAAGGCAGTGTTTACATGAGAGATAAATCCTCCCTAATCTTGATGGGTTCTTGTCCATGGCAAAGTGGCAAAAGGCAAAAGTGTGGCAGGAGACACCCACTGTGTTCTGAGAGCAGGCTGACTTTCGGGCACTTGTTCATACAACCCAGCAGCAGTAGCACCACCAAGATGAAATATGGCCTTGACTTTTCCAAGCAGGTTACACACCCCCTCCCACTTTACCAGGCCTCACAGAGGAGGAGATGGGTGTGTATCCACTGTCTCTGACTGCAGGGCCCTCTGACTGGCCATTAGTTTCTTTGAATGATGCTTACTTGCAGAGCAATCACATTCTCTGAGTAATTCCTAAGGGCATGGCAGGTTCTGGAGGACATGCTTCTTCACAGGGGGTTTTGTCTTAATGGGAATGATCCAGAGGACTTGGGGTGTGGAGATTAGACTCTGCCTGCTTTTAGCTCTGAGCCAGATGGCCAGGGCAGTGCTATCCTCCCATCTCCTCCTCTCCTCGGACAATGCCTGCATCGCCACTGGCCCCTGCTGCAGAAATCAGCTTCCTCTCATGTCTCCATCCAACAGCATGGATGTCGTCCCAGTACAGTTCATGTTCACATTTCTCTGAGAAAGGGCCCTGCGGGTGAATTTGGAGGACTATAGAACTTGATGTACAGATTGCAGAAACGGTTATTAACGTTTTTTTCCACCAAGAATGGAAAAGGGATCTGCAAACACAGGTGGGATATGGAGCAGAAGGTTGACTGTCCTGCAGGGAAATTTGTCTGCATTCCTCTGAGCTAAAATGGTAGATTCAAATGGCCCTGCTGTTTCACCGACATACCTGGGGATGGTTGTAGTCCCCACGAGTGGTGGGAAATGAAGGCTGTGCATCTCATGCCATTGTTCCAGGTTGGCCCTTATTTATTTTGGAGGCTGATTATAGTTTGTCAATAGAATGAGGCAATTTGGTAGATTGGACTTAAAATTGTAGCGTATCATGCTCAAAATAAATCTCAGACTGTTCACCTTTTCAGCAAACATCTGAAAGGCAGTTATTTTAAAGACTAAGGAACAGCAAAATATTTCTTTAGCATGCAAATAAAGGTGTGATAGCACAGGTGTCACCTTCCATAGAGCATTTGCTGGAACCTTGAAATGTGTGTCACGTGATCCCAGATGCTGGCTAGCAAGCAGCACTGCTTCTGGGTATCATTAGAGGAAAGTCATTGTTCACCAAGGGAGTGGTGAGTGACTCTCCCCATTAAACACAAATCCCCCGTCCCCCTCCTCTCATTTCTGGGCAACCACTATTCCATTTCAGTTTCTATGATTTTTTAAAAAAATTTTGGCGACACTCCAAAGCATGTGGGTGCTTAATTCCTGGACCAGGGATCGAACCAGCACCCCCTGCCTTGCAAGCACAGGGTCTTAACTCCTGGACCTCCAGGGAAGTCCCTCGGCTTCTGTGATTTTGATGACCATGGATCCTTCCTAGAAATGGAATCATATCATACAATGTTCGACTCTCTGTGTCTGTTTTATTTTGCTAAACATAATGTCCTCAGGGTTCATCCATGTAGCAGCAAGTCACAGGCTTTCCCCTTTTCTAAAATTCATACACTATTCCATTACACAATTTCTTGATTGGTTCATCTGTCGATGGACATTTGGGTTGTTTCAACCTCTGGCTGCTGTGAATAACACTTCTGCGAACAGGGGAGTGTTTGTATCTGTTTGAATCCCAGCTGTCATTTCTTTTGGATGTAGACCCCGAAGCACAATTGCTGGATTGCATGGTAATTCTATCTTTAATTTTTCAAGGAACCTGCACACTGTTTTCCGTAACAGCCGAGCCATTTCCATCACCACCCACAGTGTACAGAATTCAGTCTCCGCATCCTTCCCACACCCACTTCCTGTTCTGGGGCAGTGGGCATCCATCGTGGGGGTGAGAGGTGCAGTTTGCTTCTTAAAGGAGCTCTTGTTTATTTCACCTAGTCATAACTCAGATAAGGCCAAGTGTGGGGCAGCTATGCCCCACACAGTTGGAGCTTCCAAGGAAAGTCAGCTTCTAATCATGTGTACAATGTCCTGGGGTGAGGACACAGATGAGAGCTCTGCCTCTGGTTCAGAGGCCCTGGTCCATCCCAGCGGACAGTGGGCAGGGACCGTGGCTGGTCTGTCAGACTGACCAACCAGTAGCTGACTACCACACGTGCCCCAGTCTGTCTCAGGTGGGGCTGTCACTTCTTTCTTTTGGATCAGGGATATTCCTGTGAGTTTTCTTTTCTGACTAAATACCGTATATATTCTGAACTTTGTTGTTGCTGTAGTTCAGTTGCTCAGTCACGTCCAGCCGTGTGCGACCCCGTGGACTACAGCACGCCAGGCTTCCCTGTCCTTCACTATCTCCTGGAGTTTGCTCAAACTCCTGTTCATTGAGTCAATGATGCCATGCAACGTCCCATCCTCTGTCACCCCCTTCTCCTCCTGCCCTCAATCTTTCCCAGCATCCAGGTCTTTTACAATGAGGTGGCTCTTCGCATCAGGTGGCCCAAGTATTAGAACTTTGGCATCAGTCCTTCCAATGAATATTCAGGGTTGATTTCCTTTATCTCTCCAGAAAATCATGGCTGCAATGGTGCTGTGATATCTCTTTAATGAAAGACACAGCGATCTGAATAGCAGAGAGGGAAACAGTGGACAGACCACCATATCGCCTGGAGGAGTGAAGCTGTTTTCTGAGATGGTAGATAAACCAGTCTCTGGCTCACAAATAGACTAGCTCATGTGAGGGACATGGTTAAGATTGATTCCTGACTCATCTTCTGGAGTCAGAAGGAGGAGGAGCCGAGAACAGAACCCGACCACAATTAGCTGCTTCTCCTCATAAACCAAAACATGGAAAATTCTGGAAAGAGCTTGAGTCATTTCCCCTTTAAGCATTTCTTTAGAAACACAAACATGTCAGGAATTGGAGACACCGGGAAAATAAAATCCAGACATAGGACAAGGAAATGCCAAGGAAAGAGATTTTTTAGAGGTGTGTTTCCTTCTTTTTCCTCCTAGATTTTCTCCCCAGTTCACATTTCTTCTTCTTCTTCTTCTTCTTTTTTTTTTTTGTGTGCCTTTCTGTTGTTTTTTGTGCCTTTTTGTTGTTTCTTTTTTGAACTGAAGGCTTTGAAAAGGACCCAACAGAGAATGCAGTCATGATATTGTACACATCAACACAGGGAAATCGTTTTTCGAACCAAACTCTGTTCTGGTTTATTTTTCTCTGAATATTAACTTGCTGTGTTGTGAATGATTCCTTGACAATTGTAGTTGCAGCTCAAATTCCCAAATGGTCCAAGCACCCGCGACCTCACTGGGCAGGTTGAGTCTGCAAGACAGAAGGATTGTCTCTGGACATGAATCCTCGGACACTCGCACAGCGTGTGGCCCCAGGCCCCAGCACTTTGGCGGGTGCGAGTTTGGCTAAACAATGTCGTAGGCTGTGGGGACTTCACTGGTGGTCCAGTGGTTAAGAATCCACCTTCCAACGTAGGGGATGCAGGTTTGATCCCTGGTCGGGGAACTAAGATCCCACATGTCGCAGAGAAATTAAGCCCACGCACCAGGACTTCTGAGCCCCAACACCACAACTGTAGAGATCTTGCAAGCTGACATGAAGTCCTGCATACTGCAACAAAGGCCCAATGCAGCCAAATAAACAAACAGTTTTTAAAAATTGTGGGCTGCAGTGCCTGGTGAATAGCTGGAGCAAGGGATCCTGGGAAGCTCTTGGATTTAAACATGTGATCAGCTACAAGCCCTCCACTCTACCTATGCTCTTTCTTTTATGTCTTGCATTTACATTTGACAGCCAGGACACTGATATTGCTTATAAATGGCCATCCCCAGGCATAAGGGAGCACCATCCTCTGCACACGTGGCTGGTTTCAAACCATGTAGGGAAGAAGTGTCGCTGCAGACACATTCCCCTCTGCAGTCACCACTTTCATCTGCTAGGGGTACAGTGTATTGGGACGGGCCCAGGGATGTGCCAATTGCTGTTGACTTTGAGGCTTGCTGTTCGCCAGTGTTCTGAGCCTCTGACATCTTCTCACGCAACTTAAAGAAGGAACATTGTTTCCTCTATCCCTGGGTGGGGCCCAGGAAGACCCAAATAAGCAAATAAATTATTTATTGGGCTGTATTGGGCCTTAGTTATGGCATGCAGGACTTTCACTGCAGCATGCGGGCATCTCCATAGTTGTGGCGCTGAGGCTCAGTAGTCCTCGTGTGCGGGCTTAGTTTCTCCATACAAAAAATAGAAGCCCCTCTCTCTCTTAGAAGAAGGGAGCCCCTGCCTGGTGGGGCAGAGGGCACCGGGTTCTGTTTTATTTCTTTACAATGCTTTGCCAGGGAGGATTCTGTGCCTCCTTGTTTGTTTCCCCGTCTCTGTTTTCCAGATTAGCCTGACTTGATGGGCAACCCCTCCGTGGTCCTTGGGGTTTGTGAATGCAGTGGCCTCTGGCCGCATGGGTCCCCAGGGACATTCCCGCTCCCCCAGGGGAGTGGCCACCTCTTCATAGGCACTGATTTTTCACATTCGTGTCAAAGCGCAAATTAGGTGTGGGGCGAGTCTTAAGGTCACTCATGAGCTTTGGCTGCAGAGAAAGGATCCATGCTAACTGCCAGACAAAGCCATAGTAGGCAGTGTGCAGCAAACAGTGAGTTCAAGGGTATCTTTGAATCCATGGGGCAGGGACTCCAGGGGACCAGATGGGAGACAGGATTGAGGGAGGTCGTGTGTGTCCCTGTTGCGATGCTCCCCTGCCTTCCCCCTCCTCTCTTGACTCACAGGGAACTCCAGTCTTAACACGAGCCTCTCCTGGGACTCCTCTGACTACTTTTTGGACCTCAACTTTTGCTGTTCCACCTTCCCAGTGTCCAAACACAAAGGTGTACCAGGGAGCTGCTGTGTCCTCTCCCTGGAGGACTGTGATCTCTGTGAAGCCTCAGAAGCTCTAATCCTGGTCCACTCAACAAAGTCTGTATAGACCAGTTGCAGGGTGAGCATGAAAACTCCAGGGATCTTGTCAAAATGCAGATTTTGACATGGCAGGAGTAGGGGGGGCCTTCCCAACCCTGAGGTTCTGCGTTTCTTATTAGGGGTGCAGAGGCTGCTGTCACCACCTGTGCTGAGTCCACCAGCTCGAGTAAGTGTACAACACGCCTCCCAACAGAGCATCCCCACCCCTGTAGGTGTCCCTTTCCTCCCAGCCACTCACTGGATGCATCACCTACTCAGCAGGGAGAAAATGCTTCCTGTATTGGGGATGATGTTGGTCGTGATGAATCACAGTCAACAAGATAGAACTAATTTCGGTACCAGGTGCATTGTTCCTATGAACGATTCCAAGTGGGCAGGCTATGAGTGTCCCCTTTTACAGATGTGGAAACTGAGGCTTGGATTAGTTATCTGCCAAGCTCACGGCTGAGCTAGCCTTTGGGTTGGGTATCTCTATCTGTATCTTCTCACTGAATGTGATGAAACATGGTCAGACTTCTGCCTCGGGGAAGATGGAGTAGATGGACTGCCTCCATCCCTCTGCTAAGTTTAGTGAAAACCCATCAACAGTGTAGGAGGGTTCCCTTGTCTCTGCATCTTCACCAGCACCTGTTATTTCCTGTCTTTTTGAAAACAGTCACTCAAACAAGTGTGAAGTGATACCGCCTTGTGGCTTTAACTTCATTCCTCTGATAATAAAGATGTGGAGCATCTTTTCATTTGCCTGTCGTTCATCTGTATGTCTTCCTTGAGAAAAAGTCTGTTGAGCTATTTTTCCCATGTTTTAATTGGGTTTGTGTTGTTGTTGTTGAGTTGTACAACTTCTTTATATATTTGGGATAGTAACCCGTTATCAGATAGGACTTGCAGATAGCTTCCCCCATTTGATATACGGTCTTTTCATTTTGTTGATGGTTACCTTCACAGTGCAGAAGCTTTTTTTTTTTTTAAATTTGAGGTAGTCCCATGTGTTTCTATGTTTATGTTTAAAATCTCCCAAAACTAATGAGTGAATTCACTGTCATTGCAGGATACATGATAAACATAAAAATTAATTTTATTTAATTTTAATTCTGTATCAAATACAGAACACAAGACTAACAATGCACACATAGACATCAAATTAAACTACAACACTACTTGCAATTGTTGAAATAGTTAGGTATAAATGCAACACTATGTGCCTATGACTTGTGTGCTGAAAAACTATAAGTGCTGTAGCTGTTGCACTCTTAGGCATTTATGCCAGAGAAATAAAAACTTGTATTTGCACAAATCCTGTGTGTTAATGTTCATAATAGTTTTATTCATAATAGTCAAAAATTGGGGAAAGCCCACATGTGTGTTAATGAGTGAAAAGTGCATTCATACCATGTAATATTATTTGACAAAAAAAAAAAAAATCGAACTACTAATACTAAACATAACGGTAGATGAAACTTCAGGGAACTATGATGAATGAAAAAAAGATCCCAAAAGTCTACCTTCTAAACAATTTCATGTGTATAAGCTTCTTGAAATGACAAAAATTTATAGAAATGGAGTACAGATTGGTCATTGCCAGGCACTGAGAAGAAGTTAGGGGTAGCCCGGAAGATGGTGTGGGTATTAAAAAACAATGTGAGGTTTCTTATGGTCATAGAAATGCTCTGTATTGTGACTGTATCAACATCGGACCTCCACAAGGAGACTTAGCACAAATTTGCATGATGCTACCACTGTGGGAAACTGGGTAAAAAGAGCAGGCAATCTTTCTGTGTTTTCTTAAAACTGCATGTATCTCAGACTTCCCTGGTTTTCCAGTGGTTAAGAATTCACCTACCAGTGCATGGGACATGGTTTGATCCTTGGTCCAGGGAGATCCCACATGCCAAGGAGCAACTAAGCTCATGTGCCGTAAGTACTGAGCCCTAGCTCTAGAGTCCAGGAGCAGCAACTACTGAAGCCTAAACACCTAGAATCTCAGCAACAAGACAAGCCACCATAGTGTAAAGACTGCACACCGTAGCAATGAGAGGCCCCTGTTTGCAGCAACCAGAGAAAGCCAGCACGTGATACACAAAGACCCAGTACAGCCAAAACTAAAATCAAAATGAATAAACTAATAAGTAAAAAGAACTGCATGTGACTCTACAGTCACATCAAAATAAAATATTTAATTATTTAAACACTCGCTGATAACACCTGAACTAACACATCAGTGTAAATTAAATTAACTACACTTCAATTTTAAAGAGTCACTGATATAAGGATTCTTTACACAGCTGATATGAAAGCATTTTTGAACCCCAACCTCCCTGAGACTAAGTAGGCAGAGGGCTGTCAGTAAGAGAATCCAAGAAGAAATCTAATTTGGTTTTCACATGTGACCAATCAATATTTGAAATCTGCACAACTGGCTGGTCTAAAATAAATATGTCTTCAGTGAACTGGAGAATGCAAATTCTGTTTTTGAAATTGTTCTGGGACTGACACAGAGAATAAAAAAAGGAAAAGAAAATTCAAGAAAGTGGAAAAAGCTATGTACCAAAATGAGTATAAAAGTCAAGGAAAACAGATCTTATGGAAAGAGGCCTTCTGGAATGAGTTGACCCAGATGCATTTGATAGAAATAAGTAAACATAAATTGTCTTGCTTATATTGAGAGAGTTTGACTTAAAACATAGTTCTTCATGTCATCTGGATCAAAGTTCTCTACTTTATGGTGAAAATGGTGGTGGGTCTTCTGAGACAAAGCTTCTCTATTTTATTAACTAAGACATCTTGGTGTTTAAATATTTTGGGGAAGAAAGTCAATTTTCTTTAATTGGTCAAGGAGGGACTTTTGTAATAACCGTATCAAAGATTTACTCTGCCCGAGAGCTCTTCTGAGGCTCCATCAGTCCATGGCACATAGCCTGCCCTCCTGGGGCTCATGGTCCACCAGGCAGCTTGCCTCATTTCATTTTCATAGTAAGGAGCTACTCTAACCATTTTTATTTTACAGTTTAGTGGTTCTCAGCTGGGGGTGACTTTGGCCTCCTGGGGACACATTGATACGTCTGGACACGTTTTTGGTTGTACCGACTACAGAGGTGCTACCGGTATCTAGTGGGAGGAGACAAGCGATACTGCCATCCCCTTTTCCCCACACAGGATGACCCCACAGCAGGAAATGATCCCAGTGTCAACTCTGCAACAACTGGGAAGCTGTTATGGCTGAAAAACAACTGCTGAGCAGTCAGTTCACTCTGGCTCTTGGACAGAGGAGATTAGCCTGTTGGCAGCATGGCAGAGAGTCGAACCCAGGTCTAAGCAGCTGCCCTGAAAAACAACTTTACTGTCTCTGCGTGAAAACCTTGAACAGCTGGCTGCTTGGAAGCACCTGATTTGGGGGGTGGAGGGGGTCCAACTGTCATCACCATGGGGACCAAACATGAAGAGCCTTGAGCTGAAGACCTGGGGGAGTTCTCACATAATCCCATGCTGTTTACATTTTTCCAGACCTCTCTCCAGATTCCCACCTTGGATTCTGCTGGCCATTGACTCCTCACTGTTGTCTTTAAGTTTGGTTTGGGCTCTGCAAGGTCTCAAGCAACAAAAGTGAAGTTGACTTAACTCTGGCCCAGAGAAGGCATAGCTCCCCTACAATGTATGGTACTTCTCTTCTGCCTCAACTCAACTCTTTCATCCCATATTTTTTTCTCTTTGTTTGAGCAAAAAGATGATACAGGGGAAAAAAATATGAGACCAAGAGAACATATTTAAAACTAATCTAACCATAAAAACCAGAGGTCACCACCACCTCCTCTCAGAGCAAACAGCACTTTATTACTTTCATCTGTGTTGGCTATTGAACCTTAAATTAGATCAAAGGAAACAGGGTGCTTTGCTGTTTCTTTCTCTCTTGCTTAAACAAATAGTAGCATTCTCAGAAGAGAACATGTGCTACAGCAAATTACGTTATTTTCAATAAGTTCCAACAGTGCTGCTATAGTAACTGTCTTAACCATGATTAATGTAGAAAACATTAGGAAGGCATGTTATTATTATTCTAAATTAGGTTTTGCTTGAATTAATTTTTATGCATGGTTACTAAGATGTAAAAGAGTTTCTGAGTTGCTAATTGTAATATTCCTTCTTTGGAGATAAGATGAGATGGGTAATGCAACGGCACCCGCTGAATGATTTTTAGTTTGACTATTTGCCTACAGGCCAACATGTTATTTAGTCAGTAGCCTGCTAAGGAACTGTATCTTGACACTCATGGAGGTTTTAGTTCAAGAGTTTCTTTTAGTATCATCCACCCACTTCAAGGTTGCAGAAGAAGCACAATGGTAGTTACTGTCACATTATTTTCACAGTGTGTTGAGGGAAGGGAGGGAGGGAGGCAGCCCCTGACTGAGCCAATGGTACCCTCACCTTTCTCTTTTCAAAGTTCCTTTTAATCAGTGATGATGGGAACAATAAAAACAAGAATGTAAGATGCACCAATTGAGCAATGACCATATGCCAGGTATATATCAAATGCTGTCCATTCATCCATTTATTTCACAAACAACGGTGGAGTGTCTGCCACATGCAAGGTGTGGTGGGCATTGCTGAAGGACTGAAGGATGCTCTCTCTGTTCTCCTGGAACCTACACTTTAGGGAGATAGATGAGGGGTTATCTGGGAATAAGTGGGACCTGGGGAAAGTGGCTGGAGGTGAGTCAGAGAGAGTGCGGATATGTGGTCAGATATTGCAGAACCTCCTGTGACATTCAGGGGAACTCAGTTTTTCCTGTGTAGAGTAGAAACCAACTCATGGGGCTTCCAAGGTTGTGCTAATAGTAAAGAATCTGCCTTCCAATGCAGGAGATGTAAGAGACACAGGTTGGATCCCTAGGTCAGGAAGATCCCCTAAGAAGGTCATGGCAACCCACTCCAGTGTTCTTGCCTGGAGAATCCCATGGACAGAGGAGCCTGGAGGGCTATAACCCATAGGGTCCCAAAGAGTCAGACATGACTGAAGCTTCTTAGTATATATACACAACATCAGTTCAGTTCAGTTGCTCAGTTGTGTCCAACTCTTTGTGATCCCATGAATCACAGCACACCAGGCCTCTCTGTCTATCACCAACTCCCAGAGTTTACTCAAACTCATGTCCATCGAGTCAGTGATGCCATCCAGCCATCTCATCCTCTGTCGTTTCCTTCTCCTCCTGCCCTCAATCTTTCCCAGCATCAGGGTCTTTTCCAATGAGTCAACTCTACGCATGAGGTGGCCAAAGTGTTGGAGTTTCAGCTTCAGCATCAGTCCTTCCAGTGAACACCCAACACTGATCTCCTTTAGGATGGACTGGCTGGATCTCCTTGCAGTCCAAGGGACTCTCAAGAGTCATCTCCAACACCACAGTTCAAAACCATCAATTTTTTGGCAGTCAGCTTTCTTCACAGTCCAACTCTCTCATCCATACATGGCCACTCGAAAAACCATAGCCTTGACCATACGGAACTTTGTTGGCAAAGTAATGTCTCTGCTTTTTAATATGCTGTCTAGGTTGGTCATAACTTTCCTTCCAAGGAGTAAGTGTCTTTTAATTTCACGGCTGAAATCACCATCTGCAGTGATTTTGGAGCCCCCCAACAATAAAGTCTGCCACTGTTTCCACTGTCTCCCCATCTATTTCCCATGAAGTGATGGGACAGGTTGCCATGATCTTAGTTTTCTGAATGTTGAACTTTAAGTCAACTTTTTCACTCTCTTTCACTTTCATCAAGAGGCTCTTTAGTTCATCTTCACTTTCTGCCATAAGCGTGGTATCATCTGCATATCTGAGGTTATTGATATTTCTCCCAGCAATCTTGATTTCAGCTTATGCTTCTTCCAGCCCAGCGTTTCTCATGATGTACTCTGCATGTAAGTTAAATAAGCAGGGTGACAATATACAGCGTTGACATACTCCTTTTCGTATTTGGAACCAGTCTGTTGTTCCATGTCCATTTCTAACTGTTGCTTCCTGACCTGCATATAGGTTTCTCAAGAGGCAGGTAGGTGGTCTGGTATTCCCATCTCTTTCAGAATTTTCCATAGTTTATTGTGATCCACACAGTCAAAGGCTTTGGCATAGTCAATAAAGCAGAAATAGATGTTTTTCTGTAACTCTCTTGCTTTTTCAATGATCCAGCGGATGTTGGCAATTTGATCTCTGGTTCCTCTGCCTTTTCTAAAACCAGCTTGAACATCTGGAAGTTCACGGTTCATGCATTGCTGAAGCCTGGCTTGGAGAATTTTGAGCATTACTTTTATATACAACATAGCATGAGATTAAAAGCCAGCTCCATTTGAAGAACAAACAACAGGTTTGAGATGATTCACAAAAGATGAATCTCAGTCACCCAAGTACACAAGGAGGACCTCACATTATTCAGTGGGTAGTTACATGCAAAATAAAATGATGTCGCACTGCTTGAGCTGGGGAGGAATTTTAAATTTGGTGATACCATGTGTTGACAAAGATGTGGGGAATGTTAACATCACCAGGAACTATGAGGCAAATACCCTGACAATCAGCCAACCATTACTTAGTCAAACAGATCATAGGAATATGCTCAGAACCAGCCATGCCTTCTGTGGTTCTGTTTGTCGATACAACCCTCACACAGGTTCCCAGCGGGACAGACACAGGAGTGGGAAGGGAGAATGTGGTGGGTGCGTACCGTCACCTTTAAAGAGGAGATGCATGTCCTGTTGAATGGATAGATCTATAAATATGGAGATAAGTAATGTGAGAAAGGGAGAGCTGACAAGATGCCAATGTGCATTCTCCAAGAATACACTCAGACAAAAAGGTACATGCAAAATGAAGGTGGTGTTACTTTTGTTGGGGAGGGGATGGGAGCCATGGGGCAGGAGAAAGGCAGGCTTATACTATACTGACAAAAAGTACTAAGCTCTCTGACTGATGGTATGTTTCACACAAAATATTTGGAGAATTTTCATTTACTTTAAGATTCTACTTTGCCAAAGAAGCTGCTAATCTAGGACTTTAGTCATCTGAAAACTTGAAACTAGAATGTGAACTCCCGAAGAGCAAGACCATGGCTGGCTGGGGAGGAGTATGTGTTGTTTAGTCACTTTAGTCATGTCCAACTCTTTGCAACTTTATGGACTGTAGACCACCAGGCTCCTCTGTCCATGGGATTCTCCAGGTAAGACTACTTCAGTGTGTTGCTGTGCCCTCCTCCAGGGGATCTTCCCAACCTAGGGATTGAACCTGTGTCTCCTGTGTCTCCTTCATTGCAGGTGGATTCTTTACCCACTGAGCCATAAGATGCACAAAACTGCTTAGGAAATAGAAGTTACTGGGTCAGCAGTATAAAAGACTAATTAATATAAATGAATACCAAGTCAATATTTTTTCTTATGGATGTTTCTTCAAGCTCCATTTTGCTCTTCTAAGCATTTCTCACCATTGGTCTTTATTATGAGCACATGTGTTGGCTTCCTTGCCACAAACCACACTCTGTCCTTGGGGTGTTCTCACTTCCCCACCCGTCGACCTGGATCATATCTGCACACTCTTAGTTCTTGACTTGACTGTCACTTCTTCAAGGAAGACCTCCTGACCTCCAAATGAGGGCAAGATCACTGTTAAGTATCTTTCTCTCCCATTCAGTATTCTTTTGCTGGCGATCTCACATGATGACAATTATATAATTATTGTCTAACTATTTTTTAACGGCTGTATCTCCTGTTGGATTCCCCAAGCTCAGGTATTTGTTCTGATGTCACGGACTCCCTTGGACCAGACATCTAATATGTAATTTATAAATTTTATTGCTGGAATAATGAGCTGTTGGAATAAAGGAAAAATGAGAATTAGAGAATTTTTCTTCTTTGGAACAGCTTAAGTTAAAGGCTTTGAAAGGGCAGAGAGTTGAAGCCGTAGTGCTAACTCGCCTCTCCACGGACTTTAATTCTCAGCCCAGTCCTTGACCTTCATTAGCATGTTCAAGGGACAACTTATTAATGGGGTCTCTGAGTTCACACAGATAAAAAGCACTTTTCTCCCCCAAAGTTTCCCAACATCTAGATGATGAGGGCAGGCAAGCTTCACTTTCAGATCTCAGGGCCTCTTTTCTCCTCAAAACTCATCAGATATTTTTGACCATAAACCTTCTTTTAAACAATTTGGTAAACAAAGGTTTAGGTTCTAAGAAAAAAGAACATGAGATGTTTATTCCTAATTGGCAGTTTTCTAGTGTCGGCCATGGACTGGTGATTTAAATTGTGGGTGGTGCATGTGTACTTATCTAGTGTCCCAGGAAAATATTTGGTCTCCAGAGCATGGCCCATTCTGTGGCTTTCTGTGGGGTTTGGCAGTCTAAGCCCGGGGGGGTTGGGGAGAAGCCGCAGGGGTGGGAGCAGCTTAAGTCATCTGGCTGTAGATTTGAGGAGGTCTGCTGTTTTGGGCTTCCCTCTTTCCATCCTAAGCTTTGAAGTGGGAGACAAGACGCCAGGCAGGATTCTTTGTTCATTACTGCCTTATTTGTGTCTATTTGTTAATTGCTTTTTATTATCTGTTGAATGGAATAATTTTGTGCACAATCCACTGAATTCTGCTTTTTATTAACATTTTATTTAGAAATGTTTTGTACTGAATGGGTTTTATGAGTGACTGTGTGTATGTGTGTGCCTGCATAGCTTTATCTAGCAGTAACTGATCCATTGCCAACAATTAAATCTCCAACACTCAGGGATTGGGGATATATATTTTTCCAGTCCAAAACCCAGCGACCTTCTTTACCCTTCCAGATCCACTACGTTTTCTTATAACATCGGCTTTTACATGTCCTTTGGGCAATTTTGTCACTTTGAAAAGATATTTTAAACTGTGATATTTTGGCAGTACATAGGTGATGTCTTACATGTTAAGCGTGTGTCCTTGCTTTAATGAATGTCATATCGAGATCTTGGAGGGATGCCTAGCAACCTTCCCTGAAGACATATGCAGGGGAGACTATTTTCCTCCACTCTTCTAGGCACATAGGATCTGGGTGTGAGGATCCCTCAAGAAAGACAGAGCCAGCTAATGGTTGCTTTACACTGTTTCCATTAAAAATTCAGCTCTCTCCCAATTGCATTTATCAAACTTTCTTTATCATTTTTAAGCCTGGAAGCAGAGCCCTAGCCTATTGATGGTATAGATCTTGGGATGTTTAAATAACTCTATATTACATTGTAAAGCCCCAACTTAGGGGGAAAATAGTTTCACAGGATAAACTCACTCTAGAGCCACTCTCCAGGTGTTAAAATTTAAAGTTCTCAGAAAAAGTACAGCTAACAGCTACCTGAGGATTCAGAGGAGTAACCTGCAGCCAGCTTGTGTGGATGGTAAGTCAAACGTGAGAAGGGACCCATGCAGAGGTGAGTTTTCTGTTGTTTTTTTCTCCTGATTGGTTTCCCAACATTGACTTCACGATGGCCTCAGCTGCTATACTTCACAGTAGTGAGCACACGTGAGCACCCAAAACTGGAAAACAACCCCCATCACTGTGGTCAGAGTTTCAGGAAAATGGGCCCCAGCAGGCCAGGGAGTGAGAGAGAAATTCACCTTTTTTCTTTTTCTATTCTTTCTCTCCTAGCCCTGCCTCAAGCCCTGCTACAACTTTGGAGCTGTGTGTTGGCAAAGAGGGAAATTCAAATGCTGAAGAACCCCTTAGTCCTCACAGAGAACTGGGAAAAGGATCCCCAAGAGGGTAGAGAAAGCAGGAGAAGAGACCTGGAGAAGAGTCTCTCAGATTCTGGATAAACCAACACAAGTCTCTAGCTTCCCCTCCAACAGCACTGTTACGCCCGATGTCCGAATCCCCGAGCGGGAAGAGAGAAGGCCTCCAAGACAACGCAACTTGCAAAAAGGGAAGTTTATTGCTGACTCGAGTCAGGGCTCCTGCCGCATCCAACTCAGTGTTGCGGGATCAGAGAGCCCCGAGCCCAAGCTGTTACACAAATTTATAGGGTGAGCACAAGCCGTTGGTAGTTGGTTTAAGTGGATTGCAAAGCAATTTCATTGGTCAAAACTTTCGCGAGGGTGGGACTTTCCCGGGGGTTTCTGTCCCGTTCCTAATTGGCAAACAGCGGTCAGTGTTAAGCGAAAGCTGATCCAGGTGGCCTGATAATCTTACCACCCAGAAGTAGGAAGGCCTACTCCTAATCTAAGTTGCCTGCCATGGCATCACTTCTGCTTGCCTCACATTCCCCCCTGTCTGTTGTTCAAGTAGAGGAATCTTCCTCTTTTCCATCTTGGGCCACTGGCTGATATTGAGTATCAATAATGGCACTATAAGTGGACCCAGGAGGGTGGAAATTAAGGTAGTCAGCCAGTGGGAGCGTTGAAACCAAGACTCAAACCATCTCTGCTGGGCTTCCCATTCTCTCTTTCATTGCACCAGTCCCTCTCTCACTTTTGCCATAGATTCTCTTACCTCTCTTGTATGGTCTGCATAGAAACAACATTCTTTTCCCAGAGCCGTGCAGACCTCACCCTGTTGGAGAAAAATCAAGTCTAATCCTCTTTTATTCTTCAAGACCACCTCAGACAAGGAAGTCAAAGACTTCTCTAAGTGACTGATTGATTCTTTTATGTGAGTTATATCTTCATCTACAGTGGCTCGTAGGGAGGAAAGCCCTTGGCCTTGCAGAGATAGTGAAGCTTGGTTAAATTGCACCCCTATCTGAGGTACTTGGCCCTTGGGATTGCGCCACACTCGGGGCTACCAAATCTCTGTTTCCTACGTCCCATTCCCGGGGCCCATCACAAGAGGTTACACAGCTCCAGCTCCTGCAATAATAGCTTTCCATGCCACCACAGGTTTTCCAGTTATTTCTTATGTTGCCCGGGCACACGAAGAACCCCTCTTGGCCGAGCTTTCTCCTGGTCCCTATGGCCCCCCATGGCCCGAATTGTGGGTATTTCCCCCAGGATCCTTCCTCGGGGAAGACTCCCCTCAGATCAAAGTAAAGGTCTGGCCACCAGGTGTTCGGAGGGTGGACTCCTGAGGTTTCGTTGAGCAGCTCATGGGTCTGCCCATCGCTGAGTTTCCAGTTGATCTTGGCAGGTTGATGGGGGTTGCGACTAGTCGCTCCTGGGTCGATAAGGGCAGCCATCAACAGGAGAACTAGGAGGCCTCCTGGTGGACGAGTTTCAGCTTCAAAGGATTTGATGGGTGAGGACTCGCCTTCCATTCTGCTCACACTTTTTCTTGTTCTTCTGGTGTGGGTTGCCGCACATGATTGCAGTGAACCCAGGGTCCAATCCCGTCGACCTTGACAGCGGTAGGAGTGGTAAGGAGAACAACATAAGGGCCTTTCCATCTAGGTTCTAATACTTTAGATTGGTGCCATTTTACCCAAACCCAATTACCTGGGCCAATATTATGTGAGGGGATGGCCCCCTTATTTTGACCCTCGTATATCTCTCGATTCAATTTCCAAACATGGTTATGCACCTTACTTAATGCCATCAGAGTTTGCTGGAATTGTCCCAAGGTCCTGCTCCTGCCAGCCCAAGACTGAACAAGGTTGCTATGGTGACCGCACTGATTGGCTCTCTCTTTTGTCTTAGCATTTCCAGGTCCCAATGTGAGTACATAACCTCTTCAGAGAGGTATAAGATTTTTGGCATTACAGCAACCAAGACACAGAGGGGGTGGCAGGCATTTTCCTTTGAAAATAGGACACACAGGAGGGGGTCTTCCATACAGAATCTCAAAAGGGGTAAGATTCAGCTTATAAGGGGTGTTGTGTGCCTGAAAGAGTGCGAAGGGAAGGAGGGTCACCCAGTCCCCGCCAGTCTCTATTGCCAACTTTGTCAAAGTTTCTTTTAGGGTCTGATTCATTCTCTCAACCTGTCCTGAGCTCTGGGGATTATATTCACAATGTAACTTCCATTTCGTCCCCAGAGCTTGGGCCGGCCCTTGTACAATCTGGCTCACAAAGGCAGGTCTGTTATCAGAGCCCATAGTCACTGGCAGCCCATACCTAGGCACTATCTCCTCTAAGATCTTTTTAGCAACCACTATTGCTGTTTCTCCCTTAGTGGGGAAGGCCTCCACTCACCCCCAGGAGGTATCTACCAGAACCAACAGATAGCGATACCCGTACTTGCCTGGCCTTACCTCAGTGAAATCTATCTCCCAGTGTTGCCCTGGCTTTTCCCCTCGGTACCTCGTTCCCGTGTGCTGCTTCTTCTCTGCCCTCATCAGCTGGCACGCTTTGCAAGTCTGAATTATCTCTCGTACACTTGCATTTTGTCGAGGGAACCTCGGGCAGGCCGTCTGGAGAAGTGTTAGGGTCTTTCTTTCTCCCAAGTGTGTAGTTGTGTGCAGGTGTTCATACAGGTGACGACCCAGGGTGGCAGGCAATATCAGGTTGTTGTTTTGATCTCGGTACCATCCATCTTTGTCATCCTTCTGGAGGGTGGTATCCTCGTTGATCCAGGCGAGATCAGGGAGGGAATATTCGTGAACTGGTGGCAAGGTCCCCATACCAGGAGGTGGAAGTCCCATGGCTAATATGGGGGCGGCGTAGTCCCGGCTAGCCACTTCTCGAGCGGCCAAGTCAGCGGCACGATTGCCCCATGCCTTAGGGTCTTCTCCTTTCTGGTGACTGGGGACATGTACTATTGCTACTGCCCGGGGCAGCTGGACAGCTTCCAGGAGCCTGCGGATCTCGGGCAAATTTTTGACCTCTTTTCCCTCAGCTGCCCGAAATCCCCTTTCTTGGTATATTGGACCTTGAGTATGCACAGTGCTGAAAGTATATCGACTGTCAGTAAAAATGGTGACTCTCTTCCCTTTGGCTTGCTCCAGAGCCTGTATTAGGGCAATCAATTCTGCTTTTTGCACAGAAGTGTTTGGGGAAAGTGTCTCAGCCCATATCGTCTGTCCTGAATCATCAACTGTGGCGGCTCCCGCCTACTTTTGCCCATCTTTTACATAGCTACTCCCATCAGTGAACCATACTAGCTCACTATTGTTTAGGGGTACATCAGTTAAGTCTTTCTGTGCTGCCAGGGCCTCAGCCAGTATCTCACTGCAATCATGGAGAGGGCGGTCTTTCTCTGGGTTAGGTAGGAGTGTGGCTGGATTCAGGAAGCAAGGGGTCTGAAAATGCACCCGTGGGGCATCGAGCAGCAAGGCCTGGTAATGTGTCAAGCGGGCATTGGAGATCCACTTACCTGGCGGCTGCTTCAAAACCTCTTCAATGGCATGGGGGGTGTAAACCAAGAGTTGCTGTCCATACATCAACTTGTCAGCGTCGCGGACGAGGAGGGCAGTGGCTGCGATGATGCGAAGGCAAGGGGGCCACCCAGTGGCCACCGGGTCCAATCGCTTCGAAAGGTATGCCACCGGCCGCTTCCACGGTCCCCATTGTTGCATCAAGACCCCCTTTTCTATTCCTTGCTTTTCATCTACAAACAGCTGGAATGGCTTATTTGGGTTAGGCAGGGCAAGGGCTGGGGCTTCTAGTAGGGCCCGTCTGAGTGTCTAGAAAGCCTGTTTCATTGGCTCAGTCTAAGTCCAGTTTGGGGTCTCTTTACTTCCCTCATACAAGGGCCGGGCCTTCTCAGCAAACCCCATGATCTACAGTCTGCAATATCCAACAGTCCCCAGAAACTCTCTCACCTGGCGGGGGGTCTTGGGCTCTGGTATCTGTAATATTGTTTCCTTCATGACCTGGGTTAGCCACCTTTGCCCCTGCCTGATCTTATACCCCAAATAGGTGACCTCTTGCCGGGCTATTTGCGCCTTTTTTTTTTTTTTTTTTTTTTTTTTTTTTGCGCTAGCATGATACCCCAAGGTGCCTAGGGTCTGTAAGAGGTCCCCGGTGGCATGGCTGCATGCCTCCTCTGTGGTTCCAGCCAACATAAGGTCATCCACATATTGTAGCAGAATGACCTCTGGGTGGCAAGTTTGATATTTGTAGAGGTCCTCACTCAGAGCCTCATTAAACAAGGTAGGGGAGTTCTTGAACCCCTGTGGGAGGTGGGTCCAAGTTAATTGTACTACCGGTTGGCCTTCCCCCTCGGTTCACTCAAAGGCAAATATCTCCTGGCTCTGGGCCACCAGGGGTAGGCTGAAAAAGGCATCTTTCAAGTCCAACACAGTGTACCAAGTGTACTCAGGCAGCAAACTGCTCAGGAGAGTATACGGGTTAGGGACAGTGGGGTGTATGTCACTCACCCGTTTGTTGACTTCTTGCAGGTCTTGGACAGGTCCGTAATCTGTCCCCCCTGGCTTCTTCACTGGCAGTAAGGGGGAGTTCCAAGGGGATTGGCACCGCTTGAGAATTCTGGCATCCATGAGACGTCAAATGTGGGGAGTGATCCCCCGCCGAGCTTCCTGGCTCATGAGGTACTGTCTCACCCTCACAGGAGTTGCCCCGGCCTTTAGCTCGATGACGACCGGATGTCTCTGTTTGGCCAGTCCCATCCCTGCTGTTTCAGCCCAGGCCAACGGGTATTTATGGACCCACAGTTGTACATCTGGTGCTATGGTCTCTGAGGGCTTAGGCGAAGACATGTATCGGCTGTCCAAGTCCATCCGTGACTGTCATTCTCCCAGGGTCAAAATGAATCTGCAACAAGTCTCTTCCAAGTAGAGGGGCTGGGCATTCTGGTATCACCAAACACGAATGGGACACCTGGTGGGTCCCCAGATCTACTTTTCGTTCTGTGGTCCAACAATATATTTTGTCCCTGTGGCTCCTTGCACCAAGCTGGTTTTCTTAGACATTGGTCCCAGTTTTTGATTTAAAACAGAGTGTTGGGCACCAGTATCTACCATGAAACCAACGGGTTTCCCCTCCACATGTATGGTTACCCAGGACTCGGGGAGAGGTGCCAAGTCTTGACTCCCCTAGTTACTGTCTTCCCCCGCATATAGAACTCGAGTTCTAGGGGAGATTCTCTCTCTCTGGGTCGTTCCTCTCCTCGGGTCCCTCTTAGGGCACTCGTTTTTCCAGTGCCCCTGTTCTTTGCAGTAGGCACACTGATCTTTCTTTAGGGCCTGCCTTTTTGGTTTCTCTTTTTCTCTCGTCCGGGGGTCTTGAGGTTCCCTCAACTCTGTTCCGGCCTTTATCCCCGCAAAAAGAATCTGGGCTAGCTCCCTCTGGTTCTTCCGGTTTTCCCTCACTCTATATTCTCTATCTTCCTTCCTGATCTTCTCAGCTAATTCCCTTTCCTCCCATCGAATTCATTCTTCCCTTTCTTCTGGGGTCTCCC
The DNA here is from genome assembly GCF_033118175.1 of Dama dama. Lineage (NCBI taxonomy): Eukaryota > Metazoa > Chordata > Mammalia > Artiodactyla > Cervidae > Dama > Dama dama. The sequence continues at coordinate 56,191,059 of NC_083703.1, forward strand.
TATTATTAAATACCTTTTCAGCTACTTTCAGTAAATCCTGTATCTTCTGTTCTCCCAATCCCTCTACTTTTTGTAATTTCCTCCTAATATCTGGGGCTGCCTGATTTACAAACGCTAACAGAACTGCAGCACGTGACTCCTCAGCCTGGGGGTCCACAGGTGTATATTGCCTGAAAGCTTCCATCGGCCTCTCTAGGAAGGCTGCCGGGCTCTCAGTGGGCTCTTGCCTTACTAAATTTACCTTTGCCAAATTTGCCGGCTTTCTTGCTGCAGCCTGCAGGCCTGCCATCAGAGTCTGGCGGTACACTCGAAGACGCTCCCTACCTTCCGCTCGCTCAAAATCCCAGTTAGGCTGCAACAGAGGAAACCCTTCATCCATGAGATGAATCTAAGAGGTCAATGAGGCCTTTGGGTTTCTCTGAGCTTGTAAGAGGTGTTGTGCACCTTTGCCAGAATTCGCTCCCGTTCTTCTGTGGTGACTTTTCTTGACTAGCAAAGACAAGTTATGGGCCCTGGCCCTGACATCCGAAAAATGGTCAGTCATGAGGGAAAGTGGGGTAGATTCCCCCTGACCCATGGTCAAAGAATAAATGGTAGGGAAGAGAGAGGGAGAGAGGAAGTCACTGAGAACAACCACCAAAAATCCTACCGGGAGTGGTGGCGGCCAAGAGGTTGGGCTTATGGTATGCTTTTGGAACTGTTTATATGCCTGCATCGTTGCACGGAAGTTTTCTTGCTAGGGGTGGGCACCCTAGGTGTTTCTATCCCGTTCCATAACCCTCTTATCCTCTCATGGGAGTTTTCAAGTGGCAGGCACCCTAATGGCCTTTAAGTGCCTGACCTGTGCCCACACAAAGAATTTTAGGCCATGTCCTCAGTTAAGGATGTTAAAGGAGAGTTTCACCCGGTCGGGCTCTAGTTACTGAGGCTCACTTATTGTAGGGCCTTCAGAGTCCGCCAGAGTGTAGCCCTGGCCGGGACTCATCAATTGCCCCCACAACCATTCGCCTGTTCACTGAAACTCCTGAAAAGAGTAGGAGTTGAGGGCAGATCAGAGAAGAAGGGGAGAAGGAGAATAAGTCAGAAGAGAGAGAAGAGAATGATGCACGAGAAGAGAATGAGACCAGAGACAATGCTGGCACACACACAAACACGGAGAGCTGAAGACAAACACATGGACAGACAAACGTCGGCTGACAACACTGCGCTGGGTTTTCGGGCCCCCTGAGTTTTCTTCCCTCCTGGTACTAGGTTCACCTTACCAAATGGTGTCCACTGCTCACCAGACTTGGGATCAGGAGAGGAACTCTCCTTCCTGCAGAGCTGGCTGCCTTCCAGCGCACTCGCTGGCCTTGGTCTTGTGCCGGCTGGAACGTCCAGTCTGTCCCCAACCCTCTATAGAAAGCTTTCTCCTGTGCCAGATACCTTCCTGCTTCACAGCAGGGCCTCGGATTTACACTGGACTTTCCTGTCCTGCCTGAGCACCGGTGCTATTATCTATCCTTCCCCTCTGTCCTAGAAGTGTTCTCTTCCCCCAGTCAAGGGATCCCGGACAAGCCCCCAAATGTTATGCCCGATGTCCGAATCCCTGAGCGGGAAGAGAGAAGGCCTCCAAGACAATGCAACTTGCAAAAAGGGAAGTTTATTGCTGACTCGAGTCAGGGCTTCTGCCGCATCCAACGCAGTGGTGCGGGGTCAGAGAGCCCCGAGCCCAAGCTGTTACACAAATTTATAGGGTGAGCACAAGCCATTGGTAGTTGGTTTAAGTGGATTGCAAAGCAATTTCATTGGTCAAAACTTTCACGACGGCGGGACTTTCCCGGGGGTTTCCACCCCGTTCCTAATTGGCAAACAGTGGTCAGTGTTAAGCGAAAGCTGATCCAGGTGGCCTGATAATCTTACCACCCAGAAGTAGGAAGGCCTACTCCTAATCTAAGCTGCCTGCCATGGCATTACTTCTGCTCGCCTCACAGCACAAGTTCAGCAAACACCAGAAGCTGCATGCAAAGAACATAACTACGATATGAGTTACCTCAAGTTTCAGATGGTCCTGGGGATGCCTGCAAGAAGCAGAACCAAAATTTAACAGTGAGGTGTTGAAAAATAAACTCACATAGCTACCACCTCTTACAGAGCTTACACTACATAGCAGAACTTGTAGTCTGAGCCTAACTGGGTTGATTACCTGGCAAAATGATGCAAACCACAATAAACCTTACCCAGAGGATTGTAACAGGAGCCAGAGTATAATGTTCAAATTGTTCAGAATCCAATTCAGAGCAGCCTAATATACAAATCCAAGAGAAACATGACCAATTGTCAAGGAAAATACTACCATATGATCAGAAATGACCAGATAAAGATATTAAAGCAATTATTTGAACTATATTCCATCAAGTAAAAACAAACACAAACAAAACAAATAAATAGAAATACAAATTTCTCAGAAGGGAAATGAGTGGTATAAAAGAAGAATCGAATGAAAATTTTAGAATTAAGCAGTGAATTTAATTTGAAGTTAAATTCACTAGATGAACACAATATTAAAATGCAAATACAAAAAGAACAATTGGCTCTGAGGCTAAACCAAGAAAAAAATTCCAATCTGAAGAATCTTGAAAAAAATTTAATAAAAATGAACATCTACTGGATGATATAAAAATTCTAACTTTCTTGTCTGTTATCAAAAGGAAAGGAGAGATTATTGCAGGAAAAATTAAATAAATGATAGATGAAGATATCTTAAATTTGGTGAAAACCAAATTTATAGATTAAAAAACTAAAAATAATAATTAAAAAAAAAAAAACCCCAAACCCTCAAAACCACACAGACACACCTTAAAGTACTGAAAAGTAAAGAGACAGGAAAAACATTGAGAAAACAGTTTGAAGATGAGGATTCTTCATCAGAAATCATGGAGGTCATCTTTTCATTCACTTTAATCACTTAGTCTTGTCTGACTCTTTGTGACCCCATGGAGTGCAGCACGCCAGACCTCCCTGTCCAACACCAACTCCTGGAGTCCGCCCAAACTCATGTCCATTGAGTCAGTGATGCCATCCAACCATCTCATCCTCTGTCGTCCCCCTCTCCTCCTGCCTTCAATCTTCCCCAGCATCAGGGTCTTTTCAAATGAGTCAGCTCTCTGCATCAGGTGGCCAAAGTATTGGAACTTCAGCTTCAACATTTGTCCTTCCAATGAACACCCAACACTGATCTCCTTTCAGATGGATCTTCTTGCAGTCCAAGGGCCTCTCAAGAATCTTCTCCAACACCACAATTCAGAAGCATCAATTCTTCACCACTTAGACATCTATACAGTCCAACTCTCACATCCAAGCATGACTACTGGAAAAATCATAGCCTTGACTAGACGGACCTTTGCTGGCAAAGTAATGTCTCTGATTTTTAATATGCTGTCTAGGTTGATCATAACTTTCCTTCCAAGGAGTAAGTGTCTTTTAATTTCATGGCTGCAGGCACCATCTGCAGTGATTTTGGAGCCCCCCCCCCCCCCGCCCCAAAAATAAATTCAGGCACTGTTTCCACTGTTTCCCCATCTATTTTCCATGAAGAGATGGAACCAGATGCCTTGATCTTTGTTTTCTGAATGTTGAGTTTTAGGCCAACTTTTACACTCTCTTCTTTTACTTTCATCAACAGGCTCTTCAATTCTTCTTCACTTTCTGCCATAAGGGTGATGTCATCTGCATATCTGAGGTTATTGATATTTCTCCCAGCAATCTTAATTCCAGCTTGTGCTTCATCCAGCCCAGCATTTCTCATGATGTATTATGCATATAGGTTAAATAAGCATGATGACAATATACACCCTTGATGTACTCCTTTCCCAATTTGGAACCAGTCTGTTGTTCCATGTCCAGTTCTAACTGTTGCTTCTTAACCTGCATACAGGTTTCTCAGGAGGCAAGTCAGGTGGTCTGGTATTCCCATTTCTTTAAGAATTTTCCACAGTTTATTGTGATCTACACAGTCAAAGGCTTTGGCATATTCAATAAAGCAGAAATAGATGTTTTTCTGGAACTCTCGCTTTTTCGGTGATCCAGCAGACGTTGGCAATTTGATCTCTGGTTCCTCTACCCTTTCTAAAACTAGCTTGAACATCTGGAAGTTCACGGTTCATGTATTGCTGAAGCCTTGCTTGGAGAATTTTGAGCATTACTTTGCTAACCTGTGAGATGAGTGCAATTTTATGGTAGTTTGAGCATTCTTTGGCAGTGCCTTTCTTAGGGATTGGAGTGAAAACTGACCTTTTCCAATCCCATGGCCACAGCTGAGTTTTCCAAATTTGCTGGCATATTTAGTGCACCATTTTCTCTTTCCAGTATCATCTTTCAGGATTTGAAATAGTTCAACTGGAATTCATCACCTCCACTAGCTTTGTTTACAGTGATGCTGCCTAAGGCCCACTTGATTTCACATTCCAGGATGTCTGGCTCTAGGTGTGTGACCACACCGTCATGATTATCTGGGTTGTGAAGATCTTTTTTGTACAGTTCTGTGTATTCTTGCCATCTCTTCTTAATATCTTCTGCTTCTGTTACAGCCATACCATTTCTGTCCTTTATTGTGCCCTTCTTTGCATGAAATGTTCCCTTGGTACCTCTAATTTTCTTGAAGAGATCTCTAGTCTTTCCCATTCTATTATTTTCCTCTATTTCTTTGTACTGATCCCTGAGGAAGGCTTTCTTATCTCTCCTTGCTATTCTTTGGAACTCTGCATTCAAATGGGTATATCTTTCCTTTTCTCCTTTGCTTTTCGCTTCTCTTCTTTTCACAGCTGTCTGTAAGGCCTCTTCAGACAGCCATGTTGCTTTTTTGCATTTCTTTTTCTTAGGGATGGTCTTGATCCTTGCCTCCTGTACAATGTCACAAACCTCCATCCATAGTTCATCAGGCACTCTGCCATCAGATCTAGTCCCTTAAATCTATTTCTCACTTCCACTGTATAATCATAAGGGATTTTACCTGAATGGTCTAGCGGTTTTCCCTACTTTCTTCAATTTAAGTCTGAATTTGGCAATAAGGAATTCATGATCCAAGCCACAGTCAGCTCTCAGTCTTGTTTTTGCTGACTGTATAGATATTCTCCATCTTTGGCTGCAAAGAATATAATCAATCTGATTTCAGTGTTGGCCACCTGGTGATGCCCATGTGCAGAGTCTTCTCTTGTGTCATTAGAAGAGGGTATTTGCTATGACCAGTGCGTTCTCTTGGCAAAACTCTATTAGCCTTTGCCCTGTTTCATTCTGTACTCCAAGGTCAAATTTGCCTGTTACTCCAGGTGTTTCTTGACTTCCTACTTTTGCATCCCAGTCCCCTATAATGAAAAGGACATCTTTTTTGGGTGTTAGTTCTAAATGGTCTTGTAGGTCTTCATAGAACTGTTCAACTTTAGCTTCTTCAGCATTACTGGTCAGGGCATAGACTTGGATTACTGTGATATTGAATGGTTTGCCTTGGAAATGGGTCATTCTGTCGTGTTGTTTTTTTTTTTTTTTTTAAACAATATGAGATTTATTTTTTAATTAATTAATTAATTTATTTTACTTTACAATATTGTATTGGTTTTGCCATACATTGACTTGAATCCACCATGAGTGTACATGTATTACCATCCCTGAACCCCCCTCCCACCTCCCTCCCCATCCCATCCCTCTGGGTCAACCCAGTGCACCAGCCCCGAGCACCCTGTATCATGCATCAAACCTGGACTTGTGATTCATTTCACATATGATATTTTACATGTTTCAATGCCATTCTCCCGTATCATCCTGCCCTCACCCTCTCCCACAGAGTCCAAAAGACTGTTCAATACATCTGTGTCTCTTTTGCTGTCTCACATACAGGGTTATCGTTACCTTCTTTCTAAATTCCATATATATATGCATTAGTATACTGTATTGGTGTTTTTCTTTCTGGCTTACTTCATTCTGTATAATAGGATCCAGTTTCATCCACCTGCTTAGAACTGATTCAAATGTATTCTTTTTAATGGCTGAGTAATATTCCATTGTGTATATGTACCACAGCTTTCTTATCCATTCATCTGCTGATGGACATCCAGGTTGCTTCCATGTCCTGGCTATTATAAACAGTGCTGCAATGAACATTGGGGTGCACGTGTCTCTTTTGATTCTGGTTTCCTCAGTGTGTATGCCCAGCAGTGGGATTGCTGCATCATATGACAGTTCTATTTCCAGTTTTTTAAGGAATCTCCACACTGTTCTCCATAATGGCTGTACTAGTTTGCATTCCCACCCACAGTGTAAGAGGGTTCCCTTTTCTCCACACCCTCTCCAGCATTTATTGCTTGTAGACTTTTGGATCGCAGCCATTCTGACTGGCGTGAAATGGTACCTCATTGTGGTTTTGATTTGCATTTCTTTGATAATGAGTGATGTTGAGCATCTTTTCATGTGTTTGTCAGCCATCCGTATGTCTTCTTTGGAGAAATGTCTGTTTAGTTCTTTGGCCCACTTTTTGGTTGGGTCTTTTACTTTTCTGGAATTGAGCTGCAGGGGTTGCTTGTTTATTTTTGAGATTAATTCTTTGTCCATTCTTTGTTTGCTATTATTTTCTCCAATTCTGAAGACTGTCTTTTCACCTTGCTTATAGTTTCCTTTGTTGTGCACAAGCTTTTAAGTTTAATTAGGTCCCATTTATTTATTTTTGCTTTTACTTCCAATATTCTGGGAGGTGGGTCATAGAGGATCCTGCTATGGTTTATGTCAGAGAGTGTTTTGCCTATGTTTTCTTCTAGGACTTTAATAGTTTCTGGTCTTATGTTTAGATCTTTAATCCATTTTGAATTTGTTTTTTCTGTGTGGTGTTATAAATTGTTCTAGTTTCATTCTTCTACAAGTAGTTGACCAGTTTTACCAGCACCACTTGTTAAAGAGATTGTCTTTTCTCCATTGTATATTCTTGCCTCCTTTGTCAAAGATAAGGTGTTCATAGGTGCATGGATTTATCTCTGGGCTTTCTATTCTGTAACACACAGAAATCCCTTGCATTCCTATACACTAACAATGAGAAAACAGAAAGAGGAATTAAGGAAACAATTCCATTCACCATTGCAATGAAAAGAATAAAATACTTAGGCTTATATCTACCTAAAGAAACAAAAGACCTATATATAGAAAACTATAAAACACTCATGAGAGAAATCAAAGAGGACACAAATAAATGGTGAAATATACTGTGTTCATGGATTGGAAGAATCAATATAGTGAAAATGAGTATACTACCCAAAGCAATCTGTAGATTTAATGCAATCCCTATAAGCTACCAACGATATTTTTCAGAGAACTAGAACAAATAATTTCACAGTTTGTATGGAAATACAAAAAACCTTGAATAGCCAAAGCAATCTTGAGAAAGAAGAATGGATCCGGAGGAATCAACCTGCCTGACTTCAGTCTCTACTACAGAGCCACAGTCATCAAGACAGTATGGTACTGGTACAAAGAGATTCTGTCGTTTTTGAGATTGCATCCAAGTACTGCATTTTGGACTCTTTTGTTGACTATCATGGCTACTCCATTTCTTCTAAGGGATTCCTGCGCATTGTAGTAGATATAATGTTCATCTGAGTTAAATTCACCCATTCCAGTCCATTTTAGTTCATTGATTCCTAGAATGTCGATATTCATTCTTGCCATTTCCTGTTTGACCACTTCCAATTTGCCTTGATTCATGGACCTAACATTCCAGGATCCTATGCAATATTGCTCTTTATAAGCATTGGACCTTGCTTCTATCACCAGTCACATCTACAACTGGGTGTTGTTTTTGCTTTGGCTCTGTCCCTTCATTCTTTCTGGAGCTACTTCTCCATTGATCTCCAGTGGCATATCAAGCACCTACTAACCTGAGGAGTTCATCTTTCAGTATCCTATCTTTTTGCCTTTTCATACTGTGCATGCAGTTCTCAAGGCAAGATATTGAGGTGGTTTGCCATTTCCTTTTGCAGTGGACCACATTTTGTCAGAACTCTCCACCATGACCTGCCCGTCTTGGGTGGCCCTACACAGCATGGCTTGGTTTCATTGAGTTAAACAAGGCTGTGGTCCATGTGATCAGATTGGCTAGTTTTCTGTGATTGTGGTTTCAGTCTGTCTGCCTCTGATGCCCTCTCTCAGTGCCTACTGTCTTACTGGGGTTTCTCTTACCTTGGACATGGGATATCTCTTCACGGCTGCTCTAACAAAGTGCAGCCACTGCTCCTTACCTTGAATGTGGGGTATCTCCTCAAGGCTGATGCTTCTGAACTTGGACGTGGAGTATTTTCTCTCGGCTGATCCAGCGCTGTGCAGCTGCCACTTGCCTTCATCAGAAATCATGGAGGTCATCTTTAAAACCCCAAAATAAAGCAATTTTCTCCCCAGGCATTATGCTTAATGATTAGAAACTACAAACATTTCTGATTAGGAATGAGGCAAGGACACCCACTCTCACCACTATGATCCAAAATTTTTCCCGTCCTGGCCAGTGCAGTGAGAGGAGGAAAGGAAATGGAATATGTACAAATTGTGAAGGAAGACATAAATCTATCTTTGCTCTTAAATGCCAAGATTGTCTGTGTGAAAAGTCTTTTCAGATGAACCACCCTCTCCCAAAACCCTGGAATTAGTAATGGAGAATGGAAAGGTCATAGGATATGAGATTAGATTAAAATATGAAAGTCAAATATATAACCCAATCTTATCATGAGAAGGGGTTTTCCCTGATAGCTCAGTTGGTAAAGAATCTGCTTGCAATGCAGGAAACCCTGGTTCAATTCCTGGGTTGGGAAGATCTGCTGGAGAAGGGATAGGTTACCCACTCCAGTATTCTCGGACTTCCCTTGTGGCTCAGCTGGTAAAGAATCCGCCTGCAATGCAGGAAAGCTGGGATTGATCCCTGGGTTGGGAAGATCCCCTGGAGAAGGGAAAGGCTACCCACTCAAGTATTCTGGCCTGGAGAATTCCATGGACTGTATAGTCCATGGGGTCACAAAGAGTCGGATATGACTGAGTGACTTTCACATCATGAGAAAACATCAGATGAACCTATTTTGGCATACAGATAAATAAGGAAAGCTTGAGAAGCTATCACAGACTTGAGGTGAATTAAGGATACACGGTGAGTTATATATGTGCTTTGGAAATTAATCCCTTATCTGATAAATGGTTTACCAATGTGTTCTCCCATTCTGTATGTGGCTTTTTCTCTCATTGATGGTTTCTTTTGCTGTGCAGAAGCTGTTGATTTTGATGTAGTCACACATCTATATTTGCCTTTGTCGCCTATGCTTTTGGTGTCATGCCCATGAAATCACTGCCAAGATCAATGTCATGAAGCTCTTCCCTGCACTTTTTAAAGATCCCAGCTATCCAATGGATTTGGAAAACCACAAAGTGTGTGTGTGTGTGTGTGTGGGGGGGGGGTCATTTGGATCTGGCGAATCCTGGATGGGAGAAGAAGGAAATTAACAGTCAAGAAAATCTCCAGGTGCCATTAGAGCTCAGAATCCCACCACTTTTGCCTTTGCTCTTGAAAATTTCTGTGAAAGAAAGTCATTGCAACAGTGAAGGACTCTGTATGCTTAATCTGGAACTGAGAACACCCTCAGATTGGGGGCAAAAGAAGGGAAACTGGCGTTTACTATCCCTGTCTGACTGATACAGACTCAGAGGCCATTGGTGATGATAAATATTGGAACACAGCTCAATCCACAACCTTCCCAAGTGGTCCATGAATTTAAAAAATGAAAATCTTGCCATCACAAGCAATCAGAAGTCTGTTCACTCACTTTTATCATTCCAAGGGGAGAGATCAAAATCCGTGATGTCCTTGGCAGGTGGTGCTTTTAAAAACAGACCTCTAAGGCAAATGTGTCTGAATGAATGTTTAATCTTCTCTTTCTCCTGCTGTGGGCCAGAGAGCAGGGTTGGGTCCAGAAAGGAAGAGCCCAGAGAGTCTGGAGACTGGGATACCCACTCTGCTCAGACTAATACCCAGCAAACATCCTTGATGTATTGCACTTGGAAGGGCCCCCACACCCCTGCCATAAGCAACAGAAAGGGCTGGGCTGGTGGGTTTTCATCAAGCAGGAAAAGGTGGAGAAAGAAAAAGGTACAACAACACATACTTGGGCTGAGATTTCTGTTCTAAGCACCAAGGTGGTTTTAGCTCTGCTTCCCTAAATAGGCCTTACCTGGTGGTCCAGATGGTAAAGAATCTGGCTATAATGTGGGAGACCTAGGATTGATCTCTGGGTCAGGAAGATCCCCTGGAGAAGGGAATGGCAACCCACTCTAGTATTCTTGCCTGGAGGAGTCCATGGACAGAGGAGCCTGCTGGGCTACAGCTCCTTATACCTTATGGGGGTTGCAAACAGTCGGACATTTTTCACACTTTCCCTAAGTTACCTGGTACTGTTAGTAATTGCTGTTTCAGATAAAACCTTCCTGAAACAATGTGTCTCCTCACTTGAGCTAGCCCTAGCTTTTACCGTTTCCAGAGACCACCTTTTATCTGGAAAATGCTAATGGGACCAACCAGCAAATACCTGTAACACAAAGCAGGCGAGGTATCTCTGAGCACCAGGCAGGCGTGTGGATCGAAGCTCATGGAGAAGTTCAGTCTGACTCTCTCTGTGGCCAATATCTGTTATGCCTGTAATTGCTACTAAAAGTTCAGGGTGGCATTTCACTGATGCGCCTAAAATAGTCTTCTTGGGGTTGTTGGATGTGATTTCACAGTGGTTAAGGTATAAGGGGCAGTGATCCCACTGAAATCTTGTCTAAGTCATTTTGATAAGTGAACTGCCTTGCAAAGGCACCTTAATTGCTCCCATATTCTTCAATTGTTCCATTTAGCTGGGTCCTTTAAAAGGTCATTAATCAATCACTAAAGATGAGGAAGATTTTCCATTTTGCTTGCTTAACAAAACAGTGCTAACAAACTATCTCCCACTTAATTTCAGATTAGCTGATACCAGGGTGCCTGGTACTAGCAGGCAGTCAATCTCTTTAATTGTGCTTTGGAGAATGTGTCTGCTCAGCTCTGGGTCGATGGACAGGGACCTAAAGTTTAGGGTTTGGAAGGAAGATCTCTTGTCAGGACACAGGAGAAATCGTCAGCTGGATGCAGCTTATTTGCTCATTTGATCTTAAGTTTGATGAAGGAAAAAAAAAATCTCATGCAAAACTGGAGAGACCAGGTCAGTCTTGTCAACCTGTATTCACACAAGGCATAGAGCTGTGCTTGAAACTTGGTTCTATTGTGTTGAACGATATCCAGCGATCTCCAACCAAAGATAAATACTATTGACATTTTGGACGGGAGGACCCTTTGTTGTGTGGGGGCTGTTCTGTGCATTGTGCAGTATTTAGCCACATCTCCAGCCTCTCCCTCCAACCCTAGTCATGACAACCAAAACTGTCTGCAGACACTGGCAAACATCTCCTGGGGGCAAAGCAGCCCCCATGTATTGAGAGCCACTGGTCTAGACCAAGGGTTCCCAACCTCTAAGATCTAATGCCTGATAATCCGAGGTGGACCTGATGTAATAATAATAGAAAAAATTGCACAATAAATGTAATGCTCTTGAATCATACCCAAACCAATCCCCCTAACCCTGGTCCATGAAAAAATTGTCTCCCATGAAACAGGTCCCCAGTGCCAATAAAGTTGGGGACCACTGACTAGACCATGAAATTATGCTTTGTCTACATGTACCTGGAAATGGTTCATTTCTCAAGATTAATCTATAATGCGGAGTGAATATTGACTGTGTCTCCTCCACTTTTATTTGGTAGATATAGTGGCTTTCCTGGTAGTTCAGATGGTAAAGAGTTTGCTTGCAGTGTGGGAGACGTGGGTTTGATCCTTGGGTTGGGAAGATCCCCTAGAGAAGAAAATAGCTACCCATCCCAGTATTCTTGCCTGGATAACCCCATAGCCTGGTGGGCTACAGTCCATGGGGTCCCAAAGAGTTGGACATGACAGAGCAATTTTCACTTTCATAGTGTTCATAGACCTCATTGGGGTCTTCTCTTCTCTAGAGTTGGCACATGTATGTTTAATATATGCACTTTTATATCTGTGTGCCTGTAACAGCCTATCTCTTGGTAGGTTCTTCATTAATTATCTTTAGGAAAAAATGAGCAGGTATGGCTGATGGAGATGAAAATACATATCAACCATCTTAAAACACTGCTTCCTTGTCTACTTTCCAGTGTAGCAAGAAGTCAGGGTAGAAGGCCCAGGGTGAGCATTCTGTCTGTAAAGTAGACAGATCAGGTGTTGAGAACCGGGTCTCCTGCCTAGTGTTGGGTAGATTTGGGAAATCCTCGCAGCCTCCCTGTCCTTGGAATCCTTTTCCTGAAGATGCAGTTCTGCCTATGAGGTTGCTGTGAGCCCAAAGGAGTTAACACAGGCAAAGTTCTCAGGACTGGAGCTGGCATGGAGGGAGATGCCTAGGCAGGCTGCCTGCTGTCATGTGGGCATCCTCATGGGGTCACTTGGATGCTGTCCACTCTCAGGCCTTTTATTCATCAGTCTCTGTACCATCTGTGACTCTCCAGAGACCAAAGCCCCTGTGTTACCTCTCACTGTGTGTCTAGAGCCTTGCTGAATGCCTAAAACATAGTAGACACTCAAAGGATGATTATGGGATCAATTGGAGAAACAGGAGTGAAAGTTCCAGTTTGGGCAGAAGACGGCTTCTTCGTGAACTCAGGATGCCTGTCCCAGGACGTGAACCCATGTAACACCACCCTGCCTCCCAACAAGGGCCTGTCACATCATCTAGCACAGCCATGACTCCTCCCATCTTCCCAGCCACACACTTCCTGGGTCAGAACCACCTCCACACGTGGGAAACAATCAGCCATGAGTTGACCACCTGCTTCTACTGCGTGCCTTCCCTCCCCTTGGGAAGGAACTATTCCTGGAAACATATGGGAACCTTTGACGCCTTTGCTCTAAAAATAATAAAAAGAAGGTTTACATTCCAGGGGGATATTAGAAAAGTGACTTCAGATTAACACACAGATAGAGAACAAATGTTTCGTTATAAGTGTATATATGTGTGTGTGTGTATATATATATATATATATGTAGAGATTAGCTGGAGTGAGATGTGGTAGTCTGTTTTTCTGTTGTTGCTTCTCTCACAGAAGGTAATTATAGTTCTGGGCATTTTGCGTGCACTGTTTTGTATCTTGTAAAATTGCAGATAGCATGAGGGAAGCTGGTGAGATACTGAAGATTTGGCTGTGTTCTCCTGAAATCAAACAGAAACAAAATTCTCGATGTTAAAGCTTCATCCAGGATGGAGGCAGGTGGGAAGAGGGGAAGGACACAAGGCCTTAAAGAGAGACACATAAACAAAGTTCCTCTGCAGCTTTGATCCAAGCAGGAGGCTCTGTCCACATGTCCCCTCCTCCCAGGCTTGTCCACTATCCTCTCCTGTTGGAAGCTGGGATGGAAGGTGGGTCAGGTCCTGGGGTTTTCAGGAGTCTTGAGGTTACCTCCAAAAACATAAATATTCCAGCAAGACTGGACAGCTCCCATTCTTTTCCTTTCATTTCAGCTCACAGCTCCAGAAAGCAAACACCCAGTGGTCTGCCTCGGGGCTTCAGCAACTCTTGGAAATAAGCAATTGTTGGGGAGAGAAACTCCCTTACCTGATGTTTGATCATGAATAAATGAAAAGACTCCGGATCACAGAGGTGTAAGGCAGTGGTTTCTGCTTTGAAAACTGAAGAGGGTTTCAATCTTTTACCTGTCCTTTTGAGTGCATGTGTCTGTGAGCATCTGTGTCACGTGTGTGTGAGAGTGTCTGTGTGCATGTGGCAATGATTACACGTTAATAATGTTTTGACTTCTCCACTTTCAATTTCAGATCCATTATTATCCAGAAACAGGTTGTGAATTTAAGCGCCATTCAATTGAAGTTGACAGGCATTATTGACAGCAAGAGACTGTTTCTAAACTTGAAAGTAGAACAGATAATTACACTTCCAAACAGACCCATACACGACAGATAAATCGGAGACGCACAGAATTTACATGGGAGGGGTTTTAAGATGGTCCGGTTCTTACAACATAGGACATGGGTGGCCCTCAAGGGACAATGCAGCTTCAAGTCCATTTTCAGGAAAACGTATTAGAAATTTTTGTGCTGTCATCCAACATTGACTAGATATTAACATTGAGGGTCCCGAGAGCGGTACTGATTTTCTTACTAAAAATTCTTATTATCAAAATAATTAATATCAGAATGTAATAAAAATGTTTTCATGTGAATCAATAAATGTATTTTCATTCTAAGTTAAACAGTAACAAGTCTATTTTGGTCCATATATTAAGTCATTCTGTACTATTTAACAAAAATTCAGAACAATTAAGTAACTTGCTTCAGGCCAAGCAGCTATTTAGAGAGAGAACCAGGCTGAGGATTTGGGTCTCCTGAGACCTCTTCTAATTATTTTTCTCTTGATCAAGAGGAGAATTCATATTCATGAGGATTGAAGGAAAATTGAAATCACTTTTCTATTTTTCATCTTCTGTCTCCTTGCTCCTCATGTAGTAATGGCTTTATATAGAAAGGCAAATAACACATGTTGAAACAACATACACACATATATGTTCAAGACAAATATATGTTTTCTTTAAAAAAAAAATCCATATTTTCACCTGCAGTGAGTTTCTTTGCTTTCCTAAGTCTTCTTTCTCGCTTGTGCTATTCTCTAGAGCAAAGTAAGCTGATGGAAGAAAACATTTTAATACAGATGAAGAGCGCAAGACCAGGTAATTTGATCACTGGAGGCCACCCTCCTTCTCCCCAGCAAACTTTAAGGAAAAATGACATGAATGAGCCAGAATTTGATTTTTTTTTAATCGCGCCCTAAAGGATGAACCTAGATCCTTTGGTACTTTATTGCAAGCCCTGAGGTAGATTAAAATGAGTTTATCTTCCTCCTGTTCGAGTCATGACACATGGGCAGAAATACACATATGCCTCTTTTTCCAAGCTCTGTCTGCTGACTCTCTGGCACAGGTAGCAGCAACTGTCTGCTACTGGATCCTTCACTGGGATCTAGGTGGGCCTGGGGTCTGAGGATCCCAGGAAACACCAGGAGAGTTAAGTTTGTTCCCCAGAAATTGAACTGGGCAGCCCAGGACACTGCATGAGGCTAAGTGAACCCAAAATCAGCAATTCATCTATGAGTATTGAGCAGTTAGCTTGAGACTGGCCATTTCTGCCTCGTGGTCTTATATTCAGGTCCAGAAAGATAAACCAAAAAGATCACCAATATCATTTCTCTTGGTTGCAAAGGTCTGTGGACACTTGCTGATACCTAAATGATAGATTTGACTTGACTCGTTTACACATCTTTTTTTAGCATATATGGGCCAAGCATCTACTATGATCCCAGTGCTGGGCTCAGGCCTGCCACAGGCTATGGTCAAACCTCAACCTTATATAGGAATTAGGCAAGAGAAACCTGAACTCGGAGGGTGGGATTGGGGAGGAAAAGATGTCAGGGAAGGGTTGCTACAACCTGGGATGTGATGGGATTGGGCCCCGGCAGTGCCGGGCTGTGCTTGGGGACTGCTGCTGGGTACAGAAACATCCTTATCAGGCCTCAGGCCTTCCTGCTAATCCCCTTTGCTAGGGGCAGAGGGTTGCGGGCTGGAGGCGTCCATGACTTTGGCATCAAGCTAGACTGGGAGAGTGTTTCCTAGGTGGTGCTAGTGGTAAAGAACCTGCCTGTCAATGCAGGAGACATAAGAGACACAGGTTCAATCCCTGTGTTGGGAAGATCTCCCGGAGGAGGACATGGCAACCCACTCCAGTGCTCTTGCCTGGAGAATCCCACGGATAGAGGAGCCTGGTAGGCTACAACCCACAGAGTTTCAGAGAGTTGGACACAACTGAACTGACTGAGCATGCACTTATCTTCTTATGACAAATGATAATGACGTAAGCTTAGAGTAGATAATGCACTTTTCTTTTAAAACAAGTTTTGTAAGTGATGCAGGTGATTCAATCAGAAAGAGTTCAGAAAGTGATGACATGGTTTCTGGGTACAGGATGCAAACATCTCCCATGGAGGCCACCAGCCCATTGGTTCCCATTTGGGTTCAGTCCTCATTCTAGAGAGGTCCCAGGGCTCAATGTAAGAGACAAGCACCCTGGCTGCATCCCAGGTGGACAGGGCGATGCTGTCCACAAGGAACAAGACAGAAATTCCAGAATAGCCTGTCTCTCTTGCCTGGGTGGTTGGAGGGTAAATGTGGGCTGTGGGTATCCTGGGGAGTGTTCACCTATGCTCCCTCCTTATTGGCAGTTTCTAAACTAAACAGCAAACCCTTTTCAGAAATACCTCATTAGTAATATAAATATCAGCCCACACATCTGTCATTTAATTTGAATGATAAATATTAAAATATCAAACATTGCATTGTTTTCTATATTTAAAATTTACACACAGCTCTCTCTAGAGGTGGAAAGAAAGGGATGAGAAATTGAGAGGAAGGGAGCGAAGGCTGGGGGTCACAGACTCCACGAGCTGCCCATTTTTCCCCTCCCCCATCCAGGGCACACTTGTCAAGCTTCCCCCATCCCTGCTACAGAGGCTTCAGAAAATACAAAGCAACTGACACCCAACTGGCTGGGGTTGGGTGGAGATGAGGGGCAAGTGCTCCAATACGAGCTCAGGTTCCAGGGACGATTTTTGTGTGTTATAACCCAACAGCTTTTAAAAGTTTCAAACTGTGTGACACAATATTTCCACTGCTAACCATTCTTCCCTTGGGAAATAATCAATGAGGTGTATAAACATATCTGTATGAAGATATTCCTCACACTGTTTTTATAACAGAAAAAGCAAAAAGCAAGGGATCCAGAGTCTATAAGTAGGTGAAGAGGTAGATGGTTAAATGAACTATATTTCCACATTCTAAATTGCCACAAAATCTTTTTGTGGAATCTGAGAACTTCCTGAATTATTATGTAGGAATTTTTCTTTTTTAAATAGTGCTTAGGCCTAATCCTCCAAAAGTAAAATTTTATGAAATCACTGGGTTGATATGCTACTTATATATATTTTTCAAGTACAAATTAAAAATACATAATGATTAAGACCTCTTTATCCATATATGATCTAAGGTCCCCTTGGAAATTAGCAGTAGGAAAACATTGCATGTTGGGAAATATTGATCAGACAACTTCCATTGTGTCACTTTATAGTAATTAAGATGAGGGTAGAGTTTTATATTTGTTAACAGACAAGTTTATTCCACAGATGTTGCTACATGCCAGCAGTATGTTTTGTCCTGGAAACACAGGACAAAATTATGAAGTTCCTGGTGGAATAAAAAATAACAGATTATAAAACAATGTGTAACTTGTTACCTTATCATAAAAACACACACACATGCACAAACTGTAGTTATACCTGCACATTGAGATTGTGGGTGACTTTCTTTTTGCACATATATACTGATGGGCTTCCCTGGTGGCTCAGCAGTAAAGAACCCATCTGCCATGCAGGAGATATGGATTTGGTCCCTGAGTGGGGAAGATCCCCTGGAGAAGGAAATGGCAACCCACTCCCATGTTCTTGCCTGGAGAGTCCCACGGACAGAGGAGCCTGGCAGGCTATAGTCTTTGGGGTCGAAAGAGTCAGACATAACATAGCATCTAAACAGCAACATAGAGGTTCTACTTTATCTCAGCTAAAGATGGGTGACTGCTGCTGCTGCTCATAAAATGTAAAAAAAAAAAAAAACAAAACGTTAAATAGACTGATGCATCTCCTCCTCTGAGGGTGAGAGGGCAACACCTTTTTAACAAGCAGGTACAGTGCCCACTTGTGAGTTTCTTTTTTTTTTTTTTTAATCAACAATTACCTTATTTAAAATTTTATTAAAGTGTAGTTGATTTACAAGGTTGTGTTAGTTTCAAGCCTATAGCACAGTGATTCAGTTATACATGTACATATGTATCTATTCTGTTTTAGATTCTTTGTCAAAATAGGTTATTATAAGACGCTGAGTTTCTATTATATCCAGTTTGGTTCATAGGGGACCCTCCATGGTGAAAGCCAGTTTCTTCCATGATCTAGAAACGCTGGTGGTAGTTCTGTGTTGCCATCCCAGTCACAGGAATTCCCCACCTGGGGAACATCATGGGAGGGGGACACATGCAGTCTTATCTGGTATTTAGAGGCAAGATCTGGGCTCAGAGGCTCCGAGTTCTGATCCGGGTCACATTGTGACTGGTCTCTCTCGTTTCCCTGCCCGACAGCAGAGACACTCAAGACTGGGCCCCTTGTATGACTTCCTTGGTTTCATAGCACAAAGATGGGAAAATAGAATCTCAGTGAGACCTCTCTGCTATTCTCACCAGGACATCTGAAAACTGTCAAGGGCCTCTAATATGCATTCTATGCTTTAAAAGGAAAAAAAAAATGACAAAGAGAGTTCTAGAAACCAGAGCACCCAGAGAGGATGTGACTGAATGAATTTACCTCCTGCTCCTTCAGGGCCATTCTCCCCTCCTAAATGCACTTAGAGTCCATTAGCTCCTGGGGATTTCCTCATGGAGAAATCAGGGCTGTGAGCTGTGAGTGAGGCCCCTTGACTGTAATATTCCAAACCCTCCAGTCACTGCAATCCTGGTCCAGGTGATCGCCACACCACTTGTATTCTCTTTCAAGAAATGAATGTTTAGACTTTTAGCAACAATCTCAAAAGAGGGTCTTAAGGAGGCAGCCTTGGTCAGCAGAATTCTGAGATGGCTTCAAATGTTCCTGCCCCGGGAGCTTATGCCCTGGTGATCCCTGCTTATGAGTAGAAGTAGGACCATTAATTGGATGGACTGTCACTTCTGTGATTAGGTGACATTACATTGCAAAGGAGAAGGAATGCTGCAGATGATGGAACTGAGGTTCCCAATCAAGGGGCTCTGAGTTCACCAATGACAGCTGATCCTGGGTGGGCATGGGGTAATCAGGTGAGCCTTTTAGAAAAGGATCTGGGGGTCAGAGCAGGAAGAAATCAAAGGGACTGAAACATGAGAGATGGTCACCTGCCTCACCTGAAGAAGCAAGAAGCCAGGACACCTACAGCTGAGAGGAAGTGGGTCTGTCCACAACCACCCCAGCTCAGAAGTGGATCCTGAGCCTTGGCCCCACCGAGAATGTTGATTTCAGCCAGATGAGACCCTGAAGAGAAGGCCAGCTAGGTCATGCTGGGACTTCTGTGCATGGAAACTGTGGTCCCAGCAGGTGCTGTTTTAGGGCACTGGGCTTGTGGAAATTTGCTACACATCATAGATGGCTGGTATAGGGTACTGCTTTCTCTGTGGAGCACAGGGTGGTGGGGAAGTCCTTTCACCCCCAGCTGCAGGGGTGTATTCTCACTTATTCCAGTACTGTGAACCCGGCAGCCCCCACTTTGCCAGGAGTGTCTCCGCTTTTGGGTCATCGTCTTCAGGGGCTGTGAGCCATCCCACTGGGAAACCAGAGTGATAAGCAGCAAGTATGAACAGTGCTATGTATTTAGATGGTTTTCCACAGCCCTTCTATGCTTGGGCTTCTGCGGACCAATCATCAGTTTCAGCTTTTTCATGTTTGGAAAGACTAATAGAAATCCATCATCACTATTACTGCTTTACCTGTTTCTATGCTGATTGTCCAATTTTTAGGGTTTATTTTTTCATCCTGGCTGAGTCTTCACAGCCAACAACGTGGTCTTCACTGGACTATAGTGCGAACAACATGCTTCACCCAACTATGACAAACACATCAAACACAGCCCATTTGAGGGACATTCCCCAAAATGTCTAACAGGTACTCCTCAAAACCGTCAAGTTCATCAGTAACAAGGAAAACCTTCACAGCCAAGATGTGCCTAAGGAGATGTGAGTACCAAATGTGATGCTGAGTCCTGCATCTGATCTCAGAACAGAAAAAAAGACATTCAGTAAACATTAAGGAAATCTGAGTGCAGCACTACGGGCTTCCAGTAATGATAACAGGTCAGCATCGGTTCATTGACCAAAGGGCCATCCTAAAGTGAGATATTAATAATGGAGGAAATAGGGTGAGTGGTGTATGGGAATTCTTTGCTTTCCTTCCCAATACTTCTACAAGACTAAAACTATTCTAAAACAAACAAACAAACAAAAAAGTATTTAAAAAACACAACATGATAAGTTTTGAAGCATGCCATTAGATTATCTTTATAGAAATATATTCAAATAAAATACCAGCCTTTTCTTTAGAGATCAAGCTCATGTTGGGGAGGGGGTTGGGCAGAGCTGGGAGGATGCCTTTTCTTGACAAGGCTAGTTCTTGGCAGCCTTACTTCGTGGGAAGTGTTCATTACAATGATCTGTACCCAACACATGATAAGTCTGAGGCTTGAGCATGTCAAGGCCACCCTTCTGCCATGCAAGAAAATAGGAATGGGTTCTAACTGCACTGCTGGCCCCAGTATCATTCTGATTAGAATAATCATCTCTTTGATGAAGAGTGAATCATTTAAAGAAGAAGTAGAGGAAATAGAAGGTTTCCTCCTCTTCATCTGGGCTTCCCAGGTGGTGCTGGTGGTAAAGACCCAGAGGGATGGGATGGGGAGGGAGGCGGGAGTGGGGGTCGGGATGGGGAACACATATAAATCCGTGGATGATTCATGTCAAGGTATGGCAAAAACCACTACAATACTGTAAAGTAATTAGCCTCCAACTAATAAAAATAAATGAAAAAAAAAAAAAAAAAAGAATCCACCTGCCAATGCAGGAGATGTAAGAGACACAGGTTCAATCCCTGGGTCAGGAAGATCCTCTGGAGAAGGAAATGGCAACCCTCTCCAGTATTCTTGTCTGAAGAATCCCACAGACAGTGCGGCAATGAATCAGTTCCAGAGCATGTTGAGACCATTTGAATGATTGTGTGGAACTGAACATTGTACTTTACGTCCCTTCTAACTGAGCTATTAAAAGATAGATTAAATGCCAGAACAGTGCTGGACATGTATAGAAATTGCTGTGTACAAGGTCATAAAAAACCAAGTCCATGAGAGGAGGCTGTGTGACCTGATGCCCCCATGGGCAGCACATGTGTCCTCAGGGATGACCATTCACCCCTGCTGTTGGTGGAGGTGACTGCCTCAGGGAAGAGATGAGATAACCCCTGCTGTGTCTTGAGCCAACAAAAACAACAGCAGCGCGTCTCTCTGCTTTCTCAGCCCAGAGACATCGTGTGGTGTCTGCAGCTTCGCCCACTGAGAAACGAGCCAGCAGAAATGAGCCAGCAAACTTGATGTTATCCAACTTTCTGCAAAGCAAATTTGCAGCCCTGGGCGCTGTGGGGGAATTTTAATGTCCTGTGATATATGGTGGGTGACAACTTTGGGAACCTGGGACAAGTTTGGGAACAACTAACTGAGGGGCCCTCCGAGATGGTTTATTAATACACATCTCGTCTATGGATCAGGGTTATAAACGGACTACTGAACTCCATTTAAAGTGTGTTCCTGATCCGATCTTGGTCCAGTTTCTAAATCAGCTGAGAAACTCCTTGAAAAATAGAAGATGAAGTTTCTATGGCAATGTGGTTTGTTTTACCCCTAGAAAATCACAAGAGAAGTAGAAATCATCCTGACCCACCTCCTACTGCTGCCTTGCCTCTCACAGCCTGGAGCTATGATCCAGCAGCACCAAGAGGGTGTGGTGTGTGGGCAGAGCAGCCAACTCAGTAAAGGAGTCCGGCAGGACTTGCAGAGGAACAGACAGGTTTCTTACCTTCTGAAATAAATGACGACTCATCTCAGAGTCACACAGAGCTCCAAATTTTAATTACTTACATCAGTGCACTTTTAACAGCCCCTCCTCATGATGCCATATTTCCTCTTTTTTTTTTTTTTGGTGGTTTCTGACATCCTTCTGTCAATGACTGTTCAAAAGCTAGTTGCAATTTTGGTGCTCTCACAGGAGGAGATGAGCGCTTGTCCTTCTACTCTGCCATCGTGAACCAAAACCTCTGTTTCCTCTTGTGGGAGGAACACCAATGCCAAATGCGTAGGTTGAGTCCAGTTAAAGTTAATTAATCCCAAGGTTTCAGGATGGACCCTGACCATCCACCTCACACTCTGGGATTGACCGTGATTCCAAAAAAGAGATGGTGGCCCAATCTGCGGGGACTCATTTCCAAATCTTACATTCTCCTCCGAGTGGGCTGGGAATGCACAAGGGAGCAAGGTGGTGCTCTCTTTTCATTAATCCTGCTGACATTCTGGGTTTCAGGAGAAGGGTTTTGCAATGTGATAGGTCCAGATTTGCAAGTACAAAACCAAGTTTTAAGTGCAAGGGTGCAAAACACAAAATTCCACTAGACAGCGCTGTCTGTTCCAATCAACTCCGTGGAAGGGAGCAGCCAGCATAGACTGTACCTTCTCCTGGCCTGTCCCCTCCAGGTGGCATGTAAATTACCTGGTGGAACACTCTCCTTCCCCAGGAACTATTTTGTCTTCAGCAAGTCCTGACTTGGTTGGGGTAAGGTCATCTCTGCCTCCTCACTCCAAGATGCTGCTGAGAGGTGAAATCCCAGCCCTGGTGGCCGGAAATGCAGACAAAGCCAAAGGAAAAACAGAACTTAGAAGTCTCAGCATACCAAGTCACATTCTAGCCCTTAGGAATTCAGAATGCAGAGTGGGAGGCAAAGAGCTGATCTCTGAGTCAGGGAGGAGATGACATATGAGCTGGAGCCAGCGTCCAGAGAAAGGAAGACGCTGCCATGTAGAGAGCGGCAGTGACAGGAAGGTGCTCTGGGCTCTGTCTGGCTCTTCTTAGAGGTCTCGCTCTGCTGGTCCAGGCACGAGGGGTCTCTGAGACATGCCAGGTCCTCATAATAAAGCCCCCTTTATGCTGCCTCTGCTCTGTCTGTTTTCCAAGAACCTTCCCTTCTGAGCTCTTAAAGCCATCTTCTTTGCTTGGTGGTTGGAGTCAGCAACCACCAAGCCCACAGCTTGAGTTGGAGGGGTCACCTCCCAAAGCCAGTTCATGACTGAGGAGGGGATGCACAAAGGTGACACCAGCCCACGGTGGGCTCTGGGGGGTTTGGAGGCCGAGAGGCTCCCCAGGGCTCTTTCACCCTATGGCTGGTCCCACCAGCCTGGCCTTGGAGGGGTGCGGGGATGTGACTTGTGGCCAGGCCCTGCCTCAGACCAGCGGGGACATGACCCAGGAGTGTGTGTCCACCTGTCTCCCATGCCACCACCTCCACCTCTGCTACCTCCATGGCCGTCACCCTCTGTGACCCCACTCCCTTTATCCAGCACATGACCTCTCCTTCAAGCATATCCACCAGGCATACACTGGGAGGGGGACATCCTGTGTCCCCCACTCGGGCGTTGGTGAAGACTAGCATCATCTTAATTATTTCTATGCACTTCCTGGATGTCAGCTGCTGTACTGTCTTTATGCTTACTAACTCATTTAATCCTCAAGCGGCCCTACATGTTGGTTACAATAACTATCTCCATTTTACAGATGAGATGAGCCAGAGACACACAGAAAACAAAAGTATGCATGAAGACCTGAGTGGGGATGGCTAGTGATAACCCACAGAATCTTCCCTGACAAAGGCCTGGATCTTGTCCTGGGCTGGGTAATACCCAACCTGCACCCTTGTCCAAGGCACACACTGGTATCACCAAGCAACATTCACATCCCCAGATACAAAATATCACCAAGCATCACGGGAATATCCAGTGGGTCTGGTGTAAACTGCAGGACCAGCCAGGGCTTCATAGGTAGTTCAGCTGGTAAAGAATCCACCTGCAATGCAGAAGTGCCCTGGTTCAATTCCTGGGTTGGGAAGTTCCCCTGGAGAGGGAAATTGATAGCCACTCCAGTATTCTTGCCTGGAGAATCCCATGGACAGAAGAGTCTGGCGGGCTACAGTCATAGAGTTGCAAAGAGTTGGACGTGACTGAGTGACTCAGCACAGGACTGGACTGGATGCTGCATCTTAACCACACTGCAAACATGACTGCCATTCCCCTGGCAGCCTGGGCTGAAAAGTTCAACACTTTTAACAACTTCGGTTCCAAAAAACTAGGAGGTGAAGAAAGTCCTCATGCTCCTTATGGTTACACAGACAAGGGAGGGCGGGAACACGCAGAAAGATATCAATATTTCCATATCAGGCCAAATGTTATCGTTGATCTGCACCAAAAATAACCACTCTTTTGTTCATGTATTCATATCTCCATCCACGAGGCATTTATTGAGGTGCTACAGAATTCAATGCAGATTTTTCCAAGAATACAAAGGTGACTCAGGATTGCTTTGAACTCCTGTTCTTGAGACAACCACAGTTCAGTGGAGAAGAAATTGCACAGACATAGCACAAAGGAGGTAGAACCGTGACGAGAGAAATGCAGAGGAAAGGGCCACAGTGGGGGCGAGGGGTCACACTTCCCATGGGAGTCAGGTTGATGTGGGCTCCGCAGCAGCAAGTAGAGGGGCCGGTTTGAATGTGGGAACCGCAGGAGCAAGGGCTGATGGGGAAGGAAGGATGAGCCATGTTCAGGTCAATGGTGAGTATTTGAATTTCTGTGGGATCGTCATCAGACGTGTGAAGGAAGGTTTGGTTCATACCTAGAGGCCTTGATTATTGGGCTGAGAAGGTTAGATTTTTATTCTGTAGCCTTAAAAGTTTTCTGACCTTTTTTTATGATGATAATCTGAATGTTTCTTTAGGTTGATTAATTATATGATTATTTTTTCAAGTTCAATCTGTCATTCATAACTTTGGAACAAATATGTTAACAGTTCCTCAGAGTCATGCAGCATTTTTATAATTTCTAATAATTATATAATTTTGTAGTAAAATGGGCCAGGAGGGCCTTGGCCAGCCTAGACTCAGAGGACTGGCAAACAAGGTAGTTTATTGACTCATCTAATGGGGAATGCTAAGAAACGGGGCTCACTTCAGGTGGGACTGGATCCAGGAGCTCCAACACTACAGGGCCTTCATCTCTCTCTCTTTTTCTCTCTCTCGGTGCTGTTTCCTTCTCTGCTGGCTCCATCCTCTGGTATATTGTTTCCAAAAAGAATCAAAGATGAGTCCTGGCTGTTCTGGGCTTCCGTGCAGCTGAGCACTGACAGCTCCAGAAGCAGCAATCTCTCTCCTCCCAGGATCTGTATTAACCCCTCCCTCCAACAGAACTTGACCAGTTCGGACAGGGTCAATCCTGTTTTTCTTGTGTCTGGCCCTGAACCAGTCACCATGTGCAAGGACTGAAGATGCTCTGACTGATGGGTGTGGAGGGTTCAGTGATGAACCCAATTGTGGAAGATGTAGGGCTTCAGAGGAATTGTGTCAATCCAACAAGAGACATTCCCCCAGCTCAGCAGTTAGAGGCTGGCACACAGCCTCGGAGTTCCCGCCCTTCAGGGCCAACCTCTCCACAATCCTGCAGTGCTCTGTGAAATCTCAATTTTGCACGCATCCTACTGTACATTGCTTAATTATGTCCATTTGTTTTCCCAACTGGGTCCCGAGGTCCTTGAGGGCAGTTCCCTTCTCCCTTGATCTGTGTCTCTAGCCCAGCAGAGTGCCTGCTCCATATTAAGTAAAATGCATATTCTTACTGAAAGTCAGGAGAGCATAGGAGCACTGGAATGAAGAACACAGGAGGGATACAAAAGAAACAGATTGTGTTCCAGAAATCTCAAGTCTGATTCTAATATTTGAAGAGCTCTCTCCAGGCACAGGGAACACTCAGAGAGCTGGAGATGGCATTATTAAGATGAAGACTGGAAATCTTGGCAAGAAACACGGAGGAGCAGAACCCCTGGTTCTTTCAGATGTGCTCCAACATGGTGAAAGCAGAAGCCTTGAAATGACATCTGCCTGGTAACAAGAGGGGTGCGTCCCTGGTGGCTCAATGATAAAAAATCCACCTGCCAATGCAGGAGATGCAGGTTCAATACCTAGGTTGGGAAGATCCCCTGGAGAAGGAAATGGCAACCCACTCCAGTATTCTCGCCTGGAAAATCCCATGGACAGAGGAGGCTGGCGGGCTAAAGTTCATGGGGTCGAAAAGAGTTGGACATGCCTGAGCGACCGAACATGCACACTCAGGGTGATGAGCAGCAAACCCGGTGGACACACATGTGGACACTGTTGTGGACACACTGTTTGCATCCATGGCCCTGGAGGATTTACTATTTAAAGTGCCTGCAAATCTTGGCTGTCTTCATCTCAGCCATGTGCTTTCTCACATACCTTAAATAAATTGTGTTCACATCTTTCTATGCACAGAGGCTTGGTCCACTCAGCTACGCATGTGCCCCTGGGCTTGGGAAAGCTGTGTGGCTCTACTGTTTTGTTGGGGGTGGGGTAATTTCCATCATTCTGGCAGATTATTTCTTCCCTCAGGAGCTTGGATAAGTACCGTGGAAGAGACACTCACTCTATAAGATGAACTACGATGACAAGTGCAAAGCAAACCTCTTCGTTACCAAGAAACTGACCAGGCAGAGGGAAAAGAGCCCTTGTGCATTCCTGGAAAGCTGGGCACATTTTTGTTTATAGTCACTGTGCATGAGTGTCCATCCCCCCCCCCCCCCCCCAGCAGTTGTCAGGAGGTGATAATGAGGAAAATTGGAGCACATTTGGGTTTTGTCTGGTTTTTAAATTAATTCCATCACACATTGATGTAGGCAAGTGGCCTCTTTTGTCTAATTGATAATTGTATATGCTAACTAACTTACTTCTGAGGGTCGTTCTCAAATTCTAACCATGTTCCCATGGTGTCTCTAGAGGATCATATTCATTGCAGATTTGCCAAATTGCACTCTTGTCTCTCCTGGAAATCGCAGGCAGTGGTTCCACACGGGCCACACTGGGCACACATTTCTCCTGCAGCTTCAATGCCAGCTGAGCCTTGGGGACTCAAAAACTTGTCCTTCCTGTCCAGAGCCCTACCCAGAGCCTCCCTTGGGTCCGTCCTGTTATTGTTGGGTTTCCCACGGCCATCTCAGGTGTGCCGTGCCCAAGGCTGAGCTCACCATCTTCCCAAGCACAGTCATCTTGCTTTCTCTAAGTTTCTCTAACCTGCAGCTCCCCTCAGCACCAGTCCTATAACCCCAACTCCTCTGGGCCTCTCCACTGGCCCATCTCTGCCAACCACAGTCCTCCCTCTCCCCAGGTCCCCTCCCACGTCTCCTGACAACACTTTGCAGTCTCCAACCTCACTGATTCTATCCATCTCCCCTGGCCCATTCTTTCTCTGCACTGCACTGCAGCCAGAAAACTTGAAACATCACCTCAGGCCCCTGCTTAGCTGCCCTTAGGTGGGATGTTAATTTCTTACAAAGTTGTATAGGCAGCTCCTGAATGATCCAGCCCTTCCACTCCTGGTGCTTACCCGACAGAAGCTTATACCTGCCGTCCACACACACACTTGCACATGTCTGTTCCCAGCAGCCATGTGCATCATAGCACCAAAATAGAAAGAATCCTTGTGTCCCCAGGTGGGGAATAGATAAAAAGCTGCCACATGTACACAAAGGGGATACAGCTCAGCACTGGGAAGGGATGAATGGGCATGGCTGTGTGATGGATCTGGACATCAACACAGAGGGAAAGCTGCCTGACACAGAAGCATGCACATGTCCCATGTGAGCAACACAAGTGATCTACAGAGAATAAAGCAGAGCGGTCATTCCCTGGGATGGGGGGTGGGGGGGTGGCATCGGAGGGATGGGTCACAAGGGAACTTTGGGGGCCGTGGGAATGCCTTGGGTGTTGATTCTGATCCTGGTGACATGGGTGTGTACATGTGTAAAAATGTAGAGACATAAGCAATTAAAGCAGATGCTTTTTATTGTATGTGAAAACAATTTTAAAAAAAAGAATAAAAGAAAACAAAAACAAAAACCCTCCAGGGCCCCTGATTCCTCCTAGCATAGAACCAGATTCTCTAACAAGTCTGCTGAGCGCAATGGCCTGGCCTCTGTCCTGGCACCCACCTTGCAGCTTCCATTTTCCTCCAAACACAGAAAGTCTGTCGACACCCATGCTGACCCCTCTTCCCTGCTTTGCTCAGATTTTCCTTTTGTCTGGCCACCTCCTGTCTGTCTGTCCTCGAGTTTGTGCTTAGTCATCACCTCCTCTGGAAGTGCTTCTCACCTGGGCCCTGAGACCTCGCCCAGAGGTGCTGAGCACACGCCCTGCCATAGCCCAAGATTGCTGCCCTCTGGCCAGAAGCCCTGGGAGCAGTGGCTGTGGCCTTCCCCGGCTGTGTCCCAGACCCCCATAATGATCATTGGTTCAATGAAGAAATCAAGGTCAGGAAGCAACGTCTCTGAGTCCACCAGTGGGGGAATGAGCCACTTACACCCATGACCTTTGCCCTGCTCCTCTCCTTGTGGCCCTGCCCCCGCCCGACCTGATGCTGCTATTCTGGAAGACTTGCCAGGAGCTTGACTTTGAGACATCCATTCTCCACGAATGCATCTCAAATACCACCTGCCCGAGACCCTGTTGTCTCGTTGCCATCTTAGCCTCATCATGTGGAACCAACATGTGGACTGGTCCCGTGACATGTCAGCCACCGGCTCCCAGGCGAAGGTCCCTGCGTGACTTCAGCGTGCCCAGTGCCTCCCCAGCCACTTGGGGGAGGTGGTAGGTCCTAGGGACAGGGGCTTCCTGGGGAGGAAAATCAGAACGTACTTTTTTGGCAGGATCTGTGAAGGAAACACACAGAGCCCCTTACCCTCCCCTGCTTAGATCACATTGGCAGGTGGAGTGGGGGGCAGTCCAGCATCTAGGCAGGACCCTGGCAGGTGACATGGGTCAGTGGGTCTCCTGTCACATGCTCTGCTGCAGGGATAGATGCTGCAGACAGTGTTTGGGTCCTTGAGGCAGCATGGGGCTGTTCTTCATCCAAACCTCTTTAACGTGACTCTTAGTACAAAGTTTTTAAATTTTTCATGAAGGAAAACCAAAAAATTAAATTAAAACTGTTAACAGTGACCTTCTGATAAACAAGTGCCTGGACCCGCCAGGCCTCGTGCAGGGAGGTACAGGCTGCGGTGTCCCTGTGTTCACTGGTCAGAAGAACTCAGGCTCTAATTAGGGCTGAAGTCAGTTTCAGTTTTCAGGGTGGACCCAGGAAACACTGGAGCTTGTTTTGAGAGGCAGGTGTCAGGGCTTGCTGGCATCTTGCGTGCTCACTTCGGGTTGTATTGGCTTGAATATTTTATATTTGCCCTCATGAAAAATTAAACCAGAATGTTCTTACCCTTTAGCAATGCTCTTTATCATCAGGATTGATAAAGAAGGTGAGTTCCAAGGAGTCAAGAGGTGCTTATAATGTGCTCAAGATTCGTAAGATGCTGAAGGCAAGGGATGCTGGGTCCCTCGAGTGCACCAGCTTCTCCTCCTGCTCCAGCGAGTCACTGCCTGATGTTGGGCTAGGGCTGCAGCAGGGGAAGAGGCTGCCCACCAATGGGGAAGAGCCCTGAGGACAGGTCATCCTGTAACCCTTGGCAACTTTTCAGCAATAGCGCAAGGGAGACCCAGGTTCTTCCTGATGTGGGTTTCATTTGATCACCTTATCATGTCTGTGGGATGATACCTTGCCAGCACAGGGCTATTTTCTGTCTCAACACAATAACAGGATGGTTAGTTTCCTTCAAGTGGAAAGAAGACCACTGAGGCAGGCAGAATAATAGTCCAGAAAGGCTCCCATACCCTGGTCAGCAGAACCTGTGCATATGTCACCTTACTTGGTAAAGGGAATTCTAAGGTGAGATTAAATTAAGGATTTGGAGATGCAGTGGGGGTGGGGAGTTATCTTGAAAAGGAAAAGTTAAAATTTTTACAGAACCTCCTGCTCGTTCTGCCTCTGTAACTCAGCTTGCTCCTTGCAAAGTCTGGATCACATAGGTCACGTAGTCTCAGAAAGTGGGGACTTATAATACTAGGAAGTGGAGCTTATCTCACTCATCCCTGTCCTGATCTTTGTAATTGCTCAGCCCCTGCAAACCTGCTTAATCATGCCTGTCCATGTAAAGGTCAGGCATTCCCCTCCCCATCTTAACTACTGTTCCCGCCCTTGCGGAACACTTAGTTTCAACCAGCCTATTAGCAGCTAGTGTTGCCCACTATAAAAACTCAGTAACCCCTTTGTTCAGGGCTCAGAGCTTGGAGTGTTAACTCCGCAGGACCCACCGGCGTAATAAACCTAAGTTCTCCAACTCTCCAGGTGTGGTGCTTGGTTTCTCGATTACTGGTTTCTGCAACAATCGGATTATCTCCGTGGGCCCAGGTGGGCAGAGAGGGAGGTGGGAAGCTCAGAGCCTGAGGAACACAGCAGGAAAGAGGGTTGAGAGGCTGTGCTCACTTTGAGATGGCAGGGAATCACAGTTCCAGAAATGTGGGCAGTCTCCTGATGCTGGAAAAGCCAAGGACTGGGATTCTTCCTAGAATCACTATGTATGGGTCAGGGGTCCCCAGAGGAAAAGAACTGATAGGATATATAGATACAGGTAGATGATAGATAAATAGAGAGATAATGGATAGATAGATGATAGGATAAAGAGATGATGGATGGATAAATAGAAATGATAAGATTGATGGATGGATGGATAGATGATAGAGACAGATAGATGATGGATAGATGATAGATAGATAGACATAAGAAGAGATTTATTAGAGAAATTGACTTGTATATTTATGGAGACTGAGAAGAACCACAATCAGCTCTCTGCAAGCTGGAGAAACAGGGGAATCAAGGTATAATTTAGCCTGAGTCCAACAGCCCCAAGTGTCAGGGAGTTGATGACATGGTGATGGAACTCCTGTTCTGGGTCCGAAAGCCTAAGAACCAAGAGCTCTGAGGTCTGAGGGCAGAGAAGAGGGAAGTTTCAACTCTTCCTTTTTATTCTGTTCAGGCTCCTGACAGATTGATCTGATGGGCCATCTCCTGCACTCAGTCTACTGATTTACATGCTAATCTCTTCCTGAGGCCCCACCCTATCCCCATCTAGGTACAGACACACCCAGAGTGAATGTACCACCAGCTGCTGGGCACCTCTCGGCCAGGTCAAGTCCACACAACTTTAACCATCACACTCCAGAAGGAAAGCACCCTTGTCGATACCTCGATTTTAGCCTAGCAAGACCCATTTCAGACTTCTGATCTCCAGCACCGTAAGATAATCAATTTGTATTGTTTAATTTGCTGAGCTTGTATTAATGTGTTACAGTAGCAATAAGAATCCCATACACTCACTTATTCAATACACTTGTGAGGTGGATGAATGAAAGCATGAGTTTGCTGAGACACAAAAGCATTTCTCATTATTTGCTATCTATGATGCCCATGTGCATGCAAACACTTAGCTTTGAGCCCCAATTCTACCTGGTCAGGGTGCCTGGCACATTGCTTTCCTTTCACCTAAGACAT
This sequence comes from Dama dama, assembly GCF_033118175.1. NCBI lineage: Eukaryota > Metazoa > Chordata > Mammalia > Artiodactyla > Cervidae > Dama > Dama dama. The sequence continues at coordinate 56,222,575 of NC_083703.1, forward strand.
GGACAACAATAAGTTGATGGCAAGACCATGAGTGGAATGATGCATTGAGGGAGAGTCACCTGACAAAGTTAAGTACAGTTACCACCATCCGTAATGACCCACATATTCCCAGAGCCTGCCACATGAGGTGGGGCTGAGGTGAGTCCTGTCTAACTAACTTCCTTATAGAGGAAAGGCAGCCTCAGGAAAAGTTAAGCAAAGTTAAGAAAATGACTAGGGAAGTGCTTCAGCAAAGCAATCCTATTTAAGGCTGGAGTACTACCAGCTGTTAGTTTCCTGGGTGTGTTCCTCAGAGCCCTGGGGAGGTCAGAGTCCTGGCAGCCAGTGTGGGGCGCCCATGAGGAACATTACAAGGCATGATGCGTTAATGACTCACGGAACACTCACTGAGTATCAAGAAGTCACCTGGACCACCTAGAGTGACAATCAAGACATTCATGTCACCACTTTGAGGACCAGTGATACCCTTTGCTAATGCTTGGGCTCTGCTGCTCAGAAAATCAAGGCTGGCAAGAGTGTTTCTGTGTTTCATAGCCAGAGATGCCTCCAGTCCTGACCCGTTCAATGAAAAATAGGTCAAAACAAAAGCATATCTAACAGGGAAGTGAGTGGGCTGACTCCTGATCAAGCTGGACTGGGGTCTCACAGACTGTCAGGACTCTGACCATTCGCCCATCCCGAGTGTCCTTTCCACTGCAGTAAGGGCACTTATGGGGAGAAGGAGCTGCCCAAACTCTAAGCTGATGGAAACCAGGGATTTCTCTAAATCAAAATACTGCCCAGTTTGAAGGTCACTTTCAAATACTACCTCCTCCACATTGCCCAGACCTGAGGGGGCTTCTTCCTGTACACTTGGGTTGGCATTGATGAGGCTCATTTATTGAGCATCTACCATGTTTCATTAGGGCTTCCCAAGGGACTCAGTGGGTAAAGAATCTGCCTGCAATGCAGGAGTCACAAGAGACGCAGATTTGATCCCTGGGTTGGGAAGCTCACCGGGAGGAGGGCATGGCAACCCACTCTAGTGTTCTTGCCTGGAAAATCCCATGGACAAAGGAACCTGTCAGGCTATAGTCCATAGGGTCACATAGAGTCAGACACGACTGAAGCAACTGACAATGCTTGTTTCATTAAACTGCTAAATCCACAGCCCCTATATGAGGGCGGAGATCTTGGTGTCCCTACCCCCTCCCACAAACTCCAGTTCAGTTCATTAGCTCAGTCATGTCCGACTCTGTGATCCCATGAACCTCAGCACACCAGGCCTCCCTGTCCATCACCAACTCCCAGAGTCCACCGAAACCCATGTCCATTGAGTCGGTGATGCCATCCAGCCATCTCATCCTCTGTCGTCCCCTTCTCCTCCTGCCCTCAATCTTTCCCAGCATCAGGGTCTTTTCCAGTGAGTCAGCTCTTCGCATCAGGTGGCCAGAGTACTGGAGTTTCAGCTTCAACATCAGTCCTTCCAATGAATACCCAGGATTGATCTCCTTTAGGTGGACTGGTTGGATCTCCTTGCAGTCTAAGGGACTCTCAAGAGTCTTCTCCAACACCACAGTTCAAAAGCATCAATTCTTCGGTGCTCAGCTTTCTTTATAGTCCAACTCTCACATCCATACATGACCACTGGAAAAACCATAGCCTTGACTAGACAGACCTTTATTGGCAAAGTAATGTCTCTACTTTTTAATATGCTGTTTAGGTTGGTCATAACTTTCCTTCCAGGGAGCAAGTGTCTTTTAATTTAATGGCAACAGTCACCATCTGCAGTGATTTTGGAGCCCAGAAAAATAAAGTCAGCCACTGTTTCCACTGTTTCCCCATCTATTTCCCATGAAGTGATGGGACTGGATGCCATGATCTTAGTTTTCTGAATGTTGAGTTTTAAGCCAACTTTTTCACTCTCCTTTTTCACTTTCATCAAGAGGCTCTTCTTCACTTTTTGCCATAAGGGTGGTGTCACCTGCATATCTGAGGTTATTGATATTTCTCCTGGAAATCTTGACTCCAGCTTGTGCTTCATCCAGCGCAGCATTTCTCATAATGTACTCTACATATAAGTTAAATAAGCAGGGTGACAACATACAGCCTCGACGTACTCCTTTTCCTATTTGGAAACAGTCTGTTGGTCCATGTCCAGTTCTAACTGTTGCTTCTTGACCTGCATACAGGTTTCTTAAGAGACAGGTCAGGTGGTCTGGTATTCCCATCTTTTTCAGAATTTTCCACAGTTTATTGTGATCCACACAGTTAAAGGCTTTGGCATAGTCAATAAAGCAGAAATAGATGTTTTTCTGGAACTCTCTTGCTTTTTCAATGATCCAGCAGATGTTGGCAATTTGATCTCTGGTTCCTCTGCCTTTTCTAAAACCATCTTGAACATCTGTAAGTTCATGGTTCACATATTGCTGAAGCCTGGCTTGGAGAATTTTAAGCATCACTTTACTAGTGTGTGAGATGAGTGCAATTGTGCGGTAGTTCGAGCATTCTTTGGCATTGCCTTTCTTTGGGATTGGAATGAAAACTGAATGGAAATGTTAATTTTCATTTCCCAAACCCCAGGTCCCAGTCAAAAGACACTTGCTGAGTGAAGACGCAAATGCCAGCAGATGCTTGACATCATCACCTCTCCTTGCACAACAGCTTTAAGGGTCACCACATGGGAAAGCTATTGGAAGCTCAGAGAGTCAGATGAACTGCTGAAAATAATGGAGCAGCTAGCAGACACGTGACCAGTCCTTTCCAATACACTCTCTACTGCTGTGAGACTGTCTTGCAATTTCATGTGCTCCTTCATCCACTAGTCGACGATCCACTGAGTACTTGATCTGCTATTTCACTGGAGGTGTCTGTGAGGCATGTGTGACTTGCTTCCCAGTCTGTGAAATGGCCGTGGTCATGGCACCTACTCCAAGGGTGGTGTGTGCTGTGTTTATGCAGCACATGGAAGGACACTTGAACTTGCATTGGCCCAGGTTAGGTGATCAGTTACTTTCACTCTCCTTCAGTCTGAGTTCCCTGGGCCAGAGATCTGGAATCATTTCCTCCTTTTTTCCCCACTGATCAAAACTGGTACATAGACAGATTCCATACTGACTTAAAAAAAAAAGCACATACCATCATGTGTGTGCGTGTGTGAGTGTGTGTGTGAGTGTGTGTGTGTGGGCGCATGCACGTGCGCAAGCACATGCTCAGTCACTCAGTCATATCTGACACTTTGCCACCCCATGGACTATAGCCTGCCAGGCTCCTCTGTCCATAGAATTATCCAGGCAATAATACTGGAGTGTGTTGCCATTTCATCCTCCAGGAGAGCTTCCCAACCCAGGGATCAAACCCATGTCTCCTGCATTGGCAGGTGGATTCTTTATCACTGAGCCACCTGATAAGCCCACATATCATTATAATGAATTACAATTTCTATTCATCCTACTAAAACCAATTTACAAAGAGATCGATCAGAACAATGCAGAGGAGCTGGAGTTGTGTGCAATGCTGCATCGTGAGAGAGCATTCAGAGGGGCTGAAAACCTGGCTGGAGAATTTGAGCCCCTTCCTGGAAAAGGCACTTCCCACAGGGACTATCAGTGACTCAAAGGACACATGGGCTTTTCCCTAAGGCACCCAGGTGATACTCTGAAGATGCAGTGTTTGAACAGGAAGAACTGATGACATTCTGCTGGATCTGACCTTGTCGATCTTAAAACACTCCAGCAGGCTGTCGCTGAAACAGCTCAGGTGGGTACAAGGTTTGCTTTTTTCCCAGAATGATTGCAGATCTCCAGGGCTTTGAGATGAAGTGACAGTTATATATATCACCACAAGTGTATTATTATTATTTTTTAATGTGGAGGAAAGAAGAAGCTGAAAGAAAGAGAAAAATGGCAAATGAAGGAGAGTCCATAAAAGCTCATTAATTCCGAGTTGGGTAATCTGAAATTTGTGAACATTCAGACATGGGTCAGAAGGAAGATTCCTTTCTCCTTGTTAAAAATTGTTCAGCAAATGAGTTGTGAAGCCGGGGTGATTACAGAAGGTATATGTTGGCTTCTGTAGGAGAACAAATTGCTTTCAAGGTCACTGTGGTCACAAACATGAATTGGAAGAGAGCAAATAAGAATTCTATTTTGAGTTCCTCTCTTTAGTTGTTAGTTTCTTGATATATTTACTCAAGAAGAATAAAATAACACGCATCTAAAAACATTTTACATCCTGAGTTTTTCACTAATTAACACTGATCTTTTAATTTAGTGGAATTTCTTTGCATGGATGTTTTTCTTCAAAGGATTCTAAGCCTTCATTTAGACATGTAGTGGCAATGTGATTCTGGAAAAACTATATTAGTCATGAGCATGATGAAGGTAAAGATGAAGTTTTGTTTCTTGGGGAGTTGGAGGGAAGAAGTTGTGGGAGGATGTGGAGGGGGTCTTCGCAAGTGGTGCTAATGCTAAAGAACCCATCTGCCAATGCAAGAGCCAGGAGAGATGTGGGTTCAATCCCTGGGTTGGGAAGATCCCCTGGAGCAGGGCATGGCAGCCCACTCCAGTATTCTTGCCTGAAGAATCCCGTGAACAGAGGAGCCTGGTGGGCAATAGTCCATAGGGTCACAAAGAGTTGGACAAGACTGAAGTGACTGAGCATGCACACACATATTGTGGCGGGGCGCAGAGAAAAATCATGAAGATTGTGGAGTCCTCAGACTTCAAAGGAGTCAGGGGAGCCTGCAGAGCGGGGAAGGGAGGATCTTGCCCTCTCACTAATCCAGCTGAGCTGGTCACTTTTCCTAACCATGGGCCAAGTTGTGGAGGATCAGATGCTAAGATGGAGTTTGGGGTGCAGCAGGATGATGGTTGGGTGTGTGCCCTCTGGCTCCATCTTGTGCAGAAGGAGGAGTGGAATGGAGGAGAGGAAGATATAAACAGTTTAAGGAATCTACTATGATGGAGCCGCAGCCACTGCTCACAGCTCTGGTGTTAAATCAACCCATTAAGATTCTCCTCCTGCAGTGGAGATGGCTAGATCTTTATACTTCTGCATCCATCCATCATCAGATGGCACTGTAGGGGGAGGGGTGCTTGATAGAGGAAGTGCTCAGTCCCTGAATTGGCTGCTGGCTGGAGGTCACCTGCCCACAGTAACCCAGAAGCTATTGGGAAGGGTGGTCTGGACAACTCACCCCTTGACTCCCTAGATTAGCTTAGTTCCCCTTTCTCTAAGATCAAAACAATATTTCTGCCTCTTTGGGACCCTGTGGAGTGGAATGGAAGACTCTGATATAGTGCTTAGCACAGTGGTTATTTTGGATTGAATGTCTGTGTCACTTGAATTCATACATTGAAACCTAACCTCCAATGGGATGATTTCTGGACATGGGGCCTTTGGGAGGTCATGATGGAGCCCCCGGGAATGAGATTAGTACCCTTATAGGAAGAAACCAGAGAGTTGGCATCTTCTCTTCCTACCAGTTGGGATAAAAGGAGAAACCAGTGATCTACAACCCAGAAGGAGACCCTCCTCCAAGCCTGGCCACTCTGCAGGCTGACCTCAGACCTTCAGTCCCCAGACCTATGAGGAATAAATGCTTATTGTTTAAAAGCCACTAGGCTCATGGTATTTTGATGTAGCAGCCTGAGCTAAAACATTGGCACTTAGTAAAAGTGAATGAATGTGAAAATGATGGTAATTTTGTTGTTATTGTTGTTGAGTTGCTACATTGTATATTTTATGACCCCCTTTGACTATAGCCCACCAGGCTGCTCTGTCCGTTGGATTTCTCAGGCAAGAATACTGGAGTGGTTTGCCATTTCCTTCTCCAGCATATCTTCCTGATCCAGGGATCAAACTCATGTCTCCTGCATTGGCAGGCAGATTTTTACCACTGAGAAAATATCATTATCATTGTGAATATTTATAAGAACCATGTTATTATTGTTATAGAATGCTTAGAATTAATTAAGCATATGCAATCTCACCACTCATCATTGCTCAGTGAATTACATCCATGTTACAGGTGAGAGTCACAGGCTCGTGAAGACTGGGCATGTGACAATAACCAGGGACTGCCCTGGAAACTGAGATTGAGCACCACAAGTCTATTCTGAAAATTTGGTGTGGTCCTGCCTCTCAGGCACTTTTTGAGTTGACTCTGAACAGCCTCCATATTTTCACTGACTTTTCTGGTCCTGCTAGATGGATGAGCACTTGTATTTGAAGGCAAGGCAGTGATGGGACTTCCCTGGATGCTGTTTCTAATACAATGGACCAAAGACCCTTCTTTCCTTTGGTGGTCACTCATCCCATTGCGGAATCAGCGCCTTCAGTTGGAACACAACTGCTCCTGCTTATAAATTGCACAGCAGTCTGGGATTGTCTAGAAATTCAAATGTTTCCAACTTCAATGGAGGAAGAAGAACGTTTCAGAGGATGCTTTTTTATCCTCATGGCCTCAGCATCAGAAGCACATGCATAATTTAAAAACTACGTATTTTCAATTATTGTGAGTTTCTCAAACAAGAGGCTTTTTTTGTGAATGTTAAATGCAACTAGATGATCATTAAAATCTTGCTTGTGTTGACATTTCCTTCAGCTCTAAAACTAAGTTAAATTTTCTTAGTAGTAAATGAGACCTCTTGGGAAAAGTGCTTCCAAAGAAAAGATTTAAGCAGTTTTTTTTAGCAAAGAAAAAAGAAATAAAGAATGGGGGCATGAAAAGGAGAAATAGGTTTCAATTTTATGACTTGTTTGGGAATCAAAGTCATGGCCAGTATCCCATGGAGATGAAAATTATTCCAAGCCAGAGGAACAGGGCTGAGAATGTGTGTTTCCATGAAATGTATTGACATTATGATCTTACTAACGCATGCTAATATCCAGCCAAAATTGACTACATAACCAAAAGCACTGGGCAGTCTTACCTAAAATATCAGATACATATTCTGATTTAATCTCATTATTACAAAATTAATTCAGATCCTTGTAGGATGTTTTGAAATGCCTTCCAGAAATAACAAAACTGACAGCCTGATAAATCATATTTCAGTGGCACCTTAGTGAAAAGTCAGAAGAAATCAGTTTGATCCTCCTAGATGAACAGTTCAATGATCAAATTCCTTCCAGCTTTTAGAGTCGCCATCTGTAAAAATATCCCACAGTCGACAGTGATGTTGAGGCATGTCAAGAATCACATTTCCCTGGTTGGAATAATTGATTTCTCACTAAATTCCTATACATACAAGTTTTATTTCTTTCAAGTCAAATTTCAACCCCCTCATCTGACTTTCCAAGATTTGTTAAATGTCTGTAAAACTGAGAAAGCTTAATTTGTTTTCAACTTAGAAAGTCAAGAACAATCTCAAACATTATAAATGATTCTTAAGGGTGGTCCCTAACATTCCTGGTTATGCTCTCAGAATGGTTGGCTTGACATCTGGTAACTTTGGAGCTGTCTTTAGAACCAGGTGAGGGAAGTGTGGCTTATGAATCTCTCTTTGGGAGCTTTGTCTCCACATCTGACAGCCAAGCACAACTGCATAAAATACAGGTGTGATGGTAAGCATAATTTTGTCATGTCCTGATGGCAGATTCCCCTTTTCACTTTTCCTTTTCATTCAAGTGTTTTGGCAATAAACAAAAAAGTAGCTGCCTTGCTTTTTCCAAACAAAGCTCTCAAAATATTGCTATGACTTTCTTTGCCTGTTCCATCCTAAGAGTCCATGGGGAACCTTATCGCTTTATGGCCAAGGCAACTCTGGAGCCAGGCTGTCTGATTTTCACGCCCACATCTTGCTAATTGTGGGGCCCAGGAAGAGTCATGAGACATCTAGGGGCTTTAACTTCCTCATTTGTAAAGTGCAGTTATTAACAGTATTGACCTGCTGGGTTATTATCAATTAAATGAATTAATACCTGCTAGTGGCTCAGACTGCATGAGACACACAGTAAGTATATGACAGCTATTTATTATCCTTGTTGTAATCTTGAGAATGTGGAGCTTTCATTTGAGGCTTTGATTTATTCCTTTGACAATTCTACAGCTCCCTACAGGCTAATGGTCAGGTGACATAAGAAACTTTTCTCATCTTACCTTTTATCAAATGACTATATTTGGTCATATTTTCAGCTCTTTTGTTCCAAGAATCACACCTTATGACACCTTAACCAGCAGAATTTGAAACAAAGTTTCCATATTTGTATGGAGGGAGATTATATTAATACTACCGATAAATACTGATATACACCTACATTCATTTCCCATTACACAGAGGGCATCAAGCGATGTCTTCTGGTTGAAGAAACAGACACCCTGAAGAACAGAAGCTTTATGATTAAGGTTTCAGTTCAGTTCAGTGCTCAGTCATGTCCGACTCTTTGTGACCCCATGGACTGCAGCACGCCAGGCTTCCCTGTCCATCACCAACTCCCAGAGCCTGCTCAAACTCATGTCCACTGAGTTGGTGATGCCATCCAACCATCTCATCCTTTGCTGTCCCCTTCTCCTCCCACCTTCAATCTTTCCCAGCATCAGGGTCTTTTCCAATGAGTCAGTTCTTCGCATCAGGTGATCAAAGTATTGGAGTTTCAGCTTCAGCATCAGATTAAGGTTTGGACTTCAGTTAAAGGTTGCATTTTTGTTTTAATATTAATATCTGTATGGATTTATAATAACACCTTCTAAAGAAGCTTCTGATTTGCTCTATATGTTCTTTAAATTTCCCTGCATAGGCTGAGTAGAATTGATACATTTATAAATCTGTCTATTCTACTCCATTCATTCAAGCAATATGACTACTCACACACACTGACGCTGTCCTAGGTGCTGAAGATACAAATTATATTATCTCTGCAGATGTGATGGAACCTGCATCCAAGGCTGCAATGAAGCAGTCAGGAAGAAGGGTGGCTATAATAGATACTGCTACATTAGAAAGTGTATGGTTTATAAAAGACATGAAACCAGAGAGTGGGGATAGAGTTTGGTGGTAGTGCCAGGGAAGTGGTTTTAAAAGGTGGTTAGGAAACATCATTTAGGGGAAGAATTAAAGCTGAGGGTTTCTCTTATGACTCAGTTGGTAAAGAATCTGCCTGCAATGCAGGAGACCTGGGTTCCATTCCTGGGTCAGGAAGATCCCCTGGAGAAGGAAATGGCAACCCACTCCAGTATTCTTGCCTGGGAAATCCCATGGACAGAGGAGCCTGGTAGGCTACAGTCCATGGGGTTTCAAGAGTTGGACATGAATTAGCAACTAAACCACCACTACATTAAAGTAGAAGTCTAAGTGATAAAAAGGAGCCTTCATCTAAAGATCAGGGGAAGTAAGTTCCAGGCTATGGGACAGCAAGTGTGGGGTATTGTTGGTGTGTTTGTATGTTGCATGTGTATGTGTTTGTGTGTGAATGAGAGATAAAGAGAGATAGAAACAAAATCACTCCAGTGTTCTTGCCTGGAGAATTCTGTGGACAGAGGAGCCTGGTGGGCTGCTGTCCATGGGGTCACACAGAGTCAGACACAACTGAAGCGACTTTGCATGCATACATGCATTGGAGAAGAAAATGGCAACCCACTCCAGTATTCTTGCCTGAAGAATCCCAGGGATGGAGGAGCCTAGTTAGCTGCCATCTATGGGGTCATACAGAGTCAGACACGACTGAAACAACTTAGCAACAGCAGAAACAAACAAACAAACAAAAATGTTAAATTAATCCTAAAATCAGTACTCCCTACCTCCCCTTCTTCCTGTCCCATGGGTAATACCAGCTCCATGCTACAGCCTGTAAGATCTTACCAGCTCAAGACCCACCACTGGTGTTGGACCCCTGGCACATCACCAGGCTATAAGTGAGGTCCAGGATATTAGTTGAGACAGAGTAGATCCTCTTCCCTTTGCAAGGTGGTGCAGACTCCTAGCATCTTTGTAGGTCTGACTTAGAATCTGATACTTTCCTCTCTCCCTAAACTCTGAGAGAGGAAAAGAGGTCTCTCCAGGCTAGAGGGAGACTGGTGGTGGTTTAGCCGCTAAGTCATGTCCAACTCTTTGCAACATCATGGCCTATAACCCACTAGGCTCCTCTGCCCAGGGGATTCTCCATGCAAAAATACTGCAGTGGGTTGCTGTGCCCTCCTGCAGGGGATCTTCCTGACCCAGAAATCGAACCTGCATCTCCTGCATTGCAGGTGAATTCTTTGCCAAGTGAGCCATTGACAGAGCATTTCAGTTTCTCACAACAGCCAAAAACAAACAAGTTAATAAGACAAGCATGGACACAGCACAGAGTGCTGTAAGAGACTTAGGTAAGTCTCTTCTTAAGTAACCAGAGAACAGAGATAACCAAACACCTGTCTCTATGCTTTGTTTATTTATTCTTTGTACTCTTGGAATGATACAATAAATTGTTTAAATAATAATAAATTAGTTTAAAAAGAATTTTTTCCTTATGTTGGGCATACATAAAAGCAAGCAAGAAAATTAAACAAGTAGAGTGAAAAAAAGATTGATTAGAACTTTTAAAAGAGAGAGAAATAACATCCTTTCTTCTGACAGGAAATGCCGTCATCTGATCGTGGGCTATTAACATGCCATTCGTATCCTGGAAGAATATCATGTTAGCAGAAATTAATCTATCAGCTTCTACGTGGTGACCAACCCTGTCAGCTTAATAGGCGCCCAAAAAAACTGATGATGTGGAACCAGAGTAAATAGCAATGTAAAGAGAGATACACCGTGGTTCTTTAGATGCCTGAGTAGATTAACCTGATTATTGATTAGCTGGCTTGTAAATTAATGAGTTATCCCTATTAATTATGTGTGTGTCTTCATAAACGTCCTCATTGGATTTTCTAGTGATGAAGTGAGCTAAGTAAAGAATAAAATGAGGGTGATGCCACAGGCAGAATCTTAGGAGGTGGGTCGGAGTTTCTGTGGGCAACTCCCCCAGGGCATGGTTCAGTTTTCTGTCTTCTCTAGGGCAGTGGGAGGGTCAAGGCTGACCATATCTGCCAGATGGTCACTCAGCCTCCAACTCCACCTCCTCTGAAGGCAGACCCTCCATCCAGTGAACACCTGCATTGGCCCATCCCAGCGGTGCTTGTGGGGCATTGATATTCATTGTGTTTTCTCCATCTTGGTTAACAGCCACGAGCCTGTTGAGAGCAGAGTCTGTGACTGATTATTTTCTTTCTTCCTTGGGCTGGAAGCAGGATGGGACAGCACTGAGTGTCAGATAAGTTGAGGAACTGTGTTTCCATCATCAGAAAGCCTTGGTTTGGGCCAGCCTTGGCAGAAGCCTTGTAAGCATGCTGCCCAGAGGATGATGATTCTGGTATAATGGTCGTGCAGGGGGGACTTTCTATACCCAGAGAGTTGCAAGCTGAAATGTGTGGAGGGAATGCTTACAGTGATCCTGCCCAACTGTGAAGTTCTCATACTAGATCTGATTCCTCACACCCAGCCCCCAGCCTCCAGCACCTCCTGCCTTCCTGAGCATCTGGTGTCACTCGTTTCCTGCAAATGATCCCAGCTCCGATTTACCCATCAGGCACCTTCCATCACTTTTGGTGATTCACCTGCCCTATGTCTTATATAAACTCTGACATTTCAGAAAGGAGATACACTCTTCTCTGACATAAATATTTCTCTGTTTTAAAATTATATTTTGGAATATTGTCATACACATTTGGGAAATGAAGAAAAATAAAAGCGGGTGATGAGTGATCCATCATGATACAGGCATCCTGGCCATTAGCATTTTGTAAATTCAACTCCACAGGATCGTGTATAGAAAACTACAAATTGTGAGATGATTGTCTCCATAGGGTGTGCACTCATACCGCTCGCAAGCGGAGCTTTCTGGCAGAACTCAAACAGCTTGTATTTGCCTTTTCGCCACATCTACTTGAAGTGGATGGTGTGGTAGGAACTGCGTGAATCATCTCCTTGGTAGCATGACACTCCTCTCAATATTTCATGGTGGGTTGGAGAGAGAACAGGCTGTCCATCCCCAGGCTCAGCTGTGCCACTGGTCACAGTGTGATGGGAAACACATCTCTTCCCATCTCTGTGATGCAGCTGCTTTTTCCTCCTTGGTGGAGGACAGATGAAATAAGCACCAGGGTTCCTACCAGCTATGAAATTCTATAATTCCACGGGGCTTCAATAAGGGGGCAATAGGCGGGGATGTCTACACATCCACTGGAACTTGAGAGGGTGAAATGAATGCTTGAGTTCCCCTTTGGAGATGTCAGATCCCAGCAAAGCAATCACTGCAAACAGAGCGCTTGGAAGAGTTGTATGCCGGACGAGGCGTCGCACAGCCGAGCAGCCTCCTCGATGCTGCCCCGGGGGCTGTTAGTCTGTTGATGAGAACCATTTATCTTTTATCTTGCCCCTGTGCGCAGGCAGTGAGATCCAGAAGAGACGGCATTATTTGTTGGATTAAAACTCAGAATGCATCACCATATAAAACCAGGGAATGTGTTTCTCACAATTTTTTTTTTTACTATATATATTTGAAAAATCCTAATTTGACTTGTAACTCAACTTTTTTACTTTGACTGTGGATGTGAAGGCTTCATGTAGGGAGAGTCAAACATTAATAATTCAACTGTTCTTAGTGAGGAAAATCCTCTGCAAGGAAAATAAGGCAGATGTGGACACATAGGAGGAGCTCCGTAAAAGTTCCACAAATAAAAAGGGTAGATGAGTGAGCCAATTCGCAGCAAAAACAAGTGGTCCTCTATGATCATGAATTCATGGATTTCCAGTTGTTTGATCAAATAATCAATGGATGACCTAGGATGTTTAAGCTGTAATGAGAGCGTATTGTTTCAGCAATGCTGATTTTAGTTCCTAGCTCACTGGCAGGGAGACAGGCATCCAGGGAAAAGGCAGAGGCTGCTCCAGGCTTTACTTATTATCTGATAAGCTTGTAAGTGGAGTCTGTCTGCTCACCGCCCAAAAGCCATTGTTGAAGCCAAGTTGGTGGAAAGCAAAGTTTGCTTTAGTTTGTATGCTGGCAACTGGGATGGGAGGAAGGGGTGGATATCTGTCCAAAGCCCAGCTCCACCATCACAACCACCCTTCCCCTGGCAATCAGGAGGCAAGTGCTTTTTATAGGCTGAGGGAACTGACTACATGCAGAAATAGCATATTCATCTCTGACAGTCATCTTGAAATTGGTCATGGGTGTTTCATCAGTATCATCTCAACTGTTTTAAATAGTTAGTCTTCAATTTCAGGGTCAGTTTTTTCCCCGTTTCTTTGAGGACAATTCTCAGAATTGTCACAGCTTATGCTGTAGCTATAATCTGATCATCATGGTGTTAACTTCTTTTATCTGGTGGGGGTTTCAGTATCTACAAGACAGCTCACAGGATGTGGCTCAGAATATTCTTTATAGCCCTTGAGGAGTAGCTAAAGATCCTTGACTTTACTTAAATGAGTGCATTATTATTATCATTAGGCTTCCCTAGTGACTCAGACAGTAAAGAATCTGCCTGCAATGCAGGAGACCAGGGTTTGATCCATGGGTCGGGAAGACGCCCTGGAGAAGGAAACAGCAACCCACTCCAGTATTCTTGCTGGGAAATCCCAAGGACAGAGGCGCTGGTGGGCTTCAATATCTACAAGACAGCTCACAGGATGTGGCTCAGAATATTGTCTATAGCCCTTGAGGAGGAACTAAAGGTTCTTGACTTAACTTAAATGAATACATTATTATTATTTGGTCTCCTTTGACTGTTTTCCTTTGTTTCTGCATTTTCTCATTTCTCTGATTAAACTTCTTCTTTGGCTAAAGCGTTTCCACAGAAAAGAGGCAGGCTGAGGACATGGTAGGGGGTTGGGGGGTAGGGGGATGGCAAGAACCATAAGATCCAGCTCTGCTTCAGTAAGACGTGATAATTTTCTGTGCCATCCCCTGGAGATTCTAACCTGAGTCTGGGATGGGAACTCTAGTTCTCAAACTTGGACAGATGTTGATATCACCTGGAGAGTTTTTGAAACACTGATACCTAGGCTCCAATATCAAGGATTCTAATTCAGTTGATATGGGGTATGAACTGAGCATAAGTTTTTTTTTTTGTTGTTTTTTTTTTTTTTAATGTTCTGAGTGATTCTAATATGCAGAGAAGTTTGAGAACCACTGCTGTAGACTGAACCAGTGTCACAGGTGACTCATGACCACCTAGGAGGGCAGCAGCCCAGTGCATTATCTGGGTTGCTGCTGTGAGGCTGAGGAGCAAAAGGTCCCCGAAGAAGTTTTTGATTGGAAACGTCTGATGCTTAGATGGTCTCGCATCCTTCTTCACAGTTGAAAAGTAGAAAATGAAATATGACAAATGGGCTTTTTTTTTAGTTTAAAAAATTTTGATTCATTTATTTATTTTAATTGGAGGATAATTACTTTACAATATTGTGATGGTTTTGCCACACATCAATATGAATGGGCCATAGGCACATATCACTCATTATTAGACAAATGCAAATCAAAGTCACAGTGAGGTATCATCTCACACTGGACAGAATGACCAACATCAAAAAGTCTACAAACAATAAATGCTGGACAGTGTGTGGAGAAAAGGGAACCTTCCCACACTGTTGGTGGGAATGCAAACTCATCCAACCACTATGGAGAACAGTATGGAGATTCCTTAAAAGACTATAACCCAGCAATCCCACTCTTGGGCATATACCCCTAGGAAACCAGAATTGAAAAAGGCACATGTACCCCAATGATCATTGCAGCACTATTTACAATAGCTAGGACATGGAAGCAATCTAGATGTCAACTGGCAGATGAATGGATAAGGAAATTGTGGTACATATACACAATGCAATATTACAGACAAATGTGCTTTTAAATATACAGCTGCTCTTGCAAGAAAGAAAATAAAATCTGTAGGTGCAGTAAAAACAGAGAACTGAAGAGATATCTGCATTCCTACCCTGGTGTGTTAAAGGGAGGGCGGGTGACAGTCTCAATAACCTTGGGCAGGGGTTCTAAATGCCAGCTCTAAATCAGAATCATCTGGGGAGATTTTAAGCCGTATTAGTGCCCAGTCTTACTCCAAACCTGTTAATTAAATATCTTTGTGGATGGGGCTCAGCCGTCAGGCTTTGTAAAAGTTCTCCCAGATGATTCTAATATGTGGCAGGTTGATTTGGGTTTTAATTCCCACATTAAAGTCAGACATGAACAAGGATGCTGATTATCACTATATTATTCAGCATCACAGTGGACATAGTTGGGCACGACAGAAACAACTTAGCACGCATGCACAAACAATAGAAAATAACACTACACTAAGTTCTATTTTAAAGTGGTATTCACAGCACCAAACCTCCCAAAAGGTAGTTAAGAATAAAGCTATTCTGTAATAATCTAAACAGGAAAAGAACTTGAAAAAGAATAGATGTATGTATAACTGAATCACTTTTCTGTACACCTGAAAACTAACACAACATTGTTAACAACTATACTTCAATATAAAATAGAAGTTTAAATAAATATAAAAAAAGAATAAAGCTATTGAATCTAAAAAAGAATAACTATATATACCAGTTGAGTTCAGTCGCTCAGTCGTGTCTGACTCTTTGCAACCCCATGGACTGCAGCACACCAGGCCTCCCTGTCCATCAACAGCTCCCAGAGTTTACACAAACTCATATCCATTGAGTCAGTGATGCCATCCAACCATCTCATCCTCTGTTGTCCGCTTCTCCTCCTGCCTTCAATCTTTCCCAGCATCAGGGTCTTTTCCAATGAATCAGCTCTTCTCATCAGGTGACCAAAGTGTTGGAGTTTCAGCTTCAACATCAGTCCTTCCAATGAACATTCAGGACTGATTTCCTTTAGGATGGACTGGTTGGATCTCCTTGCAGTCCAAGTGACTCTCAGGAGTCTTCTCCAACACCACAGTTCAAAAGCATCAATTCTTCAGTGCTCAGCTTTCTTTATAGTCCAACTCTCACATCCATACATGACTACTGGAAAAACCGTAGCCTTGACTAGCCAGACCTTTGTTGGCAAAGTAATGTCTCTGCTTTTGAATATGCTGTCTAGGTTGGTCATAACTTTCCTTCCAAGGAGTAAGTGTCTTTTTATTTCATGGCTGCAGTCACCATCTTCAGTGATTTTGGAACCCCCCCCCCCAAAAAAAAATGTCTGCTAGTGTTTCCACTGTTTCTCCATCTATTTGCCATGAAGTAATGGGACCAGATGCCATGATCCTAGTCTTCTGAATGTTGAGCTTTAAGCCAGCTTTTTCACTCTCCTCTTTCACTTTCATCAAGAGGCTCTTTAGTTCTTCTTCGCTTTCTGCCATAAGAGTGGTGTCATCTGCATATATAAAGCTATTGATATTTCTTCCAGCAATCTTGATTCCAGTTTGTGCTTCATCCAGCCCAGTGTTTCTCATGATGTACTCTGCATAAAAGTTTAATAAGCAGGGTGACAATATACAGTCTTGACATACTCCTTTTTTCTATTTGGAACCAGTCTGTTGTTCCATGTCCAGTTCTTTTTTTTTTTTTTTTCATGTTCAGTTCTAACTGTTGTTTCCTGATCTGCATACAGATTTCTCAAGAGGCAGGTCAGGTGTTCTGGTATTCCCATCTCTTTAAGAATTTTCCACAGTTTATTGTGATCTACACAGTCAAAGGCTTTGGCATAGTCAATAAAGCAGAAATAGATGTTTTTCTGGCACTCTCTTGCTTTTTCAATGATCCAGCAGATGTCGGCAATTTGATCTCTGGTTCCTCTGCCTTTTCTAAAACCAGCTTGAATATCTGGAAGTTCACAGTTCATGTATTGTTGAAGCCTGGCTTAGAGAATTTTGAGCATTACTTAACTAGCGGGTGAGATGAGTACAACTGTGCAGTAGTTTGAGCATTCTTTGGCATTGCCTTTCTTAGGGATTGGAATGAAAACTGACCTTTTCCAGTCCTGTGGCTACTGCTGAGTTTTCCAAATTTGCTGGTATATTGAGTTCAGCACTTTCACAACATCATCTCTTAGAATTTGAAATAAGATTTTAAATATATATGTATATATAAATATATATATATAAATGTATAGTAATGTAGTATTAGTCATTCATTTGTGTCTGACTCCTTGTTATCCCATGGACTGTAACCTGCCAGGCTCCTCTGTCCATTGACTTCTCCAGGCAAGAATACTGCAGTGGGTAGTCATTTACTTCTCCAGGGGATCTTCCCAACCCAGAGATGGAAGCCAGGTCTCCCACACTGCAGGAAGATTCTTTACCATCTGAGCCACCAGTGAAACCCATTCCTTTGGATCATGTTCACATAAAGAGCTGGCAAGATCTAAGAGTTTCATTGGCTCATGTGGCTTCTTGGGTCAATAAATTGAAAGGGAGCAATGGTGGAGATCAAACCAGTCAATCCTAAAGGAAATCAACCCTGAATGCTGATGCTGAAGTTGAAGCTCCAATACTTTGTCCACCTGATTTGGACTGACTCATTGGACAAGACCTAGATGCTGGGAAAGATTGAAGGCAGAAGGAGAAAAGGGTGACAGAGGATGAAATGGTTGGATGGCATCACCAATAAATTGGACGTGAACTCAGACAAACTCCAGGAGATGGTACAGGGAGGCTTGATGTGCTCTAGTCCATGAGGCTACAAAGAGTCAGACATGACTTGGCAACTGAACAACAACAGTGGTGGACACCTGCATTCAAGTTTGGGACTGTTGCTATAATCCAAGTGACGGGAATCCAGGGAATTGTGATAGAGGTGGCAAGAAATGGTCAAGTTTTGGATACGTTTTGAAGGTAGAACCAATAGGATTTGGTGAAGAATTGTCCGTGGAATATGAGAGAGGGGTGACTCCAGGTTTTGGCCAGAAACACTGGAAGGAGAGTGTTTGCATTGCCTGAAATGGACAAGACCATGGAACATTGGTGTAGGCAGAAGTGCATCAGGGGGTTGGTTTGGATCTGTACAGTTTCAGGTGATAATTAGATTATCATGCTGTTAGTTGCATATGAAATTCTGGAACTGAGAAGGAAGTGCCAGAAGTTTAGGCTAAAAATAAAAGCTAAAGATTTGTTAATACATGATGGTGTTTTAAAACAGTGGTCACAGGACCTACAGAACTTGGAAACTTGTTAGATTGCAAATTCTTGGGTCAACCCTAGATATCTAGGGACTTCTGAGAGCTGCTGAATCAGGAACTTCATGGGTAGGGGCTATCTGTGTTTAATAAGACTCCAGGGTATTGAGAAGGATGCTGGGGTTGCGACGCTGGTCAGAGGGACAGATTCTGCTTGGATAGAGAGACACCTGTTCCAGGCACTGATGCTTGGGTCCTGCTGAGACTTAGAGGACAGGGCAGGGAGAGAAGAGAGAACCAGCCAAAGAGACAAAAAGAAAAGCAAGTGAGGTGATATGAGGAAGATGGAAATTTTCACCAGATAGATGCACAGATTCAGTGCAATCCCGAACAAAATCTCAGAAGTTAACAGAGCTTGACAGCTGATTCTAAAAGTCACATAACAGAGTAAAGGGCCAAAGATGGATAAGACAATTGTGAGAAAGACTCAGGCAGGATTAACCTCAGCAGAAATCATAAGAGCTGTAGGAGATTTGTGTGTGAGAGGAGGGCAGTCTCAAATCAATGGGGAAGGATGGACTTTTTAATAACTGGTATGCAGACAATTGGCTGGACATATGGAAAAGAAATATATTTAGATCCCCACATAACACCATACACAAAAATATATTCCAGATGGATTAAAGGCCTACATGTGAAAGCAAATGTTTAAAAAGAAAATATGGGATAATATCTTTATCTTTCTGGGATAGTAAAAGAAAAAAAAATCTGATTAAAAAATTGATACGTTTGATGACAAGATTTTACATATTTGAATGACAAAAGCCAATTTCACAAATTGGGAGAAAGTATTGGCATTAGTGGTAAAGAACCCATCTGCCAATGCAGAAGATTCAAGAGATGTGGGTTCGATTCCTGGGTTGGGAAGATCCCCTGGAGGAGGGCATAGCAACCCGAGTATTCTTGCCTGGAGACTCCCATGGACAGAGGAACCTGGTGGGCTACTAGGATCACAAAGGGTCAGACACGACTGAGCAACTTAAATGCACACATGTGTTTATGATAAAATTGTTCCAATCAAGATCCAAACCCTTCTACACTGCACTAGGTTGCTCTTTCTCTCAAATATCTTCCTCTCTTGAGCCTACCCTCCATTGCCCTCCACTTCTGATGTCTATTTATTGAGGAAAATGGGTCTTTTGTTTTGCCTTCTGTATGTTGTGGATCAAATCTCCCTGGTGTCGTTTAACATGGTTTCTCTATCCCCTTATTTTCTGCCAACTTGTGAACTGAAAAGTAAGTGTGGAGGTTTGATTGCATCACAGTATGTGTGTGGGTGTGTGTGGGGGGGTCATGTGGGTCTGTGGTGTCGGTGTGGTGTGCCTGTGTTGGTCTATGTGTGGTGTGCTCGTATTTGTGCTGTGGTGTGGGGGGGTTGTGTGTATGTTTGTTGTACGTGGTGTGGTGTGTGTGTATGTCTGTGGTATGTGATATGATGTGGTGTGTGTGAGTGAGTGTGTGGTGGGGCAGGTGGAGAGAGAGAGAAGGCAACAGAAGGCTGAGGCACTGGGGTCTGGGGTGGGTGGGGAGTTTGGAAGCCAATGGGGTCTCCTCCACGGAGCAGAACTAGAGGGGGCTCTTGCATCTGTGGTTCCCAGTTAATGCCTAAGACACTCCACCATGATAAACATCCAAACTTTCAGATGAGAATCTGCACTCTGGGGCGATGGAGCCTGGGTCTGCCTGGCAGAGCTGGAACAGATTAGACCTGAGGTTGCATTTATTCAACCCCAAAGTCTTGGTTCTTCCCTTCACCCACCCACGTGAGCTCTCCCCACTCACCTGGCCCAGGGCCCCATGCAGTCTCCAGGTCCCCTGCCTACAGAGGGAGGAGGAGGGGAGGGAAGGACAGAGGTGGAGACAGAGACAGATAGATGACATATGCTGAGCCCTCTCCTGCTCAGCAGGGGTTGGGGGGGTTGATGCAAGATTCCAGGATCTCCCTGCCCCCGAGGCTTTCAAACAAAACCTTCAAGACTGCCCACAGTCTGCAGCAAATCTGTCAGCTTCCCTCACAGGTTTGAAATGATGTTGTGTGAAGTACCACCGTGGAGGCACCATCACATGTGCAGTTTGCTTCTGAACTTACTGCTGGCTAGAAACACAGCCTCCAAAGCAGCCTTTTCATTCATTGCAGTTTGGAGTTTGGTTATTTAGAACAAATGTGCTGGCAGGGTACTTCTGGGCTTTGGGCGGGGGGGATTTGACATGGTGGGGACATGGTTCTGCTCCATGGTATGAAATTCATCAATCAGAATTCCTTTTTAATGGGTTCTTCAGAGGGGTCTGTATCACAGCATGGCTATAAATAAACATGGGACCTAGGGGGAAAAGGGCTGTATGGCCTTCCTGCGTGCCTGGTGGCTGCCAAGGGGTGGAGAACTGTTTCACCCCTCCTTTCCTGCCCAGTGCGCATGTAGCACCCACATCCTTGAGGGTTTGAACTAAAGGGATGAGGATAGAGAGATCAATAAGTTAACAAGCTAGGGATCCTGTTCTAAGGGAGTGTGCGAGCAGTTCCAACCAGGTCCACAAATACTAATGAGCATCTATCCTCAGTAGAAGGATATGATAAACCAGGGATGGGGTATAGGTTGGGTTCTCACAGCTTTCTCTTCAGCAGGAGATGCAAAGAGAAATCTGGGAACAAAGAGTCAGCTGTGGATACGTGCATGCCTACCCTCTCCCAGAGGATGTGGTGGGGACTCTGGTGCCCTTAGAAGCTGGTCTCTTAGTTGAGTCTTGGCAGGGATGTCGGAGGTAGGAGGTATGGAAGCGGCTTCCTGCAGCTTCTTCCTGCTGCCTCATCCTGCACCAGCTTCTGCTCTCAGGCTCCAGGTCTCCAGCTGTGTTGGGTTTCAAGTCCTAAGAAGTTATCCTGCTTCTTGAATCCCCCACGTTTCCTCCCCATGGTCCAGGGTGGAAGGAACTCTCCACATCAGCCTGCTTCTTAGGTCTCAGCTTAAACTTGACCCATTTTGAGAAAAATCCAACATGATTCAATCTAGATGTGTTTACTCCCCTAGGAGCCCACATCGCCCATCTTTCTCCTCCATAGACCTCATCACCTTGCTTAGAGTCTGAGTCTGACCAGAGTCTCTTTGCAGGTGACCAGCCTCCACATTCAAGCAGGAAGCATTGTGTCTCATTTGTTGTAGTGTCCTAATTGTCCAGGACAGCACTTGAAATGTAGGAGGCAACTAATAAATGTTTGTAATATGAATAAAGGGATACTCACATGTAAAAATGAATGATATTATCATGCCCTCAGGGTGTAAAAGTTTTGACAAAAAATGGCAAAAGTGGCTACGTGGATGAATTAATAAGTTGGCTGGTATTAGAGAGAATGTTCTTTGAATGATAAAACAGTCATTCTATCTCCTTTCTCCCTTGATGCCACAAAGACTTGAAAATTAAATATTTATTTTCTCACCCCACTACACTAAGGGCTGACCACAAGGCAAAGTTCTGACAAATAATAAGGCAGAAGTACGATAGGGGGCATTCAGGAATGTAGCTTACTGTCTTGTAAAAGAAGTCAGTACGTTGTTGGTGCTGCCCTGTTTCCCGCTAAACATGGATTTGATGGCTGGTGTGGTGGCAACCATATTGTGATGATGTTCAACAGATGTGACAAAAGTCAGTCCACAAGAAGAATAATAACAGCAACTAAGATAGAATGAATCTGGGTATTCAGTGGCATCAGTAAGCCAGTGAATTTAAACTGACAGCAACTACATTTTGACAACTTACAGTGTAAGACAAACTCCTGATTATTTCAGCCATTATTCATTCAGATTTCATTAACTCATAGCTAAACGTGCTTCCAACTGGTATTGACAACTGGATGAGGTACCTGGCATTTTATGTTTCAATTCTGGACCAGGCTATGGGTGAATTCTTTTTTTTTTTTTTTCAAATCTTAAAGCAAATAACTTTATTTCTATCATTCCTTTTTGAAGAACCAAAGAAACATAGAATATATAAAAAACACACAAACAGCTGCGATTCAGGGGGGTAACAAGAAGGACCGACATAGCCCTTCAATGCGACAGCCTGCAGCGCGATCGCCTGCATCTGTGAGGGGCTCTGCTGGAAGACAGGCCGGCTCCCTGTCCCACCTCAAAGCCAAAGAGTCAGGCTCCCCAGGGGTGGGACCCGGGAATCTGCCTTTTAAAACAAGCATTCCCATTAATATTCCACTGGCAAGGCCTCACCCTAATACCCAAAAAGATTTGGTAATACTTCCTCTCTTTCAAAATCCAGGCTGGAAACTCAACTAATCCTAGACTAAACTCAAGAGCAGCACACCGATGCCGCCTGTTGCTTCTCAGAGCTTCAGACTTTGGTGGACACACACTCCGCCCGCCATGTTTTTGGCTCTCTAAGGGCACCTGTCTGCACTTGAAACTGTGGTTCCGCTGTGTGGTTTCATGGCTCCGGGAGTTATTCCCCACCTGAAGTCACGCTCCTCGCTGTGTGACATCAGGTGGGGACTGAGGACAAGAAGGTGGCAAGAGGCTCCTAGGCAACAAAGTGTGCTGGTTCCTGGCTGGGGACTTTCAGGAACTGACCATGCAGGAGAGCTGGGAGGAGACCATCAGGACCCAGGCCCTTGCTTAGCAGCCACTGGTGCTTCACAGCCTCGCGGCTCGCAGGAAATGGTTGGTACTGGTTCAGTGACTTGGTTTTTCCCTCGCGTGGAGAGGCCTTCATGGGGGAGGGGAGGGGATCCATTGCACAAGGGCACCGTGCGGTCAGCATCTCTGGGGCCGCGGAGTCTCGGGTTCACTTGGGGCCCAGGCACTCCACAATCCCATTCCCCTTCATGCCATCGAAGAAGAAGAAGTTGTTGTGAGGGGGGTCCCTCTGAGACAGGGCCTTCACAATTTCCTGGGCCAGGATCCCTCCAACAACTGCACACACTGGGGCCATCTCAGAGAAGCAGTACCTGACAAAGTCTTCAGGAAGCAGGTCAGGATTGACACCCAGGGCATCAAGCACATCGTTTCGTATCTGGAGCAATAACTCAGAATCTTCCCCAAAGGTATCAGAACTAGGATCTCTTCCTTTATCTGTGCGAAACTTCAGGAGCACTTGAAGGAGGAAGTAATCCGGAGTTGTGCGCTTCAGGGCTGCTTTATCGCTGCTCCAGTCCACTTCCAGCACCTCTTTGATGGAGCAGAAGACCACCTTCTTCTTAACCATGGTTGTCTCAGATGAATCAAGTTTGGCTCTCTTGGTATCAGGTCCATCTTCTACTCCTTGACTGACTTTGGCAACTTTGGTTTTCTCCTCTACAAATTCATGCTCTCCAAGATTGGCAAACGTGTATCCATGGTAGCCAAAAACATCGCCCGTAAAGAACTTGATGCTATTTTTGTGACAGATCTGGTCAACTTTCACTATGACGTCCCTGGAGCAGCAAGTCAGACATACAGCATCAAATTGGGCGAAAAACGACTCGGGTTTCTTTTCTATATTCTCAGTGTCCACCTTCACATCCACCATGGGGTTGAGATTCTGTGCTCGCTCCAAAGAGGCTTCAGCCCTGTTTCGGCCAACAGACCCAGTACGGATCAAGAACGGGGCTCCGGGGTCTTCTGGAGATACCTGCTCGTGATCCAGCATGGTCAGTCCTTTCACTCCAGCCAGGATGAGATTCTTGGCGATTTCAGCCCCGAGTCCCTTCATGCCGACAAGAAGCACCCGAGAGGCCCGCAGCCGTTTCTGGGCCTCCAATCCCCAAAGACGGATCTGCCGGTCATACTGCGCCGCCTCCTCCTCGCTGATACCGCCGCCCGCCTCCTCCTTCTCCACCATGGCGCCGGCTCTAGCTGCCTGAGCCCTGCTCCGGCTCCCGGCAACCGCCAGCCGGCCCCACACGCCGCCAACCGCCGCCGGCCGCGCGCCCGGGAGGCGTCTGCCTGGGTGAATTCTGTATGGTACAAAGGTACTGAGCAGGGGCAGGTCACACGAAGAAACAAGGAAGGATGTAAGGATGACGATCTTTGATGGACCCCCCGCCTCCCACAGGCAGAGCAGTATCCTTCCACCTACACCCAAGGAGGTTACAGATGACACAGTGATGGCTACCATTGACTGCTTGTTCTCTGATCTGCTGCTGTTCCCTCTAAAAACCCTCCTTGGAAAATATAACAGCTTTTATTAGGCTCTAAAGACATGGAGGACCTTGATGACGCTTTCCAGACTTCCTGCACGTCTGTGCGCAGCAGGGCAGCCCTGAGCAGGAGAGCCATGTTCTGCTCAGTGTCAGGGAGGTTTCGTGACAAGAACTCATTTTGGCCTCACGAGTGCCCAAACCCAGGGGGCCACCCCAGGCCCCTCTCTGCCATCTGTTCAAGGACCCCCTCACCTGGCATTCTGAGCGACGCCCTCCTCTCCTTGGAGTCCCTCCTATCCTGACTCACCCTGGAGCCTTCTGAAGCACGATCTGGACAGAGTCCAGGCTCAGTACACAGTCGGCACAGTCAGAAAGCACAGTGTGATTGAAAATCCGTGCCGTAATCCCCAAGTCTGAGCACTTATATTGGCTCCCATAGAAGTCTATAGCACCCGAAGCCCTGGTTATTATTTCCTACTCTCAGCAAATATGTACTGAGTCCGGGGTGTAGGGCTGGCTCCACACATACACCAAGCACTGCAGTGGGGAGGAAAACCATAGCTCCTGCTCTCACAGAACTACGCTGGGGAGACAGATGCTAACCACCTATCCACATACCATTACAACTGCAACAACTGTCACAAGGGAGCAGTTGGGGGGTTATAAAGAGAGGATGCACTGGGTGGGTGAGAGCCCTCTTCTGGGTTTGCAGACTTCTGTGTCCTCACCCCGCCAAAGGGGCCAGGATCCTTTGGAGCCCTTTCATAAGGGCACTTAATCCTATTCACAAAGGCTCCACTCTCATGACCTAATAACATCCATAAAGGCCAGGGTATCAATACTACCACCATCACCTCTGGGAGTCAGGATTTCAACCTAAATCTGAGGGAGATACAGACAACCTGACTAGAGCAAAGTGCAAGATGGGTTCTGAAGCCATGATATGTCTTCATATCACTGTGCCCAACGTGCAAGGCAAGGAACCAGTTAAAGATGGAATCTCCTGAGCATTGATACGTTGGCTTTTCCGTTTTCTGGAAGATGGTTTGTTGACTTCATGGGGAATAACCAGGAACTCAAGCCAACCAACCAAAAAGAAAGAAGGAAAGAAAGAAAGGAAAACCAGTGAGCACCACTTCTAGGGGCAGAAGAGGAGATTCATCCCCCACACTGTGTAACAACTTATGTGTGTGCTCAGTTGCTGACTTGTGTCTGACTGTTGGCTACCCTGTGAACCGTAGCCCACCAGACTCCTCTATCCATGGGATTTCAACTATACTCCAATATAAAGTAAAAATTAAAAAGGAAGAGATTCATCCAGCTTCTTAGAGTGTGACTCTTTGGGGGTCTCCCCATGCTGTCTGCTCCCTTCCTCTCCTCACTGCCCTCCCCCGCCCCACAGTGTAACATTTGAGGATAAAAACAACAGAAAGATGAGAGAAGCCTGGAAGGAAGTTTGGTGATCAGAGTCCTGCCGTTGCCACAACTCATTCCCTTAATTACACTGAAAATCGTTCACTCTGCATGTTAACATGTTTCTGAATGACGGGGCTGCAGAAGCCTGTGGGGGTTAATGAATTATGTAGCATGCATTTTCCTTTACCACAATTAGTATTTACTGACCAGTTTTCTAAACAAATATATATACATATACTTTTAGAATTCAGGGGTGGGGAAATAGCTGGCAAAACAGACTTCATCTTTGAGAATAACTTCTTTATTCACTTATCTTTTATCACAATGTTGAGATTGATTTAAAGATGATGAACTGACTTTTGGTCAATGAGTTTTTTAACACCCCCTGTCTAAAATATGAATATTTCAGTGTACTAGCTGCAAGGATTGGATGGTTCTGAAATGAAGACCAGGAGAGGGAAGGGTAGATTGTCACAGCCTCTGCAGTCATTTGGGCTTGAAGGTGCTAGCTCCCCAGGGGGGCTCAGCAGGAAGAGGCCACCTGGGGAGGAGCTGTGAGGGTCCCAGCCTCGTGCTCATCAGGAGACGATGACAGTGGGGGTGATGAGAAAGTCAAGACATGGCTCAGACCACTGACCCATTAGGAAACAATAAGGCACATTTTATGATGTTACGAAAGGGTGCAAAACTGGAGTGGCACTTAATCCTTGTGTCTTTCTATAAAAAAAAAAAAAATCTTTCTATAATAAAGATTAATTTCCAAGCTTTGCTGTAAAAAAAAAAAAAATAGAAAGTGTAATTGTCAGACTCTGGGGTGACCAGCAGTTGGGATTGAGGTGAGGAGTCTTATCTGCCTGGTGCCCAAGGGACTTTACTTTGCAGGAAACACTGACAGAGGTTAAGAGAGCCCAGGTTCTCAGCTCGTGGAGCTTGCACATAGTGAGATGCACTCTCTTCTTGGCCCTCTAGCTGATTTGAAAAATATTTCTTCTGCTTTCTTCAAAATCCTGAAGCAGAGAGACTAGAAAGAACCTGACTGTCCTCTGGTCCAAGTTCTTACAATGTCCTCTTTCAATGTGTTCATTTAGTCCTTCATCCCTACGTTCATTCTTCATGCACCTACCATATGTATTTGCTGTATACTCTCTACTAAACATTATTTAGTAGAGATAAACATATCTCTACTAAACATTATTAGGAACCCTTGTCCTTGGGTTGGGCAAACACTAGATGCTCATCATGGGACTTTGTGAGAAGAATGTAAGGACATTGAGGACCTTGAAGAACAGACCCGGCCAGTCAGGTTGGCTCCATCTCTGCCTTTCCAGAGCCCAGGGCACCTCATTGCCCTGCTCAGAGCATCCTTCCAGCCCTGACTCAGCACCTACCGTGCAGCAGATCTGGGCAAAGGGAGCCTTGGGTGGGAGGAACCTGAGGGGAAAGGGGAGTGGACAGGGACCTGGGGAGCAGGTGCCGCCGGTGCCTTGTGCTCTCTGAGGGGTAGCAAACCTCCATTTGACCCTCGGCCTGTCAAATAGGCCAATTCCACGACAGGGCATCCCCTTGCTGAGTTCCAGTCCTGACCAGGAGCCGCTGTGTTTCCCTTTCAGTAACCAGATGTGCAGGCCCCTGGATCTGGGTCCCAAGAGCATTCATCTTTCCTGCCTCCCTGGCCTTCATCAGCCTTTCCTCTTCTGAAGCTCCAGCCATACTATCATGAACACAAAGGTCCTCTATTACACCAGACCGTTTATAAATTCCTGGGGGGTTTCATTTCCAGTATCCTGGGGTTGCTGATGTCCAGAGCCACACTGACCCAGGCTGGCAGGACTCTGAGGAATCTGATGCAACAACTCTGACTATCTCTTCTTGCTCCTTAAAAGAGGATGAGCTAGCAGGAAGCTCTCAGGAAAGCCCAGCCTGGCCACCTGGATCTCCTGGGAGAGGCACCTTCCTGCCCGCCTATGTTTGAAATCAGACTCGGCCTCTCAGGTGGAGACAACAGGCCGTACTGAAAGCCCTCTCCCTTGAAAATTAGACCTGAGCACACTGCTTCATAAGAACCCCGCACTCAAGAGTGTGGCCAATTGCCATTGCCCAGGAGGATGTCAGGGCTAAGGAAACCGGGCTCCGCACACGTTGCCACCCATGAGCTGAGATACCTTCAAAAAGCCACTTAACCTCTCTGCACCTTCACGGCTTCAGGCATGAAATGAAGGGATTAGGGGATGGCTGGAGCCCTTTCCATAAATAAACGGCCATGATTTGGGGTCTTTTCCCAGCTGGTCCTGGAGGAAGAGGGCAGGTCAGAGAAGGTCTCAGAGATACAAGGACAAGCATGAAATATCAGCCCAGTTCCACTGGGGAATCTCTAATTACCTGGGAAGAAAGTTCCAGTCTGTGTGTGGGCCCTCAAGGCCATTCTGGCATCAACAATGCTCCTCTGAGCTGGGAGCCTGGATGCCCTATGTATATTTGTTTTTCTCTTTTTGACTTACTTCACTCTCTATAACAGACTCTAGGTCCATCCACATTTTTACAAATTACTCAAATTTTATTCCCTTTTATGGCTAATATTCCATTGCATGTGACATAATTTTCTTTTTTAAGAACAGGAAGGTGATTTCTTTAATGAAAAGTAATATGAAATAAGTGGCTGAATCTGGGCAAAGGCATGGGAGTTGTTTCCCCTTCTTCTCCTTCTGTTTCAAATAAAGGTGAGCAGAGTGGGAGATGTAGCAGGAACTCCCGCCTTTCTTTCTTGGGAACAATTCACTGGAAAATTGTTCCCTTGGCCTGGAGGCTCAAGTGACAGAGTTCATGACACGAGGGGACAGAATCTAAACAAGGGAAAGGAGGCATTTCGGCAAATATTAAGCAATAAATGAGATCCACACAATCCCTGACACAAATTAATTAAGTTGCTATGGAATGCGGCTCAAAGGTAGACCAGAAGGCAAAGGTGAAAACAGCCCCAAAGAGCAGAATGACGAAAAATGTAAAAATAAAAGGAAAAAAGGCTGGGAGAGTGTGTGCCAATGAGGGGGATGCAGGGCGGTGGGAGGTGCGTGGTGCAGGGACCAGGGCAGCAGGAGGCATGGCTCAAAAGATGCTCTCGAGGCTTTCCTCTCCTCCAATTGATTCAGGATTTAGTAAAACACTCGGAACCCTGCGCGCATCACAGGAGCAGGCAGGGTGGCCTTTAAGCTCAGGGAGGATTCGTGGAATTCAAGTGACAAGATGGGTGTTTGACTGTGGTGAGGCCTCCTTCTCCCCGTCTGTTAAATATTATTTTAAAAATATTTTGTTTCACTTACACTAACTAGCCATCTGCTCATGCAAATAAGCATGGAAAAACAATTGCAGCCTGGCCTCTGGGTGTCAGGTGGAGAAGTCTGAGAGGAGATGCATGAGGGAGTGTACCAGGGGGGCCTGGTGGAGCCTCCCACCCCATCCCGGTGTCTAAAGATGTCTAATCAGTGCCTGGTAGACTCAGGAAGCGGCTGCTTCTAGCGATGTTGTCTGTGTTCTTCTCTTTGTCCCCTGTGCTTTGGGAGCAGGAGAAAGAAGGTGTCTGAGAGTGTGCAAGTGGAAAGGATTGTAATGCATCCACCACCACTGTAATTCTCCCTTTGGGGAAATCTTCTTCAGCACAGATGCTGGTAAAACATCGAAACAGAGCAGCCTGGAGAGAACCCTGCGACCGAGAACTGAACACATAACTTGCTAATTCCATGCTGGTCCCTCTGCATCCTGAAGTACTGACCCAGCAGGACTGTTCCATAGAGCTTCTGCCCCAGCACACAAGCCTCCCACCGATAGGAACCCCCAGACACAGGATTGAGCTGAAGTCATGTCAGGATGGCGTTCCCCGTGCCCCCCACCCCCCAACTAGGGACCAGGGTGGAGAACAGAGCTTTGCTTGTCCACTCAGGTTTGAATCGGGCACTGCAGGCCCTTAGCCCAGAGGGGAGGCTGTGTATTGGGTTGGCCATTGTCAGCCTTGTGGGAGAACATGGATGCAGCCAGTGGAAGAGATGCATGCAGATATGCACCGGGATGGACAACAGGGACAGACTCCCGGACACAGGCAGGGACGTGAAGGTGGTAGCTGCATACAAGCCCAGAGAGAGCTTCAGAGGGAGAGTAGTACATGGATGGGAGGAGATGGAGGCAGAGGATTGAAGCAGGACTGGCGCAGACCCTGGGGTCCAGAGGAGGCCTCCTGGCCACAAAGCCCTCCATGTCTAGCTCCATCCTTCCCCTGACCCACTGCATGTCCAGCCTGTGGCTTCAGTGACACAACCCCATATCTTTCCAATAAACCCACCCTTTTGTTCTTCAGCTACTTCGAAGGCATGTCCTTGTCTGAAATATCTTCGCCTCTGTCAATAGACCAACTGACCGGGTGCAGCCATGTCTCTGAATTGAGTTCAGCATCTTCCCTGGGCCTTGCAGAGAGGTGTAGATGTTCCTGCTTCGTGTCTGAGCTCCACTCTGTTCCCAGAGCCTGTTAGATTTCACGGGTCCAGAGCACACCTGTGGGCCTTGCTCCCAAAGCTGCGGCCTGGCAGAGGGGAGGCCTGGTGCTGGACCAAGCCTGGGAGAGCCGGGCCATTGGTTCCGATCAGGGGAGAGAGCCAAGTCATGTCCATTCAAGATGCCTGAAGATAGATCTGAGCCCCTCAAGTGGTGATGCAGGATTAAAATGACCATTTAACATGCAGACTGTGTCACAAGTTGGGGTCAACTACATGATTGTTGACAGGATGTGTCTAGTTCTTTTAAATGAGCCAACCAGTCCCATTACCCCTCCTGTCCTGCCTCTCTTGGAGTGGCTCCCAGGTTACCTTCTACTGATCCCTCCCTTCTGGAGCAGCCACGTGCCAAGCCACTGGGCACCTCCCCCAGCGCAGCAGAAGATGCTATACTCACCATGCACCATGGCAAAAGCCCTCAGCATCACCTCTCTCTCTCCGTCACTCACTGCTCACATCAGAACCAGCATTGCAGCCAGCAAGTCCACCTCCACGTTTCCCATGTCTGTCCACTTGTCTCAGTCCTGTGTTGCCACCCTGGTCAGGGGTGACCTCCATCACCTCCTCTGGGATGACTCTGACAGCCTCCTAGTGGGTCTCCCTGACTCCTACTTGCTCTACAATCCAATCCTTAGGGTGTTTCCAGGGAGACCCTTTGAAACATAAACTCCGGTTTAAAGCTCTGCAGTGGTGCCACTCAACACTGGGAACAACACCCAGCCTCCCCAGCATGGCCTATCCAGCACTCTTGCCTGATTGCACTTTTGTTCCCCTCATCCTGCCTGCCATCTTCCGGCCTGGTCAGGTCTCAGACTCACTAAACGTGTCCCTGCTCAGGCTTCCAAACCCATCTGCTGCCATTAACTGTGACTCAGCCTCCACGTTCTGCCCAGGTGTCTCCTGTTCACAGGCTCTGCTCAGATATCACCTCCACTGAGAAGCCCTTCTTGACCACTCCACTCACCTTGTCATTCTCCATAACACCCTGACTTGTGGCCCTGAATGCACTTAATTGACCTGGAGTGATGTCATTTAGATATTTACTCAAATTATCTATGCCCCCCACCCCCCGCTGATATGCACAGTCAGGCAGAGCAGAGCTGATATCTCTCCTATTCACAGGGTACCCTGGCATACCGCCAGGCACAGACGGCTTGCTCAAGGTGTAGTTTCTGAATTAATAGCTGCCCACCCTCCTTGTCTGCTTTTTGCTTAGTTAGCCTGTCTCGAGGCTTATCAGTTTTATTGAGCTCTTCCGAGAGCCAGCTTTTGGCATCATTGTTTTTCTCTATTGATTTCCTGTTTTCAATTGTATTGATTTCTGCTCTAACTCTTTTTATTCCTTTTTTTCCTGCTTATTTTGGATTTAATCTGCTCTCCCTCTTCTAGTTTGCTAAGGTGGAAACTTAGACTGTTGATTTTAGACCTTTTTCTTTTCTAATATACATACTTAAGGCTACACATTTCCTTCTTAGCCCTGTGGTCACTGCAACCAGAAATTTCTGGTAAATTGTGTCTCCCCTTTTATTTAGTTCAAAATATTTTAAAATTTCCCTGAGGTTTTTCTTTTTATCCGCTTTTGGCCCATGTTTTTTTTTTTTTTTTTTTTTTTTAGAGCTGTGTTGTTTTTTCTCCATACATTTTGGAATTTTTTTCATTATCTTTCTGTTTCTGATTTCTAGTTTGATTTCACCGTGGTCTGAGAGCAGGCATGCTATGATTCTATTCGTTTAGATTTGTTAAGGTGTGTTTCATGGCCCAGAGCTTGAGAAGAATGTGTTTTCTGCTCCTGTTGGATGAAGCTGTCTATAGATGTCAATTACATCCACTTGATTGATGGTGCTGTTGAGGTCAACTATATTCTCACTGCCTTTCTGCTGGCTAAATGTGTCTGTTTGTAATAGAGGGGCGCTGAGGTCTCCAATTATCACCATGGATTCATCTGTTTCTCCTTGTAGTTCTATCTGATTTTGCTTCAGGTAGTTCGATGCTCTGTTGTTAGGCACATACCTGTTAAGGATGGTCACGTCTCCTGTAAGAATTGATCCCTTTATCATCAAAGCCCTTCTTCATCCCTGATAACTCTTTGCTCTGAAGTCCGCTCACTCTCACATTAATGCAGCTATTCGTGCTTTCTTTACATGTGTCTTTATATTTAAAGTAGGTTTCTTGTAGACAATACAGAGTTGGGTTGCGTGTTTTGATCCACTCTGTCAATCTCTGTCTTTTGAATGGGTGCATTTTCCCACCAGTTCAAAGTGACTCGTGAGAGAGTTGGATTCATGTCTACCATGTTCATCCCCGTTGGTTATTTGTTGCCCTGGTTGTTTGTTCCTATTTTTGTCTTCCACTCTTTCTCTGCCTTCTGTAGTACACTGCTTCACAGATGACGTGAGTACCTTGTCATAACAAAACAATCCTAATTCCTTTCTTCTGTTGCTTATACCTCACTTGTCACTCTCTTCACCTCATACATGTATGCATACTGCCCAGGTCATAGCAGACTCAGTATCACCCCAAGCTTAGATTTCCATTGGTGTTTTAAAGAAGTTCACCGCTGTTGCTGGTATGCTGGGAAAATGCCTAGTCATGGAAATGATATGGCTCTAGGGTTTTGATAACTTCCTGTGAGGCTACAGGGTCTCATTCATGTTCTGGTGAAGAAGCCATGATGCAGTTTATAGAGACGCAACAAGGGGTTCCCGACTGTGAGTTCTGACATTGTCCTACCCATCTGTCTTATTTTTTCTGTCTTCAGAGGCTGTGGCTTATTTTTACTTGTATAAATACATTCCCAATGAAGAGAAAATTAAACATGCATGTGTTTTCAAATTAAGCATGCATAACAGAGTCCTAAAAAATGTTTTAATGGAACAAATCAGTCAATCTGTCAAGAATTTGTAACTTGGCAGGGGGCAGTACAGGTAACTTCTAGAATTGTACTTGTGTTTTTAAACTGAGAAAAGGTTAAGGGCTGGGGTGTAGATTGAGACTGTTTTATCTATATCTCCATCTATATCCATATCTGTAGCTATTTGTTTCCCTGGTGGCTCAGGTGGTAAAGAATTCACCTGCAATGCAGGAGACCCAGGTTCAATCTCTGGGTCAGGAAGATCCCCTGAAGAAGGGAATGGCAACCCACTCCAGTATTCTTGCCTGGAGAATTCCAGAGACATAGAAGCCTGGTGGACTACAGTCCATGGGGTTACAAAATCAGACATGACTGAGTGACTAATACACATATCTATGTTTCTGTCTATATCTGTCTATATAAAAGAGAGACTTTCGAAGTTTCATGTGGCTTCTAACTGCTGACCGTATCTAGGACGCTGATGAAAATCACACAATTGTGAAAGACCTTGGTCTATTTGAGGGTTTTAGAAAATCAGCCCCTTTTTTTCAAATTCTCCTGAGTTAACTTTCTCCTGAATCCAATCCTGGGCAGGGGTTCTCAGTTCTGTGCACAACTTAGCATCAGCCGGGGGAATTTTACAAATAGAGTGGTGCTTGGACTCCACTCTAGGAGATTCCACCTGCCTTGTTCTTGGGTAAGGCTGGACATCTGCATTTTCCATCTTCTGAGCAGTGGTGACTGAGAAGGAGCCCACATGCACTGCCAGCACTGGATACCCCAGGAGGAAAGGAGGCGGGTGCCTGTGTACCGACACCTACGGAAGCCCCTTGATAAAAGAACAACTTCATTAATATAGTTTTTCCCTGTAATACTGCTTTAGAAGACTCGATTGTGATTCTTGCTCTCCACCACTGGTTTTTGGATGGATGCAGAGGAAACCAAGCCCTAATCTTCAATGTGCACTGAACAGTTCACTGGGAGACACAGAGCTTTGCCTCCAGCATCACCCCAAGCAGGTGCTTCCTGGGCCTTATGATTCTAGGAAATCGCACAGGGACCCTCTACAATGTGGAATCCGAGCCAGCAGCCTGGGGTTGTGCATCTCACAAGCTAGCAGGTGATGTTGACGCCATTGGCCTGCAGATCCCACAAGGAGTAGCTGGTAGACCACTTCCTTCTCAAACTGGGCTTAAAGATTCCTGGGCTAAGGAAGCATTTCAGGTAGACCAGCCAAAAATCCACAGCACTCTAGCCCAGTTAGTGTCCCTGTCCCCTCTCTTAATATCACCATGCTGGAGAGCTGCTCCCAGTTGGAGCAGAAGTCAGGTGCCAGGAAAAGTCATCAATGAGATGCAGCTTCACTTCTTTCCTTCTCCCTTTCATTCTTAGGGACGTGGATATAGGTATGCTGCTGCTGCTAAGTTGTGTCAGTCGTGTCCAACCCTGTGTGACCCCATAGACGGCAGCCCACCAGGCTCCCCCATCCCTGGGATTCTCCAGGCAAGAACACTGGAGTGGGTTGCCATTTCCATGCCAATGCATGAAGGTGAAAAGTGAAAGTGAAGTCATTCAGTCATGTCCAACTCTTAGTGACCCCATGGACTACAGCCTATGAGGCTCCTCCATCTATGGGATTTTCCAGGCAAGAGTACTTGTGTGGGTTGCCATTGCCTTCTCTGGATATAGACATAGATATATAGATATAGACATAAACAACCTTTCTTTTCCCCCTTCCACTCCCTGGACATTCCTGGGAAATAGCATGTGTGTGGATCAAGTCACTGATTTGAGCAAAGGGTAAGTGAGGAGCCAAGGCCAGGCCACAGCAGCATCATGCAGGTGGTCCTTGCCCTTGTGGGGGCCAGTGAGAGGGAGCCCCAAATGACAAGACTCCAATAGACCCCCAAAGACTTTCACAGTTGACTGTTCCAAAGACCAAGAATAGCAAGAGATGAATCCAGTGATTTTCCTTCAAATGATTTTTGGTTGCATAAACTTTTATTTTCACCAAACCAAGTAACTGTGATTGCTTTTCATAAATAATTGCTGTTTTAATAAGATATGCACACTAATATTTTCTTTTGTCATAAAATGTGTTTCTTTCACACACTTTAAAAAAAATCTATGTGAAAAATGAGTGTGACTTTTGGAGGTCTTAAAACAAAATATTTCTCACTGAGATAAATAGGACCAGCTTCTTCATTTGATGTTTTCTCTCTTAAGTGTAGCAAATGAAGTTGGAGATGGGTACATGTGCCTACATAATGCTTGTCCAATAATGAAGATGCTTGAAGACATGGTGTGGGTTACAGTTGATTCTTATTATCCATGCGTCCTCTATTTGTGAACCTGCCTACTCATTACGTTTAATTTGCAATCCCCCAAATCAATACTTAACAGCATTTCGATGGTCAACTGCAGACGTGTGCAGAGCAGTGAGAAATGTGGGTCACCAGAGGACATGTTCACAGCTGATGTGCAGCTAAAAGAGACCCTCAGATAGTGACCAGGGGATGGGTGGGGACCAGAAAGGGCAGTGCAGACAAGTGTGAGAATGTCCAGCTCTGGACCATCTGGCCAGGGTTCAGATTCAGACTCTGGCACCATTGGGGGGCAGCCTTGGGCAAGTTACTTAACACTACTGAAAGGTGCTCTTTACAAAGTAAAGAAAATAGAGTGTACTAAGATGGGTTGTTTTTAAGATTTAAGATGATTATATAATAAGAGGGCGATAGAGGATAAGATGGTTGGATGACATCACCTATTCAATGGACACGAACCAGGGCAAACTCTGGAAGATGGTGAGGGACGGGGAAGCCTGCTGTGCTGCAGTCCATGGGGTCCCGAAGAGTCAGACACAACTTGGTGACTGAACAATAACAAATGTAATATATAGATAGAATATTCTATCTATACATGATCTCCTAGTAGCCATCACTCAGTATTCACTACTCCCAGGTTTGCAGGGAATTTATAAGAAACCTACTGCTATTAATTATGAAAGCCAACTACATATTCTTTTGTTTTTCTTGAAGCAGCATTTTTTCAAAGTGTAACCTCCTGTAGCTCTATAAGATGTCTCAGAAACAAACAATCCACATGAAGTCAGTTCAATTCAGTTCAGTTCAGTAACTCAGTCGTGTCCGACTCTTTGCAACCCCATGACTGCAGCACAGCAGGCCTCCCTGTCTGTCACCAACTCCCAGGGTTTACTCAAACTCATGTGCATTGAGTCAGTGAGGCCATCCAACCATCTTATCCTCTGTTGTACCTTTCTCCTCCCACATTCAATCTCTCCCAGCAACAGGGTCTTTTCAGATGAGTCAGTTCTTCACATCAGGTGGCCAAAGTATTGGAGTTTCAGCTTCAGCACCAGTCCTTTCAATGAACATTCAGGGTTGATTTCCTTTAGGATGAACTGGTTGGATCTCCTTGCAGTCCAAGGGACTCTCAAGTGTCTTCTCCAACACCACAGTTCAAAAGCATCACTTCTTCGGGGCTCAGCTTCCTTTATGATCCAACTCTCACATGCATACATGACTACTGGAAAAACCATAGCTTTGACTAGCCAGACCTTTGTTGGCAAAGTAATGTCTCTGCTTTTTAACATGCTGTCTAGGGTGGTCATAACTTTCCTTCCAGGGAGCAAGTGTCTTTTAATTTCATGGCTGCAGTCACCTTCTGCAGTGATTTTGGAGCCCAAAACAATAAAGTCTGTCACTGTTTCCACTGTTTCCCCATCTATCTGCCATGAAGTGGTGGGACCAGATGCCATGATCTTAGTTTTCTGAATGTTGAGTTTTAAGCCAACTTTTTCACTCTCCTTTTTCACTTTCATCAAGAGGCTCTTTAGTTCTTCTTCACTTTCTGCCATAAGGGTGGTGTGATCTGAATATCTGAGGTTATTGATATTTCTCCTGCCAATCTTGATTCCATCTTGTGTTTCATCCAGCCCAGCATTTCTCATGATCTACTCTGCATATAAGTTAAATAAGCAGAGTGACAATATGCAGCCTTGATGTACTCCTTTCCCAATTTGGAACCAGTCTGTTGTTCCATGTCCAGTTCTAACTGTTGCTTCCTGACCTGCATACAGATTTCTCAGGAGGCAGGTCGGGTGGTCTGGTATTCCCATCCCTTAATTTTCCACAGTTTGTTGTGATCCACACAGTCAAAGACTTTGGCATAGGCAATAATGCACGAAGAGATGTTTTTTTTTCTGGAATGCTCTTGCTTATTCAATGATCCAGTGGATGTTGGCAATTTGATCTCTGTTTCCTCTGTTTTTTTCTAAATCCAGCTTGAACATCTCGAAGTTCACGGTTCATGTACTGCTGAAACTTGGCTTGGAGAATTTTAAGAATTACTTTGCTAGCGTGTGAGATGAGTGCAATTGTGCAGTAGTTTAAACATACTTTGGCATTGCCATTCTTTGAGATTGGAATGAAAACTGACTTTTTCCAGTCCTGTGGTCATTGTTGAGTTTTCCAAATTTGCTGGCATATTGAGTGCGGCACTTTCACAGCATCCTCTTTAAGTATTTGAAATAGCTCAACTGGAATTCCGTCACCTCCACTAGCTTTGTTCATAGTGATGCTTACTAAGGCCCACTTGACTTCGCTTTCCAGGATGTCTGACTCTAGGTGAGTGATCACACCATTGTGGTTATCTGGGTCATGAAGATATATATATATATATATATATATATATATATATATATATATATATATATATATATATATAATAGTTCTTCTGTGTATTCTTGCCACCTCTTAATATCTTCTGCTTCTGTTAGGTCTATACCATTTCTGTCCTTTATTGTGCCCTACTTTGCATGAAATGTTCCCTTGGTATCTGAAGATACCAGGGTATCTAATTTTACCTAATTTATCTAATTTTACCTAATTTATCTAATACCAGGTAATCTAATAATAGACTTTTCCCATTCTATTGTTTTCCTCTATTTCTTTGCATTGATCACTGAGGAAGGCTTTCTTATCTCTCCTTGCTATTCTTTGGAACTCTGCATTCAAATGGATATATCTTTCCTTTTCTCCTTTGCTTTTCACTTCCCTTATTTTCACAGCTATTTGTAAGGGCTCCTCAGACAGCCATTTTGCCTTTTTGCATTTCTTTTTCTTGGGGATGATCTTGATCCCTGCCTCCTGTACAATGTCAGGAACCTTCGTCCATAGTTCATCAGGCACTCTGTCTATCAGATCTAGTCCCTTAAATCTATTTCTCACCTCCAATGTATAATTGTAGGGGATTTGATTTAGGTCATACCTGAAAGGTCTAGTGGTTTTCCCTACTTTCTTCAACTTAAGTCTGAATTTGGCAATAAGGAGTTCATGATCTGAGCCATAGTCAGCTCCCGGTCTTGTTTTTGCTGACTGTATAGAGCTTCTCCATCTTTGGCTACAAAGAATAGAATCAATCTGATTTTGGTATTGACCATCCAGTGATGTCCATGTGTAGAGCCTTCTCTTGTGTTGTTGGAAGAGGGTGTTTGCTATGACCAGTGCGTTCTCTTGGCAAAACTCTTTTTGCCTTTGCCCTGCTTCATTCTGTTCTCCAAGGCCAAATTTGCCTGTTACTCCAGGTATTTCTTAACTTCCTACTTTTTCATTCCAGTCCCCTGTAATGAAAAGGACCTCTTTTTTGGATGTTAGTTCTAGAAGGTCTTGTAGATCTTCATAGAAGCATTCAATTACAGCTTCTTCAGCATTACTGGTCAGAGCATAGGCTTGGATTACTGTGATATTGAATGGTTTGCCTTATAAATGAACAGAGATCATTCTGTCATTTTTGAGATTGCACCCAAGTGCTGTATTTTGGACTCTTTTGTTGACTATGATGGCTATTCCATTTTTTCTAAGGGATTCTTTCCCATAGTAGTAGATATAATGTTCATCTGAGTTAAATTTACCCATTCCAGTCCATTTTTAGTTCGTTGATTCCTAAAATGTCAATGTTCACTCTTGCCATCTCCTGTTTGACCATTTCCAATTTACCCTGATTCATGGACCTAACATTCCAGGTTCCTATGTAATATTGCTCTTTATAGCATCAGACTTTACTTCCATCACCAGTTGCATCCACGATTGGTTGTTGTTGTTATTTCGGCACCATCTCTTTATTCTTTCTGGAGAAGGCAATGGCACCCCACTCCAGTACTCTTGCCTGGAAAATCCCATGGACGGCGGAGCCTGGTGGGCTGCAATCCATGGGGTTGCTAAGAGTCAGACACGACTGAGCGATTTCCCCTTTCCCCTTTCCCCTTTCCCCTTTCCCTTTATTCTTTCTGGAGTTATTTCTCCACTGATCTCCAGTAGCATATTGGGCGCCTACCGACCTGGGAGTTCTTCTTTCAGTGTCCTATCTTTTTGCCTTCTCATACTGTTCATGGGGTTCTGAAGGTAAGAATACTGAAGCGGTTTGCCATTCCCTTTTCCAGTGCACCATGTTTTGTCAGAACTCTCCACCATGACCCGTCTGTCTTGGGTGGCCCTACACTGCTCATAGTTTCCCTGAGTTAGACAAGGCTGTGGTCCGTGTGATCAGATTGGTTAGTTTTCTGTGGTTTTGATTTTCAGTCTGTCTGCCCTCTGATGGAGAAGGATAAGGGGTTTATAGAAGTTTCCTGATGGGAGAGACTGACCAAGGGGGAAACTGGGTCTTGTTCTGATGGGTGGGGCCATGCTCAGTAAATTTTTAATCCAATTTTCTGTTGATGGGTGGGATTGTGTTCCCTCCCTGTTATTTACCTTGGGCCAAACTATGGTGGAGGTAATGAAGATAATGGCAAACTCCTTCAAAAGTCCTATGCATGCACTGCTACACTCAGTGCCCCCAACCCTGCAGCAGACCACCATCGACCCAAGCCTCTACCGGAGACTCCTAGACACGCATGCACTCTGAGTCAGTCTCTTATGGGGTCACCGTTCCTGTCTCCTGGGTCCTGGTGCACACAAAGTTCTGTTTGTGCCCTCCAAGAGTCTGTTTCCCCAGTCCTGTGTAAGTTCTGGGGGTTCCATGGTGGGGTTAATGGCGACCTCCTCCAAGAGGGCTTATGCCATACCCAGGTCTGCTACACCCAAAGCCCCTGCCCCTGCAGCAGTCCACTGCTGACCTGTACCTCTGCAGGAGACACTCAAACACACTTCTGTCTCAGAACTGCCACAAGAAATACTGTTGGCAAATTTTGAGCAACGTATCTCCTTGAGGATTCACAACTCACATTAGCATATTAAAGGCTCTGAAAAGTCCTGCATTGGTGTGTGTGGGGGGGTGATATTCATCTAATTTTGTTTGATTTGGTATTTTTCAAAGATATCTGCATACTTAATAGATGTTTTAATAGGAAACTGTATTAATATGCCAAAGAATCTGTAGTGGTCTAGGGAACACATTGGGAGAATGATCAACACTTTCCCCGTGAAGCAATGTGTGCTTCAGGAAATAATGAATCTGTCATCCTTAAAATAGTTTCAGTAGAGGTGGAACAACTTTTTGACAGAAACATCATAGAGAGTATTTGAGCATCAGGCCTGGAGGTTACCCTAGAGAAACTTACAGGACACTATTTAGTATGGTGATGAAGAGGATAAGGTATAAGTCAGCTAGTCCTGGGCTTCAATCTCAGCTCTATCTCTTACTGACTGACAAAGTGTATGATTCAACCTCCTCAAGGTTCTGTTCTCTGATCTGCAGATTGAGTATAATAACAAAGCCCCTTCATCAGGCTACAGTGAAGCCCATAGGAGGGAGTACATGGAAGGCATGACTATTTTTATTAGAAGGTATCTTTGCTCTTCAGGAATTTGCAATTCTGGGCAATTCTCTCCCTCATCACTGAGGTTCAAGTAGTGAAAGTCTGAGTTGTCAACAGGGAAGATTTCTTCACAATAGTGAATAAAATCTCTCTGAAATGATAGAAAAATCTGTGATCCCAGGACTTTGAAAAGTCCAAGTTCTTTCTGGCAGTTGTTGTTACAATATTGATGTGGGTGAAGGAGGATGGCTGCTCTGTGCAGCTAGAAGTGTCCAGGCTGTTCTGTGTATTTCAGTGATTAACATCGAGGTGCTGCAAAACAATAAACAGTTAAAGCTGGAAAAGAAATGATATGGAGGGATCTACATTGTAGGGCATCTGGGAGCCAGCGGCTCCACCCCAGCGGAAATGGATTTAGACAACCCTCCGGAGCAGCAGAAACAAATGGCACAGTCCTTATGAAAGAATATTGTAAGGGCATGTAATTCAAGCATGAACACAGCCTTTGGTGAAAGTGGATAAAGGGATTAACATACAGATCAACCCCAAGGGGAGGCAACAGCCACGGTGCAAAATTAGATTGGCTGGAGACAGGAGCTGAGGATGTATTTTACTACTGTCATCCAGGAAACAAATTAGTCTTCCAGCTTCAGTGTTTGGAAACCACTCCCACCTTGCTCAGTCACTGAGAATAAAAGAAGAGTACAATATATTAATATGACATCAGTAAAATGAAAAGAACTGAAGCTGGTCCACACTGGTGATGTTCTGTGGACAAAGCTCCATGTGTGTGTGCTAAGTTTCTTCAGTTGTATTCGACTTTTTGCAACCCATGGGCTGTATGTAGCCCACCAGGCTTCTCTGTCTATAGGATTCTCCAGGTAAGAATACTGGAGTGGGTTGCCATTTCCTGCTCCAAAATAAACTATGAGAGTGAAAGTGTTAGTCACTCAGTCGTGTCTGACCCCATGGACTATAACCTGACAGGCTCCTCTGTCCCGGAGATTCTCCAGGCAAGAACACTGGAGTGGGTTGCCATGCCCTCCTCCAGGGGATTTTCCCAACCCAGGGATCGAACCCACATCTCTTATATCTCTTGCATTGCAGACAGATTCTTTTACCACTGAGTCTCCGGGTAGCCATACTATAGTGTACCTTAGTGTATAATTTTTTTTTAATGACTATATTTGGGTTAGTAAAGCTTCTCAGATCTGTCAGTTTTGTGTTTTCTTAGCTTTGAAAAGTTCCCAGCCAATGTAATGTTGCTTCGTTCCAGTTTCCTCTCTCCACTCTTCTGGGATCCTGATTGCATGCATGGTCCTCCTTTCAGCACCCCAGAATGTCTTCCACCTTATTCTATTCCTCTCATGATTTGTCAGTCAATGACCACGACTGACATTGACATCTCCCACTTCTCTAATTCTTTTGGCATCCAATCTATGTTCCATTCATTGACTCGTTCTAAAATTTTAAGCATTTTTCTGAAATTCCAATTGACTCTTTTTTTTAATAATTTGCAGATTCTTTGTAGAAATTCTCAGTGGCTTCTAACTCCTTGAACATGATAGTCATAGTTTTTTTTTTTTTTTAATTTAGTGACTCTCATTTCTGGATCTGCTGTGAATTTGTTTCTATTATCTGTTTCTACTGCTTTAATACATGTTGCCTTGCCATCTCAAGATGCCTGGTAATTTTATACTGTGTGCCAGTCATTGTACATTTACAATTGTTTGTACATGTGTCTTTTTTTTTTCTTTTTTCTGTTTTGCATATAGGGTTATTGTTACCATCTTTTTAAATTCCATATATATGCATTAGTATACTGTATTGGTCTTTATGTTTCTGGCTCACTTCATTCTGTATAATGGGCTCCAGTTTCATCCATCTCATTAGAACTGATTCAAATGAATTCTTTTTTTTTTTTTTTCTGATTTTTTTTTTTTATTAGTTGGAGGCTAATTACTTCACAACATTTCAGTGGGTTTTGTCACACATTGATATGAATCAGCCATAGAGTTACATGCATTCCCCATCCCGACCCCCCCTCCCACCTCCCTCTCCACCCGATTCCTCTGGGTCTTCCCAGTACACCAGGCCCGAGCACTTGTCTCATGCATCCCACCTGGGCTGGTGATCTGTTTCACCATAGATAATATACATGCTGTTCTTTCGAAACATCCCACCCTCACCTTCTTCCACAGAGTTCAAAAGTCTGTTCTGTACTTCTGTGTCTCTTTTTCTGTTTTGCATATAGGGTTATCGTTACCATCTTTCTAAATTCCATATATATGTGTTAGTATGCTGTAATGTTCTTTATCTTTCTGGCTTACTTCACTCTGTATAATGGGCTCCAGTTTCATCTATCTCATTAGAACTGATTCAAATGAATTCTTTTTAACGGCTGAGTAATATTCCATGGTGTATATGTACCACAGCTTCCTTATCCATTCATCTGCTGATGGGCATCTAGGTTGCTTCCATGTCCTGGCTATTATAAACAGTGCTGCAATGAACATTGGGGTGCACGTGTCTCTTGCAGATCTGGTTTCCTCAGTGTGTATGCCCAGAAGTGGGATTGCTGGGTCATATGGCAGTTCTATTTCCAATTTTTTAAGAAATCTCCACACTGTTTTCCATAGTGGCTGTACTAGTTTGCATTCCCACCAACAGTGTAAGAGGGTTTCCTTTTCTCCACACGCTCTCCAGCATTTATTGCTTGTAGACTTTTGGATAGCAGCCATTCTGACTGGCGTGTAATGGTACCTCATTGTGGTTTTGATTTGCATTTCTCTGATAATGAGTGATGTTGAGCATC
Organism: Dama dama; assembly: GCF_033118175.1. Taxonomy (NCBI): domain Eukaryota; kingdom Metazoa; phylum Chordata; class Mammalia; order Artiodactyla; family Cervidae; genus Dama; species Dama dama. The sequence continues at coordinate 56,266,228 of NC_083703.1, forward strand.
TTTTCATGTGTTTGTTAGCCATCTGTATGTCTTCTTTGGAGAAATGTCTGTTTAGATCTTTGGCCCATTTTTTGATTGGGTCATTTATTTTTCTGGAATTGAGCTGCAGGAGTTGCTTGTATATTTTTGAGATTAATCCTTTGTCTGTTTCTTCATTTGCTATTATTTTCTCCCAATCTGAGGGCTGTCTTTTCACCTTGCTTATAGTTTCCTTTGTAGTGCAAAAGCTTTTAAGTTTCATTAGGTCCCATTTGTTTAGTTTTGTTTTTATTTCCATTATTCTGGGAGGTGGGTCATGGAGGATCTTGCTGTGATTTATGTCAGAGAGTGTTTTGCCTATGTTCTCCTCTAGGAGTTTTATAGTTTCTGGTCTTACATTTAGATCTTTAATCCATTTTGAGTTTATTTTTGTGTATGGTGTTAGAAAGTGTTCTAGTTTCATTCTTTTACAAGTGGTTGACCAGTTTTCCCAGCACCGCTTGTTAAAGAGGTTGTCTTTTTTCCATTGAATATTCTTGCCTCCTTTGTCGAAGATAAGGTGTCCACAGGTATATGGATTTATCTCTGAGCTTTCTATTCTGTTCCATTGATCTATATTTCTGTCTTTGTGCCAGTACCATACTGTCTTGATGACTGTGGCTTTGTAGTAGAGTCTGAAGTCAGGCAGGTTGATTCCTCCAGTTCCATTCTTCTTTCTCAAGATTGCTTTGGCTATTCAAGGTTTTCTGTATTTCCATACAAATTGTGAAATTATTTGTTCTAGTTCTGTGAAGAATACCATTGGTAGCTTGATAGGGATTGCATTGAATCTATAGATTTCTTTGGGTCATATAGTCATTTTGACAATATTGATTCTTCCAATCCATGAACACGGTATGTTTCTCCATCTGTTTGTGTCCTCTTTGATTTCTTTCATCAGTGTTTTATAGTTTTCTGTGTATAGGTCTTTTGTTTCTTTAGGTAGATATACCCCTAAGTATTTTATTCTTTTTGTTGCAATGGTGAATGGTATTGTTTCCTTAATTTCTCTTTCTGTTTTCTCATTGTTAGTGTATAGGAATGCAAGGGATTTCTTTTTTTTAAAGGGATTTCTGTGTGTTAATTTTATATCCTGCAACTTTACTATATTCACTGATGAGCTCTAGTAATTTTCTGGTGGAGTCTTTAGGGTTTTCTATGTAGAGGATCATGTCATCTGCAAACAGTGAGAGTTTTACTTCTTCTTTTCCTATCTGGATTCCTTTTATTTCTTTTTCTGCTCTGATTGCTGTGGCCAACGCTTCCAAAACTATGTTGAATAGTAGTGGTGAGAGTGGGCACTCTTGTCTTGTTCCTGATTTTAGGGGAAATGCTTTCAATTTTTCTCCATTGAGGATAATGTTTGCTGTGGGTTTGTCATATATAGCTTTTATTATGTTGAGGTATGTTCCTTCTATGCCTGCTTTCTGGAGAGTTTTTATCATAAATGAGTGTTGAATTTTGTCAAAGGCTTTTTCTGTGTCTATTGAGATAATCATATGGTTTTTATCTTTCAATTTATTAATGTGGTGTATTATATTGATTGATTTGTGGATATTAAAGAATCCTTGCATTCCTGGGATAAAGCCCACTTGGTCATGATGTATGATCTTTTTAATATGTTTTTGGATTCTGTTTGCTAGAATTTTGTTAAGGATTTTTGCGTCTATGTTCATCAGTGATATTGGCATGTAGTTTTATTTTTTTGTGGCATCTTTGTCTGGTTTTGGAATTAGGGTGATGGTGGCCTCATAGATTGAGTTTGTATGTTTACCTTCCTCTGCAATTTTCTGGAAGATTTTGAGTAAGATAGGTGTTAGCTCTTCTCTAAATTTTTGGTAGAATTCAGCTGTGAAGCCATCTGGCCCTGGGCTTTTGTTTGCTGGAAGATTTTTGATTACAGTTTTGATTTCCTTGCTTGTGATGGGTCTGTTAAGATCTTCTATTTCTTCCTGGTTCAGTTTTGAAAAATTATACTTTTCTAAGAATTTGTCCATTTCTTCCAAGTTGTCCATTTTATTGGCATAGAGCTGCTGGTAGTAGTCTCTTATGATCCTTTGTATTTCAGTGTTGTCTGTTGTGCTCTCTCCATTTTCATTTCTAATTTTGTTGATTTGGTTTTTCTCTCTTTGTTTCTTAATGAGTCTTGCTAACGGTTAGCAGTCCTATTAACACCATTTACAACAGCTAGGACATGGAAGAAACCTAAATGTCCATCAAAAGAGGAATGGATAAAGAAGATGTGGTACATATATAAGTGGAATATTACTTAGCCATAAAAAGGAACAAAATTGGGTCATTTGTAGAGATGTGGATGGACCCAGAGACTCATATGGAGTGAAGTCAGAAAGAGAAAATCAAATATATATTAATTCATATATGTGGAATCTAGAAAAATAATACAAATGATCTTATTTGCAAAACAGAAATAGAGACACAGATGTGGGGAACAAATGTATGGACACTCAGTGGGGAAACGAGGGGTGGGATGAATTGGGAGATTGGGATCAATCAATCAGTATCACTACTGATACTAGGTATAAAATGGATAACTAATGAGAACCTACTGTATGACTCAAGGAAATCTACTCAGTGCTCTGTGGTGATGTAAATGGGAAGAAAAATCAAAAAAAATCAGGCTATATGTACATGTATAGCTGATTCATTTTGCTGTATAGGAAAAACTAACGCAACATTGTAAAGCAGCTATACTTCAATAAAAATTAATTTAAAATTTTTAAAAAATGTTTGTAAATTATTCAGGTCCTATTTGATTCATTTTATGTTTGGGATCACCTCAATCCAAGTTCAATGACCGAGACTATTAGATGTGCAATGGTTATAGTGACCAGTTGATGTCTAGCTTATTTCAGTTGAACTTAGACAAAAAGCAGCTCTTAATTTCAGCTGACTTTCCTTCATCTTATCCCACTAATTCCTCTCTATCTTGTTAGCTTTCTGCTGTCCTCTTAGAGAAGTTTTAATATGCTGTATGCTTTTTCTAGCTGCCCTAATTTGAGGGTTAGCCTTCATTTGATCTGCCATTTAAAAAATGTTCCTTTACTCATTAAATACAGATATGTGGAGTTCTACTTTGTGCTAGGAACTCTGTTCAGTTCAGTTCAGTTCAGTCGCTCAGTCGTGTCTAACTCTTTGCAACCCCATGAATCGCAGCACGCCAGACTTCCTTGTCCATCACCAACTCCCGGAGTCTACTCAAACGCATGCCCTACGAGTCGGTGATGCCATCCAGCCATCTCATCCTCTGTCACCCCCTTCTTCTCTTGCCCCCAATCCCTCCCAGCATCAGGGTCTTTTCCAATGAGTCAACTCTTCACAAGAGGTGGCCAAAGTACTGGAGTTTCAGCTTCAGCCCCAGTCCTTCCAAAGATGCTGGTTATTCAGTGGTGAACCAGAGCAAGGTCTTGCCAGGTGAAATTAGTCATCTAGTGCCCAAGGTTAATTAATGACTTTTGTGCCTGTAGTACCTTAGAAGGGTAGATTTGCAATGAGTCCAGAAATAACATCGTGCTCCATGATCTGTTGGCACAAGGAAGGATGCTAGGGTAACTTGCAGCCAGTGCACGGAGGATCGTCCTGTCCATCTTACAAGGATTTGGCCTAGAAAGTGAAATAGGTCTTCTTGTGCCGTGCTCTGGCAACACTGCACACCGACCACAACAACTATGCTATGTCCAATCCCAACTGATCCTGCTTATGGTCTAACTGCGGGGAGAGGAGCAAAGGGAGATGGTGAAAGAACTTTCTGATGAACTATTTAAAACGTAAACACTGTTGATAGCCCTAAGAGCCCCATGGCACTCTGAAGCAACATTTCTCCCTCATCACGTCATTTCCACATGTTTACACTAGCACTTCAAAGGCCCATTAGATCTAAACCCTTTGATGTATGACCAGCTACTTCAGCAGTGACTTTCTGTGAGCTCAAATCTATATCCAATGGGAAAAAGGACAAATTGGCTCTTTTATCAAACACTTTCAGTATCAACTCACAATGAACAGGGACATTTCCCTGCACTTAAAAGCTACATGATGAGTTTATGAGCAGGACAAAGTGAATAAATATTCAACTCAGGAGCTTGATTAGAAAACAAATCAGTACTACATAAGCCGGAGCTGTCTCTACAATTCTCTTCAAGCTGAGTTTTTCCAACGTGCTCTCTCCCTGGGGACCGCTTGCATATGGTGTGATAAGAAGTCATTGAGCATCCACTGCTCCTTGGCGTGCGGGGCAGGTCTGGAGATGGCCCACGGCCCTGGAATGCTATAGACATGCTGCTGAACAAACTCTCAAAAAGACTTCTTTTGCCATGTCTGAGAGATGATCATTAATGGACCTATTCTTATGATGTGAAACTGAACAACCAGATCTCCAACCCATTTTATTTTCTTTTGGGCCAAACTGATGCTCATGGTAGTTGCTGTCCCCATGCCTCCTGTCCAGGCTCAGTACTCACTGAGCAGGGGGTGAGGATGGGCCAGGAGTTGTGCACTCAGTGAGATTCATTTACAATGAGTGCTGGCATCTCCTCACCTGGCCCTTCTTTGAGAAGAGGTACCATCTGCTGAGACAGGCTTTATCCACTGAAGAAAATTTGGAAGGGAAAAAATACATTTTAAAAATTATCAATAAAATAACCTGCAAGTCTAGAAGATACATGGGACACTTTGCTTTTTAAGACATCCTGTTGTGAGAAACCCCCCTCATATAAGTCAACCTGGTTGTCATAAGGCAGGGCCACAGACTGAGTGGCGCTTCTTTCCTTCCCTTCTGGATGCTGGAAGTCCAAGGTCAAGGGGTCAGCAGGGTTGGTTTCCTCAGAGGACCACGAGGGTAGATTCCTCCCCAGGCTTCTCTCCTCAGCTTGCAGATGGCTATCTTCTCTCTGCACCTCCACATGGTCTTCCATCTGGGTCTTTCTGGGTCCTAATCTCTTCTTCTCATAAGGACACCAGTCATATGGAATACCAAACCATTCGTATCACCCCATTTTACTTTAGTGACCTCTTTGAAGACCCCATCCCCAAATACAGCCCCATTCTGAAGTCCTGGGGGCTAAGGGCTTCATCATATGACGCTTAAGAGGATAAAATTCACCTCACAAACTTTTCTAAAAGGGCACAAAAGTTTAAAATAGATGGATATATTGACTATATGAAAATAATTTTTTTTAATTCTGCATGATAAAAGTTATGAAAAGTAAAAAGAAAAGTGGGAAACTGTGGGACATACTTGCTATTTATGTCACTAAGGGCCATTTCTTAAAAAATGAAAGAGAGAGAGAAACGGCAGATAGAACAATACATAATTTTGTTCAGTTGACAAAAGAATTCCAGTGCAAAAATGGACACACAATACAGGGAGTTCACAGAAAATGAAACACACAAGTGGCTCTTAAATGTATAAAATGATGCTCAACATGAAATACAAGCTTCAAATAACCTTGAAATGACATTTTTAAGTGGCTACATTGGCAAAAATGTGATAACCCAAACTTGACCAGAATTTGTGGATTAGATTCTTTCATATATTACCAGTGGGAGCACAAATTGATATGACCTCTATGTTGGACACTTGGCAAATCTATCAAAATTACAATTATACAAAACCTTTGACTTGGATTCCTCACGCCTAGAAACGTGGGCTACAACAGAGCTCCAACTATGTGAAATGACTTATGCACAAGGTCATCCACGGTATCCTCCTGCACTGTGGTAAAATACTGAACATGATCTAAACATAAATCAATAGGTCTGCTTCCATGGGACCTTTCACAGCTCTTAGGGGAATAAGGAAGCCCTATATATTCTGATATAAAACAATCTCAAATGCATATTCGGTGGGAAAAGCCAAAGATGACTCAGTGTTTGTGAACTCTATCATCTGTGAGCAGATGTATTCCTAGTGTCTACATTTGCATGTTTCTGAGAGCACATGGTGAGAACTGTTGATCCTGGTTGCCTTGAGGGAAAAGGACATGGCACCTGGGAGACAGGATGGATAGGACATCATATACTCTTTCCTCCCTTGCATTTTAAACCTCACAGAAGCTTCAATAAAGACGTTGGAAGCAAATAGGACAAAATGTTAATGTCTATTCTGAGGTGGGTGCAAGAGTGATCTGCTCTATTATCTTCTGTACTTTTCATGCTTATTTGAAATGTTTCATAATTAAAATTTAAAAATAAAATTTCACATCTTTTTGCCTACTAAGTTTTTAAAAAAGATTCCCACACACTTACACCTAAATTTGCTCATATTTTTAACTGTTACATGTATTTTATTAAGCACTGTCAGAGTTGCTAGAGTAAGAAACATAATCCAATGGACTATAGGCAAGTAGGGAATTTACTGGCTCCTTTTTCTGGAAAGTCCTGAGCATCGCCTTCAGTTATGGTTGTATCTAGTGGCGCAAATGGTTGGATCTAGTAGCTGAAATGGTGTCCCTCTCTTGTCTTCCTACTTCTCTGGCTCTTCCTGCACTTTTCTCTGGCAGGGCACCCTCTTGTTGAGGTGTGGATGGTCATAGCAGCTCCAGGCTAACAGCCTTCACTTTTACTAAATTTTTATAAAAACTCTTCCCCAGTAGTTCGAAAAAAAGGTGGGGGGGGGGGGCTTCCCTAGGTCATGTTAGGTCATGTGACCAGCCCATTCAATTACTGAGAGTCTAGCATAGCCAGGTGTGAGTGGACATCATCCTCGGGTTTGGACTTGTGTCTCCCTCTTCCCAAAGCTAAGGATGGTGAGTGTGTGATGGTCGGTTTGGCAAAGGAACACAGACATCTCTTTTCCCTCCAAAGGGAAAAAGGATGCAGTAGGCATGCTACATCTGTTGGATCATCGAGAAAGCAAGAGAGTTCCAGAAAAACATTTATTTCTGCTTTATTGACTATGCCAAAGCCTTTGACTATGTGGATCACAAGAAACTGTGGAAAATTCTTAAAGAGATGGGAATACCAGACCACCTGACCTGCCTCCTGAGAAACCTGTATGCAGGTCAGGAAGCAACAGTTAGAACTGGACATGGAACAACAGACTGGTTCCAAATAGGAAAAGGAGTACATGAAGCCTGTATATTGTCACCCTGCTTATTTAACTTATATGCAGAGTACATCATGAGAAACTCTAGGCTTGATGAAGCACAAGCTGGAATCAAGATTGCCAGGAGAAATATCAATAACCTCAGATATGCAGATGACACCACCCTTATGGCAGAAAGTGAAGATGAACTAAAGAGCTTCTTGATGAAAGTAAAAGAAGAGAGTGAAGAAGTTGGCTTAAAACTCAACATTCAGAAAACTAAGATCATGGCATCTGGTCCCATCACTTCATGGCAAATAGATGGGGAAACAGTGACAGATTTTATTGTTTTGGCTCCAAAATCACAGCAGGTGGTGACTGCAGCCATGAAATTAAAAGACACTTACTCCTTGGAAGAAAAGTTATGACCACCCTAGACAGCATATTAAAAAGCAGAGACATTACTTTGCCAACAAAGGTCTGTCTAGTCAAAGCTATTGTTTTTCCAGTGGTCATATATGGACGTGACAGTTGGACTATAAAGAAAGCTGAGTGCCGAAGAATTGATGCTTTTGAACTGTGGTGTTGGAGAAGACTCTTGAGAGTCCCTTGGACTGCAAGGAGATCCAACCAGTCCATCCTAAAGGAAATTAGTCTGGAATATTCAGGACTAAGGACTGATGCTGAAGCTGAAACTCCAATACTTTGGCCACCTGATGCAAAGAACTGACTCATTTGAAAAGACCCTGATGCTGGGAAAGATTGAAGGTGGGAGGAGAAGGGGACAGGAGAGGATGAGATGGTTGGATGGCATCATCGACTCAATGGACATGAGTTTGAGTAAACTCCAGGAGTTGGTGATGCACAGGGAGGCATGGCGTGCTGCAGTCCATGGGGTCACAAAGAGTTGGACATGACTGAGCAACTGAACTGAACTGACTGAACTGGGCATGCTATGGTGTCAAATGTCCATTAAGAAATCTGTAATTTCAATATCTTAAAATACTAGCCATAAAACTACCAGTTGACACAGCAATCCCTCTACTGATCAAATATCCTGAGAAAACTACGATTCTAAAAGACACATGTACACCAATATTCTTTGCAGCACCATTTAGCCAGGACAAGGAAACAACTTAGACGTCCATGGACAGATGAATGGATAAAGAAGTTGTAGTACATATATACGATGGAATATTCCTCATCCATTTAAAGGAACATATTTGAATCAGTTATAATGAGGTGGATGAACCTAGAGTCTATCATACTGACTGAAGTAAGTCAGAAAGAGAAAAACAAATATCATATATATGAAACCTTGAAAGATTGCACTGAAGAACCTATTTGCAGGGAAGCAATAGAGACACAGGCACAGAGAACAGACTTGTGGACACAGTGGGGGAAGAAGAGGGTGGGACAAATTCAGAGATTAGCACTGAAACACATACATTACCATATGTAAGATAGACAGCCAGTAGGAATTTTCTGTATGACCTGGGGAGCTCGACCCAGTGCTTTGTGACAACCTAGATGGGTGGGATGGGGTGGAAGGTGGGAAGGAGGTTCAAGAGGGAGGGGCCTTTTGTGTACCTGTGTCTGATTCATGTTGATGTGTGGCAGAAACCAACACAGCATTGTAAAGTAAGTATCCTCCAATTAAAAATAAATTAATTAAAAAAAGAAATCTTGAATCCCAGCCACTTCCCTGGACAGGAGAGGGCATAAAGATGAAAACCATTGGCAGGTATCTGCAGGGTGAACATGTTGTTTTATGTCTATAACTTTATGAGAAGTTGGTGTTACAGGCCAGCTTTTCACTTTTCAGGAACCAGTCAGCATTTACACACTGGAATCTGTTTAATTTGTCACCTTTGTTCTAAAGCTCCCCGCCCCAGCTCTTCACTGCATTATTCAGTAATGATTTTTATGATATGATGTCGGATAGCTTACAGAAGGTCCCAAATTGTGGAATATTTGATTGCATTCTTGTTGGGACACTTAATCCTTTATCCCTGGATTCCCTGTAATTTAACAGCTAGGTGTAAAGTATTGATTAACTTTAGACTGAATGTTTTTTCAACAAGAATGCTTCACGGTGAGGTTGTTTACTTCTTACTGATTTTCATTAGGAAGTGTAGACTAGAGGCCTGTCCTACTGACAGTCATGGTAACTTTCGCCGCTTGGTTGAGCATGTGACGTCAAGGTTTATCCATGTGAATGTGTATTCCTTGTTCACAAGTAACAGGGGAAGTTTGAGCATGTACTTTGGAACTGAACAAAATCCTTTCCCTGAAAAGCTTCTTTCTAATTATCATAGGCATCCTGACACTCCTGGGTCAATGACGTGCTGGTGGGGGCTGCTACAAATACGCAGTTCCCTAATTCCACCATTGCCTCCTCATCTAGCTCCTGCCACTTCTCTGTAAAGAGGAGTTTTTTCTTACTAACTGAGGATAAACTAGTTCTGAGTAAATGCTTAGTTCTTTCCCATTAGGTTCCAATTTTCAGGGTAAGGAGTGGTTGCAGTTGTCACTTTGAATAGCAGCATTCTTTTTTCTTTTTTCATGTCATGACTTGGGGTCCCCACAACCTAATGCTGAGACAGGTTTTGGGGTGCAGGATCCTCTTTGGAGATCAATACCTGTGAAGGGAAGGGACGGGTAGGGGTGGGCAGAGGAAGATGTTAAACCACTCATGGCAAAGGTTGATGAAGCCTTGTCTAGTGTGGAGGGGCTCTGGGGCCAGCCCTGCCATTCAGAATCAGGAGCTGCCCAACTGCCCCAACTGGGCTGATATGGTTAGACCTTTACAGCCCCACCCCACTCAGCCCTCCTGTAACCCTTAGAGCATAACCTTGAGCCAGGTGGCTCCCTGAACTTAAAGTAGTCCTGGGAGAGCTGACAGCTTGGTGCACCTTCCCACATGGCTCAGTGGTAAAGAACCTGCCTGCCAACGCAGGAGATGCAGGAGACATGGGATCAATCCCTGGGTTGGGAAGATCCCCTGGACGAGGGTGTGGCAACTCACTCCAGTATTTTTGCCTGGAGAATCCCTTGGACAGAAGAGGCTTGTGGGCTATAGTCCATGGGCTTGCAAACAATCAGATACAACTGAAGCAACTTGGCCCTTTGTTCTGTATTTTAATAACTTGATGGACTCATATTTTATGTTCTATATTTTACAATAAAAATATGTTTGAGGGGAAGCTCAAATATCCCACATTTAACCAATGGAATTGCTTTTGACACATGATAATGTGTCTTTGAACCTTACTGCCTTCTAACGGAAGTGGTATTTATAAAACAAGATCTGAGTTTTGGTCCCAAGATACTGCTTCTAAACCCTCTCACTGGAGAGAACTAGGATGTGTGTGTTCATTTTCTATTCCAATTTAGCATCATAGAATTTATTTTCTTGTCTTTTTAAATTTCATATATATGTATATATATTTGTATACATATGCACTAGTAATATTAAGTTACTTGTTTAGTCTAAAATGTACATTAAATGGTGTCAAAATTATGATATCAAAATTATTATTTAAAAAACACTGAGTGAATGTTAAGGTTTCTCTATAGTTCTTTTTATCCTTAGAATTATAATCACCAAGGATTTAGATTCAGGTTGCTGTTTTCAGAGATTACATGGAATAATTTTTCTCTGTGTTATTATGTTACTACTTTGATATAAAATTAGGTTCATTTGTTTCAGCTTGTTTTCAGCTTGAGGGCTGGAATTTTCCCTTTCTGATTTACTTTTTTTTGACTCTGTAAAGCATCTGCCAGCTTTGAATCAGAATTCTTACTTTGACATTTTTCCCACTGAGATTCCTTTCTTCTTCCTTAGTTTCTAGGCATCTAAAATCAGCATACTTACAAATATCTTATCTGGGTACACTGGCGCTTCTTATGCTGAGAGGGAATAGGAAAGCACTTCCCCAAATGTGAATTATGAAACACCACATTCATGAGATGCTTCCTGAGAAACAAATTTGGGAAACTCTGTGACTGCCCCACCAGTCTCACACACACACACAGACTCACTCAGGACACAATGGCAAATGAAAGAAGGCAAGAGAACCTTCAGTGAGAATGGAGGTTTAACTTCTTTAAATACAAAGTGCTATGGAGTGTTTGATCTTCAAATGGGTTTTGGATTACATACATTAACAATCTATGGGATTAGTGCTCTGAGGTGTATATTTTGTTTTCCCTGATTTAAATGCAACTTGGGCAAAGCAAAGATTAGGGTTGTTAAGCCTTCTCCTGATATCTTTATTATGACTCACAGGTCTTAAAATAAGGGAACAACAAAAGTTTGTGTGCCTCTCAGGAAGGAGCCAGCACCTCACAGGTGTATATTTGGAATATAAACATCATCAGAGAAAAGACTTTCTGTTGCCTCTGTTGGAACAGAGAATTCAATTCTATTTGGCACAACATAGGTGCCTGATGCTGTCTGGTGTAAGAAAGAATGAAGGGTCATTTGATGGGCATTTGTTTTCTCTGAGAACTAGAGCCTCCAGACATGCTGACTAGGTAAAGATGTCCTACACTCTTAATAGGGCACCTCAGATTTTAAAAATAATAACTAAAAATATACAAATAAGAGGCTTAGTGAACACCTAAGATCCCCTGGAAAATTACATAGGGAATTTCATAATGAATATTAAGCAAATGTTTTTAACCTATGATCAAAATATCATATATAGTCTAAAGAAATCTAGAAAAGAAAAATGTAAGTAAGAAGAGAAATACATTTTAGATTACGGTATTATTTACCAAAGCATATCTCAGGAAAAGCAAGATTTAGGTAGTGTTAACAAATGTTCACACATGGTTTTATCTTGAAATAAATTTAGGAGTCTTTTTGTTGGACAGATTGGAACTAGTTTCTTTAATGTAGAACTCTAAAATTAATTCAACATTCAATTAGTTCTCAATGCAGGAGGAGAAGAGGACAACAGAGGATGAGATGGTTGGATCAGCTCTTAGAGCATGAGAGTCAGCATCATTGACTCAATAGACATGGCTTTGGGTGGACTCTGGGAGCTGGTGATGGACAGGGAGGCCTGGTGTGCTGTGGTTCATGGGGTCACAAAGAGTCGGATATGACTGAGCTACTGAACTGAACTGAGACTAATATCTAGAGTAAGTCTCTAAAAAGGGAATAGACAGTTTGTGTCATTTCCAAATGTTTTATTTTTCTAAGTATTCTTGCCTGGAGAATTCCATGGACAGAGGAGCCTGGCAGGCTACAGTCCACAGGGTCACAAAGAATCAGACACAACTGAGCGCACACACACACACACACACACACACACGCGCGCATGATACCTAATATGTCAAAGGATCTGCTAGACAAAATAGACAACATGCAATGATAGATGGGTAATGTAAGCAGAGAGATGGAAACTGAAAAAATCTCTAAGAAAAATGATAGAACCCCAAAATACAGAAAAAAAAGAATGCCTTTGAAGGGCTCAGAAACAGACTGGAGAAGTGGAGGAAGGAGTCAGTGAGCTTGAAGACATGTCAGAAGAAAGCTTCCCAGACTGAGATGGAACAGCTAAGATCACTGGGATAATTTCAAAAGGTGTAAATGTGAATATTTGAAAAACCACAAGGAAAAGAAAGTGAGAACTGATCAGAAGAAATGCTGAAGTACTAATAATTGAGAAATTTCCAAAATAAATGACAAGATATCAAAACACAGATCCAGAAAGCTCAGACAACATGAAGCATCATAATTATCAACAAATCTACACCTATGCATGGGGGCTTACCTGGTAGCTCAGCTGGTAAAGAATCTGCCTGCAATGCAGTAGACCCTGGTTCAGTTCTTGGATTGGGAACATCCGCTGGAGAAGGGATAGGCTATTTACTCCAGTATTCTTTGGCTTCCCTGGTGGCTCAGCTGGTTAAAAATCCATCTGCAATGCAGGAGACCTGGATTTGATCCCTGGGTTGGGAAGATCCCTTGGAGAAGGGAATGGCTACCCACTCCAGAATGCACCTATGCATAATGTATTCAAATGGTAGAAAACTGAAAGCAAAGAGAAAACCAAAAGAAGCAAAGGAAAACGGTTTTACTCCCTAGAAGAACAAGGATAGACTTTACAGTAGATTTCTCATGAGACAGCATGTAAGAAATAAGAATGTCATGAAATATTTTAAAGATTGACAGAAAACAGCTACACACCTAGAATTCTATATCCAGCAAAATTATCCTTCAAAAGTGAAGTAGAAATATTTTCTCAGAAAAACAAAAACTATGGGAATTCATTGCCAACAGACCTTCCCTACTTGAAATGATAGAAGAAATCCTTCAAGAAAAAGAAACTGATACAGAGTCAAAAATCAGATTACATACTAAATGGAAGAACTTCAGAGAAAATATAAATGAAGATAAAATGTTTCTTACACTAAATTGATCTAGCAGAAAACTGTGTTTAAATTAAATGTTAAAGTAATACTAGTAACAAAAATACTGGGTGATCACAGCATATAGATAGTGAAATAAATAACAGCAGTACCATGAGGTGTGTGAGGGGGAAACTAGGAATTTTGTATTAGAAGATATATGTAGTACAGTGTTACATGAAGGTGGATGTAGATTAGTTATGTACATATATGGTAAATCCTTTAAATATCGTTGAAAGAATTTTAAATAGAAGTATAACTGATTTTCTAAGAGACCAGATAAAACATAACCATATAAAGTTCTCAATTTAACCAGAGAAGAAAGAAAAATGAAGGGGATGTAAAGATATGCAGAACAATGACAATGAAAAGAAAATACATTCAAATACAGTAGAATGTAAGTTCTCTCTTAAAATGTAGCTCTTTTAAATACAAAATGGTCTAAATACACTAATTAAAAGGAAAAGATTATTCAATTCAGTTCAGTCACTCAGTCATGCCCGACTCTTTGCGACCCCATGAACCACAGCATGCCAGGCCTCCCTGTCCATCACCAACTTCCAGAGTCCAACCAAACCCATGTCCATTGAGTCAGTGATGTCATCCAACCATCTCATCCACTGTCATCCCCTTCTCCTCCTGCCCTCAATCTTTCCCAGCATCAGGGTCTTTTCAAATGAGTCAGCTCTTCTCATCAGGAGGCCAAAGTATTGGAATTTCAGCTTCAACATCAGGCCTTCCAATGAACACCCAGGACTGATCTCCTTTAGGATGGACTGGTTGGATCTCATTGCAGTCAAAGGGACTCTCAAGACTCTTCTCCAACACCACAGTTCAAAAGCATCAATTCTTCAGCGCTCAGCTTTCTTCACAGTCCAACTCTCACATCCATACATGACCACTGGAAAAACCATAGCCTTGCCTAGATGGACCTCTGATAAAAGATTATTAGAGGGTATTAAAAAAAATTAAAACCAAGACAGACTACCTGTTGTCTATAAGATACCTACTTTAGAGTTAAATGCCCAGGTACATTTGAAGTTAGGAGATGGAGAAAGAGACACCTACTAACACAAAAGACATTTGAAGCAGTTACATTAATGTCAGAGAAAGCAGAGTTCAGAGTAGGAAGGTTATTAGGGATAAATAGAAGCAATATATGATGATAAAGCAACCAATTCTCCAAGAAGAAATATGGTTGAACCTTGAAGACATTATGCTAAGTGAAAGAAGACGGTTGGTTACAATAATCATGCTGTACGAACCCATTTATAGAAAACATCGAGAGCAGGCAAATCTATAGTGACAGAAAGTAGATCAGTAGTTGCCTAGGGCTGGGGTAGGGGTTGGAAGCAAAAGGGAATGACTGATATTAGGAGCAGGGTGGCTTTCTGTGGTTATGAAAAGGTCTGCTATTGATTGTGGTGAGGGTTGCACAATTCTAAATACATAGAAACCATTGGACTGTGTGTTTAGTATGGGTGAATTGTGTGGCATGTGAGTTACATCTCAATAAAATATTTTAAAATAATAGAAGAAACTAGGTGTTGGACATAGGAAACTCTGTGCGCCATCTTCACACTTTTCCCTCTTGCAAATCTCAATCTCTTAGCATAAAATAACAATGTTTATTTAAAGAAACAAGTCACCAGCCCTGATTCCCTGCTCTGTGTTTCTCTTCTACCTTCCAACTAAATGGCAGGGATGGTAAGGGATGGGCATTAACTACTCTGCATTCCGAAGATGGAAGTGTAACCGGGTGTCTCATTGCATTGGGCTTCTGAGAAGGAAAAGACACCCCTGGGCAGCCTCCAGAAGTCGGTAGTGGAGTGAACACAAAACTCTATCAATTATGCATCTGTGTGAGAATGAAATAGAGCACACTGTGCAAAAATAGATAATTTGCAAAAATATTTTATTTGCACCTAATTTTCCAATTATGCCTCTGCTTGGAATCACATAGCATTTGTTACTTGCAAATTGTTCCTCTCCTTTAAAGCCCTACAGTACCTCAATGAAACTGTACCAAAACATAATTCTATTGAGTTAAGCTAGAAAAATAAAAAGGAAGAGCTAATGTATGTGTGTGTATGTGTACAGAAGAGCTATTATATATATATACACACACATATGTGTGTGTGTGTGTGTGTGTGTGTATTTCAGGTAGAGATTTTAATTTAATTGACTCCTCCAAGCCGAGCAAATGATGCATGAATGTGCGTCTAGATTCAATGTTCAGACTCTTCAATAAAAAGGGAGGGTGTGTGGGGAGGCCATTCCAGATGAGTCGTACAAGAAGTGAAGAATTACAAATTCTGCCTGATATGTGGATTTTCTTCCACTTTCTATCGAACTGCTCGACCTTATCAAATGGCAGGATAATTAAGCCAGCCCAAGGGAGTCACACACACTTTGTTGGACACACCCTTTGAAAAGTCCATATACAATGGTCAGCAGTTTTGGGTCCCAGACTGTTCCACTCACTTTCCTTGGAGAATGCTGATCAATGAGCCAGTCAGGCTGGATCAAAGGCAGCGTGATGAAATGCCACCTTACAAAGTAGTTGAGTTCATGGATCTGCCCAAATGAGTCATAAAGCTAGTCATCAATACCCTCCATCGTGCAGTCCTGAGCTGACATGTTTAGCTTGAGGGATACTCCGATCAAAGGAGCTTACTGTATGATCACTTTGGCCTCTCATTCATCACCTTTACCTTCCAGGAGGAGAGGGTGGGAAAGAGAAGAACACCATTGTCATCACTGAACCAGAGCTCAAGCCCTGGTTTCTATGCTTACAGAGGTGCAGAGTCTAAAAATGCTTATAATGCAATCTCCTATCAGGAAAAGAGGTGTCATTGTATTCTGTTTTGCAATTTGTATTTCCATCAGCCTCTATTTAGTGTTGGCCATAAAAATCCATGTGCATTGAGAAAAAGCAGTCCAGTATGTGCCTTTCTTTTGCTGATGCCATTTTTCTAGAAACTAATGTTGTCTGTGTGAGAAATATCACTGGCACAAGTTCCTGAGCTGTGAAATCCTCCTTAAGTATATTCAGAATGAAGTGGGGATGTAACTGTGGGGGTATCATGTAGGTGTCCCCCAGAATTCTGCCGGTTGCTGACTGGCCCTCAGAGATGCAAAGACAACTGCCTAGATTCCACAGAGACGGTCCTTCTCCCCTCTTGCTATTATAGACAAGCAGGTATTGTGTTTGAGGATTTTAAGTTGAGAGCTAGCTGTCAATACATTTTGCTTCAGAGGGAGATTACTTGAATTGGCAAATCTTCGATATTTTAAAACATGTGTAAATTCTGCAGTCTACAACACATATTGACTACTCAAATTTAACTGTGGAGTTGAAACACAGTCAGGAGTCTCCGTATATCACAAAAGTAGATCACTCCATTCGTTTATTCTTCACTGGCTCATTCCTTTAATCAATGCCACAAAGCCAAAGGAATGGAAAATTAATACTTCTTGGGTTTCCCTGGTGGTAAAGAATCCACTTGCCAATGCAGAGGACATGGGTTTGATCCCTGGTTTGGGGAGATCCTACATGTCTCGGGGCAACTAAGCCCAAATGCCACAACTATTGAGCCTGTGCTCTAGAGCCCAGAGCTACAACTACTGAAGCCCATGGACCCTAGAGCCTGTGCTCCACAAGCGAAGTCACTGCAGTGAGAAGACTGCACACTGCAACAAAGACCCAGCACAGTCAAAAACAAACAAATTATATTTAAAAAACAAAAAGAAGCCTAATAGTTCTTGGTTTAGGCTGGAGGGTGACTTTGGGGGAAAATTCATGGGAAAATGGCATTTGGTTTGGGCCCTGGTGATGTCTGTTGGTGATGGAGAGAGGGAAGTACAGGGGACAAGGGGAATCCAGGCACATACACACTTAGGACAGATGTACTAGAGAGATGAAAAGGGAAACAATACTTTCTCAAGGGCTGTGATCAGGCTGAGGTCAGGATGGTCCCAGGTGTGGAAGTCACCTGAGCTTCAGCTTCAGCATCAGTCCTTCCAATGAATATTCAGAGTTGCTTTCCTTCAGGATTGACTGGTTTGATTTCCTTGCTGTCCAAGGGACTTTCAAGAGTCATTGTTCAAAAGCATTGATTCTTTGGCACTCAGCCTTCTTTATGGTCCAGGTCTCACAACTGTACATGACAACTGGAAAACCATAGCTTTGACTATGCGGACCTTTGTTGGCAAAGTAATGCCTCTGCTTTTTAACATGCTGTCTAGGTTTGTCATAGATTTTCTGTCCACATTCACATGTCTATCTTGAATAGCAGCCATGACAACTGGGCAGGGTGTTGCAAGTGGGGTCAGGACTGGGCAGGTGTCCCTGGTTCTAGAATCTGTTTTCATATTAAAGTCCCTTGGGGTCATGTTAGCCTTTGTGTGAACCCTTTCCCAAATATGCATCACTTTTACTTTAAAGTCACCCTCAGAGATTTTCATGATTACATGCCTTGTGCTTGTATGGTTTTGTTGTGCTGGCTTTGGGTTATAATTCTACATGTCCTTACCAAATCTCCTTGGTAAAGCCAACCCAGCAATTCAGATTGTAGGCTTGACATTTTTTTTTTCTTTTGCTCAGGATCTATGAACTAAAGTCCTCACTGCTCTTCCTGGCTCCATATCACCCTGAGTAACAATATGGAACAGGGTGGGAGCTTTCTTAATGACCTGCAGCTGCCATAATAGGTCACCAGAACTTGTTGGCTTCAGACAACAGAACCAGGCACGTGCCTTTTCAAGAGGGCAGAGGACTGAAGTTCAGTCACCAGCAGGGTTGTGCTCCTTCGGCAGGATCTAGAGCATCTCTCTGCACCACCCCCAGTGGCTGGGAATCCAGGTGTCCTTGGTTTGTGGCCACATCACTCTAGTCTCTGCCTCTGTCTTCACATGGTCTCCTCTGCTCCTCTCTGGATCCACATCTTCTCTTCTCTTGTCTTCTATAAGGACATTTGTCACTGGATCGTGGGCCCACTCAGATAATCCATGATGACCTCACCTCGGGAGTATTAACTGAATTATGTCTGCAAAGACCTCTTTTCCTTTTTTTTTTTTTTTTTTTTTTGTTTGCAAAGTAATGTCTCTGCTTTTTGTTTTCTTTTTTCTTTTTCATTTATTTTTATTAGTTGGAGGCTACTTACTTTACAATACTGTAGTGGTTTCTGCCACACATTGACATGAATCAGCCATGGATCTACATATGTTCCCCATCCTGATCCCTCCTCCCACCTCCCTCCCCATCCCATCCCTCTGGGTCTTCCCAGTGCACCAGCCCTGAGCGCTTGTATCATGCATCCAACTTGGGCTGGCGATCTGTTTCACACTTGATAATATACATGTTTCAATGCCATTATCTCAGATCATCCCACCCTCGCCTTCTCCCACAGAGTCCAAAAGTCTGTTATATACATATGTGTCTCTTTTTCTGTCCTGCTTATAGGGTTATCATTACCGTCTTTTAAAATTCCACATCTATGAGTTAGTATACTGTATTGGTGTTTATCTTTCTGGCTTACTTCACTCTGTATAATGGGCTCCAGTTTCATCTATCTCATTAGAACTGATTCACATGTATTCTTTTTAATGGCTGAGTAATATTGCATTGTGTGTATGTACCATAACTTTCTTATCCATTTGTCTGCTGATGGGTATCTAGGTTGCTCCCATTTCCTGGCTATTATAAACAGTGCTGTGATGAACATTAGGGTACATGTGTCTCTTTCAGATCTGGTTTCCTCAGTGTGTATGCCCAGGAGTGGGATTGCTGGGTCATATGGCAGTTCTCTTTCCAGTTTTCTAAAGAATCTCCACACTGTTCTCCATAGTGGCTGTACTAGTTTGCATTCCCTCCAACAGTGTAAGAGGGTTCCCTTTTCTCCACACGCTCTCCAGAATTTATTGCTTGTAGACTTTTGGATAGCAGCCATTCTGACTGGCGTGTAATGGTACCTCATTGTGGTTTTGATTTGCATTTCTCTGGCAATGAGTGATGTTGAGCATCTTTTCATGTGTTTGTTAGCTATCTGTATGTCTTCTTTGGAGAAATGTCTGTTTAGATCTTTGGCCCATTTTTTGATTGGGTCATTTATTTTTCTGGAATTGAGCTGCAGGAGTTGCTTGTATATTTTTGAGATTAATCCTTTGTCTGTTGCTTTGTTTGCTATTATTTTCTCCCATTCTGAAGACTGTCTTTTCACCTTGCTTATAGTCTCCTTTGTTGTGCAAAAGCTTTTAAGTTTAATTAGGTCCCATTTGTTTATTTTTGCTTTTATTTCCAATATTCTGGGAGGTGGGTCATAGAGGATCTTGCTGTGATTTATGTCAGAGAGTGTTTTGCCTATGTGCTCCTCTAGGAGTTTTATAGTTTCTGGCCTTACATTTAGATCTTTAATCCATTTTGAGTTTGTGTTTGTGTATGGTGTTAGAAAGTGTTCTAGTTTCATTCTTTTACAAGTGGTTGATCAGTTTTCCCAGCACCACTTGTTAAAGAGGTTGTCTTTTTTCCATTGTATATTCTTGCCTCCTTTGTCGAAGATAAGGTGTCCACAGGTATATGGATTTATCTCTGAGCTTTCTATTCTGTTCCATTGATCTGTATTTCTGTCTTTGTGCCAGTACCATACTGTCTTGATGACTGTGGCTTTGTTCAGTTCAGTTCAGTTCAGTCACTGAGTCGTGTCTGACTCTTTGCGACCCCATGAATCGCAGCACGCTGGGCCTCCCTGTCCATCACAAACTCCCGGAGTTTACTCAGACTCATGCCCATCGAGTCGGTGATGCCATCCAGCCATCTCATCCTCTGTTGTCCCCTTCTCCTCCTGCCCCCAATCCCTCCAAGCATCAGGGTCTTTTCCAATGAGTCAACTCCACATGAGGTGGCCAAAGCATTGGAGTTTCAGCTTCAGCATCAGTCCTTCCAATGAACACCCAGGACTTATCTCCTTCAGGATGGACTGGTTGGATTTCCTTGCAGTCCAAGGGACTCCCAAGAGTCTTCTCCCACACCACAGTTCAAAAGCATCAATTTTTTGGCGCTCAGCTTTCTTCACAGTCCAACTCTCACATCCATACAAGACCACTGGAAAAACCATAGCCTTGACCAGATGGATCTTTGTTGGCAAAGTAACATCTCTGCTTTTTAATATGCTATCTAGGTTGGTCATAACTTTCCTTCTAAGGAGTAAGCATCTTTTAATTTCATGGCTGCAGTCACCATCTGCAGTGATTTTGGAGCCCCCAAAAATAAAGCCTGACACTTTTTCCACTGTCTCCCCATCTATTTCCCATAAAGTGATGGGACCAGATGCCATGATCTTAGTTTTCTGAATGTTGAGCTTTAAGCCAAGTTTTTCACTCTCCTTTTTCACTTTCATCAAGAGGCTTTTTCATTCATCTTCACTTTCTGCCATAAGGGTGGTGTCATCTGCATATTTGAGGTTACTGATATTTCTCCCAGCAATCTTGATTCCAGCTTGTGCTTCTTCCAGCCCAGCGTTTCTCATGATGTACTCTGCATATAAGTTAAATAAGCAGGGTGACAATATACAGGCTTGACTTATTCCTTTTCGTATTTGGAACCAGTCTGTTGTCCCATATCCAGTTCTAACTGTTGCTTCCTGACCTTCATACAGGTTTCTCAAGAGGCAGGTGAGGTGGCCTGGTATTCCCATCTCCTTCAGAGTTTTCCAGTTTATTGTGATCCACACAGTCGAAGGCTTTGGCATAGTCAATAAAGCAGAAGTAAATGTTTTTCTGGAACTCTCTTGCTTTTTCGATGATCTAGCAGATATTGGCAACTTGATCTCTGGTTCTTCTGCCTTTTCTAAAACCAGCTTGAACATCTGGAAGTTCTCGGTTCACGTATTTCTGAAGCCTGGCTTGGAGAATTTTGAGCATTACTTTACTAGCGTGTGAGATGAGTGCAATTGTGTGGTAGTTTGAGCATTCTTTGGGATTGCCTTTCTTAGGGATTGGAATGAAAATGGACCTTTTCCAGTCCTGTGTCCACTGCCGAGTTTTCCAAATTTGCTGGCATATTGAGTGCAGCACTTTCACAGCATCATCTTTCAGGATTTTAAATAGTTCAACTGGAATTCCATCACATCCTCTAGCTTTGTTCATAGTGATGCTTTCTAAGGCCCACTTGACTTCACATTCCAGGATGTCTTGCTCTAGGTGAGTGATCATACCATTGTGATTATCTGGGTCATGAAGATCTTTTTTGTACAGTTCTTCTGTGTATTCTTGCCACCTCTTCTTAATATCTTCTGCTTCTGTTAGGTCCATACCATTTCTGTCCTTTATTGAGCCCATTTTTGCATGAAATGTTCCCTTGGTATCTCTAATTTTCTTGAAGAGATCTCTAGTCTTTCCCATTCTGTTGTTTTCCTCTATTTCTTTGCATTGATCGCTGAGGAAGGCTTTCTTATCTCTCCTGGCTATTCTTTGGAATTCTGCATTCAAATGGGAATATCTTTCCTTTTCTCCTTTGCTTTTTGCCTCTCTTCTTTTCACAGCTGTTTGTAAGGCCTCCTCAGACAACCATTTTGCCTTTTTGCATATCTTTTCCATGGGCTTTGTAGTAGAGCCTAAAGTCAGTCAGCTTGATTCCTCTGGATCCATTCTTCTTTCTCAAGATTGCTTTGGCTATTCAAGGTTTTTTGTATTTCCATACAAATTGTGAAATTATTTGTTCTAGTTCTGTGAAAAATACCGTTGGTAGCTTGATAGGGATTGCATTGAATCTATAGATTGCTTTGGGTAGTATAGTCATTTTCACAATATTGATTCTTCCAATTCATGAACATGGTATATTTCTCCATCTATTTGTGTCTTCTTTGATTTCTTTCATCAGTGTTTTATAGTTTTCTGTGTATAGGTCTTTTGTTTCTTTAGGTAGATATACTCTTAAGTATTTTACTCTTTTTGTTGCAATGGTGAATGGTATTGTTTCCTTATTTCTCTTTTTGTTTTCTCATTGTTAGTGTACAGGAATGCAAGGGATTTCTGTGTGTTAATTTTATGTTCTGCAACTTTACTATATTCATTGATTAGCTCTAGTAATTTTCTGGTAGAGTCTTTAGGGTTATCTATGTAGAGGATCATGTTGTCCGCAGTGAGAGTTTTACTTCTTCTTTTCCTATCTGGATTCCTTTTATTTCTTTTTCTGCTCTGATTGCTGTGGCCAACACTTCCAAAACTATGTTGAATAGTAGTGGTGAGAGTGGGCACACTTGTCTTGTTCCTGACTTTAGGGGAAATGCTTTCAATTTTTCTCCATTGAGGATAATGTTTGCTGTGGGTTTGTCATATATAGTTTTTATTATGTTGAGGTATGCTCCTTCTATGCCTGCTTTGTAGAGAGTTTTTTTTTTTTTTATCATAAATGGATGTTGGATTTTGTCAAAGGCTTTTTCTGCATCTATTGAGATAATCATATGGTTTTTATCTTTCAATTTGTTAATGTGGTGTATTATATTGATTGATTTGCGGATATTAAAGAATCCTTTCATTCCTGGGATAAAGCCCACTTGGTCATGATGTATGATCTTTTTAATATGTTTTTGGATTCTGTTTGCTAGAATTTTGTTAAGGATTTTTGCATCTATGTTTATCAGTGATATTGGCATGTAGTTTTCTTTTTTTGTGGCATCTTTGTCTGGTTTTGGTATTACAGTGATGGTGGCCTCATAAAATTGAGTTTGGAAGTTTACCTTCCTCTGCAATTTTCTGGAAGAGTTTGAGTAAGATAGGAAGAGTTGAGTAAGACCTCTTCTCTAGATTTTTGGTAGAATTCAGCTGTGAAGCCATCTGGTCCTGGGCTTTTGTTTGCTGGAAGATTTCTGATTACAGTTTCGATTTCTGTGCTTGTGATGGGTCTGTTAAGATCTTCTGTTTCTTCCTGGTCCAGTTTTGGAAAGTTATACTTTTCTAAGAATTTGTCCATTTCTTCCAAGTTGTCCATTTTATTGGCATATAGCTGCTGGTAGTAGTCTTTTATGATCCTTTGTATTTCAGAGTTGTCTGTTGTGATCTCTCCATTTTCATTTCTAATTTTGTTGATTTGGTTCTTCTCCCTTTGTTTCTTCATGAGTCTGGCTAACGGTTTGTAAATTTTCTTTACCTTTTCAAAAAATCAGCTTTTAATTTTGTTGATTTTTGCTATGGTCTTTTTGTTTCTTTTGCATTTATTTCTGCCCTAATTTTTAAGATTTCTTTCCTTCTACTAACCTTGGGGTTCTTCATTTCTTCCTTCTCTAGTTGCTTTAGGTGTAGAGTTAGGTTATTTATTTGACTTTTTTCTTGTTTCTTGAGGTAAGCCTGTAATGCTATGAACCTTCCCCTTAGCACTGCTCTTACAGTGTCCCATGGGCTTTGGGTTGTTGTGTTTTCATTTTTGTTTGTTTCTATGCATATTTTGATTTCTTCTATGATTTGTTGGTTATTCAGAAGCATGTTATTTAGCCTCCATATGTTTGAATTTTTAATAGTTTTTTTTTCTTTTTTTCCTATAATTGAGATCTAATCTTACTGCATTGTGGTTAGAAAAGCTGACTGGAATGATTTCAATTTTTTTTTTTTTAATTTACCAAGGCTATATTTATGGCTCAGGATGTGATCTATTCTGGAGAAGGTTCCATGTGCACTTGAGAAAAAGGTGAAATTGATTGTTTTGGGGGTGAGATATCAATTGGGTCTAGCTGGTCCATTGTGTCATTTAAAGTTTGTTTCCTTGTTAATTTCCTGTTTAGTTTATCTATCCATAGATGTGAGTGGGGTATTAAAGTCACCCACTATTTTTGAGTTATTGTTAATTTCCCCTTTCATACTTGTTAACAATTGCCTTACATATTGCAGTGCTCCTATGTTGGGTACGTATATATTTATAATTGTTATATCTTTTCTTGGACTAAACCTTTGACCATTATGTAGTGTCCTTCTTTTTCTCTTTTCACAGCTTTTATTTTAAAGTCTATTTTATCTAATATGAGTTTTGTGACTCCTGCTTTCTTTTGGTCTCCGTTTGTGTGAAATATTTTTTTCCAGCCCTTCACTTTCAGTTTGTATGTGTCCCTTGTTTTGAGGGGGGTCTCTTCTAGACAGCATATATAGGGGTCTTGCTTTTGTATCCATTCAGCCAGTCTTTGTCTTTTGATTGGGGCATTCAACCCATTTACGTTTAAAGTAGTTATTGATAAGTATGGTCCTGTTGCCATTTGCTTTGTTGTCTTGTGTTCACATTCATACAACCTTTCTGTGTTTCCTGTCTAGAGAAGATCCTTTAGCATTTGTTGAAGAGCTGGTTTGGTGGTGCTGAATTCTCACAGCTTTTGCTTGTCTGTAAAGCTTTTGGATTTTCCTTCATATCTGAATGAGATCCTTGCTGGGTACAGTAATCTGGGTTGTAGGTTATTCTCTTTCATTACTTTAAGTATGTCCTGCCATTCTCTTCTGGCCTGAAGAGTTTCTATTGAAAGATCAGCTGTTATCCTTATGCAAATCCCCTTGTGTGTTACATGTTGTTTCTCCTTTGCTGCTTTTAATATTTGTTCTTTGTGTTTGATCTTTGTTAATTTGATTAATATGTGTCTTGGGGTGTTTTGCCTTGGGTTTATCCTGTTTGGGACTCTCTGGGTTTCTTAGACTTGTGTGACTATTTATTTCCCCATTTAGGGAAGTTTTCAGTTATTATCTGCTCGAGTATTTTCTCTTGGCCTTTCTTTTTGTCTTCTTTTTCTGGGACTCCTATGATTCAAATGTTGGGGCGTTTCACATTGTCCCAGAGGTCTCTGAGGTTGTCCTCATTTCTTTTGATTCTTTTCTTCTTTTTTCCTCTCTGCTCCATTTATTTCCACCATTTTATCTTCTACCTCACTTATCCTATCTTCTGCCTCCATTATTCTACTATTGGTTCCCTCCAGAGTGTTTTTGATCTCATTTATTGCATTATTCATTTTTAATTGACTCTTTTTTATACCTTCTAGGTCCTTGTTAAACATTTCTTGCATCTTCTCAATCCTTGTCTCCAGGCTATTTATCTGTAACTCCATTTTGTTTTCAAGATTTTGGATCATTTTTATTATCATTATTCTAAATTTTTTCCAGGTAGATTCCCTATCTCCTCCTCTTTTGTTTGGCTTGGTGTGAATTTTTCATGTTCCTTTACCTGCTGGGTATTTCTCTGCCTTTTCATCTTATTTAGATTGCTGTGTTTGGGGTGGCCTTTCTTTATTCTGGTAGTCTGTGGTTCCTTTTCGTTGTGGAGGTTTCTCGCAGTGGGTGAGGTTGGATGATTGGCTTGTCAAGGTTTCCTGGTTAGGTAAGTTTGCATCGGTGTTCTGGTGGGTGGAGCTGGATTTCTTCTCTCTGGAGTGCAATGGAGTGTCCAGTAGTAAGTTTTGAGATGGGTCTATGGGTTTGATGTGACATTGGGCAGCCTGTATGTTGACGCTCAGAGCTATGTTCCTGTGTTGCTGGAGAATTTGTGTGGTATGTCTTGCTCTGGAACTTATTGCCTCTTGGATGGTGGTTGGTTTCAGTGTAGGTATGGAGGTTTTTGAATGAGCTTCTATTAATTAATGTTCCCTGTAGTCAGGAGTTCTCTGGTGTTCTCAGGTTTGGGGCTTAAGCCTTTCGCCTCTGGATTTCAGTCTTATTCTTCCAGTAGCCTCAAGACTTCTCCATCCATACAGCACTGATAATAAAACTTCTAGGCTAATGGTGAAAAGATTCTCCACAGTGAGGGACACCCAGAGAGGCTCACAGAGTTACATGAAGAAGGGGAGAGGGAGGAAGGAGATAGAGGTTAGCAGGAGAAGAAAAAGGGGGATTCAAGGGAAGGGAGACAGATCTAGGCAGTACTCTGTTCCCTAAGTGTTCTCTGCAGCCCAGAACACCCACAGAGATTCACAGAATTGGATTGAGAAGAGAGAGAGGAGGGAGGAAATAGAGGTGATGGTGGAGAAAAAGGAGAGTCAAAAGTGGGATACAGTAATCAAACCAGTAATCACACTCCTGAGTAAAAATGGGTACTGAAGTTTGGATTCTTAAATATCCGAAGTTGATATCAAATACTGAAAAATAAAGATTAAAAGTCTAGAGTAGAGGTTAGACTCTTAAAAATATAATATTAAAAAAACCAAAAACACAAAAAGTTTAAGAAATATATATGAAGTTCACTTTAAAAATAGGGTTCCCCCCCCTTTTTTTGCAAGGTTATAAAAAATGAAAATTAAGCCATAATAGAGGAGTAATAGAGGACTTTAAAAAAAAAGAAAAAAAAATGTTTAATTAAAAAAAATAAGAGTAAAAATATATCTAGGAATTCCTCTGGAGCTGTTGCGGGCAGTGTGGGTTCGGTTCAGTTTCAGATAGCTCCTTGTTCCAGCTTACACTTCTCAATATCTATAGGCCCCTTCTGGTGTAGTTGGTGTTAACTACAGGGATTTTAATCTGTTGCATCTGTCACTTCTAAAGTGGTTCCCTTTGTTTATTTGGCTTCTGTTTGCAGGTCTCTAAAGTGTCTAATTTCCGCCCTGACACAAGTGGGCGGAGGTGGTTTCTTGTTTAGGTTCCCTTGTTCAGTCATGCTGTGGGGAGGGAGGGGCACTGCTAACAAATATCACTGGTATGTGTGGGGAGCACTCTCAGTGTTCCGGCCACACTGGGTTTGCCCCCGCTTGCGGCGTGTGTGCTTTCCCTGTCTACACTGCTCCGGCTCCAGGCTGCTCTACAGGGAGCAGGCCCTGAGTTGCGTGCACTTCCCAGGCCCAAGATGCTCAGGTTCAGGTTCTCGGGTACTCCACAAAGGTGCAGACTCGGTTGGGCCTGCGTTTTGTGCCTTCCCAGTCGGAGCTGCTCAGGCAGCCAGGAGCTTGACGAGCACACTCTCCCCGGTGCAGCACGACTTCTCCCCTCCCCGTCCCCGCCTCAGTTTCCGGGTGCGCCGGTCAGGTGCGCCTTGTGTCTCTTCTGGGGAGCTGATCTCTGGCTGCGACCCTCCCAGCGGATGTCAACCATGCAGAATCTCAGGAAGTCTTTGGTTAGAAACTGGAAGGCTGTTTGCAGTTTGGTAGGGGATGCCCTCTCTGGGGCCAAGTTTTCCCTTTTCCCCTCCCCCCTGCCTCCTGCCTCAGTGGTGGATGGGCCGATCTGCAGCCGGCTAGCTCTTCTCTGGAATTGCTCAGTCCTTCCTTTGTTCTGCAAACTCAGGGCATTCAGGCCCAGAACTTACCCTAAGCAATGCCGCCTGCTCCTCTCCGTTCAGCCCCCATTTGCTGGTGGCGGATGTGAGCATCTGGGGTACATTTCTGCTGTGAGTTGCTTTTAGGCATGTAATCTGTGGGTGTTATTTAGTTTTCCTCCTGGTTAGGTTGCCCTCCTAGATTCGAAAACTTCCCCCAGACCCACAGGTGTGAGGGTTTCCTGGTGTTTGGAAACTTCCTCTGTTAAGACTCCCTTCCCGGGACGGATCTCCATCCCTAACTCTTTTGTCTCTCTTTTTATCTTTTATATTTTGTTCTATCTCCTTTCGAAGACAATGGGCTGCTTTTCTGGGTGCCTGATGTCCTCTGCTAGCGATCAAAAGTTGTTTTGTGGAGTTTGTTCAGCGTTCAAATGATCTTTTGATGAATTCGTGGGGGAGAAAGTGGTCTCCTCGTCCTATTTCTCTGCCATCTTAGCTCCTCCCCATCCCCCTTTTCCAAATAAGGCAATGTCCACAGGTCCCAGGGGTCACACTGTGGATCTATCTTTTGGGGGACATCATTCAGCCATCTGTAAGTCCCAAGACAAGATCAGCATTCTTATCAGAGTATGCACTGTAAAGTTAGGTGCTACTGTTAAGACTTCAGTGAGACTTGATTCTCCCTGGAAATATCTTAATTCCCCTTTGATCATTTTCTCAGTTGGCTTGTAGTCATAGGATGTGATTATGAAGAAATGGAATAATTTTTTTGTAAAAAAAGATCCTGCCAAAATGCACATAAAAATGAATAATGTTGGCCTAAAATGTGTTACTTGGAATGTTTTCCAACTAGACCAATTTTTTTTTTATCCTTAGAGCCATTTAAAAAGTTACATTAGACAAACCAGAGTTCTTATTTTACAGCACATCTTTTGCTTAAAGTGTCCAGACCCTGAACTTCTTTTTCCACACCTAACTTCACCATGCCTCTTATGTATCTCCTAGGACTGAACTTTAAATAAAATAAAATTAAAGCCCTGTTTGAAGGATATTGCCACAATAAGCCTCCCGCTACTAACTGATCAAGGCTGAGGAATTGCTAAGAACTTTTATGATTGCCAGAAGGCTATTCAGTGTTGAGATAAGAGTTGCTGAAACCATCTTTTCTTTTAGATATTTGACTTCACTTTAGCTGTCTTTTCTAAGGAAATTTTAATAGGTTTTGTTGGTGATTTATTTTTTTCCTTTGTACAGTGTTTGAAAATCTTGCCTGAAAATCTGAGTCTGCAATGTATTTACCATCTGCTCAACTTGGAGTGTGTAAATTTCATCTTGAGCTTCAAGAGGACACCTGCCTCCTTTTTAAGCTGCTGGTCAGTCCTAGTGTTTGATGGACATTTACAGAAACACATGCGAGCATTCTTAGCAGAAATGGCCCTGGGCACAGACTGGCTCCTGCGTCAAGGTGAGCCACCCACTGTGACTGCAGTGGGCACCACCCTGAGTGACACACCCCAGCTCCCCCACAAACTGGTCACACATGGTAAAGGAAAACTAAGTGCAAAAATAAGGGTAGAAACAAGTCTCAGGAAACCTCACTAGTATTCCTGTTGAAACATCATAACCTCTTTGAAAAGACAAAAAGTTTCATATTCAGTCAATCATCCCCACTCCACAATCAACTTCCAAACACAATGGAATTGAAGGGAGAGGATGGAATTATTTACAGCATTAACTAGAAATATATTCTCTCATTCTGAGCATAGATACAGAATGCAAGATCAGATACCAGCAAACTGAAGGCTGGTACCATAAGTGCGTGGACACACACGTGTCCCCACATATACACACTATTAAATCATAAGACAGGTGTTCATTTATCATTTGTTGTTTTAATATAAAGGAACGTATGAATTCAATTCAACTTAGTAGCATATTTTTAAAAAACAGTCATATCAACAGATACACAAAATTAGGTAATATAATTCAATATCCAAAGATGAGTTTTTAAAAAACAGGCAGATTAGGAATAAAAGAGAATACCTTAACACAATAAAACCCCAAGCAAATACAGACTGTTTTGAAATGATTACAGCCAATGTCAAGGCAAAATTCCCTCCTCATTATTTATTAAGTAAAAATAAAAGCCCATGGAGGAATTAGTTCAGGGTCAAACAAACTAGCCATTGGAACAAAATAGGAAGTCCAGGTATAAAAACAGGCATAGGGGCAGTGGAGTGAGATGGAATGCTCTCTATAAGTTGGGGAGAAGTGATGGGCATTCTATTAACACAAATGGTGCCAGCATTTTCACCTTCCTGGCTGACAAATGGACTATTACATCCTTACTTTTCATCATACCCAAATGTCAATTCAAAGTTGACTATAAACTTAAATGTGAAAAAGTGAAACCATTTCAAGCAAAACAAAGCAAATCCCTTTAGGTAAATGATTGCAGACTATTTTATGATTTCGAATGGAAACAAATTTCTTGATTTGGACTAAAAAGGCATAGACCACCACCAAAACAAATGCTGCCCCATTTCATTACATTTAAATTTAAAGTATCTGTCATTTGCAGGATACCTTAAGTAAAACAAAGACAGACACGTTCTGGAATTATGTGCTCATAGCTTGTTAACTGATGAGGGAGGAATATCTGAGTATGAAGAGAAAGGTACTAAGAGTCAGAAGAAGAACAAATGAAACAACCGATGGGAAACAGAGGATCCCACAGAAGAGGAAATCTAGATGAGCAGTAGGCACAGAACAAGGTGCAGACTCACTAGTAACTAAGCATATGCAGATTAAGACCACAGAGTTGCTCTTTCTCACTCATCCATCAGAAGCGGAACTTCTGTCCTCTGCTGGGGGAGGAGGGTGGCTGGAGGTGGAGAGCCATCTGGTGACATCTGTAAGGGATACTCCACCATCCAAGTATTTCATAAATTCAACTCCTAGGCACATAGCTTGAGCAGGGATTGTTCCTAAACTCAAAAAGACATGTGTACCTTCAGGCATTGCTTGTAATGACAATAAAGTGGAAACAATCTAATAGTTCATGAGTAGGGAGATAAATTGGAGAAGGAACTGGCAACCCACTCCAGTACTCTTGCCTGGAAAATCCCATAGATGGGGGAGCCTGGTAGGCTACAGTTCATGGGGTCACAAAGGGTCGGGCATGACTGAGCAACTTCACTTCGCTCACTTCACTCACTTCATACTTTATCACTGGGGGCGGAAATGGCAACCCACTCCAGTATTCTTGCCTGGAGAATCCCATGGACAGAGGAGCCTGGAGGGCCATGGTCCATGAGGTCACAGAGAGTCAGACACGACTGAAGTGGCTGAGCATGCATGCACGCAGGGAGATAAATAAATGATGATTTATTCACACAATAGAAGAGAACATGGTAGCTAATGTGAACTGGAGCTACATATGCCAACATGGGTAAATCTCAGAAATTTAACACTGAGTGAAGAAAGGGAGAATACTACTGGATCAAATAAGCAGTACCCTAGCATTTGTCTAATATTTCAGAATCCTCTAAAATGTGATGCTATATATTGCTATTGACACTTACGTTTATGGAGAATAGATTTAAAAACGACAGTGAATGTGATAGTTCGATCCCTGACAGCCAGGACCTCTGAGGAGACAGAGGGGGAGGGAGGGTGGGATAATGGTTCCAAATACAGAACTAAGTAAAGATCCTGTGTCCTAGGTGCTCAAAGTTGTGTAGGCTCTTAGCCAGTGGAGCTGCCCATGTGGTCTGAGAGGTTAGGTGGGGTAAAGGCTGGACATGTCCCTGCTCCCTGTAACTTCATAGACAAAATACTGGGATATGAGCCTGGAGTCTGAAGGCCCCCTATCCCTCATATTTGGGCTCTTCAGTTGTCAACATAAAGTCAATCAAGGCAGAGGGCCCCACACTCTCGGCCCTAATCCAATAGCCACCCAATCCCCTCTTTTTACACTTTCTGTTAGGAAGGCCGAAAAAAAAAGGTCCCCAGCCTTCTGTGCAACTAGAGATCTCTGGAGGATTCAGAATTGGCCACAGAGGAAAGCTGCTGGGCACATCTAGGAGAGCAGCAGGAGAAAGAGCAGGAGGAAAGGAGGAAGCATTTCTTCTGCTTCCTTGGCTAAACTCTGGATGTGATTGCAGAGCTTCGGCAGCCATTCTGTGACACAGAAGAGAAGGCCAAGAGAATTCGAGACTGCAATGAGTTCCTCAGCTGACCTTGGGGGCCCTTCCTTCCGTACATCTTCAGTAGGAGAATTAAATCTCTCTGTTGACTGTTTTCATTATGATAAGTCATCCAATTAAGGCATTTTGTTTAGGGAGGGGTCATTTGTCAGAAAGTAACTAAGATACCTGTGGAATCTGAGTAACATTGAACAACTGGAGCTCACCACTGAGGAATGAGTACCGGACACTGTGTCTGTGCTAAGTCGCTTCAGTTATATCCAACTCTTTGTAACACTATGGACCATAGCCTGCCAGGCTCCTCTGTCCTTGGAATTCTCCAGGCAAGAATGCTGGAGTGGGTTGCCATTTCCTTCTCCAGGGATCTTCCCGACCCCGGGGTCAAACCCGTGTCTCTTCTGTCTGCTGCATTGGCAGGAATGTTCTTTACCAGTAGCACCACATGGAAAGCCCACTGGACACTACACTCATAATACAGTCTGTGCCCATCTCTCTGGCCCTTTTCCCAGCACCAATTCTAGGGACAGTGGCTGGGTCTGGGTTACTTAGAACAACCCTGACTGTGGCAGGCTTTGAATTGTAGGCATCAGTCCAAGATAGGGGGTCTTGAATGAACCCTCTGAGAAGTGTTCACTGCAAATCTGACTCTGAGATGCTTACTCTGAGAACTTGCCAGGCCCCACCTCCTCCCCATTTTCCCTCCTTCCAGTCTCTCCAGGGACTGATTTTATGATTTTCAACAGGAGAGAGCCGGGATCATCAGCCTGGAGCTGTAGAGCTGACGGTTATTAATTACAAATAAGTCAAATACAAAAATATTCACAGGATACAAGGTGATATGTTATTACACTGATTAAATAAAAGGCTATTCTCCAAATCCAGAGTAAACATCAATATTTTTGCTTCCCTTTTACTGTTAAGTGCTCCCCCCCCCCTTATCTTTAACCTCAACATTATTAAAACTGCACCAGGAATCTATTTAAAAAATCTCACTGTGACATTTCTGCAGAAAAAAAAAAAAAAAAAATGACCTTACCATTTTATAGGTGCTGCAATCATTTGGCAGCATACATTTTTTTTTCCTCCACCAGTAAATCAACATTCTAGAAAAAGCTTGTTTAAAACTCTTTATTCGATTGTCATCTGTAAGTGGGCCAGTGCTTCCAATCACAGAGAATGAAGAATGGTTAAATTGCAGACAATTTCCATGCTCAGGTGTCTTGCAAACTGTCTTTCATCTTGATCATGCCTCACATTTCATTTCCAAGGTGAGCTGAAACCTTCCCTGGGCTCAGAACTGTGTCTTAAGAGTCGGGGGTACAAGAGAATCCACAAGCTAATGAACAGAGTTGAAAAGTGACTGTATGTCACTGCAGACATAAATCAAACTTTTTTTCCCCAATGATTTGTGTTCAGCTTGTTCTTTCCTCATATCGCCTCTCAAATAATGGAAATAGAGTGTGTGGAATCCTTTTGTCTGTATCAGAAAGCCACAAATGATGGCCCTGCACCCGTCTATCAACTGGTGGGAGTGACGATGGGGACGATGGTTGTGCTGGTGTCACAGCTTCTGCTGTTGGTGATGGTGATGGTGAAGTTCATGAAGATGAGGATGACAATGATGGTGATACTGATTAGTGTTTATAAAACCTGCAGTATCTGCATATTCGGGGTTGAATGCTTCTCTAGGTACCCTGCTGATCACATATTTCCCTTAATCCTCACAAGAGCCATAGGAAGTAAATCTTCCTATCATTACCGCTATTAGTAGTCGTAGTAATTAATACCCCCATTAAATGGATAAGAAAAGTAGGCTCGGTGAATGGATACACCCAGTACACATCCAGAAGTGGGGAACCTGATTAGGGTTAGTTGTTTTGCAGAAATCCAGAGGGCAAAGAAGGATCAGGCCAGTGTGGAGGTAGTTAACTGCAGAATGGGCCTTTGTTAAGGAAACAAAAACATGCTTTAAATTTCTCATAAAAATTCCCATTTATAGAAGACACACTAACCATCATTTCTCGCACATACTCAATATTAAATCAACACTTAAGGAATGCAGATCGAGCCTTTACCCTCGAGGCACTTTGGCCATCTGATGCTCAGAGCTGACTCATTGGAAAAGACCCTGATGCTGGGAAAGATTGAGGGCAGGAGGAGAAGGGGGTGACCGTGGATGAGATGGTTGGATGGCATCATCAACTCAATGGACATGAGTTTGCACAAACTCTGGGAGATAGTGAAGGACAGGGAAGCCTGGTGTGGTGTGCTGCAGTCCAAGGGGTTGCAGAGTTGGACATGGCTTAGGGACTCAACAGCAACAAGAGGCATGGTGGGTAACTCTGCTTTTAGCTTCAACCCTGTCAGCACAGAACTCACTGGTAGAAGCAGCACATAAAAAAATCTGCTGCTGATATGGATAAATGCAAACCTAGGGCCTGCAGACTCCACCCTGTGGCCCCAACTAAGGGGCCCAGGGAAGACACCAGACTTTGCACCAGCCAAAGTCTGCCTCCTGGTCAGAAAATTGGGAAGCTGAGACCATGGAGGCTTAAAGAGGCTGGTCACAGAGTTTCAGGGCTTGGGCCACTGCCCTGGCCAGCCAGTACCACACACCTACAGGATCTTATGGCAGAGGGAGAAGTCAAGAAGGAAGAAGAGAGGGGACCCCTGGGGCCATGGGGTGTGTGGTGGGGACTTCCTGATCTTCCACTGCCAGTCCATGTGGCCTGACTGGAGACTGTCTGATCTTTAGACAACCTTCCTCCCTTTGCCTGAACTAGTTAGGGTGGAATTCTGTCTTGACTAGCTCAACAGTCTTAGAAAAAAGTCTATTATTGTGGATATGCTGCCTAAAATTTCAGTATATGCATTTTTGAAGTTGAACTCGAATTATTCCTTTCAAAATAGTTTTCTTTTTACCTCAGTGATTCTCTTAACTTTGGTTGAGAAAGGTTCTCCCCTGAAATAAATGTTACACTAGACATTTCAGGAAAAACAATGGGCACACCCTCCATGGTGCAGCCTGCGGTCTACTTGAAGGAGACAGATGGGTAGACAAGGACCAGTGGTGATGTGGAGCTCGCCTGTGGACTGGTGTGGGCCTTGGAGACCAGATGCCCAGGCACCTGAATGATCCCCAGGGAGAAACCACACCCAAAGGTCCTGGAGAGACAGTCTGATGCCCTCTAAACAAACAAAGAGTCCACATAGCATGCCTGAAACACAATAGAAACTCTTTCCAGATCAGCCTTGGATACAATCAAGTCAACAGGAATAATCAAGAACTCACACCAGGAAGTGTTTCAATAAAGTGTGTTTGGCCATCACATCAGAGCATGACTATCTCCTTTGGAACCTCTCTGGTTCCAGGTCTCCACTTAAACCCCATCTTGTCACAGAGGCAATTTCTGACCAACCATGAGCACACACAGCATCCTTCTCTACCCATATGCTCATGCTCTAGCCCTCGGCCCCACTTATTTTTTTCTTCTAAGCATCTATCACGCCTCTGTGCCTGCATGGTTCCCCTCTCCCAGAATGTCAGCTCCCTGGAAACCTGGGCTCCTCGGACCTGGATGCTATGTCTACAACTCCGAGAACCAAGCCTGGTGCCTAATGGGCTTTCCACAAACACTGGTTGAGTCAATAAATTAATCTTAAAGAAAACATGATGGTAGACCCACCAACAACATTCAAATTCCAACAACAAGCCAGCAAACCTACACCGCCAGTGTAGCAATAGCACATATCATAAGACATACCTCAGCCGACATGGTTCACGGTGGTAACTTTACCTGATCTGCAGGATGGCCCTGTGAGTGGGTAGGAGGGTCCTCATTTCCAGGTAAGTCAATGGAAACTCCTCAGGGTGACATGAGTGACTCTCTCGTATCTCTCAGACTCCGCAATGTGGTCTGTGGCAGGAACAAGATTCCCTTCCAGGTCCATTTAATTCCAAAGCATGAGTCTGTAGCTCTCCCTTCTCTACCTGCAGAAGGCAGAGTTCAAGAGGTTTAATAGATTTTCCTGATTTCCGGAATGGTTTCCACAGATCTAGTTGATTTTGTGTCTCCATCCCTTCCTGTACAAAGACCTCAAGGTTCCAGGTATCCTCAGGTTCTGGGGACAGCCCCCAGGGATCTCCGGAGGACACCCCCTGCCTCTCTCCACCAGCATTTGAAGCGGCAGCTACCCAAGAACACCAGACTCCACTGGAGGTGCTATTTCCATAGGAAATGGGTTTAACAGGGGCATCATTCCATATCAGTGCTTTTAAACAGTGGACTGAAGTCTGCACTGAGATTTGACTGGATTCACATTTCTGCAACACAGTTCCCAGATCCATCACACAAAACCCAGGGGTTCGTGCTTCTGATCTCTTTATATGTTGGGTTTTCTTAGCAACACACTTCAAAGACTCTAAAAATATGGGAAATGTTACTAAATTCTTTCCCCTTCATGCTAGTTAGTTAGGTTATTATTTTCTCTTTTAAAAAAACAAACAGAAAGGCAACAACTCATTATTTCAAACAGAATTTGAAAAAATGTGATTTTTGAGAAAGGTTTTTGTTTTGGTTTAGTTTTTGCCTCGAGGGACACGGAGGTGCTAATTCTCCACCCCGGCTATCCTCGTATCCCCTGTGCCAGGGTTAAAGTTCCTTTCGCCTCCATTCCCTTCCCACCCACTCATGGTGCCCTTCCCTGACAGACACATAGAAGCCTCGTGGTGACCCTTCACTTCAGTCTGACTGTCTAAGGAACTTTCCAGACTTTAATAGCTGCTTACTTCTCATCGCTCAATTAACCTTTTATTGGTTAAGGTTTTCTCACCCAATATTCCAGATTTACTTTCCTCCCTAGAGAGCGTGTAGGCACAGTGGTACTAATGCTATGACCATATGTTCAAAAGAAATAGCTTATTAGAAGCATTGTTGCCTGAGAAACACAGGCTGAAATGTTTTTCCACTCAATTATACTTTTCCATAAATATAATTTTAACTTGGTTTTCTCCTAGGCTTAAATACGAAATAACCATCTAGCTTGCCTGATGCACTTTCAGAATCAAAACCGTAAACTATATAAATTTTTTTTTGTTTTCCATATTATCACCTGTCACCTAAGGATAGGACCCCCTAGGCTAATGAGCACGAAGCTTACAATCCTTTAAAATACCTTGCCACACAAATATTGTTTGTGGGAATGTAAAATGGTACAGCCACTCAGGAAAAACATTTGGTAATTTCTCACAAAACTGACTATGCAACTACCATACACCCCAGCAACTGCAATCTTGGATATTTTCCCCAGGAAAATGAACACTTGTATGCATACAAAATCCTGTGCATGAGTGCTCATAACAGCTTTACATATATCATCCCCAAAGTGGAAATAATTGAGATGTCTTTCAGTGGATAAATGATTAAACAAATGTGGTCCATCCACATGGATGTGCACACAAGAATTAAGAAGAAGCTCGAGGGTATTAAGTGAAAAAAAGTCAATGCCAAAAGATAAGACTCCATATTCTATTTATACACGGTTCTTGAGACAACAGCGTTTAGAAATGGAAATGGAACTGGTTGTTTCTGGGGATAGAAAGAAGGGGAGGAGGTTTGAAAGGACAAAGGAGAGAATTTTGTGCTGATGGAATTGTTCTGAATTTTGACTGTGTCAATGCCTACGTTCCGACAGTGAGTTTACTATAGTTTGCAAGATGTTACTGAAGGGTAGCAGAATACGGCACTCCAAAACATGCTACTTTGGTAAAAAGATTATTTTGAACTGCAGGCAGCTAAGAAGTGGCAGATACAATAAAGGCTGTCTGTCCTCTTTTATTTCCCTAAAAGCAGGACGTACGTTTATAAAGATGCCCTCCCCCATCATCTAGGAAGGACAGAAAACAATGACCAGAGGCCACTCGAGAATTTTATCAGCCCAGAGACGGCAGCAGGGGAATGTACATAACCAACATTAGCATACATATGTTTTCTTCCACTAGTTCTCTTATATATTTATTAATACATGCATGCATGCTAAGTCATTACAGTAATATCCAACTCTTTGTGACCCTTTGGACTGTAGCCCTCTAGGCTCCTCTGTCCATGGGATTCTCAGGCAAGAATACTGGAATGGGTTGCCATGCCCTCCTCCAGGGTCTCTTCCTGACCCAGGGATTGAACCCGTGTCTCTAACATCATCTACTTGGCTCTTTACCACTAGCGCCACCTGGGAAGCCATATATTTATTAGTACTTTCCTACAATTTTCTGCTCCTAGAAATTCAAATTCCTTTTTCCTTTGTCTTGACACTTCTTTACAAAGTGTATTCTGTTGTTAATATGTTATAGAAGCCCAATTCTAACCACCTTTTAGAGTTACTTTCCACTGATTACTCTCCTGGGTATGTGCCGTGCACATGTTAATAAGCCTCTGTTTGTTTTTCTCTCATTAATCTGTCTTTTATTGTTCTAATTTGCAGCATCCCAGCCAAGGAACCCAAGATAGGTAGAGGGAAAAGGTGTTTTTCTCCCCGTTACAACTAGGGATAACTGGACAAAGCGTATGCAGAATCTCTTACATGACAATTTCCTACAATTGTATGTGGATCCACAATTACCTTAAAATAAAATTACAAACACATTGGCAAATTTTTATCTAAAGGGAAATGTCAAATTTTCCTACCAGACAGCTGTTAAAAAGCCAAACTGTAAGACTAAGTCCAACAGCTTAATTTCTGAGAATTAAATAGGCATTCATCTACAAAAGAAACTTCCAAAACCTGCCCTTAAAAGTGATGACAAGTTGTAACTAGAGATTAAAAAAAAGTTCTTTCTTGATAGTTCCTCTTCTTTTCAACTCTGCTCTGGGCCAAGTAACCGCTGAAGTTAATTCAGATTAGGTGTTAATGTTTGATCTGAAGTCAGGTGTTACTTCTCCTAGCTACTCTTTGCATTTCATTGTGAAGTTTAAAGTTAACCCAAAGGAGAGTTTTAGGGGAAGCACAGACAGGTGAGGACGTTTCTTTGATGCCCCTCCAGCCCACAGAGATGACCCCCTTGGCTACCAACCTGCCCCCATCTGACACTGTCCTGTCTGAACTCAGGATTGCTGACGACCAGGCAAGGTTGGACCAGCTGGCTGCCTCACCAAGGGTCTTGCTGAGGTGTAGTGGGATCTGCTTCCTCTGTGACTCACATTTAAGTCTGTAACAGAGTTTTTCTCCTGGCTAGGCTGCTGTCTTCATTCCTGCCTCGTGTCTGCTGGGCGTTCGATCTTGAGGATCAGGTTGGAAGTTGATGCTTTGATTGTCTTTGATGTTTTCAAAGGCAGGAAAGGCTGTCATCTTTTCAAGTGGCACTCAGCTCTAGGTAAAGAATGTTTCTGATTTCTGGAGTGTCTATCAGAGGCAATTATACCCTGATTGACCCGTTTGCCATTCAAATGTCTCCTAACACTTGCTCCCATGTTGGGAAGTGAAGATCTTATTTCTATTCTTCTGCTCAAGCCTGCCTGCTTTGAGAGTTCACCAGAGTTCTAAACTTTGGGGATGAAAAGCACCAGATGGTTGGTATTTTTTTTCTGCATAGCTGACATTTTTCAAAATCAATATTTTAAGCCCAACACAGAGAACACAGAATCTTGTCTTTATTTCAAGACAGGTATGAAAAATAGCCAATCTGCATAGATACAGTGACAAGTGGTAGAGATTCAAAGACAGAAAGAGACATGGCTCTTGCCCACGAAGGGTTTACAGTCTGGATGTGTGGTGGGGTGGGTGGGCGGTGAGGGTCCTGAAGATGAACGACATGGCACACACTGCGGCACGTGGAGTATTGTGGTTTCCGTGTTCCCATGTCCTTGACACGTAGAGGTATTAACGTGAAGGGTCCCTTCATCCCGGCAAATGATGCTCCTCTTAAAAATTAATTTGTCATTGATTATTAATCAGGATACACTTTTCTCCCACATCCCTATGATTTTATTGCCTGCTTTCCCACTGGGGCATTTCCTTTTTCATTACTGTTTTATTTTGTAGTTTTAAAATTCTCTATTGTAGAGTAGCTCCAACGTACTAAGACCTAGAGTTTTAACCTCCCTGCTCATTCGGATTTGAGAGGACAAGAAATGTTGATAAGATGTTACTAACAAACCCACTCTCCCCCCTTCATTTCTTTTCCCTCTCTTTCCAGGAGTAACCAGGGTCCTGATGTTTAAAGGCAGTTTCCTCCCCATGCTTCTTTTTCTATTTTTTATATATGCATGTATCTGTGACATGTAGTTTGTATGTTTTAATCGTAACTAAAATAAAGTGTATCAGATTGTTTATAACCATTTGAAACTTGCTTTTTCTCCCATGCCAGCTTATGCTTTTGATGTTTTTTAGATGGATCAATATTTACACCAATTCACTTCAGTCTCTAAAACAGAGTTTGGCAAACTTTCTGTTAAAGGATAGAAGGTAGGTATGGCAGGCTTTGTGGCCACAGGGAGTTTGCTGATGTCTGCTCTGCAGTATTCCATTGCAGACCAGAATTTGTATACATTTCCTTATTATTTTTTAAAAATCGTTCTCAATATTTTATATTATTAAAAAATGCATCACTAAACCTACGAATACACTGTCTTCTTGTGCAAGTGTAAAGAGGTGGAAGGTATTTATCTGGAAACTGTTTGACTGACTTTCCCCTCCATGAACTGTGAGAGCAGCTCTATCCACAGTAGATGGCATGTGAGCAGAAAAATGAATATAATTGGTTTTATACCAGCCACTGCAATCAGGGCAAGAAAAAGAAACATTTTTTTAAGGTGTTGAGATGTCAGGGGTAATTTGTAACCATAGTGATACAGAGATTATGCTAAAGGATTTAATCCTTCCATCATTCCTTCAGTGAGGATCTGCAAATGTAAAACTTGTAGTTTCTTTACGTCTGAAAAGTTCTTTATCCACCCTCATCCTCAAACAACGGTGTATCTGGGTACACATTGATAGAAACTTACATTTCACAATTGGAAGCTTTCATTGTCTCCTAGCTTATCATGTGCTTGATGAAAAAGATGTAGTACCTAATTGCTGTTTCTTTTAAAATATTTTCTCTATGATTGCTTTTGAGATTCCCTTAGTTTCTTTGGCATCCTGCTGTCTCTGCACAATAAGATTAATTGAGATTTATATTATTTATGAGCCTGTCAGTGTGTAGATTCTTGTTCTTTGACTCTGGAAATTTCTGAAGCAGACGCTCTGATTATTGCTTCTCCTGCAATCTCTTTATTGTCATAGCTGAAAATCCTACTGGATGTATTTTTGAACCTACTCAATTTACCCTACTGGTCTCATAACGTCTGCCTCTTCTTTTTTCATCTCTATAAATCCCTGTAGTGCATCCTGGGAAATTGTCTAATTTGGGTGGCTTATGAAAAAGGTGGAAATTAAATGCCAATAACAAGAACATTGGAGATTTAGGAAGAAATGATCAGAGTTAAAGAGTTCTGAGGCCTATATGCTCTTTGAAAGGATAATATACACATTGATTAATTTTAGACTTTGAAGGTTAAATATCTAATGTTAAATTTTTAAGGGTTACTAATAAAAGAATAGAAATAGAAGGCAAATCTGATGAAAGGTTAAAAAATCAAAAGGAAAATGAAGATTAGTCCATCAAACAGCATAGGAAGGAGAAAAGTCATCAAGACATTATGATCATATAAACTTACCCAAATATTTCAAAAACCACAATAAATATAGATTATATTGTTTAGTCAAAAGTAAGCAATTTTCAGACTGCATTAAAAATCCAACCAATTATTTTTTACAAAGATAAATTTAAAATGTAAGTTCTCCCAAAATTCAAAGTAAAAGAATTTAAAAACATACCATACAAACACTATCCAAAAGAAAAAAAAAAAACTAAGGTAGCTATATGAATCTGACACAATGGGCTTTGGGCTAAAAGAGGTTATTAGGGATGAAAAGGTTATAACATCATGAGAAATGTGATGATTCACCAGAAATACCATATACACACAATCCTGAACTTGTATGCACCAGACAGCATAACTTCAAAGTGAATTAAAAACTGATATAGACAGAAAACCAAGAGGATGCCAAATCAGCAGTGAT
The DNA here is from genome assembly GCF_033118175.1 of Dama dama. NCBI lineage: Eukaryota > Metazoa > Chordata > Mammalia > Artiodactyla > Cervidae > Dama > Dama dama. The sequence continues at coordinate 56,308,247 of NC_083703.1, forward strand.
GATGAGAAAAGCAATGCAGGTTTCAATAAATGACAGACAAAACAATAAATGGAAAGGGTATAGACAGGTGTCAATTAGTGGAAATTAGATCCATGAACCCAAAAATTAAATACTTTCTTTCCAAGCACCCCTGTGTATATTCCAAGACACAAAGAAAGTCCTCACAGATACCAAAAAAATCAACTTAGTGCACCCCAGAGAGTTGAGTTTTCACAGCTAGCATGAGGTAGAATTCAACTAAAAGAGATAGGGCTTCTCTGGTAGCTCAGTGCTAAAGAATCCACCTGCCAATGCAGAAGACATGGGTTCGACCCCCGATCTGGGAAGATCCCACATACTGTGGGGCAACTGAGCCCATGCACCACAACTACTGAAGCCTGTGTGCCCTAGAGCCTGTGCTCTGTCCACAAGAAGAGAAGCCACAGCAATGAGAAGCCCACACACCACAATTAAGTAGTCCCTGCTCTCTGCAGCTTAAAGAAAAGCCTGCAACAAAGACCCAGACCAGCCAAAAATAAATGAATAAACAAAATTATTTTTAAAAAGGAGATAAAATATTTAGCACAAAGCTTGACATGTAAGGTTAAATGACTATTATTGTGTTGTAAATATTATTTGTAAGTGGCCTCAACTTACAGATCTTCCTTATTTTTCTGTTTTTAGTCACCTTTCTTGACTTTTCAGAATAAGCAAATCAATCTGTCAGCCAGTCAACTATTGCGTGAGTTACAGTTTCCATAACAGAGTTGAGAACAGTGTTCAAAACTCAGACAAAGGGCACTCATTTTATGTATCAGGACGCTGTACAGTAAGGGATGGTCTCTGCCCATCTCGAGCATTTTCCCCCTAACAGTGTTGAGAGCTGAAATTTCACATTTTTTTTACTCTCATCCTGGATTCTGTTGGGTTCTGCTTCCTGATCTCTCGCTAAAATATCAGAAGGTTGAGAGGCCACTGAACGAGAAAACTGTCTACCACCGCCTCTCTAGTTTTACAGATGATGTTCTTTCAGAGGCAGCTTTTCACTTCCTGGTTTCTGTGAGCTGGGGCTTCACTCCTGGTCCATGAACACTGATTCAGGCTCCTTGGAGACTGCTCTGGAGTCAGGCGAGGACCCAGCTCTCCTCTCCTTCAATTTGGAGGCTGACCTCCAACCATCTAGACAGCCTGTCCTGAACATCTGTGGACCCCACAGAACCTCCCTGTGGAATGGCCAGTCCTTCTGAGGCAACGCTGTGCTTCAGCTCAGGCAGCAGTAAACTGCTGGATCTCATGTAATTTCATCAGGCGCACACACCTCTTTTCACTGCCCAGGCTCTGGGCTGTAGTCCAGCTCTCAGTTTTACTTACATGGTTCCCTGTGCACTGTTGATGTTGTCCAGTCGCTTAGTCGTGTCTGACTCTTTACAACCACATAGACTGCAGCATGCCAGGCTCCTCTGAGTTTGCTCAACTCATGCCCCTTAAGTTGATGATGCTATCTAACCATCTACCTAACCATCTCAACTTCTGCAGCCCTCTTCTCCTTTTGCCTTCAACCTTTCCCAGCATCAGGGTCTTCTCCAATGAGTTGACTCTTCACATCAGGTGGCCAAAGTTTTGGAGCTTCAGCTTCAGCATCAGTCCTTTCAAAGAATACTCAGAGTTGATTTCCTTTAGGATTGACTGGTTAGGTCTCCTTGCAGTCCAAGAGACTCTCAGGAGTCTTCTCCAGCACCACAGTCCAAAAGCATCAATTCTTCAGTGCTCAGTCTTCTTTATGGTCCAGCTCTCTTTATGGTCCCTTGCCCTGTATGCAGCAGAAAGTCCTAATCAGTGTGGCCCTAGGTTTTCCTTTTCAATGCTGTTGTAGGTTTCCCTTTGTTCCTTTCAGCAAAAACTTGGTTCATGGCACAAGATATCTACAATCATTTCTCCATTTTATCAAGATGCCTCTCTTTCATTTTATGATTAGATGTGAAACTGGATTTTAAATCCAGACGAGGAATCAAATCCAAGATAATCCTTCTGCCCATCATTTTGGTACTTCTGGTTTGAATAATGTAAACATCATGTAGCTCAGAAGTAATCAGCAAAGGTCTCCCAACACCATGGAGATTGTTTCTGGCAGCAGAAAAATACATTAGTTTTCCATTTCTATAAACTGAATGCTCATTTAGAAGAAAAATGAAGTGTTTACTCTGAAACTACATATCATTAAGCAGATATTTTTGAACATTTGAATCAGAAATATGTTTGTAAAAATTCTGCACCCAGACATAAACCCATATGGCATCATGGTTATTTGCTTTTGGCATGCCAATTTTGCAAGTTTTGTGTTTTCCTTTTCCTTCAGATTTGGAGTGGAGACTCAAGAGATTGCAAGGAGGTTCTCAATTTTTCATTAAAAAACAATTAAATAGTAAAAGGAGTAACATGTAATCACAAGTTTTATCTTGAATAGAAATAAGGGGAGGGTTTCCAAACTGGAACCGTTTTACCACCGAGGGGGCAGGTGGTGAGGTCTGGAGACATTCTCAATCGTCACAACAGGGGGACACTACTGTCATCTCATGTGCAAAGAGCAGAGATGCCACCAGAATTCCACAGGGCACAGCAGAGTCATCTAGCCCCAAATCAGCCAGTTATGAACAGTATCAAGGCTGAGGAAAAGAATATCAAGAATAAGGAAAAGCTGGTCTGACTAGGTTTTCAGAGATGCCATATTTATGTAATCCCAGAGAAGCTATGTTATCCTTCCTCCAGGAAAAGGTACACACCTTTTCGATCTCACACGTTCCTCTAAGCCAGGCTCCTGAACTAAGGCATGTCTTAAAATCTTGCAGAGTGTGAATGATTGGTCTGTCACTTGCAGAGCAGCCATGGGTCTTAAAAAAGACAACGGCTTTAGGTGAAAATATCTAGTTTCCAGCTAGCACTGCTACTTGACTGTGGAGAGAAAATTCTTTCATCTCTTTAAGTTTCAGATTGTCAAAGTTAATGACACTGACCACATGGAAACATTTAAAGGAAAATTAAGAACACAATCATGAGAGCATGGTAAACACGGACATGGCAAACACAATCAAGGGATAATGTAAGTTTTTAATATTTCATATACTTTCTATTTCACCATAGATGTTTGAGCCTCCAAATCCATTTTTTCAAGTGCAGCTTTTTTTTTTTCCCTTATGGCGTACTAAAATAAAAAAGGCACAGTGTAAATAACCTTTATTCTCCCCTGGGTGCTTTTATCCTGCCTTTATTTACCCATATTTGTTTTTCCTTATCCGTTCCCCCATTTCACCTGCTGCTACTGCAAAGCAATTGAAATCAGAGCAAAGAAGAATCGCTCAGGAGCCTGCCCAGGGCTGTAATCAAACCCTATGAATGTTTCCATCCTTCATATCAAAGCTAGAGAAGCATACAAGTTAGAGAAGGGAGTTGCCATTTAAATCATTGTAATGGCAATAGCCTTTCTTCTTGGGAAGTAAAAGCTAGAATTAATATTTTCAGTAGTAAAGAGGGAAAAGAGGACCGAGTGAAAATGAGAATGGGCATTTACCTCTGAAAGGGAAAATTCTTCCTTAAAGCCTCACCCAGAAACAGAAATCAGGAAGCCAGGAGCCCCAGCCTCTGGGTTAAAATATTAGGATTTGGGCTTCCCTGGTGGCTCAGTGGTAAAGAATCCACCTGCTGGTGCTGGAGATGTGGGTTTGATCCCTGGTCTGGGAAGATCCCACAGCTCGCGGAGCAACTAAGCCACAACAATTGAGTCTATACTCTAGAGCCTGTGAGCCACGCTAGAGTAGCCCCCACTCCCAGCAACTACAGAAAGCTCATGTGCAGTAACAAAGACCCAACACAACCAAAACAAATAAACAAAATAAATCTTTAAAAATATATATTAGGATTTCTTCATCTTCTCCCTCCCCTTTCTACCCTGGGACAGAGAAGGGACACTACCTTTAACAGAGGGGGAAGCCGCCTGTGTTTAGCCCGCATGTATAGTGATGTATTGGAGCCATTCACTAGAGTAATTCTCTCAAGGGAACTGAAGGGTCCATTCCATTGTCCCCACTTCACAGGTGGGGAACCAAAATGGAGACAGATTGAGTGCCCTGTTCAAGTCACCTACACCCAAGTGGATGATGAGGTCAGAACTTCATTCACTTGACTCTCTGACCCAGGATGCTTCAAACATGTGATGGACTTTGTGCTGGGAACCAGAGGGTTTATATACCCATAACACATTTCATTATGGCTCCCCAGGTGTTGCTAGTGGTAAAGAACCTGCCTGCCAATGCAGGAGACATAAGAGACTGGGTTGGGAAGATCCCCTGGAGGAGGGCATGGCAACCCACTCCAATATTCTTGCCTGGAGAATCCCATGAACAGAGGAGCCTGGTAGGCTATAGTCTATAGGGTAGCGAAGAGTTGGGCTCAACTGAAGCAACTTAGCATGCACACTTTGTACTCTTCCTAAGGTCTTCATCTCATCTGTGGGAGTGAAGATCATAAATATCAGAGTGAGAGACTGACTAACAAGAATGCACAGAGCCAGGCAGCCTTGACTTTGGTTTACACGTTCATCTTCCCTGTATGTGGCCAGAGTCTATTTTAAGAAAGGAGAAATAACAAAAGCGCTTAGTTTTCCAATCAGCTTTCTGAGACCTCGGTGTTGTTAATTGCCTACCGTATCTGTCATTACTGCATTTTTTTTCTGGCGTATTTAGATAAAACTCTATATGCTAGTTAATTAGAATGATTAAAGAAATGAGGCTGCTTTAGGTCACCCTGTTATTACATTAAACAGGAATTCACCACATGTGGAAAAGGACGTTTGGGATCTTTCTATGGGCAGCCAGATAACATGCCCCAATTTTCACAACTGTGGTTGAGCTAAAAGGCTGAAGAATCGCACTTCAGGTGTGAAATGGAGGTTGTGTTGTTTAACACTATCCCGGGGAAAACTGCATAAACGCATTAGGGCAGGCAATTTGGGGCATGTTTGTACGATCTCCTGGAAGTGGGATGACATTTACAGAGGAGCCTCTCTCCTATACTGAAAAATGGCTCGGTTCTGCCCATGTCCAGGGAGAGCTGCTTTCACAGATGGACTGGGGTTGTCCTCTGCACATCGAGGTTCTGGATGGCCGATGTCACTGGATGCGTGGATCAGCAGTCGTGGTAACAGGGCCTCCCTCCCTCCCTCCATGCTCGCTGCGTGCCCGGCCCTGCGCTGAACCCTGTCCCTGAGTTGTTCCATGTGACCCTCACGGACTATTGTCATCTGGAAAGAGCACGGGCTGCCCTGTCGATCCCCCACGGTCTAGAAAGTAGCTGAGCGTTTGCCTGAATCTGTCCTTGACCAGCACTGACCAGCACCTCGGGATTTGGGTTCTGTTGTCAAATAGCCTGGATCAAATTCTGGTTTCTCACTAAGGAGTTTAAGGACCCTTGACACCTACTTAACCTCTCTGCAGCTTAACTCTCCTGCCTGCAGTGGGGAGAACCACCACCCTCAAGGGGTGCCGTCCAGACCAGGAAATGGTGTGGCATCACTAACTGCCACCTCTCTCCCTGGGTCATCTCCTCCCCCATCTCCCAGCCCCTTCAGGAGACTGGGGAGGAGCAAGGGCTTCTAGCTGTGGGATTTGATTGCTCAAAGAGGCAGGATGTGAAGGCTTGGGAAAGATGAAGCACAGCCTGAAGTTGGTCATGGGGTGACCCTGGTTCCACCTCTGTACCCTGACCCCACTTTCCTGCAGGAGTCTGGACCAAGAGGGCACAAAGACATGCCAACCTTCCAAGGAAGAGCCAGGAAGTAAAGCAGGACAGTCTCTCAAAACAGCAGAAGGGCTGCCCTTCCCCCATGGCCCCCGGGGCCTTCGAACCAGAGAGGAGATTACCTCTGTGTGAGTAAGCATGGTCTGTGCCCCCATGGAGGAGCAACCACATGGCTGGGAAACCAGCATCACCCCAAACAGGCTGACATAATGGGTACCACCGCCAGGCCTGCTCCATCTTCACTCTGGATCCCCCAGGGTCCATGCTGACTGCTGATCCGTCTGTCTGTGGATCAGAGTTGAGGTGGGAAGAATCATGGCTCAAGCCTCCGCTTTGCAACCATCTGGCCAGATGACCTTCCAAGTCCCGGAGCCCTGACGAGCTGTTTTGGTCACACCACAAGCACCCAGTGCCACCTGGTGTTTATCGGGCACTTGCTGTTGGCCGGCAGCACCCGTTGCCTGGATGCCTCCAGCACCAAGCCCTTCGCATGCGTTCTGGCATTAGTCCCCATGGTGACGCAGACACCCCCATTTTGTGGATAGTAACAACTGCTCAATAAATATTTACGTCTATATTTACAATAGTGATAATTACTTTTATGGCACAAAATGAGGATTTCGGGCAGCTTTATTGCTTAGAGGAAAATGTTTAGTGGTTTTTAGTGAGATAGGTGATAACTCAAGTCCTCACCAGCAGACCGTCACTTTGTTAAATGCTCCACTTCAACATCCAGGGCTTCCCAGGTGGCTCAGTGGTAAAGAATCTGCCTATTAAGCAGGAGACATGGGTTCGATCCCTGGATCAGGAAGATTCCCTGGAGGAGCAAATGGCAACCCACTCCAGTATTCTTGCCTGAGAATCCCATGAACGGGGAGCCTGGCAGGCTATGGTCCGAGCGGTTGCAAAGAGTCAGACCTGACTGAGCACACATGTACCTTCAACATATGTATCATGAGTTAGTCTAGCAGGTGATATTTTCATGTTGCATAAAAATAAGCTTATTGTATCGAGCATCCATTGTGGTAACAGGGTTTCTAGTTTTTCAGTACTTCAGACAGGTAAACAATTCTCTGTTGTGAGGGGTCCTGGCCTCCACCCACCCAATAGCAACAGCCAGACTCTCCTAACAGTCAGATATCCCCCAGCTGGGTGAACTGACCTGACTGAGAACCACTGCCTTACATCAGTTATCACAAATTTAGGAGTGGGGTCTAAATGCAATGATAGATTTTAGGATTTTTTCCTTTGTTTTTTAATTAAAAAGTTTTTTTCCCCAACAAAGAGATATTATTGATATGTCTAAAAGTGATTTCTTAAAAACTTTTGCCTTCCTCTCATCCAGTCTGTGTCCTTTGAATGTGATTTCTCTGGAGTGTGGGGATGCCGGGTCGGGATGGATGGGGTAATTAATGGATGTCTTCAAGTACTTGCTGACTAAGGTCACCTCTGCTTCGAGGCTGGTGCCAGGCACGTATGTCTCATCTTGGATAGACAGATGCTGCCCCTGATTATATTTGAAGAAGAAAGAAAACATGTAATTTGATTATCTGCATGGAGTGGCTGTGGTGCAGATAATCCCTTCCTCTCAAATGGAAGAATTGTTGCCACAAGTAAGAAGAAGAAGCAGTGTCTGGCTGAAGGCAGTGTTGTGTGATAGAAATTAATGATGCTGCCTGGGTGGATGGTTGGTTACATCTTTTCTGGCTTTAATGTCATCTTAACCATGCATCTGTGCTAACCTGCATGACCCTAGCGGCGGTCTGTCTTCATCTCTGCCGCGCTAAAGCAGACTTAGCACAACTGATGAAATGAAGGTGCAGGATGCCCTCTACATGCCGGCTAGTGGCCACTGAAAACTTACCTATGCTCAGAAATAAGGTCTCAGAAGGAAACATACAATCCTGAATCTGTTGCTCATCTGATTCACAAAACCCAGGAACTGCCAGGATTCCAAAGTACCAAGAAAGCTGGTGGATGGGAAGATGCCTACATCAGGGCATCTAGCTTATTTTCTCCCCACTGGCCTCATTTGTGTGACTTTTTCTCTACAGATGCATCCGGAGCCTGGGAATGACAACTGTAGTCTCTGGTCACTGGTAGGAACAGGCTGGAGAAGCTCAGTGTTGGCAGACATAAGTCAGCTCAACCTGGAGGAGTGAGTCTGAGCTCTTCCCCACTGATGAGAAGAGTGATCAGAAAATGAATCTCTAAGTCACAAGAGCTCACTGACCTGGGAGCACAGAAGTAATGCTTGCAGCATGAATGAATCAATGAAAGAATGAGTAGATGAGATCATCAGTAAATCTCCTGTGGTGTTCAAAGAAATCCATCTCATAAAAACAAATGACAATAACCATACTAAATGTAACACTCATCACAGGCTGAGCACCACTCTAAGTGCTTTACATATTAGTAAAACACAAAGCATAAGTACTGTTCTGCTCCCATTTTGAAGATGGGAAAATTGAGGCACAGAGAGATTGAGTCACTTGTCTGAGGTCACAGAGCTTGTCCATGATGGTGCTGGGTGCCTGAGTCTGCACTCTCAGGCACGGCACTCTATTTCCCTATATTCTCTGATAGTTTGCATTATTAAAGGGGTCCGCATTTCGTGCAAACAATTGATTAGGAATTTTGAATAGTGAACATTCCTCTTGTTGGTTTATCACAATTAGGATGGGAAGAGATGGGGAAAGTCACTCATTCAACCCCTACTGGACAGTCATTTGGGAAAGCACAATGCAAGTAAATGGGAAAACTGAATTCAATTTGCTACAATTCCATTCGCGAGCACTTGCAAATCCCTGTGTGAAATGATGAGGGGGTTTCCCACCCGGCTGCCACCCTTATTCAGACTTGTTAGGGTCACATGATGACATGCTGGATCAAGAATAAAAACGGGTTTCTTGCAGCGAACCCCTCCTCCTCGGCTGTGATAGTTGCTATAGAAATGCCCAGGTGAGATACTCTTGTGAGAACACAGAGAAGCGTATTAGCCCTGAGCCTTATTACAAGTTGTGGGCTTCCATCAAAATGAAGTCTCCATAAAGAGAAAATCAACCATCTCCATGAAAGTCCATGATTAAAAGAGAAAAAAGTCAGTATATTTATAATTATCTGAGAATTAGGAATGAAAAATATAGGTCTTCTTTATTTAGCTCTTTCTCCTTAAATAATGCAGTGAGGGAGAGATTTTGTGGGGATGTATAATTTAACATAATTGAGTGCAGGAATTAGAACGTTGCATCTACTCTAGTTAATGACTGTTTCGGAGAGAGTTGAGGCTTCCTGGTAGAGCCGAGCTGAGGTTCCCCAAGAACCAAGTGGGGAAACAGGCACGAGCCAAGTTTGGGGACAAGGGGTTCGGTTGGGGAACATTTCATAAATTCCACCAGACACGAGCTGAGCAGCTCATGTGTGAAGGACCCACTGGTGCTCAGAGCAGGAATGAGATTGGTGGATGTGGAAGGTGGTCCAGGTGGTTTCCCTGGAGAGGTCTACCCTGGGGCCAGCGGTTCTCCAAGCACCTCCCAGCCCACGACCTCAGGTCTGAACTGTACAGTAAGACTGATTACTTTAGGATCAGGGAGGGTTCCGCCATGCTGCCCCCATCAGATCCTTCCCGCTCCATATTAGTTTCCTGTGGTGGTGGTGGTTTGGTCATTAAGTCACATCCAGCTCTTTGAGACCCCAAGGACTATAGCCTACCAGGCTCCTCTGCCCACGGAATTCTCCAGACAAGAACACTGGAGTGGGTTGCCATTCCCTCCTTTAGGGGATCTTCCCAACCCAGGGATCGAACCCAGGTGGTCTCCTGCGTTCCAGGCAGTTTCTTTACTAACTGAGCCACTAGGGAGACCTATATTAGTTTCCTACTGTCATCTAACAAAGTACCATGAACACAGCTCTTTGAAACAAAGCGCACTTATTACAATACAGCTTCCAAGTGTCAGGGTCTGAGCAAGGCCTCTCTGTGTCCTCCATTCAGGGTTTTCCAAGGCTATGGCCAGTGAGCTCCTGTGGAGTCGGCATCCGCTTCCCAGGGTGTTCAGTTCTTCACGACTGCATAACCGAGCGCCCAGCTCTTAGACATCTCTGTCTCCCTCTCCGCCTCACCTCAGTCTCTTTTATACTCTGCCACTTGCCACACTCCACTTCAAGGTACTGATATCTGTTGTCTCTTGGCACTTTTAGGGACAGAAAGCCAATTCTATATCTTAGCTTGGTGACTAGACAAACATGCTTCAGGCATGGCTGAATCCAGGTGCTTTCATGATGTCACTGAGGCCCTGTTTCTCCTGAGTCTTTGCTGTTTCCCTGTTGTTGCTGACATTTTACTGTTTTACACATTCGAATCTGGATCACTAAGAAGTGACATCTGAGGGGCACTTGTGGGGATCTCAGAGCACAGAGAAAGATGCATCTGAGTGTAGGATTCCCTTCAGTTTATAGTTTTCTGTTTTTCTCTGCACACTTAGCATCATTCACCTTCCAACAGACTCCCCAGCCCCTCCCCATCTATAAACTCATCATCACTTGGTCAAACACAAACATCTAATATTTTCCAAGTATTTCTGGCTTAAACTCACTTTGCTTCCTGCTTGTAAGTGAAAATGGTTGACTCCCATCTGAAATGGTTATTTCAGAAAAGATGTCCCCCTATTCCTCCTCTTAGTGGAGCAGGAAGGACTGCAAATCTCAGACAATTGTTTCTTTTGTTAATTAAAAAAAAAAAAAAAACAACTTATGAATGGTTTTTCCATAATCAGGGCCTTCTTGAATAAGGCCAAGTCCTAATTTTGAAGAAAGGGAATGTGAGTGTTTTTTCTCTTACTTTCGAGACTGAAACATGATGGGCTGGCTTGGTTCTGACTGGTGGAGCAGGAATGAAAAGATATCCAAGAAAACAGGCTCTGACTGCACCCACCAAGTTCAGAACGACTGTTCAGGACACAGACCCGCTCGCCCAGCGCTCACAGCTGTCTCCGGGGCCCAGGTGCACCTGTGACTTTTCCGTATGACCCTGACATCCCTTGCTAAAGTACAGACGGGCCAGCAGGGCTTAGGTGCCATTGAAATTTTGTTCAGATTTTATCAAGAAGCTGCCATCAAATGCCCAGGGCTGGGGGCTGGTGGAGGCATGGCCTGTCTCTGGCTCCTTCATTAAACTAACAGTCCTGAGTGTCTGATGAGCACCAGGTCCTGGGCTCAGCCTGGGAAGGGTGTGGACTGACTGGCCTTGGTCTCTTGGGACTGGTGGGTGGCAGGGAGGACAGGCCATCCAGTAAGTTGCAATAACACAATAATGTGTGTGAGTGTCTTGCTAGGGAGGTGGGAGTGCCTTGTGGAAGCAAAGGACAGGGGCCCACCGGCCCACAAACAAGTCTCCCAGAGATCTCGCAGGCACCCACATTCTGAGCAGGGGAAGGACTGGCAGGTCCCTGATTGCTCCGTGAAGGCACCGCCCTTAGCCCTGGATGAAGTGGTCCTCCCCTGTGCTCCCCCACCAGGGCCCCCCGGGTGTCAGCCATTGGAGTTGGGGGCTGGGCTTTGCACCCTGAGGGTCACGCCACCACCAAGCTGTCACCAGCTTTCTCAGTTGCATCTGCGGGGGACAGAGCAGACACACCTTAAGATGACCCACAACAGTGGACTGCAGAGCAGCAGGCGGTGTGAGGCAGGTGGCCCACTGGACAACGCCACTCCCCTGCTGGCTCAGCCCCTTGATGCCCCATGCAGCAGGGGGCCTAGTGTTTCTAGATTCACTGGAAATCCAGATTTGTACATGAAATATATATATTTAAATAATACAAATAAAAACGTGGCTGGCCTGACCCCACATGACCTGGAAATCCAGATTTGTGGCTGTCTTTGACCCAGCTGCTCCGGCTGGACCTTTGGCTTCACCTTCTCGCATCAAGCCTGGCAAGAGACCAGCCCCGCTCCACCCAGGGCCAAAGGTGGCGGGAATGTGTCACAGGAGAGACGCCTCTGGCTTTGACTGGGGCCATGAGGCCAGCACGAGCAGCTATTTTTAGGCTGCTGCTCTGTTTCCCTACTGAGGACGGTGAGGCCGACATGAATGAAAGAGGATGTATCCCCCTGCAGGAAATCAACTTTGCCAGCTGGCTGGCTACCTGCTCCATCAGTCCTTGGGGTCATGGGGATCTGTGCTTTATCTGGGCCGGCCCCCCATCCATGATGGAAAGTCTACAATGTTCTTCCCACCCTGAGTGATCTCATGGCAGGTCAACCAACACCCCCTTCCCAGTAGATCAGGGATCAGTGCTGCCCACATGCAAGTCCCTTTCTCCTTCTTCACCTTTATTTTTCCCCTTCCTCCAGAACGCTTTTTTTTTTTTTTCCTTAGTGGTCTCTTTTCTCTGGACTGTAATGAAAAAGCAATAGCAGCAGTAGGTTGCCTATAATATGAGCTGGTTTTGTTTTCAGCCTTTTTATTATTTAACCTGCACCCATGGGGGGAAACGAATACCCGTCCCAGAAGAGAAAGATGAATCCACAGAAAAGGCTAGGGACTGTGCGGAGACACAAGGGCAGGATTTGCCGGGGCTGCAAGATTTAATTTGCCAGACTGCTGGGCCCATCGAAAGTTTCTGCAGTAACCACTTGGGTCCTCATAAAGCCGAAACAGCAGAGGAGGAAAATGAAATCCTGGATCAATGTCTCCGTTTGGAGACCTTAACTCATGTTCAGCTGAAAAAAAGGAAGGAGAGAAACTCAAGCAGCCAACTCTGCTTGTCACGGCAGATCAGCCAAGGAAGCCAACGCCAGGTGTGTGACATTTACCAGGAAACTGGGGGCACCCAGGGCTCTGTTTGGGGCTTTGGGAAGAATCCAGTGTGCTCTCTTCTCTCTTCTGGTGGCCTCCCTGCAAACTCACCCTCCTCCTCACAGGGCGAGGTGGTGCTGAGCAGCTGCAGGAACCTAAGGACGTCTTGGGTGGAGGGTAGGGAAGGGTTGCTGCCAGGCCAAGGGTCTGAAGACCCTGCACGCCGAGTGGGGCACAAGACAGACTTAGAGACCTGAAATGCCAAGACGGGACACCACTCTGTTCCGGGAGCTGTTTTCCTGAAGCTGGAATTCAGTTTCTGCACTGATGGCTTCCTGCCATGAGCCTGGTCAGGCTCTGGCGGGTGCTGACCCAAGGCGCAGGTGCCTGAGAATGCTCTTGGGAGGTGAAAGGAAAGGGTTGGCAGGGAGAATGGTGGGGTGGAGGCTGGACGTGTAAACCAGGAGACATCAGACAGGAGGGCTAGGAGGAGATGGAAAGAGATTGAGTGACACGGGACAGACTTCAGTTTCCTTGGCTTAAACCACAGTCAATTGAATTTACAGACTGGAGCAGAAGAGTTATCCTCTTACCTTCATGTACTGCGTGTGCTATTCAAAGTCTAGGCAGAAACAGGATAGATGCACTGCCACCCTCCCAAATATTCAATCAAAAGGAAGAGCAGTGGGTTTTCAGGGAGAACCTGGCTCAGGCGCGTCAGGCTCAGGTCAAGGGCAACATCACAGGGATGACACGTTGACACCATGCACCCCAACAGGATGCACCGCGGGGAGGGCGCTGCTTCGGGGTGTTTCTCCCAATAACACACAGCCTCAGTCTCACTATGAGCAAACATCAGCAAACCCCAAATACAGTATTTTCTACACAATTACTGAGCAATATTTTCCAAAGTGTCAAGGTCAAAAAATATGAGGAAAGACAGAGAAAGTACCAGGTCACTAAAGATGAGGAAAGACAGAAGTGGCACCAAATTGGAAGAGACTAAGGAGACATGATTGCCAAACACAATGTGGAATCCTGGAATGGAAGAGGGTTAATGAAAAAACTATGAAGTTCATGAGTTAGAATATCCAGACTCTAGTTAGTAGGAAAACAGTGAGAATGCTTTCTTAATTTTGATTAAAACTGTGTAATATGTTAACCTAAGGGAAAGCTGAGTGAAGGGTATATGGGTACTCCTTGAATTATCTTTGCAGCTTTTCTTAGCTCTAAAACTCTCTCAAAATGGAAAGAATAACTCGGAAAAAAAAGAAAAGAAACACCATCCAGAAGTGTCCGCACAGGACATCCAAGGAGGTAGGATGACTTATACCCACCCACGAAGACGCCTGACCTTTCTCTTTGATTCCTTCGTCCTGTTTTAATCACGCATGATGAAGTCACTAGGGCCCCAAGGACATATGACACCGGGCACAGCTGAAATCTCATAAATAAATTACCAAACAGATGTGGGGGGTGGGGGACATGACTTGGGGATTTCTGCATCCCATTCACTATAAATGCTGATCTTGGAGAAGGTGAAGATCTGAATGGCAGAGGGAGATAGACCACTGTGTGGTTCCCACGGATAAGAGGTGGGTATGGACCCAGGTCATTCCAAGGACAACAGTTCTGCTCTGCTGTTCAGATGGGCTCAGAGGCCTGTTGTAGAGACAGGAAAGGTGACTTAAATGCATACAGTCTGTCTTTGTCACAGCCTCTTCAAGGCCTGTTCCTAAAAGTTGAGACATGGCTCCATGAATGGAGGTTTTCCTAGTTCTGCTGTGTGAAGGATTTCACCCTAATTTTCACTGTTGGTGGTGGGGCTCCCTGGTTGGGAGAAAACACTGATTCCTGGCGCTACAAAATAAGGGAGTGTGTTGGTCAATTATTGCCACACTGATGCTGTGTAACAAATAACCCCATCCTTATCCCCAGCATCTCTAGAGGAAACAGATTGCTGAGTCCTGAAAAGTAGAAGGCGGCGGCTGTGAGAGGTCAGGGTAATAAGCCATGAGAAGGACTCTACCCATTGCTGCTGGCTCTGAAGACAGAGGAAGGGGCCCCAGATGTTCCACAGCAGCCAGCCTTCATTTCTCACTTGTGTGTCTATGAGTCAACCTCATTTTAGCTGACCCAGACTAGAGGCAGGTCCAGGCTATGAGTTCAGCCCAAACCTGATGCATGTACAGACCATCCTTCTGAGACTACCAGACAATGTGGTCAGTGGTCTATGGTGTGGATGACCTCAGGTAGCTCTGCTTTTTCACTACAGCTTTTCAGTCTGTCTGTCTGTCTGTCTTATGGTAATTACACCCTCCTTGCTTTCATCTGAGGAAATGCCCCCTGCCCACCCGCACAGCCCTGCTGGGCTTCATTGCCCTTGGCACTCTATCTTGGCCTGGCTGTGGGACGGGGGAGGCCTTCTGACTAGCCATCAGTACATTTTGCCCTGGCCACAGTGGTGAGCTCTGAGGAGGGCACCCTAATGGGGCGGGATGGCTGCCCAGGGAGAAGCACTGTCTCAGGCAGTGGTCCACTTCCCTGGCTCCCTGGCCACAGGATGAGTGAGGCCAGTGTGGATAAAGCTGAGAGCCACAGTGGGGAGGAAGAGAACCCTAATAACACCTGGATCCACCTGGACCTGATGTTTCAAGTTCTCAGGTAATTCTATCCCTTCTTATAAGAATATGTTTTGCTCTGATTTTTTTTAAACATTTAACCCAAGTTTAACTAGCATACAACCACTATATGGGAAGTGGCCTTCCCAGCCATGCACCTTTTAAGGCATATTTACTGAGATATTATTTACATACCAAGAAATTCACCTACTGAAGTGAACACCTAAATGGTATTTAGTGAATTCACAGAGATGTGCAAACATCCCAACAACTGGGACCAAGACCATTGCTTTTAGGGATGACCTCTGACCTGTCTCATCCCCCAGGAGGACATGTGGGTCCTTCCAGATTTTCTGCACCATCCTCTCCCGAAAGTGATGCTTTTCCTTGAGCCAAGACTTGGGGCCTAGGCCTGACCTGCCGTGACTAGATTAGACTGAGCCAATGAATCCCCCTCCTCTGGACAGGATAATGTTGTCTGGAAGGTTCCCATTCTATACCAACCTAGAAAGGGGAAAAAAAAAAAACCCAGAAACTAAAACATTGGAATCTGTGTTTGAGATGGAAAAGAAATTCCAATTTTTGTTTAGAATTTCTCTATGGGAACTAGAGCATAGGGCCACTCTATGCTGTTGGGGTCTGAGGCTGTTCTGCATTGCATTACTTGGATTTAAATAACCTCTGGAAAGTGATGTTGGGGAACATGGGTTTGGTCTGAGAAGGGGCCTGCTGATGAACCAGGCCCTCCAAAATGGACCTTACCATGACCTCATGGAGCCAAGCAAACAGACACTGTGGCAAAGTCCCAGTTCAAATCAGAGATGATAGAAAGAGAAAACAAAAGGGTCCCTCTAAGAAGGTGATTTGGGTCAGGCATTTCCTATCTTTGGAAAGTTGCAGAGATTTCTTGTGAGAGGCTTGACTCTTGAGACTCTCCTACAGACTCCTTTAGACTTAAACTTAGACTTTGCTTCCTTTCAGGAGCTTTGGAAAATTTCACAAGCTGCGTAGTATTGCTGATGATATCCAGAGAGGCACCGCCCTCTCTCCCTACACCCTGAATGTAGAGATATCTAAGTGGATGTTGTTCCCAGTTGTTCTAAAGATCCCCTAACCCATGGCCCCAGCCTTGGCTGGACCCAGTGGCCTGTGTCCCTGGTCCAGTAATGAGGGTGAGTGAAGCCCACACACCCAGTCTGGCAAGAGCAGGTTGTTAAGTATTCAGGAATTCAGCAAGTGAGCTGTTAAACCACCCATAACCATAAATAATGGGATTATTTACAATATGGAAGCTAGCAAGTGCAGAAACCCACCCCTCCCTGTTTTGTTCCCCTGGCAAGCTGGTTTACCCACACACCACACACACTCAAGTCCTTTTTCAGATACTTCTTGGTTGTACCGATGACTTGTCTGTCTTTGGGTTGGTTGTTCAGTCTCTAGGCCTTGGTTTTTGCATCTGTGCAAGGAGGGCAACAATGGTATCTGTCTCATCAGATACAAGACGAGGCACGTAAACTGCTCTTTTAGTCCCTGCTCCACGGGCACTGGTCAGGATGGAGCTAAAAGCCAGCTGAGCCCAACGACAGCACACCAGCCACTTTGTGGGCAGCCCAAGAAAGTACCTTATGCAGAGCCACAAGTGCAGCAATTAAGAGGGAGCCATTCGATCCAGAAAGGGCAATTAGGGTGACATTAGGGCCACAAGAAACAACAGCCTCATTTAAAAGGAAGAGCTCTCATGAAAACAGATTTTCTGCCTCTATGCTTCCAGAAAACTCTCCACAAAGTCATAGAAGTAATTATAACTGTGGTAATAAGAAACGTACAGAGACTGGAGTTTCTTTCATTAAAGAATAGGCAGAAATACTGTGTCCAAGGATGGCAATGTGTCTCCATTTTAATTACCGTGGTCCTTACAAAGACCCTTCCCTGCTCATGGTCTGGGAGACAGGTTCCACGCAAGGAGGTTCTGGGGTGATCAGGGAAGATGAGGTGGGCCCTGGGCAGGAGGGGGATCAGGAACCCTGGCAAAACGAGCCCTCATTCTCTTCAGCCGTTGAGGACACAGCACCCAGGCTCGGAGGACACTGGAAGAAAGGTGAAACTGGAGGATGCTTCCAGGAGCCTGTGTGCCTGTTCAGACTCATGCTCCACACCTGGGTGTTCTTTTCCTCCCAAAGGACACAGATCCCTCTAAGTGGTCAGCTTGGGCAAAGCCAGGAGGCTGAATGAATCCTAACTTTACCACTTACAACAGCTTAACAGCCTTGAGTGGGAATCCACCCCTGAACTTGGGGGGATGACACCTGCTGCTCAGGCCTTGGGGCTCCTTACGGGTGTGCCAGCCATGTGGCAGCTGCTCAGTGACCCTGACTCCTGTTCCTTTAGCATTTTCTCTGCTTATCTGACCTCCTTTCCCCTCAGGACAGGAACAGAAGGAATGAGAGATGGGCATGGCTGTTCTTTCCTCCCTCTCTGCCTGCATCCTGTCCTTTCAGAGGCAGGCATGTGTCTGTAGTACCAGGCATGCTGCTCAGGGCCTGGGGTCCGATGCTGAGATAATTCCTGGGATTCCTACCTGTGATGGGATGTCTGCCTTTGGGGGAGGCAGCAGCTGCTGCTGCTGCTAAGTCGCTTCAGTCGTGTCCAACTCTGTGCGACCCCATAGATGGCAGTCCACCAGGCTCCCCCGTCCCTGGGATTCTCCAGGCAAGAACACTGGAGTGGGTTGCCATTTCCTTCTCCAATGCATGAAAGTGAAAAGTGAAAGTGAAGTTGCTCAGTCGTGTCTGACTCTTCGCGACCCCATGGACTGCAGCCTACCAGGCTCCTCCATCCATGGGATTTTCCAGGCAAGAGTACTGGAGTGGGGTGCCATTGCCTTCTCCTGGGGGCAGAGGGGAGTCTAATTGTGAAAAGTGCTATGAAGGAGGCTATTGGATGTGAGAAAACCAGGGCAGGGTCAGTGTAGCGCTGGGGCTCCTATAGACAGTGGACAGAGTAAGATATCTCAGTGGAGAACATTTCAGTAGAGACTTGACAGGTGAGAGCAAGGCAGGTTGAGAGAGCAAAGAGCTGGGAGAAACACACAGACACAGGTACACACAAATATACACACAGACAGACATACACACACACACACACACACATAAATACAGACACACAGACATACACAGGGCTTCCCTTGTGGCTCAGCTGGTAAAGAGTATGCCTGCAATGCGGGAGACCTGGGTTTGATTCCTGGGTTGGGAAGATCCCCTGGAGAAGGGAAAGGCTACGCACTCCAGTATTCTAGCCTGGAGAATTCCATAGTCCATGGGGTCTCAAAGAGTCGGACACAACTGAGTGACTTTCACTTTCATAGACATACACACACACAGACACACACAAATATAGACACACACAGACATATACACACAGACACACACACACATATACACAAATATAGATGCACACATACATATACAAACATCTGATCTATAGCACCACTGGTGCTGAGCTTGAGAACCTTGCACAGAAAATGGAAATCTTTATCATGGCTAAAAATGCATGTTTTCAAAAAGGTTTTTGAGAGTGAAAACAGAGTAACTATGAGTGGATTTTTTTCTGGCACTGACCTATAACTTGTCCTGACACCTGATGGTGTGTGCGTACATGTGTGCTCAGTCATGTCTGACTCTTTGCCACCCTATGGACTGTAGCCCACCAGGCTCCTCTGACCATGGGATTCCCCAGGCAAGAATACTGAGTGGGTTGCTATTTCCTCCTCCAGCGGGGTCTTCCCAACCCAGAGATCGAATCCATGTCTCTCTCTTACATCTCCTGCATTGGTAGACAGGTTATTTACTACTGAGCCACCTGGGAGGCTGACATCTGATGGTAATGGGTCTCTTTCATGTGAAAAAAGATACTTCATTCACAGGTCCTTCAGTAGGTCACGGGGTATACACAGTCCTCTCACGTGGAAACCACAGGGAAAGGATCCTTCTCAGGGTGTTGCCTTCTACTGATGCCTGGAGACTCTGCCTTTCCCATGTCCCCCTAGAAGGTGTCCTACTTGTCCTCCGCTAAAACTATTGGTTAATTCTCTGACACTGGCCTAGTGAGAAATGAAAATCTGACCCACGTGACTTCCGTCCTCATCATAAATGAGAAGGAAGACGTCTTGCTGATCATGAGGGTAAGCTTTGAAATGCCTGATGTGGTTTGTCATTGACCCCCAGGCAGAAAGCAATTGATCTGAGTTACACATGTGAAAGCCCTTTGTAAATTGTTCAGCTCAAACTGTGCTATCTGCTCCGAACCTGGGAGGGATTGCCTTTGCCAGGGAGAGCCTACACCTTCAAAGAGGAGGCTGCCCTTAAAATGATAAGCTGGATGCATTTGCTGAATGCCAGGAATAACAACCACCCTGCATCTGCTTAGGGGCTTCCCCGAGGATGTATTATCCAGACTTGACTCCAGATGAATGCATCCCAAGAACCAGATAAGACCATGTGGGATCCTGGGTGGAGAAATTCAATGCTGGATCAGAAGATCAAGAAGAAAGATAAGTTCTCCACCAGTCTGTTGGGCGCCTCGTCTGATGCTGAGTTTCTGAGAGTGAATACATGCACACACACAATGAGATGAAGGCACCGGTGTATTCACTGTGTGTGTGTGTAGCATATGTGTGTGCTACATTGCTTCAGTCATGTCCAATTCCTTGTGACCCTCTAGACTATAGCCCGCCAGGCTCCTCTGTCCAGGAGATTCTCTAGGCAAAAATACTGGAGTGGGGTACCATGTCCTGCTACAGGAGATCTTCCCAACCCAGAGATTGAGCCCATGTCCCTTGTGTCTGCTGTATTGGCAAGGCTCTTTACCACTAGCACAACGTGGGAAGCCCCATGTGTAACACACCCAGGTGGTAAATAAACAGACACTTGTTGGGGGAATACACCATTCCAGATACTATCTGATACACAGCCGCTCTCTGGTACCACATTACTACCTCATGCACTCCACACACAGGTCCTTGAAGTTGGGGGTTATCATTTCTCTCTTGAGATAAGTCATTTAAGACTCAGGGCACACTGTTACCTGAGACATGGCTGAACAAAGATCAAACATGGGAGATGATTCAAACCCTCTTTTCTCCATTAGGCTGTGTTTCAGAGAGCCCAGAAGTCTTAACAAACAACAGAAAGCTATACAAGAAATCTGAGTGTTTTTTTACCCCCATGTCTTTAGGGTATCCTATCTTGATTCTCTTGAATCTTTTTTTTTTTTTTTTGTCTGAACCCAGATGTATTTTCACTTGGTTGTATTTAGGGTATCTTAAGGTGCCTCCCTTGCATCTGTGAATATCCCCCCCAACCATAAATCACCCCAGAATGGGTTGACAAACCCAGATGCTGCAGAAGGGCCAATTATAGAGTATCAATATTTTATCAGTGTGTCCTGAAGTGTTCCATAGAAGACGAAATGGTAAACAATGGCCTGTTTATGAATTCCTCCTTATAAGAGAAATACATTTTAATGCCTACTCTGAATTCAGCATCTCTTGTGCCACTAGGTGATGAAGCTAGTTAAATAAATTTGTAGAGACATATGTACACCACAGACAGAGGCTTGTGGCGAACCGATGGTCTTTGTGTCTCTCTGGGTTGCTGTGAAAGGCTGCAGCCCATGGTTGCCTAATGGCTTTGAAATTTTGTTTCCTGCGCTCCTTCCAGAGTGTAGGAAGAACACTTGGGGAGAGAGCTGTTCTCTGCTTTGCTCCAAGGGTCCTACACTTCTGTGGCGGGATTGGCGGGATTTTACTGGCGCTCCCCCACCGGCCCCATCTGTCTGTAGAGCTCATTAGAAGGGAGAAAGTGCTTCTAAAGTAGCAAATGACAAATATTCTTCCCTTACGCGGGTGCCAAAGGAACAGGTCAATGTGGGTTGTTCCTGCTTAGATTAATCACAGGAAGTGCCCGCTTCTGTGTCGACCTGTCACTTACCGACAGCAGCTAAACCAAGCGTTATTTAATCATGTAACCCTGAACGCTGGCCACCCTCTCTGCCCACAGAAACATGACGACCTGCTTCTTTAAGAAATATCTGAAGGTTTCGGCTGCCAACAGACATTGATCGATTTCAAAGCTCCTTTCCAAAATCAATACCAGCGAGCGGGCAGGACTTCAGGCTCTGGGACAGAGGGAGTTGATGGTCTGAACTCCCCTCTCACAATCGGGCCACCAGAGACCTGGGCATCTTGGCGGAAAGATGCTCCCAGCCCACCCACCTTCCCAGCTCATCTTGCAAAGTGCTGTTTGCTTGTGAATGTCAGAGATGTTCCCAAGAGGAAGTACATTTATGAACAAAAGGGAAACTTCTATCGGGCTGATCTTCATCTTCATCTTTCTTATTATCTGAGCGATTTTAAGTTGATGATGTTTAATGAGATCCACGTCGTTCAGATAGACTTCAAGCTGTGATCCAGCAAGGCAACACCAATTTAGCCTTACTAAACATCCCTCCCGACTTTTTTTAAGTGCCTCGTGCCACGTAAATGAGACTGCCATTGAGATAATTGGATCCTTGTGGCTCTTAATTTTTCACAGATAACACTATTTTGAAAATAAATCATGAACCATCATCTTGGAATGTTAAAGTTAATTTACATTGAATACACTTTCCTACTTCAAAGTAAGTATATGTCTGTCTTTAAAAGGTGATTGACAGCTCCAGACCCTCTCTTCATGCTGTCTGAACCTCCAGTTACATCTAAAACACTCATGTCAATCCAAAAGAATCCTTTGGACTTTGTGTCAATCATCTTTTCAGAAATGAATATGTCCAAACAACCTGCAACTTTATAATCAGTTGAAACTGCTATTCCAAAAAGCATTATGTTTTCCTGGGTATCACCAGAGTCCATCCTGCATTTGCAGTGAGCTGTGTGAATTCTGAATACACAGAACATCTCAATGACCATTCAATACATATGAATAGGCCCCTCTGATATATAAAGAACTCGATTACATGTTTCAATAAAGAATAAAAATGTGCCTTTCTTTCTCAAAAAGATTTCTCTTGTTTTGGCTGTAGGTGGAATAAACATCAGTGCAAAGCAAACAGCTGAGCTGCACTCCTCTATCACTTTTGATTATAAAATGCGGAAGCATACCCATCACCACAAAGTTGCTCCACACCCTGAATGGCCTAGGAGGAAGTAATGATATTACTGGTAATTCTAAATGGCCACCTAACCAAGCACACATCAGGAGAGTAAAACAAAACCATGCATCTGATGTCAAGTGAAAACTCATTACCCCTAATTCATTTCCTCTGCTTCTCTATTGGGAGAAGGAAATGGCAACCCACTCCAGTATTCTTGCCTAGAAAATCCTGTGGACAGAGGAGCCTGGTGGGCTGCTGTCCATAGGTTCGCACAGAGTTGGACACGACTGAAGCGATTCAGCAGCAGCAGCTTCCCTATTGTATCACCCTCATCATTCTTTAGCAGGCAGAGAGCACGGGAGGAGAGACGCTCAATAAATAAATTATAAGTGAATTTTGCAATTACAAAATGTTAAATAAAACACTGCTCACGTCAGAGTGACAGCATGGAGGCCAGGGGAGGAGATAGCAGGAGAGCAATGTACAGGTAGGCTATGTTCTCCCCAGGATTTCTGATCTCCTCCCTGTTAAGATGGAGCTTTCTTCTTATTGTTTAGTCACTCAGTTGTGTCTGACTCTTGGCAGCCCTGTGGACTGTAGGCCACCAGGCTCCTCTATCTATGGAATTCTCCAGGCAAGAATACTGGAGTGGGTTGCCATCCCCTCCATCAGGTGATTTTCCTGACCCAGGGATCAGACCCTCATTGCATCTCCTACATCAGCAGGTGGGTTCTTTACCATTGGGCTACTAGGGAAGCCTGAAATTTTCTTAGAGGGTTTTTTGCAAGGCATTTCAGTTCATGGATTAGAGAATGAGGGAACGTGTTGTAAGGTGAGCCCTGAAGTGACAGATTGCAGACAACAATTTGCCATTCATTGAGTCACTGACTTCCATGGATTTCTAACTCGTTTGCTCGTGGGCTATTGAGATTGGGTGTCTCATTGCTGAAACGGAGGTCATTTGATTGGAAGTGATATGATTCGAGCCAGAAGCCACGCATGGCTCAAATGGGCTTCTCTGCATGACAGCAGGGCAGCTCCAGTTTTAAGGAACATACAAACCACCCAGGGGTCTGAGGGTTAGCAGGTCCAGTGGGACCTGAGATTCCGCACTCTTAACAAGCTCCCCTGGGACACGGAGTCTGCTGGCACTGGGGTCCCACTCCTAGGAGTGAAGCCCTGAAGTGGAAGTTCTCTAAATCTATACAGAAATGAGGTCTGGCAGAGGAACGTTTTAACTTAGATCACAAGTTTTCACCCAGGGGTTGGTCACACAATTAGTGAGGCTTGTAGGGAAAAGTGGGCACCAGTGACAGAGCAGCAAGACTGCAAATGACACTTCTAAGGACTGAAGTTACAGGTAAATCAATGGCATCACCTACATTTGACTTGGAGCTTCCAAGATGGTGCTTCCCTGGTAGCTCAGCTGGTAAAAAATACACCTGCAATACAGGAGACCCCGGTTCTATTCCTGGATTGGGAAGATCCCTGGAGAAGGGATAGGCTACCCACTCCAGTATTCATGGGCTTTCCTGATGGCTCAGATGGTAAAGAATCCACCTGCAATGCAGGAGACCTGGGATCAATCCCTGGGTTGGGAAGATCCCCTGGAGGAAGACATGTCAACCCACTCCAGTATTCTTGTCTGGTGAATCGTCATGGACAGAGGAGCCTGGCAGGCTGCAGTCCATGTGGTCGCAAAGAGTCGGACATGACTGAGTGACCAAGCACACACACAGGTGTCGCTAGTGGTAAAGAACCTGCCTGCCAATGCAGGAGAGATAAGAGATGGGAGTTCGATCCCTGGGTGGGGAAGATCCCTGGAGAAGGGCATGGCAACCCACTCCAGTACTCTTGCCTGGAGAATCCCATGGACAGAGGAGCCTGATGGGCTACAGTCCATAGGGTTGTAAAGAGTCGGACTTGACTGAAGCAGCTTATAGGAGGAGAGCACATTTGATTTATTGTTTGTAAAAGAAGAGAGCAGATTTGTAGCCAACGCCTGACAATGTGTTTCTGGAACAGAAACATTTGCTCATTGAGACTTCCTCACAAAGCACCTACTAGGACCTAATTTCTGCAGCACTGTCTTGGGGCAGCTCTGAACAGACACTCCATGGATCACTGTGTTGATGGCAAATTATGGGGCACCCAAGTCCTTGCAGAAGGATCCGGGGCTCTGTCAACATCCAGTCACACCCAAGAGAGCCCTCCATTCATGTGTAGGAGATCACAGAAGTAACAAAACTGAGACCGAACCCCCCCCCCCCCCCACTGCCCTCACATTATCATTGTGGCTGCCTGCTTGACTCTCCCTTTCAATAGTCTTATCCTTTTGTAGCTCATCTCTCCTCCTCAGTTTAGACTGACTTAGCAATGCAAACCCTCAAAATACAAAGAGTGCCAAGATAGGACAGCAAAGATTGAGTCCTGTTGGAAGTGATATGGAAGCACCAGCTCTGTTTCATCCTGCCCACTGGTGGTCATTACCTGGAGGGTGGGAGGAAGAGAAATTGACCGATTCCATGCCATTCCTCAATAGGACGTCATTGATCTCCGCTGTCCTTTCTTGGTTCCCTGTCACAGCTGCTTTCTCAAACCTCATTGAACCATTGTAGAGGTCAACATGGGTGTCTGAACTAGAGTTCCCACTGCTGACTGAGAGGATGGATGAAGCTATTGCTCCCACTGGCTGCTAACTGGTCTGCAGACACTGAATCGGTGTCAGAATTCAAATCATTATTTCTCTGCCTTTTTTCCCTGAGGATATCCCTTCTCCAAGATCTCCACACGCCTGACCCTCGCTAGACCTCCAGTTAAAAGGGGCACCTATTTTCAATGATGGGGACTTGCTGACATTCATCCACTACATGGACCACATTTGCTCTTCAAACGCCGTGGCTGACGGTCTTGATGTGTTTTCCTATTGCTTGTGTTACTCAGTGATGTGTAGTTCAGCCTGGAAACATTT
Source organism: Dama dama (assembly GCF_033118175.1). NCBI lineage: Eukaryota > Metazoa > Chordata > Mammalia > Artiodactyla > Cervidae > Dama > Dama dama. Next base: position 56,333,550 of record NC_083703.1, read on the forward strand.
CCTTTGACTCTCTGTGATGTTTTCAAAGGTAGGAACAAACCCCATCTTTTTTTTTTTTTTTTTTTTTTTGGCCTTCTGCTGAGTGGCGGGTGAGGCTGTGATGGCCAGTGGGAGCAAAGATGAGAAACAGGTTTCCTGACCTCTGTGCATGCTCTGTCCCATGCTCACAGGGACCTCGTGAGCGTCTCTGCAACCCTGAAGGGCAGCCTAAGCCCACCCTCATTTAGGACATGGACTTGGATAACAACATGTTGGCTAAATCGGTTACAATCTTCAAAGAACAGGAACTCACTCTGCACCCACTGATGGTCCACTGCATCCATCTGCTTGGAGACCTGTTTCAGGCTCGTCTTCCCTATACCCAATGAGAACCCCGCCAACCACACCAGGCACCCAGAGGAGCCTCTGAGGGCAATGTGTGACCCTCCTTGGAATCTCTTCAGTCTGAAGTAGATGAAGGTAAAGAGGGAAGTGGGAGGGGCTCCTCCCAGCTCATCCCGAGGTGGAGTTACAGGCTGTCTGCCACACTCTCCTGAGATGTGAACACATCTCACATCTCACTTCTCATAGCAGGTGAGAGGCTGCTGAACAGTGCTTGGGCTAGACTGCATTTCAGAGAGGCTGTGTTCACAGCTGCAGTGTCCTGGTGTGATGTCCACTCAGTGGGGTGGGAGGAGGCTGCAGGCCTGGAGCTCCAGGTCACCCAGAGAGAAAACACCTTCCCCAAGACAGAGAGCTCCCATGTGCCCACGTGCCCCAACCTGCTGTCACAGCCATGCGGCCTGGTTTTTAATGAATGTGTGTTTCTGAGTACATAGGAAGCAGAACCCCCCTGCCCCTGAGAAAGGAAATATTTCCTGCTATATCAGTAAGCAAGAATGTCACAGTCATCAGGGATTCTGGCCCTCCAAATATGAATTTCTGAGCTCTAAGGGCACTCAGGAAGGAGAAGAATATCTGTTATCTAACAGCCATCAGACTGTAGCCACTCCCTATGGTGAGCCCAAGGGATCTCAGGATGTGAAAAAACACAGGACAATGGCCCCAGAGAGCTGAGATGCACATGAAAGGAATGATTTCAGTGAGTCTAGACTCTTGTATCTTCCCATACATAGAAAAGAGCTAAATTCCTTAACTTGGGTTATCTGGTTTTCTTTAACAATAACATTTTGATGTTCAAACTACCTGCCCTTTGTTACATAGCTTCTATTCAACCTGGCTCCTCCCCCTCACCTCCTTGGAGCAGTTATCTCAAGGTCACTTGAGATGCTGTCTCCCAGCCTTGGAGTCCTAAAAATTCCCACCAAATAAAACATCACTCTCAACTTTTATGTTGTGATTATTTTTTTTTAAGTCAACACCCCTTTGGTGGGGATTTTCTTCATGTTCCAGGAGGCAGTGAGTCTCTACATTGAAAGTACTGTGGCCTGAGGAGGTGGGTACACAGAAGGCAGGATCATTTCTGCACCTGTGGTGATTAAACACAGGACCAGAGTCCTGGCTTTGCTTTCAGCTCTGAGAGTCTTGCTTTTGGCACTGAGAGCAGCTGCCTCTCATCTTTTCTCTTTTTTCCTTCCCCAAACTTGCTCTAGAGATGCACAGCTTTCACTGCTGTGTTCTCTTTATGGATTGTTCCTTTATTACACACTTCATGTCGGACATCACCTTAAGGACTTTTCAGATAGGCATCAATGTTATTCCCATTTTGCAGAGGGGGAGACCGAGGCATGGGAAGTGTGTTCATGGAGCTGGGGATGCTGGTGGAACCCACAGTCTCACCTGGATGCCCTGCTGTCAGAATGTTAGTTGCTCAGTTGTGTCCAACTCCTCGCAACCCCATAGACTGTAGCCTGCCATGCTCCTCTGTCTGTGGAATTCTCCAGGCAAGAATACTGGAGTGGGTTGCCATTCCCTTCTCTAGCGGATCTTCCCAACTCAGGGATAGAACCTGGGTCTCCTGCATTGCAGGCAGATTCTTTACCAACTGAGCCACCAGGGACCCTCTGCTCTCAGCCTTCTGCTAAAGCTGTCTTATTCTTCCCTTGAAGGCCTGGCTTCCACAGAAGGACTAAGCCAGCAGTTAGAAGCCTCTAGGGAAGGGGCCTCTGTGGACAAAACCACCATTCTCACTGCCTCAGAAATGGAGAAAAATGGAGAGTCCCCGAGTAGTATTTACATCCATATACAATGAGTTATTGACCGTGTAATTGGAGTAAATGCTCAACATGGGAGTAGAAATTGTAATTAGGTCTCTGATTCCTCTGAATTCCAGTGAGAGAATCATGTGAATGCCAAAATAGAGATTTCAGGATGGGACTGGATTTCTGCTGACTGTCTCCAAGTGGGGAGTTGGGAGCCTCAGTCCTTATCCCTCCTGTGGGCAACTTGCTTCATTGCTGCCTTTAAGGAAGGAACTAGGTCATGCCCTCAGAGGATGTAACAGGAATATTAGAGGCAGTAAATGAATATACTGTCGAGTGGAGGATGATAAATGCTTTCTCATCATTTGATGTAGGCAGACAGATAAAGTGGAGAGATCACTTTGCTGACCAAGGTCCGTATACTAAAAGCTTTGGTTTTTCCAGTAGTGATGTATGGATGTGAAAGTTGGACCATAAAGAAAGCTGAGTGCCAAAGAATTGATGCCTTCAAATTGTGGTGCTAGAGAAGACTTGCACTGCAAGGAGATCAAACCAGTCAATCCTAAAGGAAATCAGCCCTGAATATTCATTGGAAAGACTGATGCTGAAGCTGAAGCTCCAATACTTTGACCACCTGATGCAAAGAGCTGGACTCATTGGAAAAGATCCTTATGCTGGGAAAGACTGAGGGCAGGAGGAGAAGGGGGCAGCAGAGGACAAAATGGTTAAACAGCATCACTGACTCAATGTACATGAATTTGAACAAACTCTGGGAGACAGTGGAGGACAGAGGAGTCTGGTATGGTGCAGTCCATGGGGTCATAAAGAATCAGACATGACTTACTGACTGAACAGCAACAACAAAAGATGGAACAGATAGAAGTCCAGTGGGCACGGGGCGGCCACACAGGGGGAGCATCAGGTTGCATTTATTAGCAAATATTTCATGAAATCAATCTGACTCCACTTGCTCTTTCTCTTACTTGGACATGCCGTCCAGCCATTTTCAACATCATGCCATAATTGCCACCAGCTCCAGCAGCCCGGGCAGATGGCGAGCACACAGTGGGTGCTCAATACTCGTTTACCAAATGAATTGTGCTTATTATTCTGTTCAAAGGGATGCTGTACTGATTGTTCCATCTTCAAGAAGAAAGGAGGGTGAGCAGCTTATTAAAGGCAGCACAATATCTGAAGAAATCTCTATCTCCCTTTAGGCCCCCTTTTCAAAGTTTTCACTACAAATAATACAGCTATTTAAGCCGACAAGTAGGCATGGTGGCTGCTCCCAGCTCAGCGGAAGCTAAAATCGTTCATGCGCACTCTATGAATCTCAGGTTGTTTACATGCCCACGTCCTGGTATTTTCAAAGAGTCACATGTGAATATGTGTGAGCTTTATCCCCCTGCTTGCCTGTGGGTTGGCAATGACGTGTCATGGGCCAAACCCCACCTCCCTCTGGTATCCTATGACCAATGAACTAAGAATGCTTTTAACATTTTTGACCTTATTTTTTCATGTAGTTCTGAGGCTTCTGTGGTGGCTCAGATGGTAAAAAATCTGTTCACAATGCGGGAGACACAGGTTTGACTCCTGGGTTGGAACGATCCCCTGGAGAAGGAAATGGAAACCCACTCCATTGTTCTTGCCTGGAGAATTCCATGGACAGAGGGGTCTGGTGGGCTACAGTCCCTGGGGTTACAAAGAGTCAGACAGGACTAAGTGACTAACACTTGCACTTTAGATTTCCAGAATCACTGAGAAGCTAGTATATAGAGTTCCATATGCCTACTCCCTCCCCAGGAAGCCCAGGGACACACTTCTTCTCCCTGTTAACAGCTCATACTAGTGGTACATTTTCTACAGCTGTGAGCAGTGACTGATGCACTGTCATTAACGCAAGTCCACCATTTACATTAAGGTTCAGTCTGAGTTGTATAGTTCTATATGTTTTGACAAATATAATACATAATGGCCTGTATCCAGCGTTATAGTTTCATACAGAATAGTATCATAAACTCCCTAATATACCCTGTGCATCAACACAGTCAAGAAACCAAAAGGATCGTAATTTTTCATGACATGTGAAAATGCTCTGCAATTCACATTCCTGTGTCTGCAAATAAAGAAAGTTGTATGGGACCCCAGCCTCCTTCGTTTGTTTCCACATTGTCAAAAGCTGCTCTTGTTCTTCCTGAGTTGAGACCATGAGACCTGCAAAGCCACAAATATTTACAGCTCATTGAAGTGGTTTTCTTTTAAAGTGTTAAGTCACTCAGTCGTGTCTGACTCTGCAGCTCTATGGACTGTAGCCCACCAGGTTCCTCTATCCATAGGATTCCCCAGGCAAGAATACTGGAGTGGGTTACCATTTCCTTCTCCAAAGGATCTTCCCAACGCAGGGATTGAATCTGTGTCTCTTACACTGGCAGGCAGGTTCTTTAACAGCTGAGCCACTAGGGAAGCTCTAGCAGACATCACTGCTGGGAAAAGTAAATGCTCTCAGTGACTCTATTAGGGGAACACACCTGGGTGCTGACACCTGGCCACCGACACCTGGCCTCTTCTAGGCTTCCCTGTGATTGTCTTCCATCCACTCATCTTCACCTGCATCCCTACATTGTGATAAACCATAACTGTGCATATTACTGCTTTCCTGACTGCTTTCCCATGCATATCCACTGCTTCCAGTGGATCCCTGAACCTGAGGGTGGGATCTCCTGATCCGCAAAAGACTGCTGGCTTACTGGTTTTGCTGAAATGTGAGGTTAACAGAGCATGAAGAGTTACCTCTTTTACAGACGCCCATGTGAAGATCCGCCACAATTCTTCCACCATCACCCGGAGTCTACAAGCAAGAGGGAGGGTCTCTGACCTTTCCTCACATTGTGCTATTTCTGTCTTAGCTATTTTGAAGCAGATACAATCATCTCCATTTCAAAGATGAGGAAAGGAGGGCTCAGAGCAGGTAAGCAACCCACACTGAATTTCAAGGTCAGCTGGCAGCAGAGTCAGGCAAGCCTAAACCTGATCTGTTTGTTTGTTTTCTCAACTACGAATTAACTTCCAAAGTTTCCAGGAGTCTCTTGGATTAAAAACTCATTTTCAGTCTTTTTATTAAAGATGTATTTGACCAAATGTGACACAGAAGGGAAATTTCAGAGAAGATCTGGAAGTTCACATTTGAAGAGGTTTGTAAAAACCAGATAAAAATACAGGATTTTCTGTTCCAATTAGAACTGAATGTTAGAATTTAGTAGTATCAGGTCACTGTGACCCATAAAACTTGGCTCTTCTCTTTCTGTGAAGCTTTTTTTTTTTTTTTTTGGTTGTTTTCACTTGGAAGACATTTTCTTTTAAAAACCTAGAAAATGCAAGAGAACAGAGCCTGGAAGGCTTATCCAGCTTTCTGTAGGCAGAGGCAATCAGCTTCATATTTTGGTGCATTTTGCTCAACTCTCCAGATGAGAGATAGTAATTTATGATAAGGTTATTTAATTTAAATTAGGGTTCATTGGCTGTTAAGAGTGGTTCTCTGGCCAGACAGCAGAACAGAGCCTGAATCTGTGGGGGCGGAGAAGCTGCCTAACACCTTAGCATGAGAACTGTCCTACTGGATTCCACAGCACACCTCAGTTGCTGGGAGTGCTTATACCATGGATTTCTTCAAAAAGGTTCTCAGGGGATCTTCCATTCTTAAATCATCTCTTACAGTCGCTGAAGTAGACAATCTCTGTCACACTTTCAAGAAAATGTATCTGGGTGTGTATTTCATGAGCAGATAGATGTAGGGGCTATCTAGGTGTCAACCCCACACCTGGAAAGTCCCAGCCTGGGTGTTAGGTTCTTAGATTTTCCACTTTTTTACATAAACACCAGCTCAGCTGTACTTCCTTCTGGCAGGAGTGTGGCATTGATCTGAGACCACACACATTTGTGCTTGTTTTCACGCAGCCATATCTTTACCTTCTAAGACCGGTCTTTGGGTTTATCTTTATCATTTTAAATGTTTTCTGAAATGTGTCTAACTTTGGTCCATTTTGACTGATTTTTCCTTGGAAAATGGAGGACATTTGCCTCCTGTACTTTGAGATATTTATCACGTTTCCAGAAATTTTTCTGTGATTGTGACATTGATAATTGACTCTGTTTCAGTCATTCTGGTATTTTCCTTAGAAATAGCTATGATTCCTTGCATTGGTTTTCTTATCTATAATAAACCATCTCATCTTATCTCTTCAACTTCTTCATTAGCGTTGCGCAAGAGTGTCTCAAATTCTCCATTTTTCTTACTGCCTTTATGAATCTCTTAGTGGGGACCTGAGACAGCCTGGGTCAGGTAAGGATGCTGACCATCCCCACAGCATGGCCTGATTTGGGAACCTGGAAAAGTCCTGAAGCATCTTGGCTTGACTTAACCCTTAAGAAAAATCTTATCTCCCAAACAGCAGTTAAAACTCAGGCTTAATTCTATAATAGAGAGATCATTTTCCTTACGCAAAATACAGCATGCTAATCATATGGTATAAATCACTCATTCATTCTATAAATATTTATTGGTTTCCTTTGACAGAGCAGTCACTTTTCTAGTTCTTGGAAGTGAGAACAGAACACAAAGTCCCTGATCTCATGGGGGCCACAGACGATAAGCCAAACAAGTAAATTATGGAGAGAATCAGAAGGTGCAAAGTACTTAGGAACAAAACAAAGAGGAGGAGAAAGTAAGGTTCGGGGAGTGTGTGTATATGACAAAGACTCCTAAGGTGTAAGCTTGCTTTCTCCTGTATTAAATGTTCAGTTTCTGATGCTTAGGAACCAACACCAACCGCTCTCTGATTATGTATGTCTCGTGTACAATTATTCATTCCATGTAAACTAGTAACAACAGAAGTTTTCTAGTTTAAGTTCCTATTACCTCAACACTTTCAAGGTAAAGTGCATAAGGCCATGCCATACCGTGCTTAGTTGCTCAGTCATGTCTGACTCTTTGTGACCCAACGGACTGTAGCCTGCCAGGCTCCTCTGTCCATGGAATTCTCTAGGCAAGAATATTGGAGAGAATTTGCCATTCCCTTCTCCAGGGGATCTTCCTGACTCAGGGATCAAACCCACATATCTTGTGTCTCCTGCATTGCAGGCAGATTCTTTACCCACTGTGGCATCAGGGAAGCCCCAAAGTGCATAAGGTTCTGTCTAAGCCATTTCTCTTTCTCTGGACAATGGAATCAGCTGGGAGACCACCCTTCTTACTTCTATCCCTGCACCAATTTGTTTCTGTGGGGATTTGCATTTCAATGGTTTAAATGATGCAACAAAAACATAAAATAAAATCAGCTTCCACCTGAGTCCTCTCAATTGGCAGGAAGGATTTCTACCTTTGAGTGTTCCAATCACTTCTGGATGTCACATATCTCGCCTCAGTGTCACTGGGAGCATACTGGAGAGTGAGATGAACAGTTAACACCAGGTATTTCTAAACCCTCTTAGAAGGAAGGCCTATTTCTTCCAGAAACTGAGACCTGGCCCCATGCACTCCTTTTCCCCATCGGGAGAGTGGTAGGAAGAACAGTGCTCCGCCTAAAATGACCTCACCCTAATCCCCGGAACCAGGCTACACAACACGGCCACAGGGATTTCACAGACTTGATTCAGTTAAAGATCTTGAGCTGAAAGTGTGTCCTGGATGCACCCATAGTCCTCACAAGGGTCTTTAAGTGAAAAAAGGAGGCTGGAGGGTCAGAACAGGAGATGTGAGGACAGAGAAGAGGTGGGAATGACACCACTGCTCACTCTGAAGATACAGGAGGAGGCCACGAGCCAAGAAACAAAGGCATCTCTCAAAGCAGCAGAAGCCAAGGAAGCCTCCCCAGGCACCTCCAGAGGGAACCAGTGCTGCCAACACCTTGGTCTTGTCCTATCCCAGGAGACCCACTTTAGACCAGACCATATCTAACTCCCAGAGCTGTCAGATAATTAGCTTGTGTTGTCTTAGCTGCCAAGCTGGTGCTAGTTCATTACAGTAGCCACAGGAGGCCAATACGAGGACTGCTATTTGGATTCCCCTGAAACTGGGTCAGGATGGCCAAGGATACTCACCAGATGACCCTGGGTCACATCCCCTGTGGCCGTTGTCTCAGCCATGGGGCCAATGGGCAGGTATTTGGGTCTGCTGATGCTGTACCCTATTACCTATCACAGTGTCCGAGATGCACCTGATGTTTGTGGAATGACTTGAGCAAACTTGGTCCCACAGATGCTCTATATAAAGAAGACATGTTGGCAACAGCCTGCTTCATGTCTGACTTTCTGCCACATTTGGGGACTGTGCCGGAGAGAAGCCCTGAAGTTTAAACAGCTCTGGGAGCTACTGCCCAAAACATCTGAGAGATCCTGGTTCCTCCAGAGGTGTGTGCATGGGGCTCTGCCCTGGCCTCCCATCTTCCCTTTTCCATTTTTCTTTCTGAGCAGCTGGGGAAAGCACAGCCGGCCCGCATGAATCTCAGAATGAACCAAGGATCACAACCAGACCCTCTGGCTCATGACACCAGCTCCAGGTGAGAACTCCCAATGGTGCAGCCCAGAAAGGGAAGTGGCCCTGAGTTTATCACAGACATTTCATGTCCATGAAAAGACACCACGTTTCCTGCATACACATTTTTCCTACCTGTCAGGCTCTCTCCTGTTGGAGCCAGTAGCCTATGTGTGCTCCAAGGGACCGTGGCTTTAAAATGTCCATTCCAGGTAAGAACCTTAGACATGGTGAGCAGGTTGTCTAGACTCCCAGCCCCTCCCAGATACAGGTGACAGAACCAAGATGCTACCACCTCTGACCCATGGCTTTGCCTCCATCAGTCCTTCTGTGGAGAACACACTGGAAATCGAAGCCCAGCTTATCTCCTGCCTATCCTGATCACTGAAACCTGATGTCCTTTCTTTTAAGAGATAACCTTTGGGAGTAACACACCAGCCATATCGGGGGGATTAAATCTTGTGCTAGCAGAATGATTTATGCTCCAATAAAGCCAAACAAAACCTAATTGGGTAGGATGAGACCACCAAAAATTATGTTCACGATGAAAAACAGGATGAGAACTAATTACCCGGGTGCAGTGTTCCATTTAGCTATAATTCTACAGTCAATTAGTATTCTGTTTAATTGTACAATTAATGAACATATAAATTAAATTCATAGTTTACTTCTACCACTAAATTACTTATTTGAATTGCCTCTCTTTGGGAAAAAAAATAAGCAACTCAATGCACACATTATTAAAACGACTCAGTAATGTACATTCTGGGCACGCCTTAATTGTAAAACAATTACTCCACTATTATGGCTGGGATGCTGCCTGTGTAATTGGGAGCTTAATAATTTAATTTTCTCTTATCAAATGAACAGGTAATAGTTTCACTGACTGATGTGCAATTCTCCCAACAGATTTCGACTTCCATTGGCAGATCCCACACGCCCAGCACCTATAAAGGCAGCACCAGAGGCAGTGGTTTTGATTTGACCTGTGGGAGACATAGCCAAAATTCCTGGGGCTGCATCCCACTCTCAGCAGGTAGAGGTAAAGAGACAGCAGAGTTGCATCGTCAGCCCTTAATGGCTACTGAGTGGAGGAGAGACCAGGACAACAGGAAAGCCATACTCAGTGGCTTCTCTACTCTCTTATTCCCAGAACACCCTTCAGCCAGAATACCTGGATGTCCACAGGTGGTGGGCACTCATCTGTGCTCACGAACAAGACTCCTTCTGCAGGTGTCGCTGCTGCTCCAACCGGGTATCTATTGACCAATGGCACCACCATATTTGTGCAGCCCTGGTTCTCTCCTATCTGCTGAAGCTCTGAGCCCTTTGATGTTCCAAGGTTCACTGATGTCCTTCCATTGGAAGGGAGTGGCCCTTTCCCCCTGGTGTTGCACAAGTAGAGCAGGGTCCTGAAGTCCTGGAGAATTCAACGAGACACCTTAGTTCATTTGTCCTGCCATAACCCATCCCGTCCTTACTTCCCAGACAACACGCTGCCTGCCCTGGACATTTTGGTGCCTAGCCCTTTCCCCCAGTGCTTCTGCCAGGAGGGGTCTCCCTCCAGCAGAAGTGCCCTTTGATCCCTCAGGAAGTTGGTTTCTGATCCAGCTGCCCTGCTAGCAAGCTAGATATATCCCCCCTGGCTTTACATTCCCTCCAGGATTCCTACTCCAAACAATTAAATTCTATGTCTAAGCCAGAGGGAAGCCCATTCAAAATGCCTGGCTGGATGAAGCACAAGCTGGAATCAAGATTGCCAGGAGAAATCTCAATAACCTCAGATATGCATATTCCAACACCCTTATGGCAGGAAGTGAAGAGGAACTAAAGAGCCTCTTGATGAGAGTGAAAGAGAAGAGTGAAAAAGCTGGCTTAAAACTCAACATTCAAAAAATTAACATCATGGAATTTGGTCCCATCACATCTTGGCAAATGGGGAAACAATAGAAACAGTGACAGACTTTATTTTCTTGGGCTCCAAAATCACTGCAGATGGTGACTGCAGCCATGAAATTAAAAGACACTTATTCCTTGGTAGAAAAGCTATGACAAACATAGTGTATATATAAAAAACAAAAAACAAAAAACAAAAAAAAAAAAACCAGCGGTATCTCTTTGCTGACAAAGGTCTGTCTAGTCAAAGCTATGGTTTTTCCAGTAGTCATGTATGGATGTGAGAGTTGGACCAGAAAGAAGGCTGAATGCCGAAAAATTGATGCTTTTGAACTGTGGTGTTGGAGAAGACTCTTGAGGGTCCCTTGGACTGCAAGGAGATCAAACCAGTCAATCCTACAGGCAACCAACCCTGAATATTCATTGGAAGGACTGATGCTGAAGATGAAGCTCCAATACTTTGGCCACCTGATGTGAAGAGCCAACTTCTTGGAAAAGACCCCAACACTGGGAAAGATTGAAGAGAAAAGAAGAGGACGACAGAAGACGTGATGGTTAGATGGCATCACTGACTCAATGGAAATGAGTTTGAGCAAGCTCCAAAAGATGGTGAAGGACAGGGAAGCTTGACATGCTGCAGTACATGGGGTCTCAAAGAGTTGGACATGACTGAACAACTGAACAACAACAACAGCAACAACATTTAATTGTGAAATCCTGCAGTCTGGGGAGCAAGGCTGCCTGGGTTCACATCTCAGGTCTGACACTGTCTGTGCCTGTGACCTTGGGCAAAGCCCTCAGTCTGTCTGAGCCTGGCCTCCTTACCAGTGAAGAAGGGACAGCAGTGTTTCCTGGGAGTCCTATAAGATGAAAGGATGAAGGGCTTGAAGGCACTCAAGTGCACACTGGTGTGATGTACCTGGATCTGAGAAACTGCACCTGAGGGGTGCTGAAAGGCAAAACCCCATCAGACCCCATGAAGAAGGTGACAGATACCCAACCACTGTCAGGGAGCTCAGTTAGACTGGAGTGGGGAAGGGAGTGTGCAGGGACACCAGTGGCTGTCAAGCAGTTCTCAGAGATTTGCTGGGCTCGGTTCTGTGATTGATTTGGTGTGTTTTCCATGTCTGAACACAGTCTGAATCATCTGACACAAATAGAAGCAACAGGCCTGGATTAACTGGCCAGCACTCATGCATTTATACACAGGGTGGAAGGAAGAATGCTTCTGGGAGCCACGGTCTGGGCTTGGAGCAAATGGTTTCTCTGATGCCCACAGACACATGTCAAAGTCCAAATGGCACCAAAGTTAAAGAGAGAAGCTAGGTGTTACTCAAGACTAGTGCAGTCGAGGCTGAGCTCAACTCCACTGACATCGAAAGTGGGAGGGTTTTAAGCCTGGGTGGGCCAGTGGAAAGAGCAGGGGACCACCATCCGGGTGGTAGCCAGTAGGGTGTGTGGCACATGGATTGTTTCTCTCTGTGATGTGGAAGTCAGGCTACTTCTGTCCTGTGGAGTCTGAGGATACAGTGCTCTCTCCTTTGTCTGCACTTCTAGGAGGTAGCTCCCACCTCCCTGAGAAAGGTCGGCTCTGGGTTGTCACACAGGCAAGGAACTGGGGGGAAATTAGCAAAGGGTCAGAGAAAGAATTTATATTTGCAAGTTTTCTAAAGTAAATGCTGTCAGCAAAGGGAGGTGAGAAACCTCCAGCTAGGAAGAAATGTGTCTAGATTTTCTCCACGCTGAGGGTAACATCCAGGTTGTCTTGGTCACAGACGAGGGGTCCTGGGCTGCAGGCTGGTGGCTGGAGGGCACCACTGTGCCCTGTCCTCCTGAGCCCTGCTCCACAGAACCAGGGATGAAATTCATCTCTCAGGCAATCAATTCCCCGACCCTGAATTTCCAGCAATAATACACAGATGTGCTGGTTTGGTTCATGTTATTAGCCGTCTCTTAATAACCTTTGGGTCAGGGGTGTTATTGATGCTTGAATTTAATTCAAATTATAATGGGATAAATCATCTGCCATCTATAATCCTTGTTTATTGAATTTCGTATGATCCACTTAATTTAGGCCCTCCCAATTCTGAAGGTTGAAGCCTATTGAAAATCCGTCTCTTTATCCTCTCATGACCTAATTTATGTTTTCCCCTTTAACTTCTCCACCTACTTTATTGCTGTCACAGCCTCCGAGGCTCTTGTGAAGCAGAAGGCGGGGCTGGGAAGATTAGCATTTTTATTGCTTTATTTGGTATCCTAGCCTAGCCATCCCGATGAAAACTGCCCTGCGGCCTTGCAGTGGGCTCCTCTGCAGCCTCCCTCCTTGGATCCTTCGACCAGATAAACATTTCCTGAGCATCTACTCTGTATTTTAATCTATTTTTGAAATCACAGAGTGTTTTAAAAATAGCATGGCCATCCCAGAGAGGATACAAGCAGCCATAGTTGCATTTGGGGGGAGGGCACCTCTATCCACTGGATGTAGACCGTCCTGGGGTAGAGGGCATTAGGGCTGGAGACAGTGCACGGGAACCCAGAGAAGTGGAGGGTCTCCTTGGGGTAGGGAGAAGGAGGGGTCGTCACCTGAAAGGATTTGAGGATAAACACCCCTCCCCCACCACCAAGTTTGGTTTTGTTGTTGTTCAGCCGCTCAGTTGTGTTTGACTCTTTGTGACCCCATGGTATGTAGCGCACCAGACCTCCCTGTCCTCCTTCTCCTGGAGTTTGCTCAAACTTATGTCCATTGAGTCAATGATGCCATCCAACCATGTAGTCCTCTGTCATCCACTTCTCCTCCTGCCCTCAATCTTTCCCAGCATCAGAGTCTTTTACAATGAGTCAGCTCTTTGTATCAGGAGGTTAGACTTGGAAAAGAGGAAATGGGTCAGGATAAGAGGAGTGGTGAAGAGTTTCTTGGCCAAGGAACAACCATGGCCCAAATGTAGAATGAATGCAGGGGGAACCCAGATAGAAGCCCTCCCCAGAAACCATCTGAGAAGCACAAGTGGACCTGGGCTGTGAAGACAGTTTGCTGAAGATGTTCAAGGGAGACACGAGGAGCTGGTGGCGCTACGAGGCTCAACACTTGCAGTCAATGCTTGGAGCTTTGTTCATTGATAATTGTCACCCTTGGCCCCGACTCAGAAGCACAGAAATCAAATAAAGGCTACTTGGACGTTTCCTCCAGCTTGTGAATTGATACTGATTTAACGAAGTGCTTGTTGTTGGAGAAAGCAGACCAGCAGACGAGCCACATAGGTGCTGATGGAAAATATCCTCGAACAGACGACTATGCCACTTGCCCCTCGAGGAGGTGTGATCCCCGATTCCCCTTCCAAGTTCATGGGTGACGCCCATCACTGGGCAAGCTCATAGTCCTGCTGACTCAGGCCTTTAATCGCAGGCAATTAGAGTGACTGACAGCACTAATTAAGCCCTTACCTGAGCAGACGCCTCCACTGGCATCACTGCCGAGAGCAGCCAGCCATAACTTTGATCTCTTTGATTTGCTGTTTTCTCATTCCGGCTGTTTCAGGTCTTATCTAAATTTCCTCATCACCTTTAACGAACATTTTTCTCCCATTTTTCCTAACGATTTTAAGGAGCTGCTGCAAGATGTTCTCTTAAAACACACGCACAGTTACTATGCTGTTAGTCAAGAGGGCTCATCAGTACAGAAAGAGGGACTTAGCATCAAAATTGCTGGGTACTTGGAGCAGCCTGCAACACATCAGCTTCTTCTTCTTCTTTTTTTTTTTCCAGATATGACATTACTGCCATTTAGCTGCAGAAACTTCTGAATCCAATTCTTCTTATTCTACATTAAAAATATAAGACTATTTTTTGAGGCTGAAATACTTTTACAAACTAGATGTTTTAGAAGGGACTAATGGAAGAAAACTAAAGAAAAAATTACTTAGCATTTTAAAATATTTGAAGTTTTACTTCTAAGATCAAATGAATTGAAAAAAAAAAAACTAATGGAAAATGAAATCTTGCATAATTTCATTTTGCCTGAGTTTTGTGCTTCACTCCAGTTCCGTGTTATAAGATTCTAAACATACACAACTGTCTTGAGAGTATTCTCCCCAAATCCCTTCTTCAGTCAACATGCATTTCCTTACTGATACTCTATTTTGTGGCAGGCACAGGGCTCTTGCATGTGTCTGTTTTTAGGACAAACAAAATATGAGAAATACTCTTTGCTCAGCTCTTGTGTGTTCCCACACACAGGTAATTAGGATGACTTTTGAGTCATGGATCACGCTTTCCCTTCTGCCCCATCTGCCTGTCCTCTTCAATCTTCCTCTCCTCTTCCCTCGCTGTCCTATGCCCAGGCTCTCTGACCCTTGCCTGGCCTCGTTTCCTGGACTGAAAGACAGAGGCCAGACTCACCAGCCTGCATTCAGAGGCTTCATCCTGTTGTTGTCCAGTCCTCTGATCCAGCCCCATCCCAACCTCCCAGTTGGAGTCCAGCAAGCAGCCTCATGTTTCCATCCCCGCTTCAGTAGGGGGACACAACAGGGACATCACCTAGAAAGGTTGGAAACACGAGGCTGCTTCCTGGACAGGACTGAGTGACTGAGTACGCATACACATTTAATATGACAGCTTTTCACATGTCTATTATACCTCTATAAAAAAAATTAATTGTTTTTTTAAAAATCCACTGGGGAAAGCCTAATGTAGAAATTGGGCTTCCTTGGTAGGCCAGCTGGTAAAGAATCCACGTGCAATATGGGAGACCCCGGTTCGATTCCTGGGTTGGGAAGATCCTCTGGAGAAGGAATAGGCTACCCATTCTAATATCCTTGAGCTTCCTTGGTGGCTCAGATGGTAAAGAATCTGCCTGCAATGTGGGAAACCTGGGTTCGATCCTTGGGTTGGGATGATCCCCTGGAAAAGGGCATGGCAACTCACTAGTATTCTTGCCTGGAGAATCCCATGGACACAGGAGCCTAGTGGGCTGCAGTCCATGGGGTAGCACAGAGTTGGACACGACTGAGCAATTCAGCACAGCACAATGTAGAAATTAGCCAACCACATGTGCTGCTGTCTCCCCGAGCTGCTTAGATTTCAAACGAAAAAGAATCAAATGACCATATTTGGGCAACACCTGCAAACTGGACTTGTCTGATTTGTTTTCTTGGACGTGGTTTCTGGGTCAAGCCATGCGTGGAAGATGTGGGGGTAAGGTGAGGGGCGTCAAGAGGCTGTGCTGTGGCCTCTGCAGTTCTGAATTCATGCCTCATTTCCCCATGACTCTCTTCTGTACAACGTCTTTCAGCCATGTTTGTGTGGCTGAGAAAGTCGCTGTGGACAGTGCCTTTGTGGAGGGGTCCAGGCCTGAATGCTGCCAATGATCTCTTTGCTTCCTGAAGTGGTTTTGTGGGGTTTAACTGATGTCTTGTTGGGGACAGGATAGGAGCCCCTGGTGGTTCAGGCCATAAAGAGTCTGCCTGCAATGCAGGAGACCCAGGTTTGATCCCTGGGTCAGAAAGATCCCCCTGGAGAAGGAAATGGCAACCCACACCAGTATTCTTGCCTGGAAAATACCTTGGATGGAGGAGCCTGGCAGGCTACAGTCCATGGGGTCACAAAGAGTCAGACACAACTGAGCAACATCACTTTTTCTTTCTTTCTTTCTGAGAACAGGAGGGGACATGAGTCTGTCCCTTTCTCTCCTAAAGGGAGGAAATGAAGGGTGCTTATTCCCCAGCCTGACATTCTTTATGGACTCCAGGCCAAGAGGGAGACTGAACCCACACCCCCAACCGGAGCCAGTGGTGGGAGGATGCATGGTCGACCCATCAGCCTCAGGATGGGGTGAAACTTCCTTCATAAGCACAGGCCAGGGTCCGATGGAGGGTCTTCAGAAACCTACAGAAGTGAATGAGCTGGTATCTGACTGGGAAATCCACCCTTTGGCGGACCATACCCTGTTATCTCAAGAACCATATTTACCACACGCAGGCTTAACCTGGAATCTAACCTTGGTTTACTGAGCACTTACTCTGTGCAGGTAGTGTGCCAAGGGATGAACATGGGCCGTTTTCTTACACCCTCCCAGCAACTTCGAGAAGATATCTGATTCTAAGTAGTTAAGGATGAGAAATCGAAGCTCTGAGGACCATGGTCTGGGGGACTCCAGGGCCTACACCCCCAGTGAAGATGTGTCATGGCCTCCCCATCTGTAATGAGATTCTGGAAGCTTCACCCCAAGAGGCTGTGGAAGTCATCATAGGTTCTGTCATCACAACTAGGACACATTGGCTGGCACTGCTCTAAACATGAGGTCCATTCCTGGGTTCTTTGCCCAAAATGAAAACGGTCTCCAGCTTTGCCTTCTTGCCTCTTGAAAACGAAAATGGCTTTTCTCTAACTACATTCATTCTAAACACAAGATCATTTCTAAATATTGTTGTTTAGTCACTATGTCATGTCCAAATCTTTTTCAACCCCATGGACTGCAGCCCACCAGGCTCCTCTGTCCATAGGATTTTCCAGGCAAGAATACCAGAGTGGGATTCCATTTCCTTCTCCAGGGAATCTTCCTGACCCAGAGATAGAACTCGTGCCTCCTACATCGGCAGGAGGAATCTTTACCACTGAGTGACCAGGGAAGCCCTCATTTCTAGATACATACTCTAAAAAATTCTGAACGGTGAAAAGAAGCATAAAGTAAGATTTTTCTCTAGAAGCCCACCATCAGTGGGCAATTGCTCTTAGCATTTCTGGGAGGTGCTTTCAGTTTCTGCAAATAATTGCCAGGGGCAGCTGTGCATGCACATTCAAGTGGGAACCGACTCCAGCAACAGTAATGCGGAATGGGGAATAGGTGGCAATTTGGGGTCTGAATTTTCACTTAATAATCTGTCTGAGCTGCTTGTCCACGTTGATGGTCACAGCTGCACACCACTGTGAGTGGCAGGGAGATTCAAATCCATCATTGTACTGTAACATGTCTCTCCTCCTCTTATCTGTGACCATCCACGCCGTTTCCAGAGCCTCGCCGTTATCACATTTGATGAACAACCTTCTGCATAATCTTTAGCATTTGTCCACTTGCCTATTAAAATGAGGTCCCTTTTCCTGATGTTTCTAGAACAAAGATGTGTTTTCTTTTAAAAAGACAGCTCCAATTTGGAGGTGTGGAGAGCTGGACAGAGTACCATCCCCACACTTACAAGAAGAAAAGCTGGGAAAGCTCTTGCTTGTTCTCTAATCCATCAGAGAACTGAGGCTGCAAAGCAAATGACCAACCTGGACGCTGACTGTCCAGCCTGCCTGCATTATGGTGACAGTGCCTGCTTACCACGTGCTCACCTGGGGTTAGTTGCTTAACCTTTCCCTTCATCTCCAAAACAGGAAGAATAATAGCTTTGTTGTGATAATTGAATGAGTTGATGTAAGAAATGCACTTAGAATAATGCATGCTTCAGTAAAGATGGCCTTTATTACTGGATTGGGCTTCCCAGGTGGCTCCCAGTAGTAAAGAACCCACCTGCCAATACAAGAGATCTAAGAGACACAGGCTCAATCCCTGGGTCAGGAAGACCCCCTGGAGGAGGGCATGGCAACCCACTCCAGTATTCTCATCCAGAGAATCCCTTGGACAGAGAAGCCTAGAGGGCTATGGTTCCTTGGGTTGCATATAGTCAGACATGACTGGAGTGACTTAGCATGCATGTACAGTACTGGATTAGTTTTCTTTTGGTTGTGCCGTGGTGATAGATGCCTCCCACATCTCAGGCCCTGGTGGTGATAAGGGCTTCTTAGACTCTGCTCCCTGATCTTGCCACCCGGGTTCCCTTTCTAATGCTAGTGGTTGAGGAAATGCACAATGGGACTCAGAGCCTCCCATGGGATTCAGACATCACTGTAGACTTGACACCATGATGAGGGGTATGACATTTACCGTTTTCACACCATTTTATTGGCCAAAGCAAGTCCAATGGACAAGCCTGGTGTTAATGGGGTGAAGTCTTGCAATCCTTTTACAGGGAGGGCAGTGAATAATCGGGAGCCATACACAACCTATCACAACCATTATGATCACAAATTATCATTATTATACTTAGTGCAATCCTAAGGACTGCAGAACCAAGGCCAAAAGCCACAAGAAAGGCTTCAGAAGAAGTAATTTATTGTAAATCCAAAGAAAAAAAATCAAGAATTGGTTCTCCAATATCTAACATGTGTCATTCTCCTTTCACTTTTCTTTATAAAGGGCCCTCCTCTTCCTTAAGCCAGTTTTTTTTTTTTTTTTTTTTTTTTTTTTGAGAGTCCCGTGGACTGCAAGGAAATTAAACCAGTCAATCCTAAAGGAAACTGACACTGACTGTTCACTGGAAGGATGATGCTGAAGCTGAAGCTCCAATACTTTGACCACCTGATGCAAAGAGCTGGCTCCTTGGAAAAGACCCTGATGCTGGGAAAGATTGAAGGCAAAAGGAGAAGAGGGCAATGGAGGATGAGATGGTTGGATGGCATCACCAACTCAATGCACATAAATCTGAGAAAACTCAGGGAGATAGTGAAAGACAGGAAAGCCTGGTGTGCTGCAGTCTACAGGGTCTCAAAGAGTCACACAACTTAGCAACTCAACAATAACAACAGCTCCTCTCCTTTAATACTTACTAGTAGAACTTGCAATTTGTGTAGGATCACAAGTCGGATGAAAATAGGATTCCTCTCCTGCACGCATTTCTCCATCCCATTGCTAGAGACGATACACAACGTTTTAGAACTGCTTTCTAAGAGGATCATATCACTGAAACAAAATGTTAGAGAAGACAGTTTCAAGGCAAGGTGTCACGGCATTTGCCTCTGAAGAGAAAGAGTACTGTGGAGACAAAGGTGCTCCTTCGCCTGAATGTTTTCTCAAACCTGTTTCATACAGTTAAAGAAAAATCAAACAGAAAAGTTCCAAAGTCTCCAGGGCTTCAAATCACTTTTTGCTCAGAGAGAATCCCAGACTTTCTTACATCCTAGCTCCAAGGCACACTCCTGAAAAGCTAGAAACGTCATCCAATACAAAGATCAGAAATTTAAGCACTTTGCCCTTCAGTTTTTAACAGGAAATAACCTGAGGGGAATCGAGAGGATTCCTGAGTATTTAAAGTCTGAAAAGTTCAGACCCAAGACTAAAAGTCACCAGAAAGGCTTCAGGAGAAATAATTCATTTGTAAACCCAAAGCAATGAATAATCAAGAATTGGTCCTTCAGTATCTAAAGTGTGCCATTAGAGGATTTCATGTCTGGATTCACTGACAATGAACATAATAATGATCTCTGATTTTCAAGTTAGCTGTTAGGAGTGAAGTACCAATCTTCCTGAAAGTGTGATAAAGAAGCCATCCAGCGGTTACAGCTGCAGCACTCCGTGTAGAACTAGGAAGCATTGGTATTCGCTTTTCAGGGTTATCAATTTGACCTCTACGGAACGGCCCAGATTTATGGGAAACTCATTGAGGAGTCAGGCAGTGACTGCACTCCATCCCATCTGATAATTTATGGTATTAACCGGGAGAGCCGAGGGCTTCAAAACCAAACGCACTCAAAGGTTTTTTACTTACCAGAGACTGCATGTTTGCGGTACAATGTAATACCCATTTTCTCATCTAAAAGCTGAGAAGAGTCTGTGACCATGAGTGATTTTGACATGATTTACATATATGCAAATCATGCCAGATTATGTAAATATGTATGATCTCCAAATATATTAAATTTTTAAGTATGCACTCACACACACATACACACACACACACACACACAATTTTCATCTAAGAAGTGCCTCTCTTCTCAGAAATCGTGAGCTCACCTCCAGAGAGCTCTAGGCAGCCCGACAGGTTTCTAACCCACTGATCCTCAGCATGTGGTACCCAGCCAGCAGCATCAGTGCCACCTCCTGAATCAGAACCAGGGATGGAGGCCCAGCGTTCTCAGTGTTCACCCGATGTGTGCTCAAGTCTGGGGCTCATGCTCCTCTTCATCCCCTGTAGAGAGTCACTGAGCATCTCCTTTCTTCCCTTTGAAACAGATCCCCCTCCTCCCTCCTCATTCACAACAGAAGACCATACTTTCTCATGAAGAACATAGACGCACTCAGGAGAGGCCTTCCACTTTCTGCCACCATCTCACCCACAAGCATGCATGCAGACAGAGCATCCGGGGAACCACCTGTGCCCTCATCCACTGCCATCCCCTCTGTTCTGGCACTGGATTTCTGGCCTCTGAAATACCCCAGGGCATAGATTCAGCAACCCATCAGTTTTTATCATGCCCTTGGTCATCTTCATAATGCATTTCTATTGGCAGTGTGATTCCTGTCTGAACCCAAGAAACAGACAAACATCTGAACTTTCCCGATCCTATCTATTTCCAGTCCACTGAACTTTCCCTTTATGTCAATTATCTGCAAAAAGCTGTCTATATTTGAACCAAATTACTCTCTTTCCTTTCTCTGCTGAACCCACCCATTGAGCCTGTATCCCCATCACTCACCAAAGCTGCCCCTGAGAAGGACTCTGAATGCTCATTTCTAGTCTTCAGTTCTCTTGTTTCTCATTTGTCTGCAGCACTTGACACAGTGGAGCACGGTCTCCTGTTTTCACTTGCCTTCTGCTTGAATCCCTGCTTTCTTCATCGATATTCCTTTTTAGATCCTCTCACTGGTTCCTCATTTCTCTAACATCAAAATGTTTGGATACCCAGGGCGCAGGGTGCCATTCTGCTACTTCCTGATTTTTGTTAGGTCCCTAAGTAGCGGTTCTCAATCTTGGCTGTGCACCAAAACCACCTGGGGCACTTTAAAAACTCTCAATGCACCTGAGATCAAGTCAATCAGAGTCTCTTGGGTGGAACAGAAATATCAGTATGTTTTTGAGGTTTCCCAGGTGATTGCTATGTGCAGTCAAGTTTGAAAACCACTTTCCTAGGGGACCTGATCCAGTTTATTGCCAAATCATCTATATGCTAATGACCCTGATCTTAGAGTTCTGGCCAGTCCCTCTCTCTGACGATCCAGACTCCCATCCAGCATGTGCAATGAGATGTGACTCACACTTAAAATGTTCCAACTGGACTTTTGGCCCATCACTCTAAAATTCAGCCAGTCATCTCCATCTCAGCAAATGGAAACTCCATCTTTTCAGGTTCTCAGGCCACATCTTTTGAGGTGGCCTCAGCACCCTTCTTCCTCTTGTGCCCTGTGTCCAATCTGTAGCAAATTCTGCCCTTCAGAGCAATTCCAGAATCTGAGCATTTCTCACCATCTCCACCACCACCTCCCTGGACCAAGCCATCATCCTCTCCTGCCTGATTATTACAGTGACCACCACCCTCCGCCCTCTATGGGCTTCCATTGTCCTCTCTTCACTTTCTCTTTAAGCCATTTGCAGGGCAGTGATAGAGAAATAGAGATGCAGGTGTAGAGAATGGATGTGTGAACACAGCAGGGGAAGGAGAGGGTGGGATGAATTGAGAGTAGAATTGTGTGTATAAAATAGGTAGCTAGTGGGAAGCTGCTGTAAGCACAGGCAGCTTAGCTTGGTGCTCTGTGATGACCTAGAGGAGTGGGATGGGGAGTGGGAGGGCAGCTCAAGAGGGATGGAATATATGTATACTTCTAGCTGATTCACTTGTTGTACGGCAGAAACCAACACAGCATTCTAAAGCAATTATCTTCCAATTTAAAAAAAAAATGCCAGAATGGGTTTTTCAAAACATGAGTCAGTTCCTGTCCATTCTCTGCTGAAAGGTATGACCCAGTGGCTTCTGACTTTACCAAGGGTAAAACACAAACGCACCATTTTCTTTCTAGGTACCTTTTATTAATCATTTTTATATCTATAACCTATTTCATGCCACTGTTAATCACAGATTATCAAAACAGATGGCGAAACTGTTCCCAGGTACAAAAATCCTACCTCTTTTCTACAGGACAAGAAAATACTTTTAGATAGTTCTAGATCAGCATTTTCTAAACTTATCTGACCACGAAACATTTTTAAATTATAATATATTGATGGGACACCAAGAGGAGTTCATGAAATATAAATGTAAGGTTAGATTGAAGTAGACAGCACCAAAAAAACATTCTCAAAGGTGAGTTAATCGCTTAAAGAAATAATAAAAATTTGATTCACATTCACTTTGCTTTAATACAGAACAAAAAACAAATTAGAGAAATCTGCTTAGGAATAAGTTAATAAGAATAAAATATGTCAACATAAAGTAATTTTTTGCATGTGCATTTTCTAACAAAAGAAGACATGCTCCAAATAATGTTTTATTAAATAGTACTTTGGGGGATCTATTCTAAAACATGCAGCTACTTAAAATTTGTGAAGATGTTGCTGAGCTTCATCCCATATGAGGTACAAGATCACATCCATTTCCACTTTTCTTTTAATTCAAGTGGAATGTGACCATTCTGCTTCTCCACAAATTATGTGGCAAAGGAAGACACATGTAAATGACATTTTCACTGTATTCGGGAGCAACTGAATTAGGTTACTACACAAATCATTCACCTTGATGTGTGTATTCATGGTCTGCTCTTGATATTTTAGAAACTGAATCTGCACATTTTTCTCTTCCCTTCATAGTTTTCACCTTAGACATTCTAGATAGTTTGAGAACCTTGTGAATTTGTGTGGTTTTGTCATCATTGCCGTTTTGATAAAACTGCCTTCCTCCAGCCACAGGTCTATGGGGAAGCGATTTGGGCAGTATAAATATTTCAGGCACCATAAATGTTGAATAATGTCACAGATAGATGCTGAAATATTCAGGCAAAGTCTACAGCACAGAGCAGTGGCCAATCAGTGGACAACATTCACTTGAAGGGCAGTGGATAAATGCTGCCTTCGCACTGGGAGGCTTAGCCTTGGATACTTAGCAAAGGATGGAGTGTGGTGACTCTGTACTGGATCCAGATGTTGGTTCTGCACCTTAGCAGCTGAGTGCTGGGGCAAATGTTTTAACATCGCTGAACCTCAGCAAAATGGGAACAATAAGAATCTTACAGGATTAATGATGAAGTACAAAGCCTTAGAAGAGTACCTACACGTAGTATGCCATTCATGAATTATTAGATTATTTTTCTTAGGATATCACATAGTAATAGACAACTGTTTGCTGTCTTTTTACAAATATCTAAAAAGTATTTTTTGAAAATAAAGGTTGAAAGTATTGGGTTGGCCAAAATATTCATTTGGGTTTTTTCTCTAATGTCTTATGAAAAAGCCAGAAAGAGCCTTTTTGTCAACCCAATAAATCCTCCCACTGCTCCCAAAGCAACATCCATAAATATATTCCATGGATCACATTTGAAGAAATATCTTGAAGTAGTTGATATAGCCAGACTTTTTTCTAGCGTTGCATACCAGATTGAGCTGGACATTTATCTGGAAATACTGATGGTAATAAGAATCATCATTGAACATGTTCAGTCCAGATAATATGCTGGTATGTCATGTGCTTCACTTCTAATTCCTAAACCACTCTTACAAAGCAGTTATCACATCTGCCTTCTCTAGGAGAGGAAAACATGTGGCAGAGACATTGATTGACTTGCCCTGATACCATGGAGATAGGGAGTGGTGAGCCTGGAAGAGCCCAGGTGGTCCTGTGCTAATTAATACCAGAGGGGAACCTTTGCCACCACTATCTCTGAGCATAAACAACAAAGCATAAGGCACACTAAGAAGAAATATAGACAGGAAAGATGGTCATTTGGAGAGAACAAGGATGTTGTTCAGTTCAGTTCAGTTCAATTGCTCAGTCATGTCCGACTCTTTGCCACCCCATGAACCACAGCACGCCAGGCCTCCCCGTCCATCACCAACTCCCAGAGTTTACTCAAACTCATGCCCATTGAGTTGGTGATGCCATCCAGCCATCTCATCCTCTGTTGTCCCCTTCTCCTCCTGCCCCCAATCCCTCCCAGCATCAGGGTCTTTTCCAATGAGGCAACTCTTTGCATGAGGTGGCCAAAGTATTGGAGTTTCAGCTTCAGCGTCAGTCCTTCCAATGAACACCCAGGATGGATCTCCTTTAGGATGGCCTGGTTGGATCTCCTTGCAGTCCAAGGGACTCTCAAGAGTCTTCTCCAACACCATAGTTCAAAAGCATCAATTTTTCGGTGCTCAGCTTTCCTCACAGTCCAACTCTCACATCCATACATGACCACTGGAAAAACCATAGCCTTGACAAGATGGACCTTTGTTGGCAAAGTAATGTCTCTGCTTTTTAATATGCTATCTAGGTTGGTCATAACTTTCCTTCCAAGGAGTAAGCGTCTTTTAATTTCATGGCTGCAGTCACCATCTGCAGTGATTTTGGAGCCCAAAAACATGAAGTCTGACACTGTTTCCACTGTCTCCCCATCTATTTCCCATGAAGTGATGGGACCAGATGCCATGATTTTAGTTTTCTGAATGTTGAGCTTTAAGTCAACTTTTTCATTCTCTTCTTTCACTTTCATCAAGAGGCTTTTTCATTCATCTTCACTTTCTTCCATAAGGGTGGTGTCATCTGTTAGAGTAACATCAAAGAAGAGTTTGTTACAGTTGGGGGCAGAGGTGGGTTGGAGGTTGAGGGCAAACTTGAAACCCCCTGTGTACCTTCTGGGAAGATGAAAAGATCCTTGGGCTGGAGGGAACTTGCCAACGGTCTCAGGGAGGATAATCCCAAGTGCCCAAGGCCATCAAGGAAATTGTTGACCTTGAATCCTTCAGGAGGTCCTCTGCCCTCACCCCTTACTCCAGCTCATCTTTACTTTCTTGCATCCTTGAAGCCCCACAGAATGAGAAGCTTGGCTTCCTTGCCCTCCAGCCCTTGACTCATTCACTGATCTGCTTTGAACACATCAAACTTATTCAACACATCAGATTTTGAACCCACCTATAGTTTCCATTTCCAAACACCCCCATACACACTACAAAAGAAGATGCTGCTGACTCCAGGTGACTCAGAAGCTGAGTCAGAACCTGAGCCAACTCCTCGAGGTGTCCACAGAGCCTCTGCCTCCTCCACATCCCACCCCCACAGCTCAGCTCCTGGGGCAAACAGGCGAAGTGTCGCTTCTCCAGGAGAGGTTTAATGAAGAAAAAGGTTGATTCTTGCCTGACATGAATGCTTCCATGTTTGTTTTGAAATATTTTTTCCTTAAGAATACAAATACTTGAATATACACAGACGCCAAAAGTAAAATTAAAATACACTCATAATCTCTATAGATTTCTATGGAACTTGAGACTGGAATGGACCATCCTATAAACACAGTTACTTATCTTTATTTTTTTAAGCAAAACACCACATGCATTGTCAATGTAATACTTTTTTTACACAATGTTATTTCTAATAATTCATGTGTATTTTATCACAATATGATGTCATACCGTAGTTAACTAACTTCTTAGTAAAGAATATGTAAATACCATTTCCATTTGTTTATATCATAAATAATGACGCAGTGAACATCTTTTAATATAAATCCTTATACATATGTTATATTTCTGCAGTTGTTTTAGAATCTAATCTTCAAAACCAAATTTCTGGGTCAAAAGGTATGACCATTTTTATAGATTTTAATTTGTATTTCTCGGTGGTTCAGCAGGAATGTTGTACCAAGTTAAATTTTCACAAATAATTGCTAAGTTATGTGTGTGAATGTGTGTGTGCTCAGTTGCTCAGTCTTATCTCTTTGAGACCCTTTAGACTATAGCCTGCCAGCCTCCTTTGCCCGTGGGATTTTTCAGGCAAGAGTACTGGATTGGATTGCCATTTCCTCCTCCAGGGGATCTTCCTGACCAAGGGATCAAACCCATGTCTCCTGCATTGCCAGCAAAATCTTTACCTCTGAGCCACTGGGGAAGCCCTTAGCTTATATAAGACTGTGTATATATGACATACTTTTTAATAGTGTGGCATGCTTGTCCAATGGCCAGGGTTGAAGGGAGATAGAGGGACACCCAAAGTTCCCTGACCACCTGCAGGAACCACATTGGTTCAGAGGATGTTCATAGAGGGTCTGAATTCTGCACTGGGATCCAGCATCACAGTGAGGAACCCCATCCGGCCGCACTGAAAGCTGTGTCAGCTGCAGCACTGCTGGCCAGCTCTGGCTGAGTGTGTGATGGGAGGACAGCCCTGTTTCAGAGACAGGTGATGGGGGAGGGAGTTGCCGCAATGCTCCTTCTTCCTTGGAGCCGGACATGAAGCTCATGGAGGAGAGGCAATCCCCGTGCTGAGCAGGAACGTGCATGTACAGGCTGCTCTTGCAGGCTCACTCTACATGGACTCGGGGACACTCAGTCCTGTGGCCTGATGGCCAGTGACACCAGACAGGAGATAGAGGACACGGGGCTAGACCGTTCTCCAGCAGGGACCATTCTGCTCCAAGGGGATGTGGCCACATCTGGGGACATTTCTGGTTGTTGCAACAGCCAGATAGGTACTCCTGGCACCTAGTGATGCTAGAAGCCAGGCCAGGGACACTGATACACATCCTGCAGAGCTGAGGACAACCTCCTGCAGCAGAGACGTCTCTGACCCTAAATGTCGGCCCTGCCAGGGCTGAGAAACCCAGGGCTGGGTTCAAGAGACACTGCCGTGCTGTGGGCTCAGAAGGCAGCTGTCAGTTGAAGTGGCCCAAAACTGAACTCTACTGTGGGAACACCATGTCAGAACACCTCCTGCGCTATGCTTGTGGAGGATGAAACACACACTTTCTTCGTGCTTCATTTAGCATCCTCTTACCACACACTTTGTTCTGCAACACAGGGCACATTAGTTCATGCAGATGATGAAAAATAGGGTCCCTTGTTTCTCCCAATTCTTTCTCAAAATACTTACAATTGCAAATCTGATGGTGACTGGATTTCTATATGAATTCAGCTTAGCCTGACTGATGGCATTATAGTTCTGAGATGATGTCTTAGACCTTTAATCTTCAAGAAGTGTCATAATCCCACTATGTAGAAAGAATTCCTCTTGTGACAATAAACAGTGCTGGCAATCAATGGGTAATCTATGTTTCTGTTCCACGGCCAAGGTCTGACTGCCGATTCATGAGGTAAGGATGAAGCCACACGCAGCAGAATTCATATTTACTGAAGTGTCCTTAGTATTGATTTTAGTAAGATATATATTTTCTTTTCTTTTTTCCCCTTCTTAGGCTGCAGTGAATTAATACTTGCTGTTCAGAGTGAGTACAGAGATTCATTTTGTTTCAAAGAAGTGTACATGTTTCTTTATAAGACACAGCACATCCCACTTTAGCAAAGACACAGTTACTTAAAACATAACAAAAGACTTTCATTAGATTTGAAATATATATATATATATGAAAATCTTGGTGTATGTGAAGAAGGAAGATGAGGGGGTTGAGTGAAAAATTCAAAGCATCCATGTCTTCTTTTGTTTGTTCAGCAAGTAACTTATTAAGCACTTTCCACATGTATTTATGAACCTGCATTTTATATATTATAAGGTGTGCATTTGCATAACAATTGCATTTATCACTTTCCAAAATTATCACTGGGAGGATCATTTACAAATAAATCCTTGCAACAGGATACTCCATTTTTCAGTTTAGTATACCAATATTTTTCAGCTATGGGTGCAATTAACAAATCTTTTCAAGGTTGCAGAGATAGACACTGGGCACATTCCAGCCAGACTTTGAGACAGCTGGAGCAGCCACATTCACAAATCGGAACTCAAGTGGCTAACGGACAGAAGACGCATCAGTGAGGATGTTAGCCCATGAATTCCGTGCAAGAAAGATGAATTCCTAGGACTTCCCTGGTGTCCAGGGTTGAGAATCCACCCACCAATGCAGGGGATACAGGTTCAGTCCCTGATCCAAGAAGATTCCACATGTTGAGGGGCAGCTAAGCCCGTGCACACAACTACTGAACCCATGTTCTATAACAACAGAAGCTACCACAGTGAGAAGCAAGAACACTGCAACCAGAGAGTAGCCACCACTTGCCACAACTAGAGAAAGGCCAAGTGAACGTGAAAGTGAAAGTTACTCAGTCGTGTCTGACTCTTTGTGACCCCATGGACTATCCATGGGATTCTCCAGGTCAGAATACTGGAGTGGGCAGCCTTTCCCTTCTCCAGGGGATCTTGGCAACCCAGGGATTGAACCCAGGTCTCCCGCATCACAGGTGGATTCTTTACCAGCTGAGCCACAAGGGAAGCCCAAGAATACTGGAGTGGGTAGCCTATCCCTTCTCCAGCGGATCTTCCTGACCCAGGAATTGAACCAGAGTCTCCTGCATTGCAGGCAGATTCTTTACCAACTGAGCTATGAGAGAAGCCCTAGAGAAAGGCCACATTCAGCAACAAAGAACCAGCACAGCCAAAAATAAATAAATAAGCAATTTTTTTTTTAAAAAAAAAGAAAGATCAACCTCAAGTTTAGTCTTCACAGCAACTTCAGCCACTCTGCGCCACCCCCTCCCTCCTGGCAGGCACACTCAAACTTGGTCATCACAGGCTCTCCACTACCAAACCCCCCATCCCCACCAGCATTGGGGAACAGAAGTAACCTCCCTTATCCTGGTTGGCACAGTCCCCTCCGCTTGCCCCCACAAACACCCATTGTTCCAGGACACAGTGTCCTTGCATGTAGGATGGCAGAGCAGATAAGACATAGGTGCTTGAGCCAAATGCCAGGGTTCAAATCCTACATTGGCCAGTTACCGGTTACTCAATCTATAAAATTAAGATGGGAAAATAGTCAGATTAACTGCCCAAGGTCTCAGGTGAGTGTTGAGAAGGAAGGAAGAGTCAGGAGGGACACAGTAATCATCAGCCTCCAAATTTCAGGTGCCTTTTGCCTCCTGGATGGGATGAGCAACTGTTGGGATGCTTCTTCTTGGGCATGATGGAATATCCACAGGAAAGGAGAAATGGAGCCCTGGGTTGGTTCTTTGGGAAAGAGCCACAGCATCTGTCTTCCTCAGGACCTTGCTGGGTGCCACTCTGGCTTCAGAGGAAGCCAGCAAGGAACACAACCCCACCTGGCAAGCAGGAGCCATGCTTGCCTTGGCTTAATTACAGGCAGTCAGCATGAAGAAGCCAAAGGAAAATCACGCTTGGTCGATCTGATAGAATTTTTCAAGGAACAGCACAAAGAGTCAACAGGAGAAAGCCCGGCTGTAATTTACTTGGACTTCAAGTAAGCGTTTGATATAGTAGCACACAAAAGACTAATATTCTAGGTCAGCAAGGATGTGATGGTGAGGGAGCTGCCTGAATGGGTAAGGAACTTGTCAAGATCTTCAAGATAGAGAGGATAAGAGCCGAGCAAATAGCTCGGGGAAGGAAGATGTGACAACTGGAATTCTGCCGACACCAGCACTCTGGCAAGCTTTGTTCATTTCCTGACTATTCTGTTAGCGATGCTGGAGTTAAGAGAAGGCCAGTTGGTTTTTTCCAAGGGCCTCGAGACTGTAGTTTAAATTCTTTCGTCCGAGAGATAGTCCAGAGGTGCTGGGGGGTCAGCGAGGAGTTTTATTTGGCAGCTGGAGCTGAAGCAGCAATTTTTGCCGAAATGGATTGAGTGAATTTAGATTCTTCTGAGGATTTAAAATCATCTAAGCATCAGGATGTTGAGCTTTGCATTTTGCTCCAGCATTTCTTTATCCTTCCAGAAACCACTTTGTGACTTCCCTCAGAGAAGCCTCTCATACCCTCGCTTACATGTTCACAGGAGGTTTTATGCTTACCCAAAAAAGCGGGGTGCCGAACCCCAGCTTGGCTGGGGTGTCATCAACACCTTGTAGTCCCAAGGGTGCAGATCAGGATGGGCATGCGACCCAGGTCAGCCCATCAGAATGGACCTCAGGACTCCTCAGAGATGTACCCTTCACCTGGTGGAAGTTTTGTGCTGAGGCATCAGCTAACCCCTCAGTACTTCCTGGGAGGAGATGGGAGAGACTGGCTGGGACAAGGTGATCTCAGAAGAAGGCAGAGCAAGGACCCTAGATGGGGACCTGAGTCTGAGAGCACCCCAGCTGTCGATATTTTCATGGCAAGGCTGGCTTGTGTTGGGTTTTGTTTGCTTATAGCACAGAGAAGCATCTGACTGCCTCAAACCTCCCCACCCCACAGTTAAGCATCACCAACGGACAATATGGAAGCCTAGACATGAGTGAGGCTCTGAATCAAGCAGCTGGGCTGCCCCTGATGCCCCCCAGTCCCCAGCCTCAGCTTGTCCCAGCAGGGCACATGACCACACCCAAAGTCTCCAGGATCAAAGTAGACGACCCATACACCCATTTCACATTAGAGGACGTGGAAGCCCACATTGTGTATCATCCACAGACCGCCTAGAATCCTGCTTCCATGGCAATGGCTGTAATTGATCATCTAGCATGAGCTGAGTTTTGTCCATGTGATGCCCCTGATCAATTATCACCACCATCATCATCACCATGAGTGTTCAGGGTCAGGGCCCTAATGATGTGCTGGACACCGTGTGAGTATCTCACCTGTGTTATTATATGGCATCTTTGTTAAATTATTCTAAGAGTTAGCTACAATCCTCAGCTCCAGTTTATGTACCAGCAGGCTGAGGCTTAGGTAATTCAGTATTTATTTGATCCACAGACATTCTTCTAGCACCCATCAAAGGATGAAACTGTGCTAAGAACTGACAAATCAGTATCAGAAAACCCAACACTCACTCTCTCTCCCCACGGAGGGTAGAGGCTGGCATGGATAGGGAGCAGGGAGCACATTCCTTCAGGAGCTGGAGAGAGAGGCAGGGTGAACCTCTCCAGGGCCTTAAATGAAGTGCTTGAAAATTTTGCTCTTTATCCAATGAGCCACAGAGAGTCTTTTTTTTTTTTTTTGGATTTTTTTTTTTTTTTAAGGAAAAAGAGCTTGATGAGTCTTGCATTTTTAAAGAACAATTTGGTATAATGCGAGTTTGCAGAGATGAAGAACACCAAAGAGATTTGAGACACACTTGGAGGTAAAACCTTTAGCACTTAGGCAACACTTATCAAGGAGGATAAAGAAGGAGGACACTAAGGTGCCAGTGTGAGCTAACCAACTGAATGCAGCGTGATGCTTGGCACTGAGGCTGGGGCCACAGACAGAGATCTGCAAGGAAAACTGCAGGTGATACAGAATTTGAGAAGCATTTGCAAAGCACTGTTGGGAAGTTTTCAATGGGGTTGAGTAATCATCTGGGTGTCTTCAGTTTATAGACTGATTTGAAGCACTAAAGTGGATGAGAACCTCTAGAGAAGAATAAAGACTAAGAGACAAAAATAAAAGTAAAGATGAAGAGTAAGACAAATAAAGAATCAAGAACAAGGCCAGAGCCTCCAGTGGCTGAAACAAAGAGTCAGGTAGGCCAGGAGGAGGAAGGCGGGTCAGAGAGTTGGGTTC
Organism: Dama dama; assembly: GCF_033118175.1. Lineage (NCBI taxonomy): Eukaryota > Metazoa > Chordata > Mammalia > Artiodactyla > Cervidae > Dama > Dama dama. The sequence continues at coordinate 56,365,539 of NC_083703.1, forward strand.
ACGCTGGCGGGGCAGTGGGGGTGGGGAACAGTGCGGGGTGTTAACCCAGGAGGCACAGACAGAAAGTGGTCTCTGAGTCACAGACTTTGAGTGTGAGTGACGGCAGCTCCAGTCTGGATGTAGAATGGAGGCAGGATTGGGGTAGAGCTGGTGGGGAGGGGCCCTTAGGGGAGGGAGAGAGGCTTGGTTTGATAGTTGTTGAGATGGGAGAGAAGCAGGTTTTCAAGCTGGAGGAGAGAATGGCTACTGAGCAGTTAAGGTTCTGGGATGGAAGAAGGGCTGCTGAGAATCTATACATCTCATGGAAGCATGGGATTCAGACCAGAGACGAGAGAGCAGACCTCAGTGTAAGGAGAGTTGGTGTCTTCACCATATGAGAGACAAGGAGGAACAGGGCTGGGGGTGAAAAGACACAGCCTGAGGTCAGACAGTCCACATGTGGCAGGCGCAAGTCTCTCTCTGGTTGGCCTCATGCAGACATCCTGCAACTCTTTGGTCCTCAGACCCCTTCTCAAGGCCATGGGCTTGCATTCTCACTCTTCTCCAGCCTGTGACCATGAGTGCAAATAGTTTCTGGCAAGGTGACGCACAGGACCCTTCTGGGAACACATGCTGTTTAGCTGGTGTCTTGGGTAACTGATTTTAACATCCCTGGTGCATGCAGGAGCCCCATGAATGTTTATCAGGGTCTTATGATCTGTGGAGAAGCTCTTAAAGACCCAGATTTCCAGGTACTGACTTGGGGACAGTGATCTAGGAAGCTGGCACGCATGTTGAGGGGAGCTATCTTCTACAAAATCTCCCTGTTTGTGAGATGTAAGACTCCTTGGCCAGGTTTGGGGACAATGGAGTTAAGACACTATTGACAATATGATATATTTGTTGTGGGCCCCAGGGTAGCCAGATCTATGCAAATGCAATGACCAGTGGTGGTCTCCCAGGTGGCTGTGGAAATGGATTTGTTACAGGGTCCTAGCTAGACTGGAACCAGTAATTCTCAATCTTAGCTTCATGTTAGAATCCCCTGGGGACATATTACTGGCTGCACGCTAGATCAGTTGAAAGTGAACCTTTGTTCAAGGGATTCACTATTCTTCAACAGCTTTTCTGAGATATAATTTACATCTCTTATAGCTAAACTGTTCTAAGTGTACAGTTGAGGGGCCTTTGGGATATTTATAGAGCAACCATCATCATAATTACATTGTCATCATCTCAAAAGTTTCCTGGGTGATTGCCGTGTGCAGCCAGGGCTGAGATTGGCAGTAAAAAGTCATGCACTAAGACATGTTCAAATCAAACACTGCTGGTATGGCGGTCACTAACTAAGGTCTAGTAGATGCCACGTGACTGTGTTCCAAACTCCTGGATAAAAGGTCCCTTGTAAACTACTAAAACCCAACGTCTGTCTCAAAGCCCCTATGTTGCCACATCCATCTGTCTCTCCTTACATTCATTAAATAATATTTGACTAATTAATATATGTTGGCCATCCACTAAGTACTAACCACTTAGCGACTCAATAAGAAACAAAAACACCTGTGGTTCAGGACCTCTTTGTTTTTTGTTGTTTAGTCACTCAGTCGTGTCTGACTCTTTGCAACCCCTTGGACTATAGCTCTGCCAGGCCTCTCTGCCCATGGGATTTCCCAGGCAAGAATACTGGAGTGGATTGCCACGTCCTTCTCCAGGGGATTTTCCCAACTCAGGGATCTAACCCACGTCTCCTGCAATACAGGCAGATTCTTTAACACTGAGCCATCAGAGAAACCCTCAGGATCTCTTGGAGTTTACAATAACAGAATCATGAAGGCAGATATTCTGATGAAACATGCAATTTCCATAGGAAATCAACATAAATCAAAATACACTGGCCAATACATAGTTTAAAAGTTACAATAGGATTTTTGATTCATTAGTTGCAGTTAACAAAGACATCCAAATTCTGCTTTACTCATCATTGTTCTGACTTCTGTTGTTGTTCAGTCACTAAATAGTGTGTGACTCCATGGACTGTAGCACACCAGGCTCCCTTGTCCTTCACTATCTCCCGGAGTTTGCTCAAATTCATGTCTACTGAGTCAGTGATGCTATCTAACCACCTCATCCTCGTTGTCCCCTTCTCTTCCTGCATTCAATCTTTCCCAGCACCAGGGTCTTTTCCAATGAGTCAGCTCTTCATATCAGGTGGCCAAGGTATTGGGGCTTTAGCTTCAACATCAATCCTTCCAATTTTCTGACATATCTATTGTCATTTACAGATGGAGAAGTCTTCATGAGCTGAATGTACTAAGAACTCACTTAAATAAGGGATAACCTGTTGCAGAATCTAGGGATGGAAATACTGGGCATATGATTAGCAAACAGGTGAACATGCAGACTTGGGAACAACCATTGTGTTCCCTGGTTTGTAATTCTCTTCACAAACGTACTTGTGATGATCAATATAGGAGTTGTACTTGGATGACAAGTGCAACTAAATGAGATTTTTTGGCTAGAAATGTGTCTCTCATAATAGAAGATCAAGGGTCCCCAACCTCCAGGATGAAGACCGGTGCCTCCTGTCAGATCAGGGGCGCTGTTAGATTAGAAATAAGGTGCACAGTAAGTATAACGTGCTTGAGTCAACCCAAAACCATTCCCCACTCCCACCCCTGGTCCATGGAAAAATTATTTTCCATGAAACCAATCTCTGGTGCCGGAAAGGCTGGGGACCACTGTCCTAGAGGAATTTAAATGTAAGAATGGACACCCAAACACATCTTCCTTTTCTAATCACCATCCAACACAGAGACACACATTTTGAGAGCCAGGTGGACGCACAACTGCCCTGGGAACCACCTTGCTCAGTGTGAAGGCATTCTTTCCCAACCCCTTCCAGGAGCCTGTTTCTGTCTTGGGCAGCCCCTCCATGCTGATTGGGTCTGATGCCCATGGAGACACATTTCATAGGCCAAGATGAGGACTTGGTTCACGAGCTAAGGAAGAGAGGGAGAGACTTGAACCAACACTCCCATTCAGATACATAGAAATGCTTCCTCAATAATAAAAGACTCAACTCTGTCCTCAAGACAGGATGTCCTTGTAAAATCCTTCCCCTGCCCCCACCAGAGTCCTGCAACCAGCTGAGAACACTTGTCATCAGAAGGACCAAGTCACTCTTGCAGCCCCCAGCCACTCTCAGGTGACACTTCCCATCCCACAGTGTCTGTCATGTTCACGGGAACAGCGGGGGAGACAGGGGCGGCAGCGGAGGAGTGCAGAGCTGGGGTGAGAACTGCAGGCTTGTTATGTTTCCCTGATTGTCTCCTGGAAGAAATGACCGGCAGCTGGGCAGTGTGTGCTGCTAGGACTCCAGAAATGATTCGTGTTGATATGTTAATTAGGAGCAATCATTCTGTTGCAGAGCAACCCAACAAATGTGTCAGCCTAATAAATCTGTGTACTTCGAAGCTCTGGCAGTGTTTAATCTGGAGAGGTTCAGCTCACGGCAAGAGGCCCCCAGGGAGAGCAGGTTCTGAGTCAAAGGGAAGGAGTCCATTCCCTTCTGCTGCCTGGACAGAGGAGGGGGACCCTGAGGGTGGAGGCTCTGGGTTTCTGGATGGTCCTCTGGGTTTTGGTGTTGGAATCAATTGAGGATGATAATAATGATAACAGTATCAGATAATCTGCAACCCTCATTTCCTACCTGCCCAACACTGAGATTAAGAATGTCATGTGTACTATCTCAGGAAAGACTCGCAGGTTTTATTAGACTCACTGCTAGTTTCCAGAAGAGGTATTGAGGCCCAGAGAGGTTGTGTGACTTACCCAAAGACCCTCAGTACCTGGGAGGGTGGACACTCGAATGAATACAAACCTGAGGTCACCAAATCTATGTTCTTAATGACACTGGGAGTCTGGTGCCTCAGACAGTAAAGAATCTGCCTGCAATGCTGGAAACCCAGGTGTGATCCCTGGGTCAGGAAGGTCCCCTGGAGAAAGGAATGGCTACTCACTTCAATATTCTTGCCTGGAGAAACCCACTGACAAAGGAGCCTGGCTGGGCTACAGTCCATGGGGTCACAAAGACTCAGACACGACTGAGTAACACTTTCAACAACACTATGAAGGGGATTCCACACTGACAACCAGGAGTCCAACAAACTTCCATCCACAGAACATTTTCTTATTGCTGAACTTCAGCTTATTAAGGGGGCAGGATGATGTGAGCTGCTTCCCTTGTTGAGAACATCTGTTCTCTTTGCAGGAGCTCGTTTACCCCACACCCCAAATGAGGATGCAGAGTAAAGAACAAAGGGCCTCGGAGAATGCAAGCTGGTGGCCTTGAGAAGGAGCTGAAGACCAGAGAGAGAAGGGGGCCAAGGCTGAGACCAAGGAGGCAGGGACAGTGGTGGATGGGTGGGACACAGGAGGAAAGACCTGGAGTGGAGCAGACACAGGGTGGGAGGGCGGGAAAGGACGTGTGGGGCCGTGAGGCAGAGGGGCATAGTACACTTGCTGGTGCGGGTGGAGCCAGATGGACATGATTAGACCAAGTTCTCTTGCTCGGTTTGGAGAAGCCAGAGTCTCACCTCCAAGAACATGTATTTCTCCCCAAACCCAGAATCTCCACAGTTGTGCCCTTACAACTCTGGTCTTGAGTAAAGGACACCATCCTTCCCCACCCCAAAAAAGGATTCTCTGTTTAAAACATTTGAGACATATATATTCACACACTCCCTTGAATAATCCAATTGCAATTGTTATGTTAAAGACTCCTGGCAATCCTGCCCTTAAAAAAAAAAAAAAAAAAAAGAGTTACATAACCTCACGTAATGCATAATTTACCAAATGTATTTGTTCATGATTTTTTTATGAATCACAAATATCAATCTAAGGGTTCTACACTGGGAAAGGCTTTATCATCTCAGAGGAGTCAATTGGTGAGGTAGGGACCTTCTGGAGGGTGGCTCAGGGCATGGAGACGCTTCAAATACAGTGGGAGGGAAAATTCCAGCACCTCCCCAAGGTCGCTGAAATTTAAAACTTATAACCCAGTCCACATTGCTCTGCTTTTTTCATCAAATTCAGGACTATAATAGTCTTGTAATATCCTGTGCTTCCTTAGACAGTTATACCTTGGAGTTATCACCAGTTCCATTCTAGACCACTGCAATAAAGTATCACAAGAAAGCAAGTCACAGAATGTTTTTGGTTTCCCAGTACATAGAAACATTAGTTTACATTAGACTGTAGTCCATTACGTGTGTGATAGCATAATGTCTAAAAGTAATGTACATGCCTTCATCAAACAAAAAACTTCATCGCTATGAATACTAATCATCATCTGCCAACACAGCGAGAGTTGTCACAAGTTTCAATTTGTAGAAAAAAAACAAAATCAGTATCTGAGCAGCACAATAAAACAAGGTATGGCTGCATATGAAGCTAACAGCATTGCCTGTGACATTCCTTGGTTAATATGCAAGTTGTATATAATGTGGGAACCTTTCTTGTTTCTGCGGCTAAGCATGGGAGCTGTCCTAGGTGATAAGAGTTTGAGAACTGCCCTTGGCTCCCCCCTGGGTGAGGCTGTTTTCTGAACAGCTCCTGTGACATCTGAAAGAGCTCTGATGCTCCCATGGGGACTGGGTAGGTCCTATAAGACAAGAACCCATGGGGAGGCAGGATAGAAGGCTGGTGCCAACAAGGGAAGGAGGGTTCCCTGACTTTCTCGGTGGCCTCCCTTCTCATAGGAGAAAGTGTGTATGCTCTGAGCTCTGTGATGGGATTAGTTGTACTGAGAGCAGGCCAGAGTTAAACTGGGGAAACAATCTAGATTAATCTGCGTAAGAAAACCAGAGTGTGCGATCCTGCAGCTTTAGTTCTGCCTGGACTCAGTCACTCCAAACCCAAGGAAAATGTACTGAGACACAAAGCACCTTCAGTGGCTTCCTCTGGGGGGAGGGCAGGACGCCAAGGAAGGGGCTGGTTTGGGCTTTGGGTCAGCTGTTTAAAGAAAACCCATGCAGAATGGTGAGGCAACGTATCCTCAAGGAATCGAGTTTCCCCCATCTAGACATGATTTCCATAAACTCAGCCCCAGGTCAACTGCAAAAGTCCTGGGAGGGCTTTAAACTCTCACCAGGTACAGAATAGAAGTTGAATCCAAGTGATTAAACTTCAAGGGCAGGAGTGGGCAGGGTGGGGTGGGCAGTGAATCAGACCTTAAAGGTGATCGCAACCAGTTCCATCTCCATCCTCAATGGATGCTCCTGGTAGAAAATGCATTGTTGGGAAGACAGGAGTGGACCATTAAAATGCTGTGTTTGTTGTTTAATTGCTCAATTGTGTCCAACTCTTTGCGACCCTTTGGAATGTAGCCCACCAGCCGCCTCTGTCCATGGAATTTTCCAGGCAAGAACACTGGAGTGGGTTGCTGTTTCCTTCTCCAGGGAATCTTCCTGACCCAAGGATCGAATCTGCATCTTCTGCATTGCAGGCAGATTCTTTACTGTTGGGCCACCAGGCAAGCCCCAAAAGTGTGGTCATGGAAAGGGTTAAAAAATAGTTTTCAAACTATTCTGTTTATGTGCTGGGCTCACAACATTGCTCAGCCCATGGTGGAGCTAAGAAGTCTCCTAACAGAGTGGGAGCCAGCAAGGCATCACCTTATCCTCCTCTCCCAAATAAGGCATTTCTATGATATCACCTGGGAACCGGTTGAAGCAGAAATTAGGAAGGACCATGCCATTTGCTTAAGTGATTTAAGTGCATTGCTTCTGTTTTAAAATCAAAACTGGCAGAATCCCACTGTCATGATGAACCTCTAATAATATCACCAAACATGGAGAAGAAGCTGAATTTGGAGGAAAACCAAGGATGGCATATCGCAGCACCACCCTATGTTGTCATTGTTAAGTTGCTCAGTCGTGTCCAACTCTTTGCAACCCCGATGACTGCAGCATGCCAGGTTTCCCTATGCTTTACCATCTCCCAGAGTTTGCTCATGTCCATTGAGTCAGTGATGCCAACAAACCATCTCATCCTCTGCTGCCTTCTTCTCCTCTTGCTCTCAGTCTCTCCCAGTCTTTTCCCAGTCTTTCTCTTCTCCAATGAGTCTACTCTTCACATCAGGTGGCCAAAGGATTGGAGCTACAACTTCAGCATCAGTCCTTGCAATGAAGATTCAGGGTTGATTTCCTTTGGGATTGACTGGTTTGATTTCCTTGCTGTCCAAGGGACTCTCAAGAGTCTTCTTCAGCACCATGGTTCGAAAGCATCAATTCTTCAGTGCTCAGCCTTCTTTATGGTCCAACTCTCACATCCGTACATATCTACTGGAATAACCATAGCTTTGGCTAGACAGACCAACTGCATTCCTTTCTAGAGAGAAGCTACAAGGAGACCCCAAAAGTGGAGTTTCTCAAAAAAGACTGACTATTTTGAATCCCTACTTTATTATACGCAAAAATTGCACTGTGTAGATAACTCCAGTCAGATCCAAATTCCAATTTGAAAACCCAACATAAAGTGCACTCCCAAGAATCCATAATTAGACAATGTTTATGACAGCAGCCTGGGTGCTTAAAATGTTGAATATGGGTTAATCTTGGATAGATTTAAAACACCACCTGTTCACTTCTGTGAAAAAATATATTATAATTGTGATTTCAGTTTCACCAAAGTGCTTAATCTTCAAGTGTTTGGTTTCATCTTCTGAATATGTAGGTGGTTGCAGAGGGCCTCCCGTCAGGCAGAGAGCCAGCAGGTGGTCCCTCGACTGGATAGGCAGGTGTGTGGCCAGGACAGGCCACTGTTTAAAGGCCTTCCTTCTTTGAAGCTACCACCTAGTCCTGCCCAGGGCTGAGGGATTCTGTAAGCCCTACAAGGGTAAGGCTGTTCCAAGGAGGTTTGGTATGGAACTGGCTAGAGCTTTCATGGGCTGTCCTCATGAAAGCCAGAGGTAACTGGACCCTTAAAAGTGCGTCCTTGCTTCTCCAGGACAGAGAGGACCTGCAGCATTCTCAATTCAGTGTCTCCCAGGAGGGAAAACTTGAAAACAAAGCAGGAAGGTGCTTAGGCTAATTCTGCATTCACCCTGCCTCTTCCACAAGGTCATAGTTTCTTGATTAAAGGTTTGTGAGTGTCAGAGCTAGATGTCAGTTTAAAGACATTTAGTTCACCCCCTGCCACTAAAACCAGGGTCGTGGGATCATCTTCAGGGTGACCTTGAGCGGTGCTGGAGCTGAGAGCCCAAACATCAGAGGTGGGCCAGCCCAGAGACTCACCTTGGGGGTAATTCTGCCTCCCAGAGGCAGTCCTGTCCATCTGAAACATTTCAGGGTCACAGCCAAAGGGAAACTATTGGTATCTTGAGGAAGGATGCTGCTCAACACTGTGGTAAGCACACCCAGGACAGCCCCCCTGCAGAGAATTCTCCAGCCCCAAATGTCAACAGTGTTAGGACGGGAGGCCCTGGACGTACTCAGGCACTCAGTCGTGTCTGTCTCTTTGAGACCCATGGACTGTAGCCCACCAGGCTCTTCTGTCCATGGAATTCTCCAGACAAGAAGACTACAGTGGGTTACATTCCCTTCTCCAGGGGATCCTCCCAACCCAGGGATCGAACCTGTGTCCCTTGCGTTGGCAGGCAGATTCTCAACCAATGGACTAGCAGAGAAGTCCAGTTTTCAATATTTAGATTTAGCTTATGAGTTCAGAGTTCAGAAGGAACTGTAAACAAGATTTATCTAGAAACACAACAAGCGAAGGAGTCTTGGGCAGAAGTTGTGGAGTAGATTGGCGAGAAGAGACAGGGAGGGAAAGGATGGGAGCTAAGGAGCACCTTACAAAGCAGGGGGCCCAGGAAGTGAGTGGAAAAAGACACAGAGGGCTGAGCACTCCATCTAAGGTTCTAAAGAGCCCCCGTGCGTGCTTAGTCGTTCAGTCATATCTGGCTCCTTGCCACCCCATGGATGGTAACTCACTAGGCTCCTCTGTCCATGGAATTCTCCTGGCAAGAATACTCGAGTGGGTTGCCATTCCCTTCTCCAGGGGATCTTTCTGACCCAGGGATCAAACCCACGTCTCCTGCATTGCAAGTGGTCTCCTTTTCACCAGGGAAGCCCCTAGAAACTACAAAAGTTGCCTTTCAGGAAAAGGAATCAGAATTAAACCACAATGGAAGAAGTTTAAGGTAGATTTAGGATATTATCTTTACAGGTCAGCCCAGTCATGCCAGGATTAGAGAGAGTTTTATGGGGAAGCAAAAGCATAATTTTAGGTTCCTCAAATAGAGCAATTTATCTATAAATGGAAAAATCCTCACAAAGTGGATTATTCTGTAATAACATATTTAAAATACTTCTAAAGGTAGCCATCTTATACAGAGTTCATCTTGACCTTCTGTTAGGCATACAGCCTGGTGTTAATTCATATGTTTTAAGAGGTGAGGCTATAGATGAAAATGCAGGAGGAAAGGCACGGGGGGAAGTGGCTTTCTCCGGATGCTCACAACAGAAGCAGGTGTGGAAAGGACAATCTGATTCCAGGGCCATGATAATAGTCTGAAAATGATTAGTTCTAGACCCAAATCTGTCCACAATAACAAGAGGGAAAAAAATGTTCTCTTTTGCGAAAAGGCTGAGATCATGCCAAAATTCCATTTTTATAACCTGAGATATAAATCCATTTGACTCACATCTACTATTTTAGCATAACTAAACAGTGTCTGGCATTGGGTAGGAATTTGTTTACAGAAAGGTTACAGCAGTATTTTTGAGACAGCTGTGTACTCTGAGGATGGAGAATGTAGAAGTGAATGTTGTTGTTTAGTCACTAAGTCATTCTTTGCAACCCCATGGACTGTAGCCTGCCAGTTTCCTCTGTCTATTGGATTCTCCAGGCAAGAATACTGGGGAGGGTTATCATTTCCTTCTCCAGTGGATTGTCCCAATCTAGGGATCAAACCTGTGTCTCCTGCATTGGAAGGCAGATTTTTTTAAATAGCTGAGCCACCTGGGAAGTACATAGAAGTGGATACTCCTCACCAGATACTGAAAGTGAAAGTCACTCAGTCATGTCTGACTCTTTGCGACCCCATGAATTAGACAGTCCATGGAATTCTCCAGGCCAGAATACTGGAGTGGGTAGCCTTTCCCTTCTCTGGGGATCTTCCCCAACCCAGGGATGGAACCCAGGTTTCCCACATTGCAGGCTGATTCTTTACCAGCTGAGCCAGGAGGGAAGCCCAATATTGGTGTGGGTAGCCTATCCCTTTTCCAGGGATCTTCCCAATCCAGGAATCGAACTGGGGTCTCCTGCATTGAAGGCAGATTCTTTACCAACTGAGATTATCAGGGAAGCCCAGATACTAAGCTTCCACAGTTCTGTTCTCAATCTAAAAATGTAAGACATCCACGCAATCCAGAGAAAGAAGCATCACTAGAGGTGGAGATTCCAGTCAGCTGGCCAGGTACTCGGATGAACTGGAAGATAAAGGTCACCCCAGATGGCTGGCTTTAACTGAGCATCCAGAGAGGAGAAGCACCTTCTTAACAGTCAAGGGGACAGTGATGACCAAACCCAGCACTCACACGGAGCTTCCCTGCCTGTGCAAAAAGACGGCCAGTCAATAGTAACACAACATGTCAGCAAGTGAGAAGGGCCATGAAAGGCAAACCAGGGCAAGGAGAAGCAGGAGGTCTAACAGAGGGAATGGGAAGAGTTACCAGTTTAAACAGCATGGAGTCTGTAGAGCACAGTGAAAAGGTGACTATCACTGCAAGCACTTGGTGAAGACAAGCAAGTGTGTTAAGTGGTTATGTGTGGAAAGGTGCTTCCAGAAGAGGGAATGGCCAGTGACCACAGAGATGCAGGGAGAGAATATGAAAGGCAGTTTCCATAATGTCTTTACCATTTATATTGAGTGATGCATTCTTAATAATTCATTTTTCTGATACTTATAGGCAACCAAGTTTGGGCCATTCTAAAGAAGTTATTGAGAAGGTTAAACATGCCCTGCAGATACAGATTTCTCTACAGTGCTTAATTTTAGAGAATTCAAATCCAATGACTATCAAAAATGAAAATTAAACACCCAGAACTCTAAGGATACTGTTCTTCAATTATCTGGATTGTTAATTTAGCTGATTGGTATTTTAAGTTTGATGCTCTCAAAATCTGTAAAATATTTATGAGCGAGTGAAGAAATGCCACACGCAGTGTTGAGTAATAAATCTTTTAAATAAGAAAATGGAACTGTAGTCTAGCATCTGTATTATTTGCTGTCATTTGAGCATGTCCAATGTTGCAGGTGGGAAAGATGGCAGACTTCATCGGGTGCACGCAGAAGAGACAGGAGCAGCTTCACTGGAAGCAATGTGAGTGGGCTGTGATGCTCAGATGATACTACTCCTGTTAGTCAAACAGATTCCTGCAAGATGACTAATGAATCATTTGATCCCTAATACCTCGCCAAAGAAGTTGTGATAAGCAGTCATCAGTCTCCTTTGCAGTATGCATTATAACTGTGTAATATATTCTACTGGTACCTGATGGTTCATACGTATTTCATAGCAGAGAGAATATTTATATCCTAAAAGCAATCACAGATTTGAGATATTTAAAGTAAATTTTGTATTTCACTGAGGCAAATAAATTTACAGGGAATATAATTATTTATAACCTGATTACAGACCCCAGTAAATATTAAAATGGAATCAGCTTGAGAGAAACTGTCAATTGTCCAAATAAATTTCTGCGGTGTATGTATTTTTAGAGGCAACCGAGTTGACTGTGCTTATGAAACATAATAATTTTAAAAACCATTTATGGAAGATTAGGAGGCATTTTAAGAAGCCATGTGGGTTTGTTGTCTGATAAATGATCTGAAGGCCTCCAGCAAGCATGGAGCAAAGCTTAGCTACAATCCTCACACCCAACTGCCAGTGAGTCACAAATGCCTACTCCCCTCCTTAATAGTCCACCCCCAGGGACCCTGGCCCGTCTTTTCTGCAGATCATTCCCCACATTCGTGCTCTGAGGAAAGAGTCAATGCATTGTCCCAAGTCTCTAAACTGGGTTACTATCAACTTTGAGGGCCTGGGATCCTATACAGGGATCCACATGTCCACTCATGGACTCTCTGAAATCTGTGAGGCATGCACATGTAGGGAGCAACTCCTGTGCTTCAATCTTTAGATGAAATCAAGCACCAACCATATCTTTGTAGAGAAATCCCCATGATGGCAGAGGCTGCAGTTGACCTGCTGAGTTCCAGGGCTACAGGCACCTGAAGCGAGAGGGCCTCACAGACACCCTAGTGGCACAAAGCTGAACACTCCAGCCGACAGCCAATTCTGAGGCCAAATGCCAATTACCTGTGGTTCCAGTCCATGGACACCGACCTCCATTCTGAGAGGCAGCGCTTCTCAATTTTCAGCTGCATATCTTGGCTCCATGCAGCGAATCATCTCAGCCTAGAAAAATGTCCATCTGTTCACAGACTAAGCTGGGTATGAAATGTGCTCTGTCCACGGTCTCCTTCCCATGACCATGCGATTCCCAGATGGACGGAGCCTCGGCCAGCAGTGCCCTCATCTTTCCCAGGCAAAGACACCTCTTGCATCTGCCCTCGACACCAGCTTGCCCAAGGCTCCCTCGTACACACGGCTGGTCTCAGTGCCTTGAGAGTCTTGTCTGGAGAGTTGGCCACTTCACCCCACGCTGCTTGTGGTATGAAAGCTGCCACATCAAACATAGAGACACTAATCACTGATAACTATTCTCAGCCCTGCTAAGTGATGGTTTTCCTGCTGTGCTCCTGAAAATTCAGCTTCTCATCTAGAATTCATCCAGAGTGCCTGCCCGTGAATTAATAATTTTGAGTGCTAACAGAGATGTGGGATGCTCTTATCTTTCAGCTACAAGTTCAGGGAAATGTGATTGAAGCTGACAAGTTGTGCATAGATGTCTCCCAATTTTCTTAGCTATAATCTGTGTAGATGCCTGAACACACACACACACACTGTTTTGGATGTTCTCATTCCCACTGGTGTTCATGGCACCCTTCCTCTTCAGAGGTTCTTCCTTCTTTGAGATTAACATGCAGCTCTCTGAATGTCCACAGGCATTCACAGGGCTTCCCAGATGGCACTAGTGGTCACCTGTCAATGCAGGAGACATGAGACATGGGTTCGATCCCTGGGTCGGGAAGATCCCCTGGATGAGGGCATGGCAGCTCACTCTAGTATTCTTGCCTAGAGAATCCCATGGACAGGGAAGCCTGGTGGGCTACAGACCCTGGGGTTGCACAGAGTCAGACTAAAGCGACTTAGCATACACACACACAGGCATTCACAGGCATGGTCACTGATTCACTCTCATTCATTCAATAGACTATTATTTACCGAGCAATTACTATGTGGTAAAAACGATTTTGGATGCAAAATTCGAAGCAAAGCCACCTTCGTAGCACTTACAATCTAGAAATAGGAGGCTGCGGGTCCTTGGCTAGAGGTGGAAAGCCAGGTACCCCTGTCACAGCAGCCGACCAGGTGGTGCCCTGTCTGTGGTGGCTCTAGACAATAATAATGTGCACGCTTGCGGAAGCCACGGACAAACCACAGCGGGGCACCAGGGTGTAAAGCAGTATGAAGGTGGTGATGGCTTTAAAACACTCACTGGTCCTTTGAAAATCCTCTCTTGAAAAGGCGGGGCCTGATTCTCCTCCCTTTGAGAACGGCAGGACTTAACATGCACTTCTAGTGAACAGGATGAAGCAGAGGTGATGGGGAGGACCAGGTGAAGAAGGGTCGCTTCCTGTTTGCTGTGCAGTTCATGGATCAGCCTATAGGGGGCGCCAGCTGCCATTCCCGGGAGGCTGTCAGGCAGCTCTGAGCACAATCCAGGTGGTGAGGCCGCCCAGGCGTTCCTCCCACGCCCAGGTGAGGCTTCTCCAGCCCCAGTGAAGCCTTCATGGAACACAGTACTGACAGTTGGGCTGCGAACTTGGGAGACCCGTCGCCAGAATCCACTGGCTAAACCGCTCCTGGATTCTTGACTTTCAGAAACCAGGGGAGTTAATAAACGTTTGTGGCTTTAACCTTCTAAGTCTGGGGCTACACAGCAAGACAGAACTAATACGGATGCTAACATAATGTTGTCCTTTTAAGATGATAGGCAATATTTTATTATTTCCTGGAAATATGGCTATTTTTTAAATCCCATCTGTATTCAACACCTCAGCATAATGAATGCAGAAAGCCAATTTAAATGCCTAGATATATGTATATATTTAATACATGAGTACACACATGTGCACTGAATTAGTTACACCTTAATTTGAAGATAATAAGTCAAACTACAAATTAAAATTAAGATAGATTTCTTTACCTAGGGCAGGTAACATAATTTCTCTGATCTGGTTTGCCTGTAAAATTGGGCTAAATTAGAGCCACTCTCCAGGCATTACAATTCACTAATCGCGATACTTGGCACCGAGCAGGCAACCACGTGTTACCAGCAGTAGAGGTGTGTGTGTGAAGTATCTTCAGCCCCATCCTGACCCAACAGTAAAGCACCGAGTCTCCTCCACCTCATCTACCTCCATAAACTCAGGTATATTAGCAGTAATGTCAGTAATTCTTAAAGCTTAATGACATGGTGTTCGCTGCTCTGAATACACGAGGCTGCTATTCTTGTCATCTGCACTTTGTAGATGAAGTGCAGAAATGTAAATAACTGGGTTGAGCTCCCACAGGTCCAAAGTGGCCCAGAGGCCAACACAGGCAATTAGGAATCTGAATTCGAGATCTTTTTCTTTTTTTTTAACCAAACTAGCTTGTCTCATGTTGGGGATCTGACACCCCATGGACTACTGGGAGGACAACTCTTTGCAGGGGTGGCTCCCTCTTGCCCCATGGAGATGCCCACATCCAGGGTGAGCCATCAGAGTGGTAGGGTGAGGTGGAGGAGGGCCTGGGCTCCCCTCAAAGGTGTTCAGAAGTGACAATATGACAGAGAGACGTATGAGCCATTTGGTCAAGGATGGAGTATGAGCCAGATCCCAAAGGGCCAGTGAGACCCGAGATGGACCACAAGATGGTTGGCACTGGACAGTGGCCTGGCCAAGCACCAGGGGCAGTACCTCCACAAAAGCCAGCCAAGACCCAAGGGGGCGCCTCAGAAGACTCTTCTGCCCACTTCTTCATCACTCCCCTGCCCTGGCACCATCTGGAGGAGAGGAAGAAGGAAGAAACTGAATCTGAGAAAATGGGTGTCACACAGAAGGGGCAGGTCTGAGCGAAGGGCAGCTAGTCAAAGCAGAGAGAGCCAGGGAGTGATCTTGGGAAGTCTGCATCCTGCTGAGTGGGGTGGGGTGGGGTGGGGGGTTGATGAGCAAGATTAAATCACTTCTGTGCAAACTTGACCATCTGCATTTCATTCACACTCCAAGGTCTAGTGCATGCATGGCTGACCTGCCACCTGGGGCAGTCCTGCTTGCTGCTCCCAAGGATGCTGTGAAGCAGATGAGGGACAAGGAATTCACGGACATAAGGAACAAGGCTGGCAGCTGAATGACCCACAGGTCCTCACTCAGGAGGTCCGGTGATGACATTATGGGGAGGCTCCCCCAGGAGGATGCGGTAAGGGACCCTCTGATGCAGAGTTCTGACCTTGAGATGCCCATCATCACGTACCCACACCCTCCCCGCACATCTTGTCTCCATCTCTGGGTTAAAGCACCGCTTTCAAGCCGAGACACTGACCCCACCTCCACAAGCAATCCTCTCATCCTCACACTCCTCTGAGAAGGTGACAAATCAAGGCGGCCACAGCTAAACATCAATTTATCACCAAACTCTTGATGTTCAGAATTGTGTCTTCCAAACAAAGAGCTCTGGTAAAAAGAAAGTTTGGGTGTATTATCTGAAAATCCTGTGATCTCAACATGGTTTGGGAAACCAGAAAAATTTCAGCAAATGCGACTTTTGAAAAAGAGTTATCTTCAAATTCTCTTTGTGTGCCTGAAACACCGTTTATCGTTCAGATACACTTTGAACGATATTATGCTGATTAAACAAAGAAGCTTTCCCAGGATTATAAGCACATTACTACTAATGTACAGGCTTCCCTGGTGCCTCAGACAGTAAAGAATCTGCCTACAATGAGGGAGACCCGGGTTCTATCTCTAGGTTGGGAAGATCCCTTGGAGAAGGGAATGGCAACCCACTCCAGTATTCTTGCTTGGGAAATCACATAGACAGAGGAGCCTAGTGGGCTACAAGATTGAGTGACTGACACTTTCACTTTCACTATACAATGTATGCAATCCTTATTGTAGACAGTGGGTTTTAAGGTAAATTTGCTAACTCCATATAGACTCAAGGATGAAGTCCATCTTTTTGTTCCTGACTTGAGTGAAACTCAAATCAGTTAAAACCTGATGAGCTTTATGAAGCATAAATGCGAGATGTTTCCAGGGCTGATATATTAGAGCAAGTCTATCGGATAAGCAGCAGGATTTTTTTCCCCACATGGCAAGCTTTTGAGAAATGATAAAAAAAGAACAGTGAGATATGAATCTAAGGGAATGTCCTCTCACCAAGTGGAAATTAAAATGAAACTGGCCAGGTACAGTGTCACACCACTTTATTTGAACTTGAAAGTTAATATGTGCCCGACTTTACTCCCTTTTTCCTCCCGATAATCACTAGGGAAAAAATAATACATTTGGCAAAGGGAAATGCACAGTGCAGGTTTATAATTGTAATCACTATGAAATCTGTGTTGTTAAGACTCTGTTGTTCAATTTCTAAGTCGTGTCCAACTCTTTACGACCCCGTGGACTGCAGCACACCAGGCCCCTCTATCCTCCACTATCTCTTGGAGTTTGCTCAAATTCACGCCCACTGAGTCAGTGATTCTATGTAACCATCTCATCCTCTGCCACCCCTTTCTCCTTTTGTTTTCAATCTTTCCCAGCATTAGGGTCTTTTCCAATGAGTCGGCTCTTCACATTAGATGGCCAAAGTATTGGAGCTTCAGCTTCAGTATCAGTCCTTTCACTGAATATTCAGGGTTTATTTCCTTTAGGACTGACTGCTTTGATCTCTTTGCAGTCCAAAGGACTCTCAAGACTCTTCTCCAGCACCACAATTCAAAAGCATCAATTCTTTGGCACTCAGTCTTCCTTATGGTCCAACTGTCACATCTGTACATAACTACTGGAAAAACCATAGCTTTGACTATACAGACCTTTCTCGACAAAGTGATGTCTTAGGTTTTTTAAGGCTCTAGGGGGTCTCTATTTGAACATTTCATTGTGCACATGAGCTAACTCTGTGATGATAAACATTGCCCTCAATTTGGAGGGTCACTTCTTCCTGGAAACACACAGAGGTCCTCCCATGAATACAATGTAGACGGTTGTATTCTTCTCTTATATCCAATGGATGATAAGCAGAACCATCTTTTTCTCTGTGGTTTAATCTGTTATTTCCATGAGGGCTAAGTGAACATTCCAACACAAACTGTTGCTATTCTTTCATATATCGTTTTGAATTGAAAAGGAATATGTTTCATTGGTTTCATTTGGTGAATTTCCATATATTCTATATGCTTATAGACACCTGAATTCTATGTCTTACACACAACTTCTGGTCTCGCTGGAAAGATTTCAGTGCATTTTTATTGTTTAAGTGGGAAGCTGTTTGCAAGCCTGGCTTTGAAGTCAATGTTTTCCTTTGGGAACAGAAGGTGTAAAAGTGAAAATATGCTTCACTCTTTCTTTAAAATGGGACCTAAAAATGTTTTCTAAGAATGCAGCATGCATATTTGCATGGGGTTTTTCTCTTGGATTTTCTAAGGAGGCATCCAGCAAAAAGTGAAATAACATCTGATAAAACCCCGAGGGTATGGTCACGTGGGTCTATATTAATAGATAAACTCTCAGTGATCATAGGGAGAAAAAACATTGTATGTTCTCAGAGCTTTGTATTTGTGTCCTTTTCCCACAGAGGAATAAATATGAGTCTCTCTTGCTAAACCAGAAGCAAAAGAAGCAATCAATTTAGGAAGTGTAGGGTCAGTAAAGGGCTTCCCAGGTGGTGTAGTGGTAAAAAAAATCTTTCTGCCAATGCAGGAGATGCCAGTTCAATCTCTGGGTCAGGAAGATCCCCTGAAGGAGGAAATGGCAACCCAACCCACTCCATTATTCTTGCCTGGAGAATCCCGTGGACAGAGGAACCTGGTGGGCCACAGCCTATGAGGTCACAAAAGAGGTGGACATGACTTAGAGACTCAACAACAAAGGGTCAGTAAAGGTGGGAATAACTCAGCACTGTGCCTCAAGATGCTAAACATATGTTATTTTTATTTATTTTTATTCAAATGATATACATCCTAGTTCAACATGTAAAGCTTAATAAAGGCTGTTTCCATGCAAATAGCAGCATGTTCAGCATCAGACTCTCTGCTGACATGGGGACCCCTGAAGATTAGCTGGAGTTCGAGCCACTATCCTTTTTCTACAGAGCGAGGGGCAACTACTCAACATCTGGAGCTTGATGACTTCACAAGAAGATGACAGCTGCCCCTCAGGTCGTGGAAGGCCAGCACCCATGTGCACTGTAATCATGACATTTCCAGCAATTTACAGTGAATCTTTAATCTGACAATTTAGGAAGTTTGTAAATGGAAATGGATTAAAATAGGACAGTAAAACTGTCCACTGTTGTCCAGGCAAACACTGGCACAACCTCTTACAAAGAAAGCCACAATTGCCCAGATAGAATAATTCTGCTGTTTCCAGTCTCCCTGGATGTGGTCACCCAGCAAAACAGGACTCTGGAGCTCCCCCGGCTTCTGGGGCTGGCACTTCCCTAGGGCAGACCCTACCATGCTGCCACTGTTGAGTCCATTCCTCTTCTGTCTTGAAATTCAAAGGGAAGCTTCAATGGAATGAGCTTAAGTTAGATCCCTGGGTCAGGAAGACCCCCTGGAGGAAGGCAAGGCAACCCACCCCAGTATTCTTGCCTGAAGAATGCCATGGACAGAGGAGCCTGGCAGGCTACATTCCATGAGGCTGCAAAGAGTCAGACACGATTGCACGTCTGAGCATACAAGTGAACACATTCTATAGCTACTCATGTAGAAATCTCTCCTAAGCCGAGCAAGGTATCAGCTTGCTAAGGCTGCCATGAAAACAGATCCCAGACTGGGGGAGGGGGCTTAAACAAAAGAAATTTGTTTTCTCACCATCTGGAGGCTGAAAGTTCAAGATCCTGGTGTCAGCAGCATTGTTTCCTTATGAGTTCACTCTCCTCATCTTGCAGATGGCTGTCTTCTCCTCATGTCTTCCTCCTGGATATGAGGCTGTCTTCTAATCTCTTCGTCCGATAAAGACATCAGCCACATTGGATGAGGGCCCATCTCCATGATCTCATTTGACTTAAACACTTCTTTAAATGTCCCTTCTCCAAATACCATCACATTTTGAGGTCCTGGGGGTTCTGATGTCAACATACAACTTGGTGGGGCACACAGTCCAATGTATACTAGTCCTTATGCTCTGATCACTGATAGATTTAAGCAAAAGGAAAACAGTTAATTAATAAATAATCATGGGGGGGACCCCCAAACTTGAGCAGGTGCTGAGACTGGGCAGTAATGACACTCAGTCCTGTCCTTGGGGAACTTCCTGTTAGCAGACAGCAGATGCCTCACACAAAGGAAATTCAAAGATGAAATCTGGGTAAAGACCACCTTGAAATGGAAGTATTATTCATGAGACTTTGTCCTTGGACATTTTCTCTTCTGCCCATTAAAAAGGGGGGGCATTCTTTTCTTTCTTTTCAGAAGTAGATTTAGAGAGAAAGCAAAAACAGAATCTAGCCCTGACATAATCCAGCCTGCCTTTGTGCATCTGAGTCAGAAGAGCTGTTGTTTCTGGATGAAATATTCAAAATGGGTGAAAATACACAGAAGAGGACATGAATAATGTGATCACTGCGGACAAGAGTTCAATGGTGCTCTTTCCACATGAGGGCTACTGGGGTCTCAGATGTTACGGGAAGTGATTTTCTATTAAAGCCCAGTTTCTGCTACTTTCTCTTTCCCAGTGTTTGGCTTTCTACCATATAATGGGAAATTAGTAGAAACACATTGAAAACATCATTGTGAACAGGTGCGTGATTCAAGCCGGCAATGTTTAAGTGACAGCTGAAGCATGAAAGCGAATACTAGCAGATAAATGTGTGTGTAATTTTAGAGTTAATAATTATGTTGCATAATTTTCTTTGGAAGAAGGGTTTATAATAACATTTTCTAAAAGTGCCAAGCAAAGTAATTACACACTTGGCAAGCCATAAAAACTAAACAACTTGGCAAATGCCTCATTAACCAAGTTCTCAGGTCAATGCAAGGTTTTATTTTATTTAAAGCAGGAGATTTTTTTTTTAAAAAATAAGGCTTGCTTTCTTATTTTATGATTTCATCATTTTTCTTGTAATTACGATTGTACTTACTACTACGGTGCTTTAAATGTGATTCTTTCTTAAAAATCAACATGGTAAAAGTGAGGCGGACACCCCATTCATGGACCTCAAAGGGAGTGGATCCTAACAAAGACAAGAAACCACCACTTCAGTTCCTATTCACAGTGTTAGAGTCATTATTTTCATTTCCATGGAGGCGGGACCTCACTATTTTAGCATAATGACGTTTTGGCAGAAATTTAGCTAACAGCTAAGGAAATCATTTTGAGGACAAAGACACAATTTGGAGAGTTTATCCATATTTTTGGAAAGTACTGAGAGTGGTCCTGCTTCCAGAGTTATGTTACTGGAAGGTCCTGAGAATGTTGAAGTTAGAGTGAATGGTTCTCCGTATAAATTACAGGGATCTACCAACCCCTTCTCACGAGGCTTCCATTTATATTGGTACACTTGCTAATCAGTTCTAGCTGGCAGCAAATTGAGGCACAAGCCTGGGAACACAGCCCACATGGACCAGGTTGGGGTGATTCAGATGGGTTTGATTTGGTTATCCATCCTTTATGGATTCAGTTGGTTACTTACCAGGAGCGTGCTCACAGCCTTAAAACTATTTTTAAATAAATGCAATGCATTTACTTTATCTTACCAACACAAAATAAATTAAAACCACACATAATGCCTCTACTTAAAATATGTGAAATAATAAATAAAGGTTAAAACCACACACATTCAATCCATTCCCCCAAAGGTAATAATTCTTTATATTTGATCATAACTCACTTTCTAGTTTCTTATTAGATTTTATGCAATCTAGCCCACACTCTAAAACATAGATAAGCATATTCATGTTGGATTGCCACTTGCTTTTATCACTTAAACCTCTTAGAGAAATTTATATGTCAATTCACAAAACATTCTTGCTTTGAGAACCCCACGAACAATATGAATAGGCAAAAAGATATGACACTGGAAGATAAGCCCCCCTGGTTCATAGGTGTCCAAAGGAACACCTATGAGGAAGATCGGAGAAATAGTTCCAGAAAGAGAGCTGGACAAAAGCGGAAACAGTGCTCGGTTGTGGATGTGTCTGGCGGCGAAAGTAAAGTTCAGTGCTGTAAAGAACAATGTATATATGGAATTTTGTTCTTGGACAAGTGTGCTGTGTGTGCTCGGTCACTCAGTGGAGTCCAACTCTTTGCAATCCCATGGACTGTAACCCGCCAGGCTCCTCTGTCCATGGGATTCTTCAAGCAAGAATACTGGAGTGGGTTGCCATTTCCTCCTCCAAGGGATCTTCCTGATCAAGGGATCGAACCCACATCTCCTGTATTGGCAAGAGGGTTCTTTTTTTTTTTTCCATTTATTTTTATTAGTTGGAGGCTAATTACTTCACAACATTGCAGTGGGTTTTGTCATACATTGACATGAATCAGCCATGGAGTTACATGTATTCCCCATCCCGATCCCCCCTCCCACCTCCCTCTCCACCTGATTCCTCTGGGTCTTCCCAGTGCACCAGGCCCATGGCAAGAGGGTTCTTTAGCACTGCACCATCTTAGGCAAACCATAACTTATTTACCTATATGTTATTGATGGATATTTATGATATATCCATTTTATGCATTTAATACTGCAAAAATCATTTTTGTATGCATCTTTGTTTACTTAAACATTATTTCTATAACTTAGATACCAAAAATAAGAATTCCTCTGTAAAGGGTTTGTGTACATGTTTAACTGTGATATATTTAGCCAAGTCAGTGCTTCAGGAAGGTTGAACCAATTTATGTTCCTGTCAACAGTATATGGAAGCACCCACATCTCTGCCATTCCACCACCTCTAGTTTGGATGTTCTGTAAGCAATAAATGTTTTCAACTGATGTTTCATATTGCATTTATGTAATTATTAGTGATGTATAAAATCTCTCCAAGGGTGTATTGAGTTTAGCTCTGTTTCCTGGTCAAAATGAGTGGGATCAATAGATTTTTCCAAGATTGAAATAATTGTTATTATTGCTTTATTGATTATCATGATTAACAATACTGGCTAACAGCAAATCAGCATGTCCTATGTTTTATTACTGAATTTTTATTAATGCATCTTCATTTACTTGTTCGGTAACTTTTAATAGTTTAATAACTATTAAATAACTTAATTAGTAACTATTAAGGTTTCCCTAGTGGCTCAGTTGGTAAAGAATCCACTGGCAATGCAGGAGACTGCCTATAATGCAGGAGCCCTGGGTTAGATCTCTGGGTCAGGAAGATCCCCTGGAGAGGGAAATGGCAATCTACTCCAGTATTCTTGCCTGGAGAATCTCATGGACAGAGGAGCCTGACAGCTACAGTCCATGGGGTCACAAGAGTGAGGCGTGATTCAGTGACTATTTAGCATCTACTCACTGTGTAACATCTACTACTGCATCAGGCTGTGTGGTAAAGATGAAATGATAGAAGCAGGCCCAGTGCTTCATGGGAAGAGGTGCTTCATACCCTTCATGTTATGAGTGAGTCAACAGCAAATTAAGCATTCAAAAAACTAAGATCATGGCATCCAGTCTCATCACTTCATACCAAATAGATGGGGAAAAAGTGGAAGCAGTGGCAGATTTTATGTTCTTCGGCTCCAGAATCACTGCAGACAGTGGCTGTAGTCATGAAATTAAAAGATACTTGCTCCCTGGAAGGAAAGCTATGACAAACCTAGACAGCATATTAAAAATCAGAGACATCACTTTGCTGACAAAGGTCCGTTTAGTCAAAAGTTATGGTTCTTCCAGTGGTCGTGTACAGATGTGAGAGTTGGACCATAGGGAAGACTGAGCACTGAAGAATTGATGCTTTTGGGTTGTGGTGCTGGAGAAGACCTTGAGAGTCCCTTGGACGACAGGGAGATCAAACCAGTCAACCCTAAAGGAAATCAACCCGGAATATTCATTGGAAGGACTGATGCTAAAGCTGAAGCTCCAAAACTTTGGCCACCTGAGGGGAAGAGCTGACTCTTTGGAAAAGATCCTGATGCTGGGACAAAATGAAAGCAAAAGGGAAAGGAGGCAGCAGATGATGAGATGGTTAGATAGCATCATGAGCTCAATGGAGGTGTATCTGCGCAAACTGCGGGAGATGGCAGGGACAGAGGAGCCTGGTGTGCTGCGATCCGTGGAGTCTCAGAGTCCAGCAGGACTAAGCGACTGAACAACAACAACAAAACAGCAAACAGGGGTACCAGGATGTACCCGAGGCACACAGTTAGCGAGCTGGAAAGTCAACTCTCAGAAGCCAGTTATTCAACATCCATATTCTAAAATAGATGGGAACGTCCACCTTTAGTTTTCCACTGTAAAAATGTCTTTTTAGTCACTATATATGTCACTATATATGTCCCCCA
Source organism: Dama dama (assembly GCF_033118175.1). Taxonomy (NCBI): domain Eukaryota; kingdom Metazoa; phylum Chordata; class Mammalia; order Artiodactyla; family Cervidae; genus Dama; species Dama dama. Next base: position 56,389,411 of record NC_083703.1, read on the forward strand.
GCCAGAATTAAATAAAAACTGAGCCCCAGAGTCTTATGTGGCTTGGGCTGGTCTCTTGCTGAGACGATTTTTACTCTTGTATTTCTGTTCATCTCATCACTACCTTTACCAGGCCTTTGTTACTGCATGTCCACTATGAACTATAGGAACTTCCTGTTATGATAGCAAAAAGCACCAACAGGTGACCTCTGAAAATCATGTTTGAAAACAGATAAGTGCATTTAAGCATAATTGATTGGGCAAGTAACAACGCCCAAAGTGATTACACAGTCTAGCACTTACAAAAGTAATTACACTTCAGAAAATCAAAATTAATTTGTACACTTCTGATGCACTTTTAAGGCTGTTGACATTTCATTGTAGTGCTTCTAATGAAATGAAAATTATTAATAATTGTTCCTACTTGAGTGTGACAAATGTCATTTGGCTAGAAAGACAGAAGCACCACTGAGCACTGCCAAATTATAATGTTGTTGAAAGTTGGGGATGAATATTAATATTCAAAATGGTATTAGGCATCTGTATTATTTTAGCCACCAGAAGCTGATGGGCTGTATATCCTGAAATGGATGTGTATAGATGCCCACATAATTCTCTCCTCCTCCTCTTTAACGGCCAGTCAATTAGATAGGCAAAGGACCACACGAAGTAGGAGCGTAAATCATGCTGACACACCTGCGGTAGCCGGGAGGTCACTGAGCCAGATGGACGGGGACAAGGCAGGACAAAGCCTGCTTTACATGCAACTATCACCAACAGTGGATCCACTGGCTCTTTTGCAAGACATATTAGGGGGATGATTGCTCCGATCACAGGCACCCTGTGACAGATGAAGACTCATCGGCATTCACTCTGTACTTATGAAATATGAAATTAGTCATTTTCAAAGGAAAATAAGCCAGGGGCTCACAGATGGGCTTTTAATGTAAACAAATAAAATAAAAATTAAAGTGAAAGAGCCACCCAGTTTAGAGGGACATGAAAAATAGCTTTGGATATTTTGGGTTGCCAATGCTCTTTTTTTTTTCCCCACTGTGGTAAAACACGCATAACTTAAAATTGGCTACTAATGATATTTGGTGCATTCCCATTGCTATGTATCCATCATTTCTACCCAGTTCCAGAATGTTCTCATCATCCTAAAAGGCAACCCTGCACCCACCAAGCAGCCATCCTCAAGCCCTCACCCCAGCCCTTGGCAACCACAGATCTACTTTCTGTCTCTAGGGATTTGCCCATCTGGACATTTCATATAAAAGGCATCATACCATAGGTCTTCCTTTGTGCCTGGCTTATTTCCCTTAGCACGACTTTGAGATTCATCTGTGTTGTAACATGACTCTCTTCCATCTTATGGCTGAATATCATTTCATTGTATGAATGGACCACATTTGGTTTATCCATTCATCCAGTGATGAAAATCTATGCTGTGTCCACCTTTTGGCCATTGTGAGCACTGTTGCTGTGAATGTTTGTGTGAACATTTTGTCTGGACACATGCATTCAGTTCTGTCACTCTTTCAGAGAAATGTCCTCATGAGAGTTCATGAACGCAGAGGGGGACAGAGAGCTCAGTCTTCCAGATTCGGGGAGGTAAGCCTCTGAAGGGAGGCTTTGTGTGTGCCAGTGGAACCCTGCCCTAAATCGATAGGGGCATTCCTTTTTGAAAAAAAATTATAGATATGACACTGATTAATAACATTATATGTTTCATGTGCACATTGCATCTTTACTTTTGTATACATGACAGTATGTTCACTGCCAAAAATTTAGTTTCCACCCATCACACACTGCTGGTGGGAATGTAAATTGATGCAGCCACCATGGAAAATACTATGGAGAGCCCTCAAAAAAGTTAAAAATAAAACTGCCTCATGGTCTAGCTATTCCACTTCTGGGTAGTTTTCAAAAGAACATGAGAACACTAATTGGAAAAGATATAGGCACGCGTATGTTCATCTCAGCACTATTTACAATCACCAAGATACGGACTCAAATCTAAGTGTCTATCTGTGGATGAGTAGATAAAGGAATTCACACAGAGTTCTTTTCCAGGCTTCCCAACGTTTCCCTGAAAAGAAGTGTTTCTATCTGCTCTTTTCCTATTGTTTGTTTTTTTTTTCCGCTAGTAGTAGTCATGGTAATTCACTAATTACCCAGAGGAAAATCAATGTCTGTGGGCACTATCAGTTCAGACGACCTTAAGACCATGTAAATGGTGTCTTCATGCCATCTTCATGGGGTCATGTTTTATTGGCATTTGAATTATGCAATATTAAAATAATACATTAATCAGTAAAGTCTTGATTTAGGCACAAAATTCAAAATGTTGGTAATTGCTCCCAGGTAAAAACCAGTTAAGAATCACATAATTTTAAAGTTGTGTGTGCATGCTGTCATTTCAGTCATATCTGACTCTTTTCCACCCTATGTACTGTAGTCCACCAGGCTCCTATGTCCATGGGATTCTCCAGGCAAGAAAACTGGAGTGGGTTGCCATGCTCTCCTCCAGGGGATCTTCCTGACAAGAGATCAAACCCATGTCTCTTATGCCTCCTGTGTTGGCAGGAGGGTTCTTTACCACTAACACCACCTGTAGAACCTGGTGAATAGGGCCTCCTAACCTTAGGGAAATAGGAGGTCCTGACACCTCCTGGAGGGATGAGCCTTGAATGATGCAGCTCAGGTCAAGAGCAGGAAGCCCAGTGTTGTCAAGAGGCCAGTTCTGAATGCAAACATATGGATGCAAAGGCAGGAGCAGAGAGGCCCCACAGACCCATTTCTTTGTATGTCTGGTCCTAAGAGCCCTTCTCTCGGAGGCACAGCCTGAGAGCTCCCAAACATCCTTCATCTACCAGGTGTCCTGTGGATCACACCTGCTAGGTAATCCTTCTTTCTGTTAAGACAGACCAGGAACACTCATCCTCACCAATTTGCTGGCTACTGATGCCTGAAGGACCTTTGCTAGTTGACCTCAGCTTGACACACAGTCACAACCTTAGATTCCACTCGGTAGGATGTTCTGTCTTTGAGACAGAGGTCAAGTCCCAGGACGGCCTGTGGAACCACAGTATTAGGAAAAAAATGTGGTGCCTTCACTTCCCCATCCATCATTCAAAATTAAAACAGCAGACCTGCCAACGAAGGTGAAGGAGGTCCATCAAAAATCTGATTTTCTCATAAGTATGACTTTATGCTTCTATTAAACAGAAACAGCTTTTAAAGCCCTTGCCCCCACTTTCTTGACCAGGCTGGTAGCCCAGGCAGGGCTGGCCTGTCCACAGCAGATGCCAGCCCAGAGTCTGAGGCTGAACCTCAGGATGAGGAAAAGCAGGCAGGTGCTGCAAGTGCTTCGCTCATGAGCTCAATTTCCACAAATTGTGGTTGTCGTTGTTGTGTTAACACATGGATTCCCAGGCCCTCTGGCCTACCTTTAGCTGCTCAAAGACAGTCAGGAGGGCTTCGGTCACCAACGTGCCATGTGCCATCACGAGAGGTCCACATGAGCATCTCATTCCTCACGTGTGGATCCCGATTCTCCTCTTTGTCCCAAGTATCCCTACGCAGATGGTCTCTCCAAGTCTCAACGTCCAGAATCATAAAGTGTGGACCTGAAAGATAGGGTGACCATGCTGTTGTCCAAGCTGGGACACTTCAGGAATAAAAGGGGTGAGGGACAACTAGGCCATACAGGAGAAAAGGGGACTCTTTCAGAAGAACCAGGCCATATGGTCATTCTAATAACCACACACACCCTGTTCCTCAGAAGGTCATTACAAATTTCAATGACATGACAGGATGGGTGAAAGAGGATGGTTGATGGTGAGCATGACTAACATGTAACTATCACCGGTGTTTCGTCGTCACACCATTAAATGCCATAGAGGCATCAGTGTTTTTGTTGTCTTAGTTGTCCTTTCACAGCAAGTAGGAAGGAAAGTCATGGAGGAAATGTCTTTATGTGGTGACAGAATCAAAGCTGGTCCCTTGGTTAGCACAGTGCCTGTGTCTGGTTTGTGGGGAAGCTGAGATGGGAGACAGCAAATGTCTGTTCCCAAGGAAGTGCCTTAGGGGTTCAGGGCTCACCTGCAGCGTCCACACCCTTGCCCCCTTAGCAATGCATCTCTCAACCCGAGATCTCCTTCCTTGGTGGCCTCACCCAGGGGGGACATAACAGGTAGTATGTTCCCTGGACTGGGTTCTGAACAAAGTCAGATCTCAGGCTGAGAATATTCTGAGCACAGAGGAACAGATGGAGAGCAGGGTGCTGGAATCACTCCTTTTCACCTTATTTTTAGGGTGCCAATGAATCCCATGGGGAATAACCAAGGGAGATGGCAGCCTCGCTGTGTCCAACTCTTTGCAACTGTAGCTCACCAGGCTCCTCTGTCCATGGGATTCTCTAGGCAAGATTACTGGAGCGGTTGCCATTTCCTCCTCCAGAACCGTTGGCCAAAACCAGTAGTGATGAAAGTGCACCCAGTCACTCTGGACTCAGAAAATTCAGACTCTTCAGGATCTCCCCTATGAGCCTGGGAAAAGTCCTAAACTCTTCAGTTTCTTCACCTGTGACTTCAGTCTATTAGCACTTACTTGACGAGGTGTGTGTGAGATCATTAAATGGGATGGTAATACATAAAAGCATGTTGTGATGGAGAATATTTGTTGCCATAATTTTCTGCTGCACAGATGGAGGAAAACTTCAGAATATGTGTTTTTTCCCAGCTAGAAACAGAAGTGGCTTCCCCTATTGGAAATCTCTCCCTCTTTCTGTCTCCCCCCATGCCCCGACCTCTCCTTCCGTGTAAACACAGACAGGGGCTGTGAACACTTGTGTTTCCCTAGGAGGAAGTCCATAATTGGCCGACATCTTGTTTGCCTCACATTCCTGGGAAAGCTCCCCACATGCCCTCCCGCTTGGCGACACCTGGTCCTGAGAGGCTAATTAATTAGGAAGGTGACAGGTTATCGGGAGAAGCCACAGACACCATCACCGGAAACTAATTCTGCTCCCAGTTTCAGATGGAGTCATTCCTTCCTAGGCATGTAATTTTAGAGGTTAATAATGTTGGCTTTGAAGCATGAGTAATAATCCATCATTAGCAAAACGAGAAAGAGATTTGGTGTTTCTGTAGGAACACTTGTTCTGAATTTCTTTTCCCCCAAGTTGGGAACACAAGTGGGGGGTTGGGGGAAAAGTTCAAAAACACCAATTTGCCAGCATTCCCATCAAGTCTCATGTTGCTTACAGGATTAACGAACAGACACTTTTGTCCTTGTTATCTAATTAACTTTGTCATTTATTGAATTCGGGAGTCCCCTAGTCAAAACGAAAGACCTTTCCCTAGTTATTATTAAACCATAGTGCTAATCTCTATTTCAACACAATTAAATTTTACTCCAATTTAATCTTTTTTTAACGGTGGAAGATGTCAGGGTCTGAATTAAAGCAACTGGCTGTTCTCAGATTGAAGGTGCGGGTTGCAAAGTACAATCTACACTATTTCCACGTTAAGCTGTCATTCCCAAAGGAGAAACCATTTAAATTAGACGAAAGCATCTGCTAAGAAGAATCTCTAGTTATAAGAATATTCTTCCTGAACTAGTTCCTGAGAGTTAACTGACCACTCAAATACAAGGTCAGGATAGATCTCCAATGAATCAACAATCCTTTGGTAATGAGACATGGAAACAGATCGTCTCTTAGGATGGACAGATAAGGGGCTTCTCTGGGCTTCATTGAGTCTCCTCCTGTTACTTTAAATAAAGTTTTATTGAAATGTAGCCACATCATGTGTTTATGTGGTGTCTGGCTTCCCTGGTGGTTCAGACAGTAAAAGATCTGCCCGCAATGCAGGAGACCCAGGTTTGATCCCTGGGTTGAGAAGATCCTCTGCAGGAGGGCATGGCAACCCACTCCAGTATTCTTGCTTGAAGAATCCCATGGACAGAGGAGCCTGGCAGGCTACAGTCCGTGAGGTTGTGAAGAGTCAGACATGACTGAGCAACTTACTCACTGTGTTCACTTTGGCACAATAACTGTGACAGATGAGCAGTTTGGATGGAGACCACATGGCCTCTCAAATCATGGCAAAGCTAAACAGAAATTCATGGCATCATGAATTTGTGTTCAAGCCTTGAATTGAGTTCAAAGCCTCCATTCAAATGTGTTCACTATAGTCAGTTAAAAAAAAAAAAAAAACAGACCTGCCCCAAACACACCACACACACACATACACACACACAATCTGAGATCTAGAGTAAGCATTCAGTAATAGAAATACAATATGGTGGATTACTTTTCTTAAGTAATGTTTTCTCTGTGACAACACACACGTGTGTTGTATCACCTGTGGCTCAGAGGATCGCCCGTCAGTGTGCATTTCTGTTTATTGACTCAGTGTATCCTACAAAACTGACATGAGCTTCATATTAATCAGTCTCCAAAGGATCAAAATACTTTAATAAATGTGCTCTTCCCTTTAGGCCTGGGAAGAAATGAAACGGTTAGTTAAATGCTCTGTGACATTGAATGAGAGCCTCATGTTCCCTCTGACTCCAGAGCCAGTTCCATAAATCCGGCAGCCCATAATGGAACCGATGGCATGCTTTCCTAATAGCCAATTAGGGCCCGCTTTCTGAAAGCAAATAAATAAGAGAGATTTGGAATGGAATTTGGGGTTTCATTAGTTGGCTAAATCCTCAACAGGGCTGTGTACCTTGTATACAGATTACGGCAAAAATCCATTGCTGGAGGAAATGTAAGAGGGGAGGGACGTGGGAACAAAACAATCTCATTTCTCCTGGAACGAGGTGAGGTCTTTCAGATGGAAAGGGCCTTTCATCTAGAACCAGAATCCTCTGGGGAGCTTGTTAGAGCACGTCTTCCTGGACCAGACCCCAGGAGACTCCCAGATCATCTCTGCTGACTTGGCACTCTTCACATCATTCCTTTCCTGCAGAACACCTTGACAGGTGCGATTCGCTCCAGCAGGTCTGCTGCTAGCTCCTCTGATCAATCGCCACTGACTGTGGCCTCATTCTAAGTGCTGGAATCGGATGTGGCCCTTTCTGCTGATTACAGACCCCTTGCACCTCACCTTCCAAATGACACTTGGGGGACTCCACTGACAGCCAATGTCAGTGCCTTCCTTAGACAGTGAAAGTGTTAGTTGCTCAGTCATGTCCAACTCTGTGCGACCCTGGGGACTGCAGCTCAGGCTTCTCTGTCCATGGGATTCTCCAGGCAAGAATATTGGGGTGGGTTGCCATTCCCTTCTCCAGAGGATCTTCCTGACCCAGGGATCGAACTAGGGCCTCCTGCATTGCAGGTAGATTTGTTACCATCTGAGTCACCAGGGAAGTCCTCCTTTGGGCAAACCACTACCAAAAGGTTCTGATTATCTGTGTCCATCCTTGTTTAGAGGAAGCAGGTGTGAGATGAACCTGCTCCCAGGTTGGACTCTGGGAAGGCGAGGTCAGGGCTCAGGACACCCTTGGCCACAGACCCCGGGTCCTCTCTGACGTTTTCCTTCTCCTTGTTTCCCACCTCTTGCCACTGGTTTGTGCTCAGTCTACCTGTTATCCTGTCCTCTCTCTCTTCTCTGTTATGGAAAATAACATTTTTATGAGCACAGCCTCTTTCCTGGTCCTTCAGGGAGCCCCAGCGGATGTTCCCTCCACTGTGAACAGATGCCCCCCTCCAAGTCTGGACTCTCCTCTGTCCTTCACAGGCATAGACACCCAAGGGACTGAGCAGGCTCCCAGCTCCTCACAGGACAAGAAGGACCATCCCTGGACTCAAAACTCCACTGAGATCACACTGTTTGATAACCAAGGACACACTTTTTTTGTTTGGTTTTTTTTGGTCCTTCTCTGACGAACCCTACAGAATGAACTGAACGGTAGGTCCACCTCCTAGGTCCCCAGGGAACTAGAACTGGCCTAACCTGGTGGCAGTTTGATGTTCTGGTAACTACTAGCCATAGAGACAGGCTTACCAAGCACTTCACAGGAAGGAAGGTGGGCAGTGGACCCCAGGCTGACCTGCGTCTGTGGTGGAGGGGTGGGGGTGGGGGTGGGGGACAGCAGACTCCCCTGAACAGACCCCACCTTGTTTGAAGGCACCTCTCCAGCCTTCAGATTGGCCCAGCAGCCCAGCACTCCTTTCCCAACAGGCCAGCAGGCACTGTCATTCCTAATGGTTCCTCCGCCCTTAGCACCTTTGCCTCTGACGGCCCAAACAAGAAAACAAGCAACTCATTTAAAGCCTCCTTAGTGGAGCCAGCAAGGCATTAACCAGTTCAGTCTCAGGCTCAGAGCTGTCTGGTGGTTAAGGGACCTGCTCCGTCCCTTGTTCCTGTGATGGAGACCAAAGAGACGCGATGACCCTGTCCCACTCTTCGAGGCTGTCCTTCCAGCCAAGGTAGGACGACACGGACTGGGTGAGCCTGTGGACATGTGGACATGTGAGGGGAGGGCAGGTTCAGCTGCTCAAATGTCATCCTGGGACGTGAGCTCAGGAGTGGACAGTGCTCTCGGCCTCCCTCCTTATAGGAGAATTGCTCAGAGTCCCACATGCATTTCTTCAAAGACAGACATTGGGGGTCCAGGCACCCCACATGGCCGTCCCTTAATTCATCTCGGCTCTGCCTCTCCACCAGCATTGCACTCGAGACACACTTACTTCACACTCACCTTCCTCCTTGTCTGACACCTTTGCTTTCCCATCAACAGAGGACAGACAGAGCCTCTTTTCCATGAAGGAAGAAGCTTCACCCATGCTTGGGCCTACTGCTCTTCCGATCCAGGTGGGGCAGAATCAGTCCCTTGAACTGTGCCCTGGAGCTGGTCCACAATAGCCCAGAAATCTGCTGGGCACAGCCTCGGCATTCCCAGGGCTGGGGGTACAGTAGCTGACATATGTTGGGCCCTGTAATGTTGTGGATACACATGTGTGCGATGTTGTGGATGCACACGTGCAATGTTATGGATATACATGTGTGATGCTATGACCTAGTGAGAAGCAATAGACTAGATGTACATGCAGAGGCACAGTTACATTGTTTTAAAATGTTGTCATGATTGAAAGACGTGAAAACAGAATGAGAGTTAAAGCACAATGGCACATCATAGTGACCCTGTGTATTTTATAAGGACACACGGCTGTTTTAAGGACCAGCATCCGTCACACTACAGTGGGTCCCAAAAGGGAGGAGAGGGATAGAGGTGGGACTATTGGGTAATGGGGAAAATAAAATTAGAAAAAGGACTTTCACAAATGGATAAAGATGATGTGCTATGAGCTGAAGTGTCAGATAAACACAATTGTGGGTCTAAGGAAAAAATGAAGGAAGGGAGGGATGGAGGAAAAAGGGAGGCAGGGGCAGAAGATGATAAAGCTGCTTCATTCAAAACAGGTTCCCTTAGTCCCAGCCCAAGGAAACATCCCCCAAGTCAGGGGTCCTGGGGCACCTCGGCTCTCCGAGAGCCAAGTCCATCTGGGAACCAGCCCCGCCTCCTTTCTCGGTCACGTGTGTGCGGCCTGCCACGCCTCCTGGGAGTCCTTGGCCCCCTGGGGTGACAAGACAGGTCCTTACTCCTTTGACCCTCGCTTACCCTGTCCTTTCAGAAAGAGAGCTCAGTAAACATTTACCAAGCGGAACACAGTCAATAAAACGACGCTGGAACCTGAATAAACATGTGTGAATTGACTGAGAACAGGAGATGCGTTCAGGGCAAGGTTTAAGACAAAGACCCAAACAGTTGAAGGCAAAGTGGAGGATTCGGGAAAACGCTCCTCCCATGGGGGCTGGGCAGGGTGGAGGGACACTTTGAGGAAGAATCCTGACCCCCTGTCTTCCCATGGCCCGGCCCAGGGGCGCACTGTCAGCCTGCCTCCCCATCTGGAGTGGACTGGGCTCAGTCTCCAGACCCAGAAGGGGTTGCCGGGCCCTCTCTGTTCACACCCGGTGCGGGCACAGGCTGCCTCCAGGGGCCGCGGCAGGATAGGCTGATGTGTAAGTGTAGGTCGGAGAGGATAGGTGTTCAGAGTGACGCTGAGAATGCTGTCACGGCCCTCGGTGTCCCAAATCCCCTCGGGAGCGCCCCCTTGCCGCATGCGATGGTTTCTGCTTCTCTGTTTAGCCCTAACTGACGTCACAGGTTTCCAACGGAGGTGATGTCCCCAGGAGGTGATTTTGAAATTTGTGGGGGCCTTTTGGTTCCAGTTTCAACATATAGAGCATGTAAATATTGAACACCTGTTATTTTATTAACGTTATGCTCCTCGATTTTCCCTAAAGTCACAGTTAGGGGTTTATTGTGAATTTTTAAAAAATGATATGTATTAGGTAGTGTGTTAGCTACAGATTTCATTTCAGGATGGAGAGCAGACATTACAGAATGTGTGCTCATAGGAAGACTCTTTTACACCATCAAGGACTATGTCTAAAAACTGGCAAGAGCAAAGTCAATCACGAGGATAGAAGACTCTGCTCACACACACAGCTATTTCTCGACTCTGCCCATTTTTCTCCTTTGGAATCCATGCCAAGCAGGGATGGCACCTGACAAAACTGCCCGGCTCCGGAAACTATGCTGCCTCATACTTTTAGAGGCTGTGATTTCCCCCACGGCCTCAAACCGACAGTTTCCTAATTGGCTTGGAGAGCTATTCACGGCAGGGTGATTTACTGAGATATTATTTTGTGTTTTGTTCCCCGTGGTTCTCATTCCTCATTCCAAGATGGTAGCCAGACCTCTGAACTCTATGTTCTCATGGGAGTCTCATGATTTAAGGCCAGAGGCAAAATTACTCACATACTCTCCTTTTCCGTCTGTTACGGAAGTCCAAGCATTGTGTATAAACCCTAGTGCTTTCACCTAAAGAAAGGCTAGCTTTTTCTGAAGGGCTGTCTTTCTTTTTAGAGTGGCACTGGAAAATTATTCATCATATCTAGCCTGTATTGCTTTCACTGATTTAAGTCTCATGTTCATTTATTCATTCCTCCATCCAATATTTATTAAATGCTACTATTAGCCAACCACTACTCTATTCAAGAACATGGGGTGAAGCAGCTCTCTCTGAACCAATCTATCACCTTCCAAAATTTTTATGATCTTAAACTCTGTACAAGACAGTCATTCTATGGCATTCACATACCTCACTTAGGACCATGGATGGCTTCTGATTGCATAAAGTCTCAAACAGACATACAGACAATTTTTGAATGGGAAAAACAAGTTGAGAAAAAAACAAATTCATGAAATATTATAGGGACTTCCCTGAGTAGGAAATGGCAACCCACTCCAGTATTCTTACCTAGAGAATCCCATGGACAGAGGGGCCTGACAGGCTATAGTCCACGGGCTTGCAGGGAGTCGGACATAACTGAAGCTACTAAGTGCATGCCCTGGTGGTCCAGTGGTTAGGACTCTGCCCTTCCAATGCAGAGGGCCTGAGTTCAATCCCTGGTCAGGGAACTAGATCCTGAATGCCACAACTAAGAGTCTGCATGCTACTACTAAAGATGCTGCCTGCCACAAAAAAGATGGAAGACTCCGTATGTCACAACTAAGACTGGGCACAACCAAATAAATAACAGTTGTTTTTTTTTTTTAAAAAAAAGATCATATTCATAGCAGACATGTAAAATATTTTAAATCAATTTAATAAGAAATTTATAGTTCTATATGAAGGTAATCATCAAATTAATATTGACATTAATAATGGTTGGTGTTATCTCCTCTACTTCTGGAAAGGAATTCACAATACTCTAAAGATGCCAATTTCAACATGATGATTTATAAATTTAATAAAGTGTAATAAAAACAAACATAATTTTTTTCTTTTGCAATTAGACAAAATATTTTAAACCCTATTTTGAAGAATGAGTAGATAATAGTGGCTATAAAAAGTATGAAAAAGAAGACTTGAGAATACTGCTTCTAAAATTATAAAATTAAAGATGTTAAACTATGCAGTGAGTTAGTGAATGATAAGTGGTAAATCAGTTCAGAGGGGAAAGTGGAGACCGCCCAACACCTGTTAGTAAGGGTACTGGTTACTACTGGAATACTGAGAAATGTTCAGACCTCTCAGTTTACATACATGAATGAAGCAAAGCAATACAATACCAGTACTAAGATGAGAGGGAAATACCAATATCTAATTTGATTTCAGATAATGTGAAAATGAAACTGCAAATAATTATATATATCCACATTTATTGCACATTTCAAGGAATTCCTAAGTTTAGAACACAGAAAAGCAATCATGATACCATTAACCTCATATTTAATTGCAGAAAAAAATACTTTCTATACAAAATATACTACAAAAAATTGAATGATATGCCATATAATTGGCAAAAAAATGCCTTACAAGACAGAAAATGTTAATCTCTTCATATATAATTTTTGAATCCTTATAAAAACAATAATAAGCAACTCACAAGAATAAACAATCATAAGAATCACAAATAGTTAATAGATAGATTAAGCAATATTCAAACACAGTAATGATGAAAGAAATCTAAATTTAAACAGCTATGAATATCATTAGTTAAGCTGCCATCCTGAAAATATGTGCATTTAAGAAACATTTTCAAGAGTTGGTAAAAATACAGAAAGAAGAGGAAGGACATGAATGCGTTACTGGTGAATGTTTGAATTGGCAAAACGCTCCTGGAAGACAACTTGGCAGTAGGTCTGTCTATCAGAAACTTTAAAATACTGCACATCTTTTGGTCTAGAAATCAAACACAGGTTTATTTGTGTGCACATTTGTTCACATAGGTAAATGCTTATTGCATTTGCTCTAATTCAAATTCTTTACTTGGATTGCATCACTTCACCTGCACAAAACCCTGTGGAGTAGGGACTCAGAATCACACTCCTGCAAGGGTGACAAATAAGGTGAGAGGGGTGAGGCTCACCATGCAGAGCTGGCATCCTACAACCAGACCTTCCAGAAGTCGGAGCCCAGGACAAGAGCTGTGCTCATCTCTGCTCCCCCCAGGCAGGATGGATACACAAAAACATCCATTGCTTCATTATTTATAACAGAAAAGAACAAAGTGGGGAGTGAGCCAGAGAACTGAAATACATACAGTGTGACACAGACTTAAGGTTACAGGACTTGTGAATTATATATTTTCAAGTCAAAAGAAAAAACAAAAAACACTGTCTAGTCTTCTGAAGACTTCCCTGGTGGCTCAGTGGTAAAGAAGCTGTCTGCAATGCAGGAGACCTGGGTTTGAACCCTGGGTCGGGGAGATCCCTTGGAGAAGGGAATGGCTACCCACTCCAGAATTCTTACCTGGAAAATCCCAGTGGACAGAGGAGCCTGGCAGGCTACAGTCTATGCTGTCGCAGAGAGTTGGACATGACTGAGCAATTAACACTTTCATTTTCACTTACACACATACATGCACACACACACACACGCACATGCACACACACACACATGTCAGCCAAAGCACAGACCAGTCCCAGTAGAGCCTCAGTGCCATGTCTTATTTCCACCTATTGAAGACTCTTTGGATTCTTTCATCCCCAGGGACCCACTGTGCCCTGGGCTCTAATTGAATCACACTTTGCAAGGTCTCTAGACACTTCCCCTGACCACCGCCATGCCAATGGGGCCCCAGGGTTACTTTTCATGGGACCCCAGGAGGACCCTCCAGGCACCCTCTACTGCCTGCAGTGAGGAGCTCACATCTAGAAAGAGAACTGATTTTCAAACCAAATATGACACCCAGTCTTCGTATCTGAAGCTGACCAAAGTGGACCTGTTTGCCTCCCTCCGCCTGCCCCCAGATCAAGCTGAGAATGGGACCTCTGGTCACAGGATAGAGCAGTGTGGAAAAAGCACTGACCCACAGGAACAAAGGACAAGCCCACTGATTCTTGGGGGCAGGATCGGGGGCTGGAGGAATAATTTTTTTTTTCAAGTAGGGGAGGCAAGGTGTTAACTGTGAGGTAGGGAATGGGTGGAGAGAGGTGAAATTAAGAAATGTTTCTGAAGGGTGTAAAATTCACCAGAAAGGAGCTTGAGTAATTCTTCAGTGCAGGGATGAGAATGGTGGCCAGTGCGAGGACCCCCAATGGGTGAGTAGTAGGGAGTGGTGGGAACTAAGGTGGAGGAATAGGAAAGATTCCCAAGGGGACTTGACTCACCTCCAGCCAACCTGATGCTCCATGCAAATTCAAACACTACCTGGCCAAATGTATTAATTTTTACTGAAACTCCAGAAATCCGAACTTTTATATGTTTTTACATCATATTCCTATCTTTCTGTTCAAAACATCTCACAGCCAACACTTAGACCCAGCAAACTCAGCCATCAGATTTTGCTGCATTTCTTTGAAGTGAGGTTTAATCAGAACCAATATGCCACCTTTTATGGATCCATGTTCCTTTTCTTCTATTTTATCATTTTTATCTTCTATTTTTATCTTTTGATTTTAGCAATCATCTCAACTAAGAAATCCCAAAGCTTCTATTAACCAAGAGAAAACAAAAGAGAATAAAATGTAATATAGCCAACACTGTACACATTTACTTCTTGCCCTTGCTTGCTTAATTCTCTTCTCCAAATTGAGAAAACAGGTATTTTCATGACACTCACATAAGAATATATTATACTTCTCCTATAATTCAGGAATAAGAAAGCATAAAAATATTCCATCTGAGATCTGTTTGGAAACCAACCTAGTGAGTGCCCTAGAAGATGGTATTATTCAAATAACATTATTATTGCTGTGGACTGTATTAACGGCTGTTCTATAAACAATAAAACCTACTCACCCATGAAATCCATCTATGTGAACGTGATCATTATGGAGACATTAAAATCAAGGAAACGTATGCTGGAATTTGAGTGATATAACACTGCATATTATGAGGGAATATTCCTTGTCGAAAGAACAAATATTGGCAGAAAATAAAGCCCAATTCAAATGCCGAAGTGTGAGAGGTGCTAAGCATATAAACGGAACATTATTTTCTCTGGGTTTGATCATTTTCACATGACAGAAGCAAATATGAGACTTCCCATTTGTCTCCTCCACATTATTCTGTTCGGCAGATTTCTATTCATCTGTTTCCAGGTGACTTACAGTGTGTGGGGCCCCGGGTCAGACTCAGTCTGCCTGAGAGGCCCTGGGCTGGGAGAACTGTGGAAACATCATGTCCCCCTGGGCTTCACACCCCACACAGGTTCCCTTTCCGTTGAGACATAATGGAAGTCAAACTATGACTGTCAACAACTCTTTGATTACTCACATTCCATTTTATTTCTGGCTGGAATGAAAGTCCACTATGTTCCTCAGAAGACCCAGCTGGCTGAGCCCAGAGCCTTGGGAACAATACTCCCCTGACATTTCCGCAGCTCACAAGACGCTCACCTGAGTCCTCAGGTGTGCCTACAACATCCACGAGGGACAGGAAGCTCACAAGTTAGCCAACCTTCCTTTAAAAAAAAACAAAAACAAAAAGAACAGATTGGGGATCAGGCAGACTGTTGTCCCCCTGTCTCTTTGCAGAGTATCTGCGATACTGTTTGTCTGCTGTAAAAAATGCTTCAAAACTCAGAGAAGACCTGAACCAAATAAGCAGCACAGCCTAGTCACATCCTCTTAAAAGAATTATAAAGAAAATATACAACATACATGGAGGAAAACATGCCATCAAAGGCAGGGAAGAACTTCCAGGATGTGAAATAAAAATGTGTGTCTTTTGTAGTACAAAGTAGACTGATTTAAAGAACTTGAGTTTAACCTAATGTATAATGGCGGCTTAGAAGAAAGAGAACTTTTTAAAGTGAAGGGTGCAGTTTATAAAACAGTTTCTAAAATGTTTATGGAGAGATACAAGGATATTAATAAAACAGATTGCTGTGTTCCCCACCCCCCACCCAAGTGTGAAGTGGGTCAGTGCTGAAGGTTTAGATGCCATGCATTACTGTTCCCTTCCTCTTCTAACCCAAGATAGCTGTGATCCTAAACTTACATTGATCATTCTGTGTTTCTTCTAGTTGGAACATCTCCTAAGTGTCTCTAAAGTGGGCTTCCCAGGTGTCTCAGTGGTAAAGAATCCTCCTGTCAATGCAGGAGAGGCAGGTTCAATCCCTGGGTCAGGAAGATCCCCTGGAGTAGGAAATGGTAACCCATTCCCAGTATTCTTGCCTGAAGAATACCATGGACAGAGGAGCCTGGCAGGCTGTATAGTCCATGGCGTCATAAGAGTCGCACATGACTTAGTGACTGAACAACAGATACTATCATGTACCCACCATCACAGGATGACACAGAAGAGTTTCACCACTTTAAAAATACCCAGTGTTTTCCACATTCATCCCTCCTTTCCACCTTGAACTCCTGGTGACCACTGGTCTTTTTACAGTCTCCATAATTATGTTTTTCCATGATGTTGTATAACTGGAGTCATAAGTATATAGTCTTTTCAGACTGGCTTCTCTCAGAAATTTAAGTTTCCTCTATGTCATTTTTTGTCATTTAAAATTGCATTTCATTTTATAGCTGATACAATACCATTGT
The DNA here is from genome assembly GCF_033118175.1 of Dama dama. Taxonomy (NCBI): domain Eukaryota; kingdom Metazoa; phylum Chordata; class Mammalia; order Artiodactyla; family Cervidae; genus Dama; species Dama dama. Next base: position 56,405,974 of record NC_083703.1, read on the forward strand.
GTGGATATATTGCTGTTCTAATTTTGTTTCATTATTTTAACTTGTGCAAGGTCACACATTTATTGAGTGGAAAAGCCCAACTTTTAAGCCCATGCAATACTGCTCCAGACACCACACATCATATCACAGTGTAACCACTGCACAATGTACTTGACCATCACTACACATTGCTGGGAGAAATATCAATAACCTCAGATATGCAGATGACACCACCCTTATGGCAGAAAGTGAAGAGGAACTAAAAAGCCTCTTGATGAAAGTGAAAGAGGAGAGTGAAAAAGTTGACTTAAAGCTCAACATTCAGAAAACTAAGATCATGGCATCCGGTCCCATCACTTCATGGGAAATAGATGGGGAGACAGTGGAAACAGTGTCAGACTTTATTTTTCTGGGCTCCAAAATCACTGCAGATGATGATTGCAGCCATGAAATTAAAAGACACTTACTCCTTGGAAGGAAAGTTATGACCAACCTAGATAGCATATTAAAAAACAGAGACATTACTTTGCCAACAAAGGTCTGTCTGGTCAAGGCTATGGTTTTTCCAGTGGTCAAGCATGGATGTGAGAGTTAGACTGTGAGGAAAGCTGAGCACCGAAAAATTGATGCTTTTGAACTATTGTGTTGGAGAAGACTCTTGAGAGTCCCTTGGACTGCAAGGAGATCCAACCAGTCCATCCTAAAGGAGATCCATCCTGGGTGTTCATTGGAAGGACTGACGCTGAAGCTGAAACTCCAATACTTTGGCCACCTCATGCAAAGAGTTGCCTCATTGGAAAAATATCCTGATGCTGGGAGGGATTGGGGTCAGGAGGAGAAGGGGACGACAGAGGATGAGATGGCTGGATGGCATCACCGACTCGATGGGCATGAGTTTGAGTAAACTCTGGGAGTTGGTGATGGACAGGGAGGCCTGGCGTGCTGTGAATCATGGGGTCGTGAAGAGTCGGACACGACTGAGTGACTGAACTGAACTGAGCTGAACTGAACACACTCGAAACTAATGACCTTAAGATCTTTTCTTATAATTCTTTGTCCATTTATCTCTTGAAAAGCATATTATTGCTTCCAGTGTTTGGTGGTTATGAATAAAGTTGCTGTAAATATTGGGTTGCCTCACTATCTTCTATTTGGTTCCTCAACTAGGAGTGGTGGTTTTTCCCCACCACCTATGACTAGCTCCCCATATTAAATTCTCTCTGAAGGCCCTAGTGTTTTCTCTTTTCCTGACTTGTCCCATATATATTTTATGCCAGAATTCTTTCTCATCTCTGGCTCTCTCGGTAACATCAGCTTCATTCTTTTCTTTTGCTCCAAATAGACTTTTTGTTTTGCCACACACGTGCCCTTAAATGGTCACTGACAATGGTTCCCAAGTCCACAGGTCCTCTGGTCAAGCAGGCAGAGAGACCATAACTACAAACCCCTAGCCCAACTCAACTGTCTAGGGAATGGTTCACACTGCATTCAGGGACCATAGTCATTTCCTGGGGCTCCTGTAAAAAAATTACTATTATCTGTGTGACTTGTAACAACATAGATTTATTCCCTCACCATTCTGGAGGCCAGGAATCTGAAATCAAAGTGTCCACTGAGCTGTACTCCCTCCAGAGCTTCCAGGGAAGAGTCCTTCCTTCTTCTTCTGGCTTCTGAGGGTTCTAGGCATCCTTGGCTTGTGACCACATCACTGTGGTCTCTGTCTCCATCATCAGATGTCCTCTACCAAGTGTGTCAAATTCCTCTCTGCCTACCTCTTGTAAGGACACCTATCAAATTTAGGGCCCACCTAGATAACCTAGGATGATCTTGCCTCAAAACTCAATTATATCTGCAAGGACACTTTTCCAAATAAGCTCACATTCACAGGTCCCGGGGGTTAGGGTGTGGACACATGCAATTCAACTCACTGCAGTGGTCTATCTGGTCATGGGTAGACCAGTAGTCTTCAAACCTTGATTATTCCAAGTCTACCAGTGGAAAGGGCAGTGCAGAGAAGAGAAAACAGTTCTCCGGAAATTGGGAGGGCTGGCAGAGACAAAAGATGTCAGACAGATGTCTCACACCCACACAGTGCTTGCCCCCACCCTTGCCCCTGACACACACATATACACACTTAATTTGATATTCCATTGTCTCAGTCACATCAAGTTTCCCCACATGAACTGAGACTAGGGTCTCAGCCTCTGTTACTCAAATTATTACCCATTCAGCTTGAAACTTTTTTTAATCATTCATTAAGAAAAGGTATGTTGCCTTATTCAAGAGTCTACATTATGTTTAGTTGCATTGAGCAGCTTCAATTGCATGCAACAAATTCTGGTAAATTCTCTTTTCATTTTTATTCTGTTACAAATGTTTTCTACTTTGTCCTTGTTATGGCTTCTTAGATACACTCATCAATTAAAAGTGGACATTTAATTTCCAAATACAAAGGGTTTTTAAAGTATCTTTGATATTAATTTATCACTTTGATATTAATTTCTAATTAAATGCTTTCTCCTCTGCAATCATCCTCTGTGCTTTTTCAGTCTTCTAACTTTATTGAGGCTTTCAATGGCTAAGTCAAAGATCTCTCTTGGTAAATGTCACATTGCACTTGAAAATATGTGGGCTATTTTCAAATATGTTTTGATATTGATTTTTGACATAATTCCACAGTGATAAGAGAATAGATTCTGTACGATTTTAATACCTTTAGACCATGAAATTTTTGCACCTTGTTTTATGTCCCTGGACATGTTCCGGTGCCTCCTAGTTTATAGTCTACAGAAATTTGAAAAGAATTTGTATCCTACTGTTTTGTGAAAATCTTAATTATGTTGAATTGGTTCATGGTGCTTTTCAGGTCTACTATATCCTTCTACTTTTCTGTATTATTCTTTCTATTAATTTTTGAGAGTTTGATATTGAAACTTCAACTAAAAATATGAATTTATCCACTTAAAACTAATAATAATATATAGTAGAACTATATATAACTTCATTCTGTATTTTTAAGTCTCCTGTAAATGTGTTATTATAACCTCATAATTTAAAATTTTAAAAAAAGAGAAAAAAAGAAAAGGTATGTTGAATAATTGAGGTCTATAAATAGACCTCATGTCCAATTCAATATATGTCCAATTCAATATAAAACTACCTATTTAGAGAGTGTGCATATTTGCCACTATAAATTCACACATGTATTTTTAAAACACCCCCTCCTGCTGTGTGGAAGGCTATTCAATCGATGTGTCAGAGAGTGGTAAGAAGGCATTCATTCAACCGTGTTCTGTTATGGGGACATTTCATTAACTCACAGAGCCACACTAGTTGTAGTTCCACTATGTCTGCTTTTCTTTGCTGTGAAAGTTCTTTGTAGCAGCCCAAAGAGAGAGTTGCTTCTTTGGAGTGGGGACACCGCAGAGACCAAGCATCGAAGAGAGTCTTTGAGTCTAGAAAAACTGAATTTCAGGCAGAGGGATTTGCTTGTGGATCCCATTGAAAATGTATAAGAAATGCATTTATAGGATCTTCCCCCTTTCCTTGAGCCCTGAGAAGGTCGTGATAGGTTGATTCCCCTTGAGATGTTTGATCAGTTTAAGTCAAAACAAAACCTACGACTCTGGATTCCACCTCTCTTGTCATTTCTTCAAAAAGAGAAAGCCCCAAGAAATCCATTCTGCTGCCCCAAGCATAGTCAAAGTGATGTTTGGAGATGAGAGCGTATTGTCAGCTATTTTGTCTTGCTCATTCATTTCAGTTTTGTTAGATCCTTTGTTTCTTTGATGCTGAGAATATTGCACCATTTGGCTCTAAAATCTACATTAGAAGAGCATTAATTAAAGGCAGACGGACGCAATGGAGACAGTGTTAAAATTGTGCTTGAAGGTACAATGTAATTAATTTTGTACAAGAGAAACATAAAAGAGGGAGAATGAAACTGGAGGAAATAGCACCACAACCCACAAAATGATAATGAGAAATACAATTGTAGATTAGACAAAATATGAAAAAACATATGGAGTAATTAGACTTCCGGGGGTGGGGAATCAAAACAAAGGGTCTCCTGCTAAGTACTCAAGAAAATTCAGTGGAGAGCATGCATCTCAAGTATCTCACGCCAGGACTTGCATTTCCTGTGGGCAGGATGACTCGCCCTAAGTATATGCCAGGTGAGTGGAGAAGAAGATGGTGATGCAGATTTGCTAAAAGCTGGGAAAATGGAGTTAGGACAAGAGGTAGAAGCAATCCTCTGTAAGGCTTGGAAGCAATCTTTTGTAAAGGAAGAAGTAAGAAATAGACCCAACTATGATAAGGCTCATCTCCCTTCCCAAATGGGCCAGGGCGATTGCAACACATTAAGACTCATATTCCCAAGAGAGTTGACATTACAAGGATGGTTATTAGGTCAAACTCAGTTTACAATGTCAAGCAATAGTTCATTTGAATTTACTGCATTTGAATTTCAGTCATGCCTTAGGGTGCTGTGATTGAAAGTTACAGAAACCTCATGAAATTGAGTCTAGTAAAAAAGAAAAGGAAACGAATCAATATAAAATTCTTCATGTGGGAATCCATTCTGTGGCCCTGTAATCACTATGATAATGACAGCGATCATTTGGTAATAAACATCACAGCCCAGGGTGGGCTTCTTCAGAGCAAGTGTGGCCGCTGGTTTTTGCTTAAATGCCGCGTAGTTTTAATTAACCAGCATCTAGAGTAGACTCTCTCATGGCTGATATTCCATGGGGAGAGAAAAAAAAATAGGGACTGGCGTTAGTTTAGCTGGGTAACAGCTAACATTTGCTTCAGGCTCCATCTGTGCCAGGCCCTTAGCTGTAGTCTTGTTAACAACACCTGTGACAATGTCCCCTTTCACAGAAGAGGACAGAGGGCCCGGAGCTGAGTGACCAGCAGAGGGCAGCAGACCCAGGAATGGACTCCTGGGAGATTCTGGAGCTCACTTATAACCTAACCCCACTGACAGCAAGGAGATCAAAAAAGTGAATTCTAAAGGAAATCAAGCCTGAATATTCATTGGAAGGACCGATGCTGAAGCTCCAATACTTTGGCCGCCTGATGCAGAGTCAACTTATTGGAAAAGACCCTGATGCTGGGAAAGATTGAGGGCAGGAGGAGATGGGGACGACAGAGGATGAGATGGTTGGATGGCATCACTGACTCAATGGACATGAGTTTGAGCAAACTTGGGGAGATAGTGAAGGACAGGGAAGCCTGGTGGGCTGCAGTCCATGGGGTTGCAAAGAGTCAGACATGACTGAGTGAACAACAAGAGCAATAACCCAAGTCAGGAACAAATCACCACAAGCCTAACTCCTTAAACAGGAGCCCTTTATCATCACACAGCTTCTGAGCATCCAGAGTCGGGGCACTACATGGGTGGGGGGAGGGGATTTCTACTCAGAGTCTTGTGAGACATAAATCCAGGTGGGGCTGCACTGTCCCAGGAGGCTGGGGAGGAGCTATTTCAAGTACAGGCAGGTTGCTGCCACAGCTCTGCACTGGCTCAGGCTCCCTCAAGGCCCCGCATCTCCAGGTGGTTTCCTGAACATGTCCCCCCCAGCATCCTTCTCTTTTCTCTCCAGTGACACGTGCTGCTCAATTTCTCCTGAGCCTGCATCAGCAGCACCTGTAAGGTCCCGCTTACACTAACAATCGATTTACAGTGACTTAGGGCTTCCCAGTATTCTTGCCTGGAAAATCCCATGGACAGAGGAGCCTGGCAGGCTACCGTCCATGGGGTTGCAAGAGTCAGACACGACTTAGTGGCTACACCACCACCACAGGGCTTCCCAGATGGCACTAGTGATAAAGAACCCATCTGCCAATGCAGGAGACCTAAGAGACTAGGGTTCAATCCCTGGGTTGGGAAGATCTCCTAGAGGAGGGCATGGCAACCCACTTCAGCATTCTTTCCTGGAGAATCCCATGGACAGAGGAGCCTGGAGGGCTGCAGTCTATAGGGTTGCAAAGAGTCAGACATAAATGAGCAAGTAACACTTTCACTAGACTAACCCCAGCACTTGTCTTCTCTCCCTCTAACAAAAGAGCCTTTGTGAGTATTTAGGTGTCCCTGGTGTCCTTTCCCCAAAGCTCCAGCCAATCCAGACATGCCTTCTGCTCCCAGGAGGTTTAGGAGGTGAGTGTTCTTCCTGGGGACGCACAGCTCTCCTGTCCCTCTGTCCCAGCATCCCCTTTGGGAATCCTGTCAGTTCTGCCATGGAGAGTCTGGGGTGGTGCAGAGGTCTCATCTCTCCAGCCAAGGGTATGACTGTGCTCTCGACTCTCTTCCTGTCCCTACCATCTATGCTAACTGATGCTCCCACTGACCTCTTCAGGAAGACTTCTCTTGCTTGGCTTTTCCTGCTTGATGAGTGGCGCAAATGTTAGACCTACTCCCTGGAATCTTAGTGAATTTACCTTGCCAGAGTATTTCCAGCTGCTGTAGGATTTCTCAACAGTCAGATTAATTTGAAATATGCTCTTTTTTGATGTGAATTTTTTTGTCAGAGCAGAAGATTCGTGCTAAAAAAAATGATGGAAGTGGCTTTATGATAAATGATGTACGTGGAATGTGGGGTTCATACACTTTTTTCTGCAGCTGACATCTCTCAGCTACTTCTGTGAGTTGAAATCTACTTTGGGGTGTTCTTTCTGTCGTTCCTGCAGGCTGAGTGGGGAACTGAGTTGAAGGATCAATTTAGAAATTAAGATCCGGGGGCTGATGTCAGTGTGCAACACTGTATCAAAGTTCTCCATCTTCCACAGTGAATCTCTAAAGCCAAGCTAGGAGTTGCTGAAGGTCTGCAAATGGCATTCTTTAGCTTTTAACTTTCACAGAATAAAACAGAATAAAATATGGTCCCATGTCCAAAGAAAATCCTGGCTACTGCTTGTAGTAAATTCCTGTGTGTGCTCCAGACACATAACCCAACAACTTGCCGGCAGCTCGTTCATTCTGCATGGAGCTTATTTTTATTTGCATTGCAGGCATTAAGGAAGATGTCAAATATGTATATATTAATAATCCCTCTATTTATATGTGTACTACACTCTTCCAGATACATCTAAATACACATCCACAAATACATACACACACATTCACACCAATTCTTCTGACAGTAGCATCTATTCTCCAGAAAATTTCCCCAAGAAATATTTCCAAGTTTTTGTCATGTGATCTAGAAGGTGATGTCATGTGACCTCTTTAAGGTCATCTCATCTCTTGCATTTGATCCTGAGTGCTTGCATCTCTTGCATTTGATCATTCACTCAGTTGTGTCAGACTCTCTGCGACCCCATGCACTGCAGCACGCCAGGCCTCCCTGTCCTTCACTATCTCCTGGAGTTTGCTCTAACTCATATCCATTGAATCAGTGATGACATCCAACCATTTCATTCTCCACTGCCCTCTTCTCCTCTGCCCTCAATCCTTCCCAGCATCCTGAGTTATTTCTTTAATAGTCTCCTGAGACAGACTATTAGATTTTTAGATCTCTCTATGAGAAATCCCTTCCTTACTTGGGGAGAATGTCTATCATCCTATGTTTCTAGCCTTTAAGAGGCTTTAAATAAGCGAGCCTCTCTAGTGGTGAGTTAGTCACTCAGCTGTGTCCAACTCTTTGTGACTCCATGGACTGTAGACCACCAGTCTCCTCTGTCCAAGGAATTCTCCAGGCACGACTACTGGAGTGGGTTGCCATTTCCTTCTCCAGAGGATCGTCCTGACCCAGGGGTGGAACCCAGGCCTCCTGCATTGCAGGTGGATTCTTCTGAACCACCCGGGAAGCCTCTCTAACTGGCAGTTATATATGAGAGGCCAGATGACAGAAGGGAGTTTAGAATTGAGGATAAACATTTGAAACTCATCAGCTTAGCCATGGTAACTGTAACTTTGGAAGAGAAAGAGTCACAGTTTGTGAGAATCTGTGGAGTATGAAAGACAGAAGATGAAAAGCTGGGAAAAGCCAACCTTCAAGGGTTACTGAAGAAAAAGGAACAAGACTAGAAGACTGCATCGCTCGAGACACCAGCTGTGAGAGAGACACTCAAGGGGCATAGCTGAAGAGAGCTGATGAAGAGACTAATTAGAGAGATGTGGCAAGTTAAGGGGAAGCCTCATGGGATGGCGAGGCAGCAGACGCAGGCATTTCTGCCAAAAATCCTGAAGTTTGCAAACGGAGGGCATACTCCCAGAACCAAGAAAGAGGGGTAGATGGAGGAGAGAAATGTCCAGTGGGAGCTCTGGTCTTTCACAGAGAAAGATGGGCCCTGCCAGGGCCTGGACTACAGAGAACCAGAGGTATGGATGCCCTAGCCCTCCTCCCACCCTCTGGCCTGCTAGTCCCCACCCCCATTGCCCACACTGGCTCAAACCAACAGGATCCCAGGAGGCAGGGGATGAGCCTGCAGCAGCCCAGTGGGGTCAGCTGGGACACTGCTAAGCAGGGTAGGAGAGGCAGACAGTAAGACTTGAGGAGGAGAGAATCAGGAAAAAGACAGACTCATGGTTATGAAAGGCTTGATGGTGTAAAATATTCTAAGGCAGACATCTATCTGAAGAAATTCTAGATTTGCTGAGACCCCAGGACTCAGGTTCAGTTTAACAAGGAAAAGGCTTCATAAACCAATGTTTTAAGTGCAGACTATCATGCCAGTGACTGTTGAAGACACAGCAGTGAAGAAGTCTGCATTCCCATAGACGGCTTGAGACCAGGCATGCAAGAAACAAGGTGACAGATGGCAAGGCCACAAGAGAAGACCGTGTGGGGTAATTGAGAGCACCTATTAAGTAAGCCAAGTTTGGGCTGAGCATTGGAGGGTGACAGGGCCATCCAGTGTATCCAGATGGTTCAGCACCACCCCTGGCCTCCACCCACTAGACACCGGTCGCCTCCCCCACCCTCCGCTCTATCGTGTGACAGCCAAGCCCCCAAATATCCCAGACCTCTCTGGATGTCCTCTGAGGAAACATTTGCCCCTGGTTTAGTGATTTCAGTTTGGACAGAGGAGAAAAAGCCAGTAATGGAGTTGGAAAGAGATTCCAGTGAGGCAGGAAGGATGAGAGAGTAGGAGGACTGGTGCAGAGTAGATGCATGTAGGGGAAGGGGCGATATGGACCTGAGGAGAGGGGCTTTAGCTTCAGCCTGCCAGGCTCCTCTGTGCATGGGATTTTCCGGGCAAGAATCCTGGAGTAGATTGCCATTCCCTTCTCCAGGGCATCTTCCAGACCCAGGGATTTGAACCTAGGTCTCCTGCATTGCAGGCTGTTTCTTTACCATCTGAGCCACCAGGGAAGACCCTTAGCTTCTAGACCTGACTAAGAAAAGAGCAAAGTTAATTTGAATCATGCATTTTACTTAGCACGATATACCGAGTTATGAGGCATCATGAGATTAGTCTGATGATCTCTGGGAGGACTCTGGTCCATGAGGCCAGTGAACAACTTCATTGAAAGAGGAACTAAAATAGCAGAAATGTCACGAGTGGTAAAGAGACACTAACATAACTCCCTGGAGAAAAACATCCCTGATCAGAAAACTCAAATTATAGAAACACAAAGAGAAGGGGATTAATATTTTTCAGAAAACACAGTGTCATATTTATTCTTCTTTCTGTGACTTATTAAATTCCCTGCTGCAGTAATTATAGCCATGTATTGTTAGGAAGGTATAAACACTGGAGGGACTTACTACTGTCAGAGATGATTATTAAAACTACAAAATTTTGCCTGCGGACTAACACAAAGAAAAGAAAGTTATTAAAACTCATTTTTGGGCTTCTTCTTGTGTCCTTGAGCTGGGTTCTGAGCAGAATAGGAAATTGATACTCTGATAATTCTCATTTACTTTTTATTTATTAGCAGTAAATCTTGTCTCTCCACCAATGAATCTTTGCAAGTTTTTCTCCTTTTTCTAAATGTTCATTTGTCTTTTTCTTGTGATACCTACAGTGCATGAAAATGTTTCTTAATCTGTTCTTGTATTGTGTGTCCCTCTAACAAAATTGACTAAACTTCCAAGGGGTAAAGTCAAAATATTTCACCACCAAAGTCTTGTTAGGGAGAGAAAATGGATTACTGCTATGGTAATCATGTGACACTTCCTCTCTCGATGAGGACCCTTCCAGCAAACAGACGCCTCTGCAGACTCCCTGCAGGCCCTGAGTAACCAGTTCTCTCTTCAGATCTGCTTATCACACAGTGAAAGGGAACCGACAGCTCCAGAGATGGGGATACTCACTCACACTGGCTGATCGGGAAAAAGTTTAACCTTAAGGGAGCATCTTTAAGCCTAGCGACTTGGACCAGAGCATCCATTCAGGACAAGAGCTAAAATAAAAATTGCTTCTCCCAGTAAATGTAGGCTTTGGTCCAGTGAGAAATACCTGTTAATCTAGAAGGTCCCTGAGCCTAGAGTTGAGAGTGTCCTGACTGCTGACAGAAGGGCTGAGGTGTCCTCTAGATTGCTCGTTTGCATATTCCTGGAGGTAGGTGGAATCTCCATGAGGTTCCTGCCCATGGAGGAGTGGTTCCCGAAGATGGTGATCTCCAACATGCTCGTGGTTACCCTGGAATATCTGTTAAACCTCAGATTCTTGGTCCAGTTCAGTTCAGTTCAGTTGCTCAGTGCTGCGACCCCATGAATCACAGCACGCCAGGCCTCCCTGCCCATCACCAACTCCCAGAGTTTACCCAAACTCATGTCCATCAAGTCGGTGATGCCATCCAGCCATCTCATCCTCTGTCGTCCCCTTCTCCTCCTGCCCCCAATCCCTCCCAGCATCAGGGTCTTTTCCAATGAGTCAACTCTTCACATGAGGTGGCCAAAGTATTGGAGTTTCAGCTTCAGCGTCAGTCCTTCCAATGAACCCCCAGGACTGATCTCCTTTAGGATGGAATACACAGCCCAGTTGAAACAGAAGTGGGCAGGAGGTGCTGGGGGTCAGGGAGCGGCTCTGGGTTCCTGAAGTGTATCTGGGCAGGTCAGAACCTCTAGAGTGACTTAAAGCTGATGAGAACACTTCTGGCTAGGAGTGGTCTTGGTTGTTTTAATGACAACATTTTGTATGCCTCAATGCAGAGTCAAACTTTTCAGTTAAATTCTCTAAGAAATGGGAGCTTACATCTATTTGAAAACATATTAATCATGACTTTTAGCATGCAGTGCCAATCAGAGCCAAGAGCCACTAGGATGTGATAGCTGCTTCCAGGACAGAAAATAAGTTGGCAAACCTTGCTCCATTTATTCTGTGGATTTAAAATGCCAGATAAGAGTTACCTGCTTCAAATGGAGGAACTCTTCAACAACTGGCTCCTTCTTCTACCTTGACTATTTACAGAGAGCAATTGTAAGTAGCCTTTCCTCATTCTGTTGGAGAATTGCTTTTGCCCTGAGAATTATATTTCCAAATTAAAGATACAGTTTTCCTCATGGCTTATTTCTGGATAACTGAAAGAAATGGAAAAGTTGGAGATTATCAAGTGCTATTCGTTGAATGGTCAAAATTCTAGTTTACTTGTTTTGGTATTGCATTAGCCTTTTAAATTCAAGCCTATCTCATAAAAATGAACACTAATACATTTACTTTAGAATTGCTGATCAATTCTTTTTAGTTAGTGACTAGATGATTTATAGGGAAAAAAATTAATGTTAGGAATCTGGAGACCAAATATACTAGGTGAATGAGGACAGGCATTGTTAATTGTAAAATTTTACCAGGGAAATTCTGAACCTATATTCATAATTCTCATCCTGGGGAAAAAATTAATATTGAAGTGAAAGAGAGTTCATATAATCCATAAAAATAATTGTATTTTAGAGTCTCAGAAAACAGAATGCTTTTTCAAAAGAGTTCCTTTTTTATTCAGAAATTTAAAAGTACCTTTTCCTTGGGCAATTCTATTTTAATATTGTAATAAATTATTGTTGTTTTAGGGATAATTTAAACTGTATATATCCAATTGACTATACACATTTCAGTAAATTGCTTTGTAAGTGCTGCCTACTAACCTAGAAATATATGTGTGTGCATGTGTTTATATATGCATATGCATGTGTATATCTATATCCATTTATTCAATTTAACTCACATTTCAGTGCAAAGATTCATGCTCAGTCAACATATTCATGGAAAGACAACTTATTTCGGAAGACATAAAATCCATAAACACAAAAATTTTTGACTAAAAAAATAAAATGAAAAGGTTACTGTATTTAAAAAGTATAACTTGATTCACTAATTTACCAATTATTATTTTCTTGATGAACAATCTCACCCTTTGCTATTTGCCAAAGCAACAGTATGCTTCTAGAAAATCAGGGCAAAAGTAGATGTAGCCTCCAGAGAAATAGAAAAATGTTATCTAGTTTTAAAAACCAAAAAGGGAAGGACAGTCTCATGTGATTATGACAGAACAAAATGGACTAGATTTATCTTTCCTTCTTAAAAAATTAGAAAATAGATAAGATATATGAGACAATGTTTATGATACCCTGGACACTAGGAAGTGCAGAATAGCAACTCCCAGGAAGAGGAGTAAACAAGTGCGGTTTTGTGAGCGTCCCACCTCCCTGCCTGGGGAGATGTTCCAGGCCATAGCATAGGGAAGGAACACCCAGACAGAGCCTGGTGGTCTCATTAAATTCAGGAGACTGATCTCAGAGTTTTCAGAGGTCAAAAGGATGGCAGAGTTCTGGAAAGTGAGGGAATGGAGTATGAGAGAGAGAGAGCAAGAACACAGCCTGAGATTTTCAGAGATAACCCCTGGAGACTTAGCTGCACAGTGCATAAATGTGAGAAAACTACCAATTCCAGGGAAAGAAGCACCAGAAAGCAGCAGGTGAGACAATCCTGGAAGCCTACTGATGGCCAAAAATATTTTGTGATCTTATCACACAGAATGGAGAAATCTATAACAGGAGACATTGGCATGTGTGTTTAGAAAATACTGCTTGAGCAGTGGCATAAATTATCCCGAGACTTCAGGCTGTTTTAGACTCACCCTAACAACACCTAAAACAAGCCTCAAAAGGATCAAATTGACTTCAAGCCACTTAACTATATGCCAAATCAAAGTCCAATAATATTCAAAGAAATACAAAACTGTCCCACCAGAAAGAAAGTAAAATTCACAAAATCTAGTATTTGATAAAAAAAAAAATTATCAGTCATCTAAAGAGGAAGAAAACACACCCCATCAATAAAAAGGAAAAAACGGAAAACAGGAAAAACATGTGTCAATAGAAATGAATTTTGAAAGGACAGAAAAGTTAGAATTAGTCAATAAAGATGTTAAAGAACTCTTGTAAACAGAATTGTAATGTTTGCAGTGACATGGAGGAAAGCATGAGCTTGATGAGGAGAAAAATAAAAGCTATTTTTAAAAAATTCAGATATTTGAATTAAACAAAAATAACTTGGAATTATAGCAGATTAGACAGTGAGAAAGTAAAGATTAGTGAACTTGATGTCATAGTAACAGATGCTATCCAAAATTAAAACCAAGACTTTAAAAAGGAGTAAAAAAAAGGTGGAACAATAAATCAAACACCAGGGAGTTACAGAAATTTGAAGCAGCCTAATTTATGTATAAATGGAGTCCTGAAGGGGAGGCATAGAAATATATATATACAACTTTATATATTCCTAACCTGAAGAAATAGTGGTCAGAATGTTGCCAAATTTAATAAAAACTATAAAATCGAGATCACAGAAGCTGAATGACCCCCAAGGAGAAGAAACATGAAGAAAGCCACACTGAGTCATATCATAAACCAGAGGTAAGGAGTAAAATTCACAAAGAAGAACAAAAACTAAGAATGAGCACAGATTTCCCATCAGAAACTATGTGATCCAGTAGACAAATGAACATCATTGTTAAAGTGTTCAAAAGGGAGGCAGGGAACCTTTTTTTCTCAGAAATTCTATGCCATTAAAAAATATTCAAAATTGAAGGTGAAACAGGCTTTTTCAAGTAGAAAGTAGGAAAATGCAATGCACAGACACCAGCATTACAAGAAATGTTAAAGAAACCCTCAAACAGAAGTAAAATGAGACTAGATGGAAATTTTGATCTACACAAAGGATCACTCCTCAGGTAGTAAACGTGTGAGCAGATATAACAGACTTCTTATGCCATTTACTTTCTTTAAAAGATAATTCATTAATTGAAAATAACAACAACATAATATAGGATGTAAAACACTTATAAAAGAAAATAGGTGACAAAAATTGTACAAAGGCTGATGAGGTGGTAATGGATGCACGCCATGATGATGTCATTATAAGTATGTGAAATGGTATAATATTTAAACATAGACTATGGTACATTAGTAAAGAAGTAATATAGACCCCAGAGAAACCATAGTTAAAAAGGAGGTATAGTGCATAAGCTAATTAAGAAGATAAAGTTGAATTATAGAAATATTCAGTTGATACAAAAGAAGACAGGAAAAGAGGAAAATGGAATGTAAAATTGATGATTTTTTTTTTTAACAAACAATGCTGGAAGAACTGGAGATCCATGGGTTTAAAAAAAGAACACAATCTTAAACTTGACTTAGTATATATAAAAATTAACTCAAAGTAGATTACAGGCTGAAATAGATGAGCTCCAACTATAAAACTTTTAAAAGAAAAAGAAAACATAGTTTATGCAAAGATTTCTTACTTGTATAAGGATTTTCTCAGCTTATGCAAAGATCTTCAATTAGCCACACACATACCAAACTCACATTTTAAAAGAACCATCTGATAAGTTGGACCTCAACAAAATTTGAAACTTTTGGTTTTTAAAAGCCACTGTGAAGAAAGTCAAAATGAAAGCCAGAGACTAAAAATTATATATATATATATATATATATATTTAAATATATTTGTATATTCTTTATATATTCTGAAATTAAGTCCTCTAATAAAAAATTGTGCCCACGTGTGCTACGGTGCTTCAGTTGCGTCTGACTCTTTGCAACTCTATGCAGCCTGAGGAGCCAGGCTCCGGAGTCCATGGGAGTCTCCAGGCAAGAATACTGGAGTGGATGCCCATGCCCTCCTCCAGGGCATCTTCCCGAACCAGACAGAACCTGTGACTCATGGTCTCCTGCATTGGCAAGTATTTTGTTGTTGTTGTTGTTTACCACTAGTGCCACCTGGGACACCCCTAATAAAAAACACTTAAACTTCAATAGTAAGATGGCAAATCACTTTCTTTAATGGGCAAGATGTAACCATGCAGTTCAGTGAAGACAACATGTGGGTGGCAAATGAGCATATGGAAAAAAATGTGGCATCATTAATCATCAGGGAACTGCAAATGAAAACCACAATGAGCTCTCCCTGCATACCCACCAGAAGAACTCAGATGAAGAATGTTGGCA
Organism: Dama dama; assembly: GCF_033118175.1. Lineage (NCBI taxonomy): Eukaryota > Metazoa > Chordata > Mammalia > Artiodactyla > Cervidae > Dama > Dama dama. The sequence goes on from NC_083703.1 coordinate 56,421,354, forward strand.
GGACTGTGGAGGAACAGGGACCCTCAGACGCTGCCAGTGTGAAGTGAAATGGTACAACCACCTTGGGAAACACCGTGACTGTTTCTTATAAACAACCACGCACATGACCCAGCCATTCTACTTCTAATTATGTATTTAAGAGAATGAAAACACACATGCGCAGAAAGTCCTGAATCCAAATGTTCAGAGAACTTTTCTTATTCTAGCCGGTATCTGGAATAGCCTAGCTGTCCATCCTGGTGGATAAATTAACACCCTGCGGTACCACCATACAAGTGAATGCTTGTTGTTGTTGAGTTGCTAAGTCCTGTCCGATCTGGCTGTTTGTGACCCCATGGACTGTAGCCCACCAGGCTCTTCTGTCCACTGGACTTCCCAGACAAGAATACTGGACTGGGTTGCCATTTCCTGCTCCAGGGGATCTTCCCGACCCAGGGATCGAACCCTCATCTCCTGCATTGGCAGGTGGATTCCTTACCACCGAGCCACCGGGGAAGCTCGCAAGTGAATACTACTCAGTGATACAAAGAAACTGAACTACTAAGGTCACAGCATCATGGATGAATCTGAAAAATGTTAGATTAAGTGAAAGCAGCCATAAAAGATGACATAGCGTTTGATTCTACTTATCTGAAGTTCTCCCAACAGTCAAACTACAGTGATAAGAGCAGATCCCTGGTGGGCAGGGGCCGGGGGCTGACAGAGGGATTAACTGCAAAGAGCGAAGGAGCACTTTTTAAGGTAACAGAAATATTCTACATCAGCAGTGTGGCAATGGTGACCCAGCTGTATGCATTTGTCAAAACTCATCAAACTGTAGCTTAGACTTAGTGCATTGTATTGCCGAGTAAAAGAAAGAAAAATGAAGAGGGGAACAGACAATGAAATAAAGATAATGACAAAGGAGTAGGAGGAAATGACAACCCACTCCAGTATTCTTGCTTGGAGAATACCATGGACAGAGGAGCCTAGCGGGCTACAGTTCATGGGATTGTGCAGAGTCAGACACGACTGAGTGACTCACACTTTAACTTGCTTCTAATTAGCAACCAGAGTTGAGAAGGTCTTATCTGGTCAGCGGTCTGTAGTTGAATGAGTGTTTCTGTACAGACAGTCACACCTGAGCCAGGTCCTCTTTAGAATCAAGTTCTTCTCACGTGGGACTGAACACAGATTCTGAGATGTACTTATGCTGCGTGCCAATCCCAGACAATCCCCAGAAGCTGGGAGAATGATGCCATAGGAAGGGAAGACCGGATAACATATCAGTGGAGAAAGGACAGAAGGAAAGCATGAAGCTGGGTGAGATCATGTTGCCTTGGAGAAGGTGTCATTTCTGTTTCATCACTGATAATCCTCCTCCAGCTCCAGAGGTTTCTTTCTAGTCTTGCTCACCCCCTCATGAACTTCTGTGTGGAGAGTAAACCCAGCGATGCAGAGGCTGCCCCTGGTTTGCAGGCAGAGCCGGCAGGTGTGGCCGTGGGCTCTTCACCCACATCACCATGTGGAGAGCAGGGTTGGGACATGCCCGTCACCTGTCCACCTCGAGAACAGGCATCTGTCCACTTGCTGAACTCCAGGGATATGTGACTCATATGTAACAGATGTCTCTAGTTTCAACTGATTAGACTTTTCCCCATACCCTCCCTCCCCTACTTGAGCGGGGGGCGGGGGGGTGGGAAATGGAACACTTTTCTTGCTCGCCTTGGTCCTGAAATTGCCCAGTAGCTGCAGCTTGGCTCCCAGGCTAAGCCTTGCCCAGCTCCCCTGTGGGTGAGCCCTCGGGTCACATTTCCCAGCCGAGGCCAAGAATCATGCTTCAAAGGAAACTTGAAGGTGAGTGAAATTAACAAAGTTTGCCGCATATTTGAAATCACAAGGATGGTCAGGCCACCTGTCTTTATCCTGCCGGCTCCTATTAAACCATCAAAGGCTTATTTGTGTTCCTTTGATGTGGGCTGTAAGTGTATTTCCTGTGAATGATGGTAGATTAAATGTTATAAATGGACCCAAAAGGCATAGCTGGAGATGTACCAATCCCCCAACTTGGGATCACCCTGTATTTCCATTTAAATATCAGCTTCTTACAGTTTTAGCTAAGGTCTACCTATACACTGTATGAATTGGGTGACCTGTTTGAAGGGCAATTAGAGACATTCTTACATTTTTCAAAATGTATAATACCCATACCCGGGTTTCTGTTGGGAGCTATAGTGAGTGGCTTATAGCTGACAACAATGCCACTGAGAACAGAAAGGGAAGAAAAATGGAGAAAACAACCCAACCAACATCTCCGTGAAAGCACTGCAGCCAGTGGAGCCCAGCCCCAGCCCCCATTCTGGGAGTCTTTGCGGTCTCTTCCCAGTTCACAGAGGGGAGGGGAGAGCGAGGAGGGGGGTGGGGCAGGCAGCAGCATCTGTCACGAGGTGGAGTCTTCAGCCAGCCCACTTTCCTGACATTGCATCTCTGGAGAAGATGAAAACTGAAGTGTGGGGCTCCCGGAGGTGAGGAGCCAAGACCCTTTGGAAAAGGAGGAGGATTAAGAGTTGAACATGATTTTCTATACTCTTGCCATTGAACTGTCCAGGGCAATGCCAGTAAGCCACAAGGAGAATAGAAAAGAAGGCTGGGGCTTTCAGCCATCTCCAGGCTAAGAGGAGAAAAAGCACATGCATGCAGATGCTGCCAAGAAAAAGGGGTGTAGGCAAACACCTGTTCTCCTGTGGGGCCCCCAGGGGGAGGGCAGAACTCACTGTAGCTCAGGTGAGCACCTGGACCAATGAGGCAGATGTCATCCCCGGAGTCACCACGCAGGTGACCACAGTGCAAAGAGGGAGGATAGCCTGTCAGTACAGAGCACAGAGTCACTCAAATACCCACCCTGGAAAACCTGTACCCTGACACACACCACACACAGACACCAAAGCCAGAAAAACTGCAGTCGACAAGTGAAGGCCAAACCAGTCATTGTTTTAGAAGAACGCACAGAATACCTTATTACCTTGGAGTAGCAGATATGTTTAAGCAGGACACCAGTAGCACTAACTACACAGGAAGAATGATTAATTATTTATCCTTATTATTGACAGAAGACGTCTTAAGACAGTGCACAGTCAAGACACAATGAGGAAGAAGATGTGTGTGTGTGTGCCCACAAAGGCCTTTGACCCAGTATGTAATGAAGAGCTCTCACAAGTCAGTAAGAAAAAGACAGCCATCCCAGCAGGGGGAAAAGAAGAATCAAATGGCCATTCCACTTATGACAAGGTCATCGGCAATGTCAATCATGGAAACGCAAATTCAACACCAAACATGACATCGCTAAGTACCTAACCAGAGTGGGTACTTTAAACAGACAATACCAAACCCTGGCGAGCACGTGGAGCAAACTTGAAATCTCTTGCACTGTTGGTGGGAGATTAAATATTACAAACACTTTGTAAATCTCTCTGTGAGGGTCCCGAACATGCAGATAATCTATGCCCAAACAACCCACCTCTTAGGGAGTCACTCAACAGAAATGTATATTTCTATGCCCTAAAAATGTGTCCATGCTTGTAGCAGTGTTATTTGCAACAGACAAACCATGGAAACAAGCCAAATAGCCATCAGTAGTGGAATAAGTAGATTACAGTTCTATGTACATTTTAAGGTTTTACACAGCAATAAGAATGTGCAAATTATTGTGAAACGCACAGTAAGGGAACAGATGTCACAAACATAATGTAAAAAGATCAACTACCGAGGGCTTCCATTGCTCAGTGTTCACAGAGAGGGAAACTCAGCTATAAGGATGGAAGTGGATGGTGGGCACTCCTGAGAGAAGGGGATTTGTGTGTGGGTGGAGCAGCAGGAGGCCTATTTCCCTTGAGTCATATTCTTTTCTTGGTCTGGGTGTCAGTTACATGAGTGTGCTCCTCTGTTTGTGAAAATCCATGAATCACTACACTTCTGATTTACACGTTTTCTGTAATGATTGTTACGCTCCAATAAAAATCCTCCTTTAAAAATGCACATATCCTGTAGCCCAGAATTCCACTTCTTAGAATCTGTCCTATGGATATACTTACATGAAATAAAGATACATGTGGAAGCTGTTGTTTCTATATTTTTACGGCATTGTTTACTATAATTAACAATCAAAAGCAGTTTAATATGGATCCATTTAAATAAATCAAAGTGTATGCGCACAATGCAATACTCTATAACCTTGGAAAAATGAGGTAATTCCATGTGTGTTGGTATAAAACAATCTCCAAATACGGTTTAACTGCCAAAACCAAGTTGCAAAATACAGACCACTGTATTCGACCATGATAGCTAAATACACAATTGAGAGAGGCAAAAATCTACATACATCTGAAGAATTGCACTAAGTTGGTAAGAATGGTTCTGGATTGAGACACAACGCATTCTGATCTGAACTAACAAAGATGAATCTACTTATAGCTTTTTCTCTCTTTGATATATTTTTATATCATGGACTTACCCTGTTTTCCAGCTCTACCCCCAGACACACATACTCACACAAAAGAACCTAGGAAAACACAGCCCAGTAGGAACACATTTACTGCTAGCTATCTCCATTGCTCTTTTTCGCTTTTGCACTGATGGATTCAAGGCATTTCTCAAGTTGTAAGTTAATTCATGGGCATTCATTGTGATGCCATTCTGCTCTTTCCCTTAGTAACTGCTTGGTCATGGAGGCCTCTACAAGGCACCGAGTATGACCCCTGGGCAGGAAAGGGTGACAGGAGAAGGGGAAGAGGGAGGCAGGGCCGTGGGGAACAGGGCTCAGGCGTACCTAGTCACTTATATATTAGCTATCCAGGCAGCTCTTTCAAGCTCTGTGGGGATCAATGCCTTTCTGCTGCCATTGTGTTCACAAGGGAGGGTGTGCACCCATGTGCCTTCAGACCTCACCTGTGTGTGTGTGTGTGTGCATGCATGCGTGTGTGTGTTCAATCTCGGGGTCCTTTGTAAAATACACCCCACTCTAATGTGATAGGAAGTAACCTCAATTGCTCGAGTGAGGAGGCGTGGTATTGGCGAGAAAGAGTTTCGCCTTAAGCCAGTTTAGTCATTAGGCTGAGGGACGTGAAGCAAACACAATGCATATGTAGATGATAATGTCTTTAATCTACTTTCACAGAAAGAAATGAAGCTGGAAGGGAACAGAGGAAAAATTGAAGCGTAATGTGAACTGAGAGAAAGTGTCAGTGCTGCACTTGAAAGGGAGTCGTGAGAAAGGAGCTGTGGGGTGGACACCAGAGGGACAAGTACCCACGGACTGAAATGAAATCACCTCTTCCACTCCCCAGGGGGAGATCTGGATCCAGAGAGCCACTGTGTTCTGAGAACTGTCGACACACAGCAGAGATGAGCCTGCCGGCACACAAGGCTTGTGGAGTGAGTGTTCAGCCAATGCCTGTGGAATCTGGATCTGCCAGAAATGCACAGGAGATGAGACTCTACCATGTGCAAGGGCTGCTTGGAAGATCAGATTCATTTGTGCACTAAGTCACTTCAGTCGTGTCTGACTCTTGTCACCCGTGGACTGTAGCCTGCTAGGCTCCTCTGTCCACGGGATTCTCCGGGCAAGAACTGAAGTGGGTTGCCACGTCCTCTTCCAGGGAATCTCACCAACTCAGGGATCAAAGCTGAGTCTTTTTTGTCTCCTGCATTGGTAGGCGGGTTCTTTCCCCAGGGCCGCCTGGGGAGCTCTCGGATGCATTTATAGACAGATTAAAAATAAGATCTAGTCATTGACACAGAGAAAGTATAAATATATAATTTATATATAATGTATAATTTATACAATGTGTATGCCTTGTACATAATGTGTACATACAATGTATATAACATAATTTATACGATGTTACATATATGTGTGTCTTTGTGTATATATATGTGTGTGTGTATGTGTAGTTAAGGGGAACCAGAAGCAGACAGAAGTTAAAGAAGTGAAGGGAGTTTTTAATTCCTATGATTCCTGTGATGGGGGAAGAGACTCCAGCATAGAACCAGCTTCGGTTCTCATAATATAACCTGAAGGAGAGGGGATTTATAGCCAAGGAGTAAGCTGTGGGGATGCGGACGTGGATGGGGGGAAATGAATAAAAGGACACAGCAAGTGGAAGAGGGGTTCTCGGTGAACCTACCTAACAGGATCCCTGCTGAAGGCAGGCCAGGGTGATCAGACAGCACCTGGGTGACAGTGGGGTTGGGGGTGATCAGGTATAAGTGTGGAGGTTCTCCATGCATTGCCTCAGCAGGATTCCAGTAAGTCTGGATCTCACAAGGAGGTAGGGGAATGGGCTGTGCTTGGTAGATGGTTTGGGGGAGCCTGACTAAAGTCTGGTCAAGAAGAATGCTTCTCAGTTTCAAGGATATTCTTTGCAACATTGCTTATAATGGAATTATACCGCAGCAACCTGACAGTGGATTATTGGCTGAGAATTCAATTGTCCTCATAGTTGCATTTTTACACTGTGGAATACAAAGCAGCTGTTACCACGACTAAGCCAGCTCTACATACTGACACAGGAAGGTTCCTGAGATCTAATCGCTGAGAAGCAGAACTGTATTTTTAGCATAATCCCACCAATGTTTAATACGCATCGAAGACTCTCTACCACTGTAAGTACAGGTCTATTGTACAAACAGGTGGGAAAAGGTCTGGAAGGACACCTCTGAATCACCAGCAGTGATGGGGATGCAGACCAGACCAGCCTGTGATGTAAGCGGAATTCTCTTTTGTGTGATGTTTGATGTTTTTAACAGAGAGAACCCACACAAATACGTGTATAGATTTTTATGCTGGGTCATATGGAAGGTGCTTAGGAGACACAGAATTTACAGGCTGGTCGGGGAGAGAAGAAAGAACCAGGAAATAAAATAATAGCTGGGCTTCTGGATGTTTGTTAGGTGCACGGTGCCGGGTGTTCTCCAGGGGCCACTTGGTCCTCAGGGAAAACCATGAGATGGTGCTGCTAGGGCTTGGAGGTGGAAAGGCTAAGGTCGCATGTCCAGGTAAAAGGTGAAGCTAAGAAAGGAAACAGGGCACTCTGACTTCAGAGCCTGTTTGCCCCCAGGCTACAGAAATGATCAATAACAACAGCACTTTACGAAGGTGGAAGGGATTCCTTGGCCAGTATGTTTGGACTCAGGAAAGAAGGAAGAAGAGGAGGTGGACTGAGTGGGTGGGGCGGGGAGGAGGAGCTTTTGGAGGCTCAAGTCTTTAAGCTTCACGGACTGGAAGAAAGAACAGAGCAAAAGTTCCACGTTGGGGAGGAGGGTCTGTGGACAGCCTGAATACAGGGATGGGTGGTGATACTGAACAATCAAACGGGGACAGAATGTTCTCATACAGAAACAGCTGGGATGTCTGGTCTTTTCATTTATTTATTCATCCTAGGAATCCAATCAGTGAATGAATTAGAGAGCAGATAAATATCTGGAAGAATGAACAGGCTAGTGATGGAGATGAAGAAATTACCCAGAAGTCAGCACAGAAAGAAAAGCAGAAAATAGGTTAAGATTCGGTGACATGGAAAACAGAACCAATTGGTCCAACAAACATGTAATAGGAATTCCAGAGCAGGGAATAGAGACAGATGGGGGGCAGTATTTTATTTAAAGACACATTACTTTCCACTATGAATGAAAGATAAAAATGTAATAAGCAGGATACATTTTAAAAAGATAGACACACCAAGTTATGTGACCATGTGGGTGGAATGCCCTGGAAGATCGGGGTGAGGGTGTTACTTATTGTTCTCTTAAGAATGAGAATGATGAGAAAGATGCTGTTGACAACCAGCACAGCACGCAGGTTCATCCTTTCTGAAGATAAACCACCACTTCTACATCCATTATGCATTTAACGCTGTGATCACCTGGGTTAATAGATGAGGCGACTGAAGCTTTAAAAAGATTAAGTTCTTGCTCCAGGTACTGATGGCTTTGAACTCAGGACAGCTGACTGTAGGGTCAGTAAGGAAGGCTGTAATAACAATGATTTGACATGGAGGAGAGTGCCCACTGATGCATGTCCCCGAAGAAAATGAATAAAGTCAGCAGGGACTGCGGATGCTTCCTCAGCCCACAGCCCTGGGCTCAGACGAGCCAGAATGTCAAGTTCTACCAGGACTCAGTGATCAAGCCCACAGCTCCACTGACAGCCATGCAAAGATCAGAACACTCACAGGAGGTTGCGCTGGGATTAATCAGCCTCAGAAATCAAAACTCTCAAGGCTCAAGGTCATGATTCAGTGCCTCTGATATACACAGAACAATTAGCAAAGGCAAAAAATGGGAGAACATTTGGCTTTATCAAGACAGAGGTTAATTTGAACCTAAATAAAGAGTTTTTAAATTGTGAGGTAGAGCAAAATAAGATATTTTCCACATTTTAAACAAAGTTGTCCTCTGGGGAAGCTAGTTTACACATCCTTGGAGACTTAAAGTCCTACAGCACCTACCCAGTGAGCCTCAGGCTTGGCAAGGACAGAGAAGGACCAAGAACACAGAAATATAATCCTGAGGATAATATGTCAGTGTTTATCCAAGAAGAGGAATCAGCTAAGGATCTTATGTGGTAAATTACAGAAAAATTGCTTCACACTGGTAAAAACATTATCAGAAATTGCTCAATTATGGTTAAAAACAGACTAAAGCCTCAGAATTTGGGGATTTGGGGTTTTAAATAATTCTTGAGCTAGTGAAGGCAGATTGGAAAGATTGAAGGCAGAAGAAGAGGGCGACAGAGGATGAGATGATTGGATGGCATCGCCGACTCAATGGACATGAACTTGGGAAAACTCTAAGAGATGGTGAGGGACAGGGAAACCTGGCATGCTGCAGTCATGGGGTGGCAAAGAGTCGGACATGACTTGGCGACTGAACAACAACTAGCTATTGTAACAATTTGAGAATATACATGTCTTTTGGCTAAAAACAACCTTAAATCCTGTAAGGAATGGATAGCAAATAAATGTGAAAAATGTTCGCCATCACAGTGACCTTTCATATTAGGCAAGATATATTGTTCAGAAGGAAAATAATAGAGACTTGGAGGGTGGATGGGGGGCTTTCATCTTTATCCTCGTCCAGTTGCTGAGGACCCGTTTTCTGTGGCAGTGAAAGAGCCCAGACCTGGTACCTGCTGTCTTCACTCACCCTTCCCCCCCCCCCGCCCCCACTCACCCCCACCACCTCCAATCACCCCCATCACCTCCACTCACCCCCATTGCCTCTGTCCACCCTCTTCTGCCACCAGGGGAACTGTAAGAGAAGGCTCATGGTTTCCATGTCAGAGGACCACAGCAGTGTGCAAAGGTACCTCCCCATGTTACATGGCTAGCAGCCAATATCATCTGCTGCTTGGTCTGCATAGGTAAAAAGTCATGTGAACACGTAGGTCTTAACAGATCAGAAAAAGATCACCTTATACGTGACATAAAGAGAATGGATTTAGAGTCAGTCTCCATCTAAATAAAGTTATTTTGCCATTTATTTTTCCCATTGATTAAAACTGAGGTTAGCAAATGTTTTCTGTGAAGGTCAGACAGCAAATAGCTTAGGCTCTGTGGGCCGCACAGTGTCTTGTTGGAAGGAGCCAGAGAAGACAGATGAGCTCCGCTCCAATAAGGCCTTTCAGATGGACACTAGATTGGAATGTCATGTCATTCTCACATGTTACCAAATGTGGTTCACTTTGGGAAATTTTTCAACCATTAAAAAATATATATAAAATCATTTCTTAGCCAATAAGCCATACAAAAACTGGCAGGGGCTGGGTCTGGCCTCTGGGCTGCAGTTTGCAGACCATGGGGCTAAAATGCATGCTCCCTGTGTTTTTGAACTCAGGACAGCTGACTGTAGCGTCAGTAAGGCAGGCTGTAATAACAATGATTTGACATGGAGGAGGGTGCCCACCGATGCATGTCCCCAAAGAAAATGAATGAAGTCAGCAGGGACCATGGGTCATTCACCGTCTGTAACTGCTCTGATCATCGATGCTGGCTCAGGGCAGGTGCTCAGGATGTGTGCGTGGGATGGACCAGGGAACAAGGGGTAAGAGGGAAACTCACAGGCTTGGCACACATGCCACAGAGCAGTGCCTATGGAGGCACAGGAAACCCGCGAAGCCTGCTTGGGGCCTCACTGAGGAACCGATCTTATGCACTTTAATGCTGCAGGACTCCATGCTCCTCACCTGATTCTCTTTTTAAAATAAAATCCAATCCATATACACATTTTTAGGTCTCCAGATTTCATCAGCCACCTTTGAAAAAGCCACTTCTCTCTTCCTGCACGAGTCCAGGAATACTTTGATGGACTACCATGCTCTTGGCATATTTTCTTGGCACCTTTCAGCAGCAGGGGTATACCAGCCACTGCCCTGAGAGGAGAGAGAGAGAGTAAATAAAGCCCCAATAATATTCTGACTGGTAATTGAATGTGGGTTAAGCCACTCATAAAATGGTACATTAGGTGGTACAGGTGGGAAGCACTGGGCAGAGTCCTGGGGTGTATACCCACTCTCCCCATCTTGATTTTCTGGGATCTCAAGGACTCCTAGACAGGGGGATGCAGGAGGATAAATAAGACTGGAGTCAAGAAGAGAGATATAAAACCGAGGCCACAGAAAACTGTTACCGCTAACACCACTAAGAACACAGTTTCTGCAGTTTTCCTGGGTACGAATTCAGCCGTGCATACAGGTCCCTAGAGTCTGCCTAGCACATCGGTCAGATCCAGGACTCAGAATCAATCCTTTCTCTTCTACGGAAGGCTTTTCTTTCCAATAGATGTTTGTTTTTAATAGAGCACAGGGGGATCAATCTTTGACACATGAAAGAAAAATCTGAGATATGTCAGCATAAATGGCTCTGTAACGAATTGCATGGTTACCGGGAAGAAAACCGCCCAAATAACACTTTCTTGATCATAAAAAAAAAATGATACTGTTCAGAGAAATAAATGACTTTTCCCCCTCTCCGACTTAATCAAGATTTGATAAGCTTCCTCAAGGTTGACCAGTTGGCATTTGGAGCCCAGTATGAAGTGTTCTGGGGCTTCCCCAGTGGCTCAGATGGTAAAGAATCAACCTGCCAGTGCAGGGGACCCAGGTTCAATCCCTGAGCTGGGAAGATTCCCTGGAGAAGGAAATGCAACCCACTCCAGTATTCTTGCCTGGAGAATTTCATGGACAAGAGCCTGGTGGGCTACAGTCCATGGGGTGGCAAAGAGTTGGACACAACTTTGCAACTACACAGCAGCAGTAGCATAAAGTTTTCTAACTGCAGGCAGTTTAATACCAACATCCTCCCCCCTGCAGCAGAGAGCAAACAGATGCATCTTTGTAGACATGTAGACTGAGAAACAAAAGACTAAGTAGAGAAAGTGAACGAAGTGGCTTCACTTCAGAGAGAAAATATCAATGGAGTCAAGGGGACCCCTTTGTAAGTGGAATGAGATTATAAATATTTCTGTACATAAAATAAATCCTATTTATATTTATTTTAAAATTATATATATTTTTAAATTTTGTACACTATTTGCTGTCAATGAGAATACAACATCATTTAACTCAACAAAGGAGGGGAGGAATAGAAAAGGAAAAGAAATTTCCAGTCTTGGGGGTATAGATATCTGTGGGAGTTGAAATGATCCATTTTCCAACAGCGAATCCTTCAATTACTTGAATAGAGAGATGGCAGCACTGGCAAGTGGTTTGGAAACAAGAGGTTGGCAAAAATAATATAAAACACACTGGCAAAGAATTAAGACAAAGAAATAGCAGCTGGTCTGAAGTGTGATTGTGGAAATGATAGCTTAGCATTCCGCCTTCCGCCACCATGGCTGAATTCTGTCACAAACTTGTATTGTTTACAAGTCAAAACAAGCTTTTGGCAACAGCCACACCGACTCAATCATAACTGAAAATTAAGCTGTACTCTGGCCAGTGATAAACACTCCAGGGTCAGAATCTTGTCGGCTTTTGGGCTTGTGATGTGTCCGGAGAGAAGAGAGTATGCGTATTTTATTTTTTTTCTTCTTTATTGTAGAAGTGTCTCCCACTTTAGCAATGTAGTTGTGGACACAGTGGGGGAAGGATAGAGTGGGACAAACTGAGACAGCAGCATTGATATATATACACTATTATGTGTACAACAGACAGCTAGTGGGAAGCTAAGTAACTAACTAACTCTGGGAGATAGTGAAGGACAGGGAAGCCTGGCGCACTGCAGTCCATGGGGTCACAAAGAGTGGGACACAAATTAGCAACTCAACCACAACAACAAAGTGGGAAGCTGCTATAAAGCATAGGGGGCTCAGCACAGCGCTCTGTGATGACCTTGAGGGGTGACCTTGAGGGGGTTGGGAGGCAGGCTCTAGAGGGAGGGGATATAGTTACAGTTAAAGCTACAGCTATAGTTACAGTTATTGGAGGAGGGCATGCAACCCACTCCAGTATTCTTGCCTAGAGAATCCCATGGACAGAGGAGCCTGGTGGGCTACAGTCCCCAGGGTGACAAAGAGTCAGACATGACTGAAGAGGCTGAGCACAAATAGTTATAGCTACAGTTATAGTTGTTAGAGTTTTATGACTGATACAAGTTGGACAGCAGAGACAAACACAACATTGTAAAGCAATTATCCTCTAACTAAAAAATTATTTTAAAAAATGCAGTTGTCTTTGGTCTTGCTACCTCCAGATACTGAGAGGCTTCTTTGATACAAGTTGTTACTGGGTAGGCTGGCATTTTAGAGCCACTGCCTGTTGGATTTCTCTTTGGAATGAAAGTTTACATTTTAATGATGTTCTGCACCAAAATCAGTCACACCTTCAACCTCCTGCTAAATACACCCCAGGGAGCCTTGGGCTTCCCAGGTGGTGCTAGTGGTAAAGAACCCACCTGTCAATGCAGGAGACGTAAGAGACATGGGTTCGATCCCTGGGTCGGGAAGACCCCCTGGAGGAGAGCATGGCAGCCTACTCTAGTACTCTTGCCTGGAGAATTCCATGGACAGAGGAGTCTGGTGGGATGTGAACTATGGGGTCACAAAGAACTGGACATGACTGAAGCGACTCAGCACAGAGGTACAAGCCTTCTGTACTTATGACCATCATGAAACAGGAATTTGTTCTTATGTCCCCTTACTTTCCTCTTTCTTTCTTCCTCCCTTTCTTTTTCTTTATTTCTTAATATCCTAGCCAGAAATTATTGACTAAGGAATTAGTCCCTGAAACAACGCTGGTCGTACAGTCCAGCCAACAGTGAGTGGCCTGACATTGTCCTGGTTCAGGCTCACGGATGCCACCCACACTGGATAAAGACACGCCAACCTGATCCCACTCTGAAGAACAGAGAGACTGGACCATGTGAGTGAGTGAAGCTGCTCAGCCGTGTCTTACTCTTTGGGATCCCGTGGATTGTAGTTTACCAGGCTCCTCCATCCGTGGGATTCTCCAGGCAAGAATACTGGAGTGGTTGCCATTTCCTTCTCCAGGGGATCTTCCCAACCCAGGGATTGAACCCAGGTCTCCCACATTGCAGGCAGACGCTTTTTATCATCTGAACCACCAGGGAAACCCTAACTAGACCATGGATGTCCCAAATGCTAAGCAAATGGCCTCATGTTTTAAGATCAGAAAAAAGGCAATCAGAGATACTGACAAAATTTAAAACAATAGTTGTAAAAATGAAAACAAGCGTGACAAATTATATTGCAGTTGTTTGACCAAATGTGGAAAAAGGACATAGAAAATAGAATGGAGTCATCAGGGAGTTTCATCCCATTGAAACAGACAGAGAACATCTACCTTGTTTATGGGATGTGGTTATGCTAGGAAGTGATACCTGGTCTCCATGGTGACCTTACAATCGGGACCAACTACTGGGAGGGAGAAACCCCCTATATGGATCAGGCAGAGCAGACAGAACATTGTAGCATTTCTTCCCCCAGCTGTAGATTTACTTGTGTTTCTTAGGTAACTTTAGATTCCAATGGATATTACATGGAATGTCAGCATTATTTGCAGCAAACTATTTTTTTAAAAAAACCTAGTACTTTTAATCATATTGTCAAAACCCAAATAAGCCAATGTATCAAGTTTTTCTTCATAATGTGGTTTAATTACATGAGAATCATCCCCACTAGGAAAAAGAAAAAAGTAATAGCTTGAGGTAGCAATTTTCTTAATCACACCAAACCCAGTTAGTAGGGTTGGCCTTGAGATAAAATGAGTAATTACCAAGCTCATTAGAAGCCTACAGAGAACCAGTTAATAGTAAGGGATTCCCAGATGATTCGGAGGAGAAAAAAAAGTAAGAGATCTTTCACTGGTATGTTTAAGAAAAATATAATAGAACCCACTGATATTCTGGAAAGGCAAGGACCAGAACTTTTGGATGAGCTGCCCTATAATAGAGATCCTGAAAAACAGCCAAAAATGACCTTTAGCTGATGGTTCTCTCCCTTTCCTTTTGGCCTCTGCACTGACCACACAGAAGGACAGATCATTTCCTCTATTAAATTCTGTTTCTAGCTCAAATATTTGTACACTGAGTTTTTGAGCACCACATATAATTGAACTTTCACCTGAGGTAGGTTTGGAAAATTCATAAGAGGGCCTGTAGGCAGCCAAGAAAAACGTAGTCTAAAAAATATTTAATGGTGAAGAAATTTACAGGATATCATGTTAAATGAAAAAGCACACCACAAAGACTGCCAGTCAAGGACATAAGGAAATGCATTTTCCCCCCATGGCTTTCTCAAAATCCGCTGAGAACAAAAAAGAAATAAACAATACCAAGAGGTGAAAAAACCCTATGTTATCAATGAAAAAGGAAATTGCTAAATGTCACAAACATGACACTTACCTGCCAGATACTTTGAAATCTGGGCATGGGACAGATAGAAAAGGCCCCACACACCTGCTTTGAGCCCATAGATTTCATGTGAGCAGGTAGATGTAGAGAACCAGACCTTATTGGAGGAGCTTGTCAATGATGACAGTAAGAGAAAACTCAAGAAGCCCAAGTAAGTGCAAATCTCAGATGAACAATGGAATGTGTCTCAAATATTGCATGAGATGTGAGAAAGTGAAAGTGTCAGTCACTCACTCATGTCACAGTCTTTGTGACCCCATGGTCTGTAACCCACCAGGCTACTCTGTCTGTGGAATTCTCCAAGCAAGAATACTGGAGTGGGTTGCCATTCCCTTATCCAGGGGACCTTCCCGACCCAGGGATTGAACCTCAGTCTCCTGCATTGCAGGCAGATTCTTTACCATCTGAGCCACGCATGGGATACAGTTTCCCTAAAAATCACCCATTGCTCATTTGATGCTCAAATCTGATGGATGTCCTGAAGTGTACAGAACAGCAGAAGACCAAATGAAGCCCATCGATGAGCTTTATTTGCTTTTCATAGTCTTTAAAATGCTTAAATTTACTAACATGTACAAATGAGATTTTGATTAAAATTTAGGTTTTTTACTTCTCTTGAAAAACGTGATGATATGTCCAATTTCATACAGCAAGAGCTGGGGTCCCCTGTGAAGGGAAGGCTCATGCACAGGGTTATTTGATTTCCTTCAAGGCCTGTGACCCTTTAATTCATTGGCATTAATGCTTAGCTCTTGGAAGTTCTGTTTTTTTGATGTTTGAGTTTGCTCATCTCTCCTTTGGATCTGCAGGTATGAGGTGGTAGCAGAAGCTAAGATGTCCTGTTAGCCACCTAGCCTGATGGAGGAGCACCATGACCATGAGCTGAAGACTCTTAAATGTCAGGCCATTGTGGAGTCTGAGCTCCAGTCTGCGGGCTAAGGCAGTTGGCTGCAAGTGAGGAAACAGAAGACGGTGCTGCCTAGACCTTATTAAAAGACAGAATAGTTTTTCTTTTTACCCAGAAATAGCAAGCTCAGAATTATTCCTTTTCTGTAGAAAGTACTCGATCTCTTATCAGCACACATTGTGGAGACAGATTCAGAAATGGGGGATGATTAACTTCTGGTTAACCTGGCCAGCAAAGGTCCATCTAGTCAAAGCTACGGTTTTTCCAGTAGTCATGTATGGATATGAGAGTTGGACTATAAAGAAAGCTGAGCGCCGAAGAATTGATGCTTTTTTTTTTTTCTTTCTTTCTTTTTTTTTTTTTTTTTATTAGTTGGAGGCCAATCACTTCACAACATTTCAGTGGGTTTTGTCATACATTGATATGAATCAGCCATGGATTTACACATATTCCCCTGTGGTATTGGAGAAGACTCTTGAGAGTCCCTTGGACTGCGAGGAGATCAAACTAGTTAATCCTAAAGGAAATCAACCCTGAATATTCATTGAAAGGACTGATGCTGAAGCTGAGACTCCAATACTTTGGCCACCTGATGTGAAGAACTGATTCATTGGAAAAGACTCTGATGCTGGGAAAGATTGAGGGGAGGAGGAGAAAGGGACGACAGAGGATGAGATGTTTGGATGGCATCACTGACTCAATGGACATGAGTTTGAGCAAGCTCTAGGAGTTGGTGATGGACAGGGAAGCCTGGCGTGCTGCAGTCCGTGGAGTCGCAAAGAGTCGGACACGACTGAGTGACTGAACTGACTGGCTGAACTGAACTAACTGAACCACAACTTCTGGTGGTTGAGAGATTAGGTGATAGTTTTTAGTATCTTTCTTTGTATTTTTCTGTATGGCTTGATTTTTATATAGGAAGTGGTTTTATTTTTAGCAGAATATTAAAACCATTATTCTTAATAAACAGAATAATCTACAACTACCTCCAAACATATCATTTATATTACTCCAAAATATTAAGGCTCCCCTGGTGGCTCAGAAGGTAAAAAATCTGCCTGCAATGCAGGAGACCCTGGTTTGATCCCTGGGTCGGGAAGATCCCCTAGAGAAGGACATGGCAACCCACTCCGGTATTCTTGCTGGGAGAATTCCATGGACAGGGTACCCTGGAGGGCTACAGACTCTGGGGTTGCAAAGAGATGGATGCAACTGAGCAGCTATCACTTTCACTTTTCAAGATGATAATAATGGTTGTCTATGGGTGATAGGATTATAGATTGCTTTTGTTTGATTTTGCTTTTTTTTTTTTTAATTTTTCTTACTGTCTGCAATTCAGTTCAGTTCAGTTCAGTTGCTCAGTCAAGTCTGACTATTTTCGACGCCATGGACTGCAGCATGCCAGGCTTCCCTGTACATCACCATGTCCCAAGCTTGCTCAAACTCATGTCCATCAAGTCGGTGATGCCATCCAAACATCTCATCCTCTGTCGTCCCTTTCTCCTCCTCCCCTCAATCTTTCCCAGCATCAGAGTCTTTTCCAATGAATCAGTTCTTCACATCAGGTAGACAAAGTATTGGATCTTAAGCTTGAGCATCAGTCCTTCCAACGAATATTCAGGGTTGATTTCCTTTAGGATTGACTGGTTTGATCTCCTTGCAGTCCAAGGGACACTGAAGAGTCTTCTGTAACACCACAGTTCAAAAGCATCAATTCTTCAGTACTCAGCTTTCTTTATGGTCCAACTCTCACATCCATACGTGACTACTGGAAAAATCATAGCTTTGACTAGATGGACATTTGTCAGCAAAGTAACGTCTCTGCTTTTTAATATGCTGTCTAGGTTTGTCATAGCTTTTCTTCCAAGGAGCAAATGCTGTTTAATTTCATTATTGCAGTCACCATCTGCAGTAATTTTGCAATTAGCAAGCATTAATTTTACATTTAAAATACGCTAAATGATATTTCTGAAAAGAGTGAATATTTGCCAAACCAAAATCCATGGAAAGGGACAAAGGCTACAGAAGAAAGAGCTCTTTGGTCTGGTCCAGGCTGATTATAAAAGGTGGAGGGAAAGGAGCATTTCTTTCATCCTTTTTAATGATTATGCTGATGTCTAATAGGCCCAAGTCTCCCCTAAGAACTCATTTTCCCTCTAAATGGCCCTTTGTAGATCAATAAATCTGTCCATTTTACAAAATTATTTCAGCTTTCTTCCCACCTACCCTCATTTTATTTGGAGAGACCAGAAAGCCTCCGAAACCGTCCGCCCTCTTGAAGTTAATGTATTCATTAGTTATAATTGCCTCCAAAATGTCCTCACCAATCTTGGTCTCCTAGTTACTTAATGGTTTTGATTGGATGTAGAACACTTTTATCTGGGTTAATTTACTATTCATAGTACAATGATGGAGTATTCATTTTGTTACCCAGATTACAGCAGTAAATGGACTTATATATCATCCACGGGAAAGCTCCATGGGAGTTTAGTGTTAAAATGCCTTTCAGGCATCTTAAAGTAGAAAACAAAATTCCTGCCAAGAGTTTGTCATTTTCAGCATTTCTTGCCCAAACTTGTAGTTGCCCATTGCCCTTATGTGAATGGATCTGCCTGTCAATGCCCAGGCTGTTCTTCTTCTAGGTTTGAGGTGTGTGGCGGGGACCACAGCGGGGGAAAAAAATCTACTATAAGGATGCGAAGAGGAGAGTGTGGAGTCAGAGGCAATCAAAACTCATGGGGAAATCTAGATTTGCTTGAACATAATGTGCCCCTGAATTTCCTTCCTACTAGACTGTCTAGATTCTACCTAGATCCTAGTTAACATTCAAGTTTCCACCTTCCTGATTTCTGAAGTGCAGACCACATCTAGGCATTCTGTTCTGCTGATGGTGCTGGTGGTTTAGTTACTAAGTCGTGTCCTACTCTTGTGATGCCATAGACTCTAGTCCATCAGGCTTCTCTGTCCATAGGATTCTCTAGGCAAGAATACTGGAGTAGATTGCTATTTCCTTTTCTAGTGTATCTTCCTGATCCAGAGATCAAACCCAAGCCTCTTGTATCTCCTGCATTGGCAGGTGAATTCTTTACAGCTGAGACACCAGGGAAGCCCTATAAAAATATACTGTGGTGCCATTGCATGGCAAAAGAAAAGGACTAGAAACAAAGTAAGTGTCCATCATTGTTGCAAAGTTTGCTAGATTTTGGTAAATTCACACAAAGTTATTAATAGTATGTGACGATTTTTTAAAAGAGTCTTAGAGGGATTTCTAAATGAACAGATTATTTAATACCTTCCTCAAAAAAATGATAGTGAAGTGGATAGAAATAGTATGTGTGTGTGTGGTATATGTTTAAAGATGCACGCAAGAATATGCAATCACCCAAAGGTTGGTGACCTTAGGGGTTAGATTACAATGATGGGGACTCAGGAGATTTTTATGCACTTCATTTTATTTCTATGTGTTGTTCCCTTGTTTTAATAATGAACATGAATTATTTACATAATCAGAAGAAAAAAATACTGAATGCTTGGGGTGAACAAAGTAGGTACAGCAGTAATAGGGTAGAAATTAGCTTGTGGATGGAAGGATCCTACGTCCTTTAGGCTGGGGACCTTGGGAATATTCAGAGGCTGACCACTTTCACTCCAAACTCCTGTCCCCAAGCAATCGTCTCCATAGTCAGTGGTCTGACTACTCGGGGTATCTAACGTCTTACACAAACTGAAGTGCAGTCTTCACATTGTAAACAAGAAACCCAGATTCCCTCCGGAATCTAAATCTGAAACAAACAGAAACATCTGTTTGAATAACAAGCTGTTTGTCAGGCATGTTCAGAGGGCAGGAATAGGCTGCTGATCAGACATGATCATCTGAGCTTGGGGAGCACAGACAGTACAGGGTCCTCTTAGCATAAGAGGGGGCGCTGCACACATCTACCCCAGGCCCACCAAGGTCACGTGCCCTCTCGGTCTCAGAATTAGCTCACCCAGGGTGAGAAGACTCGTGCCTCCCTGATTTTCAGAGAAATAGCTAATCAGACCCAATTTGTCAACAGGCCCCTGAATCAGCCCTCAATCTTTGGGGAGCAGTGATTAGTCTGAAGATGCATCTCACAGAAAGTTAACTGAGACAAATGTTCTGCCCTATGCATTTTCCGATTTTAATTGAAGGAGAGAAACTAATTATCTCAGAGAAGCAGTCATTACAATCAGGCTCCTGGCTGACCTGCGGAAGATGACTCGGGGGCTCCTTGGGGCAGCTGATATGTCAACCCCTCATTACAGCCCATGGTTTCCAGGGGAGCTGGCATCTTCAGCCCAGGACGGCTCTGGCTGTAGCTCGAGGGGGAGAAGGAAGCCTGGCATGTTTCTGAAAAGTCATTGAATGCAGTATTGATAACTAATGGATCACAGCATCTCTCTGACCCTCTACCCCCAGAGGAAGAATGAAGAATGTGGACTGTGGGCAGAACGCTATGTACACTGATTAAAAGCAGATAGGCCCTGGGGAAGCAGGTGGAGGATAACCTATAGTCTACGTGGTGGCTCAGGTGCTAAAGAATCCACTTGCAATGCAGGAGACCCAAGTTCAATCCCTGGGTTGGGAAGATCCCTTGAAGAAGGGAATGGCACCCCACTTCAGCATTCTTTCCTGGAGAATCCCCATGGACAGAGGAGCCTGGCCGACTACAGTCCATGGGTCACAAAGAGTTGGACACGGCTGAACAACTAACACACAAATGAACACCAGGGCCCTGAGTGGGGGCTGTGACACCACCTGAGCATGAAATATGGTGCATCAATTATAGACGATGCTGGCAAATGTGAGTCCAGACCTCCTGCTGGGACCGTAAAATACACCTGAGGTTGGGCGGCCTGGGGAACTTGCCCACGTTTTAACATGTGAAGCCACTTATACAAAGGAAAACTCTCCCAAGTTCAGTCTTAGCTAAAATGATTTTAATAGCAGACTCTTATTATTGCAGCAAAGGCCAAAATCGACAGCGACAACTAAGTCCAAGAACCAAGGGAGTGGGCACCATCACGGCTCCCACATCCCAAGTGGCGGGACCCCTGCAGGAGAGGGGATGGGCAGGGAGCAGACACGTGGAGGAAGGAAGCAGAGAGGCCCCCTCGGCCTTGCTGATTTGGTGACAGGTGGCCTCATTTGTAAATGACAATTTGGCCTTAGAGACAGGGCTGGGACAGGTGACCAGAAGTTAACAAGAGTCTCCAAGAGTTCCTAGTAGTCCAGGAGAGCCCCCAGACCTGGACACTCCAAGAAGTACATCTCCAAAACCTGCTTCCTTCCTGAGGGACCCTGCTCCTGCCTCCGTGCAGACTCGGACTGTCTGCTACCAGTGCTGTGACCTCTTGCCCCTTTACTCCTGAAGGAGACGCCAGTCCAACCCTCTGGGTGTGTCTACTTCAGAGGGGAGAGTGAGTCAGATAGGAATAGACGTGAGCCACACCTCAGCCCCCAGCCAGGACTGCCCCGTCGCCTGCCATCCCATGCCCTCTGCACAGCCATTCACCCTGGCAGAGAGACAAACGGCCACCTGAGCAGGAGAAATGTCCCGGGGTCAGTGCTGAGCTGGGTCGCCTCAGCCACCAACTGCCCCGTGTCTCAGATGGAGCCTGGTTTTCTCACCTGACACTAAATGAGCAACAGACATGAATTGCCTGAGTCCACAGGAGGGAAGTACTGCCCCGCTGCAGTCTCCCACCTTTAGTACTCATGCCACTTCCAGGAAGCTCTCCTAGCGCCCTCCTCTGACCATCTCCATGCCAGCCACTGGGACTAAAATCTGGTCCCCAGAGCACCTCTTCTTCCAGCCCAGAGAGGGGGGCTGGCTCTTTTCTTTCTCTGTCTCCACCCTGACCCTGTGAATAGCACAGCGTCTGATACTTAGCAGGTGCCAGTCATCGACTTTAACTTTCTCTCACGGCACAACAGTCATGCAGGAAAGCCCACATGACAATGCTCAGAGGCGAGCACTCTGTGGATGGAGCCCGCGTCAGGGACGCAAGGTTTCAGCCCCCAGACGCACCACTCCTGAGGTCAGAATCCTCCCTTAGCGACCACGGGAGCCACTTCTCAGGTTCTCGCGCCAGCAAGGCTGTTTGTCTGTCCCTCCTGCTAGGCAATGTGGATGGAGAAGCTGCCGGGCGCTGGCGTGAGGGATGGGGCAGGTGAGTCATGAAGAACCAGCCAGACCCCCTCAGCCGCGTGGATGTGACAGCAGAGCCGAAAGGCGCAGACCCGACATCTCCGTAATCTCAGCCAGAGCTCCGAAGCAAACGCACGGGGTGTCCTGATGGAGATGATGAGGAAGGGTGACTGGAGAGACGAGAGAGAGAAGCTTCCGCCCAGATGCGGGAGGGGGAGAGGCGGGGTGAGGGAGACCTGCAGAAGGCAGCATTGTTTCTGGAGCCCCCACAGAAGGCAGGGCCTGGGGTGATGCTCCAGGACCCTGCACTGCCCACCCACCCACTCACTGCCTGGGTGCTGAGTCAGTGAGGGGAGCTGGGCGGAGAGATCGGGAGGACGGAGGAACCCCTACCCCCTGGAAGCTTCCAGCCACATGGAGGCGCAGTGATTGGGACCAAGCCCCCAGGGAGGAAATCAGTACAGGCCTAGGGGTCCTCGGCCTCTTCTTTCAAACCACAAGCCCCAGCGCCGCCTTCCCAGGATGCCGGCCTTGGTTCTTGGCCAAGGTCAGACTCCCCGCTGAGCGTCTCTGCCCTCAGTGAGTGATGCACTGACAGCCTGTCAGTCTGTAATCTACCCAGTCTGGGGTCATTACCAGGGGCCATTATCTCTTCTGGAGCCGTCCTCGAGTGCAGATGGCTTGAAAGAGCTCCCGCCTCACCCTGCCGCCCACTGATCCGAAAGGCCCTGGCATCACGAAGATCACTCCTTATGGAAACGAGTTCACCCAGAAATAGGATCCCAATTGTTTCAATAATAACAGGCACCGAAGGGTCCTGGGGGCCCATGAGTCTGTGACAGATGCCTGGCTGAGCGTCCTTGTTCATCAGGGAGACACTCAGAGCCCACACGAGTTCAGTCCTGCTCCCTTCCCTCCACGCCACATCCCCCTCCCCAGCCTGGATGGACCGCAGCTTCTCATGCCTGAGGTCCCAGGGCAGAAAGGGGGCCCACCCCACTAGGGAAATTGTACACATATTGATTTACTGTGACCACTCCTTTTTTTATAGAAAGGAAGAAAATTCATAACCTGCAAAACTACTTCAAATTGAGTTCTTTTCTGCCTTCTCTCTGCCAGGCCTGTTTTTATTCAGCCAACAAGTATTTACAGGGCAAAGCATGCTGTGTTGGAGAAGGCAATGGCACCCCACTCCAGTACTTTTGCCTGAAAATCCCATGGATGGAGGAGCCTGGTGGGCTGCAGTCCATGGGGTCGCTAAGAGTCGGACATGATTGAGCAACTTCACTTTCACTTTTCACTTTCATGCATTGGAGAAGGAAATGGCAACCCACTCCAGTGTTCTTGCCTGGAGAATCCCAAGGATCGGGGAGCCTGGTGGGCTGCCGTCTATGGGGTCGCACAGAGTCGGACATGACTGAAGCGACTTAGCAGCAGCACTCTGCATGTGACAGGGAGGGTCTGGAAAATTGTGGTGGACAAAAGAGGTGAAAATTCCTGCCCTCATGAGTCTGGTGGGAAGACAAGGAACACATGAGCAAACAGGAGAGTGAACAAGTTGGCAAATAGACAACCCCTGCGTCCCATGGTGAGTGACGCACATGTGGCAGAGGAATGGCGATGCTGGCAGTGCGACGTTTCACCCCATGCTCAGAAGGGTCCTCAGAGAGGTGACAGGAAGGGGCAGGAAAGCAAGTGGGTTGACAATGTGGGTAAAGCATCCTTTGACAGAGGCCGCAGCAAGTGCTGGTGTCCTGGGGTGGAGAGGAAAGCCCCAGCAGGGCAGGAGACTAACACACAGTGGTCAGAGATTGGATTTGTATTTGTGGTCCTTTACCAGAGAGGATGCCATCATTTCCCCACTTTCAAAGCTGTGCAGAACACGCTCACCCTGAATGCAAAATCGTTCCTACAAGAGTACTCGAATCATGCCTTCCTCTTACAGAATCAAGAATAGATTTTGATTTTCATCAGTAACTAACACTTGTGACCTTAAATAAATGCACAATACTTGATTAGCTCACTGATGAGGAAATGAACAATAGTAATATTTAACCTTTAAAGAGCATCAGATGACTCATGAAAAATATTCAGTTGAAAAAACAACAACAACATTTGGGCTCCAGCTCCGTTACTTTGTCTATCTCTCACTATCTCCTTCAGCTTGGGCTCAAAACAAACCAGAATATTTTGTCTTGTCTGGAAATCTTCCTAGAATCATCAGAATATGACCTGATCAGGCCACTCTGCTGCCTGGGGTTGGACAAGGCCCTCTGGACCTCCCATGGGATGCAGGGTGGGTCAGGCCACAGGGTCCCTCTGGCCTGGGGAGTGTGGGGTCCAGAGGAAGCCGATCTGTGCCCAGGCCGGATGCGTGGGTCCTGGTGTGTCAGAGGGCAGCCTGGGGCTCCCCACCTGCACAAGGAGGACAGTGGGGCTGCCTGCCAGCATCACTGTTGGGAGACTGAAAGGAGACGCCACGGAGCCCAGCACACAGGAATTCTGAGACCACGTCAGCACGTCTCTCTCTGTGCCCAGAGACCATGGGAAGATCAGGGATTCCCGGGCGGAGAGCTCAAACCCACATCTCCCAAACTTCACTGTATACAGAAAACACCTAGATCTTGCTAGAGCATAGAATCTGAATCAGAGGCCAGCCTGGACCAAGTCATGTGGAAGCTGCCGGCCCTTGGGCCGCACTTGGGAGCAGAGGGACGGGGACCACTGGGAGCCCTTCTACCAGGAGCTCCCGAGGCCCCCAGGGCCCCTGGAAGCAAGGCCTTCAGGTGTGGCAGCCCCCGCTCCAGCCCAGGGCTCTGTTTGGCCCCTGCAGCTGCACCTCCTGTTTCTGGTTCCTCATGCAGGCTTCCACCTCCTGCACCTGATTCAAGATGGCCCTGTCTCTCGTACTCCCAGCACCAGCATTCTCTTCTGAAGGTTCTTGCTGGCTCAGCAGTTGGCTCTGGTTGTCAGGTCCACCAGGATCTGGGGCTCCACGTCCTCCCACCTCTGTGTGAAGATTTGTTGCCTGGAATCTACTGACATAGACAGAGGAGCAGATGAGGCTTCGTGAGGCCACTGGGTCAGACTCCCAGGTCTCCAGGTGACCGGGCCTGGGCGTGCTAGACTCTGAGGAGCAAAGGGGCCACAGATGCTATCCCCTGAGCCCTCCATGGTCCAGCCCCAGTCATCTGGCTGGCCTAGCCAGGAGTGCTGGGCAGGGAAGGGCTTGGCCAGGGACACGGGGTGCAGGGTGATATGCCCCCTTCCTCACCCCAG
Source organism: Dama dama (assembly GCF_033118175.1). NCBI lineage: Eukaryota > Metazoa > Chordata > Mammalia > Artiodactyla > Cervidae > Dama > Dama dama. The sequence continues at coordinate 56,446,616 of NC_083703.1, forward strand.
GGAGCCTGGGGAGGGGGTTTCACATGGGGGTCTACCATGGCTATAACTGACACATCCTGTGTTGGCTACACCCCTGCCCCATCCCGCTTCCCTACACCCCAACCAGTTCTACCTGGAATATCCTTCTAAATGCACTCCTTGGCTTCAAGTGCTTATGTCAAGGTCTGATCTGGGAGACCCCAAAAGCACACCGTCTTGGGCTCTTGGCAGCATCTGAGCTGGAGTGAGGCTGCATCCTGGACATGTGCTTCTCCCTTGAGAAAGTCCTCAGAAAACTGCAGGCCGGCATTTCTGGTTAGAAGCCACTTCCTCTCTATTGACGAAGGACTGCCCTGTAAGCTAATGCAGTCATCAGACTCCTGAGGTGTGGACCAGAGCCGATTTTACATAGGAATTCCCTCATTTCCTCTCTGAGGACATGTGGCCCAAACCAATAAATCCATCTGCCTCTGAGATGTAGTATCAGGTTGTCGCCGCCAGCCGTGGGCTTCAGAAGAAATGTATTAAGTCCACATTCGCAGAGCATGAAAGGAATATTGAGATGTTACAGCAATCAATTTCTCATAAATAATATACATGTGTAGCCACATTATATATTCAAAGCGGCAGTCAAGTGGTCGGGGAGAATGATCATTTATTCTGTTGAATTTCTTCAGAATGAATTCTGGGACAGATCAAACAAAAAAGTTATAAAATAGGAATTATCGGTAATGAATGCTGCGTGTTGCAAGGGAGTCTGCCTAGTTGTGCTGCATAATTAAAGCAAGAGAGGTCAGGGTTAAGCTTAAGGTGATTTTATGAGGACTCATTCTGTATCCTTTCACGGAGCAAGAGTAACATTTGTTTATTTTGCCAGGATTTTTCATTTGAAACGACTGGAATGCAAATGCACTTTATTAATTCACTGTGATGAAGACGTCACGTGTACAATGGCAGAATGGTGACTGTGGTTGGCATCTTTGGATTCCCTGATGGGGAGGTTCTACTTCCTCTACAATCTTCCTAGCTCCAGAACATGTGGGGCTATCCTGTGTTTCAAGGTTACCATTTTCTGGGGAGAATAACAGATCTCTGCCAACCTTCAAATGGCTTCTCACTGTCAGCAGGCAGAGCCAGGGCATGGTGGGAGGGGCGAAGCCATGGGGTCTTGTTTGAACATCTGTGGTCTTAACCTGTCAGGTAAATTAGAACTTTTGGGCTATCTCACTTCACTTACGTGAGTAAGTTACAAAAAGGACCTTGGGTGTAGGAGTGGGTCAGTGTAATGGTGAAGGTTCCAGGCAGGTCTGGCATTCAGCCAGAGCTGGGTTCAAATCTTGAGCCTACAACATCCAGGCTGTGTGATCTTGGGCACTTATTTAACCTCTCTGATCTTTAGCATCTTCATTTGTAAAAAGGAGAGACTAACTTTAGAGGGCAGATAAGGAGAATGAGAGGTGAGAGGGCAGAGGGAGAAAACTTACTAAAAGGAAGCTCTTGCTGCAATTTCTGGCATCATCAATTCCGGTGCTTCCTGGGTGACTGCCCTCTGCTGACCGCAGAAATCATCAACTCAACTTAATTCAACAGAAGTAAACATTTCTCACGACACTGAAGAAGCCACTGAGCCCAGGACACAGTTCGCATCACAGAACCTTTCATCATCGGACTCACATCTGGCTGAGGCTGCCACCTCTGAGGGAGACCTCAGCCCTCACAGCGTCTGCCCACACTGGGCAGGGCAGGGCGGGGGGTGCTGTGAAGGGGCAGCAGGAGGGCCGCTGCAGCCAGGGCACCCAGGACCCTCATTCTGACCATGGGGAGGCAGGAGTGCACAGTGCTGGAAGGAGGGAGGGCCCCTCAGGGTGGGGTGCCTGCACGCCGAACGCATGAGGCCAGCAGGAAGAGACCCCTTGGCTGTGGTTGCTGTTGTGATCACCACTGTGGCCCCGAGACCATAAGAAGATGCCACAGACCCTGCCTCTGTCCTGCCCACTCTCTGTGGACCCACTGGAAGTCCTGCTCACTCACTGTGACCCACCCAGGTCGGGGATGGAGAATGGGAGTGGAACGCACTTCTCAGAGGCCATTCTCCTGGGTTGGTAGGACAGAAAGCCCAGGGGCCATGAGATGGCACCTTCTGGGAGAAGGTATCACCCAAGAAGGAGCTCTTGGAAGCCAAGCACAGCTGAGCCTGCCTCCATGGGGTCACTTACGCTCCAACTCTAATGTGAGCAATAAGAACTCGCTCTCAGCTTTTCCCATGGGATTCTCTTGGCTATAAATAACAGACTCCCCCCTCCCCACCCCGAGAGTTGCTGAAGCACAAAGGGGACCGTGTGGCTCATCTTCTGGGAGGTCCAGCAGGAGGGCAAGCTCCCAGGGGACTCACGTGTCCACGCTGGTTCCATCCCCATAGCCCCCAGGCTGGCCACCTCCAGCACATCCAAGCCCAATGCAACACAGCCCCAAGGACGGGAGGGAGTGTGTCTGTCTTGGTGCCAAAATTTACATGGCTTTTGTCTCCAGAATCCCTGGGCTTCCTGCAAGTGTTTGACCCAAGTTCACTTGCAGATCCAGCCCAGCCCTGGGCAGGCAGGTGTGGCCTGCTTCCCTGGATCCATAGGGACCTCAAGGCTGAGGGGCAATTATAGGATATAGGCTCTGCTGGGAAAGAGAAGGAATGTAGAGGCCAGGCAGGCAGTCAGCATCGCCCCATAGATGCCTTCCACGCACTAATGTCAGGCTGTGTTTGGATTTCAGGTGGTTCAAAGAAAGTGCCTCCTTTCTTCAAATAAGTCACTTTAAATCAAATACACAAAGTGAATATCAATGTTTTATTTGATTGTGACAGCCTGTCAGTAAATTTAAGGAGTAAATGTGATGGTGAGATTTTTGTTGTTGTTGTTCTTATATACATTTTTGGCCTCCCCTCACAGAAGCATAAAAAATTCTCTTTGTACCAGCCCTGTAAGAGCCACTTTCCAAGAGAAATACAACATCTAGAGACACCCAGGGTTTTCAACCCCGGCAAAAACAACTCCAGCATCCTTACCACACATCAAAGAGAGACAGCCCTTTCTCCTGGCCTGGATTCTCAGGCACAATATTAAGAATAGTAATGATTAATCAAGCTCCACAGAACCTCGGATACTCTCAGAACTCGTCACTCCACAAGTAAGACGGATGTTTCAGCCACCAGACTCTCCTCTCTGCCTCCTTCACTGGAAGTTGAGCTCCCAGGAACCATGGTTTGGGGTCAGGAGGAGGTGTGGGATCCCATTGGAGACTTTGTTTTCCTAGAATTCTTATCTCCAGGAGCTTGCTGCTTCATTTGAGAGAAGCATTTGGGGGGAAAAGTTCAGAGGAGCTCTTACAGAGGGAAAAGGAGAAACAGGGAGGGGTCCAGCTGAAGCGCCTTCCTCCCCTCTGTGCCTGCTTGTTGGGTGGTGTCTGTGAACAGCCACACTCTGAAGCCTAGTTCTGTATCTGCGAAGTGGAGGCTCTACCACTGATCTTCACCTTGAGGACTCACCATCGGGCACCCGGCCACAGTTTCAAAGGAAGAAGCCACCAATTTTTATCGGTGGCCTGGCTTGTGATCGTACATTCTGCAGACCCACTGCCCCCAAGGGTGAAAGAGCATGGTTCTCCTCTTGCTCCCAGTGGCCCCCTGCATCCTGCAGGGGCCTCAGTGCATCACTGAGTGACCCTCATGCCTCCTGTCAATGCTCTCTATCCTCTTCTTCCTTCCTGCTTCTCCAGCCAGAGAGGCTCGGGCTCCAGCCGTGTGAGCAGGCGGCTTGGTCCCCTCACAGCATCCAGCTCCTGTTACCTGTGGTGTCTGCACACTTGTCCCCATCAAGCACAAACGCCTTGAGGTCACACTCACATCATATTCACTCCTTCAAAGGCCCCAGCATTGGCCCAGCTTTTGAATGAAGTCAATGATGCCTGTTTATGGAACCCCTTTTGCTTTGTTATCATGTCTACTAATTCAGCCCCAAATTTTCAAAGTATATTTTCAGCCCAAGTCTTTCTTTCTGTTACTAAGTACCCCTCACCCACTAAAGTGAAAGTGAAACTCTTGGTCCCTCAGTCATGTCTGACTCTGTGATTCCATGGACTCTAGCCCCCCAGGCTCCTCTGTCCATGGAATTTTCCAGGTAAGAATGCTGGAGTTGGTTGCCATTCCCATCTCCAGGGAATCTTCCTGACCCAGGGATCAGACCCAGGTCTCCTGCATTGCAGACAGATTGTTTACCCTCTGAGCCACCAGGGAAGCCCCCCAGCCCCCCACCTCAAGGGAACTTGAATTTTCTTTTATGTTCTAGTGAGGTGAAAATGAATCCATGTTCATGTACAGACTGAATTCTAGCAAATTTAAATCCTGGGCCAGTTTCTGCCATTTGGGGGGATGATGCAGTCTTACAAAAACCAATGCAAGTTTGAGCAAATCAGAGTGGATGCCTGTTGGAAGGGGCCAGGGTGGGAAGAGAGAGCCATGCCAAGTTTCTGATGCAAAACCATCTCTGGTGTGGTCTTGCCCAGGCATTTGTTCATCCCTGTTATGCTGGAGAATGCAGAGGCCGCTGAAAGGAATGAGACATTGATGTCATGCAGTTTGCTACTTCCCTGGAAGAGGATCATTTCAAGTGCATTATGGGTGCTCCCCCCAACCCCTGCCCATACACACACACACAGTGGGCAAGAGTTGTTCACATGGCAGTTGGTGGGTGGATGGATTTACCATGTAGAAAAGTGTGGTTTAGGTGTTTTCTCTCCTGAGTGTGTTGAAATCAACCAGCCCTTCAGTTCCACGTGGGGTCACCGTTCACATCTGCGGGAGCACTGACAAGGATGCTGTGATGCTCAGGGTATGTTGGTATGGTGCTAACCCGAAGGTGATGCCCTCATCCTATGGGATATTGCTCAGGACACGGCAGACCCAGGATGTACATAGATCAGAAATAATATACTTGGGCTTCCTGCATCTTTGTTGTTATGAGAAAAGCAAGTCTGTTTCAATTCAGGAAACACCCCAAAGTGATCACAATTTCATGTAACTTCAACCACTCATCTTTAGCTCCATCCTCCTTGCTCACCTTGTTGGCTGTTGTTTGCAAAACAGGACCAGATTAAACAGAAGGCTCTTAGGATCCTCAATGGCCAGTCTCCATTTTCTCAGCTCTATGACATTCAACAGCATCAACACATTGACCAATGAACCTGCTCTGTTTTCCTCACTAAGTTCATGTCATCCATAGCAGAGGCTCCCCCACATGAGGACACAGCACCACAGCTTGCCACAGGGTACCTGGGGATGCATTGCAACAGACCATCCCAGTCTGGGGGCAGAAATCTGGGATCATGTGTGACATCCACAGCTAACTGTCATTTTCAGAGAGAAAAATAAAATTACCCAGGGCTGGCAAAGGTTTGCAGGCACATTTGGACATAAATTTCCCCCAAACGTCCATATCCTTTGAATGATGGCACTAGTGATGCTGATTTTTTAAAAAAGAAAAAAAAAAAAAAAAAGATTTCGAATGGAATGTTTCCAGATTAAAATGTAGTATCTATCTTTATTCACATGATAGTTTATCTCAAATAAAATCTCCATGCTACATTTTGGAAGGCAGATTCAGTGGCAGGCCACAAAATTTATCTCTCGAGAGAAAGACAATGAAAATACGTATAAAAGTCGTTGCCATCAGCACAAAAGCGGGAGGGAATTTATAGAACTGCAGCCTTCATCAGACTTGAAATCTGGGCTCCTCTGGGCATCCTAAATGACTCTTTCACTGGGAGGCTGTGTTTGATGGAAAGAAAGATGGACCTGAGTTAACATTCCTTGAATATCTGCTCTGCTTGCTTGGTGCCAGGTGCTTTACCATACACATCATCGCCCATTAATTAACGCAGAAATGATCAGAAATGTTAAGATAGGGGTCCAGGAAGAAGAGTGGCAGCAACACGTTTAGGGCCAGCAGAGAGCAGCGGCAGGCATGGACCAGCTTTCCCGAGTGACAGCATGTATGCAAAACTCCACGTGGATTTTCTCAACCTTCAAAGCTTCTCTGTGAGATGCATGCTACCAAAGCATCCCCATTTTGCAGATAAGAAAGCCGAGGCACAGAAAGGTTGAAATGCTAACCTAAGGTCACACAGCTGGCGTCAGGAGCAGGGTCCACATGGAGGGAGCCCCAGAGATTCTGGGGTCCCTACACTTACAACCTCTGGTGTGTCCAGCACCCTGTCTTCTAGTGCACAAGGGTCCCCTTCCTTGCACACAGGACAGTGGTTGCATCTCCAAGACCCACAACTGGTGTCATCTCTCCTGTGGTCTTGAATCCTTCCCTGAATCATCTTTTAAAGGTTTTATGCAGCCTATCACAGTGGGGACTGCTGGATCCTTCTGTAAGGAACCTAATGAAAAAAATACTTTCCCTGAATATTTTCCCTGAAAAGGAACATACCAGCTGGCCTTGGAATCCCATTTCCAGGGCTGATCTGCAAGCCTCCAGGTAAGAACTTCTCTCCCACAGGAACCACTGTGAGACCCTGCTCATAAAAGCATGAAGCATTTGTTGGTCTGATCTAGCTTGCTTTGTGCTATGTGCACATGTGCTAATCACTTCAGTTGTGCCTGACTCTCTGTGGCCCCATGCATTGTAGCCCAACAGGCTCCTCTGTCCATGGGATTCTCCTGGTAAGAATACTGGAGTGGGTTGCCATGCCCTCCTCCAGGGGATCTTCCTGACCCAGGGTCGAACCCCCATCTCCTGCATCTTCTGCATTAGTAGGTAGGCTCTTTACCACTAGAGCCATGTGGGAATCCTGCTTTGTGCTAGTTCATCTTAAAATACCTGAGATCTGCCATAGAGAAATCCTATTGATTGCTATTAGATATGTTTTGTTTTCATCCAGGTTCATATTCAAAACTGAATTAAGTTCTGTGGAAAAATACCCATCAAACCCTCCTCAAAGAGTAGAATGCCATTATTATAGCCTTGAGGTTCCACCTACTTTCCCACCACCCCCTCCCATTCCCAGGAGCCTACTCAACTCAAGAAGGGAGCATTAGCTAACTGGATAATTACTGTGCAGATAAAGGAGGCTGGGAGTCAAACTACCAATGTGCGGATTCATCTCTGCTGAATTTCCAGTGGACCCAGGCTGGCAGCAGGATCCCCCATACCCTGCAGGTCTTCCAGAACCTCATGGAATGAGATGCTCCATCCATCTCTTGGGTTGTTGCTTAAATTGCCATCTGGGGAGATCGCCCTCCTGGCTAGAGTACATCCAAGTTAAATATATTTGCTCAGCAGCCCAGAAGATGAGAGCAAATCCAGTGCTACCTGCCTTGCACAGGGCATGAGCTGTGGTGGGGGTCCCCCAGGTGTGGGACGGCTGTGCATGGATAAATCCTCCCTGAACACTACTGATCATGCAAGGGACTCATTCCTGTTTGGCTTCTGTTCCAGCAGCTGAGTTTCTCTTTCTCTCTTTTTAATTTTTTTTTTTTTAATCACGTGCGATCATTGTCTTCCTGCTACATTCATGGTGAGATGCTGCAGACTTGTGGCCCATGGCTAAGTAGAGGGGGAAGGGAGGGAATGAGAAGGCTGCTTTTCTCATCAGTCCCCCCTCCACCCCAGGGAGAGCAGACAGGACTGTTCACACTCGGCTCCCTGAACAGACACCTAGAGCGAGGGGCCGAGGCGCTGCCTTCCCTAATCTCAGGAAGGCATGAACAGCGGTAGGAATTCAGCTTTTAATCTCTCTGCTTCAAGTCACTGAGCTACTTCAAAAGGCTGTACATGCCAGAAAGACCTGAGTCGAGCGAAGCTGTAAAAGAGTATACAGTCTGAATCGGGAAGTTTCACTTCTCCAGGGGCTGCGTGAAACCCCCCTCTCAGACACCACCACTTGAGCATCCCCCCCGCCACCCTACCAACCCTGGTGAAGCAGGAAGGGCCTGTCCCTAAAGCATCGCCCACTCTGGGAAGATGCAGAAGAGCACCTGTGGGGCTCAGCTTAGTGAGAGGCTCTTTGAGAATGAAATCGGCATCATAAAGGGAGAGCCCTGCCTCCGGGCAGGGGGTGCCTTCAGCTGACACCTCCCTGGTAAGGCCGGGAGTAAGGACGGGCAACCTCAGAGACAGCAGGTGACCAGGGGGATCACTGCAGATCCTGCAGAGAGGGGGTCACATGGGAATGTCCTCATGGCCCTAGGTCTCCTTCTTTCCTCTGCCATAAACACAGCAAACTGCACATCTACACCCAATCTCCAGCTTGGAAAGGAGCAGAGGAATGTGACAGAAATCTGAAAGCCTGAGTCTTCATATGAAGAGACTGAACAGTCTGACTACACAGCAGATACCCTGAGGAAGGCACAGGCATAGCGACTGCATGGGATCCTGGGTGAGCCTGACACACATCTACGCCCGGGCCAGATGTGGGAGGCAGACTCCCTAAGGAAGGCCCAGGGCGATGTTCGGCCACCCTAACAGGTGAGGACATGCCCCTGTCCCTGGAAACAGCCAGAAGGAAATGGGAGCTGAAGACAGGGTGTTGGGTACTTGTCCCCTCTGCCCCTTGTGACTCCACTTCTTCAGTACTCACGTCATTCTTCCCACTGGAGGAAGAGAAAGAAATACTGAAACGCATTGGACTGTACATGTTCCGGAGTAATGCAAGCACCCTGGCTTTTAACTTACACTGAAAGTCCAGTAATGTGGGTGCTGGGGACTGAACTATGTCCCCTGGAAACTCACAGGTTGAAGCTCTAACCCACAGTGTCATTGTATCTAGAGATGGAGCCTTTCAGGCTAAAATTAGGGCTAATTGGTGTCATAAGGGTGGGGCACTGATCGGGGAATTAAGATCTCACATGTTGTGGGGCAACAAAGCCCATGAGCCACAACTTCTGAGCCCACACACCACAACTAGAGAGTCCACACACATGACAAAACGAAGATTCCCTGCACCACAAGTGAGATGGGATACAGCCAAATTAGCTAATTAATTAATTTAAAAAGCTGACACCCCCAAACTTTGGCCACCTGATATGAAGAACCTGATGCTGGGAAAGATTGAAGGCAGTAGGAGAAGGGGGCAACAGAGGACGAGATGGTTGGATGGTATCACTGACTCAGTGGACATGAGTTTGAGCAAATTCCAGGAGATAGCAAAGGACAGGGAAGCCTGGCGTGCTGCAGTTCATGGAGTCACAGTCAGACATGACTGAGCGACTGAATAACAACAACAGGTTTTTTTTTTTAAAGACTGGTGCCCTTATAAGACAGGAAAGAGACACCAAGATGCTCACACAGAGAAAACACATGTGAGGATATGGTGAGAAGACAGCTGCCTACACACCAGGAAGGGTTGCCTCATTAGAAACCAACCCTGCCAGCACCTTGATCTTGGAATTCCAGCCTCCAGATCTAGGAGAAATAAATTTCTGTTGCTTAGACCTCCTGGTTTATGGTATTTCATTATGACAGCCAGTACTGAGCCAGGGGGCCTTCCTGACACTTCATCACTGTGTTTTCTAAACCAAGACTGAAGGTCCCTGCGACCCCTTAGTCTCCACCGCCCTGGAGGGGCATCCTGCCTTGGGGTGGAGCCTACGGATATACAGGTTGGTTTTCCAGCCAAAAGACACCCTTAGACTCAGCGAATGAGGGGTGGGGTGGAGGAGGGGCAGCCCTGGAGGTTGGGTGTTCAGCACTTTGACTGGAAATGAGCAATCAGTATGCTAAGTGCATGCAAATCAGCACGTAACCTTTCTGAAGGAAATGCCTGCACCCTTTGCACAAAGAGTGGGGTGCTGAGTGGGGACCTCGGTTGGGGTTTTCCTGCACCTGTAGGCTGTACACTGGGGAGGAAAGAAAGCCAGAATAGTTTTTTAAAAGACTTTAAAATCACAAACAGAACATTTTCCTCTTTTGCATTTGAGCAACCAGGAAGCTGCATGCACAGGCGTGCATGCACACACACACTCATTTTCTATCTAACTTGTTATTATGAAAACAGCCAGCCACCCAGTGAGGCTCCAGGTGGAGGTGGAGGGCGATGTCTGTCACACTGTAAAGGAGTGGCCATCACTGTCACTTGTCCACAGTTCTTCAGTGTGAACATGGGGCCTATTCAGCCATCCTTTCACCAACGGAACAACTGGCAGGGAAATTATAGCACACGTTCAGATTTCCAATCTGTGACGACCAATGCTGAGAATGAAGAAGAGCAGAGGGTATGGGTCAGACCACAGGAGGGAAGAAACCAGATAATTGGGGAGTAACTGGATCTGGATAAGCTTCAGCATCTAGGGCTTTATACCAAGAGTAGTTACAGGGGATGAAAGAAATCAGCTTCCCAGGGCTTTGCAGCAGGCTGATACAGCCCTCTGCTAAAGGGAATTCGGCTTGGTGCCACAGGATCTGGGTTGCTGGCAAGAAGATAGGGGGATGGACGGGGAGTTTGGGGCAGGAGAGGTCTCTTTTTGTTTTCTCACTGTCTTTAGCTGTTTTTAAGAGCACATGAAATACCATCTTTATTCACAAGGTAGATCTGAGTGACTTACGGCTATGTCAGACAGTGTTGGTTGAAGTCCTGTCTCTTTCACTTCTGTGTGACTTGAGGCTGGTAACTTGATGTCTCTGAACCTCAGTCTCATGTATCAAAGGGGCACAATGATGAAAGAGTAACAGCCTCCTAGGGCTGCTCTGGAGATGAACGGGTTGAGTGCCCACCAGGGCCACTGTAGCCAATGGTCCGTGGACAGGGAGTCTGAAGCAGATAGTAACTGCTCTTCCCAATGCCCTTTGCACAGAGTCCTCTGGTCCCGTCTGTTAGTTTTTGCTTTGAGTCTGTTAAGCAGTGTGTCTCGGCTCTGGGGAAGCATTTGGTCCAGAGCCCAGGCAAAAAGCAGCCCTCTGTCACTTTGGCTACCAGGGGGAATGTCATGGTCTCCCAGAGCCACGTCCTGTCAGTTCAGCCGAAGGCCTTCTCCAGTGTCCCCGGCAGAGAGGCCTCCTGCATGGCCAGCTGTCAGCACGTGTTGTAGAACATTTGCTCAGCTCTCAGGAAGGGTCTCCTGAGTGGGCTTCTGGGCCAGAGCCTCTACTTTGTAAACACTGGAGCAGATTGGCCCCCTACTGCTGCACTGAGGGACTCAAGGCCGTGGAAGGCAAACCCATTTGACACTGTGAATTAGAGCCCCGAGCCTCTGCAAACACTCTGGATGCGGAAGCAGAGTCTCTTGGCCGTCCCAGCCCAGGGCCATCTGCTACTCGGTGGCAAGGTTCCTGATTCCAAGGGTGGAGGTGCCAGGCAGCAGCCAGCAGGTGTCCTCAGCCAACCCAAGCCCCACTCCCTCTCATCTCAACGTGGTGACCTTGGTGCTGAAGGAGGGACCTTTTTCCTTTATACCTAAGTATGTGTTGAACTCTCAGAAATGCTTAACTTGGACAAAAGGAAGATCCGTAGTTGTGTTTAACGATAAGCAGGCACTCAAGTGCCCGTGGTGATAAAATATTGAGCCCAGCTCTAAGAAGTCGCCTGTTCCTCTGCCAGAACCCATGAAGACATAAATAGACCAGTGCTGGAACAATCTTTCCTTTTTGTAAGAGGAGACGAGCCCTCAGGAATCCTGGAATTGCATCTCACAATGAGCCTCTGGGCTTGACTATGGTCCAATCTCCAACTTGGCAAAAGCCATCATTCAGGACCTTGGACAGCACAGCGCTTTCTCAGGCATGTGTATCTGACATTCTCCATCTGGCCAGTACATGGATATAGGAAAGGAAAAAGAAGAGGCCCTGAGATGTACATTTTAGGCTTTCTGTGTCTCTCCCTTTTGCTCCCATTTCCATCATGTGCGGGTGAGGCAGACACGCACCTCCAGCTCATTTACTGAAGTTGAAGAAGAGCACATTTCAAGAGAGTAGGAAAGATAACGCAGAACAAGCTCCAGAAAGGGTTGGGTTTGTAAAAATTCAATCTTCCCTGTATTTCACCAGTGTCCTAGAAAACTCAACAGATAGAGATTGCTCCCACAACTTTCCAGGGAGCTCCATGTGCTTTCTGGGGACAAAGCTATATGAAACAGGTTCATGAGAAATTTAATTTCATCAGAGATAAATCAGATACAGCACCCCAGCCTACTAAATCCAGCACCATCCTCTGGACTTCTCTGGGAAAGTCACTGGGGAGTGGGGCTGGTGGTTCAGCCTGTCAGTTCCAAGAACACTGCTTATATACTGTGTTCTTGAAACACTGGAAGAGTTTCTGTGAGCGATACCTCCACCAAGGGGTGCTGGTGGAAGAAATTCAAGGCAAGGAAAAAAATAAGCCAGTTCAAGCTATGATGATGCTGTGTTCTCTTGGAATAACCCAGCTGTCATTGTGTCCCAAGCACTAGTTGCCTTTCCCCTTCCTCTAGCTAACCTAACCTGGGTGTGATATGTTTATAGGATATTCTTTGCCTGTCTTCTGTGGTCTGGTCAAGAAAGAGGGACATGCTACTCCAGCTGACAGATGCAGGTTTGGATTGTCAGCCTTTCGCTGGCTCCCCCTCACTGAGGAAAATATTAAGCAAGAGGAAGCCAGGATGACTGCGATTCTGGATCACACACACACCTCCCTGCAAAGGAGGAACATTGCAACTTGCTGGAAGCCCCATTACTTCAGGCCTGGCCCACCATGGCTCTCTTGTTCCCTGCTGACATTTACATAAGGGACAAATCCCTGGACTAGGACCCAGAGGAAGGCTTTCTCAGAAGAATCATCTGAATTAAGGGCTTTGATTTTATAGCATATACAAATCTCTTCACCTGGGAAAGCTCATTAAGTTGGTCAAGATATAATGAGGCCACATTAGAAATTCTTCTGTAAACAGCACAAAGCATGAGAAGACACTTTACAAATCTGCAAGTGACCTTACAGGGTCTTTCCTTAGAGAGAAGCCCACGGGGGGATTGAAACAAGCTTCCAACCTTTGCACTGACTTTGACAAGGAGAAAAACCATTAGGAGAAAGTTCACCTGAAATAAGTTCTGTCTTTGGCAGCAGCAGAACTTGCTTTTATACTTCATTTCCAAGGGAAGAAAATGCATTCAAGGACCCACATGTTGGTGGAGAACGTATGGCTTTATAGCTGTGGTCTTGGAATAGCATTCCTCATTCCCTTACCTCACACCACACATGAACACTAGATTCTGGTGGCTGAGAGATATAAACAGAAGGAAGGCAGGATGTGAGTAAAGAAATGCTAAAAAGGAACACAGATGCTGGAGAGGGAAGAGCTGGCAGACTAAAACATAAACTGCAGAAACCATGGAGGGAAGAAAGACATATTTGGTGATGCAAAATTTTGAAACTTCTGCACACCATGAAAGTCAAAGTCCCTCAGTCATGTCCAACTCTTTGCTACCCCATGGACTGTAGGCCACAAGGCTCCTCTGTCGGTGGAATTCTCCAGGCAAGAAACACACCATGGATACTGTTTAATAGCAAGCAAAATATATGTGGAAAACTTGCAACATATATAACAAGACTAGAATAACTGCCTGAGATGTATAAAATGTTTCTGTAACTCAGAAAACTTCATTCAACCCAGTAGAAAAGAATGGTCTAAGAACAGTCCTTCTTAGACTAATTTAAACTTATGCCTAAGCTAAACTAGTTAACCTACCCAGTTTCATGTGACCTCACATGCACCCTACCACATCCAACAAAGTCAACAGAGGGAGTCCCTGAAGGAAATGATCTGGTGACATGCAAAGGCTAGTAGCTCTACTTAGAAAGTCTTGGGTCTTCTCTGGTGGTCCAGTGGTTAAGACATTGCCTTCCAGGGAAAGGGGTGCGCAGGTTCCATCCTGGGCCAGGCAGCTAAGATCCCACATGCCTTGTGGCCAAAAAACCAAAACATACCAAACATAATACAGATGCAGTACTGTAACAAAGTCAATGAAGATGTAAAAAATGCTTTATATTTTTTTAAAAAAAAGCCTTGTTGGCCTTCCCGGGTGGCTCAGTGGTAAAGAATCCATCTGCCAATGCAGGAGACACAGGAGATGTGGGTTTGATCCCTGGCCTGGGAAGATTCCATATGCTGTGGAACAACTAAACCCACACAGCATAACTCCTGAGCCTGTGCTCGAGAGCCTTCGAGCCACAACTACTGAAGCCCATTTGCCCTAGAGCCCATGCTCAGCAACAAGGGAAGCCACCACAATGAGAAGCCTGCACACTACAACTAGAGAAAAGCCCTTGGAGCAATGAAGACCCAGCATAACCAAAAAATTAATTAATTAATTAAAATTTTATACACACACTCCCCTAAAGGCCTTGCCAATCATGAAGGGATGCTTTGGGAAGCACACATAACTGCTTCACTGATTTCCAGCAACCAAAAATGGTGTTATGTTTCCTGCGGACCTCAAGGAATGAACATACGTGTTTTTACTTTGATCTGAGTCATCTGGGTTTAAAGACACCAGTAGGTGATGTTCCGATGTCTGTGGTCCCCACCAGTGATGGAAGTGAAACAGACAGGAGTTGCGTCTCCTGCCCGGCTCCCCTGCCTCTGCAAACACAAGGATGTTCGGCACAACAGAACCCAGGAACAAGATGTTCCTGTTCCGTGAACTGTGGGTGAGTCCACAAGCTGCCCAAACATGGGAGACACAGTGCAGCCTCCTCTCAAAGCATTCTCCATCTTACAGGATGGAGCTGCTTTTTTGGATGGAACCTATTTTGTAGTCTGAGTATCTATTTTTCAGGAAAACAAAACCATTCAGGGTAGAATTTTGATGTGCTGGGCACTATTTTCACCTGGCTCGTTCCCCATTCCTCCTCTTGCGGCACCATTTCCATCTTTTAGGTGCCTGAATGATGAATCCAAAGCCCATGCAACACCCAAATCCAGCTGGAAAGTGAAAAATTAACTCTATTTTCAAAATGTTGAATGGTCTTTGTGTGCCATGTGTTTAAGGCTTGCAGCCATAAAGCTCGGGAAAGAAATAAGTTGGATGCAATAATGACTATAGTGCATTCCAACTCTGAAATGTTAGGATCCATCCAACAATAGAAATTGGCTGAATAAATGACATTATAATACAACCAGAGGATGCAGTATGATCTAGCCATTTAATGAGATGTGGGAGAACACGAGATGACAATGGGAAAATGCTCATGATATACTAAGAGGGAAGCAGATTACAAAACATCATCTACTGCATAATAACAGTTTCATTAAAGATGAAAATAACAACAACTATGATTGTGTGTACATACCCATATGCACATGTTAACAAAAACCAGAAGGACTGACATTAAAAAATTAACTGTGGCTACTTTTTAATTGCAGGAATACAGGAGTATTTTATTTTTCCCCTAGTGCTTTTGTGTGTCTGAAACCTTGAACAGTAAACAAATATTGCTTTTCCAATCATGGAAAAAATAGATATTTAAAATATTATAAAATTGCCAAGCTGTATAATAAAGATTGATTTTATTGCTAGGAGAAACTGATAGATTTTTTAAATCATGGTAAAATAACAAAAGGGTATCCCTGGTGGCTCAGCAGCAAAGAATCTGCCTGCCAATGCAGGAGAGATGGGTTCTATCCCTGGGTCAGGAAGGTCCCCTGGAGGAGGAAATGGCAACCCACTCCAGCATTCCTGCCTGGAGAATCCCATGGACAGAGGAGCCTGGCAGGCTACAGTCCATGGGATCGCAGAGTTGGACACAATGTAGTGATCAAACAACAACAGCAAAATAACCAAAATGTTTCACTGATCATTTTAACGATTTTAATGTGCACAATACAGTGGCATCAAGTACCTTCACCCTGTTGTACAACCATGATGACTATACAATTCCAGAACTTTTCATCACCCCAAAAGGTAATCCTGTATGAAGTGTTCACTCCCACCACTAGTGGCCATAAAGTGGTGTAATTTCATTGTGATTTTGACTTGCCTTCCTTCAGTGACTGTTGATATGGAGCATGTCTCATATATTTGTTGACCATTTGTGTATCTTCTTTGGCGCAGTGTTTATTTAAGCACTTCTTCCAGTTCTTTAATGGGGAATTTAGTCATTTTATTGTTCAGTTGTAAATATTCTTTGTATATTCTGGATGCCAAACCCTCATCATACACGTGATTTATAAATTTCCTCCATTTTTTATTACCTTTTCATTCTCAATAGTGCCCTTTGATGCAGAAATGATTTCAAGGTTGATAAAGCTCATTGCACCTATTTTATATTTTCCTGCTCATGTTTTTGATGTCATGTCTAAGCAATTATTGCCAAATCCAAGGTCATGAAAATGTACTCATCTTCTTCTAAGTGGAACAGTGTATCTTCACAACAGTAACGCTTCCAGTCTTTCAGCCCATGAACATAAGATGTCTTCCTCCTTATAAAGATCTTTACCTTCTTTCAGCGATATCTTATCCCTTAGATTAATGTCTCTGACCCATTTTGAGTTAATGTTCATATGTGACCTGAGATAGGGGTCTGCACAGACTATATCCTACTGTGGGATCATGGCCAAGTCATTTCAATTTTCTCAGACTTGGCTTATTTCTCTGTAAAATGGATGTGACAATAGGACCCACCATATTGGACTGTTGAGAACATTAAGTGAGAGACCCCAGGTAAACCTGTCAGCACTGCACTCAGCATGCAGTAAATCGTCCATACATGATAACCAGCAGAAGTAGCATCTGCAAGAGCCTCAATAAGATACCCAGTGCTCTGTATTTTCTGACATGCCAAAGCTCCTGCAGAGGTGAGCCAGGTGTCTCTACTCCTTTCTGCAGCGCCGGGTCTCTCTGCCTGTGCACCCAACATTCACGCATAAACACATGTCCAGTTGATGCCTTTTCCCAGCTTCTGAGGACACAGCAGTGCCAGGGTCTCCAAAGCAACTGTTTATAGTGGGGTCAGCAAATGTCCTCTGTTAGTGGACTGATAGTATTAATAAATGTTTTAGGATTCATGAGGCAAATGCCTCCTTTGCAACTATTCACCTTTGCTATTGCAGTGCAAAAGCAGCCACAGACAACACAACAACAGGTGGCCATGGCTGTGTCCCATCACAACTTTATTTATAGAAATAGGCAGTGTACAGGAGCAGGCTCAAAGTCCACAAATTACAGATTTCTGATAGTAACATATGGTCTCACAAAGGAGATTAGTAAAATGACTATAGTACAGTATGAGAAATACCCTAATGGTCTCAAAGAGGATCAAAGAAGACTTTCCAGAGGAAGCAATGTCTAACCTGGTATCTAGAGGACAAATAGGAGATAACCAGGCAAGGAAGAGCATCTCAGTATTTTAGGCAAAGAGCACAGTGTGTGAAAGGCCAGGAAAAGAGAGAGAATCAGGCAACAGAGACAGGGAAACAGGTAGAGGTAGACAGAAATGGAGAGGAGCACTATGCTCTTAAGAAGCTAAGGAGAAACATCAATTACTGCTTGAGCACCAGGGAGCTTAGGCAGTGAAGCAGGAGATGAAGCCAGAAGGAGTGCAGGGCCAGGTGTGAAGGGCCCTGGGCATCAGACGAATACATAGTGGCTCACCCTAAATATACTGGGGAGTCCTTGAAGGTTTGAGATGGGAAATGGCAGGAGGGGTTTTGCACCTCTGATTGCCACCCAGGGAAGCATTTCAGAGCATCACACTAGAAGGCAGCTACAACATCTGGGTGAAGAAGGCAGTGGCTGGACAATGACATAGAAGAGGGTGTCGACAAGTGGGGCTGGTCCAGGGCTGCTTGAGAGTTAAACATTTTAACAGATTAACTTGTAGAGGGAGGAAAGAGGGGCAGAGGAAAGTGTCTGCTTTGGTCAGTCACTTTGGAGCACACCCAACCTGCAAGGCTTCTCTTGAGCCCTTCTTCACTCTGAGACCTGCCTCTGCTCTGTTATTCCCAGACTAATGAGCACTTGTCTGAACCCCTCTGTCCCCACCTCTCACCAGGTGGGGCACACTTCTGATAAAGCTCACATGTGGTTAAAGGCTGTGAAAAGAGACAAAGAAGGACACTACATAATGATCAAAGGATCAATCCAAAAAGAAGATATAACAATTATAAATATATATGCACCCAAGAGAGGAGCACCACAATATGTAAGGCAAACACTAACAAGTATGAAAGAGGAAATTAATAGCAACACAATAATAGTGGGAGACTTTAATACCCCACTCACAACTATGGATAGATCAACTAAACAGAAAATTAACAAGGAAACACAAACTTTAAATGACACAATGGACCAGCTAGACCTAATTGATATCTATATGACATTTCACCCCAAAACAATCAACTTCACCTTTTTCTCAAGTGCACACGGAACCTTCTCCAGAATAGATCACATCCTGGGCCATAAATCTAGTCTTGGTAAATTAAAAAAAATTGAAATCATTCCAGTCATCTTTTCTGACCACAGTGCAGTAAGATTAGATCTCAATTACAGGAAAACAATTGTTAAAAATTCAAACATATGGAGGCTAAATAACACGCTTCTGAATAACCAACAAATCACAGAAGAAATCAAAAAAGAAATCAAAGTATGCATAGAAATGAATGAAAATGAAAACACAACAACCCAGAATCTATGGGACACTATAAAAGCATCTCTCCCTTTGTAGCTGTTATTAGGGGCAGGCATCCTCATGCTAGACCCAAATAAACACTCGTCTGTTGTTGTATCTTAACTTCTGAACCTCCTAAAAATGAGGAGTGTGCCTAAGTGAAATCTAAAAAGAGATCAATTCAGTGAAGGGCTAAATATTCAAGGAAATGGACTTCATTTTCATCAGAAGCATAATTTTTGACAGTGAGATAATTGTATGCCATAATCTTTTGGTTCTGCAGGACCATGGACTAAAATAAAATCACTTCGTGCTCATTAAGGATAAGAAAATAGATCTGCAAGATGGGCATCCTCTACTTTCAGAAGTGTCATTTTCAGGTTCATTATTGGCTGACACAACAGTTCATTCCCAAGGAACATTAAATGGCCTACTTTACTGTATTTAGAGCTAATGATCTCTGAGTACCAAGCACCAGGATGCATGCGTTGCTCTGTCATCCCTCGGTCACTTGGACACTGAGTTGTATTCCCCTTGGTCAGCTAGGTGCCCTATGAGACATCTTAGTAGAGAGGTGGGCACATGCTGTCATGTCCCTTGCCCTTTCCATGGATCCAGAAATCTGAGGACGTGGGCGTATGAACATGAAGACAAGAGAATCTGTAAGTAAATAACCATACTTGGGACTTCCCTGGGGTTCAGAAGTTAAAAGTTTACCTTGCAATGCAGGGGATGCAGGTTCAATCCCTAGTCTAAGATCCCACATGCCGTGGAGCAATTAAGCCTTTGAGCCACAACTACTGAGCCATCCCACCACAATGAAAGATCCCACATACCATGACTAAGACTCAATCCAGCCAAACACACACACACACACACACACACACACACACACACACACACACACAATTTTAAAAAGCAAACAACCATACTTGACTTGGAAATAGTCTGATGGTGAGGTGGGGCAGGGGGACCCTTATTCACAGATAAACACTTTATCTTGGGAATATAGTTCTATGTGTACCCTAAATGAGCAGGAATATAGATAAATTCTAGCACAGGAAACTGACCTTTCTCTAAACTATCAAAATTTGAGCATTTTTCCAAAATATATGTAAACCTGTCCTCTCCTATTATTTTCTTACCTTTGAGAGCTAATTTAATTTCTAGCTCCTGATAACTTATCAATTCACACATGCTCATAAACAAAAAGGTTGAAGGAAAATCACACCAGAAAAGATTTTAGCTGTGAAAACTCTACACATAGAGAGCTATTAGTGCATCAAATCTAACCTAACACTTCATTCTTTTAATGGGATTCATGCTGAATTTTGATAGCGAGAAGTCAAGTAAGAGATTCTATTTTCATGGAAACCCATTTCTGATGCATGACATTAATACAAGGCTAAATAAACACAGCATCACCGGGAAATAAGCCCAAATTTGAAGTCTGAAAGGGCAGTCATATTTCTTGAATATTCTGAATGTCAACATTTTGATGGAAAAAATAATCCAACAGCAGTGGTTGTACACATAGGTCCATTCTGGTTGTCTCTGGTGTGTGTTACAAAGTTTAATTTGTCAGATCCTCATGTTTTCTGTTCCACGGTATCTAGTGGCATTTATTATGTTCTTCTAAAACTGCAGCTCATGGAGGTATTGGAAAGGTCATTGTTTCCAGGTTATTTTTTTTTAAGAGGATAAGTTAATATATGTTCTCCACTAAGAGGTGATCTTTCATGTGCGTTTGTTTCCGAGATGGAAGTGTTTCTGCTCATGGTGTCTGGAAGCCATTGTTCATCCTCAGAGCGTTTCCTAAAGTTTCCTGCAGCAGCATGCTTCCCTGCACATCCGTAATGAGGCCTGGCTTTGTTCCCACCTTCGTATGCTGGCACCGGAAGAGCAGTGAGGCTCAGAGGGCTCTCTAGGGACTCTCTGCTGGGAACGGCGGCACAAAAGCCCAGAGCCACCGGGCAAGGCAGAGGTCATGTAAATTAGCCCCATATCATGTCTCTTCTTTGAACTTAAAGTTTGCTGCTTTTACAAGACTGTTAAGCCTGTTCTAAAATAGTAAAAACAGAAGTCTAATATGGAGCTTTGCTACAACCAGGAAATGTTGCTACTTATTTTATATTTTGGAATTCTGGTGAGATGATATTTTTTACATGCTGGTCATTCAGTTTTAATTGTTGGTGGGATTTTTTTTTTTTTTAATTCAGCATGGAGGATGATGACCATCCGTCCTCTGGTCTCACAGAAAATGGAACAGAAAAGAAGGATTCAGTTTCAACTGGCTTGTTTTCTTCTTAAAAGAGAAAGTTCTCGAAAGTTTTCTCACTGCCAGTTGGGCAGCAGAGGTTGGAGGAAAGTATTGAAAGAGACAGGCATCAGTCCTTGGCCTTCAGTGGCCTACCACTGACTTTTTTAAGATGATGCTCTGGCTCTCAAGGCATCTATGCAAGGCTGAGCTTCTCGAGTGGAGAGGAAGTCGCCTGGGAATTCAGTCGTGCTCAGCTGGATAAAGCCAAGGAGCTTGAGAATGCCTTTTTTTTAGGGATTCAAATTGCTGAGGACAAAGCTTACTGCAGCTGTCCCTAAGCCAGCAAACAGATTCTACAAATGCTACCAATCCTCCCGCATATGATTACGGGTAGGTTGTTTCTTGGTGAATCAGCCCCTTCACATTTGAGAGAGAAGGAATATGTTCCCTTTTTTCCCCCGAAGTGAAAGGATGCAGTAAACAACCTCGAGGGCTTAAGCTTAGTATCTCGGAGGCAGAGAACAATAGTAGCACTGCCTCCCAAATGTCAAGAGCCCCATGAAAGCCTGGGCTTCCATCACGCCGCTGCCTCTGGTCCAAAGTGTGCTTCAGAGATTCTGAGAACCAGCCCCAGAATGCGAGTAAACAGCACACTCAGAGAAGATGCGCTCTGTTCCCAGGTCAAGGCAACCGGCAACAGGCACTGCTCTTCTCCAGGGACTGGACCGTCATTGTCACCGTCCCTACAAAGCCACCATGTATGTGGTCATCTCAAGGACACCTGTGAATCTTACTGTCCGGGGGCTGGGAGGCTCCTCCAAGGATATGTGTGTGTGAACAGCAGCTCCTGGTCTCTGGAGCTCACCGAAGTGGCCCAGTGGAATCGGCTGAATAAAACCAGACCTGTCATGGGGTCCCTCATCTGACCTAGAGTCAAGCAGGCCCCAGGGAGGCAGAGGGCATCTGACAGGGAGGTCATGGGCAGGGCCTGTTGTGAAGGTCCCTCAAGACCCTTTTCTTGAGTCTCCTGCTTGCTCGGGAGATGCAGACTCTGCCCCATCCCCACCTTCATCAACAAGAAGGTTGTACCCACACAGAAGCTGACTCCTGTAATGGCCAAGAGCTTGCATTGGACAAGTGAGGCACAGTCTGTTTGCCCCTTAACCCCCATGACATCCCAGTCTGGAAGATACTCTTAGCCCCAGCGCAGATGAGGAAACTGAGCTTGGAAGGGCTTGGGCAGGGTCACATGGTTGAGACGGTCTCACTAGGACCCAGGAGGCTGAGTGCACATAGCTCTTCTCTTCGTGGGATGATAACACCAGCGTCCACCCGTTTACTCATGTCTGGAGGGCCCACTTTTATGGACAAGCAGATGCTCACAGACCTCATGTAAGTCTGCCAGCATGGCTGCCTGGCGGTGTTGAAATCTCAGAGGACAGAACCACAGGCTATGAGAAAACAGCACAGCACTTGGCAGGGCAGGAAGCATCTTCCATTGGTCCTTGTCCTCCAGCCTGGTGGGGAACCTGCCTTTTTTATTTCTTTTTTTTTTCCATTGGGATAAAATTCATGGAACATGAAATTAACCATATGTTATTTTCTTGGGCTCCAAAATCACTATGGACAGTGACTACAGCCAAGAAATTAAGAGACCCTTGCTCCTTGGAAGAAAAGCTATGACAAACCTAGATAGCATATTACAAAGCAGAGACATCACTTTACACACAAAGGCCTGCATAGTCAAAACTATGGTTTTTCCTATAGTCATGTACAGATGTGAGAATTGGACCATAGAGAAGGCTGAGCGCTTAAGAACTGATGCTTTCGAACTGTGGTGCTGGAGAAGACTCTTATGAGTCCATTGGACAGCAAGGAGATCAAACCAGTCAATCCTAAAGGAAATCAACCCTGAATATTCATTGAAAGGACTGATGGTGAAGCTGAAGCTCCAACACCTTGGTCACCTGATGCAAATATCTGACTCATTAGAAAAGACCCTGGTGCTGGGAAAGATTGAGGGCAGGAGAAGCTGACGACAGAGGATAAGATGGTTGGATGACATCACTGACTCGATGGATATGAATTTAAGCAAACTCTGGGAGATAGAGAAGGACAGGGAAGCCTGGTGTACTGCAATCCATGAGGTTACAAAGAGTTGAACACGACATAGTGACCAAACAATAACAAAGGTATGGCACAATTCAGTGGTGTTAGTACATTGACTACATGTGCACCATCACCTCTGTCTAGTTCCCAAACATGGTCATCCCTTGTGCAATCACCCCTCTTTCACCCAGCCCTGGGCCACCATGAATCTTCTTTCTCTATGGATCCACCTACTCCTAATGGTTCCTATCAATGACTTCATACAAAACAGACTTTTGTGCCTGTCTTCTTTCACTTAGCATGATGTCTTCAAGGTTCACTCACATCCTAACATGCATCAATGCTTTTACTTTCATGGATGAATAACATTCCATTAGGTCTTCTTTCTTAAAAGTGAAGTAAAAGGCCAGATAGCTTCAGAGAAAGAGAACTGACCTAAGAATCCATGGAAATCATGTTTTTCTCTTGGGACTAATTGTCATTGTTCTCCATCAGACAGACCTGGGGTCAGATCTCAGCTTCCATACTGTGTGGTCTCACTTAAAATAATTGTGGTAAGCATGAGTATTTCTGTCAGTCATTAAGCATGAGTCATTACCTAACTCAGAGAGCTACTGAGAGAGTGAAATAGGAAAACACATACACGAATATTGCCAAATTGCCTAACATGTAGTCAGGATACAGAAGATAATAAATATTTCTTCTTCCATTCATGGGAAAATCACTCCCTCTTCCATGTATATAAATTGGGAATTCATCTGTACACAGCAGATGTGTGCAGAGTGGCTCTTGTAAATTGACTTTGAAAAAAAATCAAATCACATTTTATATTCATTAAGTTAAGCAATTCTTAGGTGGACAAAATCTAATAATGAAGAAAATCTACTCTCTGTTCAATGTGTGGATTGGCCACCTTTAACATAAATGTTTCTACTCCAGGGTCTAGCGCAGTACTCTCAGAACATGGTAGGTGTGCAGTGTAAACATCTGTGCAGGGAGGAAGTGAAACAACCTCTTTGCTGAGAAGGACAAGATCTCATACTTGATAAGTAATTAGAGGGACATTCTCCCAGACCCATTGGTTCTCAGGCAAATGCAAATACATTGGCCTATGCGAAATGTAGTCAGTAAGTTACACGTTCAGTCCATGCAACCTAAATGTGCACTAAGTACCTGCTCGGTGGGGGTTGGGTAGTAGAGATGTGCTTGTTGGTTGCAGAGTTGTAATCTTCCAGCAGAAGCAGAACTAACAACTAGGCTATGAGATAAGAAAGACTCACACAGCTCAGGTCACAATTCTGGCAGCAGTTAACAGGTTTAGACACTCAAAAGAAGGTTGAGTTGCACCCATCCAATGGGCGCCATTTGGGTCAGTCTACCTATAGTATCTGTCTTCTCACTGGAATAATCAGCAAAACTTGTCAAACTTGATAGTCTCTCACACCAGATAGGTCTAGATCAGTCATGGGGCTTTAGTGAGAAAGGACTCATGTTCTAACCATAGACTTTACTTGGACGCCCACTATGACCACCTAACCCTTGTAAAGCACACAGTGAACCCTTGGAGCTGATCTGGAAGCCACATCTCTGCATTTCACTCACTCATAAAGGAATCTGCTGTGAATCCACACCAGTGACAACACATGCCAATGGGTGACCTCTCTAAATCCTGCACCAGAATTCCTGCAAGCAGTGAATGGGTTCTCTCACAGTAGAGTCCAAACATTTGATTAAGGAAAAGACAAATGAAAATACAAATAACTGAAAAAAATAATGAGTGGTGTATCTCAAAGCAAAAAATTTTGCAATGTTGAACAAGGCAAGGAAGATTTTATTCAAGACTACTGCAAATGGAGAGAGGGGCCTGAGCTCTGAGATGGAGGACACTGAAACAAAAGGTGGAAAGTGGGGTGAGCCAGCGAGAACTGGAGGATAGTGGGGAGGGAAGATGGTCAATGGAGGGTCCAGCAAAATGAGTTACTCCTGGGTTCACCCACATTCTTCTCTATGATCAGGCCACCTGTGTCTACTAACTGGAGCCCATCAGGATTAAGCATCTCCTCTCTCACAGAAACCAGGACACAGACTGCTGTTCCCCTCGAGGGTTCCATTACAAAGGGATTGCTCCCAGGTCCTTGAGAGAGATATTCCTGGGTTGCAAAACTGGCAAGACACTTTTTTTTTTATGTGCATCTCATTGGGATAGAGAAAGAATTTACAATTATAAGTTGACTAAAGTAAAAGAGAGTCACTGCCTAGAGACAGGGAGAAGCTTGGCTGAAGCTTAGAGGGGAACGGGGTGCGCATTCCGGTCATCCTGGTCAGGGGTCCAGTAACCCTGTTCCTGACACCGAGACTTTCAGAAAAGTGATTGCCCAGCCTTTACGGCATGAGTCAAAAGTGAAAGTGTTAGTTGCTCCATCATGTCCAACTCTTTGCAACCCCATGGACTGTAACCTGCTAGGCTCCTCTGTCTATGGAATTCTCCAGGCAAGAATACTGGAGTGAGTTGCCATTTCCTTCTCCAGGGGATCTTCTAGACCCAGGGGTTGAACCCAGCTCTCCCACATTGCATGCAGATTCTTTACCATCTGAACCACCAGGGAAGCCCCCTTTCAAAAAATTCCTTCCCCCAAATGATTAACTTTCCAACCA
The DNA here is from genome assembly GCF_033118175.1 of Dama dama. NCBI lineage: Eukaryota > Metazoa > Chordata > Mammalia > Artiodactyla > Cervidae > Dama > Dama dama. The sequence goes on from NC_083703.1 coordinate 56,472,240, forward strand.
CTCCCTGAAAAACCAAGTGGAGATAAAAAGCCATTCATTTGTAGAGACTTAATTAATGCTACAAGCCCCACTAAATAGACTTGTCCAGATACCAGCACCAGTGGAGGCAAGACATATTTCAGATTTCAAAATATTTCTAAAGGTTACTGAACTGTATTAAGCAGAATGAATAAATAAGCGTTGCCTTTGCAGTTGAGAACCAGACCTCAAAATTCTTCTAGCATGATCAGTATTCTGCATGTATAGCCTCTGCTTGGACTTTCTTGTCAGCAATTAATAATTCCTGAAAACAAGACTCACTCCCTCCAACCAGGCTGCAGAGAAGGTCAACCTGGCTCCATCTCATGGCCTCGTATACATCCATGGGATGGAAATTGTCTTTTCCAAAGTCACCAGATCGAAAGCAAAGTGGCAGGTGCCAAGGAAAAAGTAGATTCTGGCAAGATAGCCTGTCTTCTGCTGTCTGGATGCTGTTGCAACAGAGTACCAGTTGGGCTAATTCTTATCCTGTGAGTTACCTACAGACATGCCAGGGGTCAAACCCAGCTCAGGGGAATTTTATTTGGCCAATCTTAGCGCTTTCCAAATAAGGAAGTTTCACATAGAAATCTGGATTTCCAGTTTCTCTTGAAACATCAAAATGCATAGCCCAGGGATCAGAGGACAGCACACTTTGAGTGCCATGCAGTCCTGGAGATGCTCTGACATCTCCCATGCCCGGTCCACTGTACAGAGCTTCTAGGTTGTTTAAGCATTGCATGTGTGCATGCATGCTGTTGTTTCAGTCATGTCCAACTCTTTGAGACCCTACGGACCATAGCTTCTCAAGCTCCTCTGTCAATGGGTTATTCTAGGCATGCATACTGGTGTGGGTTGGCATGCCTTCCTCCAAGGGATCTTCCTGACCTAGGAATTGAAACTGCATCTCATATCTCCAGCATTGGCAGGCGGATTCTTTACTACTAGCGCCACCTTGGAAGCCCCCATCTAAGTGATAAACTGCCCTAACTTAGTGATGTAAAGTAACACCAACCATTATCATCACTACTGTTTCTCACGGTTCTATGGTTGGTGGTTACCAGCTAGGTGGTCCTCACTGGGTATTTTTGGGTGGCTACAGAGGCACAGTGCCTGGGGATGGAATGAAGTTTCCTCAGTGACAAACCAGTTTGGATGTTTGTCCCAAACCAGAACCTCGACAAAGGCTCTTTGCTAGAACATCACTCTTGGGCTCCACACAGCCTGGCCTATATGTTGACAGCAGTTTGGTCCCAAGAGTGAGAACCCCTAGAGAGCACCAGGGAAGTGCTACTGAGCTTTCTAAAAAAGCCTGAGAAGTCACTCTGGCTACATTCCATTCACTAGAAGAATCCTGTATCTATTTTGATTGCAGAACCTGGCCTGTAATTTTACTTCCTTGTAAAGCCCTTATCTGGCCTTGATATAAGGAAGATGCTGGTTTCACAGGGTGAATTTACTGAATGACTAGACTGGTTTATCCTCAGCATATTTGGATGCATGCAAATATGCATACATCCTTGGGATCACCCAAACTGGGGTGAATTCCTCACTAGACCATTCTCATAATGTGTATCCTCAGACATAACAAACCAATGCAAGCTCTTGTACATCTTGCCCATTGTTTTGTTATAAACAAAATGAGGCTGGCACACACTGCTAAGGCCATTTACAATTGTCCTCATTCTAGGATTTTGAGGAAATTATTTTCAGGCAAGTTGTTGCATCTTGGTGGTCATAAGGGTGTATTTTTAAACTTTTCAATGAACACTTGCTATGCATCAGAAATCATTTTAGATGATAGAATAGAGAGGATGCTAGAAGAGAAAAGGGTTCCTGTCCTCAAGAGCTCAAATTGAAGGGAAAAAATGTATTCAAAGCAATGCATTTGGTAAAGAAAAAATATGCTGCATATTTTCTCTGACTGTATAGTAAAGAGTTAAAACTGCAAAGTTGTAGCTATTTTCTTGTCCTCTTGTGTCTGGGGTTGGGGGAAGACCAGAGTAAATGCAGAAGGTTGTGGGCAGAGTCTTAGTTAGACTGCCTTAGGCTTACAATGCTGGCCTTCCATAGTGGAATTTTACTTTTTTATTTATGGTTTATATTCAGTAATGGCAGAATAACTGAAACCTAAAACTTATTAAAACAAAGGCCAAATGCTATCATTATAAGAACCTGGAGAGTAACATGGTATACTGTCTACAACTTGGGAACCTTTACTAATATTAAAATGCATTTTTTAGGAAAATTACTTTAGTGACCTTCATATGGAGTGATGTTAGAATGTCATAAAGACAATCTGAAGTGAAAATATTTGCAAATTCTATAAAAAATTACTGTCCTACTGCAGTTCAAATTATGTACCACACAAAACATTCATGAATTAAAGGTCTAGGGCACTTCACAGCAGAGCAACATAATGGGAGAGGGGTTTCAGATTCGACAGTAAACTCACTAGCATATGCTGGATAATGTTCAGTGGCACTTCACATACTTTTGATATTCAAATCTATCCTGCAAGGCAGAGGTAATATTGTGCTCCTGGCATCTAACACATTTTTAATCAAGGCTTCAAGATTCATCCTATTTGTATGAAGAAATTAACCAGGTAGAACCAGAAGAAACCTAGAAATATGATGAATATTTGCATTCTTCTTATTTCTAAACTACTCTCTGCAGACACACTCACTGAAGATGAGAAGATATGAGCGTCAACAAGTTTGCTGTGTTTAAACTGAGACCGGCGCATGGGCCAAACTTTGTTCCACTCCCAAAACAGGCAGGGGGAGGGAGTCTTTAAATTGTAGCATCTTCCCTGTCATAATATTTGTAGATGCAGGGCCTCTGCATGCCTACCTGCTAGGCATCCACTTCCTTCCCTCCGTGGAAAACCACTTCCATCTCCCACTGGGGAACCTGCACACTGTGATGGGCCGTCTTGGTGGGACTGTCAAGCTGTGTGCCCGGTTATTCCATCTCAAGGGTTGGGTAGTCCACCCACCACTCTTATCTTGCAGTGGATCAACACAAGGGAAAAGAATGGTTTGGTGATCAGGCCTCCTCTTTAGGGCTTCCCTGGTGGCTCAGATGGCAAAGCATCTGCCTGTAATGCGATAGATCTGGGTTCGATCCCTGGGTTGGGAAGATCCCCTGGAGGACAGTTTGGCAATCCACTCCAGTATTCTTGCCTGGGAAAAGCCCATGGACAGGGGAGTCTGGTGGATAACAATCCATTACTGAGTCCATTATTACCAAGCCCAGTAACTAGCTTTTAATCCTGACTATATGGATTCATGAAAGTATTCTCATCTTTCTGAAAATTAGTGCCTTGGCCATCAAAAGAAAAAGGCTAATTCTTGCCAGGGAAACCCCACAGACAGAGGAGCCTGGTGGGTTACAGTCCATTACTGAGCCCAGTAACTAACTTTTAATTTTGACTATGTGGATTCATGAAAATATTGGCATCTCTCTGAAAATTAGTGCCTCAGCCATTATAAGAAAAAGGCTAACTTCTTGACACCTCAGTTGATCAAGGTAACTGCTGGGGAGGGAGGCACTTCGATCTAGAAACAATAATGCTTTTTACAGTGTCTGCTATTAAAGCGTTACTAAGAAACCCGCTGTCACTCTCAGAGGAATCCATGGCTGGTTAATTAACAGGGAGAACAAGCTTTCAAAGCTACAGGTCTATTCAGAAGACTACAGAGGAAGAGAGAAAGGAAACTCCCATAGAAAATGAGCAGTAAATTGGGTTTCCCTCATCAGACCGTGGATCTCATGGGAACATTCTGCCCCTGTGTACCCACACATCCAGCACAGGCCTCGCATGCAGGAGTCAGGTAAGGGGAGGATGAGAAGGTAGATTTCAGAGTCAGAGTACCTAGCGTTGGATTCTGATTTGTCCACTTACAGTATCTTGTGAAAATGTGTTGTGCTAAGTCGCCTCAGCCATGTACAACTCTTTGCGAACCTATGGACTATAGCCTGCCAAGCTCTTCTGTCTATGGGATTCTCCAGGCAAGAATACTGGACTGGGTTGCCATTCCTTTCTCAAGGGGACCTTCCTGACCCAGGCACCGATCCTGGGTCTCGTTCAGCTCCTGCATTGCAGGCGGATTTTTTACTGCTGAGCCACCAAGGAAGCCCTTAAGACTTTTTTTTTGTCTTGGTTTTTCTCATCGGTAAAACAGAAGAAACTCAACCTGCTTTATAAGGTTGCTTTGAAATTTAAAAGACAATGGGATTTAAGGAAAAATTAATTACTCTTCTATCCTAAACATCTGCTGCTGCTGCTAAGTCATGTCCAACTCTGTGCAACCCCATAGACGGCAGCCCACCAGGCTCCCCCGGCCCTGGGATTCTCCAGGCAAGAATACTGAAGTGGGTTGCTGTTTCCTTCTCCAATGCATGAAAGTGAAAAGTGAAAGTGAACTCACTCAGTCGTGTCCAACTCTTAGCAACCCCATGGACTGCAGCCTACAAGGCTCCTCCATCCAGGGGATTTTCCAGGCAAAAGTACTGGAGTGGGTTGCCATTGCCTTCTCCATCCTAAATATCTAGAAAATTGTAAAGGTTTATGAAACTGTGGTTTTCAGTCACTAGGTAGAGCACAGTGCAGAACTGAGGACCCCCCACCCCTATATCCCAGGAAAAGGACGACAAATGATATAAGCCCTCTGACTGCATCAGTTTAAAGCCCAGGCAGGTTCAGGGCTGCTGTGAAGGAGAGCAGACAGGAACAGCTGGGAGTCAGTCTGAAATGAGGAGATAGAGACGGGAGCTCAGGGAGGCCAAGGAAGGGTGAGTTCACAGCCACTGGAAGGACAGGGCTGCAAAGACAAACTCCAAGGGCCTGCAAGTGTGATGCTTCGGTCTTCAGCTGAAGGCTGATCTCAGAGTGGAGGATGGCCCTGCAAAGGACAGCCACTCACCTTGAATGTGTGGAAGACAAGCAAAGGGTCATTTCATTTTGCCCCCAAAGCCTGCACAGGTCCTGCCTGCAAGCCTATCACCGACAGGAAGAGCTGGGGTCTCAGCACCTACTCAGGGTGCTTCCCAGCTTCAGACCCTGCCAGCTTCACTGAGTCTGGCTCTGGCAAGGTAATTTTAAATTACACCATAGAACTGGATATCCTTATAGTAACATGAAAATTAAATGCAGTGAAAACTTAAACATCAAAAACATGCGGGCACACATGTGTATGTGGACCCCCTCAGCATTTCTTAAAAATATGAATATTATTTTTCACAAAACACCTGGTCTTGATAAACTTTCCATAATTGGCAAGTATGTATTCACCTAATTTCATTGAACTTATTTATATGTATCCACCCCATCTGACTCAAGTCCTTTTTACTCAGCCTCCCATGGGTGGACAGGCCGATGGCTATTACAGCATTGCTGCTAAATATCTTTAAATAACCATCTTTGCATAGATGTATCTTTTCAGGATAAATAACTGGAGGGAGAATTTCTGGGTCTAACTGTACAGAAACCTTTACATTTCAACCTTTATACTTATAGCAACAGGAGTCAAAAATCTTGAACTGAAAAGCGCTGTTTGATGCCTATAGTTGTACTGTGTGTGTGTGAGAGACCATCCACCATACACATCTCTACACACACTTGCTTTCCTTCTCATTATCTCAGCATGCACACAGGTGCAGACTCTCCTGGGAATACAGATGGTGGCTTCTTCCCAGGACTCAGGGGTGCATGTCCACCTTCCTAAATAGTCACAGCATCCTCCTGCCTCCTCTCCTTCCACCAGCACCCTCATGTCTTCAAAAACCACTCTCAGTCTTCAGAGGACTCCTTGATCTTGAGCTTTCTTGCTCACCTTTACTCAGTAGAGTTCAATTTCCAAAGGAGAACAACGCCTGCACACGAGAAATGCTATAAAAGTTTCAGGCGGGAGCAGGTGGAGAAGAAGCAAGAGAGGATCTGCAGCTCGCATTCTAGAGAGCCGGCATGAAAGGAAAGAGAAGGAGGCACTGGAAGGCATAGCCAGGTACCACGGTTTGCAAGGCGGGGAGCCTGAGGAGTCCATTCAAGGCAGAGTGGGGAGAAGCTGGCAGCGAGGAGGAGACACGCTCTCAATGGAGCCTTTGCACTGGCCCAACTCCTGGGATTATCTCAGAGTTTCCTCAGGAGAGGGCTCATGTCCCACTCTGCTGGGAGGGTCCCCCAACTCCCTCAGCTGGAGTCAGCAGTGCTGGTTAAGCATCCTTCCATCCTGCATTCATTCATTGTGCAACTATCTACCCCCCGAGTACCTTGTATGATTCTGGGTGCTGAGGTTACCTATCACAACGATCTTTATACATTGTTGTTGTTTTAGTCGCTAAGTTGGGTCTAACTCTTTGCAACCCCATGGACTATAGACCATCAGGCAGGCAAAAATACTGGAGTGGGTTGCCGTTTACTTCTCCAGGCTATCTTCCCAAACCAGGGACCCAACCCAGATCTCCTGCATTGCATGTGGATTTTGAGCCACCAGGGAAGCCCCTTTTTACACTGAAAAATAGCTATTAATATATATGTGTGAGGGGTCTTTCTCTGGCCATGCCTCTGAGAAGGGAGCGAGGAACAGTGATATAGGGTGCCAGTGGGCAGAGCAGGGAGGGAGAGAAGAACTGGGGATTGGGGCTCAGCAGGGCCTGGGTCCCCCTCACTAGGTCCTCAGAGACATCATCAGCAGCTCCTGCCACACATTTGCAGCCCTGAGGACCTGGTGGTGAACAAAGCCATTAGGCCTCTGCCTGCATGCTGCTCTGGGAGTTATGGTTGGACACCTGCAAGGGCAGGATGGGGAGTGATGGGTGGGGAGGGCCTTGTGGGAAAGAGTAAATAGGAAGCTTTCCTTGGGGAGTGACTTTCGAGGTGAGGCTGGTCAGAGAGAGCGGCAAGTGCAAAGGCTTTCAGGCTGGAGGCAACCTGGCCATCACTGTGTGTGTGCCCGAGGGACTGCATGAACGTATGTGGGCTGGAGGAGGGTGTGGCAGGGCAGGAGTGAGGGAGGGGCCAAAGTAGGCATGGGGAGGGAAGAATAGCAGAGTGGAGGGCAGTTCAGGGCTGTGCAGCTTGGAGGAAGAATCTGGTTTTTGCTCTGAGTCAGTTGAAGGTTTTCAAGCAGATGAGGGACACGGGCTGGCCTGTGTAAAGGATACTCTGGCTTCCGGGGTGAGGTTGCCTGCAGGGGTGGGTGGGCAGCACACAGTCACTGCTGCCATGGAGTTCTGGGATCCGCCCACCCCAGAGGGGGTCAGAAGATCAAACATGCCCTGTCTAGACGGAGAGCCCCAAGAGAGCTCCAGTCATCTAAGTTTCAGTCTTTAACAGAATGATGGCCAGGTGTTGAATCCTGGTGACAGTTTTGCTAAGGTGGAGTGGGGGTGGGGAAAGAGGCAAGGGTTCTGTGCAGTCAGAAAGGGGCAGATTTGGGAGCATGGCATTTATTGTCCAGGTTCTGTTTTGACCTGCCTGCTGGTTGAGGTTGCTTATTTTGCATGCAACAAACTGATAGCCATTTAGCTAATACTCAATTCTCTTCTGGGCAAGACTGGCATATGGCAACGGGAATTACTGCCCAGAACTAGCTTCAGAGAGCCAAACTCTGGCAACACACAGAAAGTCAGGATATGGCCCTGTGTTAAGAAGGCAGACAAGCAGGAGGAAGAGGAGAGACCCTTTGTATACTGCGGTGCCATATGTGCATGTTCAGTCGTGTCCAACTCAGTGATCCCATAGGCTGTAACCCTCCAGGCTCCTCTGTCCATGGTCCTGAAGCTCAGTTAACTTGCAGGGTGGTGGGTGGAGGTAGCTGCCACAACCAGTCACAGCATTGATCCTTTTCTACTTGCCTGATACACAGGACTACAGATGTCAGGAGAGACAGCGAGCCACATCCTCTGCTTTAGAAGTAAAGGTCAGGGGTTGTGATATTTTTTGACAAATGCACCTTTGAGTGGGGGGTTTCCCTGGTGGCTCAGCTGGTGAAGAATCTACCTGCAATGTAGGAGACCTGGGTTCAATCCCTGGGTTGGGACAATCCCCTGAAGGAGGGAAGGGCTACCCACTCCAGTGTTCTGGCCTGGAAAATTACACGGGCAGTATAGTCCATGGGGTTGCAAAGAGTTGGACACACTTTCACTTTCACCTTTGAGTGGGAGGCAAGGGGCCTGGCTGCAGGGATTCATCAGGGACTCAGAGAGTCTGAAAAAAGTTCTGGACTGGACCCTCTATCAAAGGAAGACACATAGATGACACAGAGTTTGCACACAATTTCAGCAAGTCCCTCAAGCCCTCTCATGGATCTCTGCAGACAAGCTCGTGCCTTCAGACAGCACTGTCAGGCAGCAACCCTGAGACTTCAGACAGAATTGTAGTTCAGACTCCAGGAAGGCATTTTCTGATGGGAGCTGGGGGAACACACAGGCCCTGGCTAAACAGACGAGCGAAATATCCAGCTTGACTCTGGCATCACAGCTGCTGCAGGGGCTGACCTCCTTGATCAGTGAGAAAGCCTCCTTCTCCCTTCTGGAAAGGCTAACGCTCACACCTTAATATCAGGTGGGGTCCCCAGGCGCAGCTGTCTAAATTTCAGCCGCTAAGCTCTGGGCAGGTGAATGCTGTGTGCACAGGCTGCCGGGCAGCTTGAAGGGCCCCAGGCTTCCCATGGTCAGTAAAGAGAAAGTTCACAGCTCAGATCCGCTGAGACTGACTCTGAAAGCCGGATACTTGATTTGCATAAAGCACACCTGGGAAGAGAGGGCTTGTGTTCTATTCACACGAGAGTGTGGAGTCCAGCGGACACGGGAGACCAAGAGACAAATCTCTATGAGGAAGTCTCTCCTCTTATAGAAACTTCATTCTCCTTTAGATGCCCACATGCCCTCATTAGTAAGTATCACTTTAAAGGGTGGAGACTAATTCCTCTCCCCGTGAGTCTCAAATGCACTGAGACTCAATAGAGTCTCATTTCACATTTCACCACATTTCAATAGAATGTGGTGAAACATGGTAAAAGAGACAGAGTGTGCTGTCCAAGAGCTGGCGTCCTCCTGTCTCCTCCTCTCTCTCTCTCTCTTAGATCCCTCGGTCTCCATCTCTCCCTTCCCCCTCCCACCCTCGAGAACCTCCAGCAGCCTGGAGGTGAGAAGCAGGGACCATGCCTACAGTCTTGTGAGAAGCCAGTGGAATGGAACCTTCAGAAGATGCAGCCAGGTCAACGTCCCGACTGCACTCTCCCGAGCGATGTTGAGCGGGAACCACAGTAACCATCAGAGAATCAGTGTTGGTCCTTAAAAGCAATCGAGTCACACAGTCATTGTAACCCAGCAATGGAAAATGAATCTATTCTTCAAAGTTGCTCCAGGCTTGCCATGCCCTCCACTCCATCCTTGGGGCCCCTGATAACAGTGCAGAATCTGAGTGACCCCATGAGAAGTGCAGCCCACACCACTGACCTCCACCAGCAGAGGGATTCCCCTCACTCAAAGTTAAGTCCAGACCAGAGCTAGGTCCATTAGCAAGGTGAGAAGTGGGGCCAGATGGAACAGAATCGGGGGACAAAGAGCTCTTGGACCAGGCAAGGAGCTGAGCTCAACCTCTGGGAGCCACATTGGAGCAAGATGAAAGGAGGGACTGGGCTGGGTTTCTGCCCCTCTCAGGGCGCATTGTTGGGCCTGGGTCCACCCTGGGCTGGCCCTCCCTCCTCTCTACCATCCTCCTTCCTCAGATTCTTCCATCAACACAGTGTTGGTATTAAGACTTTCAGAGGTTCTCCGTACTGGAAAGAACACGACATCCCCTCCCAGGACATAATTCAAAATCAAAATCCCTAATACACTATCAAATCAGCATAAGAGGTCTAGCTGAGAGTTCTGATTCTTCCTCACGATGAACTTTTAGAAATGTTGGTGTTTCCCAATAAACTCCTGCAGCACAGTGACAGCCAGCAGGGAAACAGCGCTTGTGGGCATGGCCACTACACTAAGTCCTCACATGTGCTAACTCAGGGCAGTGCAGAGCAGCCCCAGGAGACGGGGCCCCTCAGACGCAGGCAGCCTGGCTGCGGGGTGCCCTCAGCCACTGTCCTCCCTCCCTCCCCTCCCTTTGTCCCTGTCAGAATCAGAAACCTGACATACAACTTTAAAAGTGAGGAAGCAGAAGCTTGAGTCACTCTGGGTTGGGGGTTGAAGACTGGAGGAGGACCTCCCCCAGTATCAGCAATGCCCAGAACACAGGGGATGCTCAGCCACTTCCTCCCGGATTTAGGTGTCTCCTCCTTCAGGAGACACAAGCTTGGCAAATACTTACTCCATACCAACTCTGTGCCAGGGACTGTCCTGGGTGCCAGGACACAGCAAAACTCCTCCTGCCCTCATGTCAGGATACGAACCTGAGACAGGTGTTGTCAAGCTCCCATCCCCATCCTGGGCAGAATCACATCCAATTGAGAGCCCCTGGGATGGAGCACAGGTTTTCACAAAGGAGAAAAAACCTTCTAGAATATTCTATCAGGGCAAGTTCTGTCTTATTCTCCTTGCTACAATTTGGGGCAGTGCACATTTTTAATGATGCCCCCAAATTCAAGCTCTCTAGGACGTGTTGGAAATTGAAATGAGGTAACATGATTTGGGGTAGAGTGAGAGATTTTTTTTAAAAAGAGGAAGATTATTTTTCTCTATCTGGAACCAAATACCTACGAAGTACTTTATGCTTTAAAGAATCCAAAGAAATAAGGCACTGCGGCCCCTCTATTTGTTCCTTGAGGCCTCTTCCCATCACAGAATCCCATACTTAAGTGCCCATGTGCATATATTGTCAATTCTGAGACTACGCGTACAAGCAGGTACTTATGGATTTAAACTCCATGTCTTAGGTAAAATGGAAAATCCGGTAGGAAGAGTCTTGTGTCCAATCCATCTTTATAGGGTTAGGTCAATCTCTCATTAGCTCCTCAATAACATTGTTGAATAAATCTCTGCATCTTAATCCATACAAATCCCTCCCCCAATCATCAGGGTAACAGTTATAAATATCTAAGCATATATGCACTCACAAGTCGCTATATAGGAAACAGAGAATGTGAGGTGAGAACCTCACAGATTTCAAACCTGCATAAATTTAGCTCTGACCTGATGGCTGTGTCATTGGTTTTTGTCACTTTTCATCTCTTCTATTTTAGAAATAATAGTCATCTGCTCCTGTAATCAAAAGTCTCCCTCTAAATTTAATGATTTGGGGGACATTTGTTGTTTTTGAAATAACACCTGCAGAACAATCATTAGCACCTTGATTAATTCTGTCTGACACACAGAAAAAAAATGAAATACATCTTTTAGAAAGCTGCAGGGGTTTTAGTGTGAATAACTTGCTGAATATTCTAAGAAGGGATTTCTCTGCTAAATATGTAAGAGTACACATAGTAGAAGAGATTGTGTGTGTCCTCATGTGTGTATATATGTGTGTGTGTGTTGTGTATATGTGTGTGTGTGTGTTTACAAAAAAGTAGATACTTATACTCTTGCAGAGAAAAACCAGAAAAGAAGATGAGGTTGACATTGGTTTAAGAATTTCCAAAAATCATCAGAATGGCTATGGAACAATTAGGAATCTCAGTGATTCTTTTCAGAGAAGATGGATTTACTGTGTTCCCTCCAGCTTCTTAAGAAAGACTCCAAGCCAAGAAATTAAAGTTATAAAGAGAGTCCATGTGTGAAGAAAATGGCTCCTCTGTCATCAGAGTGTGAGACCATCACCAGGGTTTGGACCCCCATGATAGGATTAGTGCCGTTGTAGGAAGAGACCCCAGAGAGCTGTTTCTCCCCAACCCCTACCCTCAGCCTGCCGCCTGCACCGCATGAAGACACAGCCATGCTCAAACTAACAAATGAGCCTCACCAGGTCCAGCCACACCAACACCCTGAGGCCAGACTTCCAGTCTCCAGGACTATGAGAAACAAATTTCTATGGTTTAAGCCGCCCAGGCCGTGGCATCTTGTTACAGCAGCACAAGTTGGCTGATACACAAGCAAGAGACCGGGTCTCAGGGGGTCATTCTGAAGTCAATCTTTTCCTGATTTGAAGTATTTACACAGGTTGTGTTCAGTTTGTGAAAATCCATTATCTGGCCACTAAAGCTCTGTGTGTTTTTTTTATAGGCATGCTATTCTTCAACAAATAGTATACAGACAAACACACACACAACTCTTGGTTTGGGTCTATTTTGGCCCATGTAATATTAACAAACTGGAAGGGAAAAGCCAGACAGATTGTATCTCAAGGGGTACATTGTAACAGACATTCTCCCAACCCCTGTCCAACATGCCAGGAATCTCATCAACCAAGTTTATGAAGAAGCAGCATCGCGAGGGGCCAGCTGGGTTCTTAACTCAGCTTCCACTCCGACCCCATGGAGTCTGAGCCTCTGAAGGTCAAGAGGGAACAGAGTCCTGGCTGTCCAAGGGGCGCAGAGCTGCACAGAGATTCATCTTAATTAAGCCAGATTCAGTTTCAATCACAATAGTGCTTTTTTATCCATTTCACACAATTAAGAAAAGGGGCATATTTGTTTAATCACCCAAATGAGGGCTGCGGGGAGCAAGAATACGGCCCAGCACACCATCCCTCCATGCCGGGTGTGATGACCACAGTCTGGCAGGAACCCACAGGTTCGCCACGGTGACAGCACCCAGCCAGCCTTGAGAGGTAGCTGGTGTTTAATTTACACACCAGCTTGAACAAAAGGTGTGACGTCTGTTCTCATATTGGAACTCAGATTTCCATCCCCTTGTCAGGGTGAATTCCCTGCAGCCCGGGCCTTTTAGGCAGGAACAATGTAAGCTTTGTTCATCTGTCAAGAGAGTTAATATTCTACAACAGGAATGTGGTAAATCAGGCCACTTGCTGAGTATCTGCAAATGTGCGGTACCATGGATGGCTCTGCACCCTCCCTCCTGCTCAGCCTGCTGTAATGCTAACTCTGCGCCCCCCACACTCCCGAAGCAAGAGACCGCCTGTGGCCTGTGTCTCAGTGAAGGGGCCTCCAGCTGGGCCTCTTGCTCTATTGGCCTCCCAGCACAGCCTCTGCTAGTCTTCTGGTGCCCAAGGGCAGCATCAATTGTCAGATCACCACTTTGCTCAACCTCAGAGCCCTGCCAGCAAACCATCCTGTCCTGCCTTGGGGTCAGATCTGAAGAGGTCTGCTCACAAGCTTCAGGGAAGTGAGCCACTGATGTTCCAGGATTTTTAAAGATTCCACATGTAAGTGAGACAATGCCGTATTTGTCTATGTTTGGTGGTTCTTTTACTCAGCATAGTGCCCTCCAAATGGCAGGATGTCCTTCCTTTTCATGGCTGAATAATATTCCATTGTGTGCATAGTTAAATATTATATAAATAAATAGTCTACGTTTGTACCACATCTTTATCCACTCATTAATTTTAACTCTGAGGTTGTTTCCAATATTGTTCACAATATTGCCAATTGTGAACCATGTCATAGAAACAGAACACAATGGTGGTGCCATGGACTAAGGGGTAGGGGGAGATGGGAGAGTTTGATGAGAGGGTACAGACTTCCAGTTACAGCATGAGTAGGTTCTGGGGTCTGGTGAACACCATATTGACTGTAGTTAATTGCATTGCATTGTCTACTTGAAATCTGCTACGAGTAGATCTTGAACATTCTCATCAGGTACACACAGACACAAAAATCACCTTTGTGAGGTATCAGATTCGTCAATTAACTTGACTGTGGTAAACATTTCAATGTATATGGATGTCAAATCATCGTGTTGCACAATTTAAATATACACATTTGACCCTTGAACAACACTACATGTAGGCTGTTTCCATAGTAAACACTGCAAGTCCTACACGACCCACAGCTGGTCATGTGTGTGGATGTGGCATCTGACATGGAGGAACCTCAGACTTGCCAACTGGAGCTCACACATGCATTTTCCACTTCTTGGAGGGCTTGGCTCAACTGGGCTAAAGCCTCCGCATCCAAGGTCACCACCATCTCTGGAGGCTCGGAAGAGTCACCTCTGAGACCAGGCACATTGGTTCCTCACCACCCGGGCACCTCTATAAGCTGACAGAGTGTCCTTAAGACATGGCAGCTGGTCATGAGAGACAGACAGAAAGAAGCAGAAAGAGGAAGAGAGATACAGAGACAGGGGAGCCAGAAAGAGCACAAGATGGTGAGCAAGAGGAGAACCTCGTCTTGGCAGTGACCTTCCACAGCCTTGGCCACCTTCTGTCAACCAGAGAACCATCACCAGGTGCTGCCCACACTCAAGGCTAGTGAAGACACACGAGGTGGGAATCTTTAGGGACTGTCTTAGAGGCTGCCCCCTCCCACCAACACAGAGAACAGGTCAAGTTCAGCTGTAGACACTTCAAAGGACAATCTTAAATACTGATGTTTAGATTGAACACAGTCATAGAATTTAAGGAATGACCAACCTCTCCCTGGGAGAAATAATAGTAATGATAATAAATGAAAAAGTTGTTTTATCCTCCTTACCTTTTTACTGCCACTTGTTTCTCTTCTCTCTCTCCTCCTGTTCTCCAATTTAAACCTGAATCTTTGAGACTCTTCCTAGAGTCAGCATAAAGTGCCAGCTGCTAACTGATTAATCTGAATCAGCTACTCCTGAAAAGAAAAAAAAAAAAAAAAAATCAGGTCAGCATTCCCACCCGCAGGGCCGGAAACAGGCTGCGGTGCGCATCCCCTGAAACGTCTCTGTTCAAAGGCTCTGTGTGATCTGGACCCAAAAGGAAAGGTGATCTGGGAAATGGCAGCCTCCGAACGAGAAATGCAAAATGTGCCGCTTAGGCTGGGGGCAGGAGGAGAGATACATTTTTCCAAAGAAGAGAAAATGTAAGCATTCATTCAAACGCTGAAAATGCCAGACCAGCCACAAAGAGTCAGGAGCCAGTCCCAATAGGTCTTGCCCTGGTGCGCATGGAGCCGGGGACCTGAAGGGAACAATGATCTGTGCACATTCTAGTATTTGGCTCATGTTTAAGCTGGTGACATCAGAGAGTCCAAAATGCTAGTCAAGAACAACTCCACCATGAAAGTTCTAGAGCAGAGAATGTTCCAGAGCAGGCCAAGCCCTCCACCCCGGACACCTGTTACCAATGAGCAACTGTAGAGCCAGGTGCTATCCCTGGATACTCGTTTGGGTACACATTCACTCACACACTCTACCATCAAATATTCACCGGAAATTCCCCAGGTGGTTACATTCTCAGTTCTGTGCAATGCAGGAGAAAGGCTGCAGGAAATTCAGGGTCCAGCCTCAAGACACCACCCATCTAACTCACAGGGAAGTCTCGGGGGGCAGGTATGTGTTTAGTTTCTCAGTCATGTCTGAGTCTTTCTGACCTGTGGACTATAGCTCACCAGGCTCCTATGTCCAGTTAGAGTTTTCTTTACTGTTGAAACGAGCCTGAATGTTTGGCTGTGGGTTCTGATCCCAGTATGCTGGCTATACTCCTGGAAGGAATAGCCTTCAAGAAGCACCCACTCTTTTGCTGACTAGCTGGGTGTTGAAGAGTCATGTGAGTGGGGGGTCTAGTCACTCACTACCTCCCCTCCACCCACACAATTGCTATTGCAGGCACTGAGGCTGAGATGAAAATGACTTTGAGAGTTTCTGCTCATCAACATGCAACCACCACTTTTGAGGGGCAGGAGAGCAGGAGAGATGTGGAGCTGAGGCAGGTGCTGTGTGGAGCTACTTGAAATTAAAGCCGTGTCTTTAACGTATCCTGAGAGCGGCCTTTAAAAGAGAGGGTGTGTAAATGAGGCATCTTCCCCTCCTGTCTGGCCTCTGGCCGGACTCCAGGAGAGAAATGAGGAGCATCTTCTCGGATTTTAAGAAGTGGATCAGCCTTTCTTAAATGGTAAGGAAACTGCAGGGGTTGTAAATTCTCTCAGAGGTTCTCCACTGGCGGGGACACATGAGAAACCAAATGATGATAATGTTTCTTTCAGAGCTCTGTGGTTCACAGAAATGTTTCTTAAATTTTATCTTTTAACTTAAATAGTTATTTCATGGCCATCAAAGCCTTCTCAAGCACTTCTCAGAGATGAATATTGTCTCAGGATGGAATTCCATGCTTCATTATCCTGTAATGATTGTGACTTTTACATGATCATTATTCACTTTTTTTTTTTTTTTTAATGGGGCATTGGGGCGAAAGCAATGTAGTAAAAATATGGGTTGTTTCCATTATGGACGGATTCAGATTGAGTGTTTCTGAAGACATAGCTCTCCCATTTTTGAAGTTGGTAATGAGAGTATTGTTAAACAAAGGTAGGAATTAAAAATTCAGAATATATTCTGCATAATTAGTATTTTAAATTTGTATGATTTAAGCACCATTTTAAAGAATGATTTGCCATACTGTAATTCCCACTATAAATCTCGCCTGTAATATATACATTAAAGCACTCCCAGATTGCTCTAGAATGTGAATTACTAAGCGCTGATGAATAATTTTGAATAATGCGACTGCTTTCACCATTGAGTGGAAAATTAAGATTGTGGTATCGCTCTATTTAGAAATGATTGGTTTGCAAGAGTGAAACTAACAGCTGTTTGGCCTCCTCCAAACGATAGTGCTTCCAGAGGAGAGCGGAAACCAAGACTCCAAGCGTTTTTCATGCTAAAATGTTTCCACAATGAAGAAATGTTTTTCTTCAGTTGCCTTAAATGACCAGTCTCATGGACACTGTCTAGGGAAGAATAGAGACCCTGTTTCCCAGTGGGTCTGGGGTGCTTGTGGAGGGTGTGTGGCTGGGGTGTGTAAACTCTGATGACACCATTTGACTTGTGAGAACAGGATGTGAGCACTAAAGCTAATGGGTTCTCGCCCCACAGTGCAGGACAGAGCTCAGCTTTGGTACAATGGGACGCTTTCCCAGCTCGGGGCTTCCCTAGACCAGAGACTTCCAGCACTGGAATTGGGAGAAGCTGAGGCTAGTGGGGTCTGCTGGTCACCCTAATTGATGATGATAATGATGACAGTATGATTATAATACTGAGTGTGATGTGTGATGTCACTTCAGTCGTGTCCGACTCCTTGTGACCCCATCCATGGACTGTAGCCCGCCAGTCTCCTCTGTCCGTAGGATTCTCCAAGCAAGAATACTGGAGTGGGTCACCATGTCCTCCTCCAGCGGATCTTCCCAATCTAGGGATCAAACTCTCAGCTCATGTGGCTTCTGCACTGAAGGCAAAGTTTTTGCCGCTGAGCCACTGTGGAAGCCCAAGTCATAACACTATAACTAATAATAATAGTTAACATTTGCAGGGCTCATGCTATGGGCCAGCCCTGTGCTAAGCCTTCACAAATGTTACCTCTTCAACCCTGACAACAATCTTTCAGTAGGTATAATCATTCTCACTTTACCAATGAATTAATTGGAGGTCTGGGTAAGTTAACAAATGTCTCTGAAGTCACACATTTAATAAATGAAGGCGCTTTGATACAAATGATGACTGGCTGGGTATCACAGCCAGGTACATTTTACAGCCAAACTCCAGCCATTCTTCAAAATCCTAGAGACTTAAAGCCCATGGAGACCCCTCAAGTCTCCACCCTCTCCTTGTACAGATTAATCCTCTTGGATTCTCAACTCCCTTCCCCACTCCCCAAGAAAGACTCCAGCTCAGATTAAATCACTCTCTGCCAACTCAGGTCTGCACTCACCCAGCTGAATATGGCTGGAGAAAAATCTAGAAACACGTTTACCGGTCTCACTGTAAACTCAAGTCTACTCACCTCTCAACGGCCCTGGGGGCTGCTTGACTATGCTGCAGCACCTCTCAATCCAGCCCCTCCCCACTCGCTCATACCTCCTCTCTCCAGACCCCAACACCTCTTCATGACTTTGCTCTCAGCTCACTTCCTTGTTCACTGAGCATGAGATGCACCCAGAAGACAGGAATGGATCCTCACCAGCATGTGTTTCAGCTTGTATCTGCCCAACACATGTCTTCTGTCTGTCTTCTTGCTACAAGTCAATACCTTCCTAAGGTGGGAGACTCTGCTTGGACCCTGGACCCCAGTCACTCTCCCTGACTCAAGAGCATCATTGAGCAATTGTCGCCTTTCATTTTCTGCGTCATCAGCTTTCTCCTCTTTACAGATTCATTCCCATCTACAAACAAATGTACTCAAATTCCTCTCACCTTAAAAACATTCTTACTTCAGCTCACCTCTCTCTCCAGCAATGAGCTCACCTCTCATCTCCCTTTCATAGAAGAACATCTCAGGAATGATGGTTACACTTGCTCACCACTCCTGTTCTCTTACTCTCCCTAAACCTTTCCACAGCTGGTGTTCATACACTCTACCCATATCAGCTGCTCAGCCAGATCACCAGGGACCACCTTATTAAATCTCATGATCAGTTCTAAACCTCATCATACTGACCTAACACTTCCTTCACCTAATAGGTGGAGCATCCATTCACCATTGTTTTTTAAATGCATTCACATGGTACATGTGCTATTTCATGTGTTGGTACATGTGCTATTTCATGTGTTGGTACATGTGCTATTTCATGTGCTGGTACATGTGCTATTTCATACATGTGAAGTATTTCTTAGTTAAATAAGCAGAGCACATGTGCTATTTCATACATTTGAAATATTTCATAGTTAAATAAGGAAAAGGTGCATTTAGAATGAAAGTATTCGTCTCAATCAGGCTTCTCAGATGTGCACATAGACAATGGAGATGTTTGTAAACATGATAAGAAGTATTATATAAATGACATTGTGATGGATACATACATATCTCTATAAGAATACATACAAAATAAAATAACCAAAATCTAAAAATATTACTTATAGAAAATGATAATAAAATGAAAGGAGTGAAGAAAACAATAATTTACCCTCTGCTTCTCTCCATAATCTATATCCTACTTTGAAAAACCATATATGTGCATATATCTCTGGATTCTATATTATATATATATTCAACTCTATAAAAGCCATATATTGGGGACTTGGTGGTCCAGTGGCTGGGACTCCTTGCTCCCAATGTGAGGGGCCTGGGTTTAGTCCCTGGTCAGGGTACTATATCCCCCACGCTGCAACTAAGACCCAGCAAAACCAAATAAATAAATTAATTTTTTAAAAAGAAAAAGATATAGTCTTCTTTCAAAAAAAGAAAAAAATAATAGATTGTGTATACCACATTTAATATTATTAGAATGGTGTTGAATATAAGAAGCCATACACAACAACCTTAGGTTACTGCATAAATAATCACAGTGAAAGTAAGAGTTTGAAATTTATTGACTCCCCTCCTAAACCAAGAATAACCTCCATGCTGATGCAGAGCCCCATGGACCCCTCCCCTCTAGCCATCCCCACTCTGACCACCAGCAGCCACTTTCACCATGGACATCACATCTCAGGGGCGGGAGTGGGGACAGCTGCTCTGTGAAGCTGGCCCCGTCCCAGTCTTCAGAAAAAGCTTGTCAGGATCCCTTCATGTCCAGAGTGCCGTAAAGCACCAGAGTGTCCTTCCGACGCTGGAAGGGAATTTGGCGTCCAGGTTACATTGGCACGACAGATGAGACCTTGGGGCCAGAAGCCATTGACTCCACTAATTTGCTGCAAAGTGGGGTGGGGGGACATTAGAATGGCCATTTCAGATCATGAGTGTCATGAATATAGATGGAAAAATAAATTCCCAGTGTCTGCAGGTTGTGAAGCCTGTCAAGCATGACTGCCCAGAATGCATGGCCGCATTCAAAACTGAGATCGGACCTGCTAATTGCTTGCTCACTGCCAACTGTTTGAAAAAACAAACATATTAGTAGGGCTTTCACTTTTTACAAGGTTTTTGTTTGTGTACCCAGATGGGAAAATACACAGAGACAAGGAGAATATTACTGGAGGAGGAAAGAGAGTCAGTTCAGAAAACAACAGGTAACGTATTGTTTGATATTTAGTGATCTCTACCTCTCAAAAAGAGTTGCTTTATGTTTACAGAGATCCTCTGATATGTAATTAGAAAAACTTATCTAAACGCCTGCTGGCCCATCCCAAAGAGTGAGTGATAAGAATTATTTTTAAGGATGCCGAAATAAAAAAACAAAACAAAACCTTATTTTCACAACTCTAGGCTGTTCTTAGGAGCATCTACATGGACCACATTAATTGGGTCATTAATTCAAAAGCAGGCCCAAAAGCCTACAATTACTCTTGGAAGAACCAAGGCTTCCCTACCCATTATAAACCAACTGAGACCACAGGAACACAGGGACAGACTCCTCAGAGCAGAGACAGGCATTTACAGACAGAACAGCTGATCTTTACAGCACCCTAAAATAGAGTTCTCAGACCCATTTTACTTATGATGAAGGGGAGACTCAGGGTGGTCTCAGTACCTCCCAGCTGGGGTTCAAACTCAGGGCAGCCTGCCATTTAGTTAGGTCTCCAAACAGCTTGTTTTTCTTCATGGAACATTCCAGAACTGATATAGATTCCTTTTACCCCATAAGGTCAGTAAGTACCAACCCACAGAGTGACAGAGTCCATGAGATGTTTCCAGCCTGAGCTTCATGTCTTGTTCACAAAGTTAAGTTAGTGTGTTTCCAAAGCCAGTGTTTAACTGGTGATTGGTTAGATTCAACAAGATTAACCTCCTCCTGACTCTCTGACCCTCTCTTTCCTGCTTTCCCCCAGTTAACAGCATCACCTCCCATTCCTTTATATCTCTCCTTGTCTCACCCCACGCTCATCCTGTCAGAATCCCATTATATTCCCAAGAAGGTTATGTGTCCACCTCTCTGCAACCCCAACCCAGTTCAGGTTAGGCCACTTCCCACCGGGACCAAGGTGGCAGCCCAGTCATTGGTCTCCCTAATACCATTTTTCTCCCTGTTATTCTCTGAGCCACATCCTCAGTGATTGTTTTAAACATATGCAGGATGTGGTTGACAAAACAGCAACCCCCACAAACTCCCAAGCCCAACTCTCTGGATCCTGTGAGACTGTGATGTTACAAAGCAAAGGATATTGAAGCCCCAGGTGGAATTAAGGTTGCTAATCAGTTGGCAAAGATAGGGAGACTAGCTTGGATGCCTCAAGTGGGCCATTGTAACCACCAGCCAACCCTCCTGTGCACTGCACCCTCTTTCCCTGCTTCTCGAACCCCAGGCTCAGGCCTCATGTGTCCCAAGACCAGGCTGCCCCTGGCCTCAGGGATTTTGCCCTGTTGCCCCTTCTCCTCCTCTTCCCCCATCTCTTCTTCCCCCTCTTCTTCCTCTTCCTCCCTGCTCCAGGGATCCATAAGCATCATCATGGAGTGTTCTGTGTATAACACCATCAGCAGCAGCACCTGGGAGCTTGTTTCAAATGCACATTCCCAGGCCCCAGCCAGATCTCCCGGATCAGAAACTCTGAGACTGAGGCCCCAAGTGATTCCTGAGCTCACACATGTCCGAGAATCACTGCACTGTATCCGTTTTCCTCACAGCCCAGCCACAGGTTCCTCCCTCCCAGCTGTCCTGGGCTGTTTATCAGGACCTCCTCTCTAGCCCTAATGCCCCCAGGTAACTCCACAGGGGCAGGGGCCTCACCCATCTTGCTCTCTGGTACCTAGAATAAGGCAAATCACATAGCAAGAGTTCAGTAAATATTTGTGGGTTGGATTACTGAATTTATTTTCCAGAAGCCACCCAGCAGGCACCATGCTATGTATGAAAAGATCAGAGCAGCACAGCTCTGCCCTCGAGAGCTTACTCTGCGGCAGAAAGGCCTCTCTTCATTCGATATGGTACATGCTGTGATGAGAGCATGCAGAGGCTGGATGAGGAATCCTGAGCTGGGGAGATCCTGGCTTGCCACCGCCGCAGGACTGACCACCACATGACGTCAGTTTCTCTACCAGTTAACTGCTTACTGTCTCCTCTGGTTAGAAGGAAGCTCCGTTTGTGCCAGAACCTTGTCAGTCTCATTCAAGGCCATACCTACACCTGACATTGGGACACTGCCTCCAATTCAGAATATGTCAAGAAAATGTGTTTCATGAATGAGTGAATGAGCTTCAGAAGACAGAAAAGCCTTAGGTTGATACGGACAAGTGCTCCCAGGTTCAGATTTTTCAAGTCAGTTTGGGTGTTTGGGGCTTCCCTGGTGGCTCAGATGGTAAAGAATCCGCCTGCAGTGCAGGAGCCCTGAGTTCAATCCCTGGGTCAGGAAGATCCCCTGGAGAAGAGAATGAAAACCCACTCCAGTATCCTTGCCTGGAGAATCCCATGAGCAGAGGAGCCTGGCAGGCTACAGTCCATAGGGTTGCAAAGAGTCGGACACAACTGAGCAACTAACACACTTGGGTGTCCTAACTAGAATATAAGGCCAGAGTAGAAGAACTGAATTATGATTGTTTGAGAAAAGTCCACAGAATGGGACAGAAGGAGATCTAAGAGTGCCTTGCTGTTGGGTGACAAGGGAGTCCACAAAGCTGTGGCTCTAGCCATTAGCCCAGGCCCAGGAGAGGACTGCAAGATGCAGGATGAGGGGTGGCAGTGGAATTAGTGGGGAGTCCCAGTGTGTGTAGAAGACAGAGGGGGCTTCCCCTCCCAGCAGCCAAAAGACACTTTGACCAGAAGGCAAATTGAAACTTCCCATGTCAACTCAGAAAGTAAGGGTGTGTTGGTTTCAACTCTGCTTGAGACTGTGGAATGGGAGACGTTTAGTCCTCGCAGGGCCAAGGGCTCAAAGACTGGCGCCTTTTTCATGGAACAGTGAGTCATCTGAGATAGACTCATCGCGTGTGTCGCCAGCTGGCCCTTTGGGTACTAATTTGATAACACGTCTCCCTTCAATGAATTTCCAATAAAGGGTTTTGTGCACTTCTATTTATTTAAGATGAAAAAATACAATAGAACTCTTCACTATCAAACTGACTCTAATTCGTTAGAAGTCCCTACAGGTAAAATATTCACATGGACATGTGTGAAAACAAAGATGTATATCCTATGCATCGACACACATAGTTTTGTATATACACAACATCAAGCACACAACCCCATCGCAAATAAAATTACACCAAAACCTGTAGTGCTTTTCGTCTCCTTATCAAAAATGCACTGAGCCATAGCTCAGTGAATATATTCAGTGATCTAAGCTATTCATTAAAGGTAATAGAACAGAAAAATACCTTTTGATACACAGCCATTCCAACACGTTATGTTTTAGAGTCTTTGCTAAATCACATTGTCAGAGTTCACTTTATTTCACCATCGAGTCAATGTAAAAGAATGAACCCTCTCTCTCTCAGAAATTTCTCTCTTTAATACTCAGGACCCGCTCTGCTAACTTTAATACATCGACAGATCCAGGCTTAATTTGCTCCTTGGAACAAGCTATTAAGTATGCACTGCTGCTTTGTGGCTCCTCCATGAACCGTTCCCTTTTTTAAATATACAACCACGCAGTAATGGTCTCCGAGGAGAGGATCTTATCTGGGCTTGGTATTTAACAGGAAATCATGAGGCCTAATTTGCGTACCAGAACTTTCCACGTGACATCCAGGTATTTTGCATTCATTAAAAAGTCAACCATATGGCTGTTCAGATGATACTGTCTCCCATATAGATGGATGGAGAATTTATAAAAGTGACTGCATTATTTAGCAGATGCATTAACTAAATCATTACAAGGTGAAAAATGCAGTCGCTTTGAGGCCAAGAAATGAAACTGCCATGGAAGGCTGCTCTGGCCAGATATGACCAGAAATTGGGCTGCTTTGAGAATGTGTGTGTGCGTGGCTAAACACTGCAGCAGGTACATACAGCCAGGCAAGAGCCCTGCTCATCTTTGCAACTGATTACTGCATTCTGACTCCAAGAATGCCTGGAATGCAGACTGGTTCTAATTAAAAATGCTGAGAGAAAGATTCTAATATAAAATCAATAAAAGAAATGCAAAATTGAACAAAAAAATGATGAGTGAAAAAGATCTCTTATAAATTTTGTTTTAGAGCATCAAAAACACGGAATTTTTTTCCCAAGATGGAAAGATTCAGAATTCCCAAGGTAAGGAAATTTGGTATAAACTACAAGGGGAGAGAAAAGAGTATCAGATTTAGAGACATGTCAAATGCAGCAGATGCAAAAACTAAACTAAACAGCCAGGAAAGACCCCAAACTCACACATGCTCCAGGCAGAAGGGTCCTTCTTTCCTCCCTCCCTCCCTCTTTTCCTTCCCTCTTTCTCTTTCCCAAAACACTCTCATGCCCACATGTGTAACAGCAGGATTCTGTCCTAAGGGGTTAAAATGCAGCCCCAAGGAACTTTCCTAGAGATCCAGTGGCTGATTCTCGCTCCCAATGCAGGGAGCCCAGATTCAATACCTAGTCAGGGACCTAAATCCCACATGTTGCAATTAAGAGCCCACAGGTGGTAATACAACTAAGACCCAGGGCAGCCAAAAAAAAAAAAAAAAATAGACTCAGCTCCTACTCACATATCTCTCACAGTCCAGTGGGCTGTCACAGATCAAAAACAAAGTGACACGCCTCCTCACAGTGAGGTTTTACAAACTCCACTCCATCCCCAGCTGAAACAACAGTAGCCAGTATATGTGTGCATGCTCAGTCGCTCAGTCGTGTCAGACTCTCTGCAGCCCCATGAACTGTAGCCAGCCAGGCTCTTCTGTCCAGGGGGTTCTCCAGGCAAGAATACTGGAGGGGGTTGCCATTCTCTTCTCGAGGGGATCTTCCCAATCCAGGGATCGAACCCGAGACTCCTGAATTGCAGGTGGATTCTTTACCACTGATCCACCTGGGAAGCTCAGGAAATCATCCTTGCAGAGGCCAATCAAGAGGCTCCAAAAGCAATGACTTCATTTAAAGAGGGGAGCATGGTTGTTGAAGAATTCAACTTCTCCGGCTGTCAGACTGAGGTCTCAGCTCCTTGCTGTCTGACCATGCTGGGGACCAAGCTCTCCAGCACAACCACTTGCTTTCACAAAACCAGTGAGGGAGAGAGTAAAACAGATAGTACCATCTTTTTTAAGGCAATTATAGATGTGACATTCCATACCCTTTGCCATATTTAATAGGATAAAAGTAAACCACCGATCATGTCCTCACTCAAGAAGGGAATTACCCGGGCACAGACTCCAAGAAGTCACCCTAGAGTCTGCTCACTGTACATCCAGATCCCAGTTCCCGCCAGGGTCCCCTCACACACCCCTCTCACAGTAAAACAGCTCATGGCCATGCACCTTTCTTGCAAACATCAGTTCTAGACACAGCAAAGCAAGTTCTGTGACAAGCCAGGGCCTAAATCCTCCAGATGTTTGCAGCTGAGTGAAAGCTACTTATTTACCAAGTGGAAAAAAAAAAAAAAAAAAACAGTCCCAGCTCTTGTTAACTCTCAATGCAGTGCCAGGAAGCACACTTCAGTACACCGGTCAGAATGTTTCATGGAACCACATTTAATGAAACATAAAACAGTGGCAATATCCAAGTGTTTTAAAAAAGAGAAATTTTGTAAATTTGAGGTCCCCCCCCCAAAAAAAAAAAAGAAATTTGAGGTCCAACCTAGATGCTAATAATTGCTTTATTTACTCTGAACAACTCAACATTGTGCCAAAGGTCTGGCTCATTTTTCCTGCCTCTTCTGTAAAGCACAGATTTAAAAATCCGTGTTGAGATTCCCGAAGAGCAGCCTGTTCCATTCTTCATTCTGAGAGACAATTGATTAGTCATACCTCAAAGTCATTTTTCAAGGAATAACCATCAATATTAACAGCTGCCAACCTCTCTCATTTGTAATCAGCTAAAAACAGCTCTTCCCCAGGGAGAAAATGTTTACACTTCTAACCTGGGGTTAGTTTACAACTCCCAGGATAGGAATCAGGTTTTATGTTGTGGTTCCTTAGAGGTTTAGCTGTCCAAATACTAGCTGACAAGGCGCGCTCTGGTGCAGACTTGGGAGGGAGCTGATTAGCATACACACTTGTGATGCATGCATGCTCCCCCACTCCCACACTAAACACCTGGGTTTTATGGGGAGGTGGACACCAGTGTGATGGAGCAGAAACCCTGCCACAATCTGGGGTTAGACAGCCCTGAGCTGGAATACCTGCTCTGTCTCTAACCTCCTCACGTCCACAGGCAGCTGCTTAAACTCCCAGATTCAAACCTATGGGAGGCCATCACCAGGCTGGCAGATGCTGCAGGCAGGGTACACAGTAAGTGTCTACAGTATTAGATGCCATGACTCCAGCTGTTAGAACTTGGCATGCATAACTCTGTGGTTGGGGCACTGTCTGCTTTTTAAAAACATGTTAGTATGGACATTCCATATGTTGACACAAGTAGAAAAGAGTGAGCCCTCCAGGCTCCTCTGTCCATGGGATTCTCCAGACAAGGATACAGGCTGTTTAGCCACTCAGTCCTGTTTGTCTCTTTGTGACCCCATGGACTGTAAGCCTGCCAGAATCCTCTGTCCATGGGGAATCTCCAGGCAGGAATACTAGAGTGGGTTGCCATTTCCTTCATCCAAGGATACAGGAATGAGAAGCTATTTCCTTCTCCAGGGCATCTTCCTGACCCAGGGATCAAACCTACATCTCCTGCATTGGCAGATGGGTTCTTTACCGCTGAGCCACCAGGGAAGCCCCTTTCTGTTTTTAAAGTGGGACTTTTCAGCCTTTGAAATGTTGGCATCTGTGGTGGGCTGTCACTGAAATATGTTCGGCAGGGTCCCTGGACTCTACCCTCTCATTGCTAGTAGCGCCCCTTCCTCCCTCATTGTGACAACCAAAACTGTCTTGAGATGTTGCCAAACATTCCATAATTGAAGAGGAAGAACTGCCCCCAGGTGAGAATCACAGATTTAGAAGATTAGAAGGACAGTGTCAGAAATAGTAAAGAGACCACTAGTCTTTCTATGTGAAGTGGTGACCCCACCTACACTCCCATTACTGACTGATTAGGAATGAGCTAGAAACATCCACACATTTTTTAGAAACTCCTCCAAACTGTAGGGCATAGTAGTGATACCTGGAACCATAAAGATGGGGATTCTGGGAAATATACTTCCCAGCCACACCCACAATGAAAAAAAAAAAAAAAACTCAGCAGAAACACATCTTTCTGTAGATTTCATTGACCTTTCACAACAGTACTAAGAAATACAGCACAGTAAGGGGGTAAGAGGGCTTCCCTGGTGGTTCAGATGGTAAAGAATCCTGCAATGCAATAGACCCAAGTTCAAACCCTGGGTGGGGAAGACCCCCTGGAGGAGGGAATGGCAACCCACTCCAGTATTCTGGCCTGGAGAATCCCATGGACAGAGGAGCCTGGTGGGCTACAGTCCATAGCGTCACAATGAGTCAGACATGGCTGAGTGACTAAGCATGCATGCATGCAAAGTAATTGGAAACTTGGTTGGAAGTCGATTCAACTCTACTAGAGTTGTAAATCTCTTAAGAATTAAGTTCATCAAAAGCATTGAGTAGAAGACTTTGTAAAAGAAAAATATACTTTCATCAATCCTAAAGGAAATCAACCCTGAATATTCACTGGAAGGACTGATGCTAAAGCCCCAGTACTTTGGTCACCTGATGCAAAGAGCCAACTCATTGGAAAAGATCCTGATGCTGGGAAAGATTGAGGGCAAGAGGAGAAAAGGGCAACAGAGGACAAGATGGTTTGATGACATCATCAACTCAATGGACATGAATTTGAGCAAACTCTGGGAGATAGTGAAGGACAGGGGATCCTGGAATGCTGCAGTCCATGGGGTTGCAAAGAGTCGGACACAACTTAGCAACTGAAAAACAATAACTTATAAATTATATGTTTTATTGGTGGAAATACTTATCGAATGTTTTTCCCTACATTCCCCTAGTCTGTCTACAGCCAGTCAAGCTGGGGGACCCACTCTCTCATCTGTGGGAAGGACATCCTTGTGTAGCTTTGGGGAGATGACAGAAGTTGCCTGGCAACAGTTGGTTGTCTATTCATTCTTTCCAAACCCAGCTACTTACCACCAAGAAGGTTTAAACTCCCTTTGCAAGGGCAGAAGTGGACTCCATAGCCCATGTAGGCTGAATCTGAAACACACTCTGCGGACAGTATACCTGTGTAAGAATGATACCCACGGCTTTGGGATTCCCTAGTAGTGAGCTTCATGAACATTCTAATCAACCATTTCCAGGCTGTCATGTTTGAAAGCTGGATTAACTTCTTTCAGCACGGCAGCGCCAAAGAATGGCAAGAAAGATGCCAGGTTCTCTTAGCATGAAGTGGCAGGACCTGAGGTAAGAGCACCTGGATTCACAGCCTAGTTGTGGCTTTTATTTAAGAAGTGTCTGCAAGCAGGTGACTCAACCTCCTGGACAGCAGTTCATTCACCTGCAAAAATGCTTATGGGAAACACTGCTGGTTCACCTAAGCACACAAACATATGCATACACACGCACTGTCTCTCTCTCACACACACGCCTCTCACAGGTGTCGGCTGTGAGCACTGTAACATGTGAATTCTAGATGTTTCTTTAAAACAAACAAACAAACTCTGCAAGGTTTTGAGAAAATACAAAAGGTGGTGACACTATCTCTGTCCCACCTGGCTTGTCACCAACAGTAAAGGGGCAAAAGGACAGCTTCAGACACCAACTCTTGGGGTATGGAGGCAGCTGCCAATGGACAGTGGGTGGAGCAGGAGAAGAGGCATTTCTCATGCTCAGAGCCCTGCTCCCTGCCCTTTGCACCTTCTGATGTCATTTAATCTTCACCAACATTTTAGGCACTAGTAGTAAAGAATCCACCTGCCAATGCAGCAGACGAGGGAGATGCGGGTTCGATTTCTGGGTCGGGAAAATTCCTGGAGGAGGAAATGACAACAGTATTCTTGCCTGGAGAATTCCCCGTGGACAGAGGAGCCTGCTGGGTTACAGCCCAGAGAGTCGGACGTGACTAAAGTATGTATATCATCATCTTTGCCATCATTTTAGGAACAAAGAGCACCACCGTTCCCTTTTCAGAGATGAGAAAACAAAGGCTCTGAACCTTTCAGCAATTCTCCCTCAGTCTGACAGCTAACAAGAAGCAGGAGGACACTTGAGTTTCTCTCTGATTCCACTCCAATCTGATTTAAGAGCCACGCTTGCTTTTGGAAAACGCACAGAGAAGGAGAAGGCCGGGTGTTCCATGACACACAGAACTTGGAAGATAAACATCGATTTGGTTGCAATGACTCTCCTCACAGCCCCTCCCCCAATACATGGCTTTTTGCTTTTAACTTTTTCTCTCTTTTACCTGAAAAGAAAAAAAAAAGAAGGACATTGGCATATCACTTGAAAAGCTTACAAATGACTCTTGCAAACATAATAACACCACTGATCAGTAGGCCTGGAGACAAGGCATGCGCTTGGGATGAAATTATTTTTTCTCCCAAAGGGACAACACACTTAGCAATAAAGTGCCCATTAGCAAACCGTGCCCAGCGGTAAAAAAGCAGGCTCTTACCTCATGACAAGTGAGGGAGTGCGTGGAGCTCTCAGTTGGAATGCAGAATTATTTTATTATGAAAAGACACTTGAAGTGAAATTTTGCTGAGAGAAGGACTTACTTAGGAAGGAGAGAAGCACTTTGCACTTAAGATTTCTTTATCGCTATACCACTGAACTCGAAACATTACCCAAAATGTCATTATAGACTTTGCATTTCAGGGGGTCAGGAGTGAGCTATAAAAATTGACTTCATGCAGGCTGCAACTTGATAATCACCCTCTAAATGGATAACCAGTTGCTTTCATCATTCCTAGTGGCAGCTTAAAAATTAACACTCTGTAGAGTTCCAGATGTTCAAAAGAAATCGAAAGTGGAGTCTTCCTTCTAGTCTTTCAAACCCTTCATCCCCCAGAAAGTAAGGAGACTTCTATATGGCTTTCATTTCCTGCCCCTTTCTCCTCTAATGACACAAGGCCCTGTGTGCTGGTGGGGAGGCAGTGGGCGTGCTCCCCTCCCCAGCACTACCTCCCACATTGCATGCCCCTGAGATGGGTAGGGGTCTGGGCTGCCAACACGGGCATCTCTCTGACTCCCTAGAGCTGTTGGGGGTGAGGGGGTTCCTGCAAGGCTGTTGGGAGTCCAGAGGCCTGAGGGCCGTGCTAGAGAACCAGGCTCAGGAACGGGAAGGATGGGAGCTGAGGGTGGCCCAGCCATCCCACAGG
Organism: Dama dama; assembly: GCF_033118175.1. Lineage (NCBI taxonomy): Eukaryota > Metazoa > Chordata > Mammalia > Artiodactyla > Cervidae > Dama > Dama dama. The sequence goes on from NC_083703.1 coordinate 56,502,507, forward strand.
CATGGTGCTCTCTCCCCATTTTAACCACATAAAATTAAGCTCCATATGGCGTTGGGTTGATCTCTGGCCCCAGGTTGGGGTCTCGACGCTCCCTGTCATAGACTGTGGGGAGCCAGGGACTGGTCCCACCCCCTACAAGAGGCACAGGGTAGTTCCCAGATGCTGGAGGTCACTGTTCCACTTCTGGGCAGTCTCAAGTGGGACAAGTGACAAGTAAACCACCTTCTGGTTCTTAGGACACTCCATCGTCCTGCCTGCTCGGGACCTTCACGATCTGGTCCTCTCCCCCGCATGATATCTCCCCGTGTTTGCCTGGCTGAGTCCTATTGGTCCTTTAGAGATCAGCTCAGATGTCTCTTCTTGGCCTCCCAGGACCCCTGGGCCATGTCTACCCACCCACTCTCCTGGCACCCCCTACACTTCTTCTGCAGAACTGACCACAGAGGCAAATCTGTGCTTGTGCACTTGGCTGGGAACTTTCCATCTTCCCAGTTAATATTTAAAGTTCATGCAAGCTGAGGCCATGACCTGCTCACTTTGCATTCCAGAGTTCAGCTCGCTACTTTCCCTTCACAGGTTCTGGACCCCTAAAGAAGGATGCAAATCTGGGCTCCACCAGGCAGCCATATCTGAGGCGAGGACCCCTTCCTGGGTTTGGGGGGAGGGGAGCAAAGCACAGAGAATCAGTAGAGATCATTGCTGATTATTCATTGTTGGTCAAAAGGCTGCAAGTGGGTACAGTAACTGGGCTAGTTTGCTGTTGTGTTACATACCTAGTTATCAAGTTTATCCATCCATCCATCTACCTATCTATCATTTATCTACATAGTTATCTATCATATGTACATACAGACTAAAATCTATTAATAATGAAAGATAATCACGTAAAGTTTGAGTTCGCACAATTACAAAGTTAAAACAATGATGAGAGTGAAACAGCCGTTGAGCACAGGGGGACGTGATCACCAATCAATTTTCGTTCCCCAAATCTGCCTCCTCACCAAGCGGGTTACATCAGGGCATCACACCAGCAGTGCCTTCAGATTCCCATGTGGGAAACATCACTGCCCATTTGTTTAGACCGAGTGTCTGTCTTCGTAACTGGATTGCACTCCTACTTGAAAATGAAAGGATGATGATGCCTCTGTTTCTACGCACTGCTATGAGGAGCGTAAGAGCGCTGTAGAGACACATTAATATCAGGGAGGAGAAGTGAAAGTGAACTTGGAGGAATAATACGAACAACAACCCCCTGCTTTTAGTCTTTTCCGGGTGAATGTCTATAAATGCTTTACTCATTTGATGTAATCTTCTGACATCTCTAGAAGGAAAGTATTATAGATAGCCATTTTACGAAAGAAGAAGCCAGGATACAAAAAGGATAAGGGGTTTACCCAGGTCACCCAGCTGGAAGCATCAAGCCTGGATTTGCGCCTGAAGTCTGGCCTGAATCCCTGCCCTGGAATGTACTGCCTGTGGCTTCTCTACCAGGAGGCCCTCGACATGGAGATGTGAAGGGCCTCTGCTCCCTCTTATGATTCTTGGCTTATTTAGAGGAGCTCTGCTAACCAGGAAAGGCAGAGCTCTCTGTCCACCAGGTTAAGGATGAGAGCGCCATGGAGCATGCATCCCAGTGGGTCTCCAACTCTATCACTCACCAGAATCACCTGGAGACAAGTAAAGCACAATGGCTAGGGCCCACCCTCAGCGTTCAAGTTTCAGGAGCTGGGATGGAGGCTTAGCCCTGGCGTTCCCAGTAGACTTCCCAGGTGATGCTGCTGGTCTGGGGACCACACCTGGAAGACCACTGATCTCTCCCATAGAGAATTAAAGATTCAGGGGGTACAGCATGGAGCCCCAAAGATTTGGACATGGCTCATTTGCAACATAAGCTTAGACCACTCAAGAAAAGCTGGGAAGGGCAGCTGAATCTCCCTATTGGTATCTCTCTCTGCTCCTCTCCCCACCTCACCTACCACATCTTATGGGGATAAACCATGGCAGGGAGGAGTGAATTGATGGAAGGGGACACAGGAATTTACATTATTTTGGAACATATGAAATGTCTGTCAGAGGCTTGCTTTCTGGCTCAGGCCTGTCTAGGACATCACTCCATCCCCATGGTACGAGGCATCATATGGCAATAACACCAGCTCAGAGGCCAGTGGCCAAATGTTCTCCATCTTAACTTCCCAGCCCCAAGGCCCACAGGCTACAGCTGCCGGAAGGATGTGACTCTATGTACATCCCCCTCCATCCTGCAATCTCAATTTTGCTCATTGCATTTTGTGTGTGTTCCATTGGTGCAAGACTCCCGATTAGAAAACTGGCTTCCTCCTCTGTTCCTTAATCATCATGATCAAAAGCAGCCCTATTTGGGCCCCCACACCTATCTGTCTGTAGACAAGAATATGACCTAGAAAATAGTTTTCATGAACAACAGAGAGTTTGTTCTCATACTTTTATACTAGATCGCTCTTGTTCAGACTTGTCTCACCATAACACACTGCTCCAGCAATGAGTGGTAATTTCTTTGTCCTGTTGAGCATCGAATGGACCCATTAAACAAACACCGTGGGGGCAATGGTGACACTCCTTTGGGAGGTATTATGCTATTCTGTCACGAATTAGTCCACACCTTTATGGAGCACCTACTATCTAAACAGAAAAATGGGACTTACTAAGAAGTTGAGGGTGAGACATCCCTCCACAAGTGCACACAGAGACGCAGGCTCCTCTCAACTCTTCTGTTCTTTTATTGTTACCGATGCTGAATTTATGAAAGAAAACCAAACTGTCCCCAGTAGCATGGATTCAGGGCTTCTCAAGGCAAATAATAAACACTACCAATACCCTCAAATATTTGAAGTTGGCTCAGTAAATATGGAATTCAATGCCAACAGCTTCTGGAAGCAGCTTAGAGCACAGATGAAGAGTTCCACAGGGAGAGCACATGGGCCTTTCAACACAACTGCAGACTCAGAGCCACTGTCAGAAACCACAGAGGGTGAACCCAAACCTAAGATGAGAATCCTTCTATTAGTAAAACAATGCATGCATGTGGAATCAGGCTTCCCCAGTGGCTCAGCAGTAAAGAATTCACCTGCAATGAAGGAGATGCAGGTTCAATCCCTGGGTCAGGAAGATGCCCTGGAGGAGGCATGATAACCCAGTCTAGTAATTTTGCCTGGAGAATCCCATGGACAGAGAAGCCTGCCAGGCTACAGTCCACGGGGTCGCAGAGAGTCGGAGATGACTGACATGACTTAGCACGCATGCATATCTACAAAGACAGTACTGACGATCCTACATCCACGGCAGTAGAGAAGACACAGACATAAAGAACAGAATTTTGGACACAGTGTGGGAAGGAGAGGGTGGGATGATTTGAGAGAATAGCATTGAGACCTATGCTTTACCACATGTAAGATAAGTAGCCAGTGGGAGTTCTAGGTATGACACAGGGAACCTAAAGCTGATGCTCTGTGACACCCTAGAGGTGGGGGGGCAGGGGGCAGAGGGGTTCAAGAGGGAGGGGACACATGTATACCTAATGTTCATGTTGATGTATGGCAGAAGCCAACACATTGTTGTAAAGTAATTATCCTCTAATTAAAAATAAATTAAAAGATTAAAAATAAACAACCCTCACATGCTCCCACTTTGGGAGCAGCCTCTCGCTTGTTAAGCTGCTGCTGACAGCTAGAAAAGCCTCTTTCATACAGAGCTGGATTCTTCCTCTGTGGCAAGGCCACCATCAACCACAGTTCTGGCTTCTGGAGCCACAGGGGAAATAAATAGCCCTTCCCTTCACATCAGAGTCTCCTGGAGGCTGAAGGCAGCTCTCCTGCTCCACGGCTTCACCTGGTCCCCCGTCAGCATGTGCTCAGCCATATTTCACCCACTCCCTCACCCAGCAAGCATGGGGGTCCAGCCACGCCCAGGCTCTAGGGTAGGTGCTGGGGTGGGATGGCCAAGAAGAGAGGCCTGCACGGCCCTCCAGAAGCTTCTGAAGCAGCAGGGGGGACCATGAGATCTTGTCCCTTATACTATAGTTCCCAGTCCCACAGATTCACCCAGGGAACTTGTACACCAAGGAAGGGAGAAGACCCATCTACATCTTTATTCTTAAAATACTTCCAAGCAGCATTCTGCAGGACACAAAATCCTAAGAGATGCTCCCAAACAAGAGTCCTAAGGCAGAAACCACCACACCTGCCTCTTGGACAGTGACAGTGCACAAGTGTTAGAAATCCTGCATGTTCCTACAGCATGAAATAGACTCGACTCTATTTAAACCAGTGTTTCCCTGACCTACCTGAACCACAGAATACTCTCTTTTCAGAGAAGCTTCCTGTTTTATCATTCACACACACTAGGATTCCTTGAAACATTCCTGATCTGCTTCTCTTAAAAATGAAAGATGAAATTAAAGCCCATGTAGGCAGTTTTCCTGCCTGGTGATCCTGAGAGTTGAGGATGCAGCCAGCCATGTACTAGAGCCAGGGCCAGCATGACGGGCAGGAAATGAATGGCAGAACCTCTGAACAGACCCTGAAGAGTCTCCAGGAGGCAACGGGAGATGGGGCAGGCCCACTGGGCCCTTCTGTCCTCAAGATTTGGCTCAGAGGAGCTGGTGCCACCATTTGCTGAGACAAACCTGTGTGTGACTGTCCCCGGTGATGCCTTTGGCAGTGGAACTTGCTTGGCCCGACTCTCGCTAGAATAACATCCTGCAGGAATGAGAATCACTTCTCGCCAGCACCACTGTCAGCGCACTGTGCCAGGCCCAGCCTCACAAGCAATCTGTGCAACCAAGATTGGGGAGCGAGAGACAGACTAATGTATTAGTCAGGGCCCTTTTGGTTGAATGTGACACCAACCTGATGCAAACCAGCTGATCAGAGACAAGAACATCAATGGTTCCTGTGACCGGGCAACTTGGGAGGCTCAGAGGCTAATAGTCTGCTGTCAGTGCACATCCATCTCCTTGGACTTCGATCTGAGGCCAGTTTCTGGGGTGAGGGGTGTGCTAAGAGGACCCCCAGCAGCTCTGGGGTCACCCTCACCAGCTCCCATTCAGCAAAGAGAAGAGCCTCTCCCAAGGATCCCAGCACAAGTCCCAGGGCTCACTGACTGCTGAGTCTCAAGCTCCTCCCTGAACAAGTGTAGCCAGAGTAAGGAACCCCACTGGCCTAGCTGGGGCTGGGGCCAGGTGGTCTCTCTGCGCCTGGGGCCAGGTGAGCCCCCACCCAGACCACACAGACTAAGAAGGGGAGCAGGGCGGCTGTCCTGACACTGGTGCTGGGCAAGCAGAACAGGACGGTTACCACTGTGGGGGTGGAGGGGACACACACAGGCCAGGTACCAGAGGCAGAGTTGCAGCAAGTCTGAGCCTGCCCTCACCTTCCTGGAGCTTGCATCCCACTCAGGAGACCGGTGGTATGTAAAGAACCCATCCAACAGGACATCTTCCAGTGGGGAGAATTGCTCTGAAGATTAAACCAGTAACTGTATTGTTGGTAAGAGGCAGGTGGCGGTGGAAGGGTCTTCAGTGGACAGGCAGACAGGAGGCCTCTCTGAGGAGCTGGTGTTTGATGGAGGAGCCAGAGCACAAGGGCTGGAAGAGACAATCAGGCACCTGCAGCTCTACGCAGGGCAGTGGGCCCCAGGAGGATGCCCCGCAAGTCCCCCCAAACCTGGAGGAAGGGCAGCAGGTCTGGGCAGGTTGGGTCAGTTCCCAGAGCCCACCTGTGAAGGAATCTGCCCCCCAGGAAAATCAGGCTGCAGCTGTTTCTGGCCGGCCTCCATCTCCCTACTGATCCTTTAGACAAAGACAGGCATGACCATGCTGCAGTTGGCCATGAAGGATCTTCACTAACCAGCCTCCACCCTGAGTGATGGCTTCCATTCCAGACAAATAACCATGGAGCTTGGCTCTTTCCCAAACAGCCTCCCACTGCAACGTGACACCGGCACATTAAAGCCCACGATGCATGGCACCCAGCCTGCTTATAGGTGCTTTATGGCCTCGTCAGCTGTAACTGGACGATTACAAAGCCTCCTGATTTTAAGAACAGTGATTTATTGACCCTCTTCAACCCTTCCTCCCTGAGTATGCGTATTACATGGGCATGTTTGGCTATAATTAAGTTCCTAGATTACTGTCAAGCCAATTGCTTTACCCATCCAGTCTGTAATAACGCATTTTATTGTCTCTTCTTATTTTTTAATTAAGATAGAAGTAGATACATTCCATGAGATCAAGAACGGAAATAAAACAGGCTCCTTCTCAATCTCAAGTCAGTCAACTCCAGTTGGTTGATTCCCCAACCTATCTTCCTGCCTCTGGTTCTGCTGCCGGGGGGCTGGCGGGGGAGGTCAGGGAAAGCCAGTGACTTCAGAACCCGTAGGGCCCCTGGGGGTGAGGCTTTGGGGCAAAACATGCAGAAGATCCTGGGAGCCCATGCTGTTTCTCCTCCCTGTTATGCTCACGGAGCCTCTGTCTCCCTCTCAGCCTCACATTTCACCTTCCTGCATCATAGCCACCAGAGACACGAGGCTCCAAAAGGGGGAGAAAAGAAGCCTGTCCCATTCTACATGCATGTGCAAGGGCCCTTGTTCACCTGGGCTGTGTCCCAGGACACAAGACTCCCAGGGCTAATGCTGAATGCGTGTGTGCTAAGTTGCTTTAGTCGTGTCCAACTCTGTGCCACCCTAAGGATTGTGGCCTGCCAGGTTTCTTTGTCCATGGGATTTCCCAGGCAAGAATACTGGAGTGGGTTGCCATTTCCTTCTCCAGGGATCTTCCTAAACCAGGGATCGAACCCACGTCTCTTGCATCTCCTACAGGCGGGCAGGTTGGTTCTTTACCACTAATGCTACCTGGGAAGCCCCTAAAGCTGAATGAGTCAAGTAAACCAGTATGAGTTGGTCATCCTGATACACATGCACACTTGCATGTGTGTGTGTGTGTGTGAGAGAGAGAGAGAGAAAGAGAGAGAGAGAGAGAGAGATCCTCAGGTAGAACATCCAGACCTCCAGGGTACACAGGACAGAAGATGTGGTTCTATTTTAACACAAACGGTCCACGATGTGAAAGAACTGAAGCCTTTCACATGTTCACCATGACAGAACTGCTCAAACAACTCCAAAGAAGGACTGCAGAGCCTGAGAATACCTCTCCATTATGTTCTTAGCCAAAACAATGAAGCACAGAGCGGTGTGAGCTTGTGGGTCTTTCTTTGTATTTTCAAAAAGGTATTTGGAGCTGAACCTATGTCTTCATGTATTAACGATAGGAGGCAGTGGAAGAGTTTCTCTGCTCTAAGTCAATTCTCATTCCTATCTAGGAACTGTCTTTTTTTGCAGATGTGGGCCATTTAAAGGATCCATCAGGTTTTATTTGGTCAAAGCAAAGGCATCTTCTCGTCTATCTACTTTTTCTTCTGATGTAGAAAGTTCCCTGAATCCCCAGCCATATTTTCAGACTGAACAGATCCTGCTTGTAGAATTGAAGGTCTCAGGTACCAGATAAGAAAGGCTCATGTCCGTTGAGTCAGTGATGAAATCTAACCATCTCATCCTCTGTTGTCCCCTTTTATTTTTTATACTCATGGTTCATTGACAAAGTCTGTTCTTATAATCAGCAAAGGGATGCACAAGATCCTTGGGGTAAGTTCCCCTCCCCTTTTCTCAGGGGAGAAGCAGAGCATCACTTGGACCTGAACAGGAATGCCCCATACAAGCATGTGACCAATAATCCCTGGGACCCCTTGTGGGCAGGTCAGCACAGGAGAGGTCCCCACTGCAGCAGGGAAGGCGAGCTAATGCCGAGTATTCCATTAGCCTTGGAGAAACAGAGCAAAGCCCCATAGTTTATAAACAGAAAAGAAATGTCGGTTAGCCAACAGATATGCATTATCGTCCACCATCTTGATTAATTTCTGGAAATCTCTTCAGATATTTTATGCTGTTTTAATTATGGGAACTCATTCTAAAGTCTTCAAATCTTGTTTTCTCTTTCCCCACCACCTATCTTTATAGGTAATTTCTCTGGCATTTATCTTTGTGGACAATTCAAGTCCTTCTTGGTATATTTCTATTCCTAAAGTCTTCAAAGGCCACCATTTCTTCTTATTTTTGTTCATGGCTTGTACCCTTTAGCACGCTGAGTTTTTGATGTCAGGTATCAATTTTTAACTTTTAATTCTGTCTCTGGAAAGTAATGTAAAGAGAAATATAAAGGTTAAAATAATACTTCTCATAAGCGTACAACTGCAAATTTCATGGCTAAAAATGGAAAATTAATAGTACCTTTTCCTTTTAACTCTTAATGTGGGAACCAGTTCTTGCTTTCTGCATGTCGCCAAGGTCCTTGTGGGAGAGCATTTCAGTTTTATGGGTTCAGTATCTGGGACAGGAGCCCTCCTCAGCTGGAACACAATGATGCTACATGAAAAACAGTCCTTTCCACGCAGTGCTTTCAAATGGACTCTGAACATCTGTTTTTCACCCTTTAAAGACTTTTAAATGTGGGACCAACTATAGACCAACTGTGGCCATGAGGGAGAGGATAAAAAGGGGGGTAAGGGAATTTCTATGGGTAATTTTTTTTTTTTGAGATATTGTATCAAAGATCCTCAGATGGAAGGATGAAGGGGCTGGGAGCAGAGCCTTGGAATCCCCATGTCTTTCTAGAGGTGTTAGAGTTCCACATAGAAGCAGGCCCTGGGGCTGGAGCAACAGAGACAGGAGGGAGGACCAGAGAAGGGGCAGGAGATGGGAACACACAGGTGCCACCTCTAAAGGAGCCCAAGGCTTCTCAGAACAGCATCGAGCAGATCTAATGGTGGGACACACATGTAGATGCTATCAATGCAAAGCCCTCCAAGCCCCAGACAAACAGACCTCCTGTGAGTGGGGTGGGGTGGTGGTGGCTGTGAACTGCCAGATGTCACAATTATGGCAGAGCAAAGAAGGAAGGGAAGGAAGGAAGCTCAGAGAAGGAAGCTCTAAGGAGGGAGGCTCCCAGGAGGTGCAGAAACCACAGGGTCTCTAGGAAGGAGCAGGAATCGAGCTGGTGTCCAGGTCACACTCCAAACCCTCAGAAGCCACTCTGGAGCACTGTGGACACTGCTGGTGGGTGGGGGGTGGGGGGCAGTTGAATGGCCCATGAGCTTTTGGACTCAGAATAGAAATAGGAGGATAATGGTGATGACCACCATTGTCCTGGTTGAACCTGGACACGTGATTTCAGAACTGCTCTGAGAGGTGGAACTTAAGATGACTCTCCCTACACAAGTGGGAAACTGAGGCTCAGAGAGAGTAGGACCTGCACCCAAACCACACAGGCAATGAAGCCTGAGTGAGGATTCAAACCCAACTCTGTGGGACCCCCCAGAGCTTGCTCTCCATCTTCTCTTCCACATTCTACTTGGATGCAGACCTGGATAAAAGGATGTAGCTGTGAGAACAAGAGCCTCCTGCAAACTTGTTAACATTGTGTGAGTGGTTAACCCCGTGCAGTGGGCAGACTGCTGCCACCATCAAGTGTTAAATAAATGAGGGGGGAGGAGCCAAGATGGCAGAGGAGTAGGATGGGGAGACCACTTTCTCTCCTACAAATTCATCAAAAGAATAACTGAACGCAGAGCAAACTTCACAAAACAACTTCTGATCGCTAGCTGAGGTCATCAGGCGCCCAGAAAAGCAGCCCATTGTCTTCGAAAGGAGGTAGGACAAAATATAAAGGATAAAAAGTGAGACAAAAGAGCTAAGGACGGAGATCCGTCCCGGGAAGGGAGTCTCAATAGAGGACGTTTCCAGACACAGGGAAACCCTCACACTAGCGGGCCTGGGGGAAGTGTTTGAATCTTGGAGGGCAACCTGACTGGGAGGGAAACAATAAATAAAACCCACAGATTAGGAGCCTAAAAGCAACTCCCAGCAGAAAAGTACCCCAGACACCCGCATCCGCCACCAGCAAGTGGGGGCAGAACGGAGAGGAGCGGGCAGCATTGCTTGGGGTAGGGTCGGGCCTGAGTGCCCTGAGGACAATCGTAGGGAGCTTTTGTGAGTTGCCAACTTGAACTGTGGGAGAGCAAAAGAGAGAGAGAAAATTAACCGGCCCAAACACACTGCCGGCCGTTGGCAGAACAAAGGGACCGAGAAAGTCCAGAGAAAAGCTCGCAGGCTGCGGACCGGCCCAGCCCCGCTGGAGGCAGGAGGCAGTGGGGAGGGGAAAGGGCAGGCTCGGCCCCAAGGACCGCATCTCCTGCCGCACTGCAAACAGGCCTCCACTTTCTAATCAAAGACCTCCTGAGATTCTGGATGGTCGACATCCGCCGGGAGGGTCGCGGCGAGACACAGGGCGCAGGCACCCAACCGGCGCGGGCGGGGACTGGGGCTGGGGATGCGGAGGGCAGAAGGCGCACGGACGTGACTGGCGCCGGTGGAAACTGAGACTGGGACCGCGGAAGGGAGTGGGAGTGGGCGCGCCGTACCCGGGGAGAGTGCGCCCATCAAGCCCCTGGCTGCCTGGACCGCTCTGACGGGGAAGGCACAGAGAGCAGGCACAGCTTTTTGTTCCGCGCTTTTGTGGAACACCTGAGGGTACGGGGCGCGCTCCATATAGAGCAGCCGGGAGCCTGAGCAGCGCAGACGGAGAAAGCAGCGCCAGCCCCTCGCTGCAGCGCAACGGAACTAGCTACCTGAATAAGAGTCCACCTCCGCCCGCCTGTGTCAGGGCGGAAATGAGGCTCTGAAGAGACCGGCAAACAGAAGCCAAATAAACAAAGGGAACTGCTTCAGAAGGGACCGGTGCAACAGATTAAAATCCCTGTAGAAAACACCGGCTACACCAGACAGGGCCTGTAGATATCGAGAAGTGTAAGCTGGAACGAGGAGCTATCTGAAATTGAGCCGAACCGACACTGACCGCAACAGCTCCAGAGAAATTCCTAGATATATTTTTACTTTTTTTTTTTTTTTTTTTAGTAAGAAAAAAAAATTTTTTTTATTTTTTCTTTTTTATTTTTTTCTCTTTTATTTTCCTTTAAAATTCCCTATTACTCCCAAATTACTCCTTAACTTTCATTTTCATAGATTTTTATGATTTTTTTAATTAGGAAAAAAATTTTTTTCTTATTTTTTCTTCTTTTTTTTCTTTTCTTTCTTTCCTTTTTCTCTTCTATTTTCTATTTTTCTTTTTCTCTTATTTTTTTTAAAGTTCTCTAGTACTCCTCTACTACTCCTTAATTTTCATTTTCAATACACCATAACCTTACAAAAAAAAAAAAAAGAGAGAGAGAGAGAAGCCCTATTCCAGACACAGAAATCTAAACAAGATGAAAAGGCAAAGAAATACCCAACAGGTAAAGAAACATGAAAAATGCCCACCAAGTCAAACAAAAGAGGAGGAGATAGGGAAACTACCTGAAAAAGAATTTAGAATAATGATAATAAAAATGATCCAAAATCTTGAAAACAAAATGGAGTTACAGATAAATAGCCTGGAGACAAAGACTGAAAAGATGCAAGAAATGTTTAATAAAGACCTAGAAGAAATAAAAAAGAGTCAATTAAAAATGAATAATGCAATGAATGAGATCAAAAACACTCTGGAGGGAACCAAGAGTAGAATAACAGAGACAGAAGATAGGATAAGTGAGGTAGAAGATAAAATGGTGGAAATAAATGAAGCAGAGAGGAAAAAAGAAAAAAGGATCAAAAGAAATGAGGACAACCTCGGGGGCCTTTGGGACAATGTGAAACGCCCCAACATTCGAATTATAGGAGTCCCAGAAGAAGAAGACAAAAAGAAAGGCCATGAGAAAATACTCAAGGAGATAATAGCTGAAAACTTCCCTAAAATGGGGAAGGAAATAGCCATCCAAGTCCAAGAAACCCAAAGTCTCCCAAACAGGATAAACCCAAGGTGAAACACCCCAAGACACATATTAATCAAATTAACAAAGATCAAACACAAAGAACAAATACTAAAAGCAGCAAGGGAGAAACAACAAATAACACACAAAGGGATTCCCATAAGGATAACAGCTGATCTATCAATAGAAACCCTCCAGGCCAGAAGGGAATGGGAGGACATACTGAAAGTAATGAAAGAGAATAACCTACAACCTAGATTACTGTACCCAGCAAGGATCTCATTCAGCTATGAGGAGAATTCAAAAGCTTTACAGACATGCAAAAGCTGAGAGAATTCAGCACCACCAAACCAGCTTTTCAACAAATGCTAAAGGATCTTCTCTAGACAGGAAATGCAGAAAGGTTGTATAAACGTGAACCCAAAACAACAAAGTAAATGGCAACGGGACCACACCTATCAATAATTACCTTAAATGTAAATGGGTTGAATGCCCCAACCAAAAGACAAAGATTGGCTGAATGGATACAAAAACAAGACCCCTATATATGCTGTCTAAAAGAGACCCACCTCAAAACAAGAGACACATACAGACTAAAAGTGAAGGGCTGGAAAAAAATATTTCATGCAAACGGAGACCAAAAGAAAGCAGGAGTCGCTATACTCATATCAGATAAAATAGACTTTCAAATAAAGGATGTGAAAAGAGACAAAGAAGGACACTGCATAATGATCAAAGGATCAATCCAAGAAGAAGATATAACAATTATAAATATATATGCACCCAACATAGAAGCACCGCAATATGTACGGCAAACGCTAACGAGTATGAAAGAGGAAATTAATAGTAACACAATAATAGTGGGAGACTTTAATACCCCACTCACAACTATGGATAGATCAACTAAACAGAAAATTAACAAGGAAACACAAACCTTAAATGACACAATGAACCAGCTAGACCTAATTGATATCTATAGGACATTTCACCCCAAAACAATCAAATTCACCTTTTTCTCAAGTGCACACAGAACCTTCTCCAGAATAGATCACATCCTGGCCCATAAATCTGGTCTTGGAAAATTCAAAAAAATTGAAATCATTCCAGTCATCTTTTCTGACCACAGTGCAGTAAGATTAGATCTCAATTACAGGAAAAAAATTGTTAAAACTTCAAACATATGGAGGCTAAATAACACGCTTCTGAATAACCAACAAATCATAGAAGAAATCAAAAAAGAAATCAAAATATGTATAGAAATGAATGAAAATGAAAATACAACAACCCAAAACCTATGGGACACTGTAAAAGCAGTGCTAAGGGGAAGGTTCATAGCATTACAGGCTTACATCAAGAAACAAGAAAAAAAGCCAAATAAATAACCTAACTCTACAGCTAAAGCAATTACAGAAGGAAGAAATGAAGAACCCCAGGGTTAGCAGAAGGAAAGAAATCTTAAAAATTAGGGCAGAAATAAATGCAAAAGAAACTAAAGAGACCATAGCAAAAATCAACAAAGCTAAAAGCTGGTTTTTTGAAAAAATAAACAAAATTGACAAACCATTAGCAAGACTCATTAAGAAACAAAGAGAGAAGAACCAAATTAACAAAATTAGAAATGAAAATGGAGAGATCACAACAGACAACACTGAAATACAAAGGATCATAAGAGACTACTACCAGCAGCTCTATGCCAATAAAATGGACAACTTGGATGAAATGGACAAATTCTTAGGAAAGCATAACTTTCCAAAACTGAACCAGGAAGAAATAGAAGATCTTAACAGACCCATCACAAGCAAGGAAATTGAAACTGTAATCAAAAATCTTCCAGCAAACAAAAGCCCAGGACCAGATGGCTTCACAGCTGAATTCTACCAAAAATTTAGAGAAGAGCTAACACCTATCTTACTCAAACTCTTCCAGAAAATTGCAGAGGAAGGTAAACTTCCAAACTCATTCTATGAGGCCACCATCACCCTAATTCCAAAACCAGACAAAGATTCCACAAAAAAAGAAAACTACAGGCCAATATCACTGATGAACATAGATGCAAAAATCCTTAACAAAATTCTAGCAAACAGAATCCAACAACATATTAAAAAAATCATACATCACGACCAAGTGGGCTTTATCCCAGGAATGCAAGGATTCCTTAATATCCACAAATCAATCAATGTAATACACCACATTAACAAATTGAAAGATAAAAACCATATGATTATCTCAATAGATGCAGAGAAAGCCTTTGACAAAATTCAACACTCATTTATGATAAAAATTCTCCAGAAAGCAGGAATAGAAGGAACATACCTCAACATAATAAAAGCTATATATGACAAACCCACAGCAAGCATCACCCTCAATGGTGAAAAATTGAAAGCATTTCCCCTGAAATCAGGAACAAGACAAGGGTGCCCACTCTCACCACTACTATTCAACATAGTGTTGGAAGTTTTGGCCACAGCAATCAGAGCAGAAAAAGAAGTAAAAGGAATCCAGATAGGAAAAGAAGAAGTGAAACTCTCACTGTTTGCAGATGACATGATCCTCTACATAGAAAACCCTAAAGACTCTTCCAGAAAATTACTAGAGCTAATCAATGAATATAGTAAAGTTGCAGGATATAAAATTAACACAGAGAAATCCCTTGCATTCCTATATACTAACAATGAAAATACAGAAAGAGAAATTAAGGAAACAATACCATTCACCATTGCAACAAGAAGAATAAAATACTTAGGAGTATCTACCTAAAGAAACAAAAGACCTATACATAGAAAACTATAAAACACTGATGAAAGAAATCAAAGAGGACACAAACAGATGGAGAAACATACCGTGTTCATGGATTGGAAGAATCAATATTGTCAAAATGGCTATTCTACCCAAAGCAATCTATAGATTCAATGCAATCCCTATCAAGCTACCAACGGTATTTTTCACAGAACTAAACCAAATAATTTCACAATTTGTATGGAAATACAAAAAACCTCGAATAGCCAAAGTAATCTTGAGAAAGAAGAATGGAACTGGAGGAATCAACCTGCCTGACTTCAGACTCTACTACAAAGCCACAGTCATCAAGACAGTATGGTACTGGCACAAAGACAGAAATATAGATCAATGGAACAGAATAGAAAGCCCAGATATAAACCCACTAACCTATGGACACCTTATCTTTGACAAAGGGGGCAAGGATATACAATGGAAAAAAGACAACCTCTTTAACAAGTGGTGCTGGGAAAACTGGTCAACCACTTGTAAAAGAATGAAACTAGAACACTTTCTTAACACCATACACAAAAATAAACTCAAAATGGATTAAAGATGTAAATGTAAGACCAGAAACTATAAAACTCCTAGAGGAGAACATAGGCAAACCACTCTCTGACATAAATCACAGCAAGATCCTCTATGACCCACCTCCCAGAATATTGGAAATAAAAGCAAAAATAAACAAATGGGACCTAATGAAACTTAAAAGCTTTTGCACTACAAAGGAAACTATAAGCAAGGTGAAAAGACAGCCCTCAGATTGGGAGAAAATAATAGCAAATGAAGAAACAGACAAAGGATTAATCTCAAAAATATACAAGCAACTCCTGAAGCTCAATTCCAGAAAAATAAATGAGCCAATCAAAAAATGGGCCAAAGAACTAAACAGACATTTCTCCAAAGAAGACATACAGATGGCTAACAAACACATGAAAAGATGCTCAACATCACTCATTATTAGAGAAATGCAAATCAAAACCACAATGAGGTACCATTACACGCCAGTCAGGATGGCTGCTATCCAAAAGTCTACAAGCAATAAATGCTGGAGAGGGTGTGGAGAAAAGGGAACCCTCTTACACTGTTGGTGGGAATGCAAACTAGTACAGCCACTATGGAAAACAGTGTGGAGATTTCTTAAAAAATTGGAAATAGAACTGCCATATGACCCAGCAATCCCACTTCTGAACATACACACTGAGGAAACCAGATCTGAAAGAGACACGTGCACCCCAATGTTCATCGCAGCACTGTTTATAATAGCCGGGACATGGAAGCAACCTAGATGCCCATCAGCAGATGAATGGATAAGGAAGCTGTGGTACATATACACCATGGAATATTACTCAGCCGTTAAAAAGAATTCATTTGAATCAGTTCTAATGAGATGGATGAAACTGGAGCCCATTATTCAGAGTGAAGTAAGCCAGAAAGATAAAGAACATTACAGCATACTAACACATATATATGAAATTTAGAAAGATGGTAACGATAACCCTATATGCAAAACAGAAAAAGAGACACAGAAGTACAGAACAGACTTTTGAACTCTGTGGGAGAAGGTGAGGGTGGGATGTTTTGAAAGAATAGCATGTATATTATCTATGGTGAAACAGATCATCAGCCCAGGTGGGATGCATGAGACAAGTGCTCGGGCCTGGTGTGCTGGGAAGACCCAGAGGAATCGGATGGAGAGGGAGGTGGGAGGGGGGATCGGGATGGGGAATATGTGTAACTCTATGGCTGATTCATATCAATGTATGACAAAACCCACTGAAATGTTGTGAAGTAATTAGCCTCCAACCAATAAAAAATAAAATAAAATTTAAAAAATAAATAAATAAATAAATGAGCACATACAGTGTCCTGATACAACCATCATCCACCAGCTTTGAGTGTCACTCCCAAGCTGTGCTTAGGGTGCCTGGAGGTGTGGGGAGAAAAAGAAGGAAAAAAAGTATTTAGCTTTTATGTTTTGTTTTTAGTAGACTTTTAACAATCAACAAATCCAGCAGCCAGGCATAGAAGAGAGGCTCATCCTTTTGGGTCAAAAGGCCTGGATCCAACCCATTTCTTCACCCATGAAACCCCATGCTTAGCATCCCTAAGCCTCAGTTTGCCAATCTCCAGATTTCCAGCCCATCTCTTGCTCCATAACTCACTGAACAGATCCCCACAAATCTAGCTGGGCAGGTGCTGAAAGAGCAGGGTCACGTGTTTACACTAGGGACGAATCATCGATCACACAGACCTGATACCTGTGCCTGAGGATGCAGAAGGGAAGGGGCTTCAAGTGAGCTCTGTTCTCATGGCCCGTGTCCCACCCTCAAATCTGCACCCTTCCACCCTTCCGTTCTCCTTCTGTCCACATATGTGGCTCCTCCAGCCTCCCCACCACCTCAACCAACAAGCGGAAGACTGTTCAATGTCCCTCACTCTCATGCCCACTTCCGTCCAGCCTCACTGACCAAGTTCCTCCTCCTACAGGAACTACAGCTGGTTGACTCGTCGCTTCTCAGTGACCTCCAGGGATAGCTTGGAACCAACCAGTGGAGGGAGTGTTTACACTGGAAATTGGCAAACCCCAACCCTCAGGTTTGTTGTCCTTTCTTTTCAGAGAGCTGGATTACCAGCAGCCCCTTACACCCCCAAACAGCTTTCCAGGTGGTTCAGTGGTAAAGAATCTGCCTGCCATGCAGGAGATACAAGAGATGTGGGTTCAATTCCTGGGTCAGGAAGATCTCCTGGAGGAGGAAATGGCAACCCACTCCAGTACTCTTGCTGGGAAATCCCGTGGACAGAGGAGCCTGGCGGGCTACAGTCCATAGGGTCAGAAGGAGTCGGACATGACTAAGCATGATCACACATGCCCCCTACACCCTAACAGGACCATCTGATCTCAAGCTGTCATCATCTCTCACATAGACCACTGCTAGAGTTATCCATCTCAGCTCCCGTTCCTGCCCCTCCCCACACACTTTCTTTTCTGCAGCTGATGAGAATTTTAAACCTAATTTGTGCTGTAACTTCTTATTAAATTTGGCAGGGAAAAAGTCTAAACTCCTGCCTTGTCAACTACATCTGCAGCATGGGCCCATTTATCTCCCTTCCCTTGGTTCTCTGTGCTTGAACCACACTGGCCTCTATTCTGTGCTGGGCCATGACGAACATCTCCAGAACTCAGGACCTTTGCACATGCCCCACCCCTTCCTGGAACATGCTTCCCAGCACCTCGCCTGCAGAGCTCAAGTGCTAGGCCCTCACAAAGGTCTTCCTTGACCAGCGTTCTAGTGAATGACCACACACACACAGGACAGTTCACCTCTATCTCTACTGACTTGGGTTAATGTTACAGCAGTTGCACTGTCTGTAAATCTATTTGCTCACCTACTTGCTTATCTTCTGAAAACTCAGAAACAACTGTAAGCCCCCAAAGGAGAGGAGCTGTGTCTGTTTTATTCTCGCAGGCATCACACTGTAGGCTGCCACCCCATCAACTCTCAGATTGATACTTATTGAACGGATGAATGAAGGAGCATGTTCTCAGCAGATGTGAGAGACTAAGACTTCTGAATCTGGGGTCCACAGCTTCAGGCAAGTTCTCAAGGATTCCTCTGAGGTCACGTGGAAATTCCTGTGTGTCTGTGGATTTCATTCTCGGTGCCTTTGTATTGTTCTCTGAAAACAGCAGGCTGCTGTGAAAACCATGAAAGGGTTTTGCTGGATCGTCATTACTTTAGAATCTGTCCCCACCCTTGCACTCAGCCGCCCCCTGGACCCTAAACTCAGCCGTGTGCGTAGAAACGATCAACAGCTTCCAGCAAAGAGTTCCCTCCGTGTTTCCACACCAGCTTCCTACAAGTCAGCTGTGGGTTCTTTAGCTCTGCCTCTCTGTCTTCTGACACCTATAGTTGTGCAGAGACAGTGTGGGGCTCCCAGGAGAAACTGGCTTCCGAAAGAACAGCTCAAGGCATGCACGTTCCTGCTGAAAGCTGACACAGTGCTGGCCTCGTGGCATGTTCAGCAGAACCAGGGAGGACCTGACATTCTGTGGCTGTCCTGGCTTCTGAGGGACACAGGTTGGGGTCCTGACATTCCAGGAGGTAACCAGGAGCCCAGAAGACTGCAGCATAGAGACGGCAGCTGCTGGCCAGGCTCCACAGTGGAGCGCCCTGCCTCTCCTCTCAGATCAATTCTTAACGCCCTGATTGATCTCAACTGGTTTCCTCACTGAAAAGCAGCAGGGCCAGAAGAAGTGGTAAACATTCCCCCAAATAAAAGAATACGGTGAGGCAATGTGAGCAGAGACACGTGAAAATAAAAAAAGGTTTTCTCTAAAAATCATAAAATGTTGATAACAATAGCAGATAATGGAATAGCATTATCTTCAGAATGCAAAGGCACCAATTAAATCTCTGTTGGGCAAAATGTCCCCACTGTG
This sequence comes from Dama dama, assembly GCF_033118175.1. NCBI lineage: Eukaryota > Metazoa > Chordata > Mammalia > Artiodactyla > Cervidae > Dama > Dama dama. Next base: position 56,521,614 of record NC_083703.1, read on the forward strand.
AGGGATGCATGCAGAACCTCCACACAGAATCTCCTCTGTTGTTTTGATCTCCTACCTCTGTGATTATGGAAACTGCAAAGACTTGGCTGGGGGTGGCAGAGACAGCACATCTATTAAAAACCTCTTTTAAAAAAAATGAGAAGTAAAAACAGGACCCATGAGGGATTGATTACAATAAAGTGCCTGACGTGGGTGGAAGAAGAGAGAATGCATTTTGCCAAATACAGAACTCCTGACCTGTGGGCCCCTGGGGTCTAGTTGGGGATCATGTTGGATGGGGAAAATTGAGTTGCCTGTCTAGAATGGTCCCCTTTGACACATGTTGGGTCAATTTTTCCCAGCAGGAAACATATTTTGCAATAATGCATTTTTATTTTAATTTATCTTTGTGAAAATTGAATACTCTTAAGTCTCGACCCCCTCCATTTTTGAATACTCGATGGGTGGGAGTGGAAACACCCTGCTATTTTAAAGCCCTTAGCAATTTTCTGAACTATCTTTGGGAGGTAAGACTGTTCTTTTATTTCAGAAAAAGTAAATAAATAAAACAAAACATTTCAATAAGCCCTTTGATTTTGCAAAGAAGAAGCCAAAATCCTCTTTGGGAATGGAGAGATTCTCAACAAGAAGATGTGAAATTGCCCTGCATGATAATGTGAGGGGTAACATCATTCTGGATAGAATTTACCTCTGAGTTGATAGCCCATCCTGGGAGATGAGCCTCGGAGTGTGTGTGTGTGTGTGTCTGTGTGTGTCTGTGTGTGTCTGTGTCTGTGTCTGCGTGTGGTGAAGGGAGGGAGGTGCTTTTCCTTCTGTTGGTTCCGAAATACCCAAAATACTTCCACTGCTAGCAGGTTGGAGGAGGGATCTCGGGACTGGTGGGCTAACTGCAAGTACTTGGTTTCAGGTTGACAGTTAAAAAGAAGCCTGTCCAGTGGGGACCCACTCCCATAGTGGAACATGACTTGAAATCATAAACGTTGTTCAGCTTCTTCCTGTCCCTTCAAGCTTCCAGTGAAGTTTTGGTCAATGTTAAAATAGTCTGATTTCAATCCCCTTTTGAGAAATTAGGAGGGAAGCTTAAACTACATGTAGAATAAAGACATACTGGGAGATCAGCAGCCTTCTGGAGAAGATAACTGCCAAGTGCTGATGACCAGGGGAAGGCCAGAGCATGGTTCTAAGAGTGGACATCACTGGGTAGAATTCACATCACCTACTCCCTTCTTTGCCTTCATTCTCCTGCCATCAGAACTTCTCTTTCTTGTCTGAACACTTTTGCAAAGAAGAATTAGCCAATCAGATTGCTGTATCCCAGTGCATTAGACTCTGTCCTGGCCAATCAGAACCTTCCCTAGGACTTTCACCGAAACCATCCATGTTGGCTGAGATGGTTGCTGTAGCAATGACGTAAACTTAGAGGCGCTGATGGTCTGCTCTGGTGCCACAAGGGGGCGTTCATCTGAGAATGAAGAATGGCCGGGTTATTTATTCCTCTGGTCCCCTCTCTGCTCCAGTGCCACAAGTTGGCTGCATCCTTCTTTTGAAGCCACCATTTCTGTTAGGTGACCACTCCATACAACAGTGGCTCCAGATAGTCCTCTCTGGGATCCTGTAACTGCCTCCCTCCTCCTGCTCCTTCAGATCCTGGGATGGAAGCAGTCCTCCCTACTATCATCAGCCTGGGATTTCCTCAACATGCTACTGTTGGGACAATTACTCTTTAGTACATTCTCTTGCTTGGCCATTTTGTGATCCATATGCTTCCTGAACTCCTATGCATATCCAGGTGAAGGTCAGGATTTTATGGCCAAACAGATACATATTTTCTTATCAGCTGGACAATACCAGGAGCTGACAAGAAGTTTCTTGCCATTTCTGTTAAACTCATGATAAACACAAGTTATCAGGTCTAGTCTTTTCTCACAAAGCCTCATGAATCCTGAGAAGTAGCCACATCTGTTTGGAGCTGCCTCTGAACTGTCCTCATCATGATGCTGACCAAGGGCTTGATGTGCTGACTCTTGAAAACCAGGACTGGGAAAGTGACAATAGTAAGACAGAGGAAGAGAAAGCCCCCTCACTCATATCCCTGCTCAGCAACAATAATCTGGCATTTATCCATGAACAAAAATGCCTTTGTGTGAGTTTTGGGATCCAGGCTGGAGATGATGAAACCTCAAGCAGTCCAAAGCTTTTTTGAGAATACAGGGCCAGGTAGCTGACTCTCTGACTATGCTCTTGACTAAAGACTCAGAAACAGCTCCATGCCCCTGAGGACTCAGCTACAGTCTGTTAGTCTTTGCCTCTGCCTTCAGCACTATATGCCAAGGAGCCTGGAAGAAGTCACATGCACCTGTGCATTGAGTAAAAGAACCACAGTCTCATCTGAAGTAGCCAATAGTCTGGCTCTGCCAGCCACACAGCAAAATCAGAAAGGATTTATCCCTGGGATGCAATGATGGTTCAACATATGCAAACTGGTAAGGTGACAGAATAAAGACCATATGATTATCACAACAGATACAGATAAAGCATGTGACAAAGTTAAACATTTTTTTATGATAAAAACTCTCAGCACATTAGATATAGAAGGAAAGGAATATATGGAAAACACACTCTTGACAAAAGCTCTTTCTCTGAGATCAGGAAGACAAAAATGCCTACTCTCGCTCCTTCTAGTCAACACAGTGCTGAAAATTCTAGCCAGTGTAATTAGGCAAGAAAAATAAATAAAGTATGTATAAATCATAAACTTAGAAGTTAATTTGCCTCTGTAGATGACTTGATCAAATATATATAAAATCTTGAAGACTCCACATTCACACACCTTAAAAATCTGTTAGAACTAATAAACAAGTTTTGTAAAGTTGCAGTATACAAAATCAACATTAAAAAGTCAGTTGCATTTATATACACTAACAATAAGCTATCTGTAAAAGAAAGAAAAAGAAAAGAAAACCCATTTATAGTAAGATCAAATACAATCAAATAGGAATAAATTTAACCAAGGAAGTGAAAGATATGTACATTGAAAACTGTTAGGATATTGATTAAAAAAATTGAAAAAGACATAAATAAATAGAAAGATACACCCATTTTCATGGATTGGAAGAATTACTATTAAGTATCCATACCAAAGTCTTCAATAGACACATTACAATTCCTATCAAAATTCCAATGGCATTTTTCACAAAATAGAAAAAAAGTCCTAAAATTGTATGGAATCATAAAGAACCAAAAATGGCCCCAAAAAATTCTTTAGGGAGAAGGAAAAAATCCTAAAGAATACCCTTCTTTATTTTAAACTATAATACAAAGCTATAGTAATCAAAACACTAATGTACTGGCAACAAAGCCAGACACAAGAACCAATGTAACAGAAATGAGAACCCAGAAACAAATCCAGACTGGACAATCTGCCTATGGTAACACATCTGGTACTTGAGAGAGCCAAGATGCTCTGAACCTCAACGTCCATACTGGTGGTCTTGCCTGCCTGAGTCAGGTCTCTACTCTCTAAATGGACCCAGTAAGTGTAAGGTGCTATCAGCTGGAAAAGACTTGATTCCTAACTACTTTCAAACATCTTCAGTTAGCTAGGTTTGGAACCAGAGACAGTTTGCAGATGTCAGCAAACTATGGCCCATGGGCCAAGCTGGGTTCATTATCTGAATTTTAAAAAATAATTTATTGAAGTGAAAGCCATCTCACATAAAATTAAACATCTGAAAATGAACAATTCTGGAGCATTTAGAAAATTTGCAGGTTGTCCAATGACTACCCCAGTTCCAAACATTTCTTTCCATCACTTCAAAGTAAAAACCCTCTACCCACTAAGCAGTTTCTTCCCATTTCGTGCCTGTTTTTGTAAATAAAGTTTTACTGGCACACAGCCACATCCTCTCTTTATGTATCATCTATGGCTGGATTTGTGTAATAATGGCAGAGTTGAGTTGCTACAACAGAGATTTTATGGCCTGCCAAGACAAAAATATTTACTAGCTGGTCCTTTACAAAAAGTGAGACCCTGAGAGGAACAATTTAGAGCAATCATTTAGATGTGGGTTGGTATCCTGTCTTCTCACTTAGCCACATGACCTTGGGAGCATACATTTACCTCTCTGGACCTCCCTACCCTTCTATGTAAAACAGGCAACAAGCCTGTATTCTGCATGGACAGCACCTTAGCACCTGCCTGGCATGAAGCAGGCAACCCCTGTCAGTCAACACTATTACCTTGGCATCCATACCCTTATTGGATCTTCCAAGCTGCCTCTGAGTCTGGTAAGGAGAGACCCTACTCCCAACTTTACTGTTGGGGATGAGGGCTTGGAATGGATAAGGATTTGCTCAGGTTACAAACCAGTGACAGTACAGCAGAGGGTCTCGGGCTCATCCCCTCGCTGTCCACAGGCCTTCGTGCTCAGGGCCAGGGAGCAGAGAGAAAGAAAATCAAGCCCAAAGATCAAAACCCAAGGCCTCCCAGCCATGTCCTGGCTCTGGGAAGTGAATGAGCCCATTCAGGTATTGCAAAAAATGTGCCTTGCATTCTGGAGTGGTTTCATCTCATTTCCCAAATCCTGGGGATTTCACTTGCAGAGTGTCCACTTTGAAGAACCCCTCACTTCCTCGAGGTGGAGGCAATGAGGAAACAAAGTGTTTCTACATTATCGGTGCCCTGGTCTCAGCAGGTACTCCTTCCTCCGTGGTCACATTTGCAAATTAAACTCCTCCAGAAAATGGTCCCTCTCCACTGGCTCCATGCTGAGCTGGCTCCTGCCCTGTTTGAGGTCTTCAAAGCCACTCTCAACACATCTTTACATCCTCTCCCAGGGCCTTGATGTCTTCACAGGGCAGCTGCTCAGGGCTCGGGGCTGAAGCTGGCACTTTGTGTAGTTCAGGGAAAGGAGAATCCAGCTGATTCTGCAGAAATCCATGGTATGGGGGTTAGCACAGCCCACAGTCAGAGCCCTGCTCCTCACCAGCAGACACAGGAAAGAGCAGCTGGGAGCTGGCGAGCTGATGAATGACAAGGTCTATTCTCATGGCATCTGGGCTATGGCGAGGGCTGGAGGTGACTCTCTGGAATTTGACCTAAGAGATGAGAAAACCACAGAGAGTCGCTCCTGCCTCTGACTCTGCCCTCGTGGTGTCTGCACACGGGAAAGCAGGAGCTGTAACATTTCTAAAGTTCTCCTTCCAGCCAGAGGGGCTGGGCTCTGATTTACACTCGACGAGCCTCTTGCCTCCTCGTCTGGGACTCACACAACTAAGCGGCTGGCTGGCTGGCTCTTGGAGTTGATTTAAGTGCTTGAATAGTTCAAGGTATAACAACCATAATTTTGATTCTTTGACTAAGAAAAGCACACAGATTCCACGTTACTCTAAATTTCCCTCTGAAGACCCCAGCAGGGGTTGGGCTAACATGATTTGTCTTTCTCCAGTGCCACATGGGCAGGCTCGGGATCACAAATCACTGTCTGTGTCTCACACACAAACAGAAATGGACTGTCTCACTGTTCTGGGGTCCAGAAGGGCAAGATTAGGGTGTCAGCAAAGTGGTTCCCCCTGGAGGCTCTTTCCCAGTTGCTAACAGCTGACTGGTGTCTTTAGTGTCCAGTCTCTGCTCTGTCTTCACATGGTCATTTCCCCTATTGTCTGTTTCAAATTACCCTCTCTCTTCTCTTCTAAGGACACCAGGCATTGAACTTATTTAGTCACTAAGTCATGTCTAACTCTTTGTGACCCCATTGACTGCAGTGCACCAGGCTTCCGTGTCCTTCACTATCTCTTGGAGTTTGCTCAGATTCATGTCCATTGAGTCAGTGATGCTATCTAACCATCTCATCCTCTGCCCCCTTCTCCTTTTGCCTTCAATCTTTCCCAGCAGCAGGTTTTTTTTTTTTTTTCCAATGAGTCGGCTCTTCACATCAGAAGGCCAAAGGATTGGAGCTTCAGCTTCAGCATCAGTCCTTCCAATGAACATTTGGGGTTGATTTCCTTTAGGATTGATTGTTTTAACTTCTTTGAAGTACAAAGGACTCAAGAGTCTTCTCCAGCACCACAGTTTGAAAGCATCAGTCTTTCGGGACTTAGTCTTCTTTGTGGTCCAACTCACATCCGTAGCTGGAAAAACCATAGCTTTAGACTATGCAGACCTTTATTGGTGCAGTGAACCCTCTGCTTTTCAATATGCTGTCTAAGTTTGTCACAGGACTAGGGCCCACCTTAAAATCAGGATGATCTCATCCACTATCCTTAATTTAATTGCATCTGCAGAGACCCTGTTTCCAAGTAAGGTCACTTTCACAGGAACCAGGGCTAGGATGAGACATATCACTTTGGGAAACAATGTTCAATCCACAGAGGGATCTATTAACCACAAGGTATTGCAAACAAGCTCATTGTTCTGTCCTCTGAGAAAAGGACATTTGCTCTTAGAGAAATGGAGACCATGAGTGGAACAGAGAAACTAAATTCCAGGCCAGGAGCATACCCAGGCTGTGTCCTCCCAACCCTGCAGCTTTCTAGCTGACTGGTCACCAGCATGTTGCGTTGCATGGTTCAGATAATACTTGAAAGGAGCCAATAGGTTTGCCACAAACCTATCACCAACAGAGAAGAGAATCCAGGGTCTTACCCAGCAGAGAACAAGTTCAGTAGCTGCTGGATGTCCTCCTTGTCTTCCCGATGGGAAAGGGTGACGGAAAGAAGGATGAGGTAATCTCTCAAACCCTCCTGTTTATTAACGGTGAGGTCTTTGATTTTGTTTCTGATCTGAGTTAATCATTTATTCATGAGTATTTGAAAATTAGACACAGGCTAATTGAAAGCTCATCAGAAGAATGGGTTCCATGCTTCCCACTAATTACTAGGAGGCCGGGGTGTTCTGACAGTGGTAAGAGGGAAAGGGCAGGCTGATTCTGCAGGCATTGTTGAGGAATGAACAAGCTTAACCCCCTCGGGTCTGAATCTCTTCTCCTCTACAAGGGCTCACTCTCAAAATCTTCTCCCCCCTTCCTTGACCTTTCCAGAGGTCATGCTCAAAATATCTAAACACTACATTCAGGAGTAGGGTTGCCAGATAAAATGAAAGGCACCCAGCTAAATTAGAGTTTCAGGAAAAAAAAGCAAATGATTTTTAGCATAAGTATAGCCTAAATATTGGGCTTCCCTGGTAGCTAAGTTAGTAAAGAATCCACCTGCAATGCAGGAGACCCCAGTTCAATTACTGGGTTACTGCGCTCTGGAGGAGCGCATGACTTTCCACTCCAGGATTCTTACCTGGAGAATCCCCATGGACAGATTGGCGGGCTACAGTCCATGTAGCCCTGGGTCACAAAGAGTCTGATAAGACTGAGCAACTAAGCACTGCACATCCTAACTATTACATGGACATAGTTATACTTAAAAATTTCTCATTATCTGAAATTCTAATTTCAGTGAGCATTCTATATTTTTATTTGCTACATCTGGCAACCCAAGAATGGAGCTCAGCCAGAAACAGCCAGTGCATCCCTGCTGAGGCTCAGCCAGGCCAGGATCCTAGAATTCCAGAGATGGTCACCTCCTTCTCTCCCGCCCCATGCTCATCTCAGTCCGTGTCACTCCTCCATTAAGAGATGGAATCAAACTCCACTTCCTGTGAACTGAAGATGGTGGCAAGGGAGCAGGGCTTGTAAGTTGCTTATAACCAGTAGAAAGTGGCAGAAGTGCCGCAGCATGGTTTCGAGGCATGCGGATTCCACATCACTAGCTGGGATACTTTCCTTAGAGCCCTGAGCTGCCACATAAGGAGCTCAACCTCCCTGAGGCTGCCATGCTGTGAGGAACCCCAGGTCACGTGGAGAGGCCATGTGCAGGTATCCCAGATGACAGCCAGGGTTCCTGTCGTGGTCCCAGGTAACAGCCGGCATCAGTGGCCAGCCGCACAGTAAGATGCCTTCGGATGATTCCAGCCCCCAGCTGTCAAGTCGCTCCCAGTTTCTGAATCCTCCCAGCTGAGGCCTCTGCATCATGAAGTACATGTGCTCTGAATGAATGTCTGACCCCAGACCATGAGCACTCACAACTACACCAGGAGGTTGTGTGTGAAGCAGAACCAAGGGTCACTCAGGCCTCTGGGTGTGTCCTGCTGGGCACCAACTTGGGTCACTTTTCTCCTGCACAACAGCCCTTTGTCCTGAACTGACTAATGACAGGCAGAAGAAGGGTCCCCCAGAGATGCCCACAGCCCAATATCCAGAGCCTGTGAATGTGTCTCCTTATGTGGCAAGAGGGGATTAAGAATAAAGACGAATTGAAGACGATCAAACAGTTTTTGAGAGAGATTATCCTGGATCACCTGGGTGTGCCTAGCACAATTACAAGGGTCCTTGTAAACAGAAGATGGAAGCAGAGTGGAAAGAACCAGAGAGATGGCAGCTGGACAGGAGCTCTGACCACGGGCACTGGCTTTGAAGATGGGGGAGGGGGCCATGAGCCGAGGCATAGCTCCCTGGGAGCTGAAAAAGGCAAGCTCTCCTCCGGAAGCCTCCAGAAGGATCTTAGCCCTGATAACACCTTGATTTTAGTCCAGTGGGGACTGTTTCACTCTTCTGACTTCTAGGACAGTGAGAAACTAAATGTGTATAGTTTGAAGCCTCTGAGTTTGAGGGGCTTTGTTACAGTAGCCATAGGAAACAAGAGTTCAATGCCATGAGGGTTCCGGATAAAGATTGAAATTTAAGAGTATAATTATGACCATGCAAAAACATCCCCTGTCCCTGGGTACTGACCTCTGCTTCCTCATCTGTAGCCAGCATTGTTGCCACATTCAGCTTCTAGAACTTTCTAGTCCAGTTTGTCCACTGGACATCAATGCCTGCCCCCAGGCCCCCTCCCTCTCACTTTCACCTCCCCTAAAGTTTCCAGTTTCTAATGGGCAAGGAGATGTTCAGCTAGGAGCAGGCCAGTTCCTCTCACCTGTCACCTGCCTTCCCAGGTGACCCACCTGGCTCCTCCCACTGTCTGCTTCTGATACTTCACTGCTACCAAGGACCTCCCATAATAACCATTCATGTCTTCTGTATTTTCCTTCCAGATTTCAACAGCCTTTTCTGACCATTTCCATTGGCTCTTGCCAATGCAAGAGCAAAAGAGCAAGAGCAAAACATACAGTCTCACGGTCCCCAGCGCATTGTGAAAGCGACTATCGGAAAAACTAGACTAGTTTCACTCAAAGAAAAACAAAACACACCTCCCAAGAACATGCAAGAGCAGCTTAATTTGTCAGGAGACAACAAAAGGCGTAAGCTGCATTCAGCAAGGCCACCAATAAGATGGTCGTAAAACACATGCATCCCCCAGATTTGTAGGTTGAACACACTTGGGCTCCATCTTTCTGATTTCAAGTATAAATGAGGAAAAAGAGCTATTTTCAGGCAAAAGCTCCATTCACTATGAACTTCCTCTTAATTAAGTCTATAAAAATGTAAAGGAGTGAAATCGTTTACAAATTTGGCTGTCTACACACAGCAATAATTTACTAAGATGTGTTAGGTGAGACCTCAGAAGGTACTGGTTTCCAGTCTTCTTTCCAGTCCCTCATGCCTGTTGAAAATGGACATTAAGGGTCAGTTTCAAAAAAAAAATTGTTGTAAATATATCACACAAACTGAATATTATTGAAAATTCCAATAAGGACTTGACTTATATTATTTAACATCTTAAGCACAGTTGCTGGGGTTAATTAGATTTCCGACCCCAGAAAATTTTAAGTGCCTCTGATGACTTACTTCCAACTGATAATTTTGTGTTAGAAACAGAAAAAGAATAACAAACAGACAGTGAATAAATACATTCTTCAAATTCCTTCTTATGAACACATAGAATATATTTCTGAAATTTAATTAAATATCAAGATGTCCACAAGATCTATAATAAACCACTTTGCAAGACCTCTAAATGTCAAGGAAAACACATTTTACATGAAACACCCCTCCCTCGAGTAAATCTGTGAAGATTCGGGATTTTTTTAAAAACCTGCAGAATCCACAAGTACATATTTTATCTCAAGAGCACTTTTTTAAGACTTGGGGAGTAGCTACTTGTTTGCAGTGTGACAGAGAGGAAAATATTTTAATTTATCACACAGTGGTTTATACCATTAGTTTTAGAGAAATGCCAGACGGTTTTAAAATAATGCAAGAGATGTGGCATTAAAGTATAAAGTATTGGAACTTAGTAAAAGATGATCTACAATCACTTTTAGTCGCTTTTCCACTTTCCATATAAAGCCAGGCTAGGTCCTCAGTGATGTTCAAGACATATAGAAAAGGAGGTGGTACTGTGGGCCAACAGTGTAAAAAACAAAATAGAACAAAACCATTCGTTAGCCCAATAACCTCACCACCTTAATAAGTAACAATGTCTTTGCGTTTTTTAATCTCTCTCAAGCAGAACAGGGTCGTATTTTGCTGCCAGCACGTCTGTCACACATTTCAGACCAAGAGAAACCCCACACTTGGAGCCGTTGGCAGCAGCTGATTCCGACGAGAATTTCACGATATTGCCTAGATTTGCTTCCATCTCCGCTGTAAGGCGCCTGCTATTTAAGGCAGCACTGCCGACTTCACACTCAGTTCTGGTGTAAGGTTGTGGCCAAGACCAGATGCTGGGGCTTTGTCTGCCCATTAACATTTGAGAAGCATCTGTCAGAAGTGGGAGTTGGCAAACTTTCTGCAAATGGCCTGGGAGTAAATATTTAGCTTTGGAGGCCACAGGGCTTCTCGACTCTGCCTGTGGTTTGAGACAGCTATCCACAACACGTAAGCGAATGAGCATAGCTTTGCCTGTGCCCCTACAAAACCTGATATTTGGAACAGGTTACTGGCCAGCTTTGTTCCACGGGCTGTGGTTTGCTGATCCCTGGTCTAAAGTAAAATAAACCTATTTCATTTTTTTAATGTGAAATTTTCAGAAGAAAATGTTGAGCAAATAGTAGCTCAGAAAATCTTAGCCATCCAGTAGGATGCTGTGAATGTTTCATGATGGGGTCCCCAGGGGGTTAAAGAAGCCCCAGCTTGTCAGGAGTGTAGATTTCCCTGGGGTAAACGCACCTACCTGTTTTCAAGCTAGGAACAAATAGCAGCAAGCATAGAAACTGAAACTTGCTCCTTGGAAGAAAATCTATGGCAAACCTAGACAGCATATTAAAAAGCAGAGATATCACTTTGCCAACAAAGGTCTGTATAGTCAAAGTTATGGTTTTTCTAGTAGCCTTGTAGAGATGTGAGAGCTGGACCATAAAGAAGGCTGAGTGCCAAAGAATTTATGCTTTCAAATTATGGCGCTATACTCTTGAGAGTCCTTTGGACTGCAAGGAGATCAAACCAGTCAATCCTAAAGGAGATAAACCTTGAATATTCATTGGAAGGACTGATGCTAAAGCTGAAGCTCCAATACTTTGACCACCTGATGCAAACAGCCAACTAATTGGAAAAGACTCTGATGCTGTAAAAGATTGAGGGCAGGAAAAGAAGGGGGTGACAGAGGATGAGATGGTTGCATGGCATCACCAACTCAATGGACATGAGTTTGAGCAAACGCTGGGAGATAGTGAAGGACAGGGAAGCCTGGTGTGCTGCAGTCCATGGGGTCCCAAAGAGACAGACACAACTTGGTGACTGAACAACAGCAACAACTGAAACTGTCCTGGGCTTGAGGAGTTGCCTCAGGGAAATGCCGCCCACACCTCACTCACTTGGTGTTTATTTTATTCTAAAAATCCCCTGCCAATCTTCTCTAACGGAGATGGGTCATCTTGCTTTCTCTCCCCTCCTCATTTTGCTCTAGGAGGCTTGGCTCTGGCGGCTGTTACTTTGTTGGGAAGGCAAGAAAAAGGTTAATTAGCTTTCGTGACCCGAGAATGCTCAGGGAAGATGTCAACTGATCCACTAATTACCCCTCAAAGCTTGATACGGTTGGAGGGCAAGGTCCGGGAGGCAAGTTGGGAGGTGGCTGGGCTCCCAGCATGGTACGCAGGGTGTTGGCAGGATGCTGCCTCCCTAGCAGTCCAGTGAGTCCTCCTTCACGTGGATCCTGTCCCCCGGTGGCCCCCAGCCCCCCAGGCCAGCCCAGGACTCTGCTAGGGGCCAAGACTCCCCCCCAGTCATAGAACACACTCTCAAGCCTATACAGGTCACATTCAGCTTCCTGAGTGTCACCACACAGCTCTCCACTGGGCATGGGAAGTCCAGGCAGAGACCCGAGGTCTGCCTAGCCCCAGCCTTCTAAGTCACCAACCCCCCGAGCCAGCCACCTTGCTCAGGAGTTGGTTGGAAATGCAGGATCCCCAGCTGCACCCAGACCTGCTGAGTCGGGATATCTGAGTGGAGAGGGCTCGGGTATTCTTTGTAATCTGGGTACATGCCGGAGTTTAGGAGCCCTGCTCAGCACATGCTGCTCCCAGACTGCTTAAAGCTCGATGGACGGTGAACCACCCCTGGCTCCCCGAGAGAACTGTCGCCAGGATGCAAGCTGGAGGCTGGATCGAAGACGGGGTCTCCGTTGCCTTCTCTTCTGGGAATCGGTATTTCTCAGCGATCCCCTTTTGCAGTTCCAAAAGCTCCAGAAGAGTTTCTTCCTAAGCAGGCTTGGACGGGTGTTCCTTTGACTAGCTCTTTGTGTAGAATATTCTTAACTGCAAATGCACAGTGGCAGTCACATGCACTCTGTCACAGCAGGCACCCCTATACACGTGGCTCTCCCTCCCCCCACCCGAAGCCCTGTCATCATCTCACCTTGGAGGTCTCCCTTCCCACCCCAGTAAAGCCTCAGGAGCTGTCTTGCACTCCCCCTGCCCACTTCTGCTGAAGGGTTCAGCTCACCACTCATGTTTGCCTCCATCAGGGCTGTGAGCTGAGCTTTCTTTTCAAAACTATGTGAAAATACCAAACACAGACTCCAGGACAGCTCTCTATGCCCATGCTGCCAAGGACTTCACAGAGTCAGCAGCAACAAGGGAGGTGACGTCTGATGTCATGTCCTGACTGGAGATGCCTTTGGAGCCTGGACGGTGACCGTGGGGAGGGAGAGGGGGCTTGATTCAGGTGCGGGTTGTCTGGGGCAGGCACAGCTCGTGGAGGCAGAAGCCCACTAGGGCGGGGGCCTGGGGAGTAGGGAGGGGGTGTCCCTTTTCCCTGAACTGTAGATGAACAGGACTGGAGGCCGGCCCACTGTGAGCCCCTCACTAATACAGCCCTCCATCCATGACCTGGAAGATCCCAGTCATGTGCTCCTGTGGTCACAGGCTTTGAGGTGCTTGAAAGGGGAAGATATTTCAACCTCAGTTCAGGCCACCAACCAACTGTTCTGCCATGAAATGCCTCCTTGGTGTTCCCCTCCCACCAGATGGTTGGAAGGACTTTGGTGCCTCTGGGATGTGTTCCTTGAGGGTTTAGTAGCAGCTTCATGCCAGTACCAGGTCGCATTCCACCCAGCCAGCCTCCCTGCAACTTCCGGCCCCACCATCTGCCTGGCCAGCTCCCCCCACACCCCACTGTCCAGGACCAGACGATGCATCCAGCATGAGGTGAGCTTCCCCACGGTGCCCAGCACCCCATAGACAGCAGAGGAGAAACAAGGCTTGCAACACACGGAGCCAGACAAGAGATGAAGAAAATTCTTCTTAATACAAAAAAGTTACTCTAAGAAGAGGACTCACTTCTCGTCAGCAGTCAGTCAAAACGCACCTTGTCCCGGAATTCATGCTGCATACATGCTTGTGTCAACACTCCGTTCATTTTCCTGATGGGGTGACAGAGATTTCATCAGAAGTCTTGTGTCTACAGGGCAAAAGCTCATACAAGGCGACAGTGAGTGTGTCTGGGTGTCAATCTGCATGCTGTGAGCCGTCACCTAACCATAATAAAAAAATAAAACACTTTTACCCAACCCCACTAGGAGAGACATGGATAATCTTTCTATTCTCACTGTGGAAAACAATGCCAAGAGGTAAAAAGTATGCAGCAGAAAAATGTATTATATCACCAGGAAGCCAATTAATAAAAATATTCAATAATTGTACAGATTTTTCAATTTTTTGAAATACATCATCTTTTTAGCATTTAAATAAACCCTTTCCTTGCAGAAGGAAATGGCAACCCTCTCCAGTATTCTTATCTGGAGAATCCTATGGACAGAGGAGCCTGCCTGGTGGGCTACAGTCCATAGGGTCACAAAGCATTGGACATGACGGAAGAAACTTCACATGCACGCAAGAAACTCTTTCCTAACTCATTTTGTGTGTGGGATTTTGTATTCTTTGTAAATTTTAATAAGAGCCCACAGGGCCTGGATCTGGACGGATTCATCTGTCCAATATTTCTTCAGCAGATACTGACTGAATCCCCACCCCAGACATCAGGGGCTCAGTAGCGAAGACCAACAGGTCCTCACTCCCCTGGGGTGGACTTTCCACTGGAGGGCACAGATGGTCAACACATAAACAACACCCAGGGAAGCTCCAGCTCTGGCCAAACTGTGGAGGGGATGAACATAACTGGACGGGGTGTGGGGAGGGCTACTCTAAACGAGGTGTTCAGAGGAAGCCTCTGAAGAGGTGAGTTTGAGCAGAAAGGAGGATGGTGGGAAGGGATCACAGAGGGTGAGGAGCAGTGGAGGAACATTTTGGGAGCAGCACCTGCAAAGGTCCTGAGGTTGGAGGGAGGGAGGAGTTTTCATGGTCCCAGAAGAGAAGGAGGACCCATGGGCTAGGCAGATGGCAGTAAGAGCTGGATCGGGGAGCTGAGCTTACTTGCTCTGCCGAGAACCACCAGGCGCTGGCACCTGGACCAGCCACACTCACAGGCAACCTGATCTTGATGAAGGGGGTGCATGCTCCTGTGTCCTCCTCTGGAAGATTCCCCAATCCTTCCTCAGCCTGGTCTAATTACACACACACATTCCCTTCTTGATCGTCATCCCAGAATTCCTGTGTAGACCTGGTGCTGAGCGCTGAGGCCTGCCGAAACGCGAGGAAGAGCCTTTCAATTAAACATCTTTCACGGCAAATGGGAGACGGAGCCCTTTAATGTCGACTCCAGCTGGTGCAGTGAAAGGAGCAGCAGGCAGGAGCGCGTGATGGTTTGGACATTTCCTCCAAATATCAAAGCCAACAGGATTCTTTTTCAACTTGGAAACACCAGTCCTTCTCTCAACACAGTGTTCCAATGAAAACCGCGGCGTTCCATCCTCCAGAGAGCAAGAGAATCAGCCCTTTTGTATACATGTTTATGCTGAGGGAGTTCACGCTCTCTTTGTAAACAGGGACCCAGGCCCTTTGCTGGTCTGGTCTTCAGAGAACAGGAGCAGTGACCGTTCTCACCAGAAGGTTGGATTATTGGGAGGGGCCAGGAGACTTATATGGCATTTTTGTTTTCCCAGCAGCTTGAGTGTGAAGGCATGAACACCTGTAGAGGCTGTGCTCTGAATATCTCAGGATGCGGGCAATCTGCCATCTGCACAGTGAGGGATGTCACCCCCAGGCCCGCCCTCCAAGTGTGGGGTCCCCCTTCAAAGAGGAGAGCTGGTTTCCCCTTAAAACGTGGTTATGACCATGGAGGAGAACAGTGGGCTGACAGTGACCCGACAGAGGCTGTCGCAAAGGACACTGGGAGAGGAGGCCCCCATGCTGCCCAGCTGCAGTTTCTGCCCACCTCACCCTCCCCTGGACCCTTGGGGTATGTCTGCTGCAGCATCAGGTACAAGGGCTTCATGGTCTTCTGTCCCACAGACCTTGAACTCTAGGAAGATGGGAGACACATGATGCCTGATCCTGAGTGGTTTAACGTACCCCTAACACACACACACACACACACACACACACACACTTGGTACCTGGCACATGGCAGGAAAGAGGTGACTACTGAGTGACCGTCCTGAGCCAGAACCCACAGGGTGCTGTGGATCGGAGATCAAGCCCTGGTACCTACTCCACAGGCCTAGACCGTCTGCTGCCCATGATCCATCTGACAGTTCCCTGTGCCTGGAGCACCGACCCCCAAGGCAGCTGACTAGTGACCCTTCAGCTCCCAGGGCACACACCAAAGGTATAGACGCACAAGTCAAATGGCCAGTCCCATTGCCGGTCTCCAGGCCCATCGCGGCTAGCAGCACAATATCTGTGGGGACAAACTGAGCTTATCAAAGTGTGAGGCCCACTGGACTGAGGATGTGGAGACGCAGGTGTGGATGGGTGTGGACCTACAGGATGGCTGGTCCAAGCTGGCAGATGGAGCGGGCTGCCCACCCACAGGCACCCACACTGAGCCACAGGCCCCTCAGCCTATCCATCAGGTAGAAACTCATTGTATTTATTGGTCCTGACAGAGCATATTGTCATCCATTGATCCAGCCCCTGCAGTCAGAATCTATCAGGAAGAATGCCCGAGCGCTACTGTTCCCAAGACACTGCCTGGTCTAGGGACTGGACACACTCACACAGAGAACAACACCCAAGCTGAGAGCTGACACAAGGTGGACATGCTGGTGGGCTGGCAGGGAACACGTGCAAAGGCCCTGGGGTATATGGGTGGAGGGGCAGGCCCTTGGTCTACTTGAGGACCTGGTGGAGACAGTGTGGCTACAGCACCAGGCGGGAGTGAGTAAGGGGGGACACAGGTGAGGGGTTCGCTGTGACCGAGGCTCCAGAGGTCATGCCTACAGATGTCACTCAGTAGGTGCCCAGCTTTGACAGGATACCTGGGGAATAAAAAGGGAAGGCACTTGCGGTACTTTTGAAGCTTTCCATGAAAGTCGTGTTTACATCAGTCCTGGTTCAGGCTTGATCAGGAAGGGTGTGCAGATCTGAGTGGTGGGCTGCTGCATGGTTCAGTGGTCAGCCCCTCGGTGTCAGCTAGGATTTCCCTTCTTGAGTCACTCGCCAAACTCCACCCTGATGCCTGAGCACCTTCTATCCTGACCTGTTGCCCCCAGGAGAGCAAATACATAGCCATTTCCAAGAGCCCAGCTCATGACCCTGAGCCCCTGCAGACCTGATGGCTGCTCCTCCCCCAAAGCACCCGAGTCCAATCGGGGCTGGAAAGGGAGCGGCAACCACCTGGTATGCAGAATATTCCAGAATTGCCTGTGGATCTTTCCCCTTCTAGGATTTTTACCTTAGAAATTCATCATTCTCTTCTTCCCTTTTGGGTGACAGACAGTTATTTCATGTACTGCTGAGAAGATAATTCCGAATTCTGTTTATTCTAATGCAGTTCAAAAAGTCTGTGACTAGCATTTGAAAATAGCTCTGGGCGTGAAGTCCTGACAGCCAGAAAGCTTCTGGAGCTGGTTTCTCACCGTCTCCCAGGCTGCCAGCCGCCCTGCAGTCTGTCTGTCTGTGTCTGCAGGAGAGACAGCTCCTCTGTCCCAGGCACCCTTGGGAGATCTGGATGTGGGGGGAGCTCCATGGGCTGCTCCTTCCAACCCGTAGTTTTGGTGAAGCTTTGTGCAGAACGGGGGTAGCGGCACGAGGGCTGCCACAGAGCAGGAGCCAGACCAATGCCCTGTCCTCTTGATGCTTTCGTCTGTGCGGGGAAGACGGATGTTGAAGAGACCGTCACCATCACCATGGTGATGGCTCACATCTGGGCGGTCCTTTGACTCACTTCGCGCAGAAGCTGTGGAGGATCTGGGCAGAAGGAGGCTTACAGACAAGCGTGTGTGAGCAGGCCACAGGAGTGGGAGGCCACTCGAGGTGTGAGCACTGGGCAGGTGTCAGGAGAAGAACAAGGCAGAATTGGAAACACCAGAGCCTGAGAGTCAAGTCGGGTGGATGTGCTGGGCATGGAGGCGAGGCCTGGGAAACACCAGACATAAGATCAGTGTCCACATGGTCTCCCCAGTGCCTCCCGGACACGTGGGCAGCTGGACAGGTGAGCTGAGATTCTCATACCTGGCACCAGGCCCAGTGGAGTTGGCCCCGCCCACTCCTCCAGCTTCATTTCTTGCTATTTCCCCTTACTCCATGACTCCCAGCCACTAGGACCTTCTTCCAGGCCCTGGAATTCTAAGCTCCCTCCTGCCAGAAGGTCCTTCCTCATGCTGTCCCTCTTTCTCTCCCCTCGCAGAGCAGTCCTCACCTCTTTCAGAACCTCCCAGTTCTCTCAAGACCAGCTCAAAACCTCCCATCATTTGCTCTCACAGAACCAGGGGGCCCCGCACCTCCCTGATGCTCATTCATTCACACTGAAATTTTACACAAAGGTATATAATTTAAGGGGGCTTCCCAGGTAGCTCAGCTGGTAAAGATCTGCCTGCAATGCAGGAGATTCCGGTTTGATTCCTGGGTCAGGAAGTTCCTCTGGAGAAGGGATAGGCTACCCACTCCAGTATTCCTGGGCTTTCCTGGGGACTCAGTAAAGAATGTGCCTGCAATGTGGCAGACCTAGGTTCGATCGATCCCTGGGTTGGGAAGATCCCCTGGAGGAGGGCATAGCAACCCACTCTAATATGCTTGCCTGGAGAATCCTCATGGTCAGAGGAGCCTGGGGGCTACAGTCCTTGGGGCTGCAGAGTTGGACACGACTGAGCGACTAAGCATAGCACAGCAGCACACAATTTAAACAACTGTTTTCTGTCCTCCCCATTACATCTCAGCTCCTTGAAGGCAGGCAGGGGCCACCATTAGTTCTGTTTAAACTAGAATCTATATAAGAGGAGTGAAATCAACATATTTTTAATGGACAAAGATGTGAACAAAAGAATGGTCTAAAAGAATGCTGCCAAGACTCAGACCACTGCTCCCAGGGATGTGTTTCCTTTGGACTCCAATGGGTTGGCTGGGATATGGCAAACCGCCTTAAATCATCTTACAAAAATATCCATAATCCTAGTTTTCAGGAATTCGGGCCTCTACTGATTTCTTTTAGAATAATGCTGTTGAATTTGGGAAAACTAAGCCAAACACTTCAGCAGTGTACCCATGAATCATCAGGTAATACAGTATTTAGACTGACTGAACTTGCCTTGTAAACAGCTCAGAATGTGAAAAACCAACATCAAAGTGCAGAGAGTGTGGGCGCTGCCCCCTCCCTGAGCACATGCTTCATCACCACCTCCTAGGAATGCTTCCCTGGTGCCGGAGCTCGGACACTTGAATCACAACTCCAAAGCTCCACCCCCAGCTGATGCCATTGTTCCACACTGACCACCAGGTACATACCTCTTGCCTGACTACATAGGCAGACAGCTCTGAGAAAGGGCTCTTCAGCCAATGCCCACCCTGCTCTGTATGTGACCCTCCAGGATCCTGGCTAAACGTTGGGAACCTAATTACCTGCCCCAAGTCTGCTATGAGCCTGGAGTCACTCATGTCCTCTGGAAAGTGAAAAAATGAAAGTATTAGTCACTTCAGCTGTGTCCAACTCTTTGTGACCCCATGGACTGTAGCCCACCAGGTTCCTCTGTCCACTGGGATTCTCCAGGCAAGAATAATGAAGTGAGTAGTCATTCCCTTCTCCAGGGGATTTTCCTGACCCAGCAACTGAACCTGGGTCTCCTGTATTGTTGTGGATTCTTTACCATCTGAGCCACCAGGGTGTTTCCTGGAGCTACGGCCAAATAAGCTCCTCTGGGAGGCCAAAGCCTGTCCAAGTGTTTAGCCTAGACCCAGGTCTGCTGTGCAAACACGGACTGTGTGAAACATTAACACAGCTCCAAAGTGCTGGTGACTGACAGGGCCGTGGAAACATCCAGAACAGGAGATGGTCCAGAAGTGTGAATCAAAGATGCTCTAGACAGGGTCACCACACTACTTCTGAGAAACACAAACTGGAGGCCAAAAGAAAAGGTGTCTGAGCCTAGAAAGCATGAGCCAGGCCACAGGACTCCTTTCCCCCCCTCCTGGGCCTCCAATCAGCTCAGGAGGGTGAGTCCGTTGGACTCAACTTGCAACCACTGCTGGAAAGTAGGACAGAATGCCTCCAATGACAGGAGACAATCTCCCCAAAGAACCTGGGATGCCACTGGCCAGGGAGGTGGGATTGGGGCTGGAAGGATGAGAAACAACTGTCCACTGCTGAAATCATAGCAAACCAATTCTTGCCCAAAGTTCTATCAAAACGCTCCCTTCCCAGCTAGTCTCAAAGGGATCTTGATACAGGATTACCAAATAATATTGAAGCAACAAGTTCCTATCTGTTCATATTTCTCCCATTTCAAATTTAATTAAAGTTTCAGAAAAGACAAGGCTCAACCAGGCGTATGTGTGTAGGGGCGTGGCTGTTTTCTCAGAGGAAATCTAGAAAATTGTATCTAGAGTCTGGCGGCAGGGAAAACATCCCTGACCAAGATTGGAAACTCAGATGTTGTTTTAAAACAAAGACAGAGTAAAAGAAAACAGTCATATCTGGCCACATAAAATTTGAAAAATTGTATATGGCAAAATGTCTCCACAAAAATGTCAATAGATAAATGAAGGATTTGTAAAATATAAATATTTGGGGGGCTTCCCTGATGGCTTAGTGGTGAAGAGTCTGCCTGCCAATGCTGGAGGCACAGGTTTGATCCTTGATCTGGGGGATCCCACATGCTGCAGAGCAACTAAGCCCGTGCACTGCAACTACTAGGTCTGTGCTCTAGAGTGCTGGAGCCACAACCACTGAAGCCCTCATACCCTATAGCCCGTGCTCCACAAGAACCCCCCCCCCCCCCAGTGAGAAGCCCACACACCACAACTAGAGAGTAGCTCCCCATCACCACAGCTAGAGAAAGAGCCCATGCAGCAAAGAAGACCCAGTATGGCCAAAAATAAATAAATACATTTGCAACACAGATCACAGGTCATGGGTTAATAGTTAAAACAGACACAGACCTCTTACAGAAATGACAAGAAGGACTTACAAACTATCCTGCGAGTTTGGAAATGAACAAAAAGGATTTTAAATAGGTCATTCTCAAAAGTATAGCCCAATGGCCAACAAGGATATGAAAAAAAATTCTTGAACTCACTAGTCATCAGGCAATGCAAATTAAAGTCACATGAGCTATTGCTTGACACTCATCAAAATGGCAATAGTTTAATGGAGTAATAGCACCAAGAGCTGATAGAGACATGGGGAAAAGAGAGGTTCAGCTGCTCCAATGGCTGGTGAAAGACCTGGTGCCTCCCCATCACAGCGAGAGTGCTGCAGCCATTGGGTCCAGAAGAGCGGAAATGTGAGTGGGGTCTGTGCCCTTCCCTTCTCCTTCCCGCCAGTGTGGATTATACATCTTTCAACCTTGTTCACTAGTGTAAAATCTTCTTTTTGATGCTTTCAAACTGTGGTGCTGGAGAAGACTCTTGAGAGTCCCTTGGACAGCAAAGGGGTCAAATCAGTCAACCTAAAGGAAATCAACCTTAAATATTTGCTGGAAAGGCTGATGTGAAAGCTGAAGCTCCAATACTTTGGCCACCTGATATGAAGAGCCAACTCATTGGAAAAGACCCTGATGCTGGAAAGATTGAGGGCAGGAGGAGAAGGGGGTGACAGAGGATGAGATGCCTGGATGGCATCACCGGCTCAATGGACATGAGTTTGAGCAAACTCCAGGAGATAGTGAAGGACAGGGAAGCCTGGCGTGCTGCAGTCCATGGGGTCACAAAGAGTCAGACACGATAATGATGGAACAACAACAACCCCCACCAGTCAGTTCTCCACATGGGTCCCATTTCCATCTTTCCCTCCCACACAGCCCCATTATGGGGAGGAAACAGCCTCAGCATGCCCACTCCCCATCTCCCTGTAATTGTACCTGCTTTCCTGAAACATATGCACATCCAGTCATCACAACCACAGCCTGGAAGGTGAGTACCTTCATTATCTCTACTTCCCGATGAGGCTGGGTGGAACAAGGTAGCCAGCCCAGGTACGCACAGGTAGGATGACTCTTACACATGGCACAGTGACTGGCATGTACTAGCCTCACTAATGATACTTGTTGAGTGAAAGCAGGGATGGAAGAAAGGAGGGTTCAGAACAAGAACCTGCAGTGACATCAATCTTCCTGCTCAAAACCGAAGACACAGTCAACTCAGAAAACCCAGACCTACCAGAACATTAGTCAGATGCATAACTCAGCACATAATTTATCTGCAGGTCATAAAAGTGAGGGGGCACCTCCTTCCATGTTTGAATTTCATGCATAAAATCTGCACATGTAATAACCCCTGTCAGATGCTCAAAGGTGATGGGCTTACAGCTCTTATCTGTCTGGTGAACATAGCAGGTCACTTCCCCAGGTTACTGGTCAGAAAACTGTCCAACTGCAGGACAAGCATTCTACTCACCCCTTCCTATCCTTCATCACTGAGTAGTTAAAACGTTTCCTTGGGGCTACTGGAGAGTCTCTCTGATAAACTGACTCCAAGCCTGGGTCCTAATCTGTCCAGGTGTTGGGCATTAAGGGAGACAGACACCCCCAGGCCGGGAAGTAGTGCTTTGTGCGGGAAGGCAGCTGTATGTTGCTTTATGATTCCCTGCCAAAGACACTTGAGGAAGGAAGATGCTTACGAAAGGGGGAGCTTCTCCTGGTGAGACCTACAATCCCAGCAGTGCAGGCACCACTCATGCACCATGGTTGACAGCTGATCCCAAAGTGGGAAGAGAGCACCTTGGACCTCTAGCAGATTGCTCTGAGATCTTTGGGAATAAGTGTCAGAGAAGAAAATTTCTCTCTTGATCGAAACCCTGGTGAAGCAAACACAATATACCCCACGTATAAGTCTGATGCCAGGAGCTGGGAGCCTTTACACAAACCACACCTCCCATTCAGACAGAACACAGTATTCACGGATATGAGATCTGAGGTCCAAAACCCAGGTTCAGATCCTGGCTCCACCGCCTTCTCAATCTGGCACATTATTTAACCTCTCTGAGCCTCAATTTCTTCATCTTTAATCTAGAAATTGTCATCATTCAGTTGCTAAGTTGTGTCCAACTCTGTGATCCCATGGACTGCAGCATGACAGGCTTCCCTGTCCTTCACTATCTCCTGGAGCTTGCTCAAACTCATGTCCATTGAATGGGTGATGCCATCCAACCATCTCATCCTCTGTCTCCCCCTTCTCTTGCTGCCCTCAAACTCCTCACAGAGTAAAATTAAATGAGAAATTAATTACAAATGTGAACTCACTGCCACTATTGTACTGGCATCAACTTATTTGATATACACAGCAATGTGTATTGTTCCTATTTAATTGTTTCTCAATTCTTCTGATAAAGAAGAATATCTCTATTTCATGACAGTGGGTCTTTGACACCTCAATTTACCCATTTATCTTTTCAATAAAGGAAAAAGATCTTGGGCTCTGATTCTTTGATAATTAATGAATTTAGCTAAAATGTATTCACTTTATATTGTATCCTTTTTTTCTGTTATCTCCTATTAAAACAAATGGTACTAGTTTTCCTTCCATCTATAGTCCTGGTTCCCTAAAAAGTAAATTTTTTTCAGTTTAAAAGTTAACTAAGTTAGCCTAAATGTATATTTATAAGTGAAAGAAATCAAGTTGATTCCCCTGATAAGACATTCTGGGAAAGGAAAGAACTATGGAGGCAGTAAAAAAGATCATTGGTTGCTGGGGTTTGGGGGAAGGACAAGAGATGGACAGATGAAACACAGGATTTTTAGGGCAGTTACAATACTCTGTATGACAGAATAATGATGGATATATGTTGTTATATATTTGTCCCAGACCCAGAGAATGTACAACATCAAGAGAGAGCCCTCAGGTCAGCTATGGAGTTTGGGTGATGATGACATGTTGATGTAGGTTCATCCGTGGTAACAAATACACTGTCTGGTGGGGATGCAGATAATGGCGGAGGCTGTGGGGTGGGAACGCTGAGTCTATGGAAAGTCTCTGTACCTTCCTCTCAATTTTGCTGTGAATCTAAAGTGCTGTCACAAATAAAGTATATAAAGTCAACTAAGAGTATTAAATAAGTGAATAATAATAGAAGTGATTTAGAAATGGCAAAATCATGAAGGTGGAGTATGGTGCCAAGTATATTCGACCAAAACCACTGAGGAAGGAAGGCAATGGCCGAGGTTGGGAAGACGCTTTAACTGTGAATCACCTGGGACCCAGTGCGTGGGTGTGGGGGTGGGGGGAAAGGGGAGGAGGACCTCCCACCAGAACCAGGGTCCTGCATGGGATAGAGGCCCTGCTGACTCCTGATACTATAGTGACTGGGTGCATAGAAAGTCCTAGTCTCCCACGGTGGTGGTCAGAGCTGGCCTGGCAGGCCCACTGCACCGTGCTGGGGGAGACATCCCGGGGCCAAGCAGGGCCCCGCACCAGCTCTGCCAGCGACAACCAGGGGCATCTGAGTTCTCGGCCCTGAACCCCTTTTCCCACCTCAACCTGCAGAGGGGGCTCAGCCTGCTCACTGACCTCAGAGCAGCACTGCTGAGCCCTTGTCCTTGGGCCTGGAGAGTGGGATCAGGAACAGCACTGTCACCGCCCTGAGCTCTGCTCAGGGTGAGGAGAGCTGGAGGGTTCCTGATATCTGACCTGTCCCTCCACTGCTCTCAGGAACTCACACGTAGATGCTCTTAACTCTCCTGGAGACATGCACCAGGCAAACACACACAAGCTAAAACCACAGGAGCCACACCCTCGCTCACACATAGCTCAGGTAAAATGGTACCCAGGGTGCCTCTCAGGCATCCCTAAGGAAGGAGGGTAAGCATGTGAGAAGTCACTGACTATTCCCTTGCAATCACCTTTCCTGCTTCTGCACTTTCCCAAAGAAAACTGTGTGGCCCTTTATACAAAGTAAAGAGTGACATACATTTTACAAAGAAAATACACATGTAGCATAGATTCAATGGAGAAGTAGAAAGAGAAAGAGAGAGATGTGACTAGATTGCAAAGGGCTAAGAGGAATTTAATTTTTTAATACTATCAGAATAACTCTGGCTCCTCCATCTCTGCTTCACTTTGATTAACTTTTCCAGGACAAATATATGGAAATAACCCACCCCAGGCTCTGTTTAGCCTATTCATTTTTCTGTGCAGACCGTTGCATCAGTTTCACCAGGTCAGATTCATAATTATATCTCCTTAGGTGGGAGTCTCTGCTGCGGCTGCAAATGCATTTATCAAGCAACACAAAGTTATTTATTTCAACTCCCATTTGGGTTTTGTTTTTTTGTTTTTTTTTCCATGCAATTTTCATCTGGAATGTATTCCCCCTACTGTTCATTCTGGAGGGGGAACTCAAGAAAGTTAGTTACTGAAGAGAAAGAGGATGAGGAACCTGGTGACTCTCCAGGTCATTTCTTCCAAAAATGTGTTTCAAGGCAAGCAGAACCAAGCAGAGAGGCAGGGTGTCACTCAGCAGCACCTTTTCCTAAGGGCAGTGGGTGGAGGGGCCAGAAGCACCACGTGTGGCCATTCTCTGCAGAGACCCTCCCCCATCTCTGGCCTAACAGGAAAGTGAAGGGTGAGAGCTTGAGACAGGGCACATTCACACTCTCATCATCAGGGCTCTGTTACTATTTTTTTAGTCTATTTGTTCCTCCTCTCTTCACATTCTGGAAACTGCAGGGGCAGAGAAACCTGGCTGTTAGTTTTCAATGTAATTGGACTTAATTGCAGTGTATGTAGGGCTTTCCTGGTGGCTCAGACCGTAAAGAATCTGCCTGCAATGCAGGAGGCCTGGGTTCGATCCCTGGGTCAGGAAGATCCCCTGGAGAAGGAAATGGCAACTCACTCCAGTATTTTTACCTGGAGAATGCCTTGAACAGAGGAGCCTGGTGGGCTACAGTCCAAGGAGTCAAAAAGCGCTGGATGCGAGCAGTGTACATCATATCCTCCTCCTCAGCATGGGACCACTAGTTGGGTGGAGAGATTGGGAACTATGTCAATATGCTTTCTCTCCAGGGAAGCAGTGTACTTTTGAAAGGCTGAATAATGGATACAAAAGACTAGACCATTTTAGGAATGATTCTGGCCAGGGATTGGCTCTTTCTTCCTTCTTTCCTGGATAATGTGGCGGTTTTAAATAACATTAGGCAGTCGCATGGCAAAAGTTTTCATTTTCAGCCATGTTCTCCATTCGGCTGTGAACAGTTATGCCACCAACATGGATTTAATGATGGTTCATATTTGTCACCATCAAAATGGATAGCGGAAACAGTAGTGCTCAAAGACGTGTGTTTCGGTTGTTCTGATCAGATATCTCTGGTGTTTTCAAACCTCCCCATGCCCGTGCAGGTATAGGACATGCGTGGGAGTGGCTGCAGAGGGAAGCCCTGCAGGAACCTTTGTGAAGAGGGACAGCAAGACACAGCGTCACAAGGATTGTTTTGGAGACATGGTATTGGGAAACTCTCAGTATGGGTGAATTCATTGCACGCCAGAAACCAGTCTGGTCCACCCTCAGTGGTTAGCCCAGAGCCTGATATATAGTAGATGCTCAATTAATATGGCTAAATGAATGAAACAATCAATAACCAATCACCTGGCCCTCTGGCTTGATGCTCAGACTCAAAGGAAATGAGACACACAAACATCACACATGAGCCTGACCAGACTAAACATAAAGGAACCCAGACATCATCTTGATACATCTGTAAGTTCCCCAGTGCAGTAATCCACAGGCCTTCATCCTGAACAAAACTCTGCTGCAAGGCTGATGTTTGCTGCAGATAGAGAGGCCCACAGACAGAGTACCAGATCATTCTAATATTAAGAAGCCTGGGAGATGACAAAGAGCTGATGACAGAAAAGAAACATCTTAGAAGAACTAGCCATAGAGCTAGAAGAAAACTAAGAGGAAATGTCCCCAAAGCCAAGTCAAGAGAGGTTTCAAAAAGGAGAAAGTAATATTTAATGCCCCATGCAACTGAGAGTAGTCCCCTAGCTTTAGCAGTACATAGATCATGAAGATGGTGATGAAACACGTTTACATGGAGGGGTGGGAATGAAAGCATAATCTCAGAGGCCCCTGAGGGGCTGGGAGGAGAGAAAACAGAGGTAATGAAAACTGACATTGTTTCCATGCATTTTTTGTAAAGGGGTGTAGAGAAATAGGACAGTGACTAAAAGGGAAGGGTTTTCTGGCATTTGTCTGAGAGACAACATGAATTAACATATTTGCATGGATGGAGGAAATGCGATGCTGAGTAATGTAAAAGAGAAGCTGCTAGAGAGTCATGTGTGAGAAGGTGAGAGGGGCTGGCTCTCATGGACAGATGGGGAGGTTGGCAGGAGAAAGGCTGAGGCTGGAGACCAGAGGGTTTTGGTGGATGTGCATGGCGATGGGGAAATACAAGAAGTCTCCTTGGAGTGTTTCTGTTTGCTGAGTGAAATAGGGAACAAGGTCAAAAGCCAGGAACAGATACAGTGAAGGAGGTGTGGGTGACTTGAGAAGCAGAAAAGGTGTGAAGCAGTTACCACGGAGAGTGGGTGAGTGGGCAGATCACAGAAACAATATAGGGCTGATGGACAAAAAGAAAGACATCTGTGGTCCTGCATTTAAAAAATAAGTACAGAGCATGGACCAAGTGGTTGTGTCTATTTGTTTGTATTTTGTTTGTTTAGACACATTCGCCTGCCCGGGCACAGCAAGAAGAGATGGGCTCGGTTTCACCTAGCTGGGTTTTGCCATGTGAGTGCAGCCAAGAGAAAGGGAAGCAGCCAAGAGTGCATGTCAGGGCAAGATCCTGTGAAACGCTGTGGAATCCAAGTGAGGTAAGAAGGGAAATGATGATGCAGAAGCTGATGAGAAACCAAGGAATGACGATCAGGAGATGAAATTGATGAACTGTGGGAGCCCCAGTGGGTAGTATAAAACCCCACACCCTGACGACCAATTCTGAGGACATGGGTAAGTTTTTCATCTCTTCATGCCTGTTTCCTCATCTGTCCAATGGGAGTAAAGACACCCTCCCCACAGGGTACAAAGAGGATCACATGAGATAAGAAACAAAGTCTGCAGCTCCACGCTGGGGCCCACAAAACCAGTAAGAGCTTAGCTGCTGTTTAGTCGCTAGGCCTCGTCCGACTGTATGTGACCCCACGGACCATAGACCATCAGGCTCCTCTCTCCATGGGATTTCCCAGGCAAGAATACTGGAGTGGGTTGCCATTTCCTTCTCCAGAGGATCTTCCTGATCCAGGGATTGAACCTGGGTCTCCTGCATTGCAGGCAAACTCTACCAATGAGCCACCAGGGAAGCCCTGTAACCTGAAGGTTCCACATCTGAGGATTCAACCAAAGGCCACCTGGACTCAGATAGGGCCTCCATGAGTTTAACTTGCAGAACCTGTCCTATCTGGTGTCTAGTTAGAAGGCAGTATCTTTTAAAAGGTAAAATATAGCTCATGGAGATTATTTAACTTTTTTTTTTCGAAAATACTTGGGAAATACTTGGGAAAAAATAATTACAGAAAGTTCAAAAAAGCAAAGCTTGAATTTGCCGAACTCTGGCAATGAGTCACCCCTCGGTATACTAGGGTTTCCAACCACGGATTCAACTGAGGATGGAAATCTCCACCTGAGGCTGATTGAATCCACAGATGAGATGTGAAGTCCCCAAGTACAGAGGGCAGACTGTGCATTTTTGAAAAGTATCAGAGTACACATGGACCCACACAGCTCAAGAGCATGTTGTTCAATGCTCAACTATATTTACACTGCATTTAGATTGTTCTTACAAGTATTTACATGGTTTTAGGTACTATTAGTCTTCAGGGATGATTTAAGGTATGTGGGAGAATGTGTGTAGGTTACATGCAAATACTAGATCTTTTTATATAAGGGACATGAGCATCCTCAAATTTGGGAATCCTCAGGGAACAAGTCCCCTGAGAGCTGACCATACTTAGCTAACACTTTTGAATGAATGTATCCAGTGGTATTTCCAATGGTATCAAATGATGTGGAAATAAAGGAAAAGAGGAAGACCCCACTTCCTGTGCCTTTCAACGCCAGGGTGGACTTCTGGGCCTGTGGTTCTACGAGGGGGAGACCATCGTCTACACCTCCCTGTTGACTGAACTATGATCCCTGCTTTGTCCACAGGGAGGCTGGCCATTCTGGAGACCTTGCAGGTTGTTTCCCAGACTCAGGTGCTCTCACAAAGGCAAGTCAAAGTCACCCAGAGGAAGAGAAACAAGCAACTTTAAAATGCATCCCATCATCTGGGTCTATCTCTCTAAATTAAATTTCAATGACTTGCTGGGAAAATGTGTTCCTTTATGTGTTTCCATAAATCGCTCATTTCCATGCTACATGTTTCTTTTTTTTTATTATAGAAGGGGCTTTAAAAAAAAAGTTAAATAATCTCCATGAGCTATATTTTACCTTTTAAAAGAGACTGCCTTCTAACTAGACACCAGATAGGACAGGTTCTGCAAGTTAAACTCCTGGAGGCCCTATCTGAGTCCAGGTGGCCCCTTCACTCACAGGATTTTCACACCCAGAGGCCAGCTGGCAGTCATCCTAGGGACTCTGAGGACTGACAGTCAGGGTAACTGCTGCTTACACTTCATTTTCTGTCTGCATTTCCTTTTTCTCTCTCAGGAAGTGAGTTTTCAGGATTACTTTTAAAAAACAGGCTGAAAGGAAAGTCATTCCTGGAGTTATCCTCTAAGGAACACAGAGAGAAATACAGATACATACACATACAAATCTCTCCTGGTGGCGCTAGTAGTAAAGAGCCCACCTGCCAATGCGGGAGGCATAAGAGAGGCGGGTTCAGTCCATGGGTCAGGAAGATCCCCTAGAGAAGGAACTGGCAATCCACTCTAGTATTCTTGCCTGGAGAGTCCCCTGGACAGAGGAACCTGGCAGGCTGCAGTCCATGGGATCGCAAAGAGTCAGACATGACTGAGTAGGCATGTACACACACACATACACATGCATAACTTCTTAAAGGAGTAAATAAACACTCTTTCTGGACACCGCCTCCTCTCTGAATAATAACAACAACTAAAATCAAGTGCTTCATGCTTAGGATGAGCCAGGCACTGCTCAGAGCTTTCCATGACACGTTCAGTCCTCAAACAGCCCCACGGGGGAGATGCTACGATTGTTGCCTCCAGACTGCAGACGACAGACCTGGATCTCAGAGTGATCTGAACCTCCCGTGAACTCTATGGGGCACCTGGTCCCTCAACCATGATACCTACTCAGCAGATATCCTCTTATCCAACAAAAGCATAAGGATCAAACAGTGAATTTTAAAAGTCACACAAAGTAGAAAATCATTAACGTGATACATGCCTTAAACACTTGGACATAAAACATGTAGACATATGTTCAATTACATATTTGCTGACTTTTTGGGAAAATAATCCCCCTTTGCTTTTAGATTTTGGGCTTTGCAGCCACTATACCCATGATGTCATTTCCAGTTTACTTAACTAAGCATGAGAACTCGCAGGAAATCTGAAGCAACAGCAGGTTCAGTCGTTGGAATTGTGACTTTTTTCCCTTCAATCCATTCTTGCTGTCTCATAGAAACATTTGAAGGGAAGATTTTAGTACCTTGCCTTTTTTAAGTCTTTCCAAAAATTCAACTGTTTTCATAAAAACAACAGCCTTCTTCCTGTTTGCACTCAGATGGCATTGTTTTGTGTACCAGTTAATTACATGGTATAATTGCATCAGCTAGTGGGGCTAACCAAACTAGACTTGCAAACTAGAAATGACTTGCTGAGTCTGAGGAAGCACATGAGTGTGGGGAGAAGTCATGAGTGGGTCTTCCTGAACAGAATCTGTGATACTAGAAATTGGCTGACGGAGGCAGGTGAGGGGGTCACTTCTTCCCCCATCGATCTCATACGTCAGACTGTAAGCGGCTTAAAGGCAGTACTATTCTCCTCATGTGAGGTGGGCAGGTGGTGAACAAATGGGATGGGAGGCAGCTCAAGCAGGCAGACTCCAGGGTTGATGAGGTCAGGAGGGCTGGAGACTTGGGTGAGAAGGCGGTGAATGAAGTGGCTGAGGACAAATGCCTGATTTAGAATGCCAGCAGCAAGCCAGAAGCCCAGCCCTTCCATCCTGGTCCTCCGGCAGCCGAGCTGTCTGCATGCGGTCAGTTCAGTGAATTTAAGGGCTCAGAGGAGAGGGAGACTCAGCTGGGCTCAAACAGCCTCACAAACATCATATCCATCCATCCATTCAGTGCTCAGAGCAGCTCCGAGAGAGCTTAGTGGACCCACCTGCCTGGGCTCCACCTGCGACTCCCGTGAGGGCAGGTGACCAGTAGTTTGAGGTTAGGGATGGCACAAGTGCTCTGGCCGGGGCTTCAGAGCCAAGCTCTGCAGGAGGGAAAGCATGTGACACTTTTAGAACATCTGCTCTGAGCAAACAAAGAAGCAGACGCCAAGAGACAAGCTCTCCCCAGGATGCTGGGGTCCAAGGCAGCGAGCTCCCACAGGCAGCAACACTGGGTGAGAATGGGGCCCCCATACCCTCTTCCCTCACCCCACTATGCCTGCTCTCCTTTCTCATGAGTCCAGTTTAACCAAAGGGCCAGAGAGTCCCTCCCCTAGGAAACAATCACTATTAACATGATAGCAACAGCTAACACTCCTGGACCTCTCACTGGTGCCAGGCGTTTTTGAACAAATGATCATTCAGTCATTCCAAGATTAAGCAGTGAGTCCCTGAAACATGTTCACATTCTGGAACCTGTAAGCATCACCTTGTTTGGGGAAGGGTCTCTGCAGGCATAGTTATGCTAAGGGTCTCAAGATGAACTCTTCATGGATTACCTGGGTGGGTCCTTCATTCAGTGGTGAGTGTCCTAATAGAAGATGGAAGAGAAGATGCAGACACATAGGAGGTGATGTGAAGCTGAGGCCAAGAAAGAGTGATACCAGAACCTGGAGCCTCCAGAAGCCAGAAGATGCAGGAAGGGTCCTTTCCTGGAGCATCAGAGGGAGCATGACTCTGCCGACACCTTGGTTTTGAACCTATACCTCCAGAACTGTAAGGGAAGAAGTAGCAATTGCATTAAGCCATTAAATTTGTGGTAACTGTTATATCAGCCACAGCAAACTATTCTAATCCCACTTGGCTATTTCCATGCACATGAGTAAGAAGCAGTATCATCCAAACCTGTTATAAATATATTTCAAATATAGATACATAGATATATAGATAGATATGGTGTTCAATCCCAAACACCTTCATGTTGCTTTCTCAAAGAACTCAGTATTCCTCTTAATCAGATCAGGCTGTTATAATTGTACCACAGACTGGGTAGTTTACAAACAACAGGAATGTATTTCTTACGATTTTGGAGGCTAGAGGTCCAAGATCAGGGCATGAGCAGCAGATCTGGTGTTTGCTGTAGGCCCACTTTCTGTTTATAGTAAGCTATCTTCCCACTGTGTCCTCACGTGGTGGGAGCTCTGAGGGGTCTCTTTAACAAGGGCACTAATCCCATCATGAGGCTGAACCCTCAGGACCTCGTTACCTCCCAGAGGTATACCTCCTACAACCATCCCAGTTGGGATGAGGCTTCAACATTTGAATCTGGGGAATACAAACATTCTACGGCAGTATCTTAAAAGCGTGAGACTGTTAAATTGTTGTGTATAGTGGAGTAAAAGCCATCTGCAAGTAGCTTATACAGAACACTTGGGAGCTTGGATGTGGCACATCCCTGGCTGTGGGCCCAGGGAGAGCACTTGTACAGTTTAGCCATGAGCCTCCTGATTCCGGTGTGACCTTCTCTCCTCCATGCAGACCCAGGTGAGCTATAATGTCAGGAGAGCAGAGAGTGATCCCACAGGCGTGACCTGGATTGGAGATCCATCTCCACCACCTTCCAGAGGTATCACTCCTGACAAGCTCCTTGGCATCCACCACCTCCAGTTCCCCATCTGTGACGAAGCCAGTGACAGATGTGAGTCCCAGGGGGGCAGGAGGAGTGGAGCCTAAAGCAGCACCTTTCCGAGTGTTTGGTTACAGTCACTGTCCTGCACCAGGCATATTCTGTCTCCCTCCAGCCCCTCACAACGTGCAGAAGGTGTGATGACTATTCCCTGCATCTTGAATCCTGCCCACCAAGAGTTGTTTTATGGGAACCTATGTTCCAGTCCCAACATCAGGTCAACATGGAAGTTCATACCTTCGGGTGGCAAAATAATTAAATTTCATCATTTGTATCCCCACTAATTTCTTGTGTTACACATCATAATTAAATAACTAATTATGGCATCCATAAGAGTGTGACAAATAAGCTTGACAAATTGACAATGTTATGCCCTTGAAAGATTGGCCCAGGACTCCATGTGCTCTGCCCCAAACAGGAAGCCTTAAACCCCAGTTCTCTCCCCATGAGTTGTATCTCCATGTCAGCCCTGTTTATCAGGGCCCCTCTCCCCAGAGCCCACTCATTCAGTTAATTTCTCTTCTTAACTCATGGAAATGATGCTGCTGTTTGCATCAACTTTCATCTAACCTGTGCAGGGAGCGCTGCTAAGAAAGGCTGGTGCAGAGGGCTTTAATCTGTGATGTGGCGGTGACAGTGGAAAGGGTGGATGGCTTGAAAGAAGCCAGCAGAAGAGTGGGCCCTTCAAAGTTCAAAGAAAGAGCCAACATCAAAAAAGTTATCTTTCTGTATCTGTGGCATTCACCGTTTATAGCAAATATTGTTCCATTTGACGTTAACCTACCTCTCAACTTCCATTTTTAAAGGATGAAGGTACAGGTCCAAGCATTGCCTCTGCTGTTTAAACTTTGCTGCAGGTGGCTGCGTATGTCAAAGGTGAGGTCCCTCCTTTCTGCTGGATTTCCCAGTGGAAGAAGGTGATGGGGCTGGGGGAGGTTTCTTTTCTGCTCAAGGAAGAAAGTGGTTAAAAATCCAGCTCTAAAGCTGTCTGTCAGAAAAGCCACAGAAGAGGAGCACATCTGGAAACTTCCATCCGTCATCATTCATCACACCACACTGCCCTCCCGGTCTCGGAACCTTCTCACTGGCATCCGTGTCCTGTTAAAATCCCCTCTGCAAGCAGCAGGCAATGCAAGCTTTCCGAAATTCAAACTCATCATCTCACCCCTCTGTCTACACTGCTTCAGTGGCTTCTGGTTCCTCTGAGGAGGAAAACTGAGACCCACAGTTTCCTTGCCGCTCCTTCAGGATCAAAGAGGCTGCAGAAACCGAGGGATAATGCTCAGCTCTGGACTTTGGTACCAGTAGGTGGAAGCACCACACACCCATCAACCAGCAAACCTCTGACTGCTTTCTCTTTACTTCTTATTTTCTGGGCTGTATCTTCTTTGTATAACTATTGGATCAAGTTCAGCCAACATTTACACTTTCCAGGCTAGTTATCTTAAAATAGCCAGAAAGAAGAGGCAGTGGGTCTGCATCATAGATGGTGAGGTCTCTCGTCAAATTCACTGTCTCCCTGGCCCCATTTTTCTCTCTGTAAAAATCCTCCAACTGAGAAGGTACAAGCTTGAAATTAACTGGTCTTACGTGTGCCCTTAAGCTCTTAGCTTTTGTGCAAGAGCTTGTGTTCACGGCGATCTGTGGTTCTAATACAGATATTCAAGGTCACACAGCTTCCTCTACATTGTGTTGGATACGCACATTCAAATTGCTGAAAGCCCACTAAGTCCGCAGTAATGAATGACAGGTCTGTTGGTGGCAGAGATATATCTTCTTGTAAAACAAAGTCTCCGGTTCTTTTAAGACCACTCATAAACGGAAATGTGTTCACCATTCATTAAGATGTCAGATGCGGAACATGTTGTATCAGTCAATTAAAATATTTGTCTCACTTCAGAGTGCAAAAAATTAAGATACGATTTTTTTTCAAGAAGAACAAATTGTGTTTGTATTTGTATTTCTGGCTGTGTGTGCTCAGGCACTTCAGTCGTGTCCAACTCTTTGTGACAGTAGCCATGGACAGGCTCCTCTGTCCATGGGATTCTCCAGGCGAGAATACTGGAGAGGGTTGCCATAACCTCCTCCAGGGGATCTTTCCAACCCAGGGATCAAACTCACATTTCCTGTGTCTTCTGCATTGCAGGAAGATTCTTTACTGCTCAGTCACCAGGGAAGCCCTGTTCATACTCCTAAACACACAAATGACAGTGACAGCAGCTAGGGTGCAACGGCTTTCCACTTGGTGTTGGTCATTTCGCACACGGAAGCTCAGCTCCTCTTGTGCAAGTGGGGAAACTGAGGTCCGGGGAGATGGTGTAACGCTGAAATCCCTGGGCTCACAAACTTGGGCCTCCCATCCACCTGCCCAGCTCAGACTGCCCCAAGGGCACCTCTTCTGCGCCTCCCACACAATCTGGTTGTTTTCAAACATGGTCAGCTGTGATCAAGCCAGAATACACAACACCCTAAATAAATCATTAGTCCTGGGGCTTGAAGTTAAATCTTTGTTGACGACCTTCTCCTTGCTCTATGCATTTTTCAGCATTTAGCCCTTAGACAAATGTGCGTCTCTGTTGTTGAAGAATTAAACGTGATTATGAATTTATGATTCTTCGCAGGAGAGTCCATTTGTGCCCAAGCTGTTTCTGAGGGGCAGATATTCACCCGCTCCTGAACCTCTGGCAGTCAGAGTCAGAAGCTCAGAGATGGGTCAGCACGGCCAGAGAGGAACCCCATGGGGTGCCCTGCTGACCACAGGGTGCTCCTCTGAGCAGCCCTGTCAGAACCAGTCCTCACGATCCAGGGCAGCACAGGAGACAGCCTGCCAGGTAATGGGAGGGGCCCACCAACCAGCTGGCCTCACTGAGCTCCTGCCAGACACCTTATCGTGGGAATGCTTTGGACCATATGAGACATGGTCTTTTCCACAAGGGCACACACGACAGGTGGGCTGCAAGGCACAAACATGAGGCCAGGAGAGAGAGGACAAAGAAATAAAGATCTACTAACCACTGACAGCTAACTGCTAACTGCTTACCACACGACGAGACCTGCACCACACCTTCACCTCTATTTATCTCACCTTGATCTCATGCATGCTAAGTCACTTCAGTCAACTCTTTGCGACCCATGGACTGTAGCCCGCCAGGCTTCTCTGTCCATGGGATTTCCCGGGCAAGAATATGTGAGTGGGTTGCAATGCCTTCCTCCAGGCGATCTTCCCAACCCAGGGATCGAAATTATGTCTCCTGA
This sequence comes from Dama dama, assembly GCF_033118175.1. Lineage (NCBI taxonomy): Eukaryota > Metazoa > Chordata > Mammalia > Artiodactyla > Cervidae > Dama > Dama dama. Next base: position 56,557,758 of record NC_083703.1, read on the forward strand.
GTCTCCTGCAGGCAGATTCTTTACCCAATGAGGCACCTGGGAAGCCCCAGGAAGGTGGGAAGCCCCAGGAAAGTAGGAAGCCAGGGAATCCCCTGGTAAACCTGCTCCTGCTATAATTAGCCTGCGTCGGTCAAATGAGACCTCCAAACCTTAATGACCATGTGTGATCACTGACCTGCTCTAAATGGAACCTGACGGTAAGAGGGTGCCCACATTTCCATCAGAGCTTGTTATTGTTGTCAGACAGACCTATTACCCAACATGAAACAGCCAGCGAAAATTGAATGGGAAAACGAATTTCTACTTCATAAATACACAGTACAAGCAGTTTCATTTTTTTTTTCCAAATTGCCTTATCTCGGCAAATTGTTTCTCCTTTCATGTCAAAAACTTATAGGCTGATTCTAATTTAATTATCACAAGTTTTTATTAGAATTATCGACAGAGTTCATAATTAGAATTCTGCGAGGGACATGGTACTGGGATCACATTTGTCACTAGAACAAGCCTTTCATTCACTCTCACTGCAGCTGCCCTGACGTGGGTGGTGGGTTATAGCATGTAACCCACGGGCAGACACTGTCCACCAGTTCTGGTTGCCAAGAAATGTATTCCTTCCACTGAGATGGCTGATTTCTAGGGCCCCGGAGCACAGGGTTGCAGCAAGGACCCCTGAGTTTGGCCCCTGCAGGACCATGTTAGCAACTGCTCACCCTCCTGGGGGCAGGCAGAAGGAGCGGGAGGCACCGCCAGAACAAAGGCAGGGCTGACCCAGGAGGGGCCCCCAGGCCTGAGCTGCTGGAAGACACCAAAGCTCAGTCACTGGAGGCACAGTCTAAGGAAACATCCAGTTCTGGGCCAGAGACGGGGAACCAGGCTGGGGCCACAGAAGCAGGAAGTCGGAGGCAATAGAGATGGTGTCAAAGGGAGAACTTGAGAATCAGATGTGAGCCAGTGGTTTCCAGGGCCAGGGCTTGGAACATGGCAGCTCCTGGAGACTTGTGGTTGCCTACGGGGCAGTGACCAGGAAGATAAGATGGGCAGCTGCCACTATAGCCCTGTGACATGCTAACAGTCATTCCTTCATGCTTTCTTTCCTTTTCTTCCTTTCCTTTTTCCCTCCTCCACTCCCACCCTCCTTTCCTCTTGCCTCCATCTTCCCTCCATCCTTCTCTCCTCTCCTTTCCAGTTCTTTCTCCCCTTCCTCTCCTCTCTGCTTCTCCGTGTATCTCTACCTGCCTGTCTCTCTCTCCCTCCTCTTCCTCCTCCCACTACCACACCCACCCTGTTGAGAATCAGATCCTTACTGTCTGTAATCCTTTAAGACTGCCTGTCTCTCCAGCCTCCTTTCCTGCTGCTGTCTGTCCTACCCACACCTCTGTCCACACTGACTTATGTCCATCCCTCCCAAGTCTTTTCAGTCTACCCAGTGTCCACTCGGCTCTTCCTTCCACTCAATAGCCTCTCACACTCTTCACATGACCACATCCTCTGACCTTGGAGCTCATCGCCTGCCCTTGTCTCTCACCCCGCAGGGCTCACCACACACCCCATCCTCAGGGACTGCTCCCCACTTCACGTGCATCAGGGCATCAGATCCATGTCCACCTTGGAAACCCAGGCTCCCCCAGCCATGCTGTCCAGCCTGAGATGTCCTTTCACCTAGAAAACTTTTATTGTGTCAGGAAGGGTCCTAGGACCCTCTGGAGTTGGGAGGAGCAGTGTCCACCTGTGGTTTGACATTGTCCCAGCAGCACTGTGGGGGTTTTTTTGGTGGGGGGGGTGCTGTCAAAATGCCTGTAGGTTCTGAGATGGTGAATCTGTGATTCACTGAGTCCCCAAATATATCAAACAGCACCAAGTGCAATTTGCAGGTCGGTGACATATTCTGGGTAAAATGCCCACAGGGCCCAACACACACGGGTCTGCATAGGTACCTGTAAAGCTTCCTCAGTCCCTCTGATCACCTGAACGACCAGAAAGCAGCCTTCATTCTCCTCCTGACTAAGGGTGAAATACTGCCCCTTGGTGCTGCGGTTCCAATGGCTGGTTTTTTCCTGTTCCTGCCATGTCACCTTGACTCTGTTGGCACCTGTGATTTAGAAGCGTGTGCTCAGCTCAGCACAAGTGAACTTTCAAGGCATATATAGTCTCTGTGATGTGAGAGCCAGATGGGATTTTTATTGACTTGTGCCACTGCTGAGCATAATTAGACAGAGGAGGCAAGAAACCACAGTTATGGGAGGAGCCAGACAGCAGGCAGGGAGGCAGGGGGCCCAGGAGAGGAGACTGCAGGTGCTCTCAGCTGCTGGCAGACCCGAAGGCCCCAGGCCGCCAGGGTGACTCAGTCCAGTGTGCACCGTGAGCCACAGGAGAAGGCTCCAGGACCATGGACAGGTCACCAGTTAGGACAGCTCCCCCGCAGGGAGTTGACAGGTGCAGTTTAAGCTGAAGTCCGGGGTCCCACAGCTGTGCCCTCCCTGGCAACCTTCCAAAGACAGGCAACTCCTGAACCCCTTCTTGGGCAGGGCAGGCAGATAGAGAATTCTCCTACAATACTTGTCCTTGGAGAGCTTGGTGTGGGAGAAGCTCCATAAAGCACCCACATACCTTGTTCACCAGGTGTCCCTGCCTCCGGACTCCCCCCACCAGGCCTCCTCACAGTGCATTCAAAGCACTTCTATCTCCCTTGCCTTGATTTCTTTTTTCTGCATTCATTTTTAATATAGGAAAACATACAGAGTAAGAGTACAGGCATCCCATGATCATGACCCGGAATCAACAAACATTAACAGTCTGTCACTCTGGTTTTCTCATCCTGCCCCAGACACAGCCACTATTATGGAAGTGATGTGTATCTTTCAATTCAATATTGCAATACTTTGCATATAAATAAACATGAGAAAATAAATGTGTGTGTATATAAACTATATAGCATATACATTTACCCATGCACTTTGAAAAGGGAAAGTGTTAGTCGTTCAGTGCTGTCCAACTCTTTGCAATCCATGGACTGTAGCCTGACAGCTCCTCTGTCCATGGGATTCTCCAGGCAAGAATACTGGAGTGGGTTGCCATGCCCTCCTCCAGGGGGTCTTCCTGATAGAGGGATCAAACCTGGGTCTCTTCATTGCAGGCAGATTCTTTACTGCTTGAACCACCAGGGAAGCCCATGCACTTTACAATCTTGTAAATACATTAAAGTGCAGATTCTGTGTATATATGTACATATAAATTAATGAAAAGTGCATGGTGTTGTTTTGTTTTTTTTTTTTAATTGGCATAAATGGTGTCATACTGTACTGACATTTGGAGCTTGTTTTTCTCTCAACCTTGTGTTTTTGAGGCTGGTCCAAGCTGACACATATTATAGGGGAGCTGTCCAAGTTTCAGGTGAGGCATGGATCTTCAGACTGACAAGTTGGCCCATGACTTCAGATGCCAGTCTCAGGTTCAAGGTTCCAAGGGCCTCCCTCACTCTGACCACCTGCTGCAAGTCCCAAGATTTCCTCCCATTTGATAACTGACTTGAACATCACATAGAACTCAGGAAAGCACTATATTTACAATTAAAGTTTTATTGTAGCAAAGGGATAAGAATGAGAACCAGTCAGAGGGAGAGAGGCAAGGTCTGGGAGGGCCCACATGGGAAGCCTCCAGCTGTCTTCTCCCCAGGGGTTTCTGTGTGGTTACCATCTCCAGCTTTGACATACAGCGATGCTCCAGAATACAGCCAAGGGGGGATGGTCACCCAGCCCCAGGTCCAGTCTTTGCTGAGCCCTGATCAGACTATTTGCACAGCTGACTTTAGTTTCAGCTCCTCCTGAAGGCTCAGGCTGACACTTTCAGCCTCCAGTCCCCCAGTGTTTGGAGCTGATTCAATGCACCCCAAAGGCCCCACCATGCATCACACCATGGGGCTGTCTGGTGGCCAAAGGTCCAGCAAACAAGGATACTCCCGTTGGGCTGGACGTCTCAGAGGCCTGGGGGGTCACCTCTGGCATCCAAGGTCAAAGCCCAGATCCCTCTTTGGGTAAAGTTCCTCTTCACCTCCCGCAAAAGTCTAGGTCCTTCACTCTGACCTCTGACTGGAGGCTGTCACCCAGGCTTTCCCAAGATGCTGGATCATCACATGCACATCACCTCCCTGCGACCCATCTGCAGGCCTCAGTGTGATGGCCGCTTCCTCAGACAAGCCCCCTGATCCCAGGACACACATTTCTCAAATGGGTTCCTCAGTCCCCTTCCATCACAATTAATCTGAAATGCATCTTCCAAGTACATATTTATGGTCCCACTCTAGCCCTCTGGGAGAGGATGACCAAAAATCTGTATTTTTTAATAAACGCCACAGGCCAGCCTGATGTTCACCACACATTGAGAACATTACCACACATTACCCTCTTCCAGTCAAAGATTAGTTGACTTCAATCAGAATTTTGTTAACCTGGCCCCTGCACAATGCACAGGTGTTTGGTGACCAGCTCTTTCCACCTCCATTGATCATTCCCATCATCAATTCTGGTCCCAGGTTTGGAAAATGACACAAAGATAAATGTGTGCCCCCAGTGTAAAGGGATTCCGTATTTCTCCAATAAGAGATTATCCCCAAGCGTACTTTGACCAACTTGGGTAGAAAAACTCCTGGAATAAGATGGAAAAGCCCAATGTCTATTATTAATATTTGAGTAATTACCTTAAGCACATATGTATACTTGAATCAAATAGAGAATGTTAATTTGGAAGCATTCATTTTTCAGTCTCGCATTTGATAAGTTTACTCAAAGTCCTTGTCTTTTACCTCTGTGACTCTGTATCTCTAGGGCTACCATATAAATCATGTGATACACTTTTTCAGAGGGCAGCATTTTGCCTTTCATCTCAGATGCTGGCAATTGAGCACTTTTTGACTCCACATATGAATATGTTTCTAGAAACTACCTTTCAAGCCAAATACTCATTTATATGATATAAGGATGGTTTGTTTTTCTTGTAAGGATACATCAGTTATCTTCAGAATAACCAGTCCCTGTTTTGTTGTTTACAATGTTTCCCAAAAGGCCCACAAGAGCACACAATGCTTGGAAATGTGAAGCCCTACCCACAGAATGATTGCCTAACTTGTGCTCCATGTTCCTGATTGCTATAAAGGAAAATCTCCAAGTCCAGTTCTGACTAACCTCTCCCATGGAGTTTGGAGAAGGAAGATGGTGGCAGAAGCACACCCTGTGTTCTTCTCTGAGAGGCACTAGTTTTTATTTATTTCATGTAATTTTGAGTTGTTACACAGTTCCATCCATTTAACAAAAGTTATCAAGCAAGTGGGGGTCTATGCACCACATCACGTGAAGCCCCTGCCTCAGATCTCTGGTAATATGTAGATGAGAAAGAACACGATGTCCTGAAGCCTAAACCCCTGCCTGAGCAGACATTAAAACACTCTCATCATCTGACTGACTACGTGTGGAAGAGATGCACTCAGAGAAAAATTATTGAACCTGCTTCCAAAGTGACTAACAGCACCATTTCTGATAAGAGAATGAAGAGCGTTCCAGAAGCACACACATATAAGTCCAGGGCAAACATTTAATCAACAACCGTCTCTCATTAAAAAGTAGTAAGTGCTAGAATATATGCCAAGAGAATGTATAGAACATTTATTCTCACCACTCATTGTTCTCATCACTTTGTATTGTGCAGTCTGGCTTCCCCAAGGAAACAGCCCAACTGAAGTAAGAAGGTAAGACCAACAGAGAGAAAGTCATTCTAAAAGGACCCCGAGGCTGAAACTTTGTTTTTGAGACACTTGCCCCTCACTCCCCAACCAACCAACCATGATTGCCTTTATTTGCATTTTAATAGTTACCCTAATTCCAAACTTAAAATTATAGACTTTTCCCAGCTGCTTTTTAAATGCTACATTATAATTTTGAGGACGCATCATACGTAATTACATTTAATAGACAGAGAATTGATGGAAACACTTGGCTGGAACAAAGAGCCCAGACCTAATTTTGTAAACATGTTATTGTACAGTAACCCCCAATGAGTTTGTTCTTAAATCTCCTAATTAATTTTTAATTAAAAAGCTCAAAGATGCCATTACACTTGTTGTTGTAAATGGCAATCTCATACAAGTAGAAACGACCGAGCAGAGCAGACAAATATCTCCCATTAAGATCGGCGTTAATGAGAACTGCTGCGTTCAGAGTTTCTGAGATCAGAACAGGAGCAGAAACCACCATGGAGGGGAGCCATCAAATGGCAGCTTGGTTTTTTCTTAACTTGCAGAGATATGTGTACATGGAGTGTGATGAGTTTGTATACGACAAGCTGTCCAAACCTTTATTTAAACACATCCTTCTTCTACCCTTTCCAATATCCAACTAAATATAGTCTGAGCATTCCACAGTGAATTATATTTAATACTTTCATGAGCCAGAGAAGCCTTTGCTTCCTGCCATGATGAATCTCTCTCCTATTCAAATGCCATCCTGACATGATATCGAAGCGCCCCCTTCCTCACTGCCCTCTGTACCAGCAGACCCGGTACCCATTTGAACCTGTCCGTCTATCCACCCAATCCAGCAAGAGTTTGGTGGCAGTGCAGTAACTGAAATGTTGCATTTCTCTGGGGATCTGGGTGATGTTACAAATGGGAAGTTATTAATAGCACCCAAAACAGCAAGTGTCTCTTTCCAATATAATCTCTTAATAACAGGAGGGAAAGAGTTTCAGGCAAGACCAGATGGTCTCCTTACCTATAACTCAGCCATGACAAGGACTTCACTGGAGCGGCGTCCTTTGCCCACCCAGGTGCTCAGGGATCCAGCCATTCAGGGGACTATAATTTGGAGGTTATGGCGCCATATTTTCTGGCTATCATTGTTGTTGCTCCATTTCTCAATCATGTCTGGCTCTTTGTAGCCCCATGGACGGCAGCACACCAGGCTTCCCTGTCCTTCACCATCTCCCAGAGTTTGCTCAAACTCATGTCCGTTGAGTCGATGATACCATCCAGCCATTCCATCCTCTGTTGTCCCCTTCTCCTGCCTTCTGCCTGAACTTTTAAGTTAAAAGGAAAAGTGTCCACAGTGGCTACTGTTATTGTTGTTCTCAAAAAGGTAAGATCTATAAAATATGCATGTATCATTCTGTGTGGGCTTGTTTCTTCTTTTCCAATTTCCCAAAGAAATGCCCCCATGGCAGTCACAAATTTTGCTGTAAGGTCCCTCAGAAGGAGAGTTTCCTTGGTAGCTCAGAGGGTAAAGAATCTGCCTGCAATGCAGGAGACCTGGGTTTGATTCATGGATCTGGAAAATCCTCTGGAGGAGGAAATGGCAACCCACTCCAGTATTCTTGCCTGGAGAAGCCCATGGACAGAGGAGCCTGGCAGGCTGCAGTCCACGGGGTCACAAAGTGTCAGACTCAACTGAGCCTTTCTCCTCCTGCCCTCCATCTTTCCCAGCATCAATGTCTTTTCCAATGAGCCCACTCTTCACATCATGTGGCCAAAGTATTGGAGCTTCAGCTTCAGCATCAGTCCTTCCAATGAATATTCAGGGTTGATTTCCTTTGGGGTTGACTGATTTGATCTCTTTGCTGCCCAAGGGACTCTCAAGAGTCTTCTCCAGCACCACAATTTAAAAGCATCAATTCTTCAGTGCTCAGCCTTCTTTATGATCCAACTCTCCCATCCATATAGGAGTACTGGAAAAACCATAGCTTTGACTAGGTGGACCTTTGTCAGCAAATGATGTTTCTGCTTTTGAACATGCTGCCTAGGTTTGTCGTAGCTTTTCTTCCAAGGAGCAAGTGTCTTTTAATTTCATGGCTGTAGTCACTCTCCACAGTGATTTTAGAGCCCAAGAAAATAAAATCTGGCACTGTTTCTACTTTTCCCCCATCTATTAGCCATGAAGTGATGGGACTGGCTGCCATGATTTTAGTTTTTTGAATATTGAGTTTTACGCCAGTTTTCTCACTCTCTTCTTTCACCTTCATCAACAGGCTCTTTAGTTCCTCTTTGTTTTCTGCCATGGGAGTGGTATTATCTGCAAACCTGAGGTTGTTGAGATATGTCAAATCATGAGCTCCTTATTGCAAATTTCAGGCTTAAATTGAAGAATGTAGGGAAAACCACCAGGCCATTCAGGTATGACCTAAATCAAATCCCTTATGATTATAGAATGGGGGTGACAATTAGATACAAGGGATTAGATCTGGTAGACAAGAGTGCCCAAAGAACTATGGACAGTGGATCATAACACTGTATAGGAGTCTGTAACCATAACCATCCTTAAGAAAAAGAAATGCAAGAAGGCAAAGTGGTTGTCTGAGGAGGCCTTACAAACAGCTCAGACAGTAGAGGTTCTCCCAGTAAGGACCATGGACTACAGAATTCAGGACCCCTCTAGTGACTGGTGCACAAAATAAGGAACCAAGAACGTGGCTGATCCTGTTCACCCACGGACAGTGCACCCAGAGGGGATGGAAGACTGGATGAAGCACTCTGTATTCTGGACTAACAGGCCCCTCAACAGTTAAGACATACATTTCAGGAAGAATTTCAATGATCTCAGATCTTCCCATACAGAGAAAAGCACTAGAATCATTATCTTGGCATGTTTGTTCCGTGTGATAAGCAATATTCTTTTTGCCAAGACGTAAGCTCGACTGAGTGTACCCCAGCCAACAAATTCCTACATATCCTGGCTTCTTCCCTACCTCTTCAGAGCATGGTATTCAGAGCTCCTGAGTGGCTGTCTCCCAGACTAGAGTCCTCAGTGAGACCTCAAATAAAACTCAAATCCTCAACTCTCATGGCATGTTTTTCTTTAGGCTGACACTGGAAAATCCAGGAACCAGATATGCCAATGAGAGGTGGGGGGTTATAGGCACTGGATGGTCAGAAGACTGGATCTGAGTCCCGGCTTCCCCTATCTCTGTTTTCTAGAAAAACAAAATTTGTTCCCTCTGCCTCCCGGTTTGTGTGTACATCATGTGTACGAAAGAGCTGTGAAGACTGCAAGTCGCTACTGCAAATGCTGGTTATTTTTCAGTAAGAAAACAACTCTTAAAGGCCAGCAGCAGTTAAATAAATAGCAGTCTAAGTAACGTAAGAGGTGTGCAGAAATTAACTTCTTGGAAATTCCTCACAGGTTCCCAGTGGCCTCAGCCCACAGGAAAGCTTATCTTCCTGGGTTTTGAGGTCACTTCCAGTCCTCGGCTCCCCAGTTTGTGATTTCTCTTTCCAAAGTTCTCTATTTTTAGCTGTTTTCACAAGGGCACCCGGAGGCAAGTATTATACAGAAACCACCACGTTCCACCTGTGATTCTCCACACCTGCAGGTCGCAAAGTTAACTTCCATATAAAGTGTGTGTGTGTGTGGTGGGGTGTGGGGGGTGCTGGCTAAGTCAATCGGTGGCCCAAGTCAATTGCTATGCAACTGAGTCAAAGTAATACTGAGACTGCTCAGTCCTTTTCTTAAGCATCATTCTCATGCATTCCAGGAGCACCTCACAGTTAATATGTGAATCACAAACATCCCCACTTCAGGTTCTATCTCTGGGTCAGGAAGATCCCTTGCAGAAGGAAATGGCAACCCATTCTAGTATTCTTGCTTGGATAATCCCATGGACAGAGGAGCCTGGTGAGCTACAGTCCATGGGAATGCAAAGAGTCAGACATGACTGAGTGACTAAACAACAACAAATTCTCATCTATTCAGAAAACAGGAGATTGGTGGCTTGAAGAAAGGTGCTATGTTAAAAGAAAGAAAATCACTTTCCTTACCAAAATCTTATCCTTCAAATGTGCTCCATTCCCAAACAGACATGCCCAACCTCAGTCAAAATTCCCAAGCAATGACTATAATCTTTTTTTTTTTTCCTGTGAAAAATAGAATCTTCAGGAAAGAGGTAAACCAGTATCTTGATTTCTTTCCACTTCCAGTGCCAACCTCTCATTTTCCTTGGGATCTATTCTCTTAAAATTCTCCTAAATCACTGACTTTTGCCTTCTTCCTCAGCTGGGCCGGCTTCCCACATCTGCAGTTTAGCATCTGTCTCTTTCTCTGAACCTCCCATGCCCTGGCAAGCTCCACCCTTTAGTGACACCTCACAGATACTTGGGCCCAAATTATCTAGGTTACTGCAACCCTGCGTTCCTGGGCTACGACCCATAGCTTTGAAATTTGGAATAGGAATGTCAGCAATTCTTAAGGTATAACCTTCTCAAGGGTTCCAACAAGCAGGACTGAGAGTTGGGTGAGTTTTCACTAAGATCAGCCTAAATCTCTGGCTTCTAAACACTGAAACACCTTACATGCTCCAGTATGCCCGGCTGGCATCTTGGTTCCCAAATGTGGGATGCTTCTGTTTGTTTTTAAGTTAATGCTACTCCAGCCTTCTCCCAATGGAGATCCTGTATGTCATTACTAGTCAGCCCTCAAGGGACATTATGGAATCTATGTCTAAAAGAAAACAATGCTTCTTCATGCCATGGCTGTCATTAAATCCAATATCCTATTCAACAGTGCAGCAACCATTCTAAGGAACCACTGTACTTACTAGATCACAAAGATTACAAGAGTCACTTATTCTCCACCTTCTGGACTCTCCATGAGGGAAGTTGGACTAGGTAGGACTCATAATTTCTAAGCTGCAACTGTCTGTCTAAAGAGTCTTCTCCAGCATCACAGTTCAAAAGCATCAATTCCTCAGAACTCAGCCTTCTTTATTGTCCAACTCTCACCCTTCCTGAATATTTATTGGAAGGACTGATGCTGAAGCTAAAGCTCCAATACTTTGGCCACCTGATGTGAAGAACTGACTCATTGGAAAAGACCCTGATGCTGGGAAAGATTGAAGGCAAAAGGAGAAGGGGGTAGCAGAGGATGAGATGATTAGAGAGCATCACCAACTCAAAAGACATGAGTTTGAGCAAATTCAAGGAGATAGTAGGCTTCCCTGGTGGTTCAGAAGGTAAAGAATCTTCCTGCAATGCAGGAGACCTGGGTTCAATTCCTTGGTTGGGAAGATCCCCTGGAGAAGAAAATGGCCACCCACTCTAGTATTCTGGCCTAGAGAATTTCATGCACAGAGGAGCCTGGTGGGCTATGGTTCACAGGGTCACAAAGAGTCAGACACAACTGAGCGACTAATCCTTTCACTTCTCATTAGCTTCCAGGAGATAGTGGAGGACAGGGAAGCCTGGCATGCTGCAGTCCATGGGGTCACAAAAAGTCAGATACAACTTAGCAACTGAACAACAATTGTCTCTCTAGAGCTAAGGGCTCATCTGTGAAGGACCCCACTGTGTGCAAGTGGATTAATCTGAAGATGTGGGCAAGTGCAAAATCTGGGTACATCAAGTCATCATTGTCCATGGACTTGCACCATTGCTGGGGGTAAAATGCACATTAATTTTTGGTGCCTAGCAACAACAGGATAGTTCCTAAAATAGGAGAGTATTTTTCTCCTCTCTCAAGACTTCAACATTTTAGCCCAATGACCTATGAAAAATAAAGGCTGGAGTTTCTGACTGTGCCAGCATTGTGCATCTTTTATGTGTTAAATTTCTGGCTCCCCACAATAGCACTAGGACATGGATAGTATCACCTTCCTGAAACAGGGAGAGTTGATAACGTTCCCAGGGGCTGTGGTCTGAATGTTTATTTCCCCCAAAATTCCTGTGTTAACATTACTGAACTAAGGTGATGGCATCAGGAGGTGAGGACTTTGGGATGATTAGTTCAAGAGGGTGGCACACTCCTGAATGGGATTAGTGCCCTTATAGAAGAGACCCCAGAGAGCTCACAAACCCCTTCCTCCACATGAGAGCACAGTGAAAAGACAGTCATCTGTGAACCAAGAAGGGGGTTCTTGCCAGATATCCAATTTGCAGGCACCTTGATCTTGGACTTCTTAGACTTCAGAACTATTAGAGTTACTGCTTGTTGTTTATAACCCGGTCTGGTATTTTGTGATAGCAGCCTGAATGGACTAAGACATCAAGCCCCTAGCCAGCAAGAAGCAGAAGCAGAAAGGCACCAGACAATCAGGAGCAGTTTCACTTACTAGTTTCACTTACTTACGACCCACTGGAGTCCCCAGTACTGGTCCTAAACACCCACCTAAGAAGCACTTAATTGGCCTCACTGATGAAATGCACAGCCTAGGTTAAACCCGCAAATTCCCTTCACATGCTGAGTCTACCAAAACAAACAGGAGCCAAGTGACACATCATGTTGAGGGGCCCCAGAAGGAGTGGCCAAGCCAACCCTGCCATGGCCGGGTCCCCAGGTTGTTACCTGTGAACTTCCAAAGGTGCTCCCACAGCCAGAGTCTCCTCTCAGAAGGCCCCCAATGACCTAGAGGCAATGCCCTTGACTGCCCCTCAAAATGAATTAGAAGCAGTGCCCTTGGTTGATGGGTCTCTGACTTTTCTCATCAATAGTCACCAGACTGGGGAAATCAGAAGGAGTCACTTCTTGGGAAGAGGTTGGACTCCCTCCAGCAAGGTGCAAAAGCAGAGCTAGTGAACCGAGGAGAGATAGCAGATTTCCTTCCTTCTGATCCCCCTACAGTGATCGCCAGGAACTTTCATCCCTGTGGGGATAATCGACTATGAACTCTTTCATTAGAAGAGGACAATTTTCACCCGATGGAGGCAGCAGTCCTCCATGGGGGAAAAAGAAAATGCTTTCTCATGGATCGTGCAGAGCAGCCCCAGAATAAATAAGACACAGCCGAGTGATGAAGTAATGACAGCTTTTGTCTTCAACTGGAAGGGCGTCATTATGCAGGAATAATTCATGGCTTGGTACTGTCAGTCCTAGTTACGTGAGGCTCAACTGTCAGGGTCTATGAGACAAGACTCCACTTGAACTCGTGTACTTCCCTCAATTTATTTAGGTCCCTGAAATTCTGAGAGATTACCGATTGTCACTTATTCAACAGGGGCCTTAACTAGCTTACTTTAGTTTAGCTCATCAGAAAGACAGCTTCTGCCTCCAAGACCGACGCTTGGAGGAATTCAGTACGCTTTGACCCTAAAACGTTGACTCAAGTTACATCAAGATTTAATCGTATACAAAAGAGTATCACAGTTTCTTTTCTGGAAAAGCAAAGCTTTTCTCTGCCTGCAATCCATGGATAAAATGCCATACTCTCCGTTGCTGAAAAGGAATGAATTAGAGCAGGAATTAAGAATGAAAGTGCATTTTCATTAGCCTCTCTCAGATGCTGGAGAATTACCAGTTGGGCAGGAAATGTCTATTGGAGTCGCACTGAAGAAATACATTTTCATTCACTGCCCATTCTAAGGATGGGAGCTCTCCATTCTGATAAGAGGCTGAGTGCTTAGGGCTTAAAGAGGTGTCTTCTGTTTCTCCCAGATATTTCCAAAGCTAGTGGCCTTTCCACCGACCATAAAGGGTCATTCTTCCTGTGCTCAGCTACCTGCTACCAGGCTCTGCATGGGAGCAAAACCCATTTGCTTGTCATCCCACAGGCTGGGGTGCAGCTCCCATTCTGAAATGCTCAACTTCCACTGTGTGCCAGGCCCTGTGCACCATTCATCAGCTGCCAGTCACAGGAACTCTCAATCAGACTAGCAGGGACAAAGGAAATAAACTCACATGGCCAGGAAACTCTGGGACTGCAGGCCTATCTAAGTCTACGTGTTTGATAATTCCCTTGAGTCCAGCCTCCATCTTAAGAGGACACCAGCTGGTAATCCAAGGAGAGGACCAGGGCTACCTGGTCAGATGTGCATCGCAGAGATGACTGGTTAGTCCAGGTCACGTGAGCATCCTGAGCTGATTGGCTTGATCCAGTCTGGGTTGTGTGCCCATCCCTAAGAGAGGATTAGGAGGTTGCTCTGGATCAAATGGACTCCCTGGGGGATGGGGGCCCCACTAGCCAAGAAGGAAGCAATGGGAAGCAGGGCAGCACCAGCCAGTACACATTAGAATCTGCATCCTAAGGGCCCAGCGCCTCTTACAGGTGATAATATCAGCCAGAGAAGTGAACTAACTGGCCCAGGTCACAGAGCTGGGGACTGGTGAGTCCAGCACCAAATGAGGGCTGTGTGGGTTCACTCACCATCTATCCAGCAGATAACACCTTTAGTTCTGGATTCCAAACCCCACTAATGCCGTCGACACGTGACACTTCAGAACAGAGTAGAAGCCTGCAGCTTCAAAGGCGTTGATAATACAGGCCCATTTACAACCCCACATGAACAAATTGCCTTGGGAAAAATCCCTCTCCCAGACAGTGGAGAGTTTGAAAGCAGGGCAGGGCTCTATTTAAAAGCCTCAGAAGTTGGAGGAGAAAGGAATCTGGCAGTGGGCAGATCCCATGTGTTAGAGCATGTGAGTTTGGGGTGTCTACCCCATGCAAAAACTTCTGGAGGTTCAGGTCTGGACTTATGTGTTGCTGTTGTTCATTCCCTAAGTTGTCTCTTACTTGCGACCCCATGGACTACAGCACACCAGGCTTCCCTGTCTTTCAGTATCTCCTGGAGTTTGCTCAGATTCATGCCCACTGAGTCAGTGATGCCGTCCAACCATCTCATCCTCTGCTGCCCCCTTCTCCTTTTACCTTCAATCTTCCCCAGCTTCAGGGTCTTTTCTAATGACTGATGTGACAAGCTCTAAAACAAGAAGATGTCAAGGGAGTAGGTCCTTCCCGAAGAGCAGGACACAAATCTGAGCTGTGAGTAGTGATCAGAGGAAGGGAGGGGGCACGTGCCAGGAGCTCTGGCCAGAGACCAGGAAGAGAGAGATGGCACTGGGAAAAACGAAGTTGTCCCAGCAGAGGAGGAGGCAGCACAGGACAGCATCCCAGTTGACAGGAGAAGAATGTGGACAAATGATACATTGAACATGAGCAGAAAGCCAGGAATATAAAGGCAGATTTGACAGCAAGAGAGACTAGCCTTGGTGAGTAGTTACTTGGTAGACACATGTTTATAAATACCTGTGACCATGTGGTCTTAGATTCCATTCTCAGTATACAGTGTCAAGTGCCTGAGCTGCTCTATGCAGCTCAAGACAATGGCAAGAGGAGCTTGTAATAGCCCCCACGAGAGTGAAGCCCAAACTTGGAGCAGGCTATTAGGATTGCACTAAACTCGGAGTCACCTGTGCCCATCGCTGGCCCTCCCTCTCATGATCTACCTTCAAAGCCCAGCAGGTCCCCCAAGCTAGGAGCTCTTCTCCAAAGACACCTCCTTTCCTTCCTGTTGGGAGCCCCGGTGCTCAGAGGAAGGGGACACACCCCCTGACCAGCCTCTGAGTTTAGCCAGCCCATGGTTCCCTGAGGAAGAATGATCAAGCCCAGAGTCCATGCCTGAGATCACGCTCCCTGGATGTTTTCTTTCCATGTAAAAGCTAGAGCAACCATGGCTTCACTGGGTATTTTTTCCTGGAAACAGAATCACCCTCTTCCTGACTCTGCTCTCCTTGTGGCAGCTCTAGGAACATTCTACCTTTCTTTTCAGAACTTACTGCTATTTAGTCCTTCCAATCAAGTGTTACAGAAACAGTCTCCTCCAGCTGTATTTACTGTGCTTACAAGCCGTTGCTTGCACTGGGAAAATCTGAACCTGTGAATTCACTTTGCAGAGCAGACGGATGTAATAGTTACAATGTTCCTGCCTCAGAGGGAAATGTTTAACTTAAATAAGAGAATGAGGCTGGCAGGATATCCATAGGACTGGGATCACTGCCTGGCTCTTGGGTGGAGAGGAAGCTGCCGATGGTACGAGCTGGCCCCCTCAAGCTCATAGGAGGTGGTGATGTGTGATTAGGGAGTACCAAGGACCACGGATGTCAGGACAAGTCTTTCTGTTGGAAAAAGAGCTGTGACTCCAGCTCTTCTTGGTGGTTCAGGGATGCTGCAGCTTTTGCGGCCATGCTGCCCCCCTGAATCAGGGCAAGCACGACCGACCAAATGAATCTGCTGCAATCATATCCCTATTATTTTTCTGTATCTCCAATTTATTCAGGGAACATGAGAGATATTTAACAATTACTTAGCAGCCTTCTTTACAAAAGGAGAGGATGAATACAGATAACACTGGAAAAGATTATTGAGAGCAGAATATTGAATTATCTGTGCCTGGGAGATAGCACATGAATAATGCATCACCCCACCTTGGATAGCGGCCCCTCCCAGGCCTGCTGAGCCGAGTACGGACAGGGGGCTAGGGAACGTGCTGACATCTTGGCCCTCCCCATTTTGCAAAATGTGCAGAGTTCCACATGGAACTTGCTGTGTTGATGTAGCTGCATGTCAACCTTGGTGCTTTTCTGCAAAGCATGTCTAATTTCTGCATGACTGTGGACAGTAATCAGTAATGAAGTCATTAAATGCAAGAGGGGTGGAGAGAGAACTGTCTGCCAACCTTCTCCATTAAATTCAGGTACTTTGGCACATCTCTAATTAAGATCAGGAGGCTTGAGTTCCAATTGACAAAGCACTCCATCCCCATGATACGCAGTCAAGAGTGCTCGAGGGCAGAGCTAATACAGTGAGCAGGGTAATGGCTTGGATAATTCCAATAAAGATTTCCAGTTATATGAGATTCTAGAGGTTACCGAAGCTCTCCAGAGAAGGTGCCCACTCTCGGTGTGTGGCTAGGGTCTCCTAGACCTACAGAGACATGGTAGTCATGAGGGCACAGCTGAGTGATTCACCTGGAGTCCAAGGGTGCCACCTTAGGTCCCTGGGACTCAGCACCCCTCTTATAAAAGGGGTGGCATCTCCCTCGGCACTCTGAGATCTTCAGCATAAAATATTCCCAACTGGATTCACTCTGCTGCTGCTGCTGCTAAATCGCTTCAGTCGTGTCCGACTCTGTGCGACCCCATAGATGGCAGCCCACCAGGCTCCCCCATCCCTGGGATTCTCCAGGCAAGAACACTGGAGTGGGTTGCCATTTCCTTCTCCAGATTCACTCTAGGAAACAGCAAATAGATGCCTTGTGTCTATGGGAAAATGGATGGCCAGGTAATTCCCCAGGAGGCAGGGGGGACTCTATTGTTTTATTTTACACTCACTTAGAAATCTGGAAGAAACATTTTGACATTTGCTGATTATCCCCCTTTTCCCCAAAGAACCAAGCTTGAATACATTAATTTTAGATTCGTATCTAAGTAACACATCTCATATGTGAGTGGGGGAGTGTATGGGGGCGGGGTGAAGAGAGAGAGGACTGGTAATGTGTTGGCTACTGTAGCTTCGGAAAAGCGTTTCTATTTGGCTGACTGGGAGAGAGAGGCGCGGAGAGGCAAAGGCCAGGGAGGATGTCTGTTAGGGGAGGAGGTTGGCTTCCCGCCAGGGATGTCAGCCAAGTGCAGACAGGCTCTCTGTCCATCAGGGGTCACTCTCCAAGCCCAGCTCATTTTCCATCCACAGTTATCCTGCCTCCATGACAAGTTAACCAGCTTACCTGTCTGCAGGCAAGAAGCAGACACCTGCCCAGGTAAGGACTTACCTCTTGGTGAAGACCAAATATGGGGTGTTCTCTGTCTCCTTTCTCTTTTGGTCATTGTTCAAAAGGCCTGTCATCATCTAAATCACCAAAGGCCTCCCAGTCTTCATCAACTGCCAATCAATGTGGGTTTTACCAAAGAATTGATACTTTCGAATTGTGATGCTGGAGGAAACTCTTGAGAATCCCTCAGACTGCAATATCAAACCAGTCAATCCTGAAAGAAATCAACCTTGAATATTCATTGGAAGGACTCGTGCTAAAACTGAAGCTCCAATCGTTTGGCCACCTGAAGCAAAGAAGCCAACTCGTTGGAAAAGACCCTGATTCTGGGAAAGATTGAAGGCAAAAGGAGAAGGGGGCAACAGAGGGTGAGGTGGTTCGATGGCATCACCAACTCACTAGACAGAGTTTGAACAAACACTGAGAGACGGTGAAGGATAGGGAAGCCTGGTGTACTGTAGTCCATGGGGTAGCAAAGAGTTGGATACAGTTTAGTGACTGAACACGTGGTTTTCCATGAAGGCCGAGATGGAAATCATTTGCTTGCATCAGGTGTCACTCCGTGGTGTGAATGTAGGGGACACAGCTACACCTCTGCATGCTGGACATCCCAGCAAAGCCCCGTACCTGAGCAGTAAACTGCAGTTAGACCATGTGGCCTTAAACATCTCTATTAAGGCATATTCCTGAGACGTCCCTGGTGGTCCAGTGGTTAAGAATCCAACCAACCCATGACCGGCTTGCAATCCCTGGTCTGAAAATTAAGATACCACATTCTTGCAGAGCAACTAAACCTGTACACTGTGACTTCTAGAGCCCGAGTGCCCCAGCTACTGAGCCTGCCACAAGAGAGTCTGTGCCCTGCGGTGAAAGATCCCGCAGGACACAACTAAGACCTGATGCAGCCAAACAAATACATTAAAATAAATATAAGAAAGGCTTTTTCCTGAACTGCATGCAGCTGTGATATTATTTTCACTGGATGGACAGCCATTAGTCAATTTTTTTTTAACATCCGGCTCTTAAAATTTCTTTCACAGCACACTTGTTATATTTCTATATCTTATAAAGCAAAACTGCTCTTTTTTAAAAAGGAAAAAACATTAGCATTCCCAGGTCTTCTTTTATTGACTAAACTAATTCAATGAAAGAGTTTCTGATGTTTATAAATAAAGCCATAAAGAACCGTTTACATTAAAAGGTAAAAATCTTCTCTCACCAACCCTCCCACCCAGCCCTGCCCCACTCTTCTAGGGAGGCCCTAAAAAGAGTTTGGTCTGCAAGTTTTTAAGAGTAAAGTTGGAAAAGTTATACTTTCATCAGAAGCAAAGAAGTGGCTTTAATAAGATATTTTAAAATCTAATAAAGTAACCAAGAAAGCAAGTAATAACACAAGAGAAAGGAAATCTTGATAAAATTATCCCAATGAACATGACCACAGCAGGAATTAATCTAAACCCTACAAAGGCAGCAGAGAAGCGACAGTACACAGTCCCTCTCAAGCAAAGGCTAATGAACCCACACTCTAAGGAAAAGTAGATAATAGTTTCTGCAAGAAGCATTGGTATGTTAAATAGAGGATTAGATGTGAATCTTGTCACATGGAGGAAAAAAGATGATGGAGATAGGAGAAGAAAATACAAAATGAACTGCAAGCAAAGAAAAATGGATTGGGTGGGTGGTTTTTCACGTTGCCGCAAACTTAATTCTCTCTACTTTGGGTAGCTGCTGCAGTGACAAGCATTATTTCCAGAAGGTTCCAGGGGACACCAAGAACATCCGTGGTGCATTGTCAAAAATGGACACAGTGAAACCCCCTGCTGGAGGCTGCACACGAGAATCCTTATTATTATATGTTGGTCAATAGCAATAAGCTTCATTCTGGATTTTTTTTTTTCAACGTGCGTGCTTGCTCAGTCATGTCCAGCTCTTTGTGACCCCATGGACTGTTGCCTACCAGATTCCTCTAGCCATGGGATTCTTCAGGCAAGAATGCTGGAGCTGGTTGCCATTTCCTTCTCCAAGGGATCTTCCGGACCCAGGGATCAGACCTACATCTCCTGCACTCAAAGGCAGATTCTTCACCACTGCAGCACCTGGGAAGGCCAGGAATGAGTTTCAGGAGAGACCCAGGATGATGTAAACCCCAGGCTATACGGAGCACCTTTACCTCGATGATGCCTCATCACCCTGTATCAGTCAGGAGAAGGAACTCAGAGTCACCCATTTGGATTTAAATCCCAGTCACATCACCCAGTGGCTTGAACACTCAGCAACACACTTAAACTTGATCACACTTGATCTACACACACACAGAGTGCAAGGTGGGGAGGTCACAGAGAATTCAGGATTCAATAGGACAGTCTGTGAAAAGCACCAAGACTAGTAAACACTCAACAAAGAGGAGCTAATGACTAATGAAGAAAAGTGAGCTAGATATAGGAAAATAAGACAGAACAGAGATTCTGGAAAGAAAATCCCAAACTCTTTTCTACCCTTTCCCTGTGCACTGGCTAATCACTGAGGAATGGCCTGACTTTCATATTTTTGATTGATTGCTAATAAGCATAGTAATTCCATTCTAACAGCCAAGTATTTATTGGGCACTTGCTGTGTGCCAGGCCTTGTGCTAATAATCACTTTACAAGCAGTATCTCCAATCCTATAAGACAGTCTATTTTCTCCAACCTCATTTTACTGATGAGAAAGCCAAGGAGGGTGAAAGACGGAGAGACGAAGAGATAAGCTGATCTCACAGTGGACACAGCCTCTGTCAGGCAAAATCCAGCTATTAAGCCTTTCCTGTGATCCTGTGTGTGTTTCCTTTCACAAAACCCCCATTTTTCTCTAGTATATTTTGGCAGGAGACTGAAACCCAGGCTTAACCCTGATTTTTGTCCTCTTAAAAAAAATAAAAACCCCAAGAGCAGGTTCTATTACTTGCATGGATTTTCTTGGTAACAAGAACTCTTAGCAACCACCACCAAGAGGTTTTACTTGTCCCCTGGGTTGTGTTCAGATGTGAGGGCAGGAAAGCAGGTGGTCTCACTGGAGATGGGGAAAGTATAGCTACAGGGGTGAGGTCAGGGTTACTGCGGTGCACCTAGACCCCATAGCGCATGATGTACCTGCCATTCTGGCTGAGCAGGTGATCTGGACTTCCAGCAGGAGGGACAGAATCTGTGGGAACCAAGTATTGACACATTTAAGGAAAATGATTTTCCCAATAAGAAGACCCCTCCCCAAGGTAGGAATGAGAGTGAGTGGCCATCAGCCATTGACTAATGGGTCTAGGATGAAGCTGGCCCCGGCGTCATGAAGCAGGAGAGGAGGAGGTGAGTCCACGCAGGCAAGGTCCCTGTGGACCCAACTATGGGGCTGAGAAACGTAGAAGTTGACTCGGTGAAAGGTCACGCATGGGATGACCACCATACACAAATATTAGGCTGTGTTCCACCAAGCGTCCCAAGTCACAGGAAGACTACCTCTTGTTCCCTGAGCTGCCCTGAGTGGGGAAGGCTGATTAAGAAATGATTTGTTAATGGAAACACATTATGCCAAACTCTGCCCTCTGGACACGTATATGCGATTAGTTACACAAGCAGGTAGAGACCAGAGAGAACTGATTAAAATTTCACTCAGCGCCCTCAGAGCGCCCCCAACTCCACTCTCTGAGGTGTATTTCTCTCTCAATGATGCCACAGCATCTTTATCTCCCAAATCAAATTGATAGGTGGGAGTGGAGAGGCAGAACTAGCATGTGTAATATCACAATTACAGGTCAGGTGAGCCCACACTGGAAGTGGTAAAAATAGATTCGTTCTGGGTTTCATTCTGGTTGCTGCAGAAAATCTTCATGACCTCCCTGTCCAAGGTCCTGGTGGTTTCCAGAAGGTTCCAAGGTGTGGAGGGAACACCCTTGGGCTTCTCCTCTAATGCAGGAAGAGGAGGATGTTCTGCAGTTGAAAATCCGAACAACATCGACCTTGGGCTCCAGTGTGGCTTGCAGGCGGGACCTCACCTTGCTCCTGAGTTAACCCCGCCTCCTTCTCCAGCCACTCCGCCAGCTCATGCAGGTCCCTAGCTGCTGTGCACATACTCACAATAACCATCCTGGTCTCGGAACCCCCAGAGTGGGTGAGGCTGGTGCTGGGCACTCAGAGTCCCTGCTTTCTGCAGGAAAGGTGCTGGACATGGGCTCATGGCTTCCCTTGGAGTGAGCTTCACTGAACCCCTTATACCGCAGCTGGGCTTCCCGGGTGGCTCAGTGGGAAAAAGAAATGGCCTGCCAATGCAGGAGATGCTGGAGACTCTGGTTTGATCGCTGGGTTGAGAAGATCCTCTGGAGGAGGAAATAGCAACCCACTCCAGAATACTTGCCTGGGAAATCTCATGGACAGAGGAGCCTGATGGGCTACAGTCAATGAGGCCACAAAGAGTCAGACAGGGTGAGTGCCATGTGCTACACTACGACCACTCTTTCCTTCATTCAGCAAACAGCACCAATGCCTGTGGTGCAGAAGGTCCCGCCAGCAGACAGCTCACAGCAGGGCAGGGCAGATCCAGAGGCCTTTACCAGGAGGAGCTCCAAGGGCAGCGACCGGGAGAAGGGGCCCTCGTGGGCACGTTCTACCAGTCAGAGGCCCTGAGAGGGGGCACTCGTGACACTTGGAACCTGCAGTTCCCAGGTAAACCGTGAGTCGAGCAGAATGCCTGGTGGCTGAATCGGTTTCCTGGAGTCTGATGTGGTGCCACCGTGGCTCCCCGCTGCCTAGCAGAAGGTCTGCTTCTGATGAGCAGGGGCCAGTAGTGTAAACATTCTGAATGATCTCCTGGGAGACGGAGCAAACCGCGGGGTGTCCTGCCCATGGATGGATAGATGTTCGGCCAATGTTGCAACTGAATACACGAAGAAACTCTCTTTGTTTGAAATGCAAATTCTCTGGGACCTGCCAAGAGTCACTTTCAGTCTTGCTCTAACCAGAGAGTCTCGGGCAGTTCCTGGGAGCCAAATCACCCCTGGTTGAGAAGTGCTAGCTGAGCCATCCCCCTGTGTGTACTATCCCCATCGGTACCTCTGCCGGGTCCCACCGTGAGCATGACCGAGGACTACACACACTTTGTCCACAGCCCCACCTACAGTCATCAGGAGACACAGAGGCTAAATTTGAGTGGATTACTTGGATCCCCTGGATGACCTGGATATGCACACCTACCCTTCTGCCCCACAGCCCGCTTCCTGCATCAGTCTCAGCACACCTCCCCAGGCTCCCAGGCTGTGCTTCTCTGGTGGTCTGCCCCCTCCCCAGCTACCCTCCCCCGCCCCCTGCTCTTCTGCAAAGACACTGTGAGACCAAGCACAGCTCTGCCCCCAGGGAGTTCTCGTGGCTGGTCCCTCACTTCCTGCTGCACTTGTTCCCCTACCCCCGCTCCCCCCCACCTCCACCCCACCCCCCCCACCCCCCCCACCCCCGCCACCACATCTTTCCAGGAAGACCTTTCCCAATGGAGTGTCCACCCATCTCTCCAGCTCTCAGCTTGTTTCACTTGGCAGCATGACCCCCCCACCCCACCCCAGGACAAGCCACATGACTGCTTACCTACTTCCTGCCTGTCTCTGGGCCAGAACATGAGCCTCATGAGGGCAAGGACTTCACAGTTTTGCTCACAGCTCTAGCCCTGCTGTCTGGTACTTTAAAAGCTGCTCAGAAATACTGGTTGAAGAGATGGATGAGGGCCAGTAGAGGGTGTGGGTCACCTGGATGTGCTTGCAGTTTTGACAGGACCCTGAGTTGCATCCCCACCCCCAAAGCACAGCCTTTCCTATGCAGAAAGTGTCCGCAAATGGACAAAAAAAAAATTATTAAAAATGTAGAAACCTAACACACTGTGGCCAGTGCCCTGCTCAGCCTCCCTGTGCTCGTGGAGATTCCACAGCATTCCCTGGAGCTCGAGGCCACCCTCATGGCTCCCTGCACAGAGCTTCCCAGCAGACTGGGAAGCTGCCCCCTGGCAACCTACAAATGCCACCCCATCGGTGCGTCTACGAGTTCCTGGGAGCCTTCATCCTCCTCTATTTTCCGTGTCTGTAGCCGTCTCACTCTCCCAACCCTAACGTCCTGTGGCATCACCACTGGGTGCCCCACAGTCACACCCCCTTCCCCGGGGTTGGGGGGGTTTGCAGACTTCCCACTTCAGATAAACAGTTCTCCCCACAGAGCCCCAGCCCCTTTCTGACCTCAGCCTCAAGGAGACACTGGAAAGCATGACTTCCAGCGATATCTCAGGATTCCCTCGTGTGTCATTGTTCTCACCTGGTCTGATCACAGCGCTCTGCAGCCCAGGCAGTCCTGTTTCCTGCCATTTTCTAATACAGAGATGCCCCCACCTCGTGCCAAGCAGCACCACTGGGTCTCGGGGTGAATGCCTGGCCCCGTGCCCACCCTTTCCCTAAGAAAAGTGGCAGCCCAGGGCCTGCACTCCTCCCAAGGGGGCTCTTGCCCGGGGTCTGTGGGCAAACCCTCCCTCCCTCTGCTCCCCAGCTCGAAGGCAGGGGGGAATGAGTTTCCATCATGGCATCCTGCAAATGGGCTGCATAAACACCCCCTGAACCGAAGAATGTGTTGAGGGAAACAGGTCTGAGATGCTGCCGTACCCAAGAATTCCACGGAGACCATTGGACAGGTGGAAGCCGGGGACAGACCAGGGGTCAAACAGAAGCTGGTGAGGATGTCAACAAGGATGTGCACCCTGGACAGGGTTCTAATAAGGGCGCCTGCTTCCGCTGTGGGTGACGTGACACTGATCGGAGTGGATGATGAATATAACTCTCATGAGTTATTAACAACATCAGTAATGGCAAGATAAAAATAATCATTGAACCACCGCAAGGCTCCTAGAATTGCAATTCAATTGCAATAATCATTGTTATTGTAATAGTGAGTTAGAAAGTGATTTTATGTTAATAAACCAGTGAGCAAAGACCAACTCTGTCACTGCACGTGCATGAGGCTGGCCCAGCTGGGTCACTTGAGGACAAAGGCTCAGTCTGAATATTCAGACTGTGAGGTGGGGGAGGGAGCAAGGTGGAGGATGGTGAACGTATTTAAGTGCGCACTGCATCAGAACAATAGCAGCAAAGTCTTCGGCCGAACTCCCAGGAGCTGAAAGGTGTAGGACGGGCTGATGAGATGCCCAGTCCTGGAGCTTTCATTAACTTCTGAGATGCTAGAGTTGGAAAACTCCAGCATGGTCAGACACTGGCCTGCCTGATTGGGTGAATGAAACAGAAACCACGAGAGCCTGAGGACCCGAGGCACCACCTCTGCTACGTGCCCCACAAGAATTCTCTTGCTTCCCCCCTCCAGGAGCCCTACCTGTCATGCAGTTACCCCCACAGTCTTCCTGTCACAGGCATGGGCTCACAGGCTCGGAGACACAGCTGAGAAGGAAATGACCCAATCCCAAGCCCTGGCAGGTGGTGGAGCTAGGACTTGAACCCCAAGACACCAAGCTTCTATTAATAGTCCTTCCGAAAAGATACAAATAAATGAGTTGGGTAAAGGACTGTGTGTGTGTGTGTGTGTGTGTGTGTGTGTGTGTGTGTGTAAGGGAAAAGCAATTCAGAAGAGAAACCTCATATTAGGCCTTATGAAATGGGGGACATGCACATTTGCTTTCGTACAAGATTAACCTTTACAGACAGAAATAATCCCATGTTCGTGTGGTTGGTTTTCAACTCTCTGCGACACTATAGCTGAGGCATATGGATCTGATTGCTATTTTAAATGTCACAAAATGGATGTATTTGGAAGTGGAATTTTAAAATGATGTGTTCCTTCTTCCTTCCCTTCACATCCTTTTTTCTTTTGAGAAAAATAAGGTGTGGCTTTGTGCATTACCTTCTAATGAAATTTCAATGTATTGGGAGTATTTTCAGCACTCTACAATTTCAGAGTGCTGAAAATACGAAAGCTCTCAAAAGACTTCAAAATTGAATTAACCTGCAACATATATTCAAGCTATATTTCTTCTTGACCTAGTTTATCTATTTTAAAAAAAATCCTTAAGACTGTTCAGGAGCTCTCTTTCCCTCATTTCTCAATCCCACAGTCATTGAGCATTTAGGCTGAGTTAGGTATTACTACGCTAACTGCCCTTAAGGATAATCTTAGCCAATTAACACACAATCCCCCGGAGGTGGGTCATTCTATTCTTTCTTTGTAAGAGGCAGGGAGGCTCAGTCTCTAAGAGGTTAAGGTCATAGTTAAGAGGATGAGCCAGAATTTGTGCTGAGCTCAGGTATGTTGATTTGATACAACACAGCTCTTTGCCTCTTTCCTGAACTCTTTTCTGTGGCTACTTCTGTGAGGAGGGGATGGCAACCCACTCCAGTATTCTTTCCCAGAGAATCCCCATGGACAGAGGAGCCTGGCAGGTTGCAGTCCGTGGGGTCACAAAGAGTCAGACACGACTGAGTGACTTATCACCATAGCAAAGGGTCACAGATACAGTCTAGTCACTTGCTACTTTCCCAGTCTGAAGGCAGGAGTTTGCACTGGCCTCAAAGGAAAAGCATTCCTGTTCATTCAAGGTGAGGGCAGCACGCCCTTCCTTGCTGCTGGGGTGCCGAGGCCCCAGTTGCGTGCTGGTTGTCAGCTGGGGGCCCTGCCCAGCTCCTCGGTATCACCACGTACATTCCTGGGCTCCTAGCTCCCTGCCTGCACCTTCAGCGCTGCGGTGGTGGGTGGAGGCCCTCTCATCTCTAAATGCTCCTCTGCCCTCCTCTTCCACATACGTAAGAATTCGTGAGTTTGCACAGAGCCCCCTGATAACCCACAATGATCTCCGATCCCAAGGTCCTTAATGTAACCACATCTCCAGGGGCACTTTTGCCATGTAAGGTGAGTTATTTACAGGTCCCAGAGACTCAGTTCAGTCGATCAGTCATGTCCGACTCTTTGCAACCCCATGGACTATATAGCACGCCAGGCTTTCCTCTCCATCACCAACTACCGGGGACTAGAGCAGACATCTTTGGGAGCCAATACTTGGCCCACCACAGGTTTTCCAGCACACTACTCTAGAAGTCTTGACCATCTCTTCAGCTTCTTTCCCCAAATATCCCGGTTGTTGGGATAATCCTGACATCCATCACTCTCTCCTGTTCTATTTGATATGCAACCCCCATCCCTGTTTCTCATGTTAGAACACAAAATCACAAAAAACAGCTCCCTTCGGACGTAATCGGTGCTTTTTGGCTACCAGCTCCCTACTTTCTGATAGCAGATAGACCCTGTCTGACCCCATGCCGCACCGCCAAGATGGGATATCACTCCCTCTCTCTCTGTATGCCTGTCCACAACATAGTGACTGCAGGTGAGAGGAATCCCAGCCTGGCAGCTCAGAGCTCCACAAGGGGTTTGTCCAGAGAGAGACAGAGCCAGAGGAACCCTGCCTCACTTTTTCCAACAGAGCCCCAGAAGCCACACAGCCTTACTCCCATCACCTCCACCCCGACACAGCTAGCACAAAGAATAGGGGCAGAGACTCGGACCTTGGAGGGGGCAGGGCAGAGTTCTGTAAGAACTTGTGGGATGGGGAGATATCGTTGTGGAATCTGCAGTCTGCAGAATCTGCTGCCTCACTGTTTCCTGAACTCTGCTTCCACATTAGCTGATGCTTCTCCCCACCACACCTCCTGATTGTGTGGTCCCCCACTTCCTCCAGCCCACCTGCAGACTATCCGGTTTCTGGGGCAGCAGAACTCATTCTGTCAGCAGCATGCATGACTCTGATGGACACTCAGACCAGCAGCTTGGAAATGTGATTCGCCCATGTGAAAACTCGGTTCCCTTCTTCCTTGAAGGTATGTCACATCTATCTGGCTGTGTGGGGTGGTTAGGAAGGTTACATGAAGAATGAGATGCAGACCAATGAAAACGCCCCCCGCCTGACCCTCACTGTAAGAATGTGCCTAGTTTTAGGCAGGCAAGTGAAGAACTGACTCTTCTGATGTCCTAGAGGGCAGTGATGGAGTGGTGAATCAGAGGTTTGAACCCAGGGGACCTAACCTCATACAACAATGTCTTAATGGCCATCCAGCTGCGATCTGATAAAGGAAGCGGCTTCTGCACCTCAAAAGCCCTCCTGAGAATCACCTGGAGTGCTGTTCACACAGATTCCAGGGCCCCAACTCTCAGGTCCAGGCCTGGGCTGAGAGTCAGCATCTCCACCATTTCTCACAAGCTGCCAGGTACCAGCCTCAGCACTGCTGGTCCACAGCCGGCCTCTGAACAGCCCTGCGCTCTGGTGTCAGGACAGTGACACTGCCCCATGCCCAGGCTGCGTTACTGTAAAAAATCAAGTAAGAAAACCAAAAGCAAAAGCATAATTCTTTTTTCTCTGAATGTAGCAGGAGATCATTGCACAAAGAATGAATGCAAAAAAAATGTGAACTTCTGCTAGAATATATAAATATGTATGTTATTGTATCATATGTTTTAAATGTGTTTTTTATTTTACAAAGAAAATCAGTTTCAATTTAATAAAATCATATGCAATTTTTAATTAAATAAAAGAATGTAAACAGAGCTCTGTAAGAGTAAAAGGCAGGTTATTATTGTTATTAATATTGATATTCTCTTACTGGTCTGGTTCACCAAAGTCACTGACGCCCATCCCCTCCTGGAAGTGGTCCAGAATACCTGCCTGATGAGCTGGAGGCTGGAATTAGGAAATTAGGAAATCCCAGGCCATGTCTTTGGGAGCCCTGTTCTAACATTATTCTAATGAGAAATGCTAAGTGGCATCAATAGGAAGCCATGTGAACTGTCTGTGAAAAGAACTACAGAACTTTTTTTTTATTACTATTATTGTTGCTTCAGTGTCTAGATATTTCATTATAATGAGAGAAGTCACAGGCCTGGCTGAGACTTAATCTGGTATTTTGTGGTGTCGTGAGGAATATTTTTCCCTCCTAATCTCTGTTTAAAGTGTAAGTAAGAGAGCCTCTATCCATCGCCATGAACAAAACGCACAAAAGGATTCAGAAAGTAATAACAAAGATAAATAACTTGGCAATAAAATTTCAGCTCCAGTAATTTTCCATTTATATTTTCTCACTGAATCATGTAGTCCTGAGCATTGCGCTTTTAACATCGGAGCTGCATCATGCAAAGTCATTTTATATCTAGAGCTTCCCAGAGAGCCCAGCATCGAACCCCCTGCTCTGAGGACTCAGTACAGTCAGTGAGTTACAGAGCTATACCCTTTGCCCCAATAATGGGGCTTCCTGTTGGTTTCCTTGTCTTTCTTAGGTAATCAATCTCAATGTCTCAGAGAGAATGAACTGTCAGTCAGCCGCTTTCTGCAAATGGGGCTTTAGATGCAATTACTTAGGCCATTTATGTTGGAAGACAGTACTGAGTGTGGTTTTTCTGGGTGTAACCGCTGCTGTGGTTTGCAGCCAGCACGTGTGGGCCCTGCTAGCAAAGCCACTATATGCTTAGTCCCTCAGTCATGTCTGACTCTTTGCGATCTCGTGGGCTGTAAGCCTGCCAGGCTCCTCTGTCCATGGGATTTCCCAGGCAAGAACACAGGAGTGTGTAGCCATTTACTTCTCCAGGTGATCTTCCCCACCCACGGATCGAACCCACATCTACTATATTGGCAGATGGATTCTTCACCCCTCAGCCACCAGGGAAGCCCTGGAAAGTCTTCACTTTTGTGGTTATTCACTGATGAGTGTGTTTGTTCAGTTAAAATCTCCCCACCCCTGCAAGGCCCACGCACGTGACAGCATCTTGAGGCAGGTCTCATCTGCTTTCTCTCTACATCCTGCCTGGGGTTGGGTAGAATCCCTCAAAGATCCATGTTCTCCCAGGATCACAGGATGTGACCTTATTTGGATACACACTGGGGCAAGGTGGCCCTTAGTACGAAACGACTGGAGTATGAGACAAGGAGAGGAAAGCAGAGATGCGCAGGAGAACAAATACCACGTGAGACAGAGTCAGGGGTGAGAGTGATGCGGAGTGAGCCAGGAAGAGGCACGGCTGGCCAGCTGCAGTGGGAAGCTGGACAAGGCCAGGGCTGACGCTCCCCAAGCCCTCAGAGGGAGCAGAGCCCTTCCAATGCCTCAGTTTCAGCCTTTGAGCCTGCAGAAACGTGAGACTTAGATTTCTGCTACATACGTCACTCAGTTGTTTGGACTTTTTTGTGGCAGCTTCAGGAATCTAAGCTAGGTCCATCACTGAGCTTGGCTGTTACTAACAACCATCCTGAGGGCCATATACATTAGTCCACGTCTCTGCCTAACTTTCAGTCTGTGGTCCCAATGACTTGGAGTTCACAAGCCTCAAGTGACTTAATTTGGCTACCCCAGGAGAAGACCAAGCCTCTGAGAGCAGGAAATTCAAGTGATCCCAGCAAGCACCATTGTGGGTGGGGAGGTTAGGCAGGGAAGGAAGCAGCCAATATGATGGATGCACATCGAAGGGTAGGGTGCCTGTGTGGACCAAGGGGGCTCAGTCTCACTGGGGCCTTAGGGGCCAGTGTGGACAGTGAGTCTTGGAGACTGCCAGCCATGCAGGCAAGACTGAAGGCTGACAATGGGGACTTGGACCCCAACAGCATCTGTTACAACCCTGGAGAACTCACCTAGAATTGTCACTTTTTCTGTACTCAAGTGGGAAACAAATACAATTTCCATCTAATGCCACTTCATAAAAGGACACTTTAATAGCATATGGTTGGAAGGGAATAATTTTAGAATAAAGGAGAGTCTTCTAATCTTGAGTGTGTACTAAAGTCATTACCGTCATCCTTATTTTGTTGCTTGTTGTTGCTTGGAGGGAGGGGTTATTTAAGTAAACTTCCATTCTGGAGATTTTATATTTACAGGAAAGTTGCAAAAATAGGGCAGAGTTCCTAAATACCCTTCACCCAGCTTCTTGCAATGATGACATCTTATAAACATAACACATTTTGTCAAAACTGAAAAATTAACCTTTGTTGTTATTGTTCAGTTGCTTGGTCATGTCCAACTCTTTGCCACCCCATGGACTGAAGTATGCCAGGCTTCTCTGTCCTTCATTATCTCCCGAAGTTTGCTCAAACTCATGTCCAATGAGTCAATGATGCCATCCGACCATCTCATCCTCTCTTGCCCCCTTCTCCTCATGCACTCAATCTTTCATAGCATCAGGGTCTTTTCCAGTGAGTTGACTCTTTGCATCAGGTGGCCAAAGTACTGATAAAGTATTATTGCCTACTTTGTCTTATTTTTTTTAATATTTCATAACTAAATAACACTAATCCATGAATCAGTGTTTGAGAACCATTGCATTAATCTAACTTGATTAAATACAACATAGTATGGTTTCTCTCTTATAATTTTCTGTCTTACACATAAACATATGCATTGTGTACAAGGGATATAAATGTATACATTATATACAAAAGTATGTGTGGTATACGATGCAGACAAAACAGACACCAAAGGACAGTAATTCATTTTCTGTTAAATTAACAACTAAGATTTAATTTATACAATTCACAGCTTTACCTATTTAAAATATACAATTCAATTATTTTTATATTTACAGGCATATCTTGGAGATATTTTAGATTCAGTTACAGAACTAAATGATGATCACAATAAAGCAAGTCACAGAATTTTTTTGGTTTTCCAATGCTTATAAAATTAATGTTTACACTATAGTGCAGTCTATTAAATACGTGATAACACTGCATCTTAAAAAAACAATATACAGACCTTAATTTTAAAATAACACTTGGAAAATGACACTAATAGACTTATTTGAAGCAGAGTTGCCACAAAATTTCTATTTATAAAAAAAAATGCAGTATCAGTGAAGCTTACTAAAGTAAAGCACAATAAAATGAAGCATGCCTGTAGAACTGTGAAACCACCATCATAATCTGATTTTAGATCACTGTCATCACCCGAAAAAGAAACCACGCACTCATTAGCAGTCACTCCCCAACCCTCCCTACTCCAGCCCATCATATAAATGGAATCATACACAATGCAAACTTTTGTGATTGGCTTCCTTCCCTTTGCATTGTATTTTGGGACTCATCCATGAGGTAGTATCTACCAGAGCGCCTTAATACCCTCAAGGTATGGATAGACCACATTTTGTCAATTTACTCACCAGCTGGTGGACATTTGCTATTTCCACTTTGGATTTTTCTAAGTGATGCTCCTATGAACAGTCTATGGGTTAAGTTTTATCAAACATGGAGAGAAAGTCAGCCAGCCGGGAAACCTCATTCCAGGATAAAAGGGCTGCGTGCACAGCCTCCAGGGAAGACTAAAGATTCATAGAGCTGAGAGGAACCTGCCTAAGCCCCATTCCACAAGCCGGAGTGGGATGTGCTGAGCCTGCCCTGCACTGCTGGCCGGCTCTGTCCAGGACGTTGCCATTGAATCCCATCCACAATCCTGCAACAAGGCCCTCACACTACAGATGGGGGACAGAGGTTGCCCAAGGTCATAGGCTAGCAGAGGCTCCACCAGAAACCCCCTAAACCCAAGCTTTCTTAGCTTAAGAGACTACATTCTCAGGACTTCCCTAGCGGTCCAGTCACTAACACTCCACAGTCCAATGCAGGGGTCCCGGCTTTGATCCCTGGTCAGGGAACTAGATCCCACATGCCACAATTAAGAGTTTGAATGCTACAATGAAAGACCCTGTGTGCCATAACTAAAACCCAGTGCAGCCAAATAATTCTTTTTAGAAAAAGAAGACTACATTCTCATGTGGGACATCTATGGAGATTCTGGGGGAATCATAGGGTAGGGGAAGACAGACCCCAGTGGCCCCGGTGACAGCGTGCAATGTCTGTTTCTTGATGACCACCCTTTGCAGGACCGTCTGCCCAGCTGCTCCCTCCCCCAACAACCAGCCTCCTTGCAGCCAGAAGACCCTGGTACCAGCTGCTGAATCACTTGTCGCCAAATCCCCGCCAACTCTTAAACACGGCCTTCCTTGCCAGGGTTTTAACTCTCCAGAAGACAGTCTCCCTGAACCAAATCTCACTAATAAACTCTGAGAAATACATCTTAACAAAGGCCTTGCCGAGATGCCTCTGCAGCAGCACACACTGTTAAAAAGTTCCACCCACCCCAAACAAAAAGGGTTTTTCTCAGCAGGGCAAAACACCCTGCCAGCCTGCACAGCAGGTTCACCGGTCCCCACCCGGAAGGAGGCTTCATTTGGACTCATGTTTAAGCAGGTGCTGCCACTTAGGTCTTCCTTGGAGAAAAATGCAGATCTCCCTGGCATATTTAAAATATGCCATTAATTGCTGAACACTGTCTTGATTGGGAAAGAAAAAAAAAAAAATAGGAGCACATAACTGGAGTTTCCCTTTCACTCTGAAGAGGTCCCAGGAAATATGGGAGGAAACCAGTGGAGTGTGACTGTTTGTCACCAGAGCTGCCTGGTGACAGCAGATGTGAGGACCAAGCAGCAGAAAGCTGCAGTCTTGGAAGGAGCAGGCTCAGCACAGATGCTGCCAAGGCTCAGGGCAGACCCCAGGGTCCAGGGCACACCCCAGGGTCCAGGGCACACCCCGGGGTTGGCACTCAGGGAATCACTGTTTTATTGCAGGGCCTGAAAAATCTGCATCTGGGCTGCAGAGCCAAATTGTGGGACCAGGATGGATGTGTTCAGCAGGCCACATGGGCCTCCACTCTGCCTGGCAGCTCTGGCACGAAAGCACATCCTTGAAAGCCAAGCTCTCAGACCAGGTGTCCCCTGCATGGGCGAAGTCAAGAGTCTTACTTGCTCATGTCTCCACCTCTGTGGCTTCATGGTTCATGTTCAAATTTACCAGGGCTTATTCCCCACAACACTGCCCAATAGACAAGAGAGTCTGCCAGGACCTCCCCAGTTGTGGTCAGAGGGCGAGAGGAGCAGGCTACCTTGCCTCTGCGGCAGGTTCAAAGGACAAGGATGGGGCCCTGCAGGTAGTCTCAACTGCAGCTCGTCTCAGGCACCATAGAGACACGCATACCGTGTGGCTTTCTTTCTTCTTCTTCTTCTTTTTTTTTTTTTTAACTAACCTTCAATTGATTTGTGCCCATTTAAGTAACAGCTGGGCTTCCCTGATGGCTTAGACAGAAAACAATCTACCTGCAATGCAGAAGACTCAGGTTCAATCCTGAGTCAGGAAAATCCCTGGAGAAGGAAATGGCCACCCATTCCACTACGCTTGCCTGAAAAACCCCATGGACAGAGGAGCCTGGTGGGCTATACAGTCCATGGGCTTGCAAAGAGCTGGACACGACTGAGTATACACAAGCACACACATGGAATAATTATATGTAAAATTTACAACACACACATAGACATGCCAGGCTCTGCAGAGAAACATCTAGCCTTAAAGTAAGCCTCTTCCTGACTTGAGTGGTCTGAGGAGTGGGAACAGATGTCTGCAGTCAACACCCTGTCCCCTCAAGTCCCAGTGTTAAACCAGACAGGCTCTAAAACCATAAAGGAGTTAACCAAAACAGACCGCGTATCTAAACATGAATGCATTATAACATCAGAGAGCAGTGTGGGCAGAGATAGATATCTGTTTGTTTTTTTCCTGATGCTAGTGACAGTATTTGTTATGTGTGGTTTTTATTGAAGGAGCTTTTCCATAGATAACTCAATACAAATTATTTGAAAGAAAATGTATTTTGTTATTACTTGGAATAAAAATGGCAATAATGTTGGAATGAAATGCAGATAAAAAATGAGATCATAGAATAAAGGATATGGAATTTGGCAATTTAAGCAAAGCCACTTAAATGAAGGTGATTTGTGAATAGGCTGGAAAAGATGGCTCAACTAATGGGTTTTAACCACCTACTGTGGGCTGGGAAAATTTTAAGTCATCTTTCATTTTAACTGACAATTGTTTAATGCAACTTATAAAAGAAAACATTCATTTGGTGGGAAGGTCCCCAGAGAGGGCATTACCATGGGAGGAAACACAAGTGTATAAATTAATCTGAAGCTGACATACCTTCTTCCTTGCCACCTACCTGACTTGGGCAGGAGAGATGCTCTCTCCCCGAACATCCTTTGTGCTCAGGTGGTAAGGACACATGTCAGTTACAGCCAATGATATATTAATCAAAGTCTTGTAGGTGTTAGGACTTCTGAGACAGAAACAGCTAGCACAGACCTTCCCTTATTCTTACTGCCTTGAATGTCGATATGATGACTGGAGCTGTGGCAGCCATGTTGCCACTATGAAGAGGAGACTGGCAGGGATCTTAGCTCTGACACTGTTGAGCTACTGAACCAATGCTTAGAACTGCCTATCTCAAGCTTCTCATCTTTTAAGAAAAATAAGCCCTCAGTTATTTAAGCCACAGTGAGTATGACTTCTGTTTCTTTTAGCCAAACTTTTCTTAACTGGTATATTCCTTTTACTGTGTGAAAGGGACACAATGGATATTTGTTCTTCTTGACATTAATAACTACAGAAATACATGTTTTGGTGTTTAACACTTAAAGGCAACTATTAATGGCAATAAAAAGCAGGACACAAATCTTCAAGATCACTTGACAAAATAAAGACAATATAAGCCATGTAGCAAAGAAAACAAGGAAGCATAAATACAGAAAACAGGATGAAGCAAAGAAGATAAAGCATATTGTATCTATTACAACAAAAAAGTAAATGGGTTAAACTCTGCCTTGTGATAAAATACCTCATAGTGGTAAACACATATCCAAGCATGTCTACAAAAGACACACCAGCGAAGTGACAAAGAAAAGTTAATGGTAGGAGTACTTACAAAAGTACTTATATATTTAGAGTAAGGTATTTTATGAGGTTAACTGAGAAAATCTTATCATTGCCTCCTACATAGGCATATGTAAGATGTAGGCATAGAAAGGCATCTAAGGAAATTGAATGTTCATTTTCTGACAAAAACTTCTTAGTAAAATCAAATCAGAAGGAAATTTGCTGTCATGGTAAAGAATAACTATCTTCATGCAATATCACACGGAACGGTAAAATACAGCATTCATTTATGTCTATAAAAAGGCAAAAATCCTCACCATCTTTGCACTTATCACTGTTCTATGAAAAGTAATTAAACATTCTAAAATGATCTGTTGTAAAGTTAGAGACAGAGATCATTGTTCTCATACTTAAAACTCAAAAAGTCTACCAGGAAAACAAAAGAAAATCATCTAAAAAGTTACTGAGGTATTGAAGAGAGATTACTAAGTGACTTGTTAATAAATAAATCCACATAATAACCAGTGATAAAAATATAATAAAGATTCCATGTATAAGAGCCACAAAATATATTTCAGGATAATCTCAACAATAAATGTCTAAGACTTCATAAAAATATTTTAAAGCTTTACTGAGAAACACAAAAGATGAAGAAATAGAAAGATGTATTATATTCTTGAACAAGAAAGCATGATGTAACAAATCTATCAAGACTTTTAAAATTGAACGACACATTTAACAAAATTCCCATAGAAATCCTAACATGGGTTTTTTTCTGAAGCTTGATAACATGATTCTAAAGTTTATCAAGAAGAATAAATGCATAAGATCAGCCTTAAAGTTAGGAGATGGGAGGAAGGGGAGATAGGGAGAGAAATGGGAAGAGATGGAGAGATAGGGAGTGTGGGAAGAAAGGAAGGAGGGAGGGAGGAGGGTAATAGCGCAAGTGTGGATTATCTCCACAAAACATGAACACTAAATTATAACAGTCTGTTCCCATCTAGAAACAGAGAGATCACTGGGACAGAAGAAAAATTTAGAAACAAACCCAAGGATGTGCTGCGGGCTGAGTTGCTCCAGTCATGTCTGATTCTGCGGCCTCATGGACTGTAGCCCACCAGGCTCCTCTGTCCGTGGGGTTCTCCAGGCAAGAACACTGGAGTGGGTTGCCATACCCTCCTCCAGGGGATCTTCCCGACCCAGGGATCAAACCTGCATCTCTTATGTCTCTGGCATTGGCAGGCACATTCTTTACCACTGGTGCCACCTGGGAAGCCCAGTTAAACCCAGACATACTTTGTGATAAAAGTGGATAATTCAACAGATGTGATGACCAGGTGATCATTTAGGATGAAACAAAGCTGGATTTCTGGCTCATGACTTACACCTAAGTAAATTCTCTGTGGATTAATGACCACAGTGTTAAAAGGGAAGTGGTAACTTGGAGATAATATTTTTATTAAGTTCTTAATACAGAAAGAGATCTCTTAAATAAGAAATCTAGAAAGACCTCCATAAAAGATACTCAAAAGTTCTGAATAGGTAATCACAAAAGGAAATTCAAATGTTTAAATAGCTTAGAAACTAAATGAATTCAATATATCATTTCTCACTTAGAAGCTTGGGAGACATTTTGAAAGCTAAGATGCTTATTCAGTGCTCAAGTAAACATGAAATGGACAAAGTATAGAGCTGGGGAACAAAAATTAACAGAATGCATTATCGACAGAATCTGACGCTATCAACCTCATAGGAAAATATCCTGAGAAATAATCTCAGATGAAGACAAAGAAATCAAGAATGAAGACATCAGAGAATTGATAGTTACAAAGGTAAATATAATTACAATGATAGTTACAACGGTAAATACTGGTGAAAAATCTGAACTGCCAAGAACAAAGACATGGCGATCTAAATTATGGCAGGTTATATAGCCATAAAAGTTGCAGAGCTTTTAATGGTGTGGGAAAATATGATGGAGAGACAAAGGCTATGGAAACATTCAGATGTATGATATTGATAAGGAAGAAGAGAAAGAGGATGGTGGGGAGGAAATAGAGAATCTGGGATAAAATGACTAAGATGTTCAATGTCTCTACTGAATGGCTGAGCTGACCAGAAAGACTACCAGGACACCACTTGTTCAATCACCCCACAGGTGAATGTACAGTCAGCACCGTATCTGTGTATCTGTGTATGTATTTAAGCATCCATTCCCTTCTTCATTCTCTCCTTCCTGTATACACGCGTCAAGTTGTGTGTAACACACATAGAGATGGAGGCAGACACTTTCTCTCCTCCCACTCCTGGGGGCACACAGGCAGCAGGATGTGACCCCAGCTTCACCATCCTGGCAGGTGTAGGCAGGCAGGAGCATCACTCCCCCCGGGCACTGGACACTCGCTGGAATCCAGTTCTCTTTTAGGGATCGAACCTCACCAGGGTCCCCGGGGCAGTGAGCCAGAGAGGAGTCACGGACTTACCATGTTTGTGCGGAAGCCTCGAGGGAGGGATTCTTCCTTCTTCTGGGATGTAGCTGTCCTTGTCTACAAGGAGCTTGTAGATGCCAAGACCTCCCCAACATGGGCACTTTGTCCCTCTGCAGGGCTCTGCTAGAGATGAAGTTCCCCAGGCTCACACTACACCCATGGTGCAGGCATGCATTCCTGGTTCTTGAACTTGAGTTTTAATTCAAGACAAGTCAGTTGTATTTGGGGGAAATATTTTTTTAAAGAAGAGTCACAAATCATGTGTGCCCCTGCCCAAATGTACATATTACCTCACCCTGATATGTAGGCACAAGAGAGTCACTCACATGAATCTCCCCTGCCTTTTAATTCTGGAAATACCCATGCACTTTGCCATTTTGCAACTCCTATTAACTATCATGGTACAAGCACTGAGCAATGAGAGGCCAAAGAAGCCAAGAAACTAAAACGTGATCTCGGCTTTTAAGCATCCCAAGTCAACCTGGAGAAACAAATACATAAGCAAATACCCAGAGCTCTGTGAGTGCAGTGGAAGCTGTGAGGGAGGGGCTGTGGGAGTTTGGAAGGTGATGCTGATGCTCAACCCTGCCCCCAGGGAGGCGAGGAAATAAGCACTAGAGGCAGTCTTCTGAGCTGTCATTAAGCTTTCAAAGGAGGCAGGTTCCTCTCCCCTGAAAGGCTCAGCATGTGCAAACTACAGCAGTGAGAAGGAGCACAGAACTCAGCATCCACAGGACTCTGACCACCTGGGTGCTTGGACATCGATTTCTGGCATCTCTTGACACGACCATTAAACTCCAATTTAGTGCCGCCTGCAGCTTTTAACCAAGGATTCCTGAAGCCCAGGGAACCTGAAGGCCCTGAAATCAGGTATACAATCAGGTATGTTTTCCTAGTTCACAGCTTTTATCAGATTCTTTTGGGCCATCCCTTCTTCAGTGGTTCCTAGAGTCATGGAAGTGTGGTTAATTCTTGCTTGACTGTGTATTGTTTTGTGGAAACCCTTGAAAAAGAGAGAGCCATAGTATTTTACATGAGTAAATTCTAATAAATCTGCAAAATGATTCAATGAAGAGAATTCAATAAATGAGAAACCTTGGTCCAGAGAGAGGCCTTTCCCACATCACAGAGCTACTAAGTGTTAGTAGCTTATCTAACATTACTCTGCTATGAAACAGAGGAATAACTCTATAGAATTGGAGTAGTATGTACATCTTAAACAAGAAATCCAAAGCACAAGTGATAAAAGAAAGATAGATAACTTTGACTATGTTAAACTTCAAAATCTTTTTTAGACAAAAGATACCATAAGCCAGAGTAAAGCAAGTTGCAGTCTATAAAAAAAAAAAAAAGTCTTTGCAATGCATATTACTGACAAAGAAATAGTACCCAGACTACAAAGACCTCCTAAAAATTAATAAGAAAAATGCACTGAAGCCAATGGGGACATTGGCAAGTCACAGAAGGGGAGATGGGAAAAACAGATGGAAAATATCTTTAACTTCCTGAGCAATATGGGAAATGCAAATGAAAACAAGATAGAATTTCTTCACATTCAGATTGGCAAAATTTGTACTTTGAGGGTACCTTGCTGGAAAATTTCGAGGAAATGGCAGTTTTATGCCATGCAGGGAGGGGGAAGGAGAGGTATTTGAACAGCCCGTTTGGAGGGAGAGAGGGACCCCACCAGCTGCACATTTTGAGGGAGGCTTTGGGACTTTGCCTGCTTCCTGTCACCATCTCCATGCACACAATTTCTGCACACACTGCCAACCAAAAGCTGTCTTTCTCATTTTGTGTCTGTAGACATCGTTCAGTCCATGGGAGCCCCCTGGAAACACCCACATGGAACATAATGAGCCATTAAACTTGGCTTTGAAGAGGAATGTTTAACCACAGGGGAAAACATGCACTGTGTATTGTCAAAAGAAAAGAGTTCAAAGTACTGTGTACAATTAGATCCAAACTTGAAGTAAAGAAATACATCAGCGAAGAGGAAATATGCACGTGTTATACACTAAAACTTCACTGCTTGCGTCTAACTTATCTTATATGCACTCTTTTCCTAGTTATATGTCATTTCAAAAATTTGAAACTTCAAGATGAACAACATAATTTTTGTGATTAAAAATGGTTTTTAAATATATGTTTCAAATAAATAAGCTACTGTTACATATAGTTATACAAATACATAAAACAGTACATATACAAATATATAATAAATATATGTATAAATGAATTATAAATATGTATATTTTAAATATTTGGTTGGACAAAAAGTTCCTTTGGTTTTAAAGTAAAAATAAAGGACACATTCTTCATTTTCACCAAGAACTTTATTGAACAACATATTCACCAGTTTGTTCCACTATCTTCTGCTATTTTTCAGGCAACTTCTTAATTCCATCTTCCCAAAACTTTTTATCATTTTGAGAAAAGAATTGTTCCAGGTGTCCTGTACAGTCTTCCAGGGAATTCACTTTTCCATTAAAAAAATTTTGTAAAGACTGAAATAAATGGAAATCTGAAGGTGCAATGTCTGGTGAATACAGTGGATGAAACAGAACATCCCAGTCAAGTAGTAACAGTTTTTGCCTGGTCATCAAAGAAACATGTGGTCTATCCTGATGGAAGATTATGCATTTTCTGTTTACTAATTCTGGATGCTTTTCATCAAGTGCTGCTTTCGGTTGGTCTACTTGGGAGCAGTACCTGTTTGAATTAATCCTTTGCTCTTCCAAAGGAGCTCATAAGAGAGGACTCTCTTCCAATCCCACCATATTCACAACATCGCCTTCTTTGGATGAAGACCAGACTTTGGTGTGGTTGACAGTGGTTCATTTCATTTGCCCCACAATCTCCTCCATCCCACATTATTGTCTAGTGTCCACTTTTCATCGCCTATCACAATTTATTTTAAAAAATGGAATGTTTTCATTATATTTCTCACATGTGGAAATATGGTCAAGATGGTTTTTGTTGCTTACCTTATGTGGAACCCAAACACCAAAAAGATGAACATAACCAAGCTGATAAAAATGATTTTCAATACTTGATTTGGATATTTTCAGTATGTCAGCTATCTCACACATGATATAATGTTGATTGTTCTCAATAGATGTCTCAGTTTGATCCCTATCACCTTCAACTGGTCTACCTAACCATGGAGCATCAGTCAGCAAGGAATTTCAAGCACAAAACCTCGCAAACCACTTTTGACACATTCAGTCAGCCACAGCACCTTCTCCACACAGTGCACATACCTTTTTATTTCTGCATTTCAGTTGCATTTTTACCTTTCTTGAAGTAATAAAGCATAACATGCCAAAAATGTTGCTTTTTTTCTTCCATCTTCAATATTACAAATGGCTACCCCAAAACTCACCAATTTTGATACGCCTTTTTTAATGCATGCTGATATGACAGCTGTCACAATATAATCTAACAAAATTGTTCCAAATGAAGTGAAAGACAACTAAGCTCTACTAGACTCATCTTATGGAAAAAAAAAAATGAATGAACCTTTTGGCCAACCCAAGACGTATATATACTCTTTCCCTTATTCCAGGGTCTGTGCTGAATGCTTCACCTGCATGGTCTCAAGTTCCACTCCCTGGGTGGGAAGAACAGGGTTGGGCTATAGTAGACAATTTCCCAGAATTAGGAGCAGGGTCCCCTGACTCCCACACCCTGCCCTTCACCACCACACTGACGGCCCAAGTGAAACTCCCAAACCTGAGTCTACAGATGCTGCAGAAAGAGAATCGTGTCTCCCGGCTGCCCACGCTGCACCTCTGGATATGGTGTCCCTGTGTGTGCTCCAACGACGAAGCCTCGGGTGTGGCATGGACACAAACAGGACTCATCTCACTGGGGAAGAGTCAGCAGTTCCTCCTGGTTCCACTGAGACAACATCTCAAGGGAAGTACTCTCCCCAGACTATTAGCAGAAGAGGCCACACTGCGACTGTGGGGTTAGCTGCACATTCACTGTGTGTCTAACACACTCTATATTCGTCACTCCCAAGACTCCAATGGTCTGAGCTCCAGTGCTGGCTGAGCCTCTGTCTCAGTCTCCTGTGGCTGCTGCAACAAAGGACACTGACTGGGCAGCTTAAAACAACAGGACTTTGTTCTCTCACAGTTCCAGAGGCCAGATGTCTGAAATCCAGATGTGAAAGTGCATGGTGCCTTCTTGGGGTTCCAAGGTAGACACTTCCCTTGCTGCTACTCCAGTTTCCATGACTCCAGGCTTCCTTGGCTTGCAGCTGCATCATACCCATTCCTGCCTCCATCTGCACACAGACTTCTCTTTCTCTCTGTGTCTCCACCTTCTCTTCTGTCTATTATCAGGACAGGTGTTCATGGATTCAGGACCCACCTGGATAGTCCAAGATGATCTTATTTGGGGATCCTTAATGACATCTGCAAAACATTTCCTAAATCAAGTCATTCATGGATTCCTGGTAGATATATCTTTTGGT
Source organism: Dama dama (assembly GCF_033118175.1). Lineage (NCBI taxonomy): Eukaryota > Metazoa > Chordata > Mammalia > Artiodactyla > Cervidae > Dama > Dama dama. Next base: position 56,600,017 of record NC_083703.1, read on the forward strand.
GAGACTGCCATTGACTCACACTGCAGCCTCTTACTAGTACTTAGTGACAACAAGAAAGTTGCTTAGCCCCCTTCAGCACTGATTCTTTACCTGGAAAATGAGGATAATGCTTCCTGGTTATTCTGAGAATTTGTTCAGATCATATCTATATGGTGCTTAACACAGTACCTGGCACATAGTAAGTCTGAAATAAATGTTATTAGAATCGTCATCACCATCATGCTCCTCACCATGAATTCAGCAATGTTGGCATCTCCTGATCAGTAGAGACAAGCTCTGGAGTTCAGAGAGGGTGGGTAATTTGCCCAAAGTCTGTTTTAAACAATGTGGAGTCAACCACTGATTTCTCTGAGTCTGCTGCTGTCCAAGGTCCTTTCCTGGGCCAAGCTGCCATCATACCCACTTCCCCAGTCAGCTGCTCTAGTTCACCACCTCATGAAGCAGTGAGGAGGTGCTGGGGGCCCCAGTTTATAAAGAAGACATGGCATCTTTGAGTGGATAAATCCCCAAGCCAGCCCAGTGCCTCCTCAGCCTTACATCCAGGGCTCCTTCCAGCCAAGGGTGGAGTTGCAGAGCTTTGTGGATTGGCCTACTCACAGCAGGTGACACGTCCAAGGTGCCCAGGAGAACTGATGCAGGCAGCCCCAGAGGCTGCCCCAGAGCTCAGAGGTCATCCACCCCTTACTCTTCACTTCACCTGTTTCCTGTTTGTTCACTGAGAGATCACGGGCCTGGGGGCAGCCTAGAGTGAGCTCTCTCAGTCCATCCTCAACAGGGACCTCTCTGTCCCACATGGCCACCTATGCTCAGGGCCTCAGTCTGCTGGACTGTGAGAACGTGGAGCTTCTGGGCCCCTCCTGCAAACTTTGGCTGGTCCAGACAATAGCTCAGGCCTACTGACTGGGGACACCACCCAATCACGCTCATTACCTCACCAGCGCCTCCCACAAACGGGCCCACACATCCTACCTTCACAAACTCTTAGGCCCATTTTATACACACAGGATCCCGTCTCAAAACATCCTGCACAGTCCATGAGGTTGCAAAGAGTTGGATATGACTGAGCACTCATACACTCTGCCTGCTCACTGGTCAGCCCCATGAGCGACAATCATGAGAACATTTGGAGATCTGGAGCCACAGCACACATTGTATCCCATCCTCTAGCTTCCTTTCCTCCTCTGTATTTGAGATGAAATGCAGAAAAATGAAAGATAATAGAACTTCTGACAACAAATGGTCCGAGTGGCCCTTAGTTTACTCTGATGGCAGTAAGAAGGGGACAATGGAGATGAAAATGAAATGATCGAGTGAGGAGTGGAGACCTGTGCTTGGTCTGTTTGCTTCCAGCTCAGCCTCCAGCTCTCTCTGCCCCCACCCCCCACCCGGGTCAGGTCAGTGACCATCCCCCAGAGATCATGTGCTGCAGAGCCTCAGAGGCAGAGATGAGAAGCTATGCCTCCACGTGGGCAGGCCTCTGGGAATGCAGGATGGGCACAGCATGTCTGGGCATTGCCGGCACCTGCGTGACCAGTGATGAAGTATCATAACACACCACAGTCCACAGGGTCACAAAGAGCTGGACGTGCCTGAACGACTGAACAAGACTTGTTGGTTACTCACTATGCTAGCAATGTGCTAACAGTCTCATGTATAATATTTGAAACAACCTCATGAGGTGGTTACTCTTCTTTTCATCCACATTTGTAGACCAGAAAATATACGTTCATAGAAATCATGAGGTGGATCAAAATGCCCCAGCTATTATTGGTAGAACTGGTGTTGGAGTCTAAGTGTGTCCGGCATGCTGACCAGTGTTCTGAGTCACTGCTGCTGTTGAATCAGAATCACAAGGTCCAGGGGACACCCCATCCAACACTTACTAGACCCAAGTTTCTGATGATCTCTCTCTCTCAGCCTGGTTTCCACTCAGTAAGGCTGGAACTCAATACAGAACGTTTTTCAGGATCATATACAGTTTTTGTAAATACTGCCGCAGTGCTAAAATTTGCATTGTTATTAAAGATGATAAATCACCAGTTCCAACAGCCTTAGGACAGTTTTCTGTAGAAACAGACTTCACAACAGGAGTGGACATTTCCTGCAAAGAGCTTCATGCTGGAGAGTCCCAAAGAGTGTGAAGAGTTCCCTTTGTAAGCAGACTTCCTTTCCCTGATGCTTGAAGGATATAGGCAGTTTGGGTCTGAGGCCTCTCTGACCCCCAGAAGCATCTCCCTGTTCCTCTGCATTATACTCTCTGGTGTGGAGGGCAAGGGGCCACTGGAAATAACTGGGAGTGTGAGAGCTGGGGTGTGTGGTTATGACACGCTCTGAACTGTCTCCTCTATGCTGATCACCAAGGCACCTCAACCACAGCAAGCTCATCAACCAGGGGCAATTCTGCCCTCTCCCTCCAGGGAGGGACATTTGGCGATGTCTGCAGACGCTTCTCATTATCACAACTGTGGGTGCTGCTGGCACCGGCGTGTAGTCTGGAGATGCTGCTCCCAGACATGCAGCAAAGACATCTAAGGGCTTCCCTGATAGCTCAGCTGGTAAAGAATCTGCCTGCAATGCAGGAAACCCCACTTTAATTCCTGGGTGGGAAGATTCACTGGAGAAGGGAACAGCTATCCACTCCAGTATTCTTGGGCTTCCCTAGTGGCTCAGATGGTAAAGAATCCACCTACAATGTGGGAGACCTGGGCTTGATCCCTGGGTTGAGAAGATCCCTTGGAGAAGGGAACGGCTACCCCTCCAGTATTCTGGCCTGGAGAATCCCAGGGACTGTATAATCCATGGGGTCGCAAAGAGTCGGACACAACTGAGCTTTCACTTTCACTTTCACTGTTGCTTCACTGATGGGAAATGGACAGGATTTGAATGCCTATGGCTTGTAAAGTAATTAGCCTCCAACTAATAAAAATAAATGGAAAGAAAAAATAAAGGAAATTGACCCTGAAAAAAAAAAAAGAATGCCTATGGCTGATGGGTAGCAAAAACCACAACGGAGCCCTGATCTCCCTGAGGCACTGGCTTGTTGCTGGCCCTGGAGCCCCAACCCAATTTTCAGATTCAAGATGTCCAAATGATGAGCTTCAAAAAGCCCCATCCCACCCCATTTCCTGGGACATATCACATGACCTAGAAAAATCCCATCCAGTATGAGAAATCAGACACTTTCAGGAGCAAAAAAAAAAAAGGCCTGGTTTTCACTGTTACTGCTTTAGTGTTTATAGAGAACTTGGAAGGAAAATATTATCAGTCACAAAACATCACAAGAAACTCACAGTGTTAATGCACTGCACCCGGCTGATGCTGGTTGAATAAAATGCTCAAGAAGTGGAACATTTCACGGGAGGTGTAGGCAGGTCCTGAGTCATTTTTCTTCATCATCTGGTCATGTTTCCCTGGGGCAGGAAGGGAGGGGGACACCTTTCTTTGAAGCTATTCATCTTCTTTCACCTAGAAGATCATGTTTTGTAGCTGTGACGCCTAAACATACCATTTCATAATTTCAGCAAGAAGCTTTCTGGAAACAGTAGTCATGGTATTGATTAATCTGTACATTCAAATAGAACAGAGCCTCCAATATGGAATACTGTTATCCAGGCAGTCACTGCAGATGGATTCATACACCAGCCAGACATGTCTTGGGTGATAATGAAGTCCCAACCTGTTGTTTTTCCCATATCTCTGTCTTCTGGCTTGAAAGGTTGGCACATAAACGCATGCAGAATTCTATCACTATTAAAATTCATCAAACCCAAACTCAGACCCTCACCTCTGGCATGCAGTATGCTTGGCACTGGGGGTTGGCAGGAAGACAGTGAAAGATGAGGAAGAATTAGGTAGCTTGCTAGGCTTCCTGCCCTCAATATCCTCAGAGACCTCGAAGGAAAAAGAAGGCACCAAGAATGGAAGGTTATACAAGAACAGAAAAAGAAAGGTCACACAGACTCAATGCACATGCATTTCCAAAAGATCTCGTTTCTCTACAGTTGATCTTTGTTTTCTATAGACACTCTGCATCCATCACACACCACTCCCATCCTTGGTAACTGTAACTCCATTTCTTCTGGAGGACTTGCCCCCTCCTGATGGACTTGTCTTTGTAAAGCAAAGTTCCCATCAGTCTCCAAGTGACAGGGACACATGTGACTCAAGTTAGAGCAGAAAAACTGCCTCCTGGACACTGGAAATGGCACAGTGAGTCCAAGGAGCAGCTCACAGGTGTCCTTTCAGTGACTATTCACTGAGCACCCACTCTGTGTCAGACACCGTGCTGGGTGCTGAGGGTGCATGGGGAAGGAGACCACCAGACCCCTGGCCTCGGGAACCAGATACGGCCACATGGGGGTGGGGGTGGGGGAGGTGACATAGAAACTAGCAAAGTGACAAGCCGTTTGCCACCAGGTGGTGATAAGTGTTGTGAAAGAGGAGGAAGAGAAAGGGGAGAGGGAGGGGGAGAAAAGGGGGAGGAGGAGAAGGCGTAGGAAGGGAACAGGAGCTGACAGATCCCTTCTAGGACAACCTCCTGCAGGGGCGGGGCATGTTCCACTCTTCATTCCTCTGTTCACTTTCTCTTGAGGCTTATGGGTGGTTCCAACCCCCTAGGTCAGGGGCAGCAAATATTGTCAGTAAAGGGACAGATGGTAAATATTTCCAGCTCTGGGTGGCCTGTAGCCTCTGTCAGAACTCTGCCATTATGAACACAGCTGTGGGCAAAGCATCGGTGAGTGGGTACGGCTCTGTTCCAATAACAGTTTATTTATAAAACAGATGGCACATAGGATCTGGCCTGCAGACCAGAGTCTGCCGACCTCAGCTCTTGATCTCAGGATCTGTGCTTATTCCCACCTTTTCAGAGTCAGTCCTCCAACTGCAGGTCCTGTTAACCTAGGGCAGTTCCTTGTTTCCTCAAATAAACCAACCTAACATGACACATCAGCTTTCCCTTGCTGGCAAACAAGTGAACCTCATGGATCTAGAAGGTGCTTCTCAGATGAGAAAGGGCAGGTGTTACATCTGTGTTATTAACAAATAGCAAAAGGCACAAAGGTTGTATGGTGTCATCAAGTCCTATCACCACATTTTATAGGTTGTTACACTGGGGATCAGAGAGGGAGAGATGCCTGCCAAAGAACACTTACCAAACCCCAAACAAGGGCCAGAATTCAAGTCTATTGCTTCCCTAGTTCAGTACCCTTATCGTGGGTCCATTTCAACTGGAAATAACAGAAACTCAACCAATTTTAATAAAGGGGGGTTAATTTTACCTACACTACAAGAAGTTTGAGAAGGTAGTTGCTGACATCATTTCAGGGGTCTAATGATGTCAGGGCTGTGGTCTCCACAATTTCCCCTGGCCTTTCTTCATGAGTACAAAATAGCTGCCACAGCTCCAGACATCACACAGATGTTCAAGGCAAGAGGGAGAAGGAAAGGGTAGTATCTAAATAAATCCCTTCTCTCCCCAAAGCCAAAGTTTTCCAGCAACCACTCAGAGCATGTGTGCTTTTATATGGCCACTCTTAAATGTCTGGGACACTGAGAAAGTGGATATTTCAAGTTTCAATTGCTGAAGTGAAGACGGAAAAGGGAGAAAGGGGTCAGGAATTGATGTTAGATTTGTTGACTCAAAGCATTAGCCTCAATTTCCTTTCCACAACTTGTCAGTTCAACAAATACAAAATTATGGACTGCTCCCTGCAAGGGTGGTGCTGATTCAGAAACACCAGAAGGGGTTCCAAAATCTAGTGCACTGGATAGTTCACTTAGGGAACTTTGTGAGATACATATTCCCAGATTTCACTCAAAAGCTGTTGTTCAGGCACCAAGTCATGTCTGACTCTTCACGATCCTTTGGACTGCAGCATACCAGGCTTCCCTGTCCCTCACCATCTCACTCAAAAGCGATAGGATCAAAATGCTAGAAATAGGGCCCAGGCGTCTGAATTTAGATGAAATCTTTTATCATAAATTTACGGTTGTCCCTCTGATCCCAGTCTCCAGCCTTCTATTTTCTCTCTAGGGACCCTTTTGTGACAGTCACATGTGGACCCTTCCAGAAATCATCTGGGCATAATCAGCATATGTCTGTATATCTCTCTGGTATTTTCATAACCAGAAGCCACTGATACATTGCATAATACTGTGACTTGTCACCTAACTTTGTGGTCTAGACACACCTCAGTACAGTGTCAAGGACGGCTGGACACCCACCAGGCGCTGTGGGAAGCACTGACACGGTTCACCCATGTGGCCCTCTCAATAACCCCAGAAGGCAGGGTTTTGATCCAACACCCGTGTTGCCTTCCCTGGTAGCTCATACGGTAAAGAATTTGCCTGTAATGCAGGAGACCCTGGTTCTATCCCTGGGTCAGGAAGACCACTTGGAGGAGGAAATGGCTACCCACTTCAGTATTCTTGCCTGGGAAATCCTATGGACCGAGGAGCCTGGGCTACAGTCCATGGGGTCGCAAAAAGTCAGACGCAACTAAACACTTTCACTTTTCTTTCCTTGAACAGATGTGGACACCGAGCCTTGCAAAAAGTACAGGAGAACCCATCACTGGAGTCCACATTTGGGTTGATGCTTGGAAACCAGGTGTGAACTGAAGCAAAGCTAATTTCAAAATCCACCTGAAAGTTAATTTCTTTTCCTTACCAGATTCCTACTATCTTTTCCTTTTAATTTCTTTCCCCATACTGTATCATGAAAGTTGAGTCAGGTAAAGGACTTCATTTATACACTTAAATAAGAACTCCATTTAATCGTGCTACCCTGTGCTGATTCTAAAGGCAGATATGAAGGATGTAGATTTCCAAAACTCAACACTCATTTTGAATATTGATTATATGCCAGGCACTGGAATACACAATTTCTAAAACCTTCTCTGCTCTCAGGGACTCACAGTGAACTATAGGGAGAGGTGGGGGGCAGTACACACAGATGGTTATAATACAGTGCAGGAGTGGGGAATGGGGGTGAGGCAAGCGGTAGCCGTGTGAAGAGGTAGCCACTGCAGCAGCAGGAGTGGGGACCAGACAGCTGGTGGGGCCAGTGAAGGCCTCACAGGAAGGATTCTGCAGAGCTGAAGGTGATTAAGTGCTTGCAAGGTTATCTGAAAGGGATAATGACACCCCATGAATTGAGAAACACGTGTGCAGAACTCAGACTCACACAAACATGGAGCACATTCAAGTGACCACAAGGAGTCAGAGATCTAGGTAGACTCACCCCTGCTTGCCATGTCCAGGCCCCTGGCAGGCATTACTAATCAGTCACATTCTGAGCTTCAGGGAGCTCTGACTCAGGATGGAACTCCTCCAGATGGGGCTCCAAGCTGCCTCCACCATGAGAGCTGGAACCAGAGAAGAAAGGAAGTCAGGGCCACACTGTGGAGTTAGGGCAAGGGGAAGACACTGCTCAAGCTTCCATCAGAGCTTTAGAGACTATCTGGAGCCAATGGAGAGAATAACTTAAAGCAAGGGGGGAAGTAGGGGAGATGGAGGACAAGGAGGACAAGAAGCTGAGTAACTGAGCACACACACATAGCTACCCCCATCATGGGAAAAGAGCTGGGGTACTCATGCCCAGGGCAGAAGGCTTTCAGCTGAGAGCTCTCACCACTTTACTCAAAGGAAGTATTTCCCTAATGCATCTTGCTTCCTTAAAAGACTGACAGGCTAGTGAGTCCATTTGGTTTCAAGCAGGATGGTACAATGCGACATACCATCATACCAGGTATGTTATTATGACATCAATGACACACTTTGGCTATTGCACCAATCTTGCTTCAGTTTTGACAATACCATCAAAGTAAGCACATTTGGCAGGACTTTTTAGGTAAAACAAACAAAATCCAGCTCAAACAGGATTAGGCAAAGAAAAGAGGAATTAATGGGCTGAAGGCCCAGTTGACCTGGGGGCCATTAGGTTTTCCTTTCTCTCATGCGTGATGTTGGTTTCATTTCTACAAGGCTTCATACAGCGGGTTCTCTTCAAGTCAGGGCAGAGCTGGCTGCCAGCGGCTCCGAATGAGTCCTCTCTGCTTGTCCTCCTTGCCCTCCATCTCCCCTAAGGACTCATATGAGCCAGGCCATCCTGATGAGAGCTATGAGGGATGGACACTGCAGAGAGGGGAGCCGAGGCAGAACATACTTCCCAGGTAGAAAGGGGAGGATTTAGAGTGACTAGAAAAGGGGAAGGAGTCAGGCAAGAAGGCCCTTAACTGGGACACTGAACTGGGAAGGAGCAGGTTAGAACCCACGTCTTCCAGCCTCCATTCCAGCCTTAGAGGCAGAGCAAGGCCAAAGCTGGGAGTATGGGCTCTAGCTTCCAGCAGACCCACCAACCCCCAGCTGCTCGACCTTGAGCAGAACCAGTGGTGCAGGAAAACACAGGCTCTGGGGTGGGGTGGGGGTGTCTGAGTTCCAACCTTGGTCTGGCTGTGAGGCCTCATTGAGGCCGTCCGACTCCCCAAGCTCTGATTGCAGACAGGGCTGTTGGTGTGGGGAGTAAATGAGAAACTCTGTGAAGCACCAATGGATGCATCCCAAGATTCACGGGCCACAAACACAGAGGGATGTCTCCATCATATTCATAGTGGTTCACGCCTCTGGCTTTATCACCAGGGTGACTCCAATATGCTACTACCTGGGTTCACCCCCTACCCCACTCCTTCCTGCTTTGCTGAACTCTTGCCTCCAGAATCTGGGGTTTGCTTTTGCCTAAGATTCAACACTCACAGAGTCCTTTGCTTGGAACTTTGGCTCCCAGGACACCACTTTGCTCTAGACATTCAGGGGCATGACCTCAAGCCCTTCGTTCCCTGACATGGGTCCAGGGTTCTCCAGTGGAGCTAGTTCCCTCTGCCCAGGCCCAGTTCACTGCAGTTCACATTCTAGCACACTACTCCAAGATCAAGCCTTTAAGTTTCCACCTTTGATATCTATTACCCTGCACTAAAAACACGTCTGGAACATAGACCTATCCAAGACACGTGTGCAGGGGTCTCCTCTTAGCCACCATCAACTCTGCAAACACCAGCTCACTCCACCTTCACATCTGTCAGATTTTCTTTCATTTAAAACATGCAGGAATATCAAGCACCACATTTTCATGGTACCCAGCATGGTACCCTTGCTATCTCATGTGTGTATTAAGGCTCTAGTAACAACAAAAAAGCCTCTTTTTCAGTGGAAGGAGAAACTTACACAAATAAACATGGTAACTTTTAACATAGCCTCTTGGCTGACATATATAGAGCCCCGTTTCTGTTTCTCATGGACAAGAGAAGCTTCAGAGACAGGAAAAAGCCAGGATCGCCCATTTAGAGACATCCAGGAAAACAGCAGCCTGCATGGGAGTGCATTCTCTGGTTAGGTTTATTACTTCTAAATTATTCAGAGTCTTGACTGGGATTCATCAAGGTCGCTGCATCCCTGAACCTTTTGTGCTGAGAGGACCCGGCGGTGCATTTCATTTCTAAAAGGATGCATGAAATAATTCTCTAACAGAAAGCAGACTCAGCTGATCCCCAGCATCGTCTTGGGCTTCCCCAGTGGCTCAAATAGTAAAGGATCCGCCTTCAATGCAGGAGACCTTGGGGTTTCGATCCCTGGGTCAGGAGGATCCCCTGGAGAAGAGAACGACAACTCACACCAGTATTCTTGCCTAGAGAATTCCATGGACAGAGGAGTCTGTGGGCTACAGTTTATGAGGTTGCAAAGAGTCAGACACCACTGAGTGATTAACACTTTCACTTCCAGCCCTTTCTGCTCTCTCTCATCCTTAGCAGAATGAGTGAGGTTCATCGGAGCTCTAAATCCTAACTGGATAGCAATGCCTGGGGGCTGTTTCGAGCTGAACAAGGGCGATCCAAGGCACAAATGGGCCAGTGTGCATTACACTGATCATCTTTTCTCTGTTTGTTGCTGACATTCACATTCCCTCATAAGAGTGTTCTGAGCTTTGCCCAGGCTAGCTCCCAATACACCAGATCTTCTGGGATTTATTGCCAGGGTGCGTGGGACTACAGAGGTAAATACCACCTGGAACACTTCATTCCGCAAGATTATCGTATAGCTCTCCATTTGTTCCCTTGGGATCAAGAGAATTTCTTTTTTTCTTCTTTTCTTCTTTCTTTCAAGAGGAAGAGAATTTTTAAAAATATTAAGCCAAAGCCTAAATTATTTCTTCTCTCCTGACACACTAAGTGGATGCACATCGTTGGAAATTCTCAAAGACTTATTTTCAAAGGGTGAAATTCTAAAGATTTCAAAAAAGATGGTCAAATATAATCTTTTCTTTTTTCCTTCTGAAGAACAGTGGATCACAAAGTTATCTGAGTTTTACAGCCAGGAAAGTAAGGAAACGGAGGTCTGGCTGTCTGGGCACAAACATTAAAAACCCTGCAGTCCTCTTGTGTGCGCAGCTTAATTTCTTTTTGTTTTGTAATTACGGTGCTTTCCCCGGGGGCAAGACAGATGCAGAGCGAGGCAAGGGCGCCATCTGTAGGAGAAATTTCACAGCCCAGGTCCGCCCAACCCCAGACACTCGGGGTTCAGGGGCTCCGGGGCCGACGCCCTTCACCATACCCCTGGAAAAGCCAAGACAGGACCCCCTCGTCGAAAGAATAATCGGTGGCAATGATGTTCCAGGGAGACTTAGCGAGATCTATCAGATTTTTAATTGCCCATTCCCTTTGATCTAGCAATTACTCCAATTCTAGGGTTTATCCTGTATAAATATCAGCTCATAAGCAGAGATAAAAGTCCAATATTCACTGCAGTATTCGTTTCATAGTGAAATATAAAAGCAATCTAAACACTTATTAGTAGGGGCTGGTTAAATAATTAGGGGCCTCCCTAATTAATAGGGACTGATTAAATAATTGGGCACAGACCTAACAAAGAACAAGGAAACTACACAAGAGTGGTTTTCCACTCTTGGAAATGTCAAGCTGCAAAAAAGCAATTTTGCCAACATTCTGCAGAATGTGGCCTTTTTGCAAAGATACATGTTCACAGAAAGTGTAACACTTAAAACTGAACTGTCAGCATATACATAGGAAGGATCTGGAAGAATATCTTCCTAACAGTGATGATCATGGAGGAGTGGACAGGGAGGGGATTCTACTCTCCACATTTCTGTATTAACAGAGTTGTATTGCAAACGCAGCTAGGTACTAACAATAAACTCGGTACTAATGCAAACAGGTACTAATGTTGGTTTTATTGTACATGTTGATAGAGGACATACTCAAGTCAAAGGCAAACTTCCTGAGTCCTTGCATATCTGGAGACTCTTTAACTCAGCCTCAGCCCTGAATACTGGTGTGGCTGAGAGTGAGTGGGATTCCAGCTGCAAACACGCCTCCCTGGAGCCTGGGGAGATGTGGCTCCGTCATCTCCTGGCATCTGATGTTGGCAATGAAAAGCTGAATTCCTATCCGAATTTTGTTTCTTAGAAGAAACACCATTCTTCTTTCCAGAAGCTCTCAGTATTGGGCACACCCTTGGTTTTCTAAAGTGTCAGCGGATGGGCCTTCTTCCTCCAGTTCGCTGTGCAGTGGGTCCTTTCACTATGAAGACATGTCTTTCTGCAACTCTGGGATGCTTTTCCACGATTTCTTTTTTTGTTTTCTTTTTACATTTCTTTCTCTCTAATCCCCCTTTTCTCTTTTTCCAGGATCTTTAACTAGATGTCAAACTTAGGTTCATCCTCCACATCTCTTCACTTTTCTCATTATCGTGCCTGTCTTGGCAAAGAACCCCTTGACCTTGACCGGTAGCCACGGCTGTTCTGCTCCTCAGCCCAGGGACAGTGTTTCCTATTTCAGGAGCAGCGCTCTGCCTGGGAGGCCACACTGCAGACTCTGTGTCTCTCTGAACCTCTCCAGGTGTCCTGAGACTCCTTCTCTGTCCTCTGCTGTTACCCATTTCTTGACCTTTTGGCTCTCTGGCTTGCTGCATCTGGACTAAGGCGTGCCTGGTGCTACCTTTCCTCGTGTGTTTGTTGATGCAGGGGTATTTGCATACCTTTCTGGGACACCTCCCCCGCCAGTATCTGAGCTCCTGTGGTGTGTATGGGGAGGGGGAGGGCCTGCTGGGACAGGTGACCCATCTTGCTTCCTGGGTGCAGGGCAACACATCCCTCCCAAGACCTCTAATTCCTGAGAGCCCTCACCAACTCCCCTGGCCTCAGGAAATGCCAGTCTACCTAACACAGTAGGAAGAGGGGAAGGGCCTCCTCACCAATTAATTAATAAGACTCCCAATTAGTCCCCATGAACCTTCCCTCCCCACACCCCTGCATCTCAGATCTTTAACTCAGAACTCAGGATCTTCTGTTTATTTTTACCTTCTCAGTTCCTTCCTCTGTGTTGCCTTTAGTTTTTGCTCCCTGTAAGGCTGATTCTACTTGCTTTCTATATTTCAAGGTGGTCTGACCCTCTGCTGTCACTTAATTTTGTTTGTATTTCCTTTATTATCTTTTTGGCCTTTCTGTAAGGTATGGGATGAGATTTGACATGTAAGGAAAATAAGGATACCAAGGTATGGAAGGTGAGAAAACATACAGTCTTCATCACTAACTGCAAAGTGTGGTGTCCCTGTTCAGCTTCCCAAGAGGGGTTAAAAGGCATGCGTGACTTGTTCCATGGAATTGCTCAGCTTAACTTTGCTTCTTAGAATTATTGAATTTCAGGAAATAAGTTACTCTCAGTAAATACAAGTGATAAATATCAAGTCATAAAACCTTTTTTTAGATAAAATTTGGCAATAACTGCACCTGTCAAAAGAAACATACTCCAAGTGAACCAATTAATCTTTCCCTCTTTTCTTCTTTTTCATTTCATCAGCAATAAATGATTAGAAAGAATATCTGGATCTTAAGTTTATGAAACCTTGCTGAACAAAGTAGTTCTGTTTTTCCTCTGTGATTTTATTTATTTTTTATTCTCTGCCTTCACCTACTTACTTGCATGCTTTCTGTCTTGCACATTAGAATTTAAGTTCCTTGAGCACAAAGACTTGCATTTTTCTCTTGGCTGTCGATCGGCCCTTGGTCTAAAATCCTCCTGGCCATTAACAGTGAACAATGACTATTTAACAGAACAAAAAAAGGTGTCCCCCTCATACCCTATAAGCAAATTCCATTTCCAGATGATTTGCTGGGAGTAAAAATACAGCAAAAGCATTCCTCAAAAGTTCAACATAAAATCACCATATGATCTGGCAGTTTTACTCCTACATAAACACCTAAAAGAACTGAAAGCCAGCCTGGTAGACACCTGTACACCAATATTCATGGCTGCCTTGTTCACAACAGCCAAAGGTGGGAACAACCCAAATATCCATCAATAAATTCACAGATAAACAAAACGTGGTATATATATATATACACTGGAATATTACTAAGCCCTGAAAAAAGGTGGGGTTCCAACACATGCTACAACATGGATGGACTTTGAAGACATGCTAAATGGAATAAATGACTTAAACTGTGACCCTCAAAAAGGACAAATATTGTTTGGTTCCTCTTACATGAGGTTCCTGGAGTAATCAAAATAATAGAGAGGGAAAGTAGAATGGTAATTGCCAAGGGTTAAGCTGAGTGGAGGGAACAGAAGCTACATTTAAGAGGCCCAGAATTCCTGTTTGAGACGGTGAAAAATTCTAGAAATAGCGGTTATAATTGTACACTAGTGTGAACATACTTAATGCAATATGTGCACATAAGTGCTAAGTTGCTTCAGTCATGTCTAACTCTCTGTGGCCATGTGGACTGTAGCCTGCCAGGCTCTTCTGTCTTTGGGATTCTCCAAACAAAACACTAGAGTGGATTGCCATGCCCTCCTCTTTCAATCTTCCTGACCCAGGGATTGAACCCACATCTCCTGTGGCTCCTGCATTGCAGGCAAATTCTTTACAACTGAGCCACCATGAAAGCAAACTTAACGTAGGATACATTTATAAATATATATATACATATATATATCAGTTTTTCTATTTGTCTTAATTTTATGAAATTAGATGAAATATCCTGAGATTCATATTAGATGAATCAGCACTGGTAGGAGTCTTTTCCCATCTGTTTAACTTAAAATCTTAACAAAATTTCTGATTTAACATTCTTTGTTGGTTTTATAAAAATGAGTTCTGATAATTATGTACATAAGCCAGTGATGTCTGATTTATTATGCAAGCAAGATAAAATACGTCAGATGCTAAATTCTTATTTTTTCCAATGTCATTTGTGAATATTACTCAAAGTTTTTACCCATATATTACTTCTGTTCCCTCAAAGATGAAAAACAAAATCACTCCTACAAATGTTTGTCAAAATTGGGAGCACTTTAACAAATAGCTCTCAACTATAGCACCTTCTTACATGTCATTAAATATTCTCCTTTGAATATAATTTAAAACTTTTCAGTTACATCAGGAAATTTTCTAATATATTTCCATAAATTACAATAAATAATGTCCTTTTAAACTTCTGAGGGGTTTTCAGCTAATGTGTGATATGAGTAATTCAAGTTCATCTCACTGGGGGTCTCCAGTTCTTCCCACAAGCCACACTCATTAGGGACAGAAACCAGTGCCACCAGAGGTATTTCAAAGGATTCCAAACCTGTGTGTTTTTGTGGCCATCGTGGGTGGAAAGGAGGTGGGAGAGGAAGGTTTGAAAGCCTGATTTAATGCCACCATGGGTCCAGGTCACCTTCGAAAAACCTCCTCGGAGCAATTACAAAACCATTTGCAGCAACAGGCACACAATAAATACTATTTGACTGAAGACCCCAGGGTTCCCCAAAAGCCTGTTACCAGCACTGATGGTAGATGAGAGATTTTAGGTGCTACAAGGACAAACACTTGTTTTATTATCATACAGATAAAAAAATAATGATGGCAAGATTTTCCATCATGGTTGAATGGCATAATCTATTGTTGGTAATAACAGAAAATTTTTTTTTAATAAATATACTTAAGATGGTTCCAGCTACAGAAATAAATAAATAATAGGTATTTGTTTATACCTATTAGGTATAGGATTTGGAAAAACTCCACAGGTGGCCTACAAATTTCTGGATGGGGCAACACTAAAGTAAGTTAATGTTAAGGTTGCTTGTTTGCCATCAGAAGCTGGAGGCTGGGAGGATGGAGAAGGGGCTGCAGCCGGGCTGGTGCTGAGACCTCTGCCGGGCACCAGGAGTCTGGTTCTGGTGCGTGGAAAGCAGCAGAGGCTGGAGCCAGCCATGGTGCCCAGGGGTGCCGGCAGAAATGGCAAACAGGAAGGTACAAGTCCCTTCCTCCTCCAGCTCTGCAGCCCCCCGCTGGTCAGGGCTTGAAGGAAGCAGGGGGCAGAGGGAAAAAGGAGCTCACAGAGCCCCACCTCGGGACAAAGCCAAGTGCAGACAGAGGGCTGGGAGCCCAGACACTAGCTTAATACCAATGGGATAAGGCGGCCAGTACTCACAGGACACTCTGAATGAAATGGCCTCGGATTGCCTCCTCACTCTTTCCTTTCCCACCGGCTGCTCACCCAGCACCCACGCCAGCTAATATTCCTCAGTCCTTCATGGAACTCCCTCTGTCACCCCAGCTCTTCCTCGAATTCCTTCAGCACCTGCAGCTGGGTACCACCAGTTCATCACTGCTCCGTGTCTGCTGGACCCAGACTCACTTTCCAACACAGCTCCAGGCTTCCTGCCTTGGACCAGCCTTCTACGTGCTCCAAGTTACTCGAGCCACCAAGCAAAGCTGTAGACCTCCAGTGAACCATCCTGAATGAACCTCTGAAGTTGATACAATTCAAAGCTAGAGCTCAAAAACCTTGCGGGAAAAGAGGGTGATGTCAAGCTCCTATGAGAATTCTCTGACGAGGCAACTGTCCAAGGAGATTCTGAATCTGGCGTGAACATCTGAGCCACACCTCTGCCCAGCTGTCGGCCTCGGCTAGGTCATCGGTCCTGGCTGTGCTTCACTTCCCAGCCTGTGAAATGGGCTAACAATGGGGTCCGGCCACTGTCAGGTGTCGTGAGGATGAGAGGTCATGGGGGGGGGGGGGCGATGCTTAGCATCGTGCTGGCTGAGCGCATGCTCAGAAAGTGTTCAACATGGGAAAATAAATGGGGCATTAAACACGAAAGTCTCTCCACAACCCCAGGGAAGTCAGGGGAAAGATATCAGACAAATTCCAACCAAGGGCATTCTGCAAAAGCTTTATTCAACTGCCAATGTCATCAAAAGCAAAGAAAGCCTGGAAGACTGTCACAGCCCAGACGAACAAAAAGAAACATGAGGATTAAAAACCTTGAGTCCTGGGGATTTCTTGGTAGTCCAGGGCTTAGGACTGTGTTTTCACTGCTAAGGTCCTGGGTTTGTTCCCTGTCTGGAGAATTAAAATCTCACAAGGCACACAAAGAAACTAATAATAGTAATAATAATAATAATAATAAATTTGAAGGAAAAAAACAAAAAAATGAGTCCTGGATAGGGTTCTGGAACAGGAAAAGGATGACTCTTTGCGACCCCATGGACAGTAGCCCACAAGGCTCCTCTGTCCATGGGATTTTCCAGGCAAGAATACTGGAACAGATTGCCATTTTCTCCTCCAGGGGATCTTCCTGACTCAGGTATCCAAACTTCCTCTCTTGTTCCTCCTGCATCAGCAGGCAGATTCTTTACCTCTAGCACCCCTTGAGTGTCTGAGCACACAGTGAAGTCTCAATAAAGTATCAATTCAGTTCAGCTCAGTCGCTCAGTTGTGTCCGACTCTTTGCAACCCCATGGACTGCAGCATGCCAGGCCTCCCTGTCCATCACCAACTCTGGGAGTTTACCCAAACTCATGTCCATTGGGTCAGTGATGCCATCCAACCATCTCATCCTCTGTTGTCCCCTTCTCCTCCTGCCTTCAATCTTTTCCAGCATCAGGGTTTTTTTCCAAATGAGTCAGCTCTTTGCATCAGGTGGCCAAAGTATTGGAGTTTCAGCTTCAACATCAGTCCTTCCAGTGAACATTCAGGACTTATTTCCTTTAGGATCGACTGGTTGGATCTCTTTGCAGTCCAAAGGACGCTCAAGAGTCTTCTCCAACACCACAGTTCAAATGCATCAATTCTTCGGCACTCAGCTTTCTCTATAGTTCAACTCTCACTTCCATATATGACTACTGGAAAAACCATAGCCTTGACGAGATGGACCTTTGTTGACAAAGTAATGTCTCTGTTTTTTAATATGCTGACTAGGTTGTCTAAAGTATGGACTTCAGTAAATGATGATTATCCACATTGACTCATTAGTAAATATATCATACTAATGTAGCTTGTTACCAATAGGAGAAGCTGGATTTGGGGTGTTATGAGAGCTCTTTATAGCACCTTAGTGGTTTTCCTGTAAATAGATACTATTCTAAAATTAAAGTTTGTCCAGAAAGAAAAGAAACCAAACCCCTCTATCCCAATGACCCACAGCTGGCATAAAATGAAGCTCTAATTCAGACCCACTTATCAGTTATCAGGGAGCCCATTCCATCCAGGCTGGGCCACACCTGCTATTATTAAGACAATTACAGGCCTGGAGGAGGAAAAGCTGGGACTGCAGTCATTCCATCTGGGATTCAGGTCTGCAAAGGCATGTAAGTGGAAGATCATGATGAAGTAAAGACCCGGGAGGTAAGTGCAACCTGCAGTTTGAGTTTGGGAGACCCAGAGCCTACTTGTCTACAGAGCCCTTGAGATCAACCCCTTGCGAGTCCAGAGTAAGTCAGGTCCCCACAACAGCCAGGCCCTGGCTTTAGAGAGGCTCAAGGGCAGGCAGGCTTGTCATGATGGCAGTTACCTGCCCGGATCAAGCGTGTGCTTTAGCAGGAAGCTTCCATACAGGGTCCCATCCCCTCATCCCCTCCCCCTCAGGGTTCCACAGGCACTGCAGGGAGCCCCGTCTATATGGGGCCCCCTCTCCCCTGCAGAGTCACAGGCTCTCAGGTGCTGAAAGCTGCATCAGCCTGGGATTCCAATGTTGGGGTGTGGCAGATCTCGTAGGGACTTCACCTGATTTCACCCAGACTTTGCGGCATCTTGTCTCTCGGAGGAGCTCTGGGGTCAGAGCGTCTGCCTGTCGAGCCACTGGGGTACAAGGCAGTCAGCATCCGTGCCTCTTTCCAGCAGTCTGCCACCTTGCCATACAGAGCACAGTTTGACATCAGCTGTTTTCCCAAGTCGCTTTTTTTTTTGCTTACAAAGATGTTAAGCACCAACCTCAGGGACATTCCAGTTGGATAGGCAGTCAGAAGAACTTTGTCGGTCCTCACTTCTCCTGAAGCCTAAGCACCATTCATCTTGCATTCTCAGCCTGAACATAGGGAGTGACCCTGTCACCTCCAAGCACGCACTCCCCTTCTTCTGGATCACCTCCTCATCTTGTCTGAAGATCCTACCTCCTCCACTCTCAGACCGTGTCTTTGGAGGGAGCTGACCCACACTCCAGTTCCAGGAACAGGTCCCACGTTCCACATCCAATCATGGTAATTAGCTCAGAGATGGACACACAATCCAGTCCAGTGAAATGGTGCTCTAGGGGGTTGCCAGATTTGTGCTCTTTTCCTGGTGAGGGTGCTGAGCTGGTAGGATGTGAACCTGGAGCTTCTGGCAGCCAGCTCTGCCCTGACTTGAAGAGAACCCACTGTATGAAGCCTCTTAGAAATGAAACCAACATCACGCATGAGAGATAGAAAAGCCTAATGGCCCCCAGGTCAACTGGGCCTTCAGCCCATTAATTCCTCTTTTCTTTGCCTAATCCTGTTTGAGCTGGATTTTGTTTGTTTTACCTAAAAAGTCCTGCCAAATGTGCTTGCTTTGATGCTATTGTCAAAACTGAAGCAAGATTGGTGCAATAGCCAAAGTATGTCATTGATGTCATAATAACATACATGGTATGATGGTATGTCATATTGTACCATCCTGCTTGAAACCAAATGGACTCACTAACCTGTCAGTCTTTTAAGGAAGCAAGATGCATTAGGGAAATACTTCCTTTGAGCAAAGTGGTGAGAGCTCTCAGCTGAAAGCCTTCTGCCCTGGGCATGAGTACCCCAGCTCTTTTCCCATGATTGGGGTGCCTATGTGTGTGTGCTCCATTACTCAGCTGTGTCTGACTCTTTGTGACCCCATGGACTGTAGCCCGCCAGGCTCCTCTGTCCATGGGATTCACTGAGCAAGAATACTGGAGTGGGTTGCCATGCCAGCCTCCAGGGGATCTTCCCGACCCAGGGATTGAACCTGCGTCTCCTACATTGCAGGCATTTTCTTTACTGCTGGGCCCCTGGAGGGCCCAAGTGCTAACTGAAAATCTAGGAAAGGAGCATCTCCAAAACACATATTCCTTGAAACAAAAGGTATGTGGTCAATAAGTTTGAAGAACATTGAGCTTCATTGGTTGATTAAGTTTCCTCTGTGCCCGGCTCCTAAGAGACTTTAATATATGAATGCATACAACTCTCCCAGAGGGTGAAATGGCTCTCTTAAATGAGCACAGAACAATTCTTTTTTAATAAAATATACACAGGGGCTTTTTTCTTCTTAGAAGACTTTCTTGAAGTCCTATGTCTTACAACTCTAAGCTAGGTGCAACCCTCACCCACCCCCACAAGAATTGTTGGAATCTCAGTGGGGAGAGGAGTATAGCAGACATGGGTTACCCGAACTCATTCTCTTTGGGGGCTTTTCTCTGAGAACATCTTCCTTGCAAAAGTTTGGGCATCTCATGGTGAGCAAAAGCATCCTATTTTTGGTGATTTCAAAGCCTTATAAGAATTAAAAGCAGCTGCTCCCAATCAAATATCTTGGTCTTTTTGGTGGATATAAATATGCACAGTGATGTTATATCTCCTTAAATATTCACAGTTCACCTCCCTGCAGCAAAGTCAGGGGGCAAATGTCTCCAGCAGACTCCCCCCCTACAAATAGCCTTTTCTTAGGACTCAAAGGAATCATTTGGAATCTTCTTATTTGAAGCCCTTTCCTTTTGAAATATCTTTGAACTTGTTTCATCTCTTTTTACCTTTCTTTTTGATAAGCCTGTACCTTCTTAAAGTTTCAGAGACAGCCCAATTTTCAGGGTAAACTCTTGGGCAAATTTTAAGGCAATTTCCGCATGAAGGAGCTTTGTCTGATCTGACTTGTCCAACAAGGACCCATTCATTTCCACTAACTTTTTCATGGATTTTTACCTGGTTTGAAACAAAGAATGGCATGGAAATTAAATGTGACAGGAAGGGTAATAGATAATTCTGAATTTTCTTCACTCTGTGTGCATGCGTGCTAAGTCACTTCAATCCTGTCTGACTCTTTGAGACCCTATGAACCATAGTCCATCAGACTCCTCTCTCCATGGGGATTCTCCAGGCAAGAATCCTGGACTGGGTTGCCATTTCCTTATTCAAGGAATCTTCCTGACCCAGGGATTGAACAATGTAGATCTCCTACATTGCAGGTGGATTCTTTATCATTTGAGCCATGTTTACTGACCCTAGGTGACTTACCTAATTTCTTTGTGCCTCAGTTTCCTCATCTGCAAAATGCAGGTAATAGTTTTATTTTATCCCAAAGACTTGTTTTGAGGATTAAGGAGTTAATATATAAAATATAAGGAAGCCTGGTATCGTGGTGCAGTCATTCAATAAGTATCAGCAATTTTATTTTTTTCTAAATTCGTTTTATTTGAATATTTTTAGCTGCGCTGGGGCTTCATTGCTTTTGCATGGGCTTTCTTTAGTTGCAGCAAGCAGGGGCTACTCTTCATTGCAGGGCACAGGCTTCTCATTGCCGTGGCTTTTCTTGTTGGGGAGCGCAGGCTCGACAGTGCGGGTTCAGTAGTTGCAGGACACAGGCTCCGTTGCTCCACGGTACGTGCAATCTTCCCAGACCAGGGATTAAACCCATGTCCCCTGCTTTGGCAAGCAGATTCTTATCCACTGGACCACCAGGGAAGTCCAGTGATTTTATTCCTTTTATGGCTGTATATTATCTTCATTCCTATGGTCCCCTTCAGCCTATAAATTCCCCCTGATTCAGCCTGTGGCCACTGGTTTACAGACCAAATAGTGATTCTGCCAGCTCTCTGAGAGGGCATCCCTCTTCTACAGCTGAAGTAAAAGACCCAAATGCCAACCATTCTGCTTATGGTAACTCAGCTCTGTAGTTCAGTGGCTAAGGACCCAGGCTGGAAGTCAAGCTTCCCTGGGTTCAAATCCCAGCTCTGCCACTTGTTCGCTTTGGATAGAAGGAGCCATGCTAACACATCTAACCACGCTCTGCATCCTCAAACATGGTTAATCAGACCTCCTAGGACTGAAGTGAGGATCAGCACAAGGCAATGCATATAAAAGTGTCCACAGGAAGCCTGGTATCAAGGTAATTGGAAAATTTGCCTCTGCATCACCAAGCCTGCCCCTCACCACCGAAATAAGTCAAATCATATTTAGAATATCACTTATCTGAATTAACAATAAGAAGTCAGTCCTACTGAGAATTGAAGGCTTACAGCCCCTGGGACTACTGCACTATCTCCCTGTAGACAGACAAATGGGGGGGTAGGGGGAGAGGGGTGTGGGGGGAAGAGCATCAAAAACAATCAGCAAGTAACCTGGGGAGCCTGGAATAGAAACAAGAAGAGTTGGGGGCACTGAATCGCTGATGCTGTCAGGCTGAGAAGAAGATGCATCAGCCTCACACGACAGGTTTTCCTGCTCTGGGCAGAGGTGGCCCGGATGGCTCAGCTCCCTGTACCTCTGAAGAGGCTCTGAATCCATCTCCCAGCATCTGCTAGTAGTATTCTTACTTGGCTGTGCTTCCCTGACAGACCAACCCTTCCTAGAACAGCACAAGCTCTCCTTAGATATGCTAATAGATTCAGTTGGGGGCCCCAGAAGAGTCTGCCTCCTCAACTGGCTTTGCCTCTCAATTCTAGGGAATTCAGTGATGTTCTATTTCTCCAAAGCCAACATAAGCCCGTATTTCTAAGTCCTGGAGGACTGGAGAGGGCCTCAATTCAGCCTCCAAACACTTAGCATACTGTAAGTGTGCTTGGATCACTTCAACTTCTAAAGCTATGTGTGTAATTGAACTCAATTTTTAGAAATTATATCATGTTTCTGCTTGGAGAAACAGCACCAACTCCCACTCTGGGATGCCCTTTTATGTGGCACTCACTGTGTTAAGCATTTTACATAGTGTATCTTATTCGATCCTAAAGGTAAATCCATGTGGAATACCGCTCATCAATAAGAATGAACAAATTATTAATGTACGCAAAACCCTGGATGGGTTTCAAGGGAGTTATGTTGAGTGATAAAAGTCAATCTTAAAAGATTACATACCGTATGATTCCATTTACATAACATTCTTGAAATGACAAAACTATAGAGATAGAAAGCAGATTAGGGGTTGCTAGGGAAAGAGAGGTGTCTGTGGTCTGTAAGAGTGGCATAAGAGTCCTTGTGATAGAGATTCTTTATCTTGACTATGGTGAAGGTCACAGGAATCCACACAAGACAACATGCACATATACAAATGGGTGCACGTGAAACTGATGAAGTATGAATAAAGTTCATTGATTGAATGCACATCTATATCCTCATATCAATGTTATACTGTAGGTTTTCAAGATGTTACTGAGGAAGAGTTGAATATATAGGATTTCCTTGTGTTATCTCTTACAACCACATGGGAATCTACACTATTACCAGAGAGACTCTGTACACAGTAGTGTTTCAGAGCTAGAGAGCATCAGTTTGAATCCCATCCACTACCTCCTGTCTGTGCAGCCTGTTACTTAACCTTCCGCAGCCTCAGATGGTCAGGTGCACAACAAGGGGAAAGGTGATGCCTATCCCAGAGGGTACTTTTTTATTTTGTTTATTTTTTATGTGTTTACATTAAACAGGATCAGTTTCTGTCCTGTTACAACAACAGAACTTTTGACTTAAATACAGAATATTACTTTATGATAGGGTATCTATCATCTGGTTAAAGGTATAAAGGACCAGTCTGCAGCAAGATAAATCTTTTAGTTGAAAACTAGGTAAAATACACACATATAAAAGTTGAATTTTACAAAACTGTGCTTTTTCCCCAAGATTAAAGAGAGAACTACCAAACAATGTGTTTTGCCCAGAGAAAAGGAAAACATGTTTGGATGAGGCCAGTTTACCACACTGCTCCCCATGAATTTCTGCCGGTTTGCAAAGAGTATGGACACAGGCTGAGAAGGCCAGCAGTGAGCCGCTGGAGGTGGGAGCCAGGCAGAGCTCTGGGTGGTGTCAGAGGGCTGCAAAATAAGCGGGTATTCTAGGATGCCAAGGTTCTCAGGACATGTAGACCCAAGACCTTGAAGGGAAGTTGGACATAGAGACACAAGTTTATATTCTATTTTTCCCTGGAGATGTTTGCTGATGGCTAAGTGGGGAATAGTGAAAGGCTAAGAAAACAAGCAGAAAACTCTACTACGTGTCAGAGAAATAGCATCACTTTCAGCTCGTGGTCCTAATAAGGTAAAACTGGAGCTCAGGGCTCCTTAGGAAAAGGAACAAAAGAAAGAAGAGACCAAGCCTTGAAATGATAAAAGAAATTCTAACTGGCTTAAGGTTGTTTTTCCCCCAACGTATCTGCCTGCTATGAGAAGATACATTAAATAAAATCATATTCTGAAAGAATATAGTATCATAGAGAGGCTCTACTCCATTATGCAAACAAGAATTTAAAAAATATCATGTATACTATGAAATAAGACACAGAGAAAAAGCAGACAATGGAAACAGATCTATAGATGATCCATTTAATAACACTGTAAATTATGGATTTTAAAGTAAGCATGATTAATGTGTTCAAACCACTGAGAATATAGGACAAAGAGAAAAACTTAAAAGCAACCAGAAAAAAAATAGATCATATGATTTCAAAGGAGTAACAGTAAATCTGACAAGCAGAATTGTTTTAAGAACCTAGGTTCTTAAAACAAAGAGAAGAGTTGCCCAGAACTAAAGTATTGCCCTCAAGGAGCAAAGAGTAAGTATAGCAGCTAACTTCTCAACAGAAACAGTGGATTCCAGTTGAAAAAGGAATGCTATCTGTATAGTGGTTAAAGAAACTAACATCCAACCTAGAATTCTCTGTCCAGTGAAACTATCATTCAAAAGTGAGGACTAAAGAAAGATTTTCTCGAACAAACAAAAATCTGTGAACTATGAAAGTGCTATCTATAGGTATAAAATCCCACTCAAAAGCAGACTCAGGAATAAAAAATAAATATGTAAATAAATGGGTCAGTCTCAAGAATTATTAATGGTACAGAATAATAATAATACAGTCTAGTGGTGTTTAAAATATATTTAAAAATAAAATATACCAATCACAAATGTGAAAGGTTAAGTGAAGTGTTCTGTGGTAACTGACTCATCTTGGAAGTGGTGAAAGTGATTATTGTATTAGACAGATACACAATAAGGACTCAGGTTTACATGTTATAACATCTTGTTTAAGTACTAAAACAATAGCAATGGAATGTTTGATAAGCTAAAAGGGAGAATATATATAAAAAATATGGATTAATATAAAAGAAATCAGGAAAAGGGAGAAAAAACAGGTAAAATGATGGAAGAGAAAACAAATAATTAAATTGAAGATATAAACTTAATTATGCCAGTACTTACATAAGGTAAGTTGACTAAATTCTCCAGTTTAAAACAATGTCTGATTGGGTTTTTTTTTTTAAATCTGTGCTGTGGAAGAGACTCACTTTCTACAAAAGGATACAGACAAGCTGAACATCAAAGCATAGAAAAGGTATACATACATTCACTAATCAAAAAACTGGAGGTTTACTCTAATACCAAGCAAAGTCAATTGTAAAGAAAAAAGCATTACTAGAAATAAAAAGAGATCTCTTGCAGTGGTGAAAGAATCTATCAGGAAGATGTAACTATTTGAAATTTGCAAGTACCTAATTAACATATATTCAAAATATATACAGCATACTTTGATAGAAATAAAAAAGGGAACAGAAAATCTAAAATTGCTTTGATAGATTCTATCATGCCTCTCTCAGGAAATAAAATAAGCAGACAAAATGACAAAAAAGGATACAAAAGCTTTTTGCACTATGATTAACAAACTTGACCTAATTTACATGAACACTGCACCCTACAACTACAGAATTTGCATACTTTTCAAATACATATGAAATATTACATATATATGTATGTATATACATATGTATATACACTCACAAACATACATACATGCATACATAGAAACATATATCAAAACATGTGTCATGCACCTAAGCCATGCTTAGAAGACAATTCATGGTTTTGAATATACATATAAGAAAGGAAAGAGCTGAAACATCAATGGTCTGAACCTTGAATTCTGTACTCTGAGAAAATGTCCTTCAAAACTGAAGAAGAAATAAAGACTTTCTTAGTCAAACAAAATTGAGGGAATTTGTTGCTGGTAGACCTGCCTTGCAAGAAATGTTCAAAGGAGTTATTCAGAGAGATGGAAAATTTTTGTAGATCAGAAACTCAGATCTATAGAAAAGAGGAAGAACACTGAAAAATAAATATGTGAAAAATAAAAATCTTTATTTTTCTTATTCTTAATTGATCCAAAGAGATAACAGTTTGTTCAAAATAATAATAGCAACAATGTACTCAATTATGCATATATTTGTATGCATTTTACATAATATATGAATATATGCTTATGTATACTTATACACAAGTGAAATAAATGACACCAATGAACAAAGGATGGGAAGGAGAATCAGGTTTATTTTTGTCGTTATAAATCACTTGTACTATTTATGAAGGGATAAAGTGTTATTTGAAAGTGGACCTGCTTTAGTTGTAAATGTATACTACAAATTCTAGTACAACCACTCTAGGAAGTATAGCTAATATTTTAATGAATGAAAGAAATGGAATCTTATAAAATACTCAATTAATACCACAAAAGACAAAAAAAAATGAAGAAAAAGATAGGAACAAAGGAAAAGGGTAATGAATAGAAAACAGTAGTAAGTATGTGAAAGTGTTAGTCATTCAGTTATGTCTGACTCTTTGAGACCCCAGGGACTATAGCCGCCAGGCTCCTCTATCCCTGGAATTATCCAGGCAAGAATACTGGAGTGGGTAGCCATTCCCTTCTCCAGTGGAACTTCCTGACCCAGGGATCAAACCCAGGTCTCCCACATTGCAGGTACATTCTTTACCATCTAAGCCACCAGGGAAGCCCAGTAATAAGTATGGTAGATATTAATCCAACTATGTCAATAATCACTTTGAACATCAATGGCCTAAATGCACCAATTAAAAGACAGATTGTCAGAGTAGATCAAAAAACAAGACCCAATATTATATTGTCTGCAAGAAATCCACTTTCGATATAAAGAAAATATACCATGCTAATAGTAACCAAAGATAGTAAGAGCAACTATATTAATTTCAGACACAGCAGATTTTGAAACAAGGGAAGTCATCAGGGATAACTCAGTAGTGAAGTACTGAGCACTTTCCACCAAGACTGGAAATAAAGCTATGATAGTCATTATTCAAAACTGTACTGGAGGTCCTGACCAAGGCAATAAGAATAAATAAATAAATAAAACAATAATTGCAAAAGAAAAATTGTCATATTCAATACTGATATATAGAAAATTTTAAAAAATAAACAAGCTAATAGAATTAAGAGAATTCAGTATCACTGCCCCATGAAAAAGCATATAAAAAGCATAAAAAAGCAATTACATTTTATATGCCAGTGAGGAGTAACTAGAAATCAAAATGGAAAATAGTGGAAATATTTACAGTACCAATGTTGTCATTCAGTAACTGACTCGTGTTCGACTCTTTGTGACCCCATGGACTGCAGCACACCAGGCTTCCTTGTCCTTCACCATCTCTTGAAGCTTGCTCAAACTCATGTGCACTGAGTCGGTGATGCCATCGAACAATCTCGTCCTCTGTTGTCCCCTTCTCCTACCTTCAATCTTTCCCAGTATTAGGGTCTTTTCTAATGAGTCAGCTCTTCACATTAGGTGGCCAAAGCTGTGGAGCTTCAGCTTCATCATCAGTCCTTCCAGTGAATATTCAGGATTGATTTCCTTTAGGATTGATTGGTTTGATCTCCTTGCAGTTCAAGGGACTCTCAGGAGTCTTCTCCAATACCACAGTTCAAAAGCATCAATTCTTTGGCACTCAGCCTTCTTTATGGTCTAGCTCTTACATCCATATATGACACTGGAAAAACCATAGCTTTGACTAGATGGATCTTTATTGGCAAAGTAATGTCTCTGCTTTTTAATATGCTGTCTAGGTTTGTCATAGTTTATCTTCTAAGGAGCAAGCATCTTTTAATTACATGGCTGCAGTCACCATCTGCAGTGATTTTTGGAGCCCCCCAAAATAAAGTCTGTCACTGCTTCCATTGTTTCCCTATCTATTTGCCATGAAATGATGGGACCGGATGCCATGATTTTAGTTTTTTGAATGTTGAGTTTTAAGCCAACTTTTTCACTCTCCTCTTTCAACTTCATCAAGAGGCTCTTTAGTTCATCTTCTATATCAATAGAAGTATCAACTATCCAGTAATAAATCTAATAAAAGAGATGCAAGATATCTATGGAGGAAAATATAAAAAATTAATGAAATTTTAAAAATTTTAAAGAGCTAGATAAATAGGGTATATAATGTTCATGGATTTTAAGACTGTTATTGGAAAGATGTCAATTTTCCCAAATCAATATAGGTCTTATGCAATCACATAAAAATTCCAGGTTTTTTTTAAAACTGATGAGCTGTGTCAAAGATGTATGTGGTGGAATGGGGAGGAAGATGGGAGGGAGTTTCAAAAGAGGGGATATACATATATATACCTATGGCTGATTCACATTGAGGTTTGACATAAAACAGCAAAATTCTGTAAAGCAATTATCCTTCAATAAAAAATAAATTAATTAAAAAGAAAACATATGTGGGAGAAAAGCAAAAGAAGAGTCATAGCAGGCTTAAAAGGATTCAGGAAACTGGAGGCTTGCAGGACCAAATGTAGGGACACTGTGATGTTAAGTAAGCAGTTAAGACACAATGACACTACATGGGGATGGCCCAGGTTTCGTCATCTTGGCACTGCTGACATTGGGGATGGATGATTCTTCATTATGGAGCGGTCCTTTGTGATGTGGGGTGTTCTACAGAAGCCCTGACTTCTAGTCATTAGACGCCAGTAGTACACACACACACACACACACACACACACACACACACGTGACAACAAAAAAATGTCTTCAGAAATTGCAAAATGTCCCTGGAGAGGGCAAAATCACCCTAGTTGAGAACTGTTGGAATAGACAAATAGAGCCCATAAAACTATACAGAGAATGAGAAACAGACCACGCGTCTATGGTTCCACAATTCATGACAAAAACATTGCCTCATGCTACGGATATAGCACCACACACTACATCTGCCTCACAGACAAAATACAATTCCAAATGATCTGTAGATATAACTGTTAAAGGTGAAAATTAAAACAAAGCTTCTAGATGGCAATATAACAGAATATCTTCATGGCCCGAGGCCAGATAATAATTTCTTGAATAGGACACATAACAGCACAAACCACGAAGGAGGAAGGTTGATTTATTGGACTTTATTAAGGTAAGAACTTCTGTTCAGCAAATGGCACATTATGGAGTAAAAAGGCAAACCACAGTGCTGGAGAAGGTATTTCTAATACAAATATTTGACAAGGACTACTGACCAGAATAAAGAGCTCACACAGCAAGGAAAGGCAGACAACCCATTAGAAAAACTTGGCAAAGGAGTTGGACACTTCTCCAAAGAGAATATTCATATGGCAATAATATAAGAACAGGGACCCAACCTCATTAGTCAGCAGAAAAATGCAAACTAAAATCACATGAGATACTATTGCAATTCTATGAACGTGGCTAAAATGGGAAAGTCAGACACTGCCTGGTGTTGGAGAGGATCTGGAACTGAAACAATCCCATGACGCTGGTGGATGTGTATACTGGCACAGGCACTTTGGAAACTGGCAACACTCATCAAAGCTGTACACTTCCTAAGCTCTTGTGTAGGAGCTGATTTCTACTCAGATCATTTTTACAAACCAGGGTACCCCTTTCCCAACTTCTGTGATCACTGGCTCCTGAGAAGTCACACCTTTTCCAGAGAATGACTGTAGCGACAGGGGCTGCCTCATCTGGAAATGCCCATCATGGTGTGCTCACCCTCGGGGTGGGGAGCCCAACAGTCAATGCCTGGCTGATGAAAAGTCACTGAAGTCCTCAGGGGGTGACTCTGCAGCACCATTCATCCCCAAAGCCCCATGGAATCGGGTCGCCGTGGGTTCCAGCCTGCCATGGGCTGGCTTGGCTCCCTCTCCTCCTCCTCTTTCCCTCACCACCCTATAGGCTGCTCCAGGGAGCGCTGCTTCTGTAAATCACTGGCTTGGCAGTGCTCTTCTCAGGCTCTGCTTTGGGGCACGTGACCCAAGCTGCTGAGCAGTACTCCACAGAACTGTGCACCTCTGTGCACCCAGGTCACAAGCAAGGATGTTCACGGCAAAGCCAGTTATAACAGGCATCCCAGATATCCATCAACAATATAGTAGATAAACCAGTTTCTTCTTGTGGTAGAATATTACACTGCAATGAAAGGGAACACGCTACAACTACGCCAACATGCATGCCTCCCTAAACAAACTGATGAGGGAAAGAAGTCATGTGCTTACATTTATATGAAATTCAAGACAATCAGAGCGAACCATAATGACAGGACTTCTGAGAAGGGTCACTTCTTGAGAAAGTAGTAATTGTGGGAGGTGCTTCTGAGATGCTGATAATATCCTCTTTCTTGCTCTGGGGAGGAACACATTTGTTAACTCTACAAGTATCATTTACAGACACTCATGGACAGATGTTACATTGTAATAACATCCACTTTTAAAAATAGATCACATTCTTATATATTCAGTAATAAATCATACAAATGCACTGCAGGTTTACTTTTCCCATCTCAATCATTCATCCAGCAGAGAGTCAATGAACACCCACTGGGCACCAGGCACTATTCTGGACTCTGGGGCTGAAGCTGTGAATAAGATTACAACCCCAGAAAGGGTCTTACCTGGAATCCAACACTCATCCATCCCCCTGGGAAGCCTATGAAGTACAGAGAGAAGTATTTATTAAAAAATACTTGCACAAAGGTAATCTTTTGAGATAATAGCTTGTGACAGAATAGAAACAGGAGCTGCTGAGAGACTGCTTTTCTGGCTCATTTCCTGAAGAAAATCTGCAGCCACCCTCCAGAACATTAGCAGTGAGGACCCCAGAATGAAGAAGGGAAGGTCTCCCCCCATGACTTCTCAACCTCCAGAACTTTTGTGCCTCAAAAGGACAGCAAATGGTCTCCAAAATGTCTGTGATTGAACTTCCCTCCAGACTGTCGGGTTTTGCCTCAGACCTATATTCAATTCAGTTGGAAGAAAATAAATATGACACTTCTCAGATCCCCACATTTGCATGTAGGAATCCTCTCTGCACCCAGGGCAGCAGAGTACCATTAAGAGAGCAGGACCAACTAATAAAAATAAATGGAAAAATAAATAAATAAATAAAATTAATAAGTGAAGATAAAAAAAAGAGAGAGAGCGCAGGAGGACATGTGGGGAGGGACAACTGCACCCCTTGGCTGAGAGGAAGAGAGTGAGGGTAACTGGGAGTGAGTGTGGGTTCTTCTGTTTAGTCTTCCAACTGCATTTTCCTGACCTACAAAATTTCAGATTCCTAAGGGTTCACCTAATACTCACTCAGCATTACAGCACACACTCCTGTCAGTCAGCAGACAGCTCCGTGGGGCCCCCTCAACCAGCCACCTCTGACGAGACTGACTGACTTTCACTTTTCATGTGCGCATGTGCATGTGTGTGTGTGTGTGTGTGTATACATATACATACACCTATTGGTTCCTTTTCTCTGGAGAAGCTGAATAGCCCGACAATGGCCCTAATACACAGGCTATTAATTGGGATGATCTAAATAAGTCCTCCGTTGTACTTCCCATGTAGTTGAAAAGTCAAAATGTATATTCATTAAAATTAGGTTCTCAGAGTGCCTCCTGCTGTGTTGATGTCAGGGGGATTTATCTATACTTCCCAATGCCTGAATAAAATCATTTTAATCATGGGTTTTGCATATCTTTCTTAAGGAAGACTAACTTAATGCTCATGCAATTCAAATTGCCATTCAGCTGTCTGTAATTTCAGTGACAACTGTCCCCATCTTGCGTTGCTGCAACACTAATCAAAGACCTCGGCATGAGGCCAAAGGATGGGAAGATGATCCTCCAAGTGGCAAATTTAGGGATTCTGTGCAGCAGTCAGTTCCAGCTGAACACAAGAGGATCTAGTTAGCTGAGTACACATTAACCCAACCCCCAATTGCAAGGTTGCAGAGGGAAGAGAGAGTTGTCATTAAAGAAAAAACACTCCCCTACAAGTGACTGTCAGAATATTAGCCTTTCAAACATCCCAGCCCACTTACCTCCAGCTCCTGCCCTCACCACTGCACCAATGTCTTCATCAGCCAGTTCTTTCCATGAGCAGATGTGGGCGTTATCTGTAAGGACAGGACAAATTGGTTTCAAAGGAAACGTGAAAATCTTACAAATGATGCAGGATTTTACAAAGTCGGTCATGTGATTTTGGAAAACATAATCTCTTGCAGAGGCATTCACAAATGAGGACAAGGCAGAGTCAAGAGCTGAAAAAGAAAATTTACAAGAATGATGACAACACAGGCATTTTAAAAGAAAAATTGTTTAAATTAGGAAAAGTTCTTGGCAGAGCGGTCATAGCGACTTTATTTATAATGGGCAATTAAAACAACCCAAACGTCTGTCAGGAAGTGTAAATAAATTGTGGTATATTCATAGCATGAAATAGTATGCAGTAATATCTAAGAGTTAACTGCAAAGAACAGCAATCTGTACGAACACTGCAGATGCTGTGTTGAGTGAAAAGACAGATGTGAAAGAACACATAACAGTGATTCCATTTGCATGAAGTTCAGAAGCAGGAAGAACTTAGCTAGGGTCAGGAAAGTCCTCTGGGTAGGGAGGAGTTGCTGACTGTGAACAACGCAAGGGAAAACTCTGGGATGATCTGAATGTTCTACATCTGGATCTGGATGTAGCCAGATAGAAAAGGTCATCAAACTGAATTCCTAAGACATATGCACTTCAGTGTAATAATATTTCAATCAAAAAATTTTAAGTGTGTTCTTGTGCAAAGGATGAAGCCCCTGAATGACTCTTCAAAAATGTCCTCTCCCTGACGGTCCTTTGAGAGCAAGCACAAAGTGAAGAATAGTGTGCTGTCATCCAGCCTCGTTAGGAAAATTAGGCTCCCAAAAAGCAACATTTGCCAGTCACAAAAAGATGAATACTGTATGACTCCACCTATCTGAGGTACCAGGAGCAGACAAATTCATAGAGACAGAAGGCTGAGGGAGTGGAAGAATGGGGGATTAGGGTTTAATCAGGACAGAGTTTCAGTTTGAGAAGAAAAGAGTTCTGGAGAGGGATGGCGATGATGGTAGCACAGCAATATGAGTGTACTTAATGCTACTAACTGGTACACTGAAAAATGGTTGAAATGGTCAATTTCATGTCAGGTATGTTTCATCACAGTAAAAAAACTGGGAAAATCAACCCCTGACTCTTTCTCCATGTTATAATTTTAACATTAGTTTATAGTTGTTTATAGTTGTTATTATTATCTGAATTTTGAATGTAAGGCAAAATTATCCTCACAATTTTCATGTCATTATTTAAGATGAAACTTTATTTTAATCAAGTTTTTGTGTTTGTTTTTAGTTTTTTTAAGCACTTAGTAACAAATACCCATTAACCATTGTCAGTGAAGTCACTTATGAGGCCTTTTGCCAGAGGCCAATATTCTAGGATCACAAGGTGCTGCAGGGACAGAAGCCACAGTCTGAGGGACCTGCCAAGTTAATTCAAATTTCTTTTTTTCTTAAAATGTATTTTAACTATTCCCTCCAAAAAACTCATATAAGGAAGAGAAACATGCCTTCTTGTGAATCGTACATAACAAATCAGAACACAGGTTAGATTGTGTGCAGGCCTTGGAATAAAGTTCTCCACAATCTTTGTGCAAATTTTAATCTTCTTAAACATGTTTCACTGGCTCAGTAAGAAGGCTGAAACTCTGCACTGCAAATTGTGAAGATTCAGAGGTATCTGCATTCTACTTTTATAAAATCATACAAGTAAGCACGCTGGGAAGCCTTTCTTGAGCACATCCAGGCAAAGCTGGGAAGCATCTTGCAGGGCATGAGCCAGTACTGTGTTGAAGTATGTCTATGTGCGTGATACTGCACATCTATGTTGAAGGTGAAACAGCGGCGATGCTCATAACCTCGATACTAGTCAGAATTTGCTCAGTGGACACTCTGTGCCAGCCCCATTCTGAGCACATTACTTTCATTATGTCATCTAAATCCTCAAAACAATCCCATGAGTTAGATGATATTATGATCCCATTTTACCAAAGGAAAAACTGGTAAATGGATTTTGGTGTTTTATAACTTTTTCTTTACCGAGAGATGAAATAACTGGCTCAAGATCACATAGATAGTTAGTGGGAGAGCAAAAAAACAGAAGCACCAGCAGAATCTGGTCTAAACCACTAACCCGTGCCACTCTGAGGGATACGTCATCTTGAGGTCCAACTGCAGGAGAGATATTTTAGCACCTACTATTTTAGGGTGCTCCCTGGAAAGGAATGTGAGCTGTGATAGCTATTGTTGGCAGGGTTGGCTTCATGGGGTGCAACCTGCATGGCCACACGGGACCCCACACCTTGGTTTACTTCTCCACTGCCACTGTCTTGATAATCATACAAACTTAAAAAATAAAAATTAAAAAAAAAAAAAACTTTACTGGAGTATAGTTGATTGACAATGTCATGTTAATTTCTGCTATACAGAAATGTCATATTAATGTCATGTTAATTTCTTCTGTACAGCAAAGTGATTCAGATACACATATATAATCTTTTTTGCATCTTAATAACTTTTGCCCAAGGGTCCACATTTGATTTTGCACTGGGCGCCACAAAGCATGTACCCATCTTGATTACTGGTCATTCCTATTTGACATCCGTCCCTGCTGCTCCTTTTTCATCTCACTGATTTGCTTAATTAAAGAGACAGAAAGGGAGGGACTGAAAACATTTACAGTTCACACCTATGTGCCTGTGAGAAGCAAAATAATCTTAACATTCCACAAACAAAACAAAATTCATAAGGAAATGTGACACTGAGCTTGACGTAAGAAGCAAACGCCTTCTCCACCCGCCTGCACCCCCACTTCCCATCCTCGAGGTGACTCTGACTTCCCCTCGTGCTCTAGCCTGCCCACCCCAGTCCTGTTTAACTGCAGTTCTCATGGAGGAGGTCACTGAGAGGACATGATCACCGGCTGCCCCTCAAGCTGGTGGGGACATGCGGAGGCTCCTCACCCTTGGTGTCCTTGGAATGTGGGCCTTGCCCTCCAGGCGCACAGCGGGAGTCATTTTCAAGGAGCAGAACCATGTGGCCTGACTGAACCCCATTAAAGCTTCCACATAAACTTTAAGATTCTGACGGGCAGCACACAGACCCCTCTGACTCCCCAGACAAGTCCTAACCAGCTCCCTTGCTTGTTAACCCCATCACCTACTTATCCTGAGCAGCGGCCTCCACTTTCCCTCGATCAGGGTCCTCCAGAGTGGAGCCAGCCTCCAACTTCCCGTAAGAGGACCTGGGAACGCCAGCCAATAAGATCTGCCCACTCCTGAGATGGACTGAACATTCTACAAGATGGCGGAGTAGAAGGATGTGCACTCATCTTCTCCTGAGAGAACTCCAAAATTACAATGCGCTGTTGAACAACTCTCGACAGGAAAATGTTGGGTCTCACCAAAAAAAGATACCCCACGTCCAAGGGCAAAGGAGAAGCCCCAGAAAGACGGTAGGAGGGGTGAAATCACATTTAGAATCAAACCCCATACCCACCAGAGATGCTTGGAGAGCTCAAACAAAACCTTGTGTGCACCAGGAGATCCCACAGAGACTGAACCAGACCTGCCTTTGAGTGTTGGAGTGTCTCCTGCGGAGATATGGGTCAACAGCGGCCTGCTGTAGGGGCAGGAGCTCTGAGTGCAGCAGACCTGGGTATGGCATAAGGCCTCTTGGAGGAGGTTGCCATTAACCCCACCATAGAGCCACCAGAAGTTACACAGGAATGGAGAATCAGACTTTTGGAAGGCACAGACAAAACCTTATGTGCACCAGGACCCAGGAGAAGGGAGCAGTGACCCCACAAGAGACTGACCCAGACTTGCCCCTGAGTGTCCAGGAGTCTCCGGCAGTGGCGTGGGTCAGTGATGGCCTGCTGCATGGTCGGGGCACTGAATGTGGCAGTGCATGCATGGGACCTTTTGAAGGAGTTAGACATTATCTTCATTACCTCCACCATACTTTGGTCAAACAACAGGGAGTGAACACAGCCCTGCCCATCAACAGAAAATTGGATTAAAGATTTACTGAGCATGGCCCCAACCATCAGAACAAGACCCAGTTTCCCCCTCAGTCAGTCTCTCCCAGTCTTTCCCATCAGGAAGCTTCCATAAGCTTCTTATCCTTATCCATCAGAGGGCAAAGAGAATGAAAACCACAATCACAGAAAACTAATCAAACTGATCACAGGGACCACAGCCTTGTCTAACTGAATGAAACTATGAGCCATGCCATGTACAGCCACCCAAGATGGACGGGTTATGGTGGAGAGTTCTGACAAAATGTGGTCTACGGGAGAAGGGAATGGCAAACCACTTCAGTATTCTTGCCTTGAGAACCCCATTAACAGTATGAAAAGGCAAAAAGATAGGACACTGAAAGATGAACTCACCAGGTCGGTAGGTACCCAATATGCTACTGGAGAACAGTGGAGAAATAACTCCAGGAAGAATGAAGAGACAGAGCCAAAGCAAAAACAACACCCAGTTGTGGATGTGACCAGTGATGGAAGCAAAGTCCGATGCTGTAAAGAACAATATTGCATAAGAACCTGGAATGTTAGGTCCATGAATCAAGGTAAATTGGAAACTATCAAACAGGAGATGGCAAGAGTGAACATTGACATTTTAGGACTCAGTGAACTCAAATGGACTGGAATAGGTGAAGTTAACTCAGATAACCATTATATCTACTACTGTGGGCAAGAATACCTAGAAGAAATGGAGTAACCCTCATAGTCAACAAGACAGTCTGAAATGCAGTACTTGGATACAATCTCAAAAATGACAAAATGATCTCTGTTTGTTTCCAAGGCAAGACATTCAATATCACAGTAATCCAAGTCTATGCCCCAACCAGTAATGCTGAGGTTGAATGGTTCTATGAAGACCTACAAGACCTCTAGAACTAACACCCAAAAAGGATGTCCTTTTCATTATAGGGGACTGGAATGAAAAAGTAGGAAGTCAAGAGATACCTGGAGTAACAAGAAAATTTGGCCTGGGAGTACAAAATGAAGCAGATCAAATGCTAACAGAGTTTTGCCAGGAGAACACACTAGTCTTAGCAAACACCCTCTTCCAACAACATAAGAGAAGACTCTACACATGGACATCACCAGATGGTCAATACCAAAATCAGATTGATTATACTCTTTGCCGCCAAAGATGGAGAAGCTCTATACAGTCAGCAAAAACAAGACCAGGAGCTGACTGTGGTTCAGATCATGAACTCCTTATTGCCAAATTCAGACTTAAATTGAAGAAAGTAGGGAAAATCACTAGACCATTCAGGTATGATCTAAATCAAACACCTTACGGTTATACAGTGGAAGTGGCAAATAGATTCAAGGTATCAGATCTGATAGACAGAGTGCCTGAAGAATGATGGAAGGAGGTTTGTGACATTGTACAGGAGGCAGTGATCAAGACCATCCCCAAGAAAAAGAATGCAAAAAGGCAAAATGTTTGTCTGAGAAGTCTTTACAAATAGCTGAGGAAAGAAGGAAAGCTAAAGGCAAAGGAAAAAAGGAAAAAATATACCCATTTGAATGCAGAGTTCCAAATAGCAAGAAGAGATAAGAAAGCCCTCCTCCATGATCAATGAATTAGAGGAAAACAATAGAATGGGAAAAACCAGAGACATCACTTCGAGAAATTTAGAGATAACAAGGAAACATTTCATGCAAAGATGGGCACAAAAAAGAACAGAAGTGGTATGGACATAACAGAAGCAGAAGATATTAAAAAGAGGTGGCAAGAATACACAGAAGATCTACAAAAAAGATACTAAAGACCCAAATAACCACAATGGTGTGATCACTCACCTAGAGCCAGATATCATGGAATGTGAAGTCAAGAGGGCCTTAGGAATCATCACTAAGAACAAAGCTAGTGGAGGTGATGGAATTCCAGTTGAGCTATTGCAAGTCCTAAAAGACGATGCTGTGAAAGTGCTGCACTCAATATGCCAGCAAATTTGGAAAACTCAGCAGTGGCCACAGAACTGGAAAAGGTCAGGTTTCATTCCAATCCCAAAGAAAGGCAATGCCAATGTATGTTCAAACTACCACACAATTGCACTCATCTCACACACTAGCAAATGTTAAGCATAAAATTCTCTAAGCCAAGCTTCAACAGTATGAACCATGAGCTTCCAGATGTTCAAACTGGATTTAGAAAAGGCAGAGGAACCAAAGATCAAATTGCCAACATCCATTAGATCATAGAAAAATCAAGAGAGTTCAGAAAAACACCTATTTTTGCTTTATTGACTACGCTAAAGCCTTTGTGTGGATTGCAACAAACTGTGGAAAATTCTTAAAGAGATGGGAATACCAGACCAACTTACCAGCCTCCTGAGAAATCTGTATGCAGGTCAAGAAGCAACTTTCCTGGTGGCTCAGATGGTAAAGCATCTGCCTATAACACAGGAGACCTGGGTTCGATCCCTGGGTCAGGAAGATCCCCTGGAGAAGGAAATGGCAACCCACTCCAGTACTGTTGCCTGGAAAATTCCATGGATGGAGGAGCCTGGTAGCCTACAGTCCATGGGGTCACAAAGAGTCAGACATGACTGAGCGACTTCACTCACTTTACCAGCCTCCTGAGAAATCTGTATGCAAGTCAAGAAGCAACAGTTAGAACTGGACATGTAACAACAGACTGGTTCCAAATCAGGAAAGGAGTACGTCAAGGCTGCATATTGTCACCCTGCTTATTTAACTCATATGCAGAGTGCATCATGTGAAATGATGGGCTGGATGAAACACAAGCTAGAATTGAGATTTCCAGGAGAAATATCAATAACTTCAGATATGCAGATGATGCCACCCTTATGACAGAAAGCAAAGAGTTAAAGAGCCTCTTATTAAAGTGAAAGAGGAGAGTGAAAAAGTTGGCTTAAAACTCAACATTCAGAAAACTAAGATCATGACATCCAGTCCCATCAATTCATGGCAAATAGATGGGGAAACAATGGAAACAGTGACAGACTTTATTTTGGGGGGCTCCAAAATCACTGCAGATGGTGACTGCAGCCATGAAATTAAAAGATGCTTGCTTCTTGGAAGGAAAATTGACCAACCTAGATAGCATATTAAAAAGCAGAGACATTACTTTGTCAACAAAGGTCCATCTAGTCAAAGCTATGGTTTTTCCAGCAGTCATGTATGGATGTGAGAGTTGGGCTATAAAGAAAGCTGAGCACCGAAGAATTGATAGTTTTGAACTGTGGTGTTGGAGAAGACTCTTGAGCATCCCTTGGACTGCAAGGAGATCAAACCAGTTAATCCCAAAGGAAATCAGTCCTGAATACTCATTGGAAGGGTTGATGTTGAAGTTGAAACTCCAATACTTTGGCCACCGGATGTGAAGAACTGACTCATTTGAAAAGTCCCTGATGCTGGGAAAGATTGAAGGTGGGAGGAGAAGGGAACAACAAAGGATGAGATGGTTGGATGGCATCACGGACTGGATGGACAAGAGTTTGAGAAAGCTCAGAGAGTTGCTGGTGGACAGGGAAGCCTGGCATGCTGCAGTCCGTGGGGTAGCAAAGAGTCTGACATGACGGAGCAACTGAACTGAACTGAACTGAGATGGACCTTGAGAGTAGCCAATCAGTTCAGCTCATTTCTGGACACGTGATCCAGCTTAACCAGTCAGAGTGACTCTCGCCCTGAAGCTCAGACCGTGGGCTTTGCAAGAGTTGGTGAGTACCTCAAAAGCTGGGGCCTCCTGGTCACCAGGAGCCAAAGCAGGCTTGAAGAAGGGACCAAGGGAGGCCTAAGGACCCTGAAGTGCTGAGTGACCAACCACTGCCTGCCGCCCGCAAGTTCCTCCTCTCCCAGCTGGCCCCCAGCCGCTGCTCGGCGTGCTCAGCCTACCTGACCTATGTGTAGCCGGGGCCCACTCTGAGGTGCGCTGTGCGGGAAACATGCTCTTCCCAGTTGTGAAGATCGAGGTAAAGTACCTCATTGCATTTTTATGCCAGTTTCGTGTTGAAGTGGTAGTATTTGGACATATGGGTTAACAAAAGATGGGATTAAATGAATTTCACCTCTTGGTGTTTGTGTTTGCACGAGGCTGCTGGGAAAATGTAAATGGCGCCCAGGGCTGCTGCCCTCTTTTCCCCTGAGGAGCCTGCTCCAGGGAAATGGTGAGGAAAGTAGTTTCCAGGGTGACCTGTGATGTGCTGGTCCAGTCAGTACAGGGGAGGGCACGCCCTTCATAGCAACACCAGGGCAAGAAGGGTCTGCTCCCCTCAGTAATAAGTCGGTGGATTTGATCATGGGACGTGTAAACCAGATTGTAAAACTCCCTCTTTTTTTAATTA
Source organism: Dama dama (assembly GCF_033118175.1). Classification (NCBI taxonomy): domain Eukaryota; kingdom Metazoa; phylum Chordata; class Mammalia; order Artiodactyla; family Cervidae; genus Dama; species Dama dama. Next base: position 56,640,033 of record NC_083703.1, read on the forward strand.
ATTTATTTATTTTAATTGGAGGCTAATTACTTTACAATATTGTGGTGGTTTTTGCCATACAGTGACATGAATCAGCCATGGGTGTACATGTGTTCCCTATCCTGAACCCCTTCCCAGCTCCCTCCCCATCCTGTCAGTCAGGGTCATCCCAGTGCACCCGCCTGAGCACCCTGTCTCATGCATCGAACCTGGACTGGCGATCTGTTTCACATATGATAATATATATATTTCAGTGCTATTCTCTCAAATCATCCCACCCTTGCCTTTTCACACAGAATCCAAAAGTCTGTTCTTTACATCTGTGTCTCTTTTGTTGTCTCACATATAGGGTCATCGTTGTCACCATTTTGCTAAATTCCATATATATGTGTTAATATACTGTATTGGTGTTTTTCTTTCTAACTTACTCTGTATAATAAGCTCCAGTTTCATCCACCTCATTAGAACTGATTCAAATACATTCCTTTTAATAGCTGAGTAAAACTCCCTCTTCAACCTCAACCACTTTGTAGGGGAAAGGGGGTGCCTTTCTGACTGCATGGTCTGAGTAGGTTCCGTGTGAGGCCTCAGAGCAACCTTGGCAGAGCTGCAGGTGCTCTGAGAGGCTGGAGTTCCAGAGCCCACCTGGGGAAGGGGCAGGAAATAGTGAGTCAGAGGGCCCCTGGGACAAGAATGGGGTGGGGGCTCAAAGGGTATTAGTAAAGGAGCAGTGTTACCTATGCTTCCATTTCAAGTTGTGTCTCAATTTTTTCACCTTTTTTTCCAGTGCGAGATTTCCCCCCTCCCCAGTTTAAAAAAAGAAGCATTTGCTATGTTCGCATACATTATGTGTGAATAAGATCCATTTATGGGACTGGTAAAGGAGTTCATTATTTCTATCGGAATCAACATGGAGCAAAATAGCCCACATTCAAGAAAGCCACCCTACCCTCCCACGCCCCCCATGCAAAAGCACCAGGAGGAGGAGCCCCCACTGTTGACCCACCCACTCACCTCTCTCTACCCAAAGGAGACCAGAAAGATTTTTTTTCTTTTGCAGAATATGCAGTAGAGGGTCTGGCACTGACCCTACACTCATCTCAGAGGACTAGGATGTTCCAGAAAGCATCAGAAAGATAATAGTGAAAGTGCTGTAATAATGGCAAAATAATACTCTGAGAATTATTCAGTAATTTCCAACTACAATAGTCCTTCCTTCAGAAAGGCTGCAGATTGGCGTCTATTTTGCTCTAGAGAGAACATTCCTTATTAGGGCAACGTAAAAAGGAAAGCAACAATACCCAAAAAGAGACAGAAAATGAAAAGCCACAAGCTTCTGCCAGTGTAGAGAAGGCAATTTTTGCTGGTCCAAGAACAACTAGGCTGTACGGAGTACTCCATAAACAGCCGGCTGTGGACTCATGTGTTTTATCCCCCTCATTACAACATCAGTGTGTGCTGCTGAAAAAGGCCAATTTCTATAGCAAAGAATCATTCCCCAGAGAAGCATCTGGGCCTCGTTGCTGCTGAAAATGCTTTGGAAACAGCATTGGTTTTTTCTTCCAGATTCTTTAGACCTATGCCCAAGATGTGACCTGAGCTGATTCTCACAGAAGCCATATAAAGAACACTTTTACTTAATCTAGTCCAGATTCACAGTGCTTTATACAAAAGCTATGTCCTTGAGAGGAGTTAAATATGCTGTCTCTTTTCAAATTCCCTGGTAATCTACTGTTTAACCTAACTAGCCATCAGCCCTAGTAAAAACATCTAGGAGACCCATGTTACATTTCAGGCGCTGCTCTGCAGTCTAGAAGGAGATGTCACTTCATCTTTATAACAATACTATCGGGTAGGCATTTTTTTTATTATCCTCATTTTATACATGAGGAATGGAGGCATAGAGCAGTTAAGTAGAGCAGTTAGAAAAAAAGCCAGGTCAACTGACTCTTAACTGCAGGCTTGTCACCCACACTATGCCACTTCCAACACACATCCCTGTTAGTCATCTATAAGTTTTTTTGGGATATTCACTTGTTTGTTCATTCATTTATTCACTTAACCATGATTAGGTGCTTCCAGCTGCCAAATATATAAAGATAAATGAAATCAGGCCCTTCACTTCAAGAAATTCACCATCTGGCTGAGAATCATCTTGAAATGCGAAGGATCAAATCCTCATTTGTTTTCTCAATTTGAAACATTTTCTGTGCTGGGTTTACCATATTAGGTTTTTGTGTTTTATTTGTTTGGTTTTTCTGAGCTTAAAGGTGAAAGACCTTCAATTATGGTCTGTAATTTTTTTCATCATTTCATTTTTTTCTTGTTATATTTTGGATTCAGGACCCACCTTTCTGCACATCACCCATCTGCATCTGTCTACTGACAATATGCACATCCCAAACAAACACACAAGTGGAAGCTCCATCGAGCCAGTTGTGTTACATTAGTGTGTTTCACTGATTTTCAACTTTCATGTTTGCTATGTATGTACACTAAACATTTCAAAGAGGTTCTTCAGGCTACAGTAACTTTTAGTTAGCCTGTAGAGTATTTTATTTTGAATGGAATTAATGTTTTAAAATTAGCATATTTTATATAAAAATCCAGATTTCTGATTCTCTTTAAATTAGAAGATCTGAGCTTTGAACCAAACTTCAATAAGAGCCAATGCCAAATAGTGATCATCTTCTTCAGTAGGGCATGTTCAATTCCTCATGCCCCCCTCAGCAGTCCTTAGTGCTCCTGTCATTATTACTATGTATTCATTTGTCACCAAGTATCTCACCCACCCCACTCCAGTACTCTTGCCTGGAAAATCCCATGGATGGAGGAGCCTGGTAGGCTGCAGTCCATGGGGTTGCTAAGAGTCGGACACGACTGAGCGACTTCACTCTCACTTTTCACTTTCCTGCATTGGAGAAGGAAATGGCAACCCACTCTAGTGTTCTTGCCTGGAGAATCCCAGGGACAGAGGAGCCTTGGTGGGCTGCCGTCTATGGGGTCGCACAGAGTCAGACACGACTGAAGTGACTTAGCAGCAGCAGCAGCAGCATCTCACCCACACTGTTGTATTCTTACAGTGTGAGAGTATTTCTGTCTTTAATCAAAGATGGCAAATAAAAATCATGTTAAAAGAGCCTATGACTGTTTTTATACCTAGACTTCCTTGCTTGTTTACTTTGTCTGATCTTTATAAATATGGCTGTGACATGGGGTAGACAAATTCCATTCCAAATCAGACTAACAGGAGTATATGTAATCAAGTTCTTCAGTGAAGTATAAGACTATGTGACTGAAAACCCCGCTTATTCCATGTGTTATCAGTTATCTATTGCTGATAGTTATCCCTAATGCTCAGTGGCTTAAAAGAACCATTTATTTGGCTTTTGAATCTGTGAGTCAGAAATCTGGGTTAGACTCGGGTAAGTAGCACTTATTGGGTATGGTAAGGAGCCCTAACTTGGACTCATTCTCGCACCTGTGGTCAGCGGACTCACTCACATGGTTGCATGTTGGCTGGCTCTAGGTTGAGGCCATGAAGGTAACGGGGCTTTGTGTCTCCCACCCAGCAGACTCTCCTAGGCTTGCTCCTATGGTGGTGCTGGTGGTGGTAGGGCTCCTCTATTAGTCTGCTCAGGTTATTGTAACAGAAAATCATAAACTTGTAGCCTAAACAGGAGAAATTTATTTTCTCATGGTTCTGGAGATTGGAAGTCCAAGATCAAGGTGCTAGCAAAATTGATTTCTGAGACCTCTCTCCCTCACTCGCAGACAGATACTTTCTCTCATGGCCTTTTCTCTGAATATTTCTGCTGTCATTTACGCTTCCTATAAGGAAACCAGTCCTTTGGATTCGGACCCTATCCTTATAACCTCAGTTAACCATAATTTCCTCCTTAAAAGCCTCATCTCTGAATACAGTCACATTTGGTGTTAGGGCTTCAACCTATGAATTTTGGGGCATACACAATTTAGTCCATAACAGATCCAAGAGTAACCAGAAGGCAAGCTCCCTGTGTAACATTTACTATTTTCTCATTGGCCAAAGCAAATCCTGTGGCCAAGCCCTGAGTCACTGTGGGTCCTGGGGGCGTGAAATGAGGGACCATAACAGGAACAACCCATCAGATGTGAGCCCAGTCCTCTTGAACTGTTACATACTTGAAATAGACATGTTTCAAGTGGATGCAGTAGTCTGCAGCTCACTATCCAACATCTGACTCCAGTCAGCTGATTTTCTGAGCAGATGATGGACACCCCTTCCCCTTCCAATGGTCAGTTAAGGGGTGGTCATGGACCCACTGATGCACAAAATGGAAATATCTGCTGAGAGTACTTATTGGAAAGATTTGGGGGAAGAGAAAGTCCCCACTCTTCTGGACTGTGTTGATACTTGAGCTGCTGTAGCCACCATGCTCTCCTCTTGAGGATGAAACTGGCACTGGGAAAGGAGCCCCAGAAATGCACCAGAGATAAAGGCACCAGAGCCTGATGTCCACACCTGGCTCTCATTCATCCTTGGGTTTCTCGTTGCACAGCATCATACATGCCCTTTTGGTTTGGAGTGGCCTGAGTCATGGTGTTCTGTCACTTAGAACCTATTACATACCAACCAGTACAGATACTAACAGGATTGGTCAATCCATTTGCAGAGCCACAGAGAGCAAACAGGCTTCCTTGGGGGGTCCAGGATCCCTTTCTCACACTGGCTCCTATCTCAGGTTCCTCCTCTGTAAAAGTAGGAAATGTCTATCCTATGAAGCCCAAGCTTGAGTTTGTGATGAAATAATGCGTGGGAAAATAATTTCAACAATATAAACTGTCAAACCAATGTAAAGAAGAGAAAACAGCACCTTTAAGGTTGAAAGGATTGATAGCTGATAGCTAGAATTAAGTCATATCAACAATCTATCCATTTAGTCAAGTGGATGTCAGCAAACCAACTAAGAGGACTTATCAGACATGTTTACTATTAACAGAGACCAAAATCACCACCTACTGTACAACAGACCTCTTCCTATAATTAACTTTTCTATTAAATCAAGACAGTCTTAGCATAGTGTATGAGCTAAGAGTGCTTAAAGGTGGGGAGCAGTGTGCAAAACCAAATCTGTATCAGGACAATTTCAGCTGCAAGGAACCAACACCAAACTTGCCCTGACTTGGAAAATAAAGGACAGTATTGGCTCAACTTGAAAGGGTCTGATAGTACAACATCTACCAGAAGACTTCGGGTGAGTTGTGATTCAGTGGCTCAGTGATGCTGCCAAGAACCCAGACTCCCTTTCTCTGTGCCTTCTGCCTTTCATGATCTCGCCATCACATTCACACGTGTTCAACCAGTAATTACCAGATACACAATCAAGGAAGATCACACATGTAGTCATTAATTGCACTTTGCTGCAGGAAAGCATGAATTTGTTCAATACAAACATTGAAAATATATACTGGGAGCCTCCAAAACTGGATGAGACATCAGACTACCTTCATCACAGAGAGGATCTATTTCCACTGATGCTAGCCATGATCAGCCCAGAAACCATCTGCTTGAAATCTCTCTTACTGGAATGCAGTTTGCTTTAGTTTTGGTAAATACACATTTGGAAACTTGCTTTCATTGAGATGGGCTGAAATGCCCATGCAACAGATCCCCAGCTCCCCCACACCCACCACACACACACATGCAGATATCTGTGAACTTGACGTGATAGCAACAGGGACCAATTCTAAATATGCCCCACGGAGATTTAAGGGAGTAAGTAAAAGAAGGAAAACCTTGTTTACATTAATTTATTATCACCCACTGCGGTTGGTATGCTCATTAGAATCTGGCATTTATAAAGAACTATAAATTGGCCCTGGTTTTTTAACTCTTTTGATGAGTGATTCTCCTCTACCAGCCATAGATATTAAGACAACTTGTCCTTATATCTGTGTAAATATTTTTGTACTGATTTCTATGCTGAAGGTTGACAGTGAGCTTGGTGTATAGGAACCAGAGATAGCTAAATACTAACAAGAGTAAGCCACATCCCCAGGGTTCTGATCAATCACGGTCTGGTCTTTCTGAACCCAATTGAATATGTATTTCTGTAGATAAGCAAGCCATCTACCAAGTGGAAAGCATATTTGATATGCAGAGATATCAGCAAACCTCAGTCTCTAGTCAAGCAGAAAGAAACAGCAATTAAAGAGTATTCTGATGGTATACAACATCCACCAAGATAAACTCACCCATTTCAGAGATTCATGCCTGTACTCCTTAGGACTAAGGAACTTTGGAACAAAAATCTTAAAATCAAATGCTATTTTTATTCTATTCATGCTACCAGAAGATATAGGAATAAAATCTTATTTCTATAAACACATATATAGCTCCTGACTTTTCACAACTTCATCCCTCTCCCTCATTTTATTTAAATTATTCTGAGTCACCCATAACAAGCAAATCATAATATAGTTGACACCAAAAATACCATATATGTGCATTTGTATCCTCATTATTTGGATGTCCTGAGATCAATTTCCAGTGCAGTTATGCGTGTGTGGAGCATGTCCCCCAGCACTATCAAGCAGTCCTCCGGGACCACAGATGGGTGTTCTACAATTTAACCAAATTCTGACACTTTCTACCCAGAAATAGCCTCGGATTCCACAGATAATGCCTCAGTTCTTCAGAACTGCACTACCACCCCCTCTTTAGACCCCAGGCCCAAACCTGTGCTTCTGTAAATTGAAGAGTCCAACATCTCCCTCCTCAGGTTCAAGTAATTTGCTGAAGTGACTGACAGAACTCAGAGAAGCACTTGACTTATTAGATTACCAGTTTGTTGCAAAAGACATTAAAGGATATGAATCAACAGCCAGGTGAAGAAGCTCACAGGCAAGGCATGGGGACAGGCTCAGGGCTTCCTTATCCTCTTGAGCACCACCCACACTTCATCTCTGTGTGTTTACCAACCAGCCCACACCTTGCACCTTTCTGAACTTTCTGCTAGTCAACTCACTCACATCACAAAAGACACCTTTATTGTTCTCATCACTTAGGAAATTTCAATGGTTTTAGGAGGAGCTCTTTGCCATAAATGACACAAATACATATCTTTTATTAAACATTTTGTTATATGTTGCTATAAATAATAATAGCACATCAATGCCCATTTGTATATTTGTTTCTCCAACGCACAACAGATCATGTAGTATGCAGTCAGTGCTCAATACATGTGGCCTAAATTTTTATGAACTTTAAACTACCCAAATGTATAGACCCTAGCCTCTTTGAACACTCATCCCTAAATATCACAGATGCGAACTTTCCTGGATGACTGAGCATGTGTTTGTGACTATGTCACACCACTGTTTGACCAACCAGGAAGTTATAGGATGGAATTTTTCATGTTCTCCAATCAAATTATTCCATTTGTCATGTGACCTTCAACAATGCTAAAGCAAAATAAATAAGCCACTGTTAAATACTGCCCCTCAGAGGAGATAACTAAAAGGGATTTACATTATCATTCCTAAACTCTCAAAAAACAAGTTTCCTTTTTCATAAGACATTTTAAAAAGTAGAGATCTACCAGTAAACATCTGACAATTACTGCCTTTGCATCCTTAGAGGGAAAAATGAGACCAAAAGTTAGATGTTCTGCCTTCTCATCAAACTCCTCCTCCTTCTACCCCTGAATACAAACAAGTAAAACTTCCAAAGTTGGCCTTACTGCCATTCCTTTAATCTGGAAAGACCAGGCCAGCCTCATCACATAGTGATTTTTTTTACCTCTAATACCAGTAGACAGACATTTTTGGCCGTCAGACATCCATTTCTACTTTTCCAAGTAGCAGAGTATGAGTTCCCATCAAAGAACCACCCTCCCCAGTTTGATGGATGTAGGCATTGAATCCACAACATGGCCCCAGAGGTGTAAATATGATCCAAGCTTGGCCAATGCGCAGCATGCCACTGGCCACATGGTGTATGTGGGGATGCCAGTGTGAGGAAAGCCTCTTCCCAGTTGGGTTGCTGAACTGATGGGATGTGGCTGAAGCTCCTGTTGACCATGTTTACCACCAAGTGGAAAGAACCTGCCAGAGAAGGAAGCCAATGCAAAAGGCTGCAGGACCTAGACCAAGATCTGGGAGAGAGTTTCCTGAAGGCTGCCTACCTGGCCAGCCACGTGCAAGGAGCTGGCCTCTGGCTTTCCAGTGACACAATATATTCCCTTTTAAAAGGAAATCTAACCTATTTATTGAGCTGAGTTTCAATAGCAGGTAACTGGAAGACTTGTAGAAAAAAACATAAAACAGTATCTGCAGGAAGTCCAGAGAAAGGTGTTTTAAGGAAAATAAATCAGTTAAACTTTGTAAACAAGCCAATTAGATCAGGGATACAGTTTGGGCTCTTTCAATGCAATCCTTTTTAACAAACTCGGTTTAATCTGATGTCTTACAGTTATAGACACTGTGGAGGTATTTATCTGTATTGTTCTGAAACCACCATCCCCATTCTAATATTAGCTTGGTCCTATATCATGCATTTAGGTACGCATGAGGATTTATGTCTTCATTAACCAATAGCTCTCTCAAGTTCCTGGTCTAAAGCACTCCATTAATATTTCCCTGCAATGACAGATGAAAGTGTTGAGAACATTATAGTGCAATTAGTGGTTGGCTCAAGAAAATAGAATTATTCTTTGCTGCCTTCATATAATTGATTCAGATACTTAATATTATCTCCAGTGGTTCTGAGGCTCTTTCCTCATACTGCTGCTCCAAAGTATGAAAGGTGTTTGTTGTATTTTTTTCATCTTTGAAGAGGCCTCTCAGTTGTAGTAATATCTAGTTGCTGGTATATCCCATGTTGGATATAAGTTGCTTTATATCAACTTCAATTAATTCAAAGTAATTCAATTATTCTGAGATGAAGAATTTGGAGAAAAAAAGAAAAGTGAGATATAGAATTAGTCCAGATTACCTTATATACTCAAGGGAAATACAAAATGAGAAAATGGTAAATACATTTCTGGAAAGAGTCAATAAAATAATAGAAGAACATTTCTGAGCACTAAAAATATGGAAGTCTCATGTTGAGTCTTCTAAATGAAAGTGTTCCAGGGACCTAAAAAAAATTAGTGAAAGTATAAACAAAGCCTACATCTGTTAGTGATTCTAGGGGCTTGTTTTTTCCTGCAAATATTTAGCATATATCTCCAAAAGATAAACATTTTTTAAAATAATTACAATATCATTATCACATGTAACAAGTGACAGTAATTTCCTAGTATCTCCAAATATCCAGTAAGTGTATAAACTCCCAGACAGCCTCTTTTTAAAATCTTTTTTTTTAAATAGATGGCTTATTCAAATTATGATCCACACAAGGCCATACCTTGAAATCTCTTTATGTATAGTGTTCCCCTTCTCTCTTTTTAATTTCTTTGCAATTAATTTGTTGATGATGTCATAGGATTTTCCATATTAATTTTGCTTATCATATCCCTGTAGTGCCATTATATTTATTTCTCCATCCTCTGTCTTCAAGTTCAGTATGTTGACAAAAAAAAATCTTGTACATGTTGTCACATATTTCCATCAGGAGGTACACAATGTCTGGCTGTTTCATTTTTTATCCCAGCAGTCACTGGAGGTGATTCAAGACTGCATTTGAGGTTGAAAAATTGTGATGTCTACTCTGTCATTCTGTCTTCATTCTTGAGTTGGAATTCATCGGTATAAAGCAGAAACTTTCTCAAGGAAACCATTTGGTTATCCTGAGGTACTTTTTCAAATTAGAGGCATGAAAATTGCTCAGTGCTCTACCCTCATTTGCTAGTTTTCAGGATAGTTTCATCCTTCAGAAGGACCCCAAACCAATGTTGTTGTTTTATGCATGTAATTTCACATAGCTGGTGTGTTTCAATCCACTGCTGTCTTTATTCTTATTGGTGTTCCAAGTGTGCCATCCCTGACTGGGGAGCCTGATCAAGTTGCTGACCCAAGTGCCTTCTTTTTTGTTTCCTTTGGTGAGATAAGATGATGCAGTATCTTCTTGTACACACCCTGCCCCAAATCTGGAATCAGCCATGTCTCTAAGGAGGTCTGGTTTGTTTCAGTGATAAGCGTTGTTTAGGGTTCACAGTCTGCATGCTAGGAGTGTCCATTGCTACTCGATTACTCCTGGTTTCTAGGCTTGTGCAGTGGACAGATGCAGAAAATGTGTTTTAAGAGAAGACACATCAAGAGTCTATAGTGATATTTCCAATTCAAAATAGGGTTGTAGTGTTTTTAAGCTCCTTTGTTTTTCTCATTCTCTTGAGCTAAATATCTTGTTTACTGATGACATGAACACAATTCATTGTTTTTTTCTATAATTTACTTAAGTAGCTTCCAAAGAGAACTGCCAATGTAATAGCTAATGATACAATTACTGAAGAGAACAGCTATTCTTTTTGTCCTTAATATATATCCCACTAAGATGTACAGTCAAATTACTGTTCTTTACAGTCACTTAAATTAATTCCTCTCTGTGTGGGTTAAATCAGCAACTCAACTCATAGGGTAATTTCTTTCATTTTGATTTTAAGAAAGGGTCACATAAAAAGCAAAATCTCACCAAACCACAGATAATGACTTCTTCAACTTTTTAACATATATGCTTCTTGTTTGTACATGAATGTTATGACAAAAATGGAATCACAGTTAGACTTTGTATTTGCTTTATTCATTCCAGAGTATATCACAAACCTCTTCTCATGTCATAAAATATTTCTAAATCACTATTTTAGCACCTTCCTGGTATTTTATCAGTTAGATGAATTTACAGCTCTCTCAGCTAATCCTCTATTGTTGACCGTTTAAGTTGTTTACAATTTTTCAGTTTTAAACGATACTGTGATGAGTATCCTCAGGACCAAATATGTGCAAATATTCCAAAATTACTGCTTTAGATAAATTCCCATGAATGCATTTGCAAAACCAAAAAATTTAAAAATAAAATAATCACTTTAAGACTTGTTTCACACAGCTAAATCACTCTCCTAAAGTATTTGAGAGTTCTCAAATCCCTAAATTCTCACCAATACTAGACATTATCATTCATTGTTTAATTTGTCTAATTTGAAAGGTAATATAGCATGTGATTGTTGAGTCTGTAGACATTTCTTTAAATGGATCCCTGTAGGTATTCATTTATTCCCTCTTTCATTCAACAAAACTGTAATTCAGCATTTACCTTTTGCCACACCCTGGACACAGGACTTCCATCATAGACCAGTCCCTCCCCTCATGGGGTTCAGAGTCCAGAGGAAAGGACAGATGTTTGAATAAGTATGGTGGGAAGGAGAAATGCAAGGTATCAAGAAGGTGCATGATAAGGAGACCAGGCTAGATGGGGTAGGGGGGTGTGGTCAGGAAGATTTATTGAAGTTTACACTGAGACTGAAAGGATGGGTAAGCTATAACTAGGAGATAGGCAGTAATACAAAGGAAGAACAGCTCAAAGAAAGAAAATTGCACCTCAAAGTCCTGAGGTATGATTCAGTTCAGTTCAGTTCAGTCGCTCAGTCACATCTGACTCTTTGCAACCCCGTGAATCGCAGCACACCAGGCCTCCCTGTCCATCACTAACTCCTGAAGTTTACTCAAACTCATTCAGGTCTTCTTTAATGTGCAGAGGCCCCATTCAAGAAAGAGGATCCAGAAGTCCAGGGACCCATCTTCTGCATGCCTGTTGTAAGCAGGACCCAGTTTGTGTGTAAAAGAAGAAAGAGCAAGACTTCAGCATTTTGTCTCAAACTCCTGTCCTGAGCACAGGCTTCAGGTCTCTATCCTCCCTGCCAGCATTAGCAACAGGTGCCTCTTCATCAGCCCCTAACATTCTCCCAGCCAAACCATGTGATCAAGGTGATCTATAGCAGCTGTACATCACGGGCAGATTAGAAAGAGAAATCTTTATAATTATACAGACTGGCTGTTACTTAAATATTTACCAACATTAAACACCAAAGGGCTGTGCAAACGATCCAGGGATTCATATTGTTCTAAGCTAATATTCTTTGTACAATATTATGCAAATTGCATAAACTTTATTTTGCTGTTGTTGCTGCAAGCAGTGTATCCCAAGGCAGCCATTCACTAAGTTGAAACAGATAAAGTTTTAATAATAAATAGTGATGATGAATAAGTCACAAAGTTTGTGCAATGCTAATGTACTCGCTCACTCTAGGGTAGTTTATTAGATAAACAAGTAACATTTCCTGATTTGCTTTTGCTCAAGTGGCGTCGTTTTCCTGGAAATGTTTGTGCAATAAATTATTTCAACCCATTAGGTGTTAACGAACAAATCATATTCACTTGCAATCTGTCGTGAATTGCTGAGAATTGAGATTTAAACACTGAAATTATACATTAATTTTACTTTACAAAAACAAAGCTGGTTAAGAGAAATTAAACTTGGCTGAAATGGGAGCAAAACAGTATGTCTGATGCTGAATATTTTAAGCCTGCAAAGGAGGCTGTGAATGGCTTCATTAATATTCAGAACACTTGGGCGTTGTGACAGCGACAAAATGCAAATAACCACTCCATGCCCTGGGAATATCCATTAGCAGCAACACGGCTGGGCCATCGATGTGTTTGCCCACAAGATGCCTATGTGGGTTCAGCGTGGATCAGGGTCCCACACACATGTGGTAGTCAGAACAGGCTGACCTGCCTCTTGGCATCCACTGGGTAGAATTGATTTTGTGCAACAAGGTATCATCTGTGTTCCTAACAAGCTGCTTCCATTTAGAGTGATTAGAAAATAGCTCAGAAAATAGCAGCTGGAAACAATATAATTGTGCATCAGAGGGCCAATGGTGAAAGGAAACTGCTGGCCATCTAAATAACACAAGTCCCCACAGCTACAGAAGAGGAGGAGGTAAACCTGTATGGTCTGAAATCGATTTTCAACATAGGAGTTTTTAAATTTCTAGCGTGAATTTTATTGAAGAAAATCTTACAGAAATAGGCACAAAACCGTAAGTTTCACGAAGGGTGCACACAACGTGGGTAACCAATACCCAAAAGTGCCAGCATTGCAACACCCCAGAACTCCTTTGTGCTCTCACCCTGAGTATTCACTACCCCGACATCAGAGGTTAGTGCTGGAGCCATCTACCTTTCACATCTGGATTCTTTACATCAGCATGACATCTTTGAGGTTTTTCTACGTTGTTGCTTATATCAATAACCTCAGATATGCAGATGACACCACCCTTATGGCAGAAAGTGAAGAACTAAAGAGCCTCTTGATGAAAGTGAAAGAGGAGGGTGAAAAAGTTGGCATAAAGCTCAACATTCAGAAAACTAAAATCATGGCATCCAGTCCCATAACTTCATGGCAAATAGATGGGGAAACAATGGAAACAGTGGCTGACTTTATTTTTCTGGGCCCCAAAATCACTGCAGATGGTGACTGCAGCCGTGAAATTAAAAGACGCTTGCTCCTTGGAAGGAAAGTTATGACCAACCTAGACAGTATATGAAAAAGCAGAGACATTACTTTGCCAGCAAAGGTCTGTCTAGTCAAGGCTATGGTTTTTCCAGTAGTCATGTATGGATGTGAGAGTTGGACTATAAAGAAAGCTGAGCGCCGAAGAATTGATGCTTTTGAACTGTGGGGTTGGAGAAGACTCTTGAGAATCCCTGGGGCTGCAAGGAGATCCAGCCAGTCAATCCTAAAGGAGATCAGTCCTGGGTGTTCATTGGAAGGACTGATGCTGAAGCTGAAACTACAATACTTTGGCCACCTGATGCAAAGAGCTGACTCATTTGAAAAGACCCTGATGCTGGGAAAGATTGAGGGCAGGAAGAGAAGGGGACAACAGAGGATGAGATGGTTGGATGGCATCATGGACACAATGGACGTGGGTTTGGGTGGACTCCGGGAGTTGGTGATGGACAGGGAGACCTGGTGTGCTGCGATTCACGGGGTCGCAAAGAGTCGGGCACGACTGAGTGAATGAACTGAACTGAACTATGTGTGCTCATCGATGGATAATGTTCTTTGCATAAATACACTGCTGCTGCTGCTACTTAGTCACTCAGTTGTGTCCGACTCTTTGCGACACCATGGACTATCGCCCACTAGGCTCCTCTGTCCGTGGAATTCTCCAGGCAAGAATACTGGAGTGGGTTGCCACGCCCTCCTCCAGGGGATCTTCCCAATCCAGGGACTGAACCCAGGTCTCCTGCTTTGCAGGCAGATTCTTTACCACTGAGCCACCAGGGAAGCCCACATAAATACACTACAAATTCTTTTACTCTTTTTCCCATTGACAGTCATCTGGGTTTTTCCACTTTTAACTGTTACAGATAGTACTGCTTTAAATAGTCTCGCACACATCTCTGATGAATTTGAAAATGTGTCTTTTCAAAGCCATCACAGCCAGGTACAGATCAGGGTGTCACAGTGCACTTACACTGATCTGCGGATGCAGGTTAAAGGGTTGAGGATCAATGTACATGTACCACACACACATCATGTATTCACTAGTGACGTTCCCAAAGACCCCTTTTGAAATATATGAGGTGATAGCCATGTTAAGGGACATGGAGGACCTTAATTATCACTATGTATATTTTTGTACTATTCTAAATTTTCCCAAGGATGTGGAGTAAGTTAAAAATTAAACAGAGGGGTGTAAATATAATGAATCCAGAGTCATTTAGGCTCTAACTGAACATGTGGTCATTGTTAAAGCATTTCGTCTTCCTTCAGCTATGCATTCTAGCTCTTTTCCAAGGCTGTCTCATTTGCTTCTCACAATAATAGATTGTAAGAAAGCAGTTGTTGGCCATTTTTGTAGACCATACATGTGCCATGATTTCATTTTAATTCCCATACTCAACATTGGAAATGGGCTTTATTAAATAACCCCACTACACAAGTGAAGAACCCAAAGCTCAGAGAGGTTGGTGGGGTTATCTGGGACCACATGGCTGGTAAACAGTTTTTGGACCCTTTGGCAAGTGCTCTTTCCACTCAAGAATGCCTAGAAGAGCTTGGAAAACACTGGCTTCAAAATGAAGAAAGAAGGAAAGTGAAGGACAAAGAAACTATTAAGTGACCCTCCCTATGTAGTTAGAGGGGCAATCCTGGAATAAACATAGAGGCTTCCTGTCCCCCTCCTCCCTAAGTGCAGGTCATGTCCTTAATGACCAATGAATGTCAATGCTTCTGCATTGCATGCCTCAGACCACAGATGGCAAACCTTTTCTATAAAGGGCCTGGCAGTAATTATTTTAAGTGTACAGGCCACATAGCCTCAGTCAAACTTCTCTACTCTGCCTCACTGAAGCACAATGCAGCTGAACGTGGCTGTAAACAATAACATAAGTGGAAGGATATGTCTGTGTTCTAATAGTGCTTCGTTTAGGACATGGAAATCTGAATTTCATACAATTTCCACATGTCATAAAATATTTTTTTCAGCCATTTAAAAATTTAAAAATACAATTTTTAAGCCATTTAAAAATTCAGTAGTCATTCTTATTCTTAGCTCATGGGTTGTTCAAACACTGGGCCAGATATGGACCACTGGTTTCAGCTTGCCAACTTTTACTTTAAACACATAGAGAAATAGGTTAGGAAGCAGTCACTGAACAAAAGCTTATCAATTTGAGGTTAAAATTCATTTAGTTGCAAAATGGGAACCAAACTTAAATCAGCTAAATCAAAATAGGGAATTCATAAACTTATAACTGAGAAGCCCAAGGAGTTGGTATTCAGACATGGCTGGTTTAGGGGTTTGGATAACATAAAGAAGACTGAGCACCAAAGAAGTGATCCTTTTGAATTGTGGTGCTGGAGAAAACTCTGAGAGTCCCTTCGACTGCAAGGAGACCAAACCAGTCAATCCTAAAGAAATTCAACCCTGAATATGCATTGTAAGGACTCATGCTTAAATTCCAATAGTTTGGCCACCTAATGCAAAGAGCCAGCTCATTGGAAAAGACCCTGATGCTGGGAAAGATTGAGGGCAGGAGGAGAAGGGGGTGACAGAGGATGAGATGTTTGGATGGCATCATTGACTCAATGGACTTGAGTTTAAAGCAAGCTCAGGAAGATAGTGAAGGACAGGGAAGCTTGGCATGCTGCAATTCGTGGGGTTGCTAAGAGTTGGACATGACTTAGCTACTGAACAACAACAACAAACTTTTTTCTCTCTTCTTCCCTCCATCTCCTTTTTTCTTCTCCTTCCCTTCCTCTTCTTCCTTCTTTTCCCCCTTTGCCTCAGGTGAAAAGACATTAGATACAATGCAGCACTAGAAAGAATATAAGCTGACATCTCAACAGAAATTATGGAGGCCCAAAACAGTAGAGCAACATGTTTTTATTGATGTGTGATATTATACAAGTTACAGATGTGAATCACAGTTATAGTGATTCACAATTTTTAAAGGTTATACTTCATTTATAGTTATGAAATATTGGATACATTCCCCATGTTGTACAATATATCCTTTTAACTTATTTTATACTTAATAGTTTGTACCTCTTAATTTCTTATCCCATGTTGCCCTTCCTACCTTCCCTCCCCCTACCCAGGTAACGGCTAGTTTGTTCTCTATATCTGTGAGTCTGTTTTTTTTTTTTTTCCCACTAGTTTGTTGTATTTTTTAGACTTCACATTTAAGCGATAGTGTATAGTATTTGTCTCTTTCTGACATTTCACTTAGCATAATGTCCTCCAAATTCACCCATGTTACTGCAAATAGCAAATTCTAATTACTTTTTATGACTGAGTAGTATCCCATTGTGTATATATACCACATCTTTATTCATTCATCTGTTGATGGACACTTAGGTTGAATCCATATCTTGGAAATTGTAACTAATGCTGCCATGAATATTGGGGTGTTTGTATCTTTTTGAATTAGTATTTTGGGTTTTTAAAATATATATCCAAGAGTAGAATTGCTGGATCATATGATAGTTCTATTTTTAGTTTTTTCAGAAACCTCCACAGTGGCTGTACCAATTTACATTCCCACCAACAATATGAGAGGGTCCTCTTTTCTCCACATCCTTCCTTGCCAATATTTGTTATTTGTGTTC
The DNA here is from genome assembly GCF_033118175.1 of Dama dama. Lineage (NCBI taxonomy): Eukaryota > Metazoa > Chordata > Mammalia > Artiodactyla > Cervidae > Dama > Dama dama. The sequence continues at coordinate 56,657,116 of NC_083703.1, forward strand.
TTTCTGATGAAAGCTATTCTGACAGGTTTGAGGTGATACCTCACTGTGAATTTGACTTGCATTTCCCTGATAATTAGCAATGTTGAGCATCTTTTCATTTGCCTGTTAGTCATGTGCATTTCCTCTTTGGAAAAATGTCTATTCAGTTCCGCCTATTTTTAAGTCCGATTATTTATTTCCCTGATGTTGAGTTGTATGAGTTAATTATATATGTTGGATATTAACCCCTTATCAAATATTTTCTCCCATTTAGTAGGTTGTCTTTTCATTTTGTCGATGATTTCCTTTGCTGTGCAAAGGCTTTTAAGTTCACTTTAAGTTCACTCATCTATTTATTTTTGCTTTTATTTCCTTCACTTTAGGAAACAGAGCTGAAAAAAATTGCTGTGATTTATATCAAAGAGTTTTCTGCCTATGTTTTCCTCTAGGAGTTTTATTTTTTTTTTCCCATGTTATTTATTTATTTATTTTCTAATTTTTTATTAGTTGGAGGCTAATTACTTTCCTCTAGGAGTTTTATAGTATCTGGTCTTATATTTGGGTCTTTAGTCTATTTTGAGTTTATTTTTGTATACAGTGTTAGAGAAGGTCCTAATTTCATTCTTTTACATATAGCTGTCCAGTTTTTAAAGGTATAAGAAAAATGAATAACATCTGTTCAATCTAGAGTGCTCTGTACAGTTAAAACATACTTCAAAATTTAAAAACATAAATAATTTTTTAGACAGACAAAATCAGGGAATTCATATCCAACAGATATACAAACTCAAAAAATGTTCAGGCTTATAGGAAATGATACCCACCCTTAACTGTTTAAAACAAAATAATAAAGTATTGAAGGGTTTATAACATACATAGAAGTAAAATATATGACAGTGTGAATACCGAGTATTGTGGGGAATAGATGGAATCACATGGTTATAAGAGATTCACATTGTTCATGAAGTAAAATATTATTTGAAGCTGTCTGTGCTAATTTAAAGATGAATATTATAATATCTAAACCAACAGTTAAAATAAATACAAAAGATAGAGCTAAAAAAGGAGAAGATAAAAAGAATACTATAAAAATATTCAGTTAAACCAAGAGAAGATAGGAAAGTAGAAAGAGAGCAACAAAGACTAAATGGAGCGAATAGAAAAAAATGACAGGATAGTCAGCTTAAATTCAGCTATAGTGACAACTACATTAAAAGTTAGAGGACCAAATATTCCATGTAGAAGACAGACATTGTCAAATTGGGGGGAAAAAACATCGAGACTCAATTGTATGCTGTTTACTAGAAACATTCAAAATATAGACATACAAGTTGAAAGTAAATTGTTATAAAAGAATCAAGCAAAAAAGTAACTTAAGAAAATTATATCAATATCAAAAAAACACTTTTTAAGACAAGTAATATCGCTGGAGACAGTGAGGGCTTTTTTTATAATTTTTTTTTTTTTATAATTATTCAAGTGTCATATATGAAAAAGATATTACAATCCTAAATGTTATGCAAATAACAAGAGATTGAGAAAATATAAGTAACAATTGGCAGAGAGATGAGCAAAATAGACCAATTCACAGTCTTAGTTGGAGGTTTTAATGTTCTCTCTCAGTAATTACTAGAAAACTGCAGAACAAACCTATAAGAACATAAAACATTCACTCAGCACTACCAGTTGCTATGGTGTTCAAGTGCACCTTGAGCATTTACCAAGGTAGAGTAACGATGGGCCATAAAAACAAGTCTGTATAATTTCAAAGGGCTGAAACATACAGAATATGTTCTCTGACCAAAGTACTATGAACTAATAAAATAATGACATCTGCTGCTGCGACTGCTGCTAAGTCGCATCAGTTGTGTCCGACTCTGTGCAACCCCATAGACGGCAGCCCACCAGGCTCCCCTGTCCCTGGGATTCTCCAGGCAAGAACACTGGAGTGGGTTGCCATTTCCTTCTCCAATGCATGAAAGTGAAAAGTGAAAGTGAAGTTGCTCAGTCGTGTCTGACTCTTAGCGACCCCATGAACTACAGCCTACCAGGCTCCTCTGTCCATAGGATTTTCCAGGCAAGAGTACTGGAGTGGGTCGCCAGTGCCTTCTCCGATAGTGACATCTAGAAAACCTCAAAATGGTTGGATATTAAGCAGAAGATCTCCAAATAATGCATGAGTCAAAGAATAAATCATAGGGGGAAATAGAAAGCAAATTAATAGAATGATAAGGGAAAAAAGTACCAACTGGAAGAGAACACACATCAGTGAAATAGAGTGAAGGTCCAGAAATAGACCACTCCATTGATTTTTGAGAAAGATACCAAGTTAATTCAATGGGGAGAGGAAAGTATCTTCGATAAGTAATCCCGAAACAACTGTATAACTGTGTGGAGCCGGAGTTGGGGGGAAGCTAGGGAGGCAGGGAATGGACCCTTGACCCCATCTTGCTGCATACCAAAATAATAATAAGAGATTCTATACCTAAAGGTAAAAGTTGGAACCATATACTTTCTAGAAGAAAACAATACTTTCACAACTTTGAGATAGGTCAAGATTTTTAGATAAGGTGTGTAAAAAGCAAAAATTAAAAAGTATATTTTAAAAAGACAAAGACTCCAATTAAAATAGTGGGGAAACAACTTGAATAGGCAATCCACAAAAGAGAATGAACAACTAATAAGCACATGAAAGTTGTTTAACATCTTTAGTGATGAAGAAAATTCAGAGTAAAGCAAGATACTTTTTCCACATCTGCTAACAGGACTGAAATCAAAATAAATGACTGACAGTTGCTCACTGTGGCAAAGCTGTGAAGCAACTGAAAGTCTCATTCATTGCTGGTGGGCGTGTAGAATAGTACTTTGAAGAACTGTTCAAAGTTTGTATAAAGTTGTATCTACAACTCCTCTGTGACCCAACAATTCTGCCCCCAAGAAATAAGAAAATATGTGTCCAGAAAAAGACTAGTACAAGAATGTTCCTAATGGCCTTAGCTATAGTGGCCCATAGCAGGAAACAAGGCAAGTGTTCCTTAACAGGTGAACGGATGAACAATAGTGGCATATGCAAAAAAGGAAATGCTAATTGTCAGTAAAAAGGAATGAACTGCTGCTAGTACAAATCAACAACAACCAAAAAAGGACATGAAAAAATACATTATGTGTGATTCTGTTTATGTGAGCTTTTAGAATAAAACTAAACTGATCTATATTAACAGAAATCAGGAAGTTCTTGCCTTTTAACAGATCAACTGGAAAGGGGACTATGGAACTTTGGTTGGGGTAGGGGTAGGGGTGATGAAAATATTCTAGATCATGTATGTCTTGGGTGATGATTATTTGAGTACACACAACTGACAAAAATCATTGAACTAAAGCTTAAGCCCTGTGTATATTTGTAAATTCTTGATTATAAAAATATTTTTAATTGTCTATCCCCTTGGTGCTAAGTGGGCAGAATTTAAGACAGAGGTCACAGAAATGATGGGAGAAGACAAAGTAGTAGACTGCTACAGTGGTTCAAACCATTCAACAAGGAAAATTGAGATGCTCAGCTTGTCATCCTCATTACCATTTGCAATAAGCTCAGTGTCTCTGATGAAATCAAGGGAAAGGAAGTCCACCACTGCTAGAAAAGAAACCCTTCAAACCCTGAGGTCTACTTCTCAGCCCTTCCCTGGGCAGTGATGCCCTAAGGGCAGTCTCTACCCCATGTCCCATTTGTTACATTACAACTGTTTGCTTCTTCCTCATCCCACTTGTGATCACTAAAATGTTCACTTCCTGCAGTCCCCTCTTTGTAATTGTTTCTTCCTCCAGTGTCTTCCTTGAATTTGAGAAATTAACATTCTCTTAATACTCTGAAATATAGTATATCTCCCACCTCTACTTCAGAGGGAGAGTGGAGGAGTGGTGAGGTCCCTGTCTCTGGGAGTTTTCAAGCAGATAGTAGATAATGATATGCCCAGGGACTTAAAGTCAGACCAGCCAGCATGGTCCATACAACTCACACAACCCACAATTTTAGGATAAGTCCTTGATAAATGTTAAAGCACTCTAGTAAATAAAAAATATGGATTAATTTATGCTTAATTTAATTAGCTAAACTTAATTTTCCTCTGTATGCATTTTGTCGGACTAGAAGATAGAATTTCATGCATATTCATTCTGTGCAAGAAATTCTACAATTTCTTTGATCATCTGCTAATTTTGCTGCTGTAACAATTAGCTGCTGTTCAGCCACCCTGGCTTCCAGGCAGAATCTGATGCTGAGTTTAATTACTTAACCCAAGACCAAGGCAAAGTGAAATACCCACTGAATCCTAGTCCAATTTGAGTTCATTTCATGGGAAATCTATTGATTGAAGGTTGGACTTTGCTCCCGGAATGAAACATCACACATTGTGCAGCATTTAAATATTTCTTTTTTCTTCAATTCTCCTGTCTTTCACAATTGTCATGGTTAATCACTTCAGCAGCCACAGCATTCTAGCTAACATGGTGGTCCCAACGACCCTCCCCAATGGTCCTCACGCATAAGCCACTCCACCTCCTGTGTGGGTTTTTAAGGGCAGTTCTGTTCAGCTGATAGTCCCTTTCAACCCTCAGACTAAGACATCTGGGACTCTTGTTGAGACAGCATGGTGGATGGTTCTTGCTTGAAAGCTTCCACCTGAGGTCCACTGTCCAATGCCACTTAAAAGATTGTTTTAAATCTTCTCAGGTAATTTAGATTAATGTAGTGGGCTTCCCTGATGGCTCAGATGGTAAAGAACCTGCCTGCAGTGTAGGAGACCTGGGTTTGATCCCTGGGTTGGGAAGATCCCCTGGAGGAGGGCATGGCAACCCACTCCAGTATTCTTGCCTGGAGAATCTCTGTCAACAGCAGAGCCTGGTGGGCTGCAGTTCACGGGGTCGCAAAGAGTTGGACATGACTGAGCGACTAGCAGAAACCAGACTTTATTTTGCTTTTCGTTCTACTCACAGCCAGATCTAATGACCATAGGTGATGGTCTTGACTGGAGTTCAATACTAATCCAGCTTAATGGGTTTATCTCATTTGCTTCACTTTTTAATTCATGCTCTGGTTTAAATATCAAAAAGAACATGTAAATAGCTTGATGCCATTGAGTTGCAGCATCATTCCATCCCTGTCAGCAAAGAGGGTCTGTTTTCACTTTGTTTTCCTTCCTGCTGGCCACCTCCCACATTATGCCAAGTGGGAGCCAATCCTGACTCATTTCCTGAGCAAATTGTGGCCAACAGGAAATAGGCAGCACAGAAAATTTTAGGAGATGTTCTGTTTTTTGATAACTTGCAAATATGCCTGAAGAAAGAGAGATCAAATTATCTTCATTTTTTAAAGCAAAAGGAATTGGGAACACACATGGGTGATCTCACAAAATGTGTCCTAGTTTAGAAATCAACATATCTTCCTAATTAATGTCAGAAGGATCACCTTGATGCCAGTGATCCAGATTATCAGAATTCCCCCACAGATCTACTTTTGGGCACATGGACTTTATAAGATTTCTACCCTGGAAAGCCAAGCAAAAGGAAGAGAGCAGGTGCTTTCACTATTTACAAAGTGAGGTCATATGTCTGAGCAGTGAGTGTGTGTACCTGCACCCACTTAACACTAAGCATTTAGGGGGCCAGTGTGATCTCCATGGTTGGCATGTCATCCAGTGGAGCCAGATACAAAGCATTTCTCAGTAGTGGAAAGGGTGACCAAAACACATGCAGTAAGAGTGGAAATGGAGGGACGGCCGGCAGCTCACCATGGCTTCTGCATATCTGTCTTCAGTGCTTGAGTGAACTCAGCTCCTAAACACGGGAGGTCATCCGATTTGGAGCATCTTCTTCCCAGAGTTGGCCACTGTGCTAAGAAAAAGCTATTTAATTAAGAATTATCCTCATGGTCATGGAGTTCAGGACATCGGGCCTGGCACCAGTTGGCCATTATTGCAAACATTAAGTGCTTACAAATATCCAACCCAAGGTGAGGATGTGACCAAGAAGGCCATAGTCCCCAGACCTTCATTTCAGCAGAGTGAATAAGAGCAGAGACTGCCATCAGAGGTCGTGTTCTAGTTGATGCCCCAGGCATCCTGGTATAACAGGCCTGGTCCCTGCTCCCTCCCACAGCAGGTTTCTGAACTTCCCACTCCCTCTCCACAAACACCCTCGCTCTCCCTCCTGGTCTCTGCCTTTCTGATAGCTGTCTTCTGGGTTTTGTATGTTCCACCTTACTTGCTTTCTTTTTTTCTCTCTTGCTCATTACATCTTTACCTGTTTCTTTCTCTCACTACCTGTTTTTATCTTTCTCTGTTAATTATGAAACAGACCCATAAAGCACCCTCTTCACACAGAAAACTAAGCATTCAGGTTGCTTTGAATGTTCTCCTCCCAAAATGAGACAGAAATGTGGATGCCCTGACGCCCTGCCTACCACTTCAGCGGGTTCCTGGGAGGATCTACTGAGATTGCGTGGATGTTTGGAATATTGTCCAACCTTTTTTTTTTTTTTTTTTTTTACTGGGATTTAATTTTTTCTTCATTTATTTTTATTAGTTGGAGGCTAATTACTTTACAATATTGTAGTGGTTTTTGTCATACACTGACTTGAATTAGCCATGGATTTACATGTGTTCCCCATCCCAATCCTCCCTCCCACCTCCCCCTCTACCCGCTCCCTCTGGGTCTTCCCAGTGCACCAGGCCCGAGCACTTGTCTCATGCATCCAACCTGGGCTGGTGATCTGTTTCACCCTAGATAATATACATGTTTCGATGCTGTTCTCTTGAAACATCCCACCCTCGCCTTCTCCCACAGAGTCCAAAAGTCTGTTCTGTACATCTGTGTCTCTTTTTCTGCTTTTCGTATAGGGTTATCATTACCATCTTTCTAAATTCCATATATATGTGTTAGTATACTGTAATGGTCTTTATCTTTTTGGCTTACTTCACTCTGTATAATGGGCTCCAGTTTCATCCATCTCATTAGAACTGATTCAAATGAATTCTTTTTAATGGCTGAGTAATATTCCATGGTGTATATGTACCACAGCTTCCTTATCCATTCATCTGCTGATGGGCATCTAGGTTGCTTCCATGTCCTGGCTATTATAAACAGTGCTGCGATGAACATTGGGATGCACGTGTCTCTTTCAGATCTGGTTTTCTCGGTGTGTATGCCCAGAAGTAGGATTGCTGGGTCATATGGCAGTTCTATTTCCAGTTTTTTAAGAAATCTCCACACTGTTCTCCATAGCGGCTGTACTAGTTTGCATTCCCACCAACAGTGTAAGAGGGTTCCCTTTTCTCCACACCCTCTTACAAATATAGGAAGTATTAACACTAAACTAGATCCACATTCTCAAATTCTTTGTTTCAGTAAGCATGTATTGTTCCCTGTTTTAGCCTAGCACTACTCTCCCAGGGCAGGGAGTGGGAGGATCATGGGAGGTGAATAAGGCATGGAAGAGCCTCTGTGAGACATGAAAGAGCTACTGTCCCTGCCCTTCTGAGACTGGCCTAGTCAGATCATAAGCAAAACACCCAGAGATTGTGATGGATGCTATGAAGGAAGAACCGAGGTGCTAGGCTGAGGAAAACAGTGGGTCCTTCATAACGGGTGGTCTCTTAGTCTACTCAGCTGCCATTCAAATTCCATAGGCTGGGTGGCTTAAACAAAGTAAAGTTATTTTCTTACAGTTCTTGAGGCTTTGAAGTCCAAGATCAGGATGCTGGCAGGGTTGGTTCCTGGTGAGATTGGTTTCTGTTCATACACAGCTCTTTTTCCCTGTGTGTTCATGTGGCATTTCTTCAGTTTATGTGCTTGGAGAGAGAAAGAGCGAGCTCTCTCTTCCTCTTATAAGGCCAGCCCTATCAGATGGGGACCCCATCCTAAGATCTTATGTAACCTGAATCACTATTAGTCAGGGTTAGAATCAACAAGAGACAAATGAAAATCCTAGGATACATAGACATGTAAAGAGATTTATTATAAGGTTGGCTCACACGATTGTGGCTTCCCTAGTGGCTCAGGGGTAAAGAGTCCGCCTGCAAATACAGGAGACTCCAGTCCAGTTGCTGGGTTGGGAAGATCCCTTGGAGAAGGAAATGGCAACCAGCTCTAGTATTCTTGCCTAGGAAATTGCATGAACAGAGGGACTTGGCGGGCTACAGTCTATGGGGTCACAAAGAGTTGGACACAACTTAATGACTAAACAACAACAACACGTGATTATGGAGGTTGAGAAGCTCCATAGTCTATTGTCTACAAGCTGGAACCCAGAAAAACCAATCGTTAGTCCCCATCTAAGTCTGATGGCCTGAGAATCTATGGGGCCAATGGCTGAAGTCTGAGCCCAGAGGTAGAAGACTGATCTAGCTCAAGCAGAGAGAGCAAATCCTCCTGTTGTTTACAACAGTTCAAGCAGATGGTCAAGAAAAGACTGTTTGAGCAGATGACATTTCTGGTGAGCCTTGGAGAATGGGAGGGAGACTGTCATCTGAAACTCTGGGAAAAGCCCACTGCAGAGAGAGAAACAGTAGGCAAGCAGATGGAGAAAATGCTGGAGAAATCAGTTGTAGGAATTAACATCCAGTGATGTTATTTAGGACATGTACAATAAATTTGAGCATCAGGTGACATCCAAATGGATAGATCAGTTAAACAGCTGAATAAAAGCGGAAAATTCAATAATAAGTCAAATTATTTATGCCCTCCCAAAGCACGTTGGTCAGAGACATCCAAAATAAATGTATGTGGCTTTCTCTGGCTGCCCCTTCTGGGCCACTGCCATAATGCTTGGCTGGTGTAGAACAAGCTGTGTTGGTGTTGGGGCAGCGTGGAGAATAAGCTGGCAGACGTACCTGGGGAGCCAGATGGACTCTCAGCACCTGGGGTTTTTTCAAGACCTTGTGCTTCACACAGTGTACCAGAGGACGTGTGTTTGGGGGCCTCATTAGAGAGCACAGTTAGTCAAAACACAGTCTTCCTGTCTGGGAAGCCGAGTCCCGGACAGATGCTTCCTTGGCATTTCAGTGGCCAGTTGTGCATCAGAAAAAGCTGCCGTCACCATCTGAGTCAGGTTCACTAAGTCCACAGCACCTGGAATTGCTCTGTTTTTCCTCCTGAAACAGCATATTTTAAAAACTCTAGTAATCCAGTCTGCCTTCTCACTGAACACAGCTGTTTAGGTAAATCAGCTGAAAACCTCATCCCTCAGGGAGACTGGAGGGGAGGCTTCCAAACGCTATTAATGGTCTCACCCCCTCACCGGAGCAGGGGTCTCACCCCCTCACCGGAGCAGGGGTTTCAGGAAGGGCCCGTTCCTTTCCACTGTCAGTGTTGGACGGTCCCACATTGAAGAAGCACCCATGATGTGACAGTAAATGGAATATAAACAGAACTCATCCAGATTTTAATAGTTTTATTCCTCTCAACCAAACAGAATATGCAGACCAATAAGGGCTTCCAGACTGTCTTACAACTTACACGTTGTTTGCGGATTGCCAGCGTTAGTGACCTCACGACTGCTCATGGCGAGGGTTCTATTATAGATCCAGGGATAGGGTTGCCATGAGGAGAAGGGAAGAAGGAGTGGAAAAAATCTTCAGAACATTCTTGATAATATACCTTAATCTCAGTGTGTTGAGGAAACACACCCATATCCTCTCCCATACCGCAGCTTGAAATCTGGAGAAGCAGATGATCTAGAGATTCAGCTGAGGTCTGCTCACTGTGAGACACTCTTAGGTGGTGATTTTGACATGTTGCTGCTATGAGCCGAGTGTGTGCTGGCTGGAGAGCAAGACACTCCTGGGCTGCAGGCTCTGGTGGACTTTATCTCCAGGAACACTCCCTGACAGGTTCTCATGGTGTAAACCCTAAAAAGGCCCCCTCCTATTCTAACAGTGGAGGGGAAGGACAATCCCTGAAATACCCAGGGCCATAACAAAGGCCCAATCTACAAGGGAGGGAGTCTGCCCCAGACCTACCCCACTGGGATGAGCCCTTCTACCTTCCAGGGTCAGCTGACAAAGTAAAAACAGTCAGAGGCAGGCTACAGAGAAGAGGCTGGGAATGCTGCAACCAGAGCAATCTGGGCTTTACCCGAAGATTATAGAACACTCCCAACCCCACACCTCTTCACCACACCAACAGGGCTCCAGCATAGGAGCTGGGTTATGGCTTCAAGAATTGCAAGACAGAGGCTGTCTTTGCCAGATTTAGAGAAACTCAAAATCAAGAGAGCAGCCTAAAACAAGGACACTAGAGAAATTTGCAGCTTGGGACAGCTGTGGCTACTGCAAGCATGAAACACCACCTGACAGAGCCAGATGACATTAACCCCTCACCCGAAAGCTTGTTTACCTCACTTCCTACTCCCAGTTTCTTTTACTTCAGATTATCAGACCAGGCACTGAATACAACTCTGGTTAATACGTTATCGTCTCTGATAGAAAAAGTATATACCATGCAAAAACAGATTGCTAATAGAAGCAGAGAGCTATAAACACTAAGAAAGGAGCTAAAGGAAGTACTAGAAATTTTAAAACTAAAAAAAAAAAAAAATGGAGAGTGCCTTTGATAGAGCTGAGGAAGAAATCAGGAAACTTGAAGATATATTGATAGAAATTTTCCAAACTGGAAAGAAAAAAGAATGAACAATAACAGCAACAACAACCAAAGAAAAAAAAAACCAGAACAGAATACTGAGAACTGTGGGGAAACATCTAAACTTTTGACATATGCATTATTGGAATGCCAGGAAAAGAGAAATAGAGCAGAAGAATTTGAAGTAATAATGGCTAAGAACTTTCCAAAATAAATGGCAAATGCCTGAAACCACTGCCTCTAGCCATATCATATTCAAACTCCAGAAAACCAAAGACAAACAGAAAATCTTGCAACAAGACAGAGCAGAAAGAGGAGGGAAAACAAAAAAAAAAAAAACAAAGAAAAAGCCCTTACTTAAGAATCACAGTGGACTTACCAGAAACTATTCAGTGGTCATGTATGGATGTGAGAGTTGGACTGTGAAGAAAGCTGAGCGCCGAAAAATTGATGCTTTTGAACTGTGGTGTTGGAGAACTCTTGAGAGTCCCTTGGACTGCAAGGAGATCCAACCAGTCCATCCCAAAGGAGATCAGTCCTGGGTGTTCATTGGAAGGACTGATGCTGAATCTGAAACTCCAATACTTTGGCCACCTCACGCGAAGAGTTGACTCATTGGAAAAGACCCTGATGCTGGGAGGGATTGGGGGCAGGAGGAGAAGGGGACGACAGAGGATGAGATGGTTGGATGGCATCACTGACTCAATGGACATGAGTTTGAGTAAACTCTGGGAGTTGGTGATGGACAGGGAGGCCTGGCGTGCTGCGATTCATGGGGTCGAAAAGAGTCGGACACGACTGAGCAACTGAACTGAACTGAACTGAACTGATGCTAGCCAGAGAATGAAATGAAGTATCTAGTGTTAAAAGGGAAAAAAAAAAGCTTTCTATATCCAGAAAAATTGTTCTTTGGAAATAAAGGAGAAATAATTTCTCCCATAAACAAGAATGGAGGAAATCCATCACCTGTAGACCAACCAGGCAAGTAATGTTCAAAGTTATTGAGGCAGAAGGAAGATGGAAGAGATCAGAAATATAGATTGATGTAAAGAAAGGAAAAGCATCAAGAAAGAAGCAGTGAAGGTAAAAGAAAATCATGCGTGCGCTACATTGATCTGTACAGATGACATTAAAAGCAGTAAAGTGAACAGCATGCTGGGTGATCATGACCCCTGGGGAAGTGGAGTAAACGGCAGTGATGATGTCACAGGCATGTGTGGGAGGAGCCTGGATACTGATTAAGGTACCTGCAGTATCTGTGGAGAGGTGCAGTGTTATTTGAAGGTGGACTTGGATAATTATATCCAATAATTATCAAGGACAAGTTTCTAATGATATAAGTGGATGAACCAAGAAGGCAGAGTTGTTCAGAGCTCAGCTCTAGCGCCAAAGACAGTTCAGGCTCCACTGTGCCGCTCACCAACCATACCAGCTTAAGGAGGTTCTTGCCCTCTGTTACCCCGAGATACCTCATCTCAGAAATTAAGCTGTCAATAGCTCCTTTATAAGGTTGCTCCAAAGATGAAGACAATGCAAGCTAAGTGGTTAGCAGAACACACGGCACATGGTAAATTTCCTATAGATAGAAGCAGCACATCTCAAATCATGGTCCCCAGACCAGCAGCATCAGCATCACCTGGGAAGGTGTTAGAACTGCAGCTTCTCAGCCCTCCCCCCAGACCGCTGAGTCAGAAACTCTGGGGATGGGCAAGGGGATCTGCAGTTTCACAAGTCTTGCAGGTGATGCTGATTCTTGCTAAAGTATGAGAACCACTGCCCTAGAGGATTGAGAAGTTACTGCTGCTACTTGCTACTGCTAAATCATGTCAGTCGTGTCCAACTCTGTGCGACCCCATAGATGGCAGCCCACCAGGCTCCCATCCCTGGAATTCTCCAGGCAAGAATACTGGAGTGGGTTGCCATTTCCTTCTCAGTGCATGAAAGTGAAAAGTGAAAGTGAAGTTGCTCAGTCATGTCTGACTCTTAGCGACCCCGTGGACTGTAGCCTACCAGGGTCCTACGTTCATAGGATTTGCCAGGCAAGAATACTGGAGTGGGTTGCCATTGCCTTCTCCTGAGAAGTTACGAGTGATGCCAAATACCGAAAAGGGCTTCCTAGCTCTGAAACTGATCCACTGACTCCCTTCAAACCAAGCTCTAACAGCACCAAATGGTTCAGACAGCCACATGGATGGACCTAGAGATCAAACAGAGAAAGACAGATACCATATGATACTGCTTATATGTGAACCGCCCCCCAAAAAAGGCTACAAGTGAACTTACCTACAAAAGCCAGAGTTACAGATGTAGAAAATAAACTTATAGTTATGGGACATGTGGGGAATTGGAACATTGGTACTGACAGTCTGTCACTCGAGGATTAAGAGATAGCTTCTCTGTATCTGTCTCCCCACACCATCACCCCCCACCCCCAGAGCTGGGACTCCAGCAAGGACAGAGAAGGGGCATGGACAGCCTCATGATGAAGCAGAGTGTGGAACAAACATGTCCTGACAAAGGCACACACATGCGTGATACTGGGAGTGATTAACAGATGGGGGCACCGGGGCAGCTTCCTACAGGAGCAGGGGGGAGAGCAGCTGCCATGGGGGGCTCCTTGGAGACGAGATGCTTCTGCCCTCTCCAGGGGATTGGAATGTTCCACCTGACTGTTACACAAGGGAACAGAAGTTAAAACAAGCAGCAAGTCCCTTTTGACTATTAAACTAGTGTTAAAATGTATGTAGTGGAAATATCTAGTGCTGGCAACAGTGTAGTGAAAATGGCATTCTTATGTGTTTCTGGAAGCATCTGCCAAACCAGCAAATGGGAATAATAATAATAAATAATAACAATGAGTTGGAAAGTACCAGTTAACACATCTGAGGAGCTATTATAAATTTTCATATCATTGGGGCCCTGCAATCAGATGTCTGAAGTGGCTGTTGTTTTAAATAGAAAGGGAATGATATTCACCACTGCCTTCATCTGCAAATAAGTGGAAGCAAAATAGATATCAAAGAATGGTTATGTAAACTGATCCTAAGGACACAGCAGTTTGCCCTTTAAAATATGTTTTCTGAAGAAACTCAGCCACCTGCAAATAAAAATCTTAAGATATATTTAAGGTAAAAATCATGACTCAAAATTTTAGTATGATTGCAAATACCTGATTAATAATAAACATTGGGGAAAATTACTGGAAGGAATTACAACAAATATCAGGTGTTGTCAATAAGATGGAGGATTTTAATTGTTAATTATTTTCTTTACTTTCCAAATGCTCTAAGGTTTCATTCTATGTAACACTTTACAGAATGAAAGATATTAGAGCAAGAAAGAGGAGAGTGGAAGATCACCTCCTTCTGCTCAAAAGGGGGACACAAGTAGTCACAATGTTTTCTCATTCCCAGTTGCATCGGCTATTTCAAGACTTTATTTTCCTTCTTCCTTTTCTTTTGCTGAAAAATAGACTCCAAGGGGACTGAAGTTGGGGGCATGGGCAAGGGGGAACTGTTTGAATAGATGTGCAAAGAAAAAAGTAGCAAGACTGATTTCTGAAGTTTGCACTTGAGACTGATTTGTAACAAACTGCAATCTGGGCTTGTGGGCCATGGGGCATAGAAACAGTTGCTATGTGTTCACACTTTTCCAGCTGTGTTCTGTTATGCCCTCAACAACTGGTCATGTTGGAAGGGATTCCCCTATATCCCCATTTCCATCTCAGACAGAAAAGCTCTTTTTATTTTCTGTACTCATTATTTTTCCTTCCTCATATAATGTCAGTTACTCAAAGCTTGAAGATACTTGAAAACATCTACTTAATTTTATGTGTTCAGTTGTGTCCAACTGTTTGTGGCCCCATGGACTATAGCCCACCAGGCTTCTCTGCCCATGGAATTTTCCAGGCAAGAATACTGCATAGGGGTGCCATTTCCTACTCCAGGGGATCTTCCCAACCCAGGGATCGAACCCTTGTCTCTTGTGTCTCCTGCTTTGGCAGACTGATTTTTTACCACTAGCACCACTGGAAAGCACTAGTTAATTTTATAACTGAACATAATATTATTTTTCACTTACTTAATGGCTATTTTAATATTTATTTTCCACTTATTCTAATAGCTATTGCTTTGAGTTAGATTAAGCAGTTTTTTTCCCCCTGTTAACTATCATTGTGTCACTGAAAGCTAGCTATATCTCACTGCAGATTATAAGATCTAAGTCCTTGCCATCCCATTAGCCTCCAGGCTCCATGATACCAGGGACACTCTCTGCCTTGGCCCCTGCTCTATGCCCAGAATATCTTGCACATCGTAGGTGTGGAACAAAGTGTACTTTTGAAAGAGTGAATGCTCCCACTTGGTGACAGCATACCCAAGTTTCATGCTTAGCATTTTGATTACTTAATGAAATTCACAAAAAAATTGAATCAGAAAACCCAGGACATGAATCTTGGTGATAGTCATCCCATTTAGCTCTTCTGTTTGCCTACTCAGCACAGATTGGAGATCTGTGAGATCGCTCTGCTCCACATCTGCTCACACCTGCCCTCATGGCACACAGGCAGTGCTGCTCCGTGGGTAACAGGGCTTGGCTTCTGGAGGATAGAATCTTTATGCCATCTTGGAACTTCTCACTGGAGAATGGCATTCAGCAAATCCTAGCCCCACCTATTCCCAGGCCACTTCAAAGGTTGTGTCCCTGACCTTCAGCTTCTCAGAGAACAGCTGGACTTCCGTCCCACCATCCGTTGTGTCTCTGCCCTGACACCGGGCACCTGCAGTCAGACCAGGTACTGCCATCGAGTTATCCTATTCTGGACACAAGGAGCTGTCTCAGATACGAGAGACAGCTGTTTGCTCATGGACCGGGCAGATTTTAAATTATTGAAGGCAAGCAATAAAGGATGTTGCTTACCCTCTGATGCACTGCTTAATTGGTAGATTCACATGACATCACACTGGATTGTGAAGCCGTGTTACTCTGATTGGTGATATTATGCTATCTTAATTCGGTTTATATAATTATTTAAGTTTAATTTTTAGGGCTGCTGTCAAATATTAACATTGTCTTAGGTAGAGGATATAACTAATTGGGGCACACATGCCCACACACGCCGAGGGCCTTGATTGCTTGTACAGTGAGGGCAATTACCGTAATGAGAGCAGCGCTGAGTCTGGCACATACAGATGACTCTGTCCCTGCAAAGCCCATTAGAGTGACAGTTACTGGACTCTGAGCTCTTCCCAGACGTGCTCACTGTTTGGCTGAGTCGGTGAGGGTTGACTTGACTTGGAGCGGAACAAGAACAAAGGAAAGCCCAGGGTCTGAGAGGTTGTGTTTGCTGGGGTCTTGACTCTTTCATTTCGAAGTCAGTGGGAGCCACTGCACTGTGCCTCCCAGGCCGACATCCTGCACTGTGGAGCAGGTGCCAGCCCGCTGTGAGTGCCGGGATTATAGTCTCCCAGGTCCCTCTCCCAGGGACTGCCATCTCCGGAGGCCTCTGGTTGTCATCTGTGCAATGGGGCTACAGAGTCTGCTCTACTGGGTTGAGAAGCCACTGAGAATAAGACAGGTGATGTGCCATGTCTGGCACACAGCAGACCATGCCTGCACGGGCATCATGGTCATTATTGTTTTTTTATCACTACAGCAAGAGCCAGGCCTACCTGCCACTTCTGGACACTAATTCCACTCCATGTGCTAGACTGGGAGGGTCTCATAAAGTTGTCTCTGGAGACTCACAGCCCATGCATTAACCCCCTTATCCCTGAAGAGTCTCCCGCCCTGCCTGTAAAGTGTAACTACACACCCATGCACTGTTCCACCAACCAGTACACCCCAGTGCCTGCTGCCTACGAAGCACAGCGGCCTAGCAAGAGACAAAATCCACCTGCAAAGCAAGTCTCTGTTCTGGATTCTTTCAAGAGATTAAACAACCAGACACGCTGAGACTTGAGCACAGGGAGAGCCCTGAGCCATGCCAGCTGGTCACACCCTGTGGAACAAGTGTGTGTACACCCCAGATGCTCAATATTTAATCCGTGGGATGGACAGGAAGCACCATGAGGAAGCCTGGGAGATGGAGCAGCTTCTGGAAGAGGAGTGGGGCCAGGGTGAGGGGCACGGGAGAAACACGGGCGTGGGTATTCCTGCTGGAAAGAGCTGCAGAGGACTCAGAGAAGTGCTTTCTCCGGTGTGAAGGATCCTTCAGAGGAAGCTAGGATTATAATGATCTCATTACTAGATTGGAACTTCCCAGCCAATAAACCCCCTCGGCCCCTGAGGAAAAGGAGTGCTACAGCTCACAGTTCTTATTGCACATTAAATATTAAACGAGATTTCCTCTTGGGCAATCTTTCGTGGTCATTACCCTGTTCTGTCTACCACATCATAAAAGCCATCAAGCAAGCGAGAAACCTTGGTTTGGGAGAGAGCTGCCCCGGTTAAGCTCAAGGACACCTCAGCTCACCAGTGGCCCACCTACATATGAAGTTTTATCTGGAGTGTCTTTTGCAGCCTTGATGTCCTGTCTGAATTATTCTGTGAGACCAGGGAGAGGAGATGAAGTCTGTGGACCCCAGGAATGTACTTGTCCCACCTTTGTCTTTAAAAAAAAAACAAACAACCATGTCTTCCTCCCCAAGAGGGTGGGCTGGGCTCTTGATTCCTCAGTCTCAGAATCATCTGATTCCCTCACCCCTTCAACAGGCACTCAGGCTCCCTGCGCTTCCTCCTTCCTTCTTTCTTTCCCTCCCTCCCTCCCTTCTTTCTTTCCTTTCTTCCTCACACTTCTGGAAGCCAAGAATTCCTTTCTATTCTGCACACTTGACCCAGCTACAGGTGCTTCCCACCTGGACAAGGGAAGGGGATTTGCTTGTGTGACAACCCTCAAGCCAACTCCTCACTCGCTCACCTTGCCTGAAGCTATGCTTTGCTGATGAGTTGCCCTTGGCTGCCTAGGGGGCTCCATCCAAGGGTTCTAGGATCCTTCAGTGACTGAACTCAATGTCTCCTTCATCACAGAAAGCTCATTATTAGGTTTCAGGTTGTTTTTCTTTTTCTTTTTTTTTTTTTGCTAAGTTCTATTTGAAGGCAGAACTCAGGACCCATCCTTTGCAAACTACCAGGATCAAACTCAGACCCCCTCCCATGGCATTCAGAGCCCCTCATAGCCTCACCACAACCCCCCACATGAATCTGCCTCAGGGCCAGTTGGTCACACTGTCCCCCAACACACCTTGGCTCTCATCCTACTGTTTCTGCTCACATAATCCCATTCACCTGGGCCAGGTGACCTTTTGAAGCAATGTGACAGACCAGGTCACCTCCCATACTAAATCCCTCCAATATTTGGCAGGTGACCAAGGTTCACTTCATCAGTGATCACGTCATGTTGACTGCATGCACTCTGATATAATGAGAAAGTCACTTCCTCTCTGTGGGTTTCTCCCCTAAAACTCATAACTTCAGTCCGACCATGTGAAAAACATCAGACAAATCCACACTAAAGGACATCCTGCAAAACACCTGGCCACTGCTCTGAGATGTCCAGGTCATCAAAAACAGGGGAAGTAGGCAACACCATTACAGCCCAGAGGCGCCTCGAGAGACATGAAGACTAACACACAGTGGTGTCCTGAATGGGATCCGTGACCAGGAAAAGGACAATGAAATCTGAGTCAGGTCTGAGTTTGATTGACATAAATATTCCGTGTTGGTTTCTTAATTATAACAAAGGCACCAGAGAAATGTAAGACATCAGCAACAGGCAGACCTGGGAAAGGGTATGAAGGAACCCTCTTTTCTGTAAACTGAAGACAAGTCCATCAATCCAGAACGGTTCTACCCTGAGTAGAGTTTATTTTAAAAGCCCTCCAATACTTGCCCAAGGCCCCTGGCATGAACTCCGGTTCTGCACTCCGCCCCTGCTGAGCCCCACATCACAGCATCCTCCTCTGTCCTCCATCCAGCACCTTGCCAGCCTGCTCTCTGCTCCTGGGCCCTGACGCTCCTTTCTGCCTGGGGCTCTGAGGCGTGTTCTCCCAGTCACCACTCCTGGCCATCCCACCTGGCTGGACTCCAGCCTGGCTTTGAAAGTCCCATCTCTGTGGTGGCCTTACATTTTTCTCATGACCTGATGAGTTCTTCATAGGCTCTCCTCTGCTGACCTCTTCGGCCCCAACTCGAAGCCAAGGCTATGGCTCCCCGGTTCACAGCAGCTTCCCCAAGTGCAAAGAACAATGTCCAGTATAAGGCAGGTGGCCAGAAATCCTTCCTGAGTTAACAAAATCAGTTTATGCTATTGCTCAACAAATATTTTGAACTGCAACGTATTGGCTGTGTGCTGAGGACCAAGAGATGAATGAGGAAATGTCTTCTGCCTTCCAAGAGCTCATGGTCAAGCCCTGCTCCATGGCTTCAATGAATGTTCAGCTCTTAGGACCAAATGCCAACCTCAAGCATCCTCCTGAGTACCCATGTCTCATCCTTTCTGCTCTGTGTTAGCAGCATAGCTAACATCTGTATCAGAACAACACTGTCTTCCTTAATCAGATCTAAAATAATTGTTATCATTTTTATTCAGATTTCCCATATAATGGGAAATGTATTAAAAGAAAGTATACATGATAAAATAAAAATTTCTCATAATGTGATAACTCAGGAGATTTTATTATTTTATGTATATAAGTAATCATTATGGGAAATAATTACAAATGCCCAAGGGAGAAGTTCTTTTAAAACATATAATTAGCTGAACTCTCCCACACATGGATTAGCATAGTTAAGCTTTGGGTCTTTTGCATTCCAGATGATGCCCTGCTTGTGTGCTTCTGTGACCACCACGTAGAGGCTTGGTGTTTTATAAATAAGCATGGACTCCTGCAATATGCTGGTGTGAAACCCATGATGTCCACCTGGCATAGTTTCTCACTGTAGTAAATACAGGCCCGCAGCATCATTTTGAATGGCTAGATCCCTTCCAATTGTTTCAAACTGTGCAACATCTCAATTTAGTTACACGGCCTTTTTTATTATTTGTTTTGGATACTTTGCTTTTTTGTGTTTGTTCACTATTATAAATAGTACTTTAATTAATGATCTTGCACAAACATCTTTGCACACTTTTCCAATTATTTTCTTAGGGTGAATCATAAAAGTTAGATCCTAAAGGTTTTTTTTTAATTGTTATCTTAGGTCTGTTTATTTTGTTGTGTTACCTCTGAAGAAAACTATAAATTTATATCCCACAGGTCAAGGTATTATTTTCATACAAACTTTCTTTTTCGTTAAAAAAAAAAATCCAAGTAAGAAATGCAGACCATAAGATAATGCATTAAGGTAGCAGGATGTAAAATTATCATTTAATATTTCATACATACAATTAATTCTTTACCTTTAACCTTTGGAGGCTTACAGGGTAAAGAATCTGCCTGCAATACCAGAGACTCAAATTCCATCCCTGGGTCGGGAGGATCTGCTGGAGAAGAGAATGGCAACCCACTCCAGTATTCTTGCCTGGAGAATCCCATGGACAGATGAGCCTGGCAGGTTATAGTCCACGGGGTTACAAAGAGTTGGACATGACTGATCGACTAACTCTTTCAACCTTTTATAAATGTTTTTATTTTGTCAAAATAAATTTAAATTATTTTCAGTTTAAAACGGGCAGACCAGCCAAGATCCCTCTGCAGGCAAGGTCATCAGACTGACTCAAGCAGACATTGGGCAGAGTCGATGCAAGCTGCCACGGTCATTCATTCATCCATCAAACAAATATCCGCTGAAACCTTGATTCTGCCCAAGGAACTTGTTTTATAGCAGGAGAAATGAGTCACTAGGGCCTCTCTGGAGATTTAATGTTTTTACTGTTTCCTCACCATCTTTTCCTTATTTATTAAACTTTTTATTTGGAGATAATGGTACGTTTACATGCAGTTGTGAGAAATAATGCAGAGATCTCATGTAGCCCTTCTTCTTTTCCTCTAGTGGTGAATTTAGCAAAACCAAGTGCATTATCACAGTACTTGTGTGTGTGTGTGTGTGGTTCTATGCAGTATTATCACACGTGCAGTCTCATGCAGCCACCACCACAGCCAAGACAGAAAACAGGTACATCACAAGGGTCCCTACTGCTCCCCTTCTATAGCAAGAACCACCCCCCCCCCCAGCCCCTTCCCTAACACCTGGGACCCTGATCTGTCCTCTATGTCTGTAGTTTTTCATTGCAAGAATGTTACAGAAATGGAATCATATGTAGAAAAGCCTGTAGCCTTTGGATTGGCTTTTTTCACTTGTACATAAAAGTTTATGTGTATCCTTGGTTTGTTCTTATAATTGCTCAGCAGTACTTCACAGGGCAGAGATGCAAGTGGCTCCCCTCACTGATATACCCAACAGCCCCCACACAGCCCCCTCCCATCTGCACAACTTTCAGCCCTGCAGATTTATTTAGAGATCTTGGTTGCCAAGGGGGGAAATGGTGTGACAATCTGAAAACGTCTCATGGTTCCCAAGACAGGGAAAGGGCTTCCTTTATGGGTTAAGGTTCTCAGACATGCAGAGGAGAGGCCCATGATTGCTGGTGCACAGCGGGGCAGGGAGGAGGAGACTTGAAACCAAGGGACTCTCTAGGGTACCTCTAGGACATGTGAAAAAACCATGGCAAACTCAAACAGGTGAGACCCCTAAGAGCTTGGCTGCTTAGGGATGCAGTTTGCGATGGAACTATAGTAGCTGCACAGATAGCTGAGACAGCAAGAACATACAAGGGATGGTGAAGAAGGAATTTATAAACGTCAACCAGGGCTTTGTGACCAGTTGCAGAAACTAAGGACTCTGGTACCTATACACATGTTCTTGTTTGCTTTCCTGTGTGTTTTTATGTACATTAGCCCATCTCTCTCTTTCCCTGCTCTCCCCTTTGTATTGATTGTGGCTAGCTGGTAGTTCAGACTTTAGGCCATATTCTATTCTAGGGCAACTCTTACTGAACAAGAGGGATGAGAATCAGTCAGAGACACATCATAATTGATAAGGCTGTGGATCTGTTTCCTTCAGGGTTAAGTGAGCATGAAGAAGCATGATTTTTTTTTTTTTACAATTGCTGGTTGGAAATTAAATGCAGGCAGAACGTGAGTTTGGGTGCTGAGTGTCCATATGCCTGGATGGTGCCAGCTGTGATCTGTTGGCCTTGAGCATCACGCCTTTCAGCCATGCCCTGTTATCTCAGTGGCTGGAAACCCAGGAACTACATTTTCCAGAATCCCTTTGAAGCAGGAATCCAGTCAAATTCCACCTATGAGAGGGGCTTACTGAGACCTGGAAGGCAAAAGATAAGTATCAGTCAGTCTCTCCTGCAGCAGCAGCAGGGGCATCTAAATCTTCCTGCCTTCTCCCACCACTCCCCGATTCCCTGTCAGCCTCCTGCTCCAGGCCCCAGGCAGCAGTGGTGGCATCCCCAGCAGGTTCTAGCGGGTTCCGCCAGTTTCCTGATTTCTGGACAGCACCCCCACCCAACAGCTTCTGCATGCCTCAACTCTACCAGCAATGCTGTAAGCACCTAATTCCCTCGCTGCTGGAACGGTCTTGACTGGCACATGCATATTGCACCAGACTGAGTGGAGGGGGAGGGACAATTCCAGGATGTTCTCTCCTCTTGTAAAACCTTGCCTGCCTGCGGGGGAGGATGCTCACATCTGTTTCACGGTCTGAAGTGCATCAGGGCAGATGTTCTAATGGGCACAGCGCTGGGTGCTAGTCAGCTTCATCACAGCTTTCTCACCCTCTAGCAGCACAACAAAAGCAAGAGCGCCAAATGCGCTCAGAACCGTGACAGACGACTTTCAAAAGTGATCTCACCTCCCTCTCACCTCTCCTGGCAGCCGTCCACGCTGCTTATGAACAGATTCTGCTGATTTGTGAAGCCAACACACCGAGCCTCACCTGGGCTGGGATTCCCCTCTCCTTTTTGTCTTCTCCCACATCTTCTTCCTTCATTTTTGCTGGAGGTGGCACAGAGAAGCAGAAATTATTTAAGCTGCTGCTACACTGTTCGTGTTTTTAATTTGACCAGAAAACTTGTGCAATTGCATGGAACATTTATCCTATTTCTGCAAAATTTTGCTTTCCTCTTTGAATAACAAACAGGCTCTGAAGGCAGCACCACCCCAGCTTCCAGAACAGAGCCTGCCTACACGACCTTCGTGCCTCTGCGCCCATAGCCTGCACTCTTTCTCCTTCTCTTGGGTCTCCCCACACAGTCCTGGGGGACCATCCGCCAGCATGTGGAGGGCACTGGTATGTTCCAAACCAGCAACAAGTACACAGTTTCTTCCTGGAACTAGGTCTCTGCATCCTGAACAGAAATAGCCAAAAAGACAGGTCCAAATGCAGGGAGAATGGGGACCGTGTGACTCCAGGAACAATATACACAGATTTAGACAAATTCTCCATCCTCCACAATAGACAGAACATGGATGGGAGCAGGTACAAATCTACCATCATCTCCCTGTCTACCACCCGCAGCACGAGGGGCCTGCAGTCCCCACCTCCTCTGCTGTCAGAGGAATCCCAGCCATTCCTCACCGAGTGCTGTGGACAGCAACTTCTCTAAGAAACAGTCTTCCAGATATTCCTGTCCTCCCACTCAATGCTCCTCATAGCCAGCATCTTGTGGCCCACTTTTTCTTGGCCCTGAAGAAGTCTCGTCTCATGTATGTATGTAAAGTTACAAATAATCTTGAAATAATCAGAAATAATAATACTGGCAGTTTGATTCCAGGGCCTGCTTAGTACTGGGTACAATGCAGGTATGACCTGAAAATTCTCCTCTTCACCTCTCACAGCACAGGTGATGTGGCCACAGTCCCCATTTGACAGATGAAGAAACTGAGGTGCTCCAAGTTCAGCAGTGCACAGTGCTTTTAAAGAACTGAGCCAAGATTTGAACCCCTGACTTAAGAGCTTAGCCTTTTTACACTGAGCTAGAAAATGCATAGCACATGATGTAATGGGCAACATAAATAAGGACCATCTCTGTGTACCGAGTTTTAGAATCTTTAAATGAAATGCATTGTTGGCATCAGCAAGTGTGGCAAAGCATTCACTGTATTCTGCATTCAGCCTGCATCCTGATGAGATGTGCAATTAAAGCAAAGCATCCAGTTTGATTTATATCAGGTTGAGCAGCACCCAGAACAAGTTTCCGCATTCCCCTACACTCTGACTTTGGAAATGCCAGTTCAAGCCTCTCTACACCTAAATATTCAATGTGAGTTCCTAAGTTCCATCTGAAAGACTTCTCAAATTCTCATCATTATTCTTCCAAATAACAATCAACAAGTAAGAACATTAAGTGGAGGGAATCATATTTACACTCATTGAGAATGTGACCCATGTTATACAACCAGGCAAAATCTTAAGCAGAAATGTTTTACTGCACATTTTTCATTGACATTTATCTAAGAAAGAATACAAAGATAAAACCTTTCCAGTGATAAAACAACTAAGCTATGAATTATATCTTCACAAAAATTTACCTTATACTCTTTTTAAAAAATTGAAGTATAGTTGATTTATAGTGCTGTGTTAGTTTCAGGTGTATAGCAAAGTGATTCAGAATACATATACAAATATATATACATATGTATTCTTTTTCAGATTACCTTCTATTACGGGCTATTACAAGATATTGAATATAGTTCCCTTTGCTATACAATAGGTCCTTGCTGTTTATTTCATTTTGTGTGTAATAGTGTGTATCTGCTAACCCCAAACTCCTAGTTTACCCCTTCTCTTTCCCCTTCAGTAATCATAAGTTTGCGTCTTGTGTCTACAAGTCTATTTCTGTTTTGTATCATTTTTTAGGTTCTGCATATAAATGATATCAGATGATATTTGTCTTTGTCTTAGTTCATGTACTATGATAATCTCTAAGTCTGTCTATATTGCTGCAAATAGCATTATTGCATGCTTTTTATGGTTGAATAGTATTCCATTGAGGATATCCTGCATATTCTTTACCATTCTTCTGTGGGTGGACATTTACCTTATACTTTTTGTGGTTAAACAGTGTGGGGGAAAAAAAGGTGGTTGCTTACAGCTTCTGGAAACTCAGGCATTAAATTTATCTGGAGCTGATGCCACAGAAAGGAAAGTACTGGAAAAATGTTACTATTCAGTCTTCATCTTGACAAATTTTACAGTAAACTTGTCAACAAGTCTCCAAATTATGTCAACCCACTAACAGGTTAGAAGTCTAAGAAATAAACCCTAAGACCTACAGCCCCCCTGTTACTCACATCACACAGCAAGAGCCTGCCTTCAAACAAAGCAGATTTTAGAACCAAAAAACAGCTTAGCAAGAAATTTTATTATGTCAAGTGTGGAGAACATCCATCTCAAGGAAGACGAAGGGGTTCAGACTGAGCTGATCCCATTGTCTCAGAAGTTACATATAGTATCAACTCAATACATATTTGCTAAATAAGTGAAGAGCCCACGGGAGACCTAGGATGAGCACCAATTCTGCCATTGTTAACTGTGGGGCCTGCACTGCTTCACCGCCCCACCCCCCTGAGCCTTGACTTCTTACGTGTGAAATGGTGGAGCCTCCTGGTGTCACTGAGCTAAAAGATGTGAGGGAGCATTGCAGTGCACCAGCTCTACATTGTAGTGCAGCGCTGGATAGTAGGGATGTGGTTGAGCATCCAGTTCAACCAGAAAGCAGTGCGGTGTACGGTTCATGTCAGGCTGCTTTTACTGGGAAACTACTTAGTCTTCTACTCCTGCTTTCCTTTAAATCACTTAAATCACTTTCTACCTATAAACAGTGGCACATTAGCCTTTACAGGTCCAGTAACTCAGCTTTGTTTATACTCAGTAGATATTTGAGAGTCTCCTCTGTACCTGGCAGGATGCTGTGCAAAGAAAGACTGCAAAGCGGGTGGAAAGGACAGGACGACGGGGCTGACCACTGGTCCAAGTCCCACTTCATCTTGAAGTCCCGTTACCCCCATGGCCTCAGTCTTCCAAACCACTCAAGAGGGCAATGTCTTCCTCAGAGGGAGGACCACAGTGAATGAGATGATGTCTGTGAGGCACCTTGAAAGGACCCGCCAAGAGCAGATGCTCAAGGAGAGAGAGCATCTTAGTTACCAGAGCAGTGATGACATGAATGGTGATGATGGTCCTGTTCTGGAGAAGACCGCTCTTGAGGAGAAATAATCGCTCAGCCAACTGAGTCACAAGGCAGCGTACAGCAGGGTCCAAGAGAAGTGAAGTTCCAGGGAAGGAGGGATGACATCCAAATGGAGAACCAGGAGGAAACATGTGCATATGTTTCCTCACACACAAAAAACATATGCACGCACAGATACACACACATGCACAGGGGTCTGGGGGACTGGAGTATGGACCTGGGGACAGGGGAGAACTAGGAAGGCAGAGACACAATAAGGACTGTCCAGGAAAGGGAACACGAAGGGGAAAGGTGTGGCCTACCAGCCATCCTCCTGCTACATCACCAACCCAGGAATACCAACAGCTCATCACAGCCAGCTCTTTCTCATGATCCTGTGGGATGGCAGGTGGCTTGGTCACGGCTGGGTTTAGCTAGGGCACCTTGACTTCCCCTCACATGGCACTTCATCCTAGACTTTCCCACAGCACATTGATGGGTTTCAGGGCCCCAGGGAGGGAAGGGAAGCTGCCGGGAGCCAATTATTGCCACTTTCTGTCTGTCAAAACCAATCAGGAGACCAACCCAGATACAAGGCGTGAATAATCAGGGATGGGCTGCAACACTGCATGCGAAGGAGCATGGATCCATAGGGGAGGAGTGTGTGGTCCTGTGTGGCTGCATGAAACATGCCCTGCAAGGCCTGTTGAGTGGCACACTTGGGGGAACATTTGGGAAGTGCTGAGTTGGGATCCCTGCAGATGAGCCCACACAGGAGAGCTGTAGGCTGGGGTAGATCAAGGGGAACTCAGTCCAGACTGCTGCAGAAGTCCAAGCAGAGAGTAAGGGAGAGCCTAGAATTCTACTCTTCGGTGTATACCCTACAGAAGTGCATATGTACCTTCACCAAAAGAAATTTATAAGGACATTCATGCATAGAAGTATTATTCAAACTAGCCAAAATCTGGTGACAATCCAAATGACTATCTGCAATAAAATGGAAACATGAATTTGGTATTTGCATACAGAGCAATATTCTACAGCAATTAAAAGGCAGGAAATGCTGCTATAAGCAACAAGGATGGACCTCACAAGCAAAATGTTGAACAAAAGAAGCCACACATAAAAGCAAATTTACTGCATGATCCCCTTTATACAAAGTTCAAAAACTGACGAAGCTGATCTGGAATGTTCCATGTTCCATGGGGTTATCTTTGGGGAGGAGGATCCAGTGACTGGGATGGGTCATCAGGTAGGACAATATCATTTTCCTGACCCAAATGTAAACACACATGTGTGTTTACTTCATGAAAACTCACCAAGTTGTACACTTATTATTTTTCTGAATGTATACTTCAGTTACAAACCAAAATAAATTCATTAAAAGATGAA
Source organism: Dama dama (assembly GCF_033118175.1). Taxonomy (NCBI): domain Eukaryota; kingdom Metazoa; phylum Chordata; class Mammalia; order Artiodactyla; family Cervidae; genus Dama; species Dama dama. The sequence goes on from NC_083703.1 coordinate 56,684,297, forward strand.
AAGAGAATGAGGGGCTAGCCTAGGCTAGAAGCAGCAGTGATGCAGAGGAGGGGGAAATGACCTTGAGGGCAGGGCTGTCTACCGAGCATCCGTTGCTTGTGTCTGAGAGAGGAGGGGAGTCAGCGAGGACACTGAGGCTTCTGGTGTTCCTGGAAGGTGGGACTGGACCAGGCAGAAGAGCAGGGAAGTCTCAAAGGCGCCATGCCTCTGGGGAGGCTGACGGAAGACGAGGTGAGAGAAAAGAGGAGTTACTCCAAGAGCGTGCTGGGGTGGACACAGTGGCGAGCAGGGACTCTTTTTTTTTTTCAGCCCTCTATGCATGCACACAGACACACGCACATTTCTCACACACTCAGACATACATGTGCACACTTTTGTGTGTGGACACATTTGTGTGTTCACATGTACATGCATTCACACATGCCTATACCCTCAAACACACAAGTCATTCAAATACATATGCACACATTCAAATACATGCTCGCACATGAACACGCACACATGTACACAAACATTCACATATGCACATATTCATGCATAGCTTAAATGTTTACACATGAGCATTTATGTTTACACATTCAAGTGTGAATACATGGACAGACATCAGACTGCATATGCACACACATACACACTTGATCATGCACACACAAGTGAACACACACACACAAAACATGCACATGCTTGCACTCGTGCACACACACACCTGCACATAGAAACACACACATACAGGGAGAGCCTGGCCACTTTTCTGAGACCCTGTCCTGGAAAGCGTGTTAGTAAGTAGACCCCTGAAACTTGGAAATAGCTCCATCCTGAATATCAGATATAAGGAGAAACCTGGTTGCCCCAGACGAGTTCCAGCTGCTCTCTCTGGGGGGATCTTTCATATGGCCTATCTCTTGGAGCCCCTCCTGGCCTAGCTGGTGCTCAGCTGACCTCATGCCCCACCTGCAACATCAGAATGACAAAGGAAGCCATCAGCATCTGCGTGTCCTTATGGAGGACCAGGGACATAGCCCCGGCTCCTTCATTCATTCAGTAATGCTCCATAAAGTGATGCACACAAGTAAATCTCAACAGCTACAAGCAGAACCCCCAGACCAATTCAGCCTTCCTCAGGGTCCTGCTCTGGGAAGTTGATGGGCAATTCTGTGTGCTCCAAAGAGCTCTTGGGAGCTGGTCATCAGCCCATTAGCTCCATGAGTGCCAACCCTCTTTCAGAAGGCAAACCACCTCCCTCAGTAAGTCGAGCTCCTTTTTCCAGCAGCAGCCCCAGCAGAGCCTCTCTGCAGGCATGCGGGCTGCAACCATGAATTATCCATACGCCTTGGAGCCTGTTTGACAGGGAACGTGGGAAACGCTGCACACAGGTTCAGGCAGTGTGGGACTCGGGTGCTAATTACCCCTCACTGTCACTTAGCAGTACCATCACATCTGCTAGGGAAAGGGGTCCTTTGCCTGTCTTGTGGAAGAGAGGAGTGTAGGCAAACACCAGGATCCCACAAAGCATGCAAAGTAGCAAGCTGAGCAAATGGGTCTGTTTAATCTCAGAGAGGAAATGCTTTTCCAACAAGTTGCCTAGAAGGACAGTGGACTGAAGTTGAAAGTTGGTGGAGGGGGTTGGCGCAGGTGCAGGGGGTGGCTTTGGAGTAAGCCCGACCTGCTTTTAGTGCCTTTGGGCAAATGACTTTGGCCATCTAGACTCATGCACTCACCCATGAGAGACAGATCAATGGGGCAGATACACAAGCTTGCTCATCATCTTGAAGTTTTCCCAGAGGATGTAGCATTCAGAGGGCTCAGTCTTCTGAAGGCTTCTCAGCCTGCATGCTGGGTGCAGAGGACACTGTGAGTGCCCTGCCAAGATCCCCTAAAATCTCTCAAGGATCCTGCTCCCTGCCAGCTTTCGGTTAGCTCCTGAGCCCCTTTGCCAGGACTTACTCAAAGCGTAGATACCAGGAGCTCATGGCCATCAGGGGAGCCCTTAGCCAATAACCAACTGCCATGAGATGTGCAAGTCCCAATCTGAGAAACCCCCCTAGCTCCCCAGAGGGTCACCTCCACGAACCCTCCCCTGGCCTCTCCGCCTTTCCCATCCTGCTCTCCCCTCCCTTGGAGGGTCCTGGGAGGGCTCCTAGGCACTCTCCTGCTCCCGCATGGGCTCTCACTGGCCTTCATAAGCTTGTGTTGCAGGCTTGGCTCTTCCCAGATTCCCTCCCCCTTCAGGGGGCAGCAAGGATCAGCCTCATCACAGAACCACAAAGATAGCACCTCCTGTTTGGCTTCCAGGCCTTCCAGAGCACCCTCAGCATCCACACTTTGTCCAACTACAAAGGCTGAGGTTAGCTGTAGCCTCTTCCAGGGATGACCTGACCTTTATTACTATTCTGAATCTTTGCTCACCTTCCCTGCTGCTCAGTCCAGCAGGGGAAGAGACCAATTTCAGGCTTTTCTTTCAAAAATGGTAGTAGAATTTTACTTCTTATGAGACAGGCAGGAGAAGGGAGAATTTGTTTGTTTGTTTCTTTTCAAATTGTGGCCCAAGATTTCAACAGGAGGGTTCCAGGAATAAAGTTTCAGAAATGACATTTGGGTTATAAGAAATTGTTTTGGGGTTTTTATTGAAATATGGATGTGAAAGCAGAAAGACAGGTTCAAATTTTTCTACTCTTTTTTTTTTTTTTCCATATGAGGAATTTATAAAATATTCTCTTCTTACAACAGCTCTCAAAGAAGGGAACCTGTTCCCACCAGCCCCAAAGTTGACATTTGTGGAGAGTGAAATGGTAAAGGTGTGTCTTCCTGAAAGGGGGCTGGTTTGCTTTCCCCTAGATAAAAATAGCCCACCACAAGCTCCTATCCTCTGCAGTCATCTGTCATCCCTAGCTGGGTCCATATGGACAAGTGAAACCAGGTCTCACAGGGTATAATCCCTGAGTTACCCTGGAACCAGGACCACTTTTACAGGGTTTCTGGTCAGTGGTATTACTTCTTAATAAGCTTGGGAGTGGACCCTGGCCTGCTCTGACAGAGGCTTAAAATCTAAAGATAAAGGAATACAGGCAATACACACTCAGGCAATACACACTCCTGGAAGCAGCACTGGATAAACTCAGTCCTTGGGAAAGCTCGTGTGCGTGGCTCAGAGCAAACTCTCCCCAGAGAATTCATTTAAAAACAAAATAATGCTCCCCTCTCCCTGAAACCTCTGCCTTCCACTCCAGGAGTATTGAAGATAAAGCTATTTTCACAAGAGCACTGGAACAAAACGGAAAACAAATGTAACATAACTAGTGACATTTTCCCGGGAGATGTCTAGTTTGAGTGTATTTCCATTTTAATGTCATTTTTAAAGATCTTTATCAAAATTAGTTGCACATACTCTATTTTTAAATACATGTGCATTATTTAAAGTTTCCTTAAGAAGGAGGAAAACCTACTCTGGTTTGGCTGCCTGTGGCTTTTCTCATTTGCCATTTGATCATATCTCATCTTCCCCTATTCACATCTCGGCTCTGTGCTTGTGGAGCATCATCTTGAAAATTTCACACAGGAACACTTTCAACAGGGCTTAAACAAGTTGCTGACTTTGATTCATTCCTTGTTTCCTTTAAAAGCATAATGTTGCTTTGCAATTCACCTCCCGCCTATCAAAGATGATGTTTACCTGAGGCCTTTGAATGCATTTTGCTGGGATCAAAAGTAATTACTTTGCAAAGTTCATTTACGACTGCAGTGTCTTCTTTGCTACTGGATAAATATTTCATAAGCCTGAAACTCAGAGGCTGTTTGTTTCTCGTAGTTTTGCAAGCTTTTTTTTTTTAATTAGCCCATATGCCTGTATTCTTTTTCTCCTTCCCTAGATTTCTTCATATCCTCTTACAGAATAAGATACTTTTAAGACAAATCTAAGGAATTTTCCCTCAAAATACTAAAGAAGCCATCGCACAGGGTACAAACGGGGAGCTGGGCATTTGCATGAGATAACACACGCCGATAATTTATTCAGTGTTCATTCAAGCCCACACATCCAGGCCCTGCCTCAGAAAAGGCAGTGGAAATGAATGTTTGCTCACGTTATTTCTGGGGACTCTGGTTATTAGTTAACTCGGAAACTTCTGAGATCTAAGACCAAGTTTTGGAGTGCATCATTAGATCTCAAACTCCCTTAGACGGTAGCATATGCCACTAGCTGCCTGCCTGCCTGCCTGATGACAGGAATACTTGCAGCAGCCGCCGACGTTTCTGCAAAATCCTGACTTCAGATAAACAAGCTGGAGCAGCTGACTCGGAACTGATAATAACTTCTCACCCAGCTGGCAGAGGATGGAGGCTTCAGTGAGAAAGCTGGAGGGAGGAGGAGATGTGGGGCATGCAGGGCAGGCAGGAGGCTCAGGTCCCATGAGGCCTGCAATTTTGAATACGGCATCTGGATCTACTTTGGGGCATCACTGTTCCCTGTGCTCAAGTTTAGAGCATCTTAGTGAAGGTGCTCTGCCTGCCTGCAAGTGATGGGCTGGTGACCCAGACAATGGTCAGGGACTTGGATCAGGAGAGAAAAACACCAACGAGTGCCCAGTAACTCACAGCTCAACACTGTGTTCTGATGGGGCTTCCCTGGTGTTTTTCTTACCACTGAGCCCAAGTCTCCAGCATTCCTGTCCACTTGTACCAGCCACCCAGCAGCCTTCCAAGAAAGTCCTTTGTTGCTTAAAATAGCAGGGCTGGCTTCTCTTGCTTGCTACCAAAGAACTAAATGATCCATGTCTTATAGCAGTCAACAGGAACCAAGACCTCCCCTCACTTACCAGCCGTCACCCCGCTTCCTGTGTGCATTGAGGCAGGTTCATTGTCTAGATCCTCCCCAGCAGTAGCAGTAGCCCACGTGAGCTCTAGATAGAGTTATCCATTATCCTCACAGTGCCCAGGAAGGTGTGAGTGACTCTCCCCACTGAAGGTGAGGAACCTGAGACAGCAGGGCTCAGGTAATGGGACCAGTGAATGGGCACTTAGGTTTTGACCAAGGTCTGTTTGACAACAAGGTCCACCTGCTCCGCGCTGCCCAAGCCTTTTCAACATTCAATAGTAAACAAGTTGATTTTTTCTTTTTAAGTAGTTCCCTTCAATCTTTTCATTAGAAGCCACCCCCCTCCTTTGAATTAACAGCAGAGTCATTTTGTCATTTTCTCCACAAAAGTCGTATTTGGAATAAATTACCAAACACCAGAGTACTGGAGGGGAGGGGCGGGGACCAGCTGCTGCCTCCCTACCACCACCAGAATCCAGCAGTCAGATACGCAGAGCAGAAACCAGCACTCTGGGCAGTTTGGCTTTTTCATTAATTCAAATAGGACCACACTCTCTGACCTCAATCTATTTCTAATCATAGGGTCTTAGGAAGCTTAGAGACACAGCAAGCTTCACGAAGCCTCTTGGTGTTTCTCTCCTGTGTCAGCTCAAATGCTTAATTTCAAGCTCCTATCTGCCCTGTGTTCCTTCACTGAGAGCTGTTCATCTTCTTCATGTTTAGGAAACTGCATACTCAGTATAAATGTGCCATCCTCTGGTGTCTCTTAAATTCCGTCTGGAAGAATGCCATGGGGAAAAGGCTTTAGCATATCTCCTTAGGCACTTGGGAGCTCAGAATTCACATGGAGATTAATGTGCTTGCTGCAAGTCACCACGAAGAGAGCTATAAATAGAGGGGCCTCTGTCCACGCGATTGAGGATTTTCGGGTCTAACCACGATACTTTATAACCCAGATCCCCACACAAGGGCAAGCATCAAAATGACTGTGCTACGAGAGTTGATATTTTATGCACGAACTGGCTTCATTTGTGGAACCTGTGAGCTTTTAAGACATGAGAGTCATAGAATATCCCACACTTCAACTGAGTTACACCTGGAGGTTCATTGGTGCACCCATTGGCAGAGTTCCGGGTCATAAATCCCAAGGGCTTCCGGAAGGCCACTTCCAGAGCTCTGGGAGGCTTTTTCCTCGGAGGTTCACTTTCTATTTTTGAGGATGAAGTCACTGCTTCCAGGTTGCATCTCTCTCGATAGAAAACCGAAGGAGCTCACTGGGGCTCTTCTCCTTTGCAAGCCCCAGCTGCATGTCTGTCCTTGTGTTTCTCCCTAAAACATGGAGCACCATCTCTAGGCTGCTGTCCACTGTGTTCCCGAACCAGGCAGGGGCTGAGACTGGCCAGCCAGCCCCCACCTTACCCAGGACTTTATCCAGAGCAGTCCCGTGACCTCCAGAAACTGAACAAACATGATTCAAAGACAAAAGACAAAGACTGAAAGTCAAGGCTGTGTGTCATTAGAAGTTTCCGCTGGATCAGGGTTTCTCAGCCATGTGACCATTGACATTTTGGACCAAGTCATTCTCTGTGGGGGGCTGTCCTGCATACTGTGGGACATGTTTCAGCGCCCCTGGCCTCCATCGACCAGATGCCTGTATCACTCCACTCCAGGTGTGACAGCCAGACAGATGTCCTGGGAGGAAATCATTCCGAGTTGAGAATCTCTGAGCGCTATGTTTATTTAGCTCCCATATGACTGTGATGAAAGTAATCTTTCCAAAGCTGAATTCCGAAGCCTAATATTCTGATGACCAGAAACAGTCCTGCCTGCAAGCCCAACTTCCTCTGTGATTTCTTCAGCTCTCACATCTACTGCCCAAACCTAAAGGTCACAAGTAGAAGCACCTGAACCCATTCTCCCCAGAGCCCCACTTCTGAATCTCCATCCGAACAATTGAAATCAGGATCTGAAGACACCTGCACCCCATGTTCACTGCAGCACAGCTCACCGCAGCCAAACCACGGAAATGACTAAGTGTCCACGGACAGACAGAGACAGAGAAAATGGAGCATATCCATACGATGACATATTTTCCAGCCTTGAAAAGAAGATCCTGCCATATGAACCACAGGGATGAGCAGGGAGGACCTTATGCTCAGTGATATAGCCAAATACTGCATGATCCTCTTACATGAGGAATCTAAAACAAACTCACAAAAGCAGACAGTAGATTGGTGGTTGCCAGGGCTGGGAGGAGGGAGAAATAGGGAATCGATGATCAAGAGGCTTGGGCTCAGTTACGCAAGATGAGTAAGTCCCAGAGATGTGCTAAACAACAGTGTACCTGTAGTTAGCACCACTGTAGTTAGGCGGGTAGATCACATGTCAAATATTCCTACCACAATGATAAGGAGAGGAAGAAAGAGCAGAACCATTTTGAATCCTGGAAGGGGAACTTGACAGTGAAAATGAAACCCTCAGGAATCATCAACAACACCTGGTCCCTCCATCTCCTTGCCTGACCATTTCTAAGTGCACAGTCAGCTGTCCAGCCTGGAATAAAAGGTTTGTGTTGGGTTGTCACATGGATTCTTATGGCAATAACATTTGGAGCCTTTTACTGGGACATAAACTGTAAGCTAAAATGTCACCAGATTTTATTAGACAATCTAAACTTAATTGCAAATAAGTTGATGTACTCATAAAAGAGGATGTAAGACTGCCATCCAAGCAGGTGTCCAGGGACCATCCAGGAGCACGGGGTGATGACTAAGTGCTGACTTGTCCTCCACTCTAAAAGGCACTGCTTGGTTTCTGAAGTGCCAAGAGGAAAGAGTGATGTTGGCAGGAAGCGACGTTATTACTTAATAATAATAACACAGGGAAGCAGAGGTTAAAAGAGGTCAGTGCAAACCATGTTCCAAGACCATTTTCTCTGGAATAAAATTTTCATAAAGAGCTCTAAGTCTTTTTTATGGCCAGTGAGAACGTCATTGGGAAATTAATGGTGGATCTGAATGATGAATCTGCTTTCACATGAAAGGGTTGGTTTTATGAAAATATGCTTTTATGCCTCTAAGGCTGTAAATGAGAACAAGACAAGGATATATCCAGGAGGATCATTATTCCAAGCCAGGCTACCTGTCCCACCACCTGAAGTTTCATCAGATTTATTGGAAATAAAAATACAGATCAACAGACACCTATTTTTCCTGAAAAGTTTGGTAGTTTTCTATTTTTTAAGATAAAATACACTTACTATTGTGAAGACTCCATGGTTTGGGTCATAATCTTATTTTTTCACCTTCTAATCTCAGAAGGATTCACCTAGGATAACAACTGCAAGGAAGAAATGTTATGAATATCAAAATGTTCATCAGTATATGAAATAAAGCCATTTTTCTTAATTATTCATTGATCTTCTAATAATCAGCTTTCAGAATGTGGTTATAGAGGTCTCCTATATCTGCTGTAACCAATGACTATAAACTGGGGGCACTTCAAACAACAAAAATGTATCCTCTCATGGTTCTCAAAGCTGGAAGTCTGAAATCAAAATGTAGGCAACACCACCACACTTCCTCCAGAGCATCTGGGAAGGACCTCCCCATGTCTCTTCCGGCTTCTGACAGTTGCTCACGATCCTCAATGTTGCTTGGCATGTGGCTGTGTCCCTCCAGTCTCTGCCTCGTCATCACGGGCCTTCTTTCCTGAACATCTGTCTCTGTGTCCACATTTTCTTCTAATAAGTACAAGCGTCATTATATTAGGACCCACCATAGCTGCAATACAAGCTCCTCTTAACTAATCACATCTGTAGAGCCCCTCTTTCCCAACAAGTCACATTCTGAGGTTCTGAGATTCCTGAGAATCTGAGGAATTCTGAGGTTCCCACGGACATGACTTTCTAGGGATGCTGTTCAACCCAGCAGAATGGTACACAGGATCCCCAGACCCATGGTCACAAAACACGGCTTCCCTGGAATGCGGTGAGGTTACATCGTCTTCCTGCCATAGTGGGGACCTCCTGCCCTGGTCCAGCACCTCTCCTCTTAGTTAATGTTACTTGATTTACCTTTTATTTTTTTATTCAACTGACTCACTTTCTTACTGAATGTGTTTTTACAGGAAACTTGGTATCACCATTGTGATAAAAACAAACCTCCCTTGCATGCAGTATAAGATGATCTTAGAAATCAGTTCTAAGAAGGTCTGTGGTATCCTGGTAAGTGTCCAGTGGATACTGCCATCTGCCACAGCTCCTGTCTGGGAAAGAAAGGCAGACTGGCAGGTGGAAGATGGGTTGGCACCTCCAAGAGGCTTCCGGCTCCTGTGTTCAGGGCAGGTGGAGCTGCAAAGGCCAGGGCTGGTGTGCATGTAGCTGGTGCCTTGGTGTCATGTCCCTGGACCACCTGAAAGCATCTCCCAGACATGTCTGCACTTGGGAGCCACTATCAAAATGACCACAACCACACCGTGAAGGTAGAGAGACCTGTGTCCACTTCAGCAACCTTGGGCTTCAGGTTGCTACCCAGTCGATGGGATTTACTGTTACAGACCCAACAGCCAAACCTCTGGAAGGAGTGTCCACCCCCCATCTCCATTCACCCTTTCACCACATCCCCTCGGTTCACTGCAGTTTGGCTTGGACCCACCAGTCACCCACAGCAGCCTCTTGCTCAGGCCAGTGTGTTTCTCCTGACCTGACCCTTCTTGGCTACTGAGGAGGAGGAGCAGGTGCCTGACTTGATGGAGCCATGGCTGATCTCTCCTCACAGCTGGGACCACGGCTCCTGACTCCGCCTTGCCTCCGGGAGCTGATGCTGGTCTTGTCTGGGGGTCTGAGCCTGGTGCTGATCTGCCCTAAGTCTTCCCCCATCGCTGCACACATTCTCAGGGTGATCGCACCACCCCAGGGCTGCCCTCCCATCAGCAGGTACGCACCTCCAGGTCCAAGCCTCCAGCCGTGGCTCCCGTGGCTCCAGCACCATTCAGCCAATCGCCTCCTCAGCCCTGCTCACCTGGGGGATCCCCTTCTGGACTCAGCTCCCACTCTACTACTTTGGGGAGCCTGGCACATCCCCACTCTCCCCACCCCTGTGCTGCTTCACACCAGCACTTCAGTTCCTGTGAGAGAACTCAGCCTGCTTCTCTGTCATCTTCTGTTGACTTTGTCTCAGATCCTTGTAGCTGGGAACCCTTCTGGGGGCAGCTGGAACTCTTATCCCAGCACAGTGCAGGCTGAAAGTGGCTGCTGCATACTATTCATTCATTCATTGATTTAAAATAGTGTCTACTGTGTGCCAGGCCCTGAATTAGGTGCTACAGATTCATCAATTCAGTTCAGTTCAGTCGCTCAGTCATGTCCGACTCTCTGCAACCCCATGAATTGCAGCACGCCAGGCCTCCCTGTCCATCACCAACTCCATAGTGAACAACAGAAAAAAGTAACTGTTCCCTCCCTCGGTTCCACTGCCGTTTACACTCATGGGAGGGAAGACAGACCATAAATGGATAAATATAAAATATGTCAGATGGTGACAAGTGCTACAAAACAAGCAAAAGGCAGGATGAGGGACAACAAGAGCTCGAGTCATATTCAGATACAGTGAGGAGAGGTTAACTGGTAGCCTGGGCATCAGTGGGGGAGGAGCAGCCATGTGGTTATGGGGGGAGGACACTGGGTGGGGGAGAGGTACGGATGGGCTGCAGCCCAGGAGCAGCAGAGGGGTGGTCAGTGAGGTCCACGGGGAAGGCGAACCAATTCCCGTCATGCCTGCCACGGTTCAAGGTCACCATCAAGGGATCCTTAATTCCCAGCCTCCCTCCCTGAGCTCCTGAAAGAGGAGCCAGAGGTCATCCACCTGTTAGCAAGGGAGGCTGGCAGCTCAGGTGAATGAGGCTCCAGGGTGAGGGTGGGGAGGCAGGTGCCTTCAAGGCCACACCTCCAGACTGCGCACACCTTGGCCCTCCCGGGTGCCAAGTCAGCCAAGAACTCACCCACCCCTGCCAGTCACTGGACCTCACATCAAATTAGCACAGAGAATTAGAGCCTGGACATGTCTGTTGGCTGTGGTGTTTGCTCTACATTTGCAGGAAAAATTCAAGAAATAGAACAGGAGTTCAAAAGCCCATGTTCTCCTGGTGGTGAGCATCTCCTGGCTTCCTAGCCTCGGGGTGTAATAAATTGCCTATTTTAAAAGGTTTGTTTTCAGGCAGGTGAGGGATTTTGTCCTGTGGTCATCAGCAGCATAAATTAGTGGGTTCTTTCAAGGGGGGTTATTTACTTAGCAAGTAAATTGGGATAGATCATCGCTAAATTTTGCCATTTGGCACATATGATATTTATGCACTTAATAGCTTCATTAAGGAGGTTTCTGGGAGTGTATTACCGCGCGAGCCTATAGATCATTGGGCAATAAATTTAGAGAACTCTCCTTAGCATTTATCTAATTTGGCCATGGTTTTAATTAAGTGTTTCAGCTAACGATTCCCATTTATGTTTAATAAAATTTATTGTAGAAAAACAAGTTATCAAACCCCAATTTATTCAAGTTCCTTCAGCTGATGTGGCTGCCCAAGTGCAGTGCCTATTATGAGTTGAAAATTTGCATTCAGAGTCTCCACAGCTCTGAAGGAGGTGCTGGTCAGAGGCATCTGATAAGGAGTCAGAGGCTGGACGTCACCCTCACAGTCACTCACTTGGACGGGGAGGAGGATATGGTCAAGATACCCTGGTGGTTATGGATGATATCGTCTTAGCAGCTGCAGAGCAAGGCTGCTTTTGGAAATGATTGAAATGCAGACTGGTGGTGCTTGTCCCGGGGCCTCCCATCTTGCCTCAGGTTATCTGACAATGTATTCTCCACTTGAAACCAAACATCTTCTCCAGACTGCACCCACCCTATAGTCCATAGCCCATCAAAGGCAATCTCGCATTGTTCTTTAAATGTGAGGACCCTGTGGGTCTGTGGGCCTCTGCCCATGCTCCGCCCTTGTGACCCCAACTCTCCATCCGCACGCTGCCCCTGTGTGTGTGGCTGACAGCCACAGTCAAGGCCCTAGCACCACACCCCTGCCCCCCACCATCCCTGGGATTGCTGGAGACCTTTGGTGTCTGTGCTGAGCAAGCACACTGCCCCCAGAGGCCTACACAAGGGTGTTCACTGCAGCACGTTTTTGTGAAATAGTGAAAAGCATAAATCACCCGGAAGGCCCACAGAGGCTTTGTAAAACGTGGAATATTCCTATAGCACAAGCTGTCCAGCAGCTAAAAGAATAGATGGATCTGTGTGTGATAACATGAAAAACTCATCAGGCTGAGCTGAGTTTTTAAAAAAGTGAAAAGAGACATGGTGCTTTTTATATCAAAACAGAATAAAACAATATTAGACATTTTCTGTGGAGATATGTAGCTATCTGAATGCTTAGCTAGGGCTTTCCTGGTGGTTCAGGTGGTAAAGAATCTGCCTGCAATGCAGGAGACTTGGGTTCAATTCCTGGGTCAGAAAGATCCCCTGGAGAAGGGAATAGCAACCCACTCTGGTATTCTTGCGTGGAAAATTTCATGGACAGAAGAGCCTGATGGGCTACATTCCATGGGGTCGCAAAGAGTCAGACGACTGAGTAACTCCCCAGTAAGCAAAGAGTCAGACACGACTGTGTAACACACACACACACACACACACACACACACACACACACTTAGAACATTCTAGAAGAAGATGCAGAGCTGGTAACAGTGGTTGCCTCTGAGAAGGGGTGAGGACAGAGAATGAGTGATGGGTAGAGGGAAATGACAGAGTTGGCCAGAAAGGACTTTAACCTCACGTCGAATGCTCCACCTTCTTTTTATGAGAGAAGATATTCACTTGTTGGTAGCTAAAGTAAATATTAATCAGTTTTTTTGAAAGATGGCCATATAATTTTCACTGAAATATACAGATGGAACCATTTATGAGGATGAAAAAGAAGCACATCAAAAATACTTAGATGCCATTTAAGTGTCTGCTTTGCTCCTCACTTAGAGGAAAATAATTGGATTACTTGTGAAAAGAAAGCAGACTCAGAAAATATGTCTGATCCACTACACCAAGCTGTTAACAATTTACAAGGATCTTCGAAAAGCATTGCCCTAAACCTTGGGATTTTCTTATTGGAAATTTTCCATAATACTGGAGTGGTTGAGAGCTGAATAAAGCTGGAGCCCATCAATTTAGTTTTCTCATTCTTGCAATATGGGGTTTTTTTTTCTTTTAATTTACAGTCACCTTTTAATTCTGATACAGTTGAGGCAACTTATGGTTAAGAATATCACTGTGTCCATAAACCTGGTGCAAGGTAGAGATTAATTTTTACAGCCTAAGGGAGGCAGTCATCCACTGGATAATGATAGCAGAGCTGAAACACTGCTAGAGACCACCTAACCCAGCTCCGTCATTTTATGTACACAGCAAAGGATTAGAGACAGCAAGTGATAAAGCTATTCAAGGAGAGATTAAGCTTAAATCATATTATTTAGCACAGGCCCTTGCAGTGGACATTTAGAACGTAGCTTGGCTACGTTCCCTCTGTTTTCTAAAAACAGACCCACTTTTCATCTATGATTGGCTATATAATTTGCAGGTCCCAGTGCAAAATGTAAACCTGGGGTCCCTTGCTTAACAATTATTAAGAACATCACAATAAGAGCAGAGCAGTAAATCAAGCGCAGGGCACTTCTGAGCACAGGACAGGCTGAGTACGCACACTATTTCTCCTCCATATGGCAGTGTGGGCACTGTTTCCAGCTATACCCAGCCTGAGGGTTAAAACACATGACCCTGTGCCAAACCGGCCCCCGCATCACATTGCTCCGGCCACAATGAGCAGTTCCGGGGTGAGCATGCGAACCACACCAGAGTAGGAGCCTGATGAGGGTGTTTCCTGGAAGCTCTATTCCCCTGATGTGGACCTTGGGCCATGTATTAATAACCTAGTCGCTACTGGCAGCCTTCCTGTGGCCATGAGGAGGGATCTGTCTGACAAGAAGCGAACACAGCAGCCTCCAGAGCTGAGCTGGGAACCCAAGACAATCTGGCTCTGAAGCTACCTGTGAGGCTCTTACAACAAACTTCCCCATCACATGATCCAGTACCTTTCATTTAAGCCATTTTGAGTTGGGTTTTCCGTCACTTCCATCCAAAAGAATCCTTTCTGCTGTGAGTTCCCACAGATTGTTAAGGGTGTCCGTTTTTCACAACCTTTTTGTGAGAAGTAATTTGGATTGTCAATTAATATTTAAAATATTTGTGCTATTTGCCATATGAATTCTATTTCTAGGAAGAAATTTATCCTAAAGAAATTGTCACCTAGTTACACAAACACATATTTTTTAAATGGTTTTTGCAGTATGGCTTGTAAATGTGAAAAACTGGAAACACCCATATTAACGTCAATACCAATACTAATTAAACTATGGTCATTTCATTTTTCCCAAACAACAGAGAAAAGTTGAAAAGAATGAGGTTGATATGAATTTAGAAAGAATACACAATTTGTTAAGTAAAAGAAGCAAGCTGTTTTTGTTTGCTCTCAATTTTGTAAAATAATGAGGAGGTACTACCACATACCTACAGAGAAAAAAGCTGCTGGAGAATATGGGGAATTAAATGGAGGGGATTTCATTTTATAGAACACATAAACATTCAAATGCTGCAGAAATCTAATGAGGATGTATTGCTTTTACACTGGTGGGGGGCTGGGGAAGAAAAAGACATTTTAAGTTGCCAAGCACGTAATTTTTCTGGAGGTATTTGACCATAAGTAACCCATATCTGTTTTTCCTCCTGCAGATTCTCTGTGGACTGAGGACTGAATGTTCAAGAATAAAAGCAATGCTCATCCCCGACACCAAGGACTCACATTCCCTGCTGATGTGAACAGCCCAGAGAAGTTGGCTTCCTGTCTCAGGATCCCCAGTAAGCATTTCTTGTCTATTTTCACATGATCACCTTGATATGTTTAGAATGTGTCTTATATCTGAGAATTGAATGTTTCTAAGGCATAGTGGGTACCTCTCTACATTAATGAGCTTCTGAGCCCTTGTTTCTTAATGAAGGTGTAGATGTTTACTGAGCATAATTTACTATCATGCTTCAAGCACTGAAGAAGCAGTGCTGAGGGTGTCGGTCATGGTTCTCTCCTCCTGGAGCCGGGGGGAGATAGACATCGGGAGAGGTGGAAAGACAGCCTTGTGACCACGGGTACTAGGCTCATGCAGCCCGTGGCATCACAGAGGCTTCTGGAAGTGGTGTGGTTCCAGGCGAAGCTTGAGACTGGATAACAGTCATCAGGGATTCAGGTCCACCTAGCAGAGGGACCTACATGTGTGAAAAGGAGGGCAAAGAAAGAAGGAGGAGTAGGAGCTGGAAAAACTAAGTGAGCCCATCTTGCCTGAGCATGTGTGGGGTGGATAGGGAGACATGTGAGCTGGACAAGAACCACAGCAGGTGGGCCTTACAAGTGCCTCAACGTCTCATCATTTCTTTCTCGTAAGGAAAATGCAAAGCCACTGGAAGGTTTAGGTCAGGAGTCTGTGATTATGTTTGCCCCATGAAGGGACCCCCTGGCTGCAATGATGGGGATGGGTAGAGGGGCCAAGCTGGTCCAGGCAGGAACACTTGAGGCAGAGAGAGGGTTCTGACGGGAGACTCAGCCTGACTGGTTTGGGCTCATGGGGAGATGGGCAGGAGGAGCCCACTCCCCTCTTTTGCTGCTGTCCTGAGGTGGAGAGTCTTTGTGAGGCCCCGCTTCTTACTGTATGTATTGTCAGCTCCCTGGCGAGGGCAGCAGGACAGGTCAGAGGCATGGTCAACTATGGAACTTGCCACACAGGCGAAAAATGAAAACATGGGCCCTTGTTCAAAAGGTCCCGAGTGCCTGAAGTCAGGCCCCTCTGAGCACAAAGATAGAAAGGCAGCCCCTGGTTTCTGCCAGGGTTAGCAGCGGTAGGTACTGCAGCCACTTGGGTTACTTGCCAAGAACAAACTCAGCTATTGTCAGAGGAGAGACGAGGTGTGAGGTGGGCCTCTGAGGTCCACTCTCACGGTTTCCCCAAGCGCAGCAATAGTCTGAAGCAGTCGGAGGCAAGCTTTCTCCCACTTGAAAAGCAAGTCTCATCAATTTAAAAAAGTGCTTAAAAGCCCTAGAAATACCTTCTTGTAATGCAAGCAGTGACTGTGTTAGTTGCTTCAAGAGCCACTCCACTCCCCGCCCATCAAGCTACTAGGAGAATATGCACATCCACGAGCAGAAACTACAGCCATTTCCCCCATAGGACAGCGGATCCGTACATAAAGGCAGACCTGTCTCGGCTTTTAATCTTCATTTTAAAATCATCTCTATTCAAAGTGAACACCCCCCAGGACCTACCTGTCATAGAAGGAAGCACCGGCAGGGAGCTTCAGGCTTGGCAGCTTCTCCGACCATGATACTAAATTGAAAGGGGTTAGGGGTTTTACTGCATTTGTTATTTTTCTGTGAGTGCTTTGGTAACAAAGACCCACAGGTTTTGAGTGATCTGTCCTAAACCTTTTTTACCCATAGGCCTTATTTGTTTTCAAGTGTTGTTTGGTTTGGGCTTCCCAGGTAGCACAAGTGGTCAAGAACCCACCTTCAGATGCAGGAGATGAAAGAGACAAGAGCTGGATCCATGGGTGGGGAAGACCTCCTGGAGGAGCAAATAAGCACATGCACGCTTGTTGTTTGGTCTTATTTTCCGTGCATGATTTCACATGACAGGCTTTTAAGACTGTGGGCATGTGCTACATCACCTCAGTCGTGTCTGACTCTTTGAGACCCCCATAGACCGTAGCCTACTGGGCTCCTCTGTCCATGGGATTCTCCAGGCAAGAATACTGGAGTGGGTTGCCATGCCCTCCTCCAGGGGATCTTCCCAACCCAGGGATGGAACCAGTATCTCTTACGCCTCCTGCATTGGCAGGTGGATTCTTTACCACTAGCGCCACCTGGGAAGCCTTTAAGACTGTATGGGTAATGTTATAGCTGAAACTCCTGGGTCTGAATTTCGGGGGGCCCCCTAAAAGGTTTGCCCTGTCTGTGTGGTGAGAGCTTAGCCCTTGCCTCGTGCTCCTGCCACTGCTGGGCCACAGCTCTGCCCTGCGTCTCGGGGGATCCTGCCCTCCAGCAAGGAGACAAGAAGAGAGACGTGGGGTGAGGGAGGCTGCAGGGGTGTGTGCAGAGGGTCCATTTTCTGAGACAGTGCAGAGAATGGAGGGGGGCAGGATTCAGTGAGGAGGAGGAGCGAATAGTGACTCCAAGGAGAGCATTTGAGTCTTCAGACATCAAGCTTCTGATCAGCATAGCAACAAACAACCGTCCCCGAAAAGGACAGATGGATCGCCAAGTACAGGTGTTAATTGTGTGTGTGTGCGCATATATATATACATATGCATCATATACATATATACATCATACATATATGAAGGGATGAGAGAGCAAGGGAGGGGGGGAGGGAGGCAGCACTCTGTTTGGCTCCGTTTTATCTGCTTCCTCTCAGTCTTTTATCATCTCGCCTCCTTCTGCCCACTGATTTCAGCAGGGCTCCCCAAAGGCTTCCCCAGGGGCCCCCTAGTCCCTCCAGGCCCCCTCTATGTTCCTTTCCCAGGGGTGTCCTTGGAGTTGTTTGCCGGGCAGCTGCACGTCTCGCCTGTAGGGGACACCATTCACACAGGACACAGCCCAGCAGGTATGTGATGAGGGAGTCTCCCATCTGACCTCCTCTCTAGAAAAGGAACCAGACCCTCTAAGCTCTTAGTTAATTGCCAGACACCCCCTCGCCAGCACCAGGCACCAACACCCTCAGTAAATGAACATCAGCTGGTTTCTATCACTAATAATGAAAAACAGTATTATTAATAAGTATAGAGTTGCTGTTAGCCAGAGCTTATCTGGGCGAGAGGGTGCTAAGCTGATGCTCACTCCCACCTGAGGTGTCAGGGTCACGGTATCGGCCTCCCATTGAGATCCTGGCAGGAAGGCAGGGCCTGACTTCCAGGGAAAGTCCTCATCTGTCCCACGGAGGTAGCTACTGCTAGAGACACACTCTACTTTCCCAGGACGGGGCTCCACTCCTCCAGCTTCCTATCTGAAGCTCCTGATCTAATTCTCTGCTCCCCTCCCCCGACCGCTGTCAACACTCAGCAGAAACCACCACTAATTCCAGGAGTTTACTTTCAAAAGAATTTCATTTGAGTTTACAAGAAGGTAACAGAAGCCCTTTGATCTCAACAAGGCACGTACTGTTTCATTCCATGCTTTATGAAACAATTTTAGACTAATTATTTCTGACAACTTGCAAATGTTTGTAAACTTTTTCAATGAGGAAGCGGCACAATTATGTCTTCCGCTGACAAACAGAAGGAGGTTTTCCTTTGTGCGGTGTGGCTGATGTCTTTCCCCCCCCGGAGAATTCGTAAGCCTTGATCTTCTAAGGCTCCGATTTCCGCTGAGATTCAGAATTAATCAAATTGTCCTCCAGCCTTTTGAGTTAAATTTAACTAAGCAGGTGAAAAGCAGCTGAGGTGGGAATCTTTCCCTGTGAGTTACATCTTTTGTCCTGTGGTTGCGATGGTCATGGGCAGGCGCTGGCCTTCCTCCTGGCTCCTGCACCGCCACGCTCGTGGCCCTTTGTGTCATTTCAATGTGTCTCTGCCGATAACTGTATGCTGCTGATAAACAGGCCTCTCAATTAAATAGAACCTGGATTCTCAGTCAACTTCACCATTAAAGAAAATTACCCCAAATCAAGGCGATTTGCAATGTGGTAGGAATGATCCTGGGGCCTGTGGAAGCCCCCAAGTTTCTGGACATTATAAATTCAAAACCGCAGAACTCCAGGGAGGTAAAGTGAGGCCCCTGGGCTCCGTACAGCAGAGAGACAGACTCAGGGCTGTCTCTTTGAGGCCCGGCTCACATTTTAATACCCTTTTGATTATTTACCATTGTTAATTCACGTATATGCACTGTAGGCAGGTGGAAATATTGCAAAGTCAACCAGCCCTTAATCCCTAGCTAATCCCTGGTCAACTAACTATATCCTTCCTTTATTAAAAAAAGAAAAAGAAAAGGCATTCTGAATCTTTTGTTGAAAACAAATTGCCAAGGTGAAGAATAGACCTTTTCCTTCCCTGGAGACCAGTGCATTAGCTTCCACAATCCAGTGAAATAAAAGAGATCACTGTCTGCTTCTCTCACGTGTTTTTCCAGGGCACCAACAAAATTCTCATTATTTTCAACATAAATCTGTTTTGTGATATATTTGAATGAAAAATTCCTTTTTGCACCTTGGACACAAGAAGAAATTCTTGATACTCGCCATTAGGGGTCGGCCCCCAAGAAGTGGAGACTTTGCCAAGCCGGATTCTTTCCCAAGAGAAAACCCAGACAAACTTGGATTTTTCGTTTTTAAGATGTAACCAGAAGAAGCAGATGCAACAGGAATTTCTAACATGACCTAATCAGGTCACTTCTACTGGGGCACGAGCAGCAGTGTCTAAGGATGGGATGCTTTAGAGGGAAAAGCAGCCACTCAGACTGCCTCAAAAGGGCACTTATTCTGAGGAATCTCATGCAATCCAGGAACAAGGAAGCGGCCAGTTTCCAACAGGATAGGCAGGAGACAGAAGGCCCCTGGGACTTTGGGCAGCCCTGCTTGAGTGCCTGGGACCCTTCCCACCAGGCCAGGGCCCCACTGAGAGCAGCACAATGCAGCATCCCAAGCCCCTCACCACGTTGTTCCCCAACCGAGCAATTCTGGGGCTAAAGACAGAGCCTGCTAGTCCTCTCCTGAGGCAGTGATATGCCAGCATCACAGATTTCACACATCTGCACTATCCTTGGATTCATACTGCATGGCAGGAAAAATGTTTCCTCTACCCCTCTTGGTTCTTTCACTAGTCTAACAAATAAATTAGCATAGGGCATATTAACAGGGGAAAAAGTGTAGTTACATGTGTATGAAGTTTCCATAAGAATTGGAGACCCACAGACAGCTGAAACTTATCAGCAGTCCTAAGCTAAGGAGAAGAGGGTAAGGGGTCAACACCAGAAGTGAGTAAGACAGTTCATAGGAAATGGGAAAGCAAATGTCTGGTAAATAAATATACCAGACATAGACAGTAGGACACGGAGAGGATTCTGATCTCCAGCTCCCCCCAGCTCATCACACCTCACCATATTCTCTGGTCACACCTCACTTCCTGCATCAGGCCCTGTGTCTACTTTCTTTTAGGCAGTTAAGGGAGAGGTATGGACCTACCAGAAGCAGGAGATAGTAAGAAGAGGTGGCAAGAATACACAGAACTGTACAAAAAAGATCTTCACGACCCAGATAATCATGATGGGGTGATCACTCACCTAGAGCCAGACACTCTGAAATGTGAAGTCAAGTGGGCCTTAGGAAGAATCATTACGAACAAAGCTAGTGGAGGTGATGGAATTCCAGTTGAGCTATCTCAAATCCTAAAAGAGGATGCTGTGAAAGTGCTGCACTCAATATGTCAGCAAATTTGGAAAACTCAGCAGTGGCTACAGGACTGGAAAAGTTCAGTTTTCATTCCAATCCCAAAAAAAGGCAATGCCAAAGAATGCTCAAACTACTGCATAACTGCATTCATCTCACATGCTAGTAAAGTAATGTTCAAAATTCTCCAAGCCAGACTTCAAAAATACATGAACCGTGAACTTCCAGATGTTCAAGATGGTTTTAGAAAAGGCAAAGAACCAGAGATCAAATTGCCAACATCTGCTGGATCATCAAAAAAACAAGCGAGTTCCAGAAAAACATCGATTTCTGCTTTACTGACTATGCCAAAGCCTTTGACTGTGTGGATCACAATAAACTGTGGAAAATTCTTCAAGAGATGGGAATACCAGACCACCTGACCTACCTCTTGAGAAATCTGTATGCAGGTCAGGAAGCAACAGTTAGAACTGAACATGGAACAACAGACTGGTTCCAAATCGGGAAAGGAGTATGTCAAGGCTATATATTGTCACCCTGCTTATTTAACTTATATGCAGAGTACATCATGAGAAATCCTGGGCTGGATGAAGTACAAGCTGGAATCAAGATTGCTGGGAGAAGTATCAATAACCTCAGATATGCAGGTGATGAAGAAGGCAATGGCAACGCACTCCAGTATTCTTGCCTGGAAAATCCCATGGACGGGGGAGCCTGGTGGGCTACAGTCCATGGGGTCGCTAGAAGTCAGACATGACTGAGCGACTTCACTTTAACGTTTCACTTTCATGCATTGGAGAAGGAAATGGCAACCCACTCCAGTATTCTTGCCTGGAGAATCCCAGGGACGGGCGAGCCAGGTGGGCTGCCGTCTTATGGGGTCGCCCAGAGTCGGACATGACTGAAGTGACTTAGCAGCAGCAGCAGCATGCAGATGACACCACCCTTATGGCAGAAAGTGAAGAAGAACTAAAGAGGCTGTTGATGAAAGTGAAAGAGGAGAGTAAAAAAGTTGGCTTAAATCTCAACATTCAGAACACTAAGATCATGGCATCTGGTCCCATCACTTCATGGCAAATAGATCGAGAAACAGTGGAAACAGGGGCAGACTTTATTTTGGGGGGCTCCGAAATCACTGCAGATGGTGACTGCAGCCATGAAATTAAGAGACACTTACTCCTTGGCAGGAAAGTTGTGACCAACCTATACAGAATATTAAAAAGTAGAGACATTACTTTGCCAACAAAGGTCCATCTAGTCAAGGCTATGGTTTTTCCAGTGGTCATGTATGGATGTAAGAGTTGGACTATAAAGAAAGCTGAGCACCGAAGAATTGATGCTTTTGAACTGTGGTGTTGGAGAAAACTCTTGAGATCCCTTGGACTGTAAGGAGATCCAACCAGTCCATCCTAAAGGAGATCAGTCCTGAGTGCTCATTGAAAGAACTGATGCTGAAGGTGAAATTCCAATACTTTGGCCACCTGATGCAAAGAGTTGACTCATTTGTAAAGACTCTGATGCTGGGAAAGATTGAAGGCGGGAGAAGAAGGGTACGACAGAGGATGAGATGATTGGATGGCATCACCGACTCAATGGACATGAGTTTGGGTAAACCCCAGGAGTTGGTGATGGACAGGGAGGCCTGGCGTGCTGCAGTCCATGGGGTCGCAAAGAGTCAGACACGACTAAGTGATTAAATTGACTGAACTGAAGGGAGAGGTAAAAAGAAAAACTTCCCAAGTCTCCCATTTCTTAAAAAGGATCAGCCTAAAAACATCCTCATGCCAAAGAGATACATTTGGCGGTGGCAAGTTTTGCTCCCCTATAGTATCTTCTTGGTAAATGTAAAATTAATTTAAAAAAATTAAGAACAAAACTATGACCCCCCCCCCTCCAATTTGCCTGCAAGCTAATGTTCTCTTTGACTTGGCGGTGCCTAACAATGCCACTTCCTGGATAGGCTCACACGTGTGGGCTGATGTGAGTGCAAGTTACTTCTAATTGTTCTGCATTTAGCATCAAAAGATGAGAAGCAACTTGTGTCCATCAGTAGGGAATGGTGGTTGAACAATGGCACATCCGTACAATGGAATTCTATGCAGCAGAACAGAGTGAGGAAATACACAAATAGAGAAAGGCTGCCAAGGTGTATTATTATGCAAAGAGGGTTGCAGGAGGCAGGCCTGTACACAAAGTACCTACCACTTTGTGTAGCAGCCTGCACTGGGGGAGTGTGTCTGTTCAAAGGAAGCTGCATTTGCATAAACTCTTTGGAAAGTTGCTCTGAAGGAAGGAAGCAAGAGCCTCAATGTAGTGTGGATGGGAGCTGGGTGATGGGAGAAAGGGCTAGAGGCAGAAACCATCAATGTGCACCTTTTCATACACGTTTCGTTTTGAGCCTGGTGAGTGTACTGCCGTGCCAATGATAAATGAATGATATTTTAAATGGACCTAAGTTGCAAATTCCAAAGAACGTTCATTCCTATAAATGGAAAAGCAGTACCACTCTTCTTAACTAGACATAACCTTAAAAATTTATGAAACACGACCAGTGTTACTGAACATTTGGCCTAGTCACCTGCAGAAGCTGCCACTCCGGGACCCTCTCTCTGTTTCAGAAAGGAGTAAGGGTTGTGAGTGGTGCTCACCCAGCAGGAGCTGAGTCTTATGTGACATCACCAGGTCAACAGAGAGCTGAATGAAGTGATTTCCCCTGTGAGTCATATCATTTTATGCCACGTCTGCAAACCACTGACCATGATCCTACATGCCCAACTTCAAAAAACTAAGGAGCTGCTGGCTCCTCCTCTCCCCAGAGAACAAGCTGCCTTCATGCACTGACTTGGTCCTTGTGGCCACTCATCTTTTTGGAACGCTGTAGCAGTCAGACACGGCTCTCGAGCCAGCTAACAAGCGGCACAATCAATGCACAACAGCTATTACGGGTGCCACAGTCTCCGCTTCACCCTCCCTGCCCTCCTCTCCACGGTGAATGTAAGAGGTGCCAACAACTGGTTTGGGATGGTGTCTCAGAGCGCTGACAGGTAAATAATTTGATTGTTGGAGGAAGTTAACAGCGCATGTGATCAGATGCATCCGTCTGCATTCCACAAACACAGCTGCCTTCCACTGTTGGGGCCACAAGTCCGGGGCTGAAGCAAACAGGAGCCCAGACTTGCTGAGGGACAGGGCACCAGGACTCCCCGGGGCCAGTGTTAGATTAGAGTCTAGGAGGCCTCAGTGTAAAACAGAGGCCCTGCACGGCAGCTGCATGGGGACCTGACTATGAGTGGTGTCCTGCCTGGTGACAGGCAGCACAGGACATTTAACTAGCAGTTCTGTCTGCTCCCTTTGTTATTCACCACGAGTTACTCCTGACAAGCAGCTGGGGGAGCATGTCCAACAAGTGGAACATTCACAGACCTTCACAGCAGGGCCACCAGGCTGGGGGACACTTGAGTGAGGAAAGCAGTTGAAGAATGAGTTCTTCCCAGAACGGCGACGTGCTGATCTATGGAGCAGCATAGGGAAGCTTCCGGCCTCACTAGGACACTTGTCTTCTTCGCTACTGCCCTGGCCTTCCCCAGGCTCTTTTTCTCTGTCCAGCCCACAGATTGGCCTCTGTGAGAAATGAGCGCCATTGCAGGACCTGGCCCCACGTGAGTGAACATAGCACACTGTCTGGAGGGAGGTGGAGCTTTTGTCTCCCCAAAAGCCCCCACAGCCCTGGGTGTCACTCATGTGGGACCGACGACAGGCATCTTTCTACCCTTGAACAGCCGCTGCAGTCTTGGGCTTTACCAAAACGCGACCTGGAGTGCGTGGAAGCCCTAATTCCAAGCTCACTTCCACCAGCACCCACCTGCGACCAAAGAAGACGGGGTGAGACAGCGTTTACCACTGGAGGCAGCAGGTGCTTCGTCGTAATTGAGATTATATTGTAACTACCAGAGTTACGTCAGCAGTCACACTGACTCAGTGTCTCACTGTGAGCTCTGGGGGGTCCGTGTGCCTCACCAGCAGTGCAACCTGGGGAAAGGCTCGCTGGGACTCACGCAGCCCATCGAGGCCCAGCTGGGGTTTCAGCCCACATCCCCGCTCCAGTGCCTATTTCCATGACGACTTTGCCACGATGACAGCAACCCAGAGCACCTCAGTCTCTCTAGGTAATAAAGAGGTGTATTAGGGCTCTGAGCTGCTCATAACAAAAACCCAACTCAAAGGAAATAAAATGGGAAAAGAAGGGACTTATTGGCTCCGCAAATGGAAAGTCTTGTCCTAGATGGATGCAGATGCTCAAACGGGGACACGGGGACCAGGCCTTCCTCCTTCTCTCAGCTCCACTTCTCAGGTAGTGGCTTCAGACTCAAGACTCTCTGTTCACAGGGAGCTCCCTGCACCCCCTACCTGCTATCAGCTCAGCAACCCTAACCCAGCAGGAATACAGCCTTCAGACTCATCCTGTTTGGACAGTCTTGGGTAATAAGCCTTGAACCAATCTCTGAGGCTAAAAGTTTAGAACCTGCATGCTTGCCAGAGCAGGGTCCTGTGAGCCCCATGTGGACAGAGAGCAGAAATAAGATGTGCCCTCAAAAGAAAACAGAGACCGGCCTTCTGGGAGCCGGGAATGGAGAGCAGATGCATATCTGCTACCAAAGGTCTTATCTGCACAGAGGGCAGGGGCATTCCTCTCGGGTGAGGCCACTTTCAGCAGCACCAGGCAGCCAGCAGGCTGTAGTCACCTCCACCATCCGTCCACCTGCCTGCCCTGGGTGGGCCCACCTCTTTCCTCTTCTCTCTCCTCAGCAGGCAGCCTGCAGCCCAAAGAGGGCCAGTTCTCAGCAAATACATAAAACTGGTGGTGTTCCCCACATGACTCTGGACCACATTCTTGCACCCATTTGTATGTAGCCTTCCCTCTTCCGAGCTTGCTCTCAAAGCCCTGCCATTAGTCATTCACACCTGAGTTCAGTGGTTCCCAACTCAAAGAATCTAGGAACCCCCTACATGAATTATACGAGCGCCACATACAACCTGCACGATATTGTCTCATGTTTTTCTTCAAATTACCTCATTTTTCAAACCTAAATAAATACACTTAGAAGTGAAACTTGCCAAAATAGAAAGCAATAATAAAAAAGTAAACTCTATGAGAATCAATGAAGGTTATTAAATCCTGCCTGAATACTATGGCTGATTCAACTCTGAGCCCCAGGTTTTGTTCTCCCAGTTGAGGGAGGGGAGGAGACAGGACTGGAGATCTGGGAAAGATGACTTGGCATCCATCCAAGTCACTGTCTGAGGCTCCCAGAGTATGCTCTGAGCAGAGCCAAAAGGGAGCGAGTCAGGCATGCACCATGAACGGGCTAAGTTCTGAATGTGCCACTGGTGCTGAGTCTCATCATGCCCTGGTGCTCAGTGCTTCTCACTCACTGCCCGGAAGAGCCATCCCAGGACCTAACTCCCCTCCTGGAATGAAGGGAACACTCCACAGGGAGCCATTTCTGATGCAGGGAAAAAGCAGCATGCTGTAGTCTTGGCAGCAGACCAGTCAATACCTGCCCTGGAGTATATGTCATGCACAAATCTCAGAGCCCTTAATCTGCACCCAGATGAGCCCCCACCCCAGATCCAGAAAGGGTCAGCCAGCGGCCTCAGTGAATTAAGACAGGCATAGCTACAGAAACACATGGCAGAGTGGATAATTGAAGCCCCAACATTCTGGGTAGAGGATGGAAAAGAAGATCTCCAGAGAGTCAGAAAGCACCATGGGGATTACAGAGAGAAGGAGGTGTAAGATGCTTATGAATCCAGCTGGCACATAGGAGCACCTGACCCTAATCCTCATGCCAGCTAACCTGAGAGCTGCTCTGTTAGTGCCTCGCCCCTGGGTGTCACACACGCAGCAAATCTGAGAAGCAGGTAAAGACTCTGAAAACAGAGCTGGCGATTGGAACTACAGCCCATAGGTGGGTTGGAACTTGTGGCTTAGACGTAACCAGTTCAAATGCCTGCGAAAGCAAAAATGTCAACATTCTCCAGAAGTCTCCACAACTGTAATAATCAAAATGAGCTCCAGAAGGAGAGGAAAAAGAATATAGAGCTGAAAGATTATTTGATAAATAGTGGCTGAAAGATTCCCAAATTTGTTAAAACACATAAACCCTCAGATTTAAGAAGCTTAGCAAACTCCAGAAGAGATAAACCCAAAGATATTCACACCCAGACTCATTGTAATTAAGCCACTGAGAACTAAAATCAAAGAAAAAAAATCTTGAAAACACCATGAAAAAGTAGTCTGTAACCTGAAGCGTAACAGTGGTCTGAATGGCTCGTTTTCTCATCAGAAACCACGGAGGCCAGAAGGAGGTGGCATACCATTTTCAAAGAGCTGAAAGGAAAGAAATGTCAATCCAGAATTCTATATCCAGAAAAAATAAATTTTAGGAACAAAGGCAAAATAAAGATGCTTCCAGATGAAGGAAAACTAAGAGAGTATACTGTGAGCAGATTTTTAACTACAAGAATTGCTGAAGCACACTCAATCAGAAGGAAATTCAAAGCATCAGGAATGGTGGAAAAGCAACAGAAATGGTAAATGAATAAATAGATTATTCTTTCCTTAAGTTTTTAAAAAATACATTTAAGGTTTGGAAATAACTATTCTCTCTCTGTGTGGGTTTTCAGTATATGTACAAGTAAAATATAAGACGACTATAACACGAAGCAGAGAGGAGTAAAGGGACTGACACAAATTTCAGAATTCTGAATGTATCACTTGAGCCATCGACAACGACTCACAAAAATTACGACTTAAATGCATCTACTACAGACACCCTGTGCATTGCGCCAAACCCCATGCTGGACAATAGGGAGACTTTGATGAACACAATAGACTGGTCTGTGAAGACTCTGAGATCTGTCTGTGGACCAAGTGCCTTCTGATTCGGGCCCCCTGGGGTTTGGAGAGAAATGGGTTTTGCTTCTCAGCTGTTCCTGGCATCTTCTCCTAAAAACACTCTAGCAGAGCCCTGAAGGTCACAGATAAAGCAGGAGGCCTGGGGCTCTTAATATACTTTCAATCTTTTTGTTTGTTTTGCCAACTGTGTTTCATTTTTGCAGGCTATTGGTCAGAGCGCCTCCTCATCTCATGCACAGAATCACAGGGTAACTGAGGAGCAGAATGTATATAGACACCACCCCGCCAACACACACATGGCATATTGTTGCCCATTTATTGCTCTCATAACCCAATATCGCCGGCATGCCCAGGCTCGTCCTCTGGAGCCCTGGGACACAGCGGGAGCCCCCACCTCCATCCCTCGGGAATTTTCTCCTCGCTGAGCTAGCAGCAGCTATAAATGATCTGATTTGCGATCTGTCCCTCTGCTCTTGGGACTGTAAATGCAGCTATAGTATATGAGGCGGAGGGCTGGGCTGGGCTGCTCCTGGCCTCCCAAGCAAGTAGCTACCCAAGGCTGTAATTTCACTTTATCTCTCGCCCATTAAAAGGCAATTGAAAGTGAACCGCGGAGAATGAGGGCTGCCTGCAACCTCAGGAACCTTGAACAATGCTTGTTGAAGGGCGGCTGGTGGTACAGGCACCTGATGCTGAAGGAATGAGACGAAGGGACTCTGCAGGACCGCAAACAATAACAGTAATAGTAACAGCAGCAGCTGCTGCAGCAGCAGTAATGCCGCTATTATGGACACCTATGGGTCACTTGGAAGGACTGATGCTAAAGCTGAAACTCCAGTACTTTGGCCACCTCATGCGAAGAGTTGACTCATTGGAAAAGACCCCAGTGCTGGGAGGGATTGGGGGCAGGAGGAGAAGGGGGCGACAGAGGATGAGAAGGCTGGATGGCATCACCGACTCGATGGGCATGAGTTTGAGTAAACTCCGGGAGTTGGTGATGGACAGAGAGGCCTGGCGTGCTGCAATTCATGGGGTCGCAAAGAGTCCGACACAACTGAGTGACTGAACTGAACTGAACTGATGGGTCACAGACACTGCGCCGGGCTGTAGGTACAGGGCTCTGCTGGCCATGTGAGACCAATTTGCAGGAAGAATCTGAGTGAGCTCCAGTGAGGTCGTGTCAGGGAGCCAGGAGTTGAATTCGACTCTGCCTGACGGAAGTGTGAGCTCAGAACTGCTGTGTTCCCACCTCCAGGGCCTGCAGGGGTTACAGAGCCCCGCCTTTGGATTCCTTTTTACAACTGCATGAGAAGGTGCAGTGGGGGCTCTTTCTCAGCCAGCAGCTGGTCAGCACTCAGGGACAGGATCTGGGACTAGACCCCCCCTCCAAATCCAAGGTTCTTTCTACTACTTTGTCCTCCCAGGACTGCAGGGGCCTCCTGCAGGTTCTGCTAAAGCAATTGGCAAAGAACTCACACTCAGAGTGACCCCAAAACAGATGGTGGCCATGCCACGAGAAGGTGGGATTCCAGAGGCTGGGGAACATCTGTGGGACAGAGGTGGGGAAGGGGTGATGATGGCAGCCCTGACATCTGTGATTAAGACTCAGGGAGAGTTAGCACAGTCATCGCTGTGTAATGGCTGGGATAAATCTCATGATGCTACCAAAAGCAGAGGAGCCTTTTTTTTTTTTAAGTCTGTGAAGGTCCCCAAGAAGTACTTCCGTGGTGATCCAATGGTAAAGAATCCAACTGCCAAGGCAGGGGACACACGTTTGATCCCTGATCCAGGAAGATTCCACATGCCCGGGAGCAACTAAGCCCACAGTTGCTGAAGTCTGCACACTCTAGAGCTCTCGACCCACAGCTAGTGAGCCCACACGCTGCAAGTAGAAAGTAGCCCTCACCTGATGCACCTAGAGAAAGCCCGTGCACAGCAGCGGAGACCCAGCTCAGCCAAAAATAAATAAATATATTTTTTTTAAATCCCCAAGAACAGTATGACTGAGAATACAGGCCCAGTGTTGGGGTATTATACACCAAATCCCTCTGGATGTGAGAAATTTGCCCTGCTGAGGTTCCACATTCTTGTCTGTGAACCAAGACCAAGGCAAGTACCTGTGCAGCCTGTTGGATGTTGTGCGGAGTCAATGAAAAATGTACATAAAATGCTTAACACAGTAAATGGGAACTGATAACTGTGCAATAAGTGTTAGACTAAGTAAATACATTCTTGTTGATAGTAACAGCCCCATGCCTTTTAGCAGGCAGTAGGCACTTCCTCTGCTTGGAGCCTGCTTTTTGTCAAATTATGATGCTGGTCAAAGCTAGCAGCCCTTTTGGCACCTTTCAGCCCCCCTCCCTTCCTTCAAGTCCAGACTCGTTACACAGTCTTATTGTCCACTCCAGTGCCAAAGTCACAAGTGAGCCTCCCAGGGCCTAGCACCCGCTCTCCCCTTAGCCGTTTGCTCCTTCTGGTCCGCAGGGGCCGGTTTAAACGCCACCTCTTCCGAGAGGCTCTCCCTGAGCTGCCAGGAAAGACAGAGGCTGTCTGTTCCTCTCATGCCCCTACCCCAGTGTGAAATCATCTATTTGGGTGTCTTCTAAGATCCAAAGTTTTGGGGGTTTTTTTGCTTTTCCATGAAATTTGAAGCAAGATCGGAGGAGAGACGAAAATGACCTGCGGGGATGCTATGAGCTTGCATGTGGCAAGGAGCTCTCTGCTGTCCTGCGCCCTCCCTTGGGGAAACCCACCTCCCAGAGAAGCTGCCTCTGGTCACCAGGGGGAGGTGCGGGTCTTCGAGCTGCACTGCAACCAGACACATTCCAGCAGACAAACCAGACCTCCACGCTTGGCCTTCCATTGTCACAGCCACAGTGAGGACAGCTCCTGTCTGGGAAGGCGCTATGGGAGGCCAGGTAAGAGACCAAAGGAGAGCAAGCCGGAGGCTGGGCCCCTGGAAGCTGGAGAGATGAAAGGGAGGCGGCCTCCCATCAGAGCCTCGGAAGGCCCACCCGCCAGGCTTCCTTCTAATCCAGTCTTATGCATGCAGGAGTCAAGAAGCATGCTTTCCTTCCCAAGAAACTGTTCTCTGTTTTAACAGAGATGAAAAGGTGAAAGGATTGTGTGGGTTTAAGAAAACAGCTATTGCACAACAATATGGATGCCCTTACTGCCATAGAATGGTTAAAATGGCAAATTTTATGTTATGTGCATTTTACCACAGTTTGAAAAACCTAAGCAACAAAAATGAAAGGCCAAAATTCTAAGCATTTACCCAACCCTAAATGAGATGGAATGAAAATGTTAAAAAATACTACAGGTGATTTTCATTTTTGTTATGCATTAATGCAATTTCTAAATTTTCCATTAGAAGTACTGTTTTAACACTAAACACCCACTGGTTTCATAGACAATTTCAGAATTCTTTATGACTTCATTAACCTCAAAACTCTGTGCAGTAACTATAAACCAAATGGTAATGAAAAATTCTAAAAAATAAGACACAAACTATTAGGAACTGCTAATATTGATTCAGTGCTCACCACGTTCATTCTTTCACTTACTCACGCCACACCTGTTCTGAGCTGGTTCTAGGCACAGGGACCACGGTGATGTCCAGGCCCCCTGTGGCAACCAGATGGCAGAAAGTATCACGTGGAACAATAATGCGGGTAGAAAAGGCGGAGCTTGCCAGGGGCAGGGTAGGGGACTCCTTTAGTTGTGGCGCCAGGAACGTGCTCTCTGATGAGATGGCATTTGAGCTGAGGCCAGAGGGAAATAAAGAAACAGCCATGAGACTGTGGGGGGTGGTGGATTGCAGACAGAGGGAACAACACGTGCCAAGGTCCAGAGGCAGGAACCACTGGAAGCCAGCAGAGGGAGAGTAAGGAGGTTGGAGGTGCAGGCAGGACGCGGAGCCCACTGGCCTGGGGGGTCCAGACCAGGATATGAGTTCACCCTGTGACATGGGTGACATCAGAGTTTTAGGCAGAGGGGCAGTTTAGAGAGCAGGACTCAGCCTGCTGCGGGGCAAATGAAAAGGGAGCCAGGTGGACATGGCCTCGTTAGTCTTACCTCTACCCTATGAGGAATCAGCCTCGTGGAGATGACTACAGTCTTGAATCCTACAGCCCATGGACACAGAGCTGGGATCTGGGCCTCAACTGTCTGACCCGATGCCCCACAACCTGACAGCCTCACTTGTTCCATGATCCCCTGCTCACGTAGGTAGAGCAGCAAAATCTAGCTGCTGCCATTTTTGAAAACCTCATGGCTGCATCCACCATGCTTCACACCTTCCTGATCCCAGGAGCCTCGTGTGCAAGGCTGAGGGCTGCCATGTGGAGACAGCCCTGGAGAAGGTATTTACTTAGCAGTTCAGAGCAGGGGCTCTGGAGTCTGAAGCCCTGGTTCAAGTCTCAACTCCATCACTCCCTATCGGGTGAACTTGGCCAAGAATGGAAAAGGCTTTGGGCCTCAGCTTCCTCAGCCGTAAAATGTAGGAGAATACCTGCGGTACTGTTGGAGGACCACCCAGGATAACCCAGGACCACCATGAGCTCTTCGCTCGGTTCCTCGACAAAGAAGAAGCTGCAAATAAAGAAGAGCCACTTTCAGTCTAAATAGACTCATTCTGGGATTAAATGTGCTGAAAGCCCCAACTTATTTAATCTCATCAGAAAGCTCTGTAACAGCAAATATCATGAGCACTTAGTAGGCGAAGTGCCCTTCACCACAGGCAGGGCCACAGAAGTGACCTTCAGGATGGCAGAAAGGACAGCCCCCCGTCTGGAGCTGTTCACCACGGATCCCATTTCATGATTCAAAACAACCCTTTTTCAATTGGTTAGAGAGGTATTGTGAAAATACACTATGATTACCCCCCAGGCATCCAATTCCATCTATAAGTTGCATGTTCTGATTAAATGTTCCTGACATCACATCTACTTGGCCCACTTCTCTTAATTATTGAATAAAACTCTCCCGTGAAGTTGGCTCTGCCTCATCCACCTCATCCATCACTGTCCCTTCTCCTGCTCTTGCCTGGCAGGCTGGGCCTCCTGTGTCCCCAAGGATGGATTCCTTTTAGGACCCACTGTGGAGACAGCCCCTGTGACAGATGGGACCCACAGGCAGGAGGAAAAGCAAGTGCAGCTGAACAAACACAGTGAACCTGATCATTGCAGGGGGCCTCTCTGAAGTACGGGCAGGCCCTCCTGAAGGGATTCCAAACCTTTCTTCACCAGCAAGGTCCTCCTGTCCCCCAGAGAGGGTTGACTGCTCCACTAGAAGTGGGACTCCTGGTCTGGAGCCCCAGACACAGACATCCGCAGGGACTGGGCAAAGCGAGTCTCCCAGCCCCTGAAGCCAGAAGTTATGAGGTCTTGGATGCAGGAGGTGGTACGAGAACCCACAGGGCAGCCCCAGAGAGCTCGGAGCTGCATCACCTCACCTTCCTCCCACCAGCACTGAAGACAGCCTCCCCATCGCATGCCTGCAGGGACCACGCCACTCCTGCCCAAGGTTCTGCCAGCAGCACCCCCCTCCTGCCCCTATCCAGCCTGCTTCTCGTATTCAGCACCTAAGACAAGGTCCCGAGGCCCAAGTCAGAGCTTCAGATGTGCTGACGACACTAGAGAGAAAGACACACCACATCCTTGAGTCACATTTAGGCAACAATATTGACAGCACATTCAGCTTGGGGCACATTGCTCTTCCTGCCCCAGGGGGTAGCTTTAAGGACTTGAGCTCACAGGTACCAGACTCTAGCAGGGAGACCTGGGGGCAGGGCTGTCAGCTCTCAGATGCTGCTGATCCCCTGACCCTGGGCTGTCACTGAACTCCAGGGAAAGGCTGAGCTGCCCCTCACCATTGTCCACTCCAATGCAGAAGGACCCACGGGACCCTCGTAGTGGCTGTCCAGGCCAGGCCCCTTCCCGGCTGTCTGCTGCAGTCAAGTCTCGCACCCAGACCCTGGCCAAGCCCCAGAGGAGAAGGTGTCTGCTTCCCCTTGGTTGAGTGGCTCCAGTTCACCTCTCCCCGGGGAGTCAGGGGATGATGCTCCTTCCAGGCGTCTGGCAGTTTTTACTTTTGGCAGAAGAAGTCACTAAAGCCTCACTTTTCTAAAGAGGAGAGACTTGGTGCTCCCACGTGAAAGCATGGGTGCTTCCTAGGGTTGGAGAGAGGAGATAACCAAGCAAGAGGCAAATTCTTCTGTGACACAAGCCCCTGGTGGGTGATCCCCTCCGTGTTTGGGCACTTTTGAGCAGCTGAGAATGTTCACAAAGAGCCACTGCCTCTGCCCCAGAGTGAACCTGGAACACTTAGGGGGAACAACAGTGGCTCCAATAGCAAACGTGCTGAGGCAGGATTGTAATCATTTATTCACTGAGTCAAGCATGTGCTCATGAGCAATGGGAATGCACCAGTGAACAAGAAGACATGTCCTCCCCGTGTGATGCTTTAGCTGTGGTGAGGAGACTGATGCCAGGTTCGTGGCACCAGATGCAGAAGTGGATTCCAGGCTATGAGGTATAGGCGGTGCCTCATCAGTCACTGCCTGTGGTCACCACGAGGTGTGGGGACCAGAGCATGGGCTGGGGACCCGAGATGTCTGCATTTGTATCCTGGCTCTTCTGCTAAACATGTGACCTTGCCAAGTTCATTTCCCTCTTGGAACGTTAGTTTCCCCATCTGAAAACTGTAGGTAATATGTTAGCTATGCATAGCATTGTTGCAAGGATTAAACAAGTCAGTGTATATATAAAGTGCTGTGGGGTGGGGGGGGGGGGGGGTCCCTGGCACAGAGCAAGGACTTTACAATGTCTGCCTTTTCTGTCACTCAGGGAAGTCCTCACCAAAGACCAGATTGTCAAGCTGAGACCTGGCGGACAAGCAAGAGTTGTCCAGATGAGGAGCAGGGGAAGGATACTCCAGGCAGAGGGAACAGCATGTGTGAAGGCTGGCTCTGAGGAGGCGTGGTGCATTGGAGACTGGATCTGGGAGGCGGGGAGCAGGGTGGGAGACAGGGATGAAAAAGTTGGTGAGAACCCCACCTCACAGGGCCTTAGGTCATGTGAAGACCTTGAACTTGACCTGAGGGGCCATGGGGTTTTAAGTAGGAGTTGACTGAATGTCACTCTGGCTATGACGTGGAGAATGGGTTGACAGGGGAACCAATTAGGTTTGCAGGTGCTGTGGTCCAAAGAGTTGGTGATAGAGATGGAGAGAAGTGTGTAGGTATGTGGGGCAAAGAAGAAAGGAAATCAAAAATGATGCCAGGGTGTCATCCTTTGTGGACTGGGCTGGTGTTGGTGCCATTCTTTGGGCTTCACGTGAAACATCCCTGAAGGAGGTGTTATCTGTCCTGTGCTGGCCATGTGACATCCAAAGGGAGAAACTGACTAGGTATTTGGATAAGGAGGTTTTGATGTTAAAAGGGTGGCTAATACAATGCAGGAGCTGTTGAAACCCTAGATGGGAAGGTCCCTTAAGTTTGGAATCAGCCATCACTGTGCCGACACCTGCAGTGTACCACACCCTGGAAAGGGCACCAAAGTTCCAAAGATGAGTCAGCATCATGGGGTCACCATCTCACTGGCCCTGCAGCTGTTCCCAGGCTGCCTTGATGGTACAGAATATCTGAGCTTCTTTAGGAACTTGTTCACCAGAAACAAGTAGGCTGAAGCCCGAGCTTATCTGGAGCTTGCTAAGACACTGTGTACACTTCCTCGTCAAGACAGACAGATTCCATTAAAGCACCCACAGCCCTGAAACCCTGCTTCTCTCCACTGCCTCCCCACAAGAAGTAAAAGAGGAAGATTTAAAAATTACAAGTGCTATCCTCCACACTCCATCTCCCAAACTTCATTTCACAATGGCTGCTGACATCAATGACGTCGGACAGGATAATCAAGTTTGCATAATGTAGCCGCTCTCGAAGGGTCCCTCTGCACAAACACCCCTCCCGGTATGAATGCTAGGACGCAGGCAGCCTGCGATCACAGAGAAAAGGCCCTTAGAGGTGGGACATAAGAGCCTTTTACCACGGTACCCATGTGTGATCTTACAGGCATAGCCCTCCATCAGCAAAGCTGGCTTCTTCTCCCAGTTTGACCCCTTGCTAGTGGGGGCTTCTTGTTGTTTAGTCACTAAGTTGTGCCCAACTCTTTTGCAACCACATGGACGGTAGCCCACCAGGCTCCACTGTCCATGGAATTTCCCAGACAAGAATACTGGAGTGGGTTGCCATTTCCTTCTCCAGGGGATCTTCCCGACCCAGGGATCGAACCTGCATCTCCTCCACTGGCAGCAGGATTCTTTACCACTGGGCCACCAGGGAAGCCCTACTAGTGGGGGGACCATAGACAAATTTTTTCATCATCCTGTGCCCCCATCTTCTCCTCTTTAAAACGGAAAAAACTCTGAGGGATTCTAAAAGATCCAAGACATTGGATGTCATATTACTGCTGAGAGAATAAACTTAAGGAGATAGTTAAATAAGTTATTCACTGAATTATCTGTTAACATGTTATCAACTTTTAATTTGAAAAACAGCTGATCCTTAGAAAGATAGACCAACACCGAATTGCTGGACTCAAGTATATCCTAACACAGAATATTGAAAAATTCAAAAATTAGTGACACATATGGGAAGATTAGGTTAAGATGATGAATAAATTAAAATGGCATCCTGTTGCATTTTGGTAAATTGTCCAGGTTGGACTCTATGTCACTGATGTCCAAATTAAGATACAGATCCTAAAATGGATCAGTGATGAGACAGCTCAATGGGCCAATCTCTGAAGACATAGTGTCCCCGGCCATCACATGTGACACTTCAAGGACTTCCTCATCTCTTACTTCCTTCCTTTCGCCTCGCTTTCCAGACCCGCCAAGTGTCCCCATCCCTCTCTGCTCTGCATCTTATTTTCCCTGAAGCAGAGGCTCTGGAGCCCAAGTATGCACCAACATCACCTGGAGGGCTGGGTTCACTTTTGCCGTCTACTGGTCCAGGCACCACACTCTGAGAGTCTCTGGGTTGAAATGGTTTCTCGACTCTGGAATTCACCCTCAAGCCTCCCTTCCACCTGGACCTTCCAGGTCCTGCCTCCTCTTCACTGTGGCATTTACTCTTGGAGTCTCCCTTTTAGCCTCACTCGGAGCCTGTGTCTTACAGCCAAGGACAGGGTCAGGTCTCCAGGTCCCAGCCTCCAGTACACACACACACACAGGGATGACACCCATCAGACAGGGTTGAGTGTAAGTCACCCAGTCTTCTCTTCTGAGGAGCTGGTGGGCGCTGCGAGAGCTTACATGTCAGTGGGCTCCGAACTCTAGGCTGTCTGTCTTCAATTGGTGCTTGCCACTGGTCCCTGGGGAAGCCACTGGCCTTCCCTGGGCCTCAGTTTCTCCATCTGCAAAAGAGGTACAATACCACTTAACCCTAATCTCAGGAGTATCAGGTGTGATGGAGCAGGGGGAAATGCTCATGGCATGGATGAGGCGGCCTGTAAATATTAATGATGGTGAATATACTTTTCTCTCTGGCACGAGGTAAGTCAGATATGTCTGCTCCCCCAGCTGTGCTGGGTGGAATTGTGCATCCAGGGGTGTTCCTTGGTGGGGACAGGGCTGAGAGAGGCCAAACAAAGCCACTAAAGTGCCTCGTGTGTTGACCGGGAATATGGGTCTCCTCCAGATTTCAGCATGTTCCTGGCCCAGAGGCTGTGCCTTACAAGGCCGTCCCATTGCTGCCCACCCCCAAGCCAGGGCACCCTGCACAGAGCTGCTTGCAGGTCAGGGGCTCAGGCCTGGGAGAAGTGAATAGACTAATGAAGTTGCTTTCCAAGCACCTCTCTTACCCTAACACAAATGCTTTTGCAACTGCAGCACCCCAAGCTC
The DNA here is from genome assembly GCF_033118175.1 of Dama dama. Classification (NCBI taxonomy): domain Eukaryota; kingdom Metazoa; phylum Chordata; class Mammalia; order Artiodactyla; family Cervidae; genus Dama; species Dama dama. The sequence goes on from NC_083703.1 coordinate 56,721,452, forward strand.
ATGTTTTACACTAATGCAGGCCCTGGAGGCAGAGCTTAGCTGACACCAGGCAGCTGACCCTTGGAGGAAAGAAAGCACTCGATTATTTGAGGCCAGAATGGCCCAGCCTTCCCCTCCTTGGCCTTTTGCCCTGGAACAAGGCCAGTGGAATCTGTCTGCCCCTGCTGGGGGTGACTTGGTTTAATCAAACAACTGCGTGTTGGGAGAGCTCCCTGGCTACCTTGGTTACCCATGTCTCACCCCTGCCCAGCCTCACACACACTCTTAGTTCAGGTCACAGTCACCCAATTTCATCCCATTTCAGTGAACTACGGGGCCGTCTATGAGGCAGTCCTACAGCCCAGTGTCTTGGAGAACACTGTCTGATCACCGCCGCTCTGTGGGCTCTGCTTGGCCGTGACCTTGCTGCCCCAAGGGGTTTCAGGTCCCGAGTGGTGGGAGCGGGAGGGCCTGGCCAACTCCCATCTCTTCTCACTGCTCTGTCCACTTGCAGCTGCTGGCAACCTCCGGGCCCCTCCGCATCTCTGCCCACTGACATGTGGGACGGCTGGCAGGGAACAGGGAGCAGGGAAGGGCTCATTCCCCAGGCGCCTTCTTCAGGCTTCTGAAGGGCTAGCACTGTAGTTTGAAGAATTGCAACCAAAGACCCCAAGGCAGGATTTGTCAACCTTTCTGACGTCAGAGATTGGCTCGATTTTCTGCTAGGGGCTGCCCCGAGTACTGTGGGGAGTTTAGCAGTCTCCCTCACCTCTCCTAGGTGCCAGTAGCCCTCTCCCCCCTCCCCCCACCCCCCTACAGACATCACCAAGGCCCCTGGAAGTCAAAACTGCCCAGTCGAGACACGAAGACAGTGATGTGCAGAGGAAGGCCAGACCGCTCAGTGGGCAAAGACTCGGTGGTCAGCCCAAGAGATGCCTCAGAGCTTAGGCAAAGCAGGGAGACTTTTCAAGGCCTTGCTGACCCCACCAAGAAGCATATGCTAGGCCCAGGCCCACCATCGGCTGCTCAGGGGACCCCAGGGCAGAAGAGGCCTCACCTTGGCCTTGGAGTCCCTGCACCGCTCCTCTCTGAGCCTGATTCCACCTGGGAGGTCCTGTGACAGCTCTCCTGTCCCTCTTCCCCATGGCCCTCTCTCCCTCCCCAGGCTTTCGGCTTAGGGGTCAAAGGGTTCCCTTAGACGCAGGTGATGGATCCCAGCAGCTGCTTCCTCTTCTATTGGCTGGAAGCTCTGATGTTATTGCCCTCCTTTTACCAGTATATTTTTGTAAATTACTCAAATAATGAGATAAAATATGTAAAGATGGGTAAAAACTGGCACTCACCCTTCAGGAGGCACTGGCCTATTCAGGTGAGGGGCTTTTGATGAGGAAGGTTTAAGGGCCAGACTTTCCCCCACAATTATCATTTATAGATCAGTTCAAGTAATCTGTCCCAATTTACTGATCGGGCTCCTACGTGCATGTATAGAATAGCTTCATCTGACTTACAAAATTAATAACAAGGAAGAAAGGCTGACACTTGCGGATTGTGTGAGGACCTGGCCCAGACAGTTGCCTGTAAAAGCCGCCCATTCATTACGGAGCTCCCTGCAAATAGCTTAGGTATAATTGGCACATTTGACTGCAGATTGCCCAATCCTTTAAATATCTCTTCTGATGTGTTAAAATTAGCCTTTTCCTAAACCACAAAAAAAGAAAGGACTGTCCTTTTTAAGCAAATGTGCAGAGAAAGCTCCGTTTGTCTGGATCAGTTGAAAGTGGTCCTGTCTAAAGTCAAGGTTGTATAACAGGTGACCTTTCAAGGCACCATCCAGACTTAAGATGTTAGAATTCTCCCCTTTTGATTAAGAAAAAAGGTTTTTCTTGACACTTGAGAGTGGCTGAATCACAATGGGGGTTGGAGAGAAGGAAGGGAAGAGGAAGGGGATAGAAGAGATGTGAAGTGCCACAGAGTCTGGGTTCTGAGCTAGGGTGCCAGGAGGTGGGGAGGGGCCCCTGGTTTATTGCACACAAAAAGAAACTATTTGACAGTCCCCCTTCTCGACCTAAAGCAGCTGCCCGTGGCGCCTAAGGTTCAAGGGAACGAGCAGGGATGTGAACCCATGCCTGTCTGACTCCGAGGGCTAGCTGCATGAAATTGTACCACTGCTGAGGTCCAGGTTCTCGCTCAGAGCTTGCTGATGAGGTCAGGCTGCCAGGGCCGGACCCGGGGTCTGACGGAAGCTATGGACACCAGCACCAATAATACCAGGTAAAGTTCAAGACCAGCATTCCCAAAGCTTAATTTTATTTTCTTAGTCCCAAATGTGTTCTCTAAGTCTTTGGGGGACTTTCGTTTAATTAGAGAAGCAAGCAAGATCGGGCAGGGTGTGCAGAGGCAGGTATGATGGCCGCTGCCCTTGGGAACAGAGGAGTGGGAGGAGACACTGAGAAGGGTTGCAAGGGACACATTGTTCTGACTTCACTGTTACTTCAAGAGACAGTGCTACACTTAGAAAAAAAGACATGAAACAGCCAGTACAAAGTTTCAATCATATATCATGGGACAAAAATAGAATGGGAAGAGAATAGAAGAGATAAGCATCCATGACTCATTAATCAGAACAGAGTCAAATGCCAGACTTGTCAATTCTTGACTGGGAGACCTCACACAAGTTATTCTAGCTTTCTAAGCCTCAGTTCACTCCTGTTACGTGGGAATGACTAGAACAGCATCAGCTCATGAGTGTGTGGGGCCAGATCCCTAGTAAGCTGATGACAACACAGCTCGCACTGGTGAGCCCCAGGGTCAGAGCTGCATCATCTAATCCTCATTCTGTCCCCTACTAGCTGTGGCCCTTGTTTGGTCACTTCACTTACCTCAGTGCTCTCATCTGGAAAAAAATCAAGAGTGGAAACAAAAATGTGAAGGCGAAGGGAGAACCACCTCCCAAGTTTGGCCTGGAGACACACAGCTAATGGAAAGGAATCTACAAAGTGGAAGAGGGCGCACAACTAGGAGCAGGACTGCCAATGAGATCTGACTGACTGGGGCTGAAAATTCTCAGACTTCTTCCTCCTGAACCCTCCATCAACTAAAGACAATCTTGCTTTTGCTGGACCAAATTCTTCCCCTCCCTACAATGTGGAGACAGACAGGGTGGAAGAGTCAGGATCCAGTGTGAAGGGATTCCAATAAAAGGATTCTGGCCAGCTGGGAAAGTCCTAGGGTTCTCCTTTGTTATGAAGAACCTGGTTTTAGGTAAATTCAGGAGATGCTGCAGTGGCTGAAGAATCTACACAATGATAGGGGAGGCCAGGAAGAGGAGAGGAAGAGAGGATAGATTTGGGGTATCAGGAGATTTATTTGGGGGTTTGGCAGGTGAGAAGGATGGAGGATTTGAGGAGATTAGGGAGAAAAGGAAATTTGGAGAAAGGAAGCTTTGGGTTTCTAATAGGATCCCCATTAATGCTTGTGAAAAGAGGTAAGAAAAGATTGCAGTTCATTTCTAATCATTTTTAGTTGTGGATTTGCTTCTTTGAACATGATTCCTTGCAAAGACTGGGCCACACAGGACGCTGATGTGTGTTAGGGAATACTGCAGTGGAGTTCTAGGCTGACCTGTGGGAAACGGCTTTTTCACCATGAGGGCAGTTCATGAAACACTCTTACAAGCACTTTCTCCTTTGAATTTCTACTGAGCATTGTGAAAAATGCATAGTGTGGATTTTCATATGTGTGAATCCTTAGAACTGCGTCCATCATAAATAACTAAACTCTGGCCACTCACTAAATGTTAGTTTTCATTATTGCATTAGTAAACTTGTTTAAGGAATGTGCACACTCATTCACTCTGTGCCACACACTGTACTTGGCAAACAAATGCAGTCATGCGTTAACTCCTGAAGGAAGTAGTACCGAAAACACTCCAGCAGGACGAACGGGAATTAGTTATGAGGTGAATGACCTGGGGAGTGTGTACGAGGCCGGGCAAGGATGAGGCGTGTGTAATCAGTGCAGCCACAGAACTCTCCCAGACATGCAGTTGTTTGATTAAACCAAGTCACCACCGGCCAGAGCAGACAGAATCAATTGGCCTTGTTCCAGGACAAAAGGCCAGGGAGGGGAAGGCTGGACCATTCTGGCCTCAAATAATCAAATGCTTTTTTCCTCCAAGGGTCAGCTGCCTAATATCAGCTCAGCTCTGCCTGCAGGGTCTGCATCAGTGTGAAACACGACCTTGGGGCACAGGGGTTGCAAAAGCATTTGTGTTAGGGTAAGAGAGGTGCTTGGAAAGCAGCCTCATTAGTCTGTTCACTTCTCCCAGGCCTGAACCCCTGACCTGCAAGCAGCTCTGTGCAGGGTGCCCTGGGTTGGGTGTTGGGGTGGGCAGCAAAGGGACAGTCCTGTAGGGTGTGGCCTCTGCTTCAGGATCTTACTGAAATCTGCACACTCTACCCGAACATTTCTGAGTATTTTCTGTCTACTCTGTAATGTAACTGTGTGTGTCTTATGGGTTTCATAGCTGAAATGACTCCTTGCTATGATGGGTTGAAGGGTAACCTCCAAAAAAACACATCCACACCTCAACCCCCGGAACCTTAAATGTGACCTTATCTGGGAAAAAGGGTATGGTCTCTACAGATGTAATTAAGCTAATGATCTTGAGATGAGATCATTCCAAGCAGACCCTAAATCCAATGTCAAGTGTCCTTACGAGAAACAGGACACAGAAGAGGAGACACAGAAATGCCGTGTGAAGGCGAGGCAGAGACGGGGTGAGGCTGCCACCACCATGGAAGTCCCGGAGCCTCCAGAGGCTAGAGAGGCGAGGAAGGTCTCCCAGAGTCTGTGGGGGAGTCCACCCTGCCCACCGCTGAATTAGACAGAGATCAGGCCTCCAGACTGCAAGATAATGCCTTTCTGGAGTTTTAAGTCACCAAGCTTGAGGTAATTTGTTACAGCAGCGGCAGGAAACTGATACACCACCTGCCAACATACTCTCTGAATTACTTCCTTCCTGCTGAACACTGCCATCTTGAAACGTGCCGTGATTTATGCGCTTACTTATTTACTTCCCATATTCCCACTGGACTGTGAGCACCAGAAGGGTGTATTCTGGCTCCAGATCTGGTGCCTCATAGGTGCTCTGCAAAGATTTCTTAAATGAATACATGGAAGAAGGTGACATAACAAAGATTCAAACTCATCTTCGGATGTCAAGTAAACATTTTGTATTGTGCATGTGAACAGACTTACAAGATAGATGGAAGGTCAGCCAGCCAGTAACATACCTGGTGTGTGTTAAATAAACTAGATGGCCTTGATGGTGGAGCACACATCCCTTCTCCAAGCCCAAACCATTGGGTAAAATGGTGCAGACCTTGATGGTGGAGCACACATCCCTTCTCCAAGACCAAACCATTGGGTAAAATGGGATAAATGGCTCACTGAGACTAAAGCAAGGTTTCTCAGCCTCAGTGCCAGTTACAGTTGAAATGTTGGAGCAGGATCCTTCTTCACTGGGATGGGAACTGGCCTCCCTGCACATTGTTGGGTGTTTAGCAGTTTCCTGTCTCTCCCCACCGGATGCCAGAAACACAGTCCTCACCCACCCAACCCCCAAGCCAGGTGTGACAACTACAAATATCTTCCGGCATTGCCAGGTGTTCCTGATGCAGGAAACATCGTTCCATGTTGACAACCACTGACCTAAGGACTCAAATGGACAAGTAAACTTGACTTCTTAAATAAGGAAGCAAGAACACCCTTCCTCAAGCCACATACACGGACAGAAATCCACCAGCTGCAGTCAGAACTGGGAGACTACTGAGGGACATGCATCATTTCAACTCACTGAGAAGCTAGAGGAGAAGCTGATAAGGCTGCCAGGGAGAAGGAGGACCCTCGGTGAGTGGGCTGTTCCCGCAGGCAGGACAGAGGAGGGGGCAAAGCTACAGCCCTCTTATCACCACCAGCCCAGCAGGGCAGGTCCTGAAGAGTAACTTGGGAGTCAGCAGTGCAAGTGGACGGAGCACACCAGTGACACACGCAGGGCCCAGTGAGCACCAGCGTCCATGCCCCGCCTCCTCACTGCTGCCGTGCCCACCCATGCCTGGAAATGATCACCGCCCAAGGGTGTCACACCCAGGCAGGGGGTGCAGAGAATCTGGGGAGACATGGGCAGTGCTGGAGTGGGGATGATGTCATCTAGTGCTTGTGGGACACCTGCTCTGTCCTGAGCACTGTGCCATCCAGGTCAGGGTACCCAGAGAATATCAGTAATCAGCCTCCATCTCCAATTCTGAAAAGGGCACAAGCAGGGCAAATGATCAGAGACATAACAGACAACTTTGGAAGACCTCTCTCAGCCCTTTATCTAGAAACCAGGTTAAAACTGATAAAGGCAGCAGAGGCTGCGGTAAGGCCATAAATGAAATGTGGTTAATGTAGCAAATGCCCATGTCCCACCACTCAGCTTTAGGAAGTGCCACAATTGTTCTGTATTTACAGCAGACCTTTTTGATTTCGTGAATAAAATAACACAAGACATTTCAAGGACCGCTTCTGTTCCTCTCTTTCCCTCCCCAGTGGAAACCTGGATTCTTAAAAGTGGTGAACATCCTTCCTTTTTGTACTTTTGATAACATATATGCATCCAAAAATCTTACAGGAGTGTTGTTTTCTATGTCGTTTTTATGCAAATCATATTTAAATGGACGTATTCTTTTCCCTTTCTTCTCCCTTCCCTCATGTTTTGTTTTTGAGCATTTTCTAGGTTGATATGGGAGATCTAATTCAATCACTTTAACTGCCACAGATTAATCTATTGCATAAATTACCTTATCCAATCCCTATTAGAAGCTTTAGGTCATTTTTGATTTGTTAACCAAAACAACACTGCAGTGAAAATTCTTGTACATGTCTCCCTGTGCGCATAAGAGCGTTTCTCTAGGCTATAGATAGAGTGGTGTTGTGGGATTATAGGGTATAAATGTTTTCAACTTAACTAGATATTAACAAATTACTTTCCAAAGTGGCTGAACAATTTATACTGTAAATAGCAAATCATGATCTGGTGCTTGCCAGAGTCCTATTTTCCCAAATCTTCAAGAACTGATTATCCCTACACTATTCCAACAATGCCAGTGTGTGGAGAAACACAAAGATCACTTGGTTGTTTTTATGAAACCTGTATAACCTGGAAGCCAGGACATGGATCACCAAAGAAAAGGTAGTTAGAGGAAGTTTCTGCGAACAGCTTGAACACACCATGACAATTTGCATAGTCCAGGAACTGTTCAGTTTAGCAAACTTTTAAAAACCCCTTTACCAAATTAGCAAGATAAAGGGAAACAAGTTTGCAATGATTTCTTTTCTTACGAGCCATAAAGACACCTCATGAAATTTAGTACCCACTTCTTATACTTGAAATGGAAATGGAGAATACCTCCTTACAAATATTGTTTAAGTACACATTTCAATCTAAAAATTACCATCATAATTCATTGTAAAAATGTTACAAGCATTCCACTAAAGTCACAAAATTGTGAGTACTCTTTGTCATTACTATTGTATAACATTTTTCCAGAAAAGCTAAACAAAGCAATTAGACAAGAATATAAAAGCAGTCGTGAATGTTGGAAGAGGCGAAACAATCATAATTTGTAGATAACAAGGTTGTATTTTTGGAAAAACTCAAGATAATAGCAAAAGCAGGCACCATGAGATGGGAGCCTGCCTCCTTCAGCCCTGAGTCTCCACAGCCCAGCACTGCCCTGGCCCAGAGTCTGCTTGATAAATGCCTGTGGATGGGCACAGGGTCTTGAAGCCAGCTTTACTAGAGCATGCTTCCTGCAAGGAGCACAAGCCCGTTATGGAATAAGGCACTACATGGACAAGCTGGACTGGGGAGCATTAGATCAGACAAATGAGTTTGTTTACCTCAAAACATCTGAGATCCGTTAACATGAGAACACACATCATGACCCTCCAAGAGTCCCCAGCCATCATAACCGCAGAGCCCCTTGCTTGGAGCACTTTGGAGTAACCTGTATTATGGAACATTCTGGCATGGTGCATGTCCAGAAGAATACTCAGCATAGTATTAAATTAGGGGATGGGATTTGGATGGTCACTAGCTTCCCAGGTGTCGCTAGTGGTAAAGAATCTGCCTGCCAGTGCAGGAAACACAAGACATGGGTTCAATCCCTGGGTGGGGAAGATCCCCTGGAGGGCATGGCCCTCACTCCAGTATGCTTGCCTGAAGAATCCCCATGGATAGAGGAGCCTGGTGGGCTGCAGTCCATAAGGCTGCAAACAGTCAGACATGACTGAGTACTTTGTGTATTGTTGTTAATTTGTCTTTGTACTTTGTGTTGTTGAAAATGTTTACAATGAGTGAGCAGGTATCATTTTACACGCACACAAGATTAAAAAAAGAGTAACACTAAAATGCAATCTTTTGCTGTATCTCAAAACCAACTTTATTTTATAAAATCATGAGTTCTACTGAAGCTGTTTTGAAAGAGGAAAGGCCAGCTTGAACCCAGTGGACACTTGTAAAATAGTAGAACCAGATATTCGGTACTTAAATTCCGCCTCTCCCACCTACTTCTAGAGGGACTTTGGGGAAATCACTTCACCTCTTTGAACCTCATTCTGTGACATGAGCTTCCTCACCAAGTGGAGGATGCAAGGTGTTTAAGATGCAATAATCCCCCAATACTGTAGAGCAGGGAGAACTCTGCTCAGTATTTTGCAACAACCTAAATGGGAAAAGAATTTGAAAAAGATTAGATACATGTATATGTATAACATATGTATATGTATATACATACACATGTATATGTATGAATCACTTTGCTATATACCGGAAACTACCACAACATTGTTAATAAATTATACTTCAGTATAAACTAAAATTACAAAAGAAAAAAAAAATCATGTGTAACCACCAAAAAAAAAAATCCACAATAAATATTAGCTACTTTCCCTGTCACTAATATTGATGGACCTCAATTAAATTGTACCATCTAAGTATGTTTGAATTTTTAAACATGTATTTTTATTTATTTGGCTGCACCAGTCTTAGTTGTGGCAAGTGGGATCTTTGATCTTCATTGAGACAAGCAGGATCTTTTAGTTGTAGTGTTGGGATCTAGTTACCTTAGCCGCTGGACCACCAGGGAAGTCCCTGTTTGAATATTTGAGTTAAATGTATTTCAATCTGTTTAAGTCATCCTTTTCTACACCCAGACCCCCAATGTTTGCTTAAGGACCACAGACAAAGGTTTCACATGTGTCCCAGGTTTAATCATGCTCACATTCAGCAGCTTCCTCCCAGCAGCCTCCCTTGTGGTGTGTGGTTGTGCCAACAGCCCCCTGCCCTCACGCCAGTAGGGGCTATGGCCAAGCTGAGCAGCAGTCAGGACCCCAGCCTGGGAGGAGACTTGGGGAGGCACGTGAACACAGAAGTCTGTCCTACAGCTGGGTCTTCTGTTTGTAGAGCTGTCATTACAGGAACATCTGGATTCCTTAGATGATACTGGGAAAAGCAAAGATTATGTTTGGCTGGCTGGTGTATTTTAAGGGCTGTATCTCTTATTCTGCGTGATTAGGAAGTCATTAGCAGCTTAAACTTGATGCCTCCCTCAGAGCTGATTCCATGGCTCTCTCTGTCTTCCAGGGCAGGATGAGAATGTAGGGGAACTCCTTTTATGAATAAGCTACCATTGTCCACCCCCAGATTTTTAGGCTCGATGCAGACAAAACTTTCTGTCCTTCTGTTGAATAATTGATCACATAAGCCAACTTTTTCATGGGGCCCCATGGATCTTGGGAAAGGCAAGATGGATGAGTCAGCCAGTGGCCTGAGCCCTAACAACCTGCACCCAAACAGTCCCATCCAGCTCCTACCGAGCACAAGAGGGACTACCTGGAAGAAAAGAGAAAAAAAAAATCAGAATAAAGGCTAAACTACAGAGTAGTGTGGGACTGAAAGGATCTTCAGGCTCGTGACCGGCCTAATCTGTGCTCGGGTCCTACCTCCACCGTGCAGCCTTCATTTCCATCCAGAATCAGCGCTCTCCTCACCTGCGAAGTGCGGCAGGTGACAGACCAGCCTCATCATGCTATTGGGGAGCCCATGAAATAGACCACCCCCCAAGCCGGGTGTGGAGCGTCACACATACACACACACACACGCACACACATGTGAGTGCAAGAACATGTGTGCCCGCATGCGTGTACACAGAAACACCTGAGCGATGAAGGAGGGTAAAGTGGGAACCGCCTTCAGGACGACTGTGAAGAGTAAATGGCAGAGTGCGCCCAAAGCATGTGGACTGCAGCCTTGCATGTCACACAAGCTCAACGAACACTTTTATTGTTGTTATTGTTATTAATATTAGTCTGGTTTATATTTATTCACAAACCAAAATATGTCAAACTCTCCCCCCATATCATCCTTTGGAATATATATGCTTGCTTTTTGCCAAGAAGAACTCTTGCCAAGAAGTGCTTTTGTTCTATATATTTAGAAAACCCAGCCTAAACTATTCTTGGCTTTGTACCAGGAACCGAGCTAACTCTGCCTAAGATAGCACGCAGACCCTCCCCATAGGAAAGCCAATAGCCCCTCAGCAGACCACCACCAGGCACCACAGCTGAGGAGAAACTCCAGACCTCAGACATAGATTCTCCCAACCTTCTCCATATAAAATGGTTTTTAATTTTTTAAACTGAATCTCATTGGTTTAAAACTCCTCCATGTGATTCTACTCCTTTCCCTAGCATTCTTGTTGAGATCAGGAAAAATACAATTTTCCTTCCTGAGGAAAGTGCGATTAGGTGTGCACTGATTTTCTCTGAGTAACACAGCCTCAGCCCTGTAATTAATATCCCGGCCGTCCATGCCTCATAATTAAACATGAGATGCACAGGACGGGGAGAAGTCACAGGAAGGCAGGAGGTAAATCACTGGGCTAGTTTCTGCCACCCATTCCTAGGAGGCACAAGGAAGGCGCGAGGCCCCCTGGGGAACAGGGTGCCCCTGAAGTGAGCTGGAGGTCGCCTGAGCCGACACAATCATTTATTTCCCATGGTGGCCTGTTTTCCAGGGTGCTTCGTGGAACATTAGGCAAGCAGTGCCTGATAATGGCTGCAGAGTCTCTGTACCCCTAACACATACACTGCCTGCAGAAGACGCAGCTACTCCATCACCCGGGTCAGAGTCCATACGAAAGGAAATGGAGGATTTGTCCCGAGTCCTTGCCCGCTGTTTGGCGAGACCATTAGTGTCTAGAAGAACACAGGCACAGAAGGTCTCAGGGAGGCTTCCATGCTTGTTTCCATGGGTGTGGTTCCCCTCCCCTGTGGAATGTTTGGCTCATAAATCTTCTCTCTCACGCCAGATCCTCCCGTTCATCGCTCACCCAGCATCCTGCCTACCTCCTCCGTTTTCCAGAAAGTTGGAGTTGTGTGGCCGGACAGGGCAAATGGACAAGAATAGAAGTGGTGCACAGGGCTGCCAGGCTGTGAAAGTCACACGCCTCCTTTTTCTCTGGTTTCCTCCTCCTGGAAAACTGTAGGACATTTAGTCCAGATGAAGAGACTCTGAGGTGGCAGGACCCCCATTTACTGGGACTGTGGCAAGCAGAGTTCCCCACCCATCAACACTAGGTGAGGGTGAGCCTTGTGATCAAGAAAGAACCCTTTCCAACATGAGCCTCTGAGAGCATCAGGGTCATAGCCTACTGTACTCTATTACCTCTTTAACTAAAATAAGCACCTACTATGTGCAAGGCCTTGGGTGGAACACCCAACAGAACAGTAGAAAAGATAGGAAAAACAAACAAGTAAACATGTGTTAAGCGGTCTGATTATTTCTATGAAGGACACAAACGAGTATGTCTTGGACAATAGTAGGGCACCCTCTGTATTTTGTTTTAGGAAGGCCTCTCTAAGGAGGGTTGATGATGATGAAATTCAAGAAACCTTCCTGGCCAAGTGTGGGAGGAAGGGCAGAGCATTGCAGCAGTGGAACCGTGTATGCAAAGGTCCTGGGGTAGAAGAGAGAGAGGGATTCTGGGAGGGGCAGAAGGGAAGCCAGTGCGGCTGCAGATTGCTACAATCTGTTCAGGCATGGACCACGTGAGGTGGGGGACACAGGCAGGGACAGATGACAGAGGCTCCTGTTTCTCCCAGTGAGAGGAGAGCCCATTGGGGGATTTTCAGTAAGAGAGAGACATGATCTGATTGACTTTTAAAAGGACCACCCTGGCTGCTCTAAGGAGGAGCAGAAGGAAGAGGAGAGAGCCTGTGGGCATCATCCTGGTGGGAGATGACAGTGCTCAGGGAGAAGGGGAAAAGCTCAGGCTTGAGAAAACTGTCACGGAGACTTAATCAGGTGCCACCGGTGCTGCAGATATTTCTGCCCTGCGCCCCACACCCGGAAGTTCACAGCTCCCCTTGCTGAGGCCCCCGGCTCCTGCCAGCAGCAATTTGTGGCTTCCAGCCTGGTTCCATCAAAGGACATTATGCCTTGACCCTAAGAAAAAACTGAATGTCCTTGGAGTGGGGGGAGGGCGTACTGAGAGGCAAGAAGGCCTCTCATATGGCTGCAGGTCACTGGAGGATTCTGAGCTCCAACAGAATCAGGGGGAGCTGCCCCTAGGCATCCGAAACCCCCGTCTGCTTATTAGAGGCCCAAGATGCCAGGAATAAAACAAAGACAGCAATGGGCAAGGCCATTTATCATGGGGTGTTACTTGCTGTGGAGTTACAGGAAGTTGAATTGGGAGAGGATTTGGAGAACATTCTGGAAAGAGCTGATAGGAGGGCTCTGTGAGTTTTGGGGAAAGCCAGGTGCCTGCAGGGCAGGCCGGATCCTGGGGCCTCCAGGTCTCCCCAGGACCGCAGGTGGGCAGAGCTCAAAGGCAGAGGAGAGGAAGGGCAGCTGTGTCCGGCACGGGGACCACGGTCTGTACTCAAGCTGTGTGTCCACTTCCAGGTTCTGTGTTTCCATAGCAACTCCAGGCCCTCACCCTCCCAGCCCTACTGCTTCAGGCTTTAAATGGGCAAATGAAGGAGAGAGGATAAAATTTGACTTTTCGTTGAGTAGGACAGTGATCCAGGAATTAAATTGCCCCTATTTAAGGCTGTTCTCTCCCAGCCCTGTGAGAAGACATAATTTCACAAATTAGCCCGAGAACCCCGAATAAGTTAACCCCTCGGAGGCAGGAATGGGGCCCCTTCCACCACAGAAGGCTTGGGCCCGCCGCCCTTTCCCTCTGGGCCTGTCCAAGTCACTTCAGCTTCTCTCCAAGGAGCCAGCTCAGTCTGGCCGGAGATGCTGCCAATTACAAAGAGCCGTGAGCATTCAAAGTGGCGACCTGGGCCAGGAAACACAGAAAGGAGGAATTCTGTGTGTGACTAATGGATCCCAGACAGAGCCACTCCCCAATCACAGCCATGACTTTACAGTGAATTTCCAGTCAATTATAGCTGCCCAAATACAGATAGCTCTGCGCAGAGGTGGCCAGTCAGGCTCACTCCCAGATGCCTGGGTCAGCGATTTCTGAAGCAGCCACTCAGCCATTCCTGATCCTCCACGAGAGCCCGGCTCTCTCCTCCACCTCCCAGTCCCAGGATGGAATCTGGGGCTCCAGGTGTTGGGGGGCTGCCCTTATTCGCAGCAGATGGCAGGCCCTTCTCCCCACTCTGCCTCCAGGCCCCCAGGTGAGTAAACTAAGAAAGTCTGTTTGAGTTCATTTGAGGCTGACAGGTTCTTCTGGTCTGCCTGACCTCCGCAAATACCTCCACAGTGAGATTTCTATTAGGGAAACACGACTTGAGAGTCTGTAATGTGCTTCCTGCCTGTTTTAATTAACAGGGTCACCGGTGGCTGTCCCTGGCAGACATCACAGTGGAGGCCAGGGGGGCCTGAGGAGGAGGAGCAGAGCGGCTTCTGTCTGCCTGGATCCTGCCAACACAGAAGCTGCAGCTCAGGGCAGAGCCACTGTTCCAGGCCACAGGTGTATTCAGGCGGAACCCGAGCTGTTTCAGCTCCCAGGTGCAGTGGGCGTGCACAGTCCACGCCCTGGTGTCAGGCAGGCTGTTGGCTATCTCCAATTTGTTGCAGGAATGGCTGTGGTGAAATCCTGGTTGCAGCTGGCTCCAGGGCAGGCCAGGCTGCAGTTTGGCCCAACAGGCCCACCGGGCCTCCTGGGCCCCGGCATGAGTGCCAGCCTTGAGAAAATCAATCAGCTGCACTCTGATTAATTTCAAGCTCAGCTCACCCCGCGACTGGCACCGTGAGAGGCAGAGCCTACATCCCGGCCTGGCGCAGCCCTAGGCTGGACCAGTGTCCAGCTGCAGCGTGGCAGCACGGTGCCCTCCCCTGCTGTGGTGGTGGCAGGGGGCCGCTACCAGACAACTAGCAGGGGAGCCCTGAGAGAGGATTTTCAGCAGCTGATCACCGGCAGTTTCCTTGAGGTGTTTCCTAATTTTCTGTTAATGACAAAGAGAGGCAGGGATTCATCGTGTGGACCCCTGTCCTCTCCCCACTCTCAGTCTGTTTGGCCTCAGTCAGTCATGTGATGACTTCCACCAGCAGTTCAGATCAAGCAAAATACAGGTGTCCCTCATTATCCATCTATTATCAGTTCCTGAAAATGCTTTGCAGAGTGAATGTTCAGACATCGGAAGCTCAGATCCCATTATGTGAAATGGGATAAAACAATAACGCATTCCCGGACTGTTCAAAAACCCCCAACCAATTTTCCAAATATCACTAAAACACTCTGAAACACCCATATAACAACACTCTAAGGGTTTTTGCATAATACAAGCCTGTAAAACACCTCCTTTCTAATTAGTCCACACTGAATGATCTCACAAAGGGGAGTGTTGAGGTGCAATATTTAACTGCACTGAACAGAATCAGATTCAAGTTGTATTTTCCTTCTCCACTGCAAGGGGCACATATAAAATGTAGCCCCACAAATGCAGATTGAAGAAAGGATCTCCTCTGGTAGAGCCCACTGGGAGTGCCCCCAGAGCCTGGCATGAGCAGTCTGGGCCCCGTGGAGGGCTCAGCCCCAGGGCAGGGAGGCAGGGGAGGCCTGATAGGAGGAGAGCCGGGGTAGCGAGGGGGTTCCTGCGGTGCCCACCCGGCCACTCAGCTGCATGCCTACACCATGCTTTCCGCTGGCCCATCCTCTCAGATCAGTCACAGAGACTTTTTATTCTAGGGGTGAATTTGCATGAAATGTTGACTAGTCATTAAGGTGACTGTTTAGGTCATGGGAGTTTGGGTGGCATGGTGGTCAGTACTTGGACCTGTCTCCCAAAGTTCCTTGACCAATAGCTGTGTGTGACAAGAAAGGCAGTGACCACGGGGAAGGGCTCCGGCCCTCCTCTCCCCATTATCTGTTCCAGAAAATGGTCCCTGTGCTGTTTCCCCATCCACCTCCTCCCCACACAAGCCCCAGGCTGGGGTGACGTCACCAGGGGAAGGGACCGGGCCGGAGCAGAAAGCAAGACAAACCCCCTGAGGGTGGCTCAGCTGAGGGTCTGGGAAAGAGAAAGGTTCTGGAAGAGGCATGGTGTGGAGGAGGGTGAGAGAGCCTGGAGAGCAGAAAGCCAAGGAAGAGGGTTAGGTGTAGTGAGAAGTCATAACTGGATCTTTTTAAAGTCCTTTGAGAAACCTACATTGAGACTCCACTCACCTTGAGGGGGTTTTGTTCACTGGACTGTGCTTTCCTAAATGGGACACTGATCTGAGTCGAGACAGGTGGGGCCCCAAGTTCCACTGGAAAGTTTGTTTTGGTTTTTCCTCAAATTTCCTATGTTGTGCAGCAGTATCCAGTTTTTAACAGGACCATGTGTGCCCCTAGGAAGTCTCATGTTTCAAGGGTGCCCCAAATGCACAGGCCCGGGTCACAGTGCCCAGGCATCTTCTCATTGAAATGTGCTGTCATCCTGTCCCGCTGCAGGTGAGAACGAAGCCTACAGAGGGCCGGCAGTTCCCTGCAGGCCTCTGTGAACCAGGGTTGGACCCAGGCCGGCTGATTTATGCAGGTATACATCTTAATTGTTTGTATAGGCATCCATATGCATGTACAGGTAGGCATAGGTATATATGTATGTACACATGCATGTGTGTTTGTGTATGCATGTATACACACATGCCTATATGCGTGGGTCTGAGTGTGTATATGTGTATCTATGTGTGTATATTTGCATGTCTATGTTTATGTCTATGTGTGTGTATATGTGTATGTGTGTCTATATGTATGGGTGTGTGTTTACATGTACTTCTCTGCGTGTGTCCACAGCTGCACTGTAAGATCCACACAGCCAGGAGGCAGGTGTTCCATGGCTGTGTCCCTGGAACACAAGCTCCCAGGACCCCTTAGTGACTACCTGCTAGGCTCACCTCTGGGCCCCCACCCACCCTCTGGGCCCTGTCTTGGGGGCTCCCCAGCCTCAGCTCCGCTGCACGGGTCCCAGTTTCCCCAGACACTGCAGGGACCTCGGCCGCTTCCCTGGCCACATCGTGTGACTACAGCAGGCCAGGAGAAGCAAGGCCTTGAGAGGAGGCCTGGGAAGGAAGTGAAATCCCCTCTCATTTAACAGCCTAATAAGGATTTGAACTGAAGTCTGTGAGGAATTTTCAGTTTAACTGTTTTCTCAGGTGTGGAGAACACATCTCAGCTTTCCAGCACCAGGGGAGGAAAAAGTCAAGCTGGAGATGGGAGGATGCCGGCCTCTGGCACCGGCTCCACAGGCCTGAGCCCCCCGCCCACCCCCAAGAGTCCCTAGCAAACTGCTCAGGGCCTCCCTAGACCTGGAGCTGGAGGCAGGGGAGGGGAGAGCCATATGTGCAGGTGAGGGACGGGTCAGCTGTCTGCAGGAAACCAGGGGGAAATGATGTCATTGAGACACAGCGAGGAGCCGCTTGAAGACGTTTCCAGACGCCTGGGCAACTGAGTCACCTGGAGGGAGGGGCTGGAGGAAGGAGGGAATCTGCAAAGCTCCTGACCAGATCCTTAGGGATGTGTGTGGATGCACCAGGTTGAACCATACGGGCAATTTCACCTTCTCTGCAGGTAGAATCCACTCCTGCTCCTCCCTGCAGGTGCCCGGGCCCCCGCCCTGCCCGTGTTCGCCCCCCAACCCCCGTGTATTCTGCTGTGGCTGGTTCTCAACATAGGAGCCACCCCACCTCCAGGATCAAGCCAGCCACCCCGTGCCTGGGACACCCTCCTGCTCCCTGGGCGGCAGCTCCTTCCGCTAACTCAGGTCTCAGCCTTCCTTCCCCAAACACTGTCACTAAAGCTGTCCCCCACATAAATCCTACCAGACAGCCTCTTCCCTTCCTTTAATCGGGTTTTCCTCTTTGCACCTAGCACCATCCTGCTTTATCTTAACTCCTCACAGGCTATTTCTTTCCATCCCACTGGAATGTGAGCTTTCTGGCAGTCACGGACCTGTCATGCGCTGGCCATGCTGCACCCCAGAGCTGGGAAGAGGACCGGCATGCAGTCGAGGCCCATCAACCTTTAATGGTGAGTGAGTGATGAACCACGGCACCAGGACTGCCCTGTTGGGAACACTGTCAAAGACTCCTTCTTAAAGACAGCATCATGCTCTCACCACTCCCACCCTGAGCCTTGGTGCTCTGGATGTTCAAGGAGCAGAGAGAAGGCCATCTTCTCTACAAGGGGCCCACTTGTGGAGCACGTGAGCGTCAGTGCCTGCTGGGAGCACGCGGGAGCCCCAGGGCCCTGGGCGCCGGCCACAAAGCCTGCGCTGAGTTTGTTTAGAGTCCTGCTCAGAATGAAGGACGGCTCTCAGGCTGGAGACCTCTTAATACAACAAGCAAACACCACAGGGTTTTATAAAGCAGCTGCCGCCCGACAGGCAGGGCACAGGCTCCCTTTCCTGGCTCGCTTCTGCCATCTGCTGGCCGCTCCTTGACATGCATGGGAGAAGAAGAGTTCTGTTTCCCAGGCTCACACAGGCCCTTGTTTCCTTCTGGGAAGA
The DNA here is from genome assembly GCF_033118175.1 of Dama dama. Taxonomy (NCBI): domain Eukaryota; kingdom Metazoa; phylum Chordata; class Mammalia; order Artiodactyla; family Cervidae; genus Dama; species Dama dama. Next base: position 56,739,482 of record NC_083703.1, read on the forward strand.
ATTCATTGCCAATTTTACTCCTCCCTTGGCAAGAGCCACCTGACTGACCCATCCCTTGAGTAGAGCAGACTCTAGGCCCCAGGTAGACTGGGGAAAGTCACCTGACCCCGCAGCTTATGACTCCCCCACTTTATGTATTTACTCTATCAGCACTCAATATCAAACCTGAGTAAGGGGCACAGTTGACAGATGAGGGTGTGAAGTCAGAGAGACGTTGAGTAAGCTTGCACGGCAAGGAGGTGGAGCCAAGCAGTAAGGCACCTGAGCACACATACCAACAACTAGGCAAATGGCCCAGGTGACCTGCCCCTCCTGCTCCAAGGGACCCCGAGGGAGCACCAAAGAAAGAGGGATGTGGGAAAACGGGGAAGACAGGGCAGAGGGGTCCTGCAATTCATCTCCATCCTGTCAGAGGCTTAGAGAAGCCTCCATCTTTTGACTTTCATCTTCTGATTTGATCAATGCAAGCACTGAACAGCATGATTTCAAGGTTCCATCCAGGCTTCTCTGGACAGAATAGAAAGAAAAAGAGTATGATGGTTAGAGGACAGGCTCTTTGGTCAGACAGACCCATGGTAGACTCGGCAATTCCATTCAGTAGCTCTGTGGACAAGAGGGAAGTTGTTTATAATCTCTAAGCCCCAGCTATACGGGTAAAGGTCCATATAGTCAAAGCTATGGTTTTCCAGTAGTCATGTACAGACATAAGAGCTGTCCTGTAAAAAAAAGGCTTAGAACTGAAGAATTGATGCCTTCGAACTGTGGGGCTGGGGAAGACTCTTAAGAGTCCCTCGGACTGCAAGGAGATCAAACCGGTTGATAAAGGAAATCAACACTGAATATTCATTGGAAGGACTGATGCTGAAGCTGAAGATCCAATACTTTAGCCACCTGATATGAAGAGCTGACTCACTGGAAAAGACCTTGATGCCAGGAAAGATTGAAGGCAGGAGGAGAAGGGGACGACAAAGGACAAGATGATTGGATGGCATCACTGACTCAATGGACATGAGTTCGAGCAAACCCCAGGAGACCAACCCCAGGAGTGAAGGTCAGGGGAGCCTGGTGTGCTGCAGTCCGTGGGGTCACAAAGAGTCAGACATGACTTAGCTACTGAACAACAGCAGCAGCAGCTTCTCCTGGCCTATGGATTAATGAAGATAAAAGGAGGCCAAATGCAAAGTGGTGTACTGTGATGGCTCAGAGTAAGTGCTTAATAAATATTACCTGTCATTATAACACTATTCAAGGCTCTGAGAAGTCCTGCAGGAAAGCACTCTGCTCGACTCTTGCTCAGCCTCTCCCCAGTGTAGCAGCCTGCAGTGCCAGCATGGAACCGAGCAAGATGCATCGTCGCACAGAAAGCGTTTGTCCTCATCAGTTTACACGGCTTCCTGAAAGTCACGAGAACCGCAGGCCCCACTGAGACAGAATCAGGGCAGGAACCTGGACCCGTGGCTCCGAGCTCTAAGCTCTCTGCTGCCTTTACAACATCTCTCTACCCCGAAGGCACTTCTCACCACAAATAAACAAAGGAATTAGAAGCCGTTCTTCCAGACTCCCAAAACTAAATATTTCACATTTGGATTCTGCAGTGCTTAGTTGTCAGCTTTACAGACCACAGGCAATTAAGAGTCCAAGCCCGGGAAGCCGGTTGTTAATAATTCTGTCATTATTCTCAATTTTCAGCACCACCACACATGAAACACCCATTTCCAATTTCTGTAAAGGTGCTAAATGGCTTTTGCACTGTGTCGTGAAAGTTTACCATCAGCCAAATGGCTGCAAAGAGGCCCTGCGGTCCCCAGGCCAGGGGCTGTGAGAACTGCTGGTTGGCCTGCCTCTGGGCGATACCCTTTCTCTGTGTTTCATGCTCAGGACAGGTAACCTCCTGAGACACGGCAGTCGTTGGTCACACTCAGGCTTGCAGGGCGTCACTGTCCCTCCAGATTTCACAAGGCCCAAAGTGCAGGATGTGAGCAGGAAACCACTCCTTCCTGCTGGGGCAACACCACAGAGCCAGATGGAGAAAGCTAGCAACCAGCCTCTGTGACTGGTCTGAGTTGAGAAGAGGGAAGTGCGTGGGCATCAGGCCATGTCTGCAGAGAGAGCAAGAAGGAAGGTGGGCTTGAGGGCTGCTGAGGCTACAGGGCTGCATTTCCTTCTCATGATGAGGAAGCCCTTGAATCAGAAAGCAGAGCTTTTAGGAGCAGTGACAAGGCCTGGAGGTCGACAGCAGGAGATCCCTGCCCTGAAGCTGTGACCATAACCAGCACCAGGTCATAGCTACCGGTCTGCACAGTACGTCCACCAGCCAGCCTTCTGAGAGTTTTCCTAGAGTGACTGCTCCGGAGACCCCGTGGGCCACCCCTGTTAGTAAGAAGGGACGCGGTGAGGCCAGGAGCTTGGGACGAGGCCCTGGGGATGCTGTCTGGCACTCTCCTGCCCGGGAGACACCGAAACTGCACGGTGAGTCACGAGGCTCCTCTCCCACACTGCTCTGAGGAGGGAACGTGGTGACTTTGCTGAGTCAGGTAACTCAGAGGGGAGCATAAGCGTGGGCAGGTGAAGGGAACAGGTGAGGTAGGAGGGAGTGTTCTGGCAAGGGGAGAAGCTGTGACAAAGGTGGCTTCATGCCAGGAAGGGCCAGGCCACCACTGAAGGACAGAATGACGAGGAGTTGGGCATCAAGAGCCACGGGGAGGGGCCTGGTGGGCAGGGCCGTGGGCAGGGCAGCACCACAAGCAGGCAGTCATGCAGGGCTTTGAACTGTGTGCTGTGAAGACAACATGTGGCCACACCTAGGTGGAGGCTGAGAGCCCACCTCCACAGGGAGAGGCCCCAGGCTTCTGTGTTCACAGGATGTTCTGCAAGACATGGGGCTCTACAAGCCTGCCCTAAGCCGCCTGTCGGGAGAGGATGGAAGATCTCAGGAGTTGTGGATGTCCCCCATACACATGCTTATACACACATCCATACACACATCCATACACATGCTTATACACATAGACACGCACACTCGTACACAAACAGGCACACATACACACTCATATATATATACACACATATACACGTATATTCTCACACGTATACACACACATGCACATACATGTATATACACACATACACACATATTCATACATTAACACATATAAACACACAGACTCACACATACCCCACCTAGGACACCCAGCTGGGGCGGGGCATGTGTATCTCACACCTAAGGCTTCATCTGTTACAGAATCTCTAAGTTCTCATCCAGTACAAACATTTCCTAACTGGCTCCATTTAGTATGGTGATTAGCAGGCAGTGACTGAATAAATGTTCTCCAAGAGGTAGTGATGAGACAAAGATGGATAAGAAATTTAACAGCAAACCAAACATCCAGGAGACACACCCGGTGCCCTCTTTGTCTACCCCCAAACTCAGAGACGAAATCAGGGAAACAAAGCTTCTAGGTCTGAAATGCCCAAGGACCCTCTCAAGGCAGCACTGGCCTCCAGTGGACATCAGTGCAGATACAAAGGCATGCTCTTGTACACAGAGCATTCTGACACAGATGTAATATGGCGTTCTGTGTGCCTGAAGCAAATGTAAATACTTCTTCCTAATTTTTCTGACTCTAGAAGTAATATATTCTCTAGGCATAAAATTTAGGGTTTGTAGAAGCTTATAGAGAAGAAACCCAGCCAGTGAGCAGTAACCACCATAAATGGTTTAGATGACTCTCTTCCTATGCTCAGGCAGACATTTTGTCTTTTTCAAAAATAGGAATAATATAAAAGAATTATATTCTGGTTTTTCATTAAAATTTTATTGTTAGTATTTTATCATCATAGTAAAATGTTTAACACTTGTAATGGCAGTGTATTATTCCATTTACCTGGAGGTACCATAATGGACCCCCTATTTTTAGACTTAAGGTGCTTCTAAGTTTTCATGCACATAGTTTGGGGAGAGTTCTTCTTCCTAGACAACACTAGCCTAAGTCTCTGAACCAGTCCTCTCACTTGAGAAACAACAAAATCTGGACAAAAATGTAAAATCATCTGTTCGAAGATATCAAAGAGTTAACAGACTAATGAGAATATGTGGGGTCAAAATCTGGGAGAGAAAGGAACCCGTGAGGCAGGAAGACAAATGTTGGAGTGAACGAATAAACAAATGAATGAACAAGCTGATGAAGGAGAACAAATGGGCCAACCCTGCAGGGCCTTTTAGCCACACACACAGCTGCTCTGGCTCCATCTCCGTCTCTCAGCCTGCTGACTGGTCATCCGTCTTGCTTTTCTAGAAGCGGTGTGTGCAGAGAACAGTGCTTGTCTGTGCTGCTCAGGGTGTGCTTTCATTTAGGATCACGGAGTTCACTCAACTAATAAATGGAATGGGAAAGAGGCCTCTGCCTGGTAGACAAAACAAAGTGAGGAGCAGGTCTCGGGCCAACTCCTCCCACTCCCAACTTAAAGCAGTAACCGCTCTCCCTGCGGGCTTCTTCCTTCTCTTCAGTCTCCTCCTGAGCACACGTGACACAGTCTGACATCCCTTCCGGTGGCAGTGAGCTTCCTGGCCACGTCTCTTTTCTACAAGAATCGGGCTGTGAGCCTGTGTGAACATGTTTACAGCTAACCTTGTGGAATGTTACGTGAACATATCTAATCCTCATAACAAGCCAGGGAGGTAGGAACCGCTGTTGCCATATTACAGAGACGGGAATGCTGAGACCAGAGAGGTTGATGTTACTTACTCATGGGCAAGATTTGCTCAGATTTAAACCCTGGCAACCTATGCCTTTTTGATCACCATAAGCCTCAGAAACCAACATGATGATTTCCAAACAAATTCCAGCACATGTCTACTGTATTTACTCAGCCTGCTATATCCAGGGGCTGTAAGTTTCTTGGGTTTAACTTAATGAGAGCTCAGTCAGTAAAGAATCTGCCTGCAGTGCAGGAGACCCGGGTTTGATCCTTGGGTTGGGAAGATCCCCTGGAGAAAGAAATGGCAACCCACTCCAGTATCCTTGCCTGGAAGATCTCATGGACAGAGGAGCCTGGTGGGCTGCAGTCCATGGGGTTGCAAAGAGTCGGGCACGACTGAGCGACTAACGCTACACTATATTATTGGAAAAGATATTTTCATTCATTTCGCTTATACATAAGCAGACAAAAGATTATATAGAGACACATACTGAATACATCGTGGCTATAATTATTTTTAAATAAACTGTTATCTTCTAGATCAATTAAGGATAAGAAAAAGAAAGGTTTTTATTTTACCTTGGCCTCTTCCTTCTCTGATGCTCTTCTTTCTTCATGTAGATGTGAGTGGCTGACCTATATCATTGTCCTTCTCTCTAAAGAACTTCTAACATTTCTTGCAAGGCAGGTCTACTGGCAACAAATTCCCTCAATTTTTGTTTGACTGAGGAAGCCTTTATTTCCTCTTCACTTCTGAAAGATAATTTCACAGGATACAGAGCTGTAGACTGGTGGGGTTTTCCTGTCAACACTTCATATCTTTCACTTCTCTCTCTCGCTTGCATAGTTTTTGAAAAGTTGGATGCCATTCTTATCTCTGCTCCTCGAGAGGTATTGTGTGTTCTTTCCTTTGACTTCTTTCAGGATTTTTTCTTTATCTTTGATTTTTCTGTAGCTTGTTTGAAAATGATAAGCCTAGATGTAGGTGTAGGGGCATTTTACCATGTTCAATGTTCTCTGCGCTTCCTGGATCTGTAATTTGGTATCTGACGTTCATTTGGGGGAAGATCTCAGTCATTGTTGTTTTAAATGTTTCTTCCCTCTTTCTTCTCCTTTTGTAATTTTCATTACATGTGTGTCATACCTTTGGTAGTAGCCCCACAATTCTTGGATATTCTGTTTTTTGGTTTTTTTTTTAATCTTTTGTTCTCTTTCCTTTTAAGTTTGGCTGCATTCTGTTGAGATCTCTTTAAGCACAGAGATTCTTTTCTCAGCCATATCCAATCTACTAACAATCCATCAAAGCCATTCTTCATTTCTCTCATGTGTTTTTGATCTCTAGCGTTTCATTTCAGTTCTTAGAATTTCTCTCTACTTACATTGCCCATTTGTTCTTACATGCTGTTTTTGTTATCTGTTTAAGCTCTTAGCATCTTAATCATAGTTGTTTTAAATTCATGGTTTGATAATTCCAAATATCCCTGCCATATCTGAATCCGATTCTGCTATTTTTCTCTGTCTTTTCAAATTGTGTTTTTTGTCTTCTGGTATGCCTTGTAATTTTTTATTGATAGGTGAATATGATGTACCGGAAGGGAAAAAGGAAATGCTGTAAATAGGCCTTTAGTGATACGTTGGTGAGGAGTCGGGGAAGGGGATGAGTCCTTTAGCCTATTATATTCAGGTCTCAATCTTTTAATGAGCCTGTGCCTCTGGGCTGTGAACTTCACAAATGTTTCTGACTTTTTTTATTTCCCCGTAGGTAGGACAGAATGGCTGTTGTGAGCAGGAGTTGGGTATTTCCCTTCCTCAAGGTCAATTGTGGAGCGGGTAGAGGGGAAAGCTGATGAATCCCCAAGAGGTTAGATTCTGGCTGACTCGTTTCTCCTGAGTGCAGACCTTATTGAAAACAGAATGCCCTGATGTATTTCAAAATGATTCCTTTTCCCCTACCCTCTTGGAAGCAAGAGTGAATTCCCCCAACCCCTCTCCTCCACCCGCCAGGCTCACTATGAAAACCTGGTCGAGCTCCTCCAGGTAAAATGCACACAGTGTCAGGGCCCTGACGTCTGGATCCTCATGGAGCTTGCCCTTCTCAGACTTGTCCACACTGAGCTTCAGCAAATCACCAGAGTTTAGGTTTCCCTCCCCCAGGGCTGACCACTGCGAGCTTTCTGCCCAAGCACGTTGTGTTTCTCTGTACCTCCTGTCAATCTCTCCAGTCTGGGGGCAACAGTCGGCCCCGTGACCTCACTACTCTGAAAGATCAAAGAAGAGCTGGTGGTTTCAGGTTTTTCAGCTTTTTACCTGTTCGCAAGATGCAATGGCGTCTTTTAGCTTCTTACTTGCAGGGCCAGAAACCAGAAGTCTCTAATTACATATTTCATATCATCTTTTTATGGTTTTCTCCCATTTGTGACAACTGTTATTAGTTTTCCATTTAGAAGATATTTTCCATTTGGGAGGTTTACTTTTTAAGAACATTTATTTTAAGGGGAAAAATGAGAGTGTGTTTGTTTTTTGTTTTTAACGAAGGAGATAACAGGACCAGTGTTACACAGACAACAAAGATCTTGAAGGTGGTATTTGAACGACCGAAGTTGGGGAGCTGGAGGTAGTGGATTTAACACAGCAGGACCTCAGTAAGTGTACTGTAAATTGGAGCTGTTGTCGTTAGGATTATTAGCCCTGGTTAGCTGGCCCAGTGTGAGCAGAGGAGCCAGCTTGTGTTAACCCACTTCAAACCACCACCCTTTGGGAAAATAGATGGGCTCTGAGGGCAGAAGGGTAACTACACAGGGGACTGGAGCCACTGTGTTGGGTGGCAATTCATTGCCTTCTCTCCGTGAAGCTTCCAAACAATCCCTGCTGGTGGTTGCAATCAAACCCCTCAACTTGGGCTTCCCTCCAGTCACAAAAATATGCCCCTTATGGCTCAAACAGATGCTCGTTGGGTTTTAGACCATGGGCAAATTAACAGACTAATTCATCCCCGCTCCATTAGGAACAATATTTCAGCCCTGTCAATAGCCACCAGCTCCATGCTGGCAGACAAGACCACCAACTGCTCAGGAGACCCAAGGAGGCAGATGGCATCCTTTGCCTGTGATCATTCAGCAGAGTCCTGGGGTGGCAGACCTGGAGATGGGACACATCTCCTGGACACCTGGGCAGCAAACTTCCAGCCTCCAGAACCTCCCTGCCCTTCACAATCTGGTCTCAATAACCCAAGCTTTGACATCACACATTTCTCTGGTCAAGTCCTCCCCAGAATATTTCTGAGGATTCTAGGAGATAAGGGAGGAAGGCATATCCTTTCTGACAGTCACCGAACCCTTCCTCTTACTTCTGTCCAGGACCCCTTATGTCTCATCTTTGTCGTAGTTGGGGTCCACGCACTGCTGCGTTCTGTCTCAAGCCTGAACATGCCCTCTTTTCCTTTCCCCAGTACATGACCCCACCAAGGCTCATGCAGAGTTAGTGGGCATAAGATTGCCCAATGCTTCTGAGTAGGGCTTCCCTGGTGGCTCAGTGGTAAAAGAAACCGCATGCCTATGCAGGAGACGCAAGAGATGCCGGTTCCATCCCTGGGTCAGGATAATCCTCTGGAGAAGGAAATGACAACCCACTCTAGTATTCTTGCCTGGAGAATCCCATGGACAGAGGAGCCAGGCGGGCTACAGTCCATGGAATCGCAAATTGTCGAACACGACTGAGCACGCACCCGTGCCTGCCTCAGGGGAGGAGCAGTGTGATAAAGGCAAGTGATGGCAAATATAGACAAGCGGAAACAACACTCAGAGGATAGGGATGGGTGAGCCAGCCTCATCCCATCACGGGAGCTCCAAACTGCTCTTCCCTGCCCCCAACACAGGGTCCTGTTCTCCCAGGGCCTCTCACCCCGCTTCCCTGGTGCCCCATGCCTGCCTCAAACCTTCTTTCTCTGGGCCTCCCAATTCTTTTGGCCTCCCAAAAGAATTGCATTAGGGGCCACTGCTCAGAGGATAAGGAAGTGTAAACTACAATGGGGAACATTTCCATCCCCAAGAGTGAACATTTCTAATTGGAACATGGACTCATGTTTATCTTACTTTTCAGAATAATGTGGCAGAGATGTCCTTATTCTAGGCAATGCCTTGCACTTTGTCTCTTATGACAAATAAGCCCCACTCTTTCTCTGACAGTGAATTTTCCTTCCACTTGGCAATTCAGCCAGCATGGTTTATGTGCAGTTTTCAAGCAGGACCTTCTCCTGGTCCTATTTCCTCTCAGAGTAGATCTTTGTGGCTCTCTGCTTCCATGCTAGGAGCAGTTTGGATGACCTCAGGCCAGCTGGTTTTTTTTTGGAAGGCTGCCCAAGAAGCTGCTAATCCCCTTGATCTTGGTCACAAATCTGTCATCTTCTATGTTGACCTTCTTGGCAGATAATCAAAATGTGCTAAATTCTAAAACTACTTTCCCTTTGGTGTCTGAATATCTTGTGGGTTTGGTGGGACTTCAGAAACCAGTAGGGGTAATTTGTTTCCTCTCTCTTCTGCTATTCAAACATGACTTTAAAGTCTGTCCCCAGAGTAGAAATAAAACTCGAGTGTGTTAAGCTTTGGACCCAGTGGGATGTGGCTGGTGAGGTGTGGGTCCTTATCCTGACATGTTGTAACCTACATCTCCCACATTCCCTTGACTGTGTGTTCCAGGTCAGGGGTTGCCAGGAGAGAAATGTCTGGGCAGTTTGGAAGGCAGATGTGACATGGTATGAAATGGGCTCTGATGGGCCAGGCCTTGTGGAAGCTCCTGCCTGTCGCTGCCAATTGTCCCAGGGCAACAAGAGGACCAGCGGCTCCTCCGGCTCCAGAGAATCCTGGACCAGGTGCGTGACCAGTAATGTTGTAGGAAAGGGGACCCCTTCCAGAGCCCAAAACTGGGCTCTTGTCTAACACTCGGAAATGAATTGTCCTAGGAGACACATGTGAGACACATGTGCTGACAGAGATTTTATTGGGAAAGGGCACCCGGGCGGAGAGCAGGAGGGTAAGGGAACCCAGGAGAACTGCTCTGTCACATGGCTTGCAGTCTCGGGTTTTATGGTGAGGGGATTAGTTTCCAGGTTGTCCTTAGCCAATCATTCTGACTCAGAGTCCTTCCTGGTGGTGCATGCCTTGTTCAGCCAAGATGGATGCCAGAGAGAAGGACTCTGGGAGGTGGTCGGACAGGTGGTGTCTCCTTTTGACCTTTCCCTAACTCTTCTGGTTGGTGGAGGCTTATTAGTTCCTTGTTCCGTACCAGGACCTCCTGTCATAAAACAACTCATGCAAATGGTTACTATGGTGCCTGGCCAGGGTGGGCGGTTTCAATCAGCGTGCTTCCCCTAACAGTAATGTATGAAGGTGGCCAGCAAATCACGCATGTTGTCGATCTGGGGATGCTATGAGACTGAAGCAGGTTCTAGTCCATCCTGTGGGCTCCAGTCTCATGCCACCTCACCCCTTGCTGTGTGCCCTGCCCTGCTGACCTCTGGGAACTTTGGGCCAAACAGCCAGCATGAAGGCATCAGCCTTCCAGAGGCTCCATCACCACCTTCATCACTACATAACTTCATCATCACTTCACAACCTCACCATCCATCCGAGAACACACAGGCCCCATAATAAATCTTATTCCAAATAGTTTACAGGATTGGATCAAGGAAGCACATCTGCTTATCGACACAGCCCTGGACTCGATGGTCCCGAGGCCACAATTAAATTCTGGGGGTCACAGGTCGACGTGAGAATCAAGTGAAAGCCGCAGACTCCGTCACAGACACGTACTTAAACATAACACATTTTGCCCAATGATAGTGGGTGTTAGTGGTTATCCCACTTTAAGGTGCATACATAGCACCGGGGGATCTCAGACACTTACTAAAATGCAGACACAGGTGCTGCAGGCCTGGGGCGGGGCCCAGGGTTCTGCATTTCTAATAAGCTCCCTGGGCCGTTCTGGCACATTCCATCCATCCTTACCGTGTATCCTGCAGCCGTCTGTCCTCCACATGAACCGGCAAGGGGCTTTGTCACTCAGCTGTTACTTCAGCTCTCGCTGCTGAAGCGTCCAGCTTGCACCAGGCACCGTGCAGTGTAACAGAAGAGGCTAAGACAGCACTTGCCCCTGGAAGGCTTGCCCGTGGCCAAACAGGAAGGCAGACAAGCCAGGAGGTGGCACACCTCGCCCGTGCCATGCGAGGGGGCCGTGTGAGGAGCCGGCGGGCCAGAGGAGAACACAGCTGGGGCCTGGGTGCTGGCCAGGCCACCTCAGCTGGCACCTGCAGGCAAGAGGGAGGGAGCCAGGAGAATCTCAGTGTGACTGGGGTATAGGATTCCAGGCCAGGTGTGGGCGAGACAGGCTGGAGGGGCACTCCCAGAACCTGGCCGTCCATCCGAGAACACAGCATGTGAAGGCTGCACCTCGCAGCCCAACTCTTAGGCAATGGGTGTGAATGGCCCACATTCTGCAACATCTTCCCAGGAAGTATCATCCACTCTTAGGACCTAAATGAATATCGCCCATCTGAAGACTGTTTGCAATAAATGTCTTCACGGTTATTGAGAGTTTGCCCTGATCCCTGCAGCCCCATGCTTGATTTAAAATCCTTCCATCTGGAATTATTAGTTAAGGGCGGTTTAATCAAAGTAAAGATGGATGGTGGAAGCAAATTTCGCTGCTGGCATTCAGAAAAGCATGCTATAGTTCTTTAATCGTAGTTGAGTGAAGCTTACCCGCTTTGAATTATTAGCTAATGGCATCTCTGCAAACGAATGATGTATTGGGCAAGGAAACTTTGCAAACGAACAGCAGATCCTGAACGGATGGGTATTTCGTCTGAAGCTGAAATGTGCGTTACTTGAACAATCTGTCTTCCTAGTGGAAACAAAGTCCAAATCAGAGGCTGACATTCAGCCTTGAGCTCAGATCTCTCTGTGCATTTGAGATGCTGGGGAGCACAATGGGGTCCCTTAATTCCCTGTTCACCTATGTCCCAGAAACCTCCCTCGCAGCAGGCCTGGCCACTTTGGAGCAGCCATGGGACAGAAGCACGCTTTCTATGACTGACTAGGTGGCCCTTCACTAGGGCCCTGTCCTGAAACAGCCGCCCAGCCAGGCCGGCACTTTTCACTGCCCACACACCAGGGACCTGACACCGGCCCCCAGCCCTTCCCAAGAGAGACAACTCACCATCAGGGTCTCCTTGTCGGGACCTACCTCTACACTGCCTGTCATTACAGAGGTTCTCAAGGACCCCAGGGAAGGACGTGAGGGGGACCAGTCATCTCCCCAGGCCATCCTCCTCAGACGGCTCAGCATCAGATCCCTGGGGAGGGCTCGCTACTGCATGCAACACTGGCATCACCTGAGCCTGTAGGTCTGAGGCTGAGCCTGAGAACATGCGCTTTAAGGAGTTCTTGGGTCACGATGTTGCTGCTGGCCTAGAGGCACCCCACTTTGAGAACCACTGCTCTAGTCTGTGTCAGAGGCTTCTGATCTAGGACAAAGGTCACCAGGAACCCAGCAGAACACCCCAGCAGGGACCAAAAGTGCACCTTCTATTTCAGCCTCAGGATCCTGGCCAAATCCTGCCTTCAAAAATAACCAATGCTAGGATCATGACCTGGCCTCGCTAATCACGGCCCATGAGATCCCTCAGTGCACTGAACCAGGGCTCCCTGCCTGCCCAGCCCTGGGAACATCAGCCCAGGCAGATCAGCAGAGTGTTGGAGGACTCTAGGCCAGTCCCCACTCTCCCATGACCAGCAGGGTCATGTAGGCCGCCCGCAGAACCCCAGTGAGCAGAGGGTCCCGCCAGGTGCACTTGCCTTGAGGATTCATCACGATGGTACAGGGAGGAGTGGGCTTTCCCAGTGGTAAAAAGTCCTCATACAGTCCAGGAGATGCGGGTCCAATCCCTGGACTGGGAAGATTTCCTGGAGGAGGAAATGGCAACCCACCCCAGTGTTCTTTCCTGGGAAATCCCATGGACAGAGGAGCCTGGCGGGCTACAATCCATGGGGTGGCAAAGAGTAAGACACCGCTTAGTGACTAAATAACAGGGAGAAGCACTTTCGGCCCGGCATGTACTAGGGGCTCAATTAAAGCAGCTGCAGTGAATTATACTATTAAGAGCCGCTCCACCCGATTCTGCCCCTGGAAACTTAGTGTCTGCTTGAAGAGATGGCCTGTGCTCATAAATCAGTTACACAACAGTCCTGCCTGTTTGTGTGGCTTCTCAGCGGACCGTCTTCCTTGTTCATAGTTGGGGCATTAATCAGCTACTCCACCCTCTGCCCCAGGCTGGTCCGCAGCAAGAGCTGGACAGATTTCCTGCCCACAGCCCCTCCCCAAGTGAACCGATTCATTTCCTGTCCACGTCTGTCCCTCTCAGAGGCGGAGACCTGAAAGCATAACGCTAGCACCCACGTCCCTGTGAGTTCTGCTGGTACTTGCAGGAATTTAAGATGCAGCTGCCCAGAGACATGGGGGCGCATTTCTGAAGCACTATGGGGTTAAAGCCCTGCCCCTTGGGCTTCCCAGATGGTGCTAGGGGTAAAGAAGCCGCCTGCCAACGCAGGAGATGTAAGAGACTCAGGTTTGATACCTGGGTCGGGAAGATCTCCTGGACGAGGGAGTGGCAACCCACTCCAGTATTCTTGCCCCGAGAATCCCATGGACAGAGGAGCCTGGTGGGCTACAGTCCTTGGGGTCACAAAGAGTCAGACATGACTAAAGTAACAGCATAGCATGCATGCTTCCTTTCAAGTGTTCCTTTGCAAACTTTTCCAGTAAAGTTTTGCTGTTAAGACAGTCAAGCCAAGGGGACTGGGTTACAGAGTTCTGCAAATCTCTTAAGCAAAGGCGCCAAAAGTGGCATTTCGCTCGAGCCTGAGTGCTAAGGCCATCCTGGCAGAAGCCAAGTGTGAGCCTCCAGAGCTGGCTGACCTTTGCAGCCAGAAGGCCTGCCTGCTGACCCTCGGTTATATCAGCTCTCCCCGGGCTGCCTCTGGAGAGCAGTTCTCTAAATGTAAGCCCTCAGCCCAGGACCAAGGTATTTTTATTTATTTATTTATTTTTTTTTTAACCCTGGACATAATTTATTTTTTGCATAGGCATAAATTAGAATCTGGAGATAAAAAAAAATTAAGAACCAATAGTGCAGCATTTGTTACAGGAGAGCGCAGACAAAACCTGGCTGCCTGGAGGCAGGGGCCGGTGCTGGAACAGCACAGCGGGTCTGTGGGGCCTCACCTTTGTTCCAGCCCCATCCTCTAGGAACTCTTCCAAGGGCACCCACTTATGCAGTAGCCCTTCCTGCCCCCTCCCCACAGGCCAGAATGAACCACAGAGTAAGAACCCAGTCAGTGCCCTCAGGCCCCTCTTGGCAGCCAGGTTACAAGGAACTGAATTCACCCAAGGCCCCACAGAACGGGGCTAGAAATTAAGCCCTTAGCTTCTCAGTTAAAAAAACAAGACCTTGAAAAATATTTACACAATAGAGCACGGCCTGCCGGGTCCAAAATCTCCCACCTCAGCACCCGCTCCTTAGCCACCGCCCCCCACCCCTACCCGTGACTGCTCCCCATAGAAAATGAGTCAGAATAGAAACAATGAAGCAAGAGCTGAATAAGCCCCCAGGGATGGCTTAGGATCAGGGGCCTGATGGGGTGGGGCAGGGCCGACAGTCTGCACCCCACCCCACCCCAGTGACACCCTGGATGTCACTCTCATCGTGTCACTGGGCCACCACGAGAGCCCAGGGAGCTCCGTGAACACTGCTGGCTGCCCCCAGAGGACAGGTCTGCACCCCTACACCCTGGGGGAACGTGGCAAGCTTGCTCTGGGGAACAGGTGGGCCCGAGCGGGAGAGGGGAGCAGAGTGGGCCCTGGGCCCAGCATCAGGAGAGAGAAGACAACTGCTGTCCCCAGCAGAGGGGCTCCTATAGGCTCCCAGGAGCCAGACCCTCCAGGGTACAAGAAGGCCCTGGCCCACCCTGACCCAGGACAAGCAGTGTACAGAAGCCCTTCAGGAACGCTATGAGCCTCAGCTGATGGCACTGGTCCTCTCCCAGGAGCTTCGTGACCAAGGTATTTTTAGCCAATCGTGTGATGGCCACGGCTCTGAGGCTATGGTCAGGATGGGACCAGAGAACATTCCTGAACTGTGAGTCCCTGCTCTGGACTGACTGGTTCCCATGGCTTCCCTCCTAACCCTTTCCCGAGAGCACACAGCTCTTCCTGACCAGTGTCAGGACAGACTTTGGCCCTAATGCCTGTAACACATCATCCCTTTATGGTTAACAGCACTGGGACACCGTTCCCCCCACTTGAAAGAATGTGGCATTATTGACAAAAGAGCCACTCACACTCAGACAAACTCCATGAGCAAGGTGTCCAACCTGGACAGAACAGATACATCCTTGGACCCAGTTTCCCGAATCTTCAGCTCCCCTGGGCTCCCCACCTTCACCATTTGTACCATCCCTTTCACCCTCCATAATGGCATTTATCCCAATACACTTTTTTTTTTTTTTTCATTGCCTCTTTGTTCAGGTCTTTATTCAAAATTAGCTGTCCAAAATGATTTGGCATTTATGGAATAAACAAATTTAAGTTTACGCAGCAGCCTTCTTTCCCTCTGAGGTGGGTTTCTTTTCTGTGGGCTTCTTCTCAGCTGCTGGTTTCTTGGTCCCTGCAGCCTTTTTTCCCACCACAGGCTTCTTCAGCTTCTTATCGCCAGCAGCCTTCTTTTCTTTGTTTCCCACCACAGCCTTCTTGCCCTCAACCCCCTTCTGATCTGATTTGGCTTCTAGTGCTGCTGCCTTATCCATACGGATTTTGTGGTTCTTGGCCTGTCGAAGAATGGTGTCCTGGCGCATGGTCTTTGCGTATGGGTTAAGCTTCAACATGATTCTCAGGTTTTTCAGTGGATTCTTCTTCAGGACTCTGCGATGAATCTTCTTGCGTGGTCCTCGGAGTGCTCTTTGGATTTCTGGGCTTTTCAAGATTCTGCTAAGGTCTGTATTGAGCATCTTGTGCATGGGGAGGTTGTAGTTACTCTTGAGGGAGGCTCCTTTACGCCAGGTGCCGAACAGCTCATCTAACTTTCGGAAAGCACTTTCAGTCCAAATGCAGAAACGTCCCACATGGCCACCAGGAGCAAGTTTCAAAATGTTCAGCTTGCTTACATTAAGCAGAGTAATTCCAGGGATGTTTCTGAAGGCCTTGATGATACCATTGTCTTCATTATAGATGATGCAGGGTCCCCTGAGCTGGATACGGCGACGGTTTCTCATTTTGCCTTTGCCAGCTCTCATTCGCTGAGAGGCATAAACCTTTTCGATATCATTCCAGGCCTTAAGTTTCTTCAGAAGCAAAACAGCCTCCTTGGTCTTCTTGTAGCCTTCAACTTTATCTTCAACAACCAAAGGAAGTTCAGGAACTTCCTCTATACGATGACCTTTAGGCATGACCAGCGCTGGTCAGGCTGAGGCAGCCAGTGCAGAGCAGATGGCGTATCGCTTCCGCGTTGTATTCACTCTGCGGTGCCAATGTCGCCAGGTCTTGGTTGGTGCCAACATGCGGCCCCCACGACACATATTTCCAAAAGCACCCTGACCAGAACGGTGAGTCCCGCCACCTCGAACCCTGGGAATTTGAGCCACAGCTCTGTCCATACCCCAAGACTCAGCACTGGTTTGATGACCTGCTAATTCACTGACAGCATAGGGCTGGCTGTTGTTTTTGCGCAAGTTGGTGTGAACAAAGTTAACAATATCGGGTCAAATGGGAGCCTTGAATACAGCAGGCAAAGTGACATTTTTGCCAGAGGACTCCCCCTTTTCGGAGTACACTGATATCAGTGGATGAGCACACGCCATGGCGGGGAGAGGAGAAGGCCACGCTCCTCTCAACCCGGCAGCTCCCACAGGAAAAGCCCAATACACTTTCTTAAGTGAAAGTATTAGTTGCTAAGTCATGTCCAACTCTTTTGCAACCCTGTGGACTAGAGCCCACCAGGCTCCTCTGTTCATGGAATTTCTCAGGCAAGAATACTGGAGTGGGTTGCTATTCCCTTCTCCAGGGGATCTTCCCAACCCAAGGATCAACTTCTTTACCATCTGAACCACCAGGGAAGCCCTTTCTTAACCTGTGTCTTAACTTTAGCTACATTCCAAGCACTACCATATATAATATCATAGGTTTGACATGTTATTATTTATTTTCTCCCATGCCTAAAAGGAACTTTTATTAAAATTTGTAGAAAAAGAAACTCTCCTGTGTGCCTCTGATAAGCAGTAATAAACCAGTGGAGAGGAAATCACACTGCAAACATCATAGCACTGTAGCCCCCTTGGTTCACCCAGGGAAAATTATTTATCCCCAGGCCTTCGTACAAGTTATTTCCTCTGCCGTGTTCTCACTTTCTTTCCCCACCCCTCTCTCTCTTCCACACACACACACACACACACACACACACACACACCCCTCTTGCCCTCCTGAATAATTGACACTTCCCCCAGGAGTCCATTTCCAAGGTACTAACCTCAGAGAATAGACATTCACCCCTCCACTAGCTTCTCCTCAGCCCTGGGTGGCCTGATAGTTTTATTACCTACTGTGCTTCGTGCTCTGGTGGCTCCTGGAAAAGACCCCTTTCTGTTAAGGGGTGATGAGGAGTGCAAGCTCTGGACTCAGCTCCCCTCCTTATTCACTTCCGAGCTGTGTGGCCTTGGGTGAGTTACTTGTTTTCCCCAAGTCTACCACTGTCATCTACAAAGTGAGGTTGATAACAGAATGGGAGAAATAATGTAGGCAAACCTTTAACACAGGCCTGGCACTTAATCAGTGCTCAGTAGATATTTGTGGAATGCATGCAGTCTGTATACAGACTGAGCTTAAACAATATTCCACAGCCTATTTAAGAGCTCCTACAGGTTTTTGAGAAATCATTGGCATCACCATGATCACCATTTGACAGGTTCCCAGACCAGGAGCCAGACTTCCTAAGTCAGATCCAGAACCTGTATGTGTGCAAGCCCTCAGTGTGTTGGCTTGTTTCAGAACTAGGCTGTTTCTTCAAAGGGACAGTGCTCAGCAGCTCAATGACGACTGACAGCCTGTAGATGGTTCCACAGATGCAGAGTCCCCAGGGCCACTCTCATTTTCCCATCACCCTCATACCCGATGCACCACTGCTTAACCTGGCCGTGGAGTTCTCGCTGGAGCTATGGCCACAGGCGGTAGATGTTAGTATTTGGAGACCATTCCATGGGAATGTGGTGCCCAAATAATAACTAATCTGTTCAGGACCCTAAAAATCCAAGTTTGTTAATGTTATTTATGATGGTGGTGGTGGAGATGGTAATGGTGGTAATAGTGATGATGATGGTGATGATGGAGGTGATGGTGATGATGAAGAGGGTGATGCCAATGACAGTGATATCAATGATTTCTTGAAAACCTGTAAGAGAAGGACTATTGTTTTCCCCTCTTTACAGACCAAGCAACAGGGGCTCAAAGTGTTGAATAAACTTAATCAGGCAGGAGGTGAATGATGGACTTGATGCCAAGCCCTGGCTTTCTCCCAAACCATAGCAGATGTTCTAAACACCTACCACATGTCTTCTATTAATATATACAGTGTTTTCATCCCCTCTGGGGCACCAGGGTTGGAAACATGATTCTTTTGTTAGGGTTACATTCGAGTTCTCCATAATTCTACCATCTCAATCAGAGTCTCAAGTTTAGTTCCTGACTAACAGACACAGGAATAGAAATCCATCTCATGGTGGTAGAGAGGTAACATGCTTTCAATATCCGTGTGTTCCTCTCCATCTCCCAGTGAAAATCACTTGTGGCCAAGGGACCACTTCTAGCCAAAAGGATGAAAGAGTCACTATGTTTCTTCATCTTTTCCCCACTGCAGCAAATTTGAAAGTCCAAATTGTACTGTTACTGGCCTTTGTCAAAATGAGAAATAAAGCTTTGTTAGGTTAAGGGAACTTGTGGATTTATCTGTTCATTAAAGCTGCTTGCTTTAACTTCCCTGACTGCATACAGAGATTAATTTCACGGTTAATTTCTCATTCCAACTTCTCCCATTCATTGCAAAGCTCAGGCCTTTATGGTGGCACTTTAATAATTAGAGTTACTGCATTATTTTAAAATTATTCTTAGCCTGTTTGGCTTTTGAGGAACAATTCAGTGTTTGCTCCATGTTTAAAAACTGAGTTATAGAATGTGTCAAGTCTTACAGTCAATGTCACCGAAGTTATTAAAAGCTAAGAGAAGCAGACAGCTGCCTGTTGGGGCTTGATTTACAAGTCATGTGATGGATTAAGTTAATAAGCTTCCAAAGTAGGAGATAAAAGCTTCAGAAAGGCAGATCCAGAAATTGAAAACACAAAGACAGTGCTGGCCACATGGCCTCTAATAAACACCCAGAGAAGCCCAGAGTAGGGGCAGGAGTCCTGTAGCTGCTCACCTTGTCCCATTCCTGCTCTCCCTCAACCTGTCTTCCAAAGAAACTTGCATATCCCGCAAAGCTGCGCAAAAAATGCAACAGAAGAATATCAACTTCTGTGAAAATTACAAACAGAATTTCATGAATATCACCCTCCTTTCATCTAAAGAACCTAAGGAAGTTTTTACAAATAATTAAGTTCAATTAACCCCCAAATATTAAATCTCAGATGCCTGAATCCTTAACTGAATCTTTTTAAGGAGGAGAAATCCATTACATGCACAAACATAAACTTAGACCTTGATGGCAAGGAAGAACTTTCATGAAATTGGTCATTTGGATCAAAGCCCATTGTTTCCATCTTCCAGGTTCTGCTAGTCTTAGTTTCATCATTCATAACTGTTCTGTTGCAGCCCCTGTCCAGCTGTGGCCCGTCTCATCAATGTGGCCCCTTTAAGCCACTCAAAGCAGGGGTAGCAGCTCATGGGGATCGCAGGGGTCTCTGGGAAAGTTTGACTCCCAGTTAAAACTTCTGGAGCAATCATTTCATTAAAGGGAATTTTCTCACTTAGGCTTGTTTCTAAAAACTGAAATCAAGCACAAAAGTAAGCTAATTGGTACAGATAATTGTCCAGGGGGGTTGTGGCATCACAAGTTGGTGCAGGACCAGAGAAATGGAGCTAGCCATTATTAGGGGTCAGCCTCTGTCCTTCTCTCTTGTCAGCTCCCCTCCATGCTGCCTGATATGGTCCCCTTGGCCCTTGAAACGCCACAGCTTCCCCTCATGGTTGCAAAATGGCTGCCACTGCCCCTGCACTTAACCCACTCAGGTTCCCTACCCAAAGACTTGAGTAGATCTCCTGGGCCTGACCCTCATTGCCTCAGATTGGCCAATGTGCTCCTCTCTGAGCCAATTACGGCTGTGATCCTAACTAGCTTAGGTAATTCACAATCTACCTCTAGAGCCCATGTGAGCAGGGGATGAAGAAAGAGGACTGCCCAAAGGAATTCCCGGAAGAAGAGTGAAGAGATGTGTTGGAAAGACAGTCCTACAGACAGATTCCTACAATACCAACATACCAAAGTTCCTCTGCCATAGTTGATTCTGGGTCACATTGATGTCCTTAAAAATGCTGAGACTCTGGGGAGCTGAGGTGGGAAAACCATCCATCAGAATGGAACCTCAGTCTTACACATAGACTCTGATGCACAGATTGGGGAAGATTCCAGCAAGGGAGAGGCAGAGCTGGACCCCTTTTCAGACCATATGTCCTGCTGTGGGCTGTGCCTGGCTCTGGTCTCCGTAAATGCTACAGATTCCACATCAACTTTCTGTTAAACATGGTACCTGGCACGATGAGCTCGTTTTGCTGGGTCAAAAGCATTTCACATATGAATTCTGTCTACTCCAGGTTTGTTTGGTCAGGGGCAAACAGCTCCTGTCTAATTATCTTTATTCTGTTTTCAATCCCTGCAGGAAGTGGCTTAAGAGCATTTTGACGACAGGGCAGTGTCACCCAGGGTAAGTGGTGGGAGGGGGGCAGCCCTGGCCCAGAGGGACCCCCTGAGATACACGACTGACTGCACAGCTTCTGTGTCTCAGCTCATCTGAGGGGGGACGCTCTTTTAAAAGAGAGGTCATTAGCTTCCTGCCATCTGAACGGCATCTCAGAGTGGGCCCGCATGGGTCTATGGCAGGGTTTTCCACCCTTGGCACTATTGGCCTTCTTGACTGGCTCATTCTCTGTTGTGGGCACCATCCTGTGCCCTGTGGGATGTTTAGTAGGATCCCTAGCCTCCACCCCCCGCCCCCCGCCCATTCCAGGAGCACCCTTCCCTGAGTTGCAACAACTAAACTGTCTCCAGACATCGCCCAGGGCCCCTGAAACAAAATCGCCCTGATTGGGACCCCTGGCCTGCGGAACATGCCTTTAAAGTACACCCCCCTAGAGCTCTCAGTGGCCGCTGACTCCAACTTCATTAAGCTGGGCTTCTCCCCACGGAGACAGCAAAATACAGAGTGAATTGCAACTGTCGGGAGTGGTTCATTAGGATGATGGGAATAACAACAAAATCACTCTTTTTTCCCCTCAGTTAGTTTAATAAATGATCATTTAATGGAAACTGCAGCATCTGGAAACCACGGACAATATCGTTCCTAAAACCCAGGAACTGGGTGATCTTTCCCTGGTGAAGGCTCCTTCACGGGTTCAGATTTCTATGTGGATTTTCCTGATTGGCAGACATAGCATCCTCAGGAAATTACGTTTTTCTTAAAACAAGTGTCCTGGTAACACAGCCTCACCAGGTATGTGAATCCACTTAGCCACAGAATCCTAGGAGCCAGAATCACATCACAAAGTGAAAGTGAAAAGTGTCAGCGTTAGTCACCCAGCTGTGTCCGACTCTTTGCGACCCCATGGACAGCAGCCCACCAGGCTCCTCTGTTCATGGGATCCTCCAGGCGAGAATACTGAAGCGGGTAGTCATTTCCTTCTCCAGGGAATCTCACAAGGCAATGACTATAGAATTGATTGTTTTTAAATAGACATACGGGGAACATAGATGTCAAAGGCGCACTCTCCACTCACCTGGGCCAGCTGCACAGTGATGCCCAAACATTTCCCAGGTTTTGAACCCCAGCCCCCCTCCACCCCACTTTTAGCCCACATAGCTGTCACTCAGGCTAATTCCTCACCTGCTTACCCAGCGAGGCCCTGAATGACTTCTGGCACTTTCCAAAAGTCAAATCCCAAGCTCAAAAAGTACTGTGTGGCCAGAAAAAAAAAGAATATTTAAAATAATCTTGTCACAGGGGAGCAACAGCCATTTTGGAGAGTTTTAGAACTACAGTAAGTCATGCAACACGACGAATGAAACCTTCACTGTACAAATATTTGAACAAAATGGGAAAAAAACCTGTTCAATGAAGAAAACTAAACAAGGTAATTACTCTGAAGTATGACACACATATTTTGCTATGTCAATGTTTTTTCTATTTATTGGTTTGCTTTGTAGGTCATATAACCTGCATTAATCAGTACTGAGTTTGACTGTGAATGACAGAACACAAACCCCAGTAAACAGAGACAAATGTATTTTTCGCTCATGAAAGTGAGGTGATTCAGGCCCTCATGGTCTCCAAGGTGAGGGGTGAGGCTTCTTCTAATACATCATTCCCCACTTGGAAGTCTCCATTCCCAAGGTCCCCAATAGCCTTCCTTCACGGCCACGTTCCCGCCAGCAAGGAGGGGAGAGGGCTGGAAAGACACTCCCTGCTCTCCTTCATCTCAGCATCTACTGAGACGTGCTGCTGCGGTGTGAGGTCCATTGGCCAGAACGTGGTCACCTGGTCACCTCGAGTTCAAGGAGGGCTGGGAAATGTCATTGTCATTTAGGGAAACCACTGCCCTCGCTCAGACTTGGGAAAGAGGGACAGAAGAGACAGTGGGGACAGGGGACAGTAGTTTCTGCTGCCACCCACCCTTGGGGGCTCACCTATCTGTGCTCACCCTTCCTCCACCACAGAACACCCTCCCCTGCATCCCCCAAGGGAACCAGCTACAAGGCCCCAGCCAATTTCTGCCCCTGGCTCCCAATCCAGGATCCCAGACAAAGCAGCATCCCCTCCAACAGATATGGGTGAGGTTCTTCATGATTTCACAACCTACAAACTAGATCATAAGTTCCTGGTCTCAGCACACTGAACGTAAGGTTGATGAGTACGAACAGGAGGATGCAGCCACTTGGAAAAAAGCAAAATACCGAACAGCGTCAGCAGTGACCCACACGCAGGAGCAAACCCGGGGAAGCAGGAAGAGCGGCAACCCCTCAGCAGCATCACCATGCCTGGCCCCACTTACGTCCCAGCTGCTGCCTCCCCTGCACTGGGCTGGGATGGGCACCCAGAGGATGCCCCTCCTGGGACCTGCGTGGTTTTCACAGGTTGCTCCTTGTTTTCAGGGATTGCTCTAGAGTTGAACAATCACAGGTTTTTTTCAGACCAGGCTGTGGTTTCTTAGGCAAAGCACTTTTTCAAAAACATAAAGATTGCTGATCTATTTGTTTCCAGTGGGCTTTCTTTGTTGAGACATAGTTTATAACCCTGGAGCATCTGACCTTCCTCGTTGGCCTCCAAGTTCACTCTCTCTCTCGGCTGACACCTTCCGTCCCTTGGTACATGGCACCACCCACCTCAAGTCACCCGAAATGACGGCCCCGAGTAGGAAGGCAACATCCTTAGAGAGACTCTTGCTCCCAGGCTCACAGATTGGTGGGACGGGGCACTTGTTTTATTTTCCACTAAGTGTACTGCTTTGCACAAAACCATTCCAATGACTGATGTCATTCGAGAGACACAGCAGTTGCTTTTTCAGCCCTGCAAGGCTCCAAATTACCCAGCTCTCAGTCAACTTAGATTGCCGGCTGCAGGCGAGACCGTCTCCATTAGCACAGCTGCCTACATTTCATGCCACTCCTGCCCTGCCCAGGAGTTGCCCATGTCCATCTCTCCTGTGGGACTTTGCTCTAATGCATTTCTACAGTATGAATTTCTCCCACAACTTTCTTCCTCAATCCTTTTTCAGAATAAGGAAAGTGAAAGTGTTAGTCACTCGGTCATATCTGACTTTTTGTGACCCTGTGGACTGTAGCCCGCCAGGCTCCTCTGTCCATGGAATTCTCCAGGCAAGAATACTGGAGCGGATTGCTGTTCCCTTCTCCAAAGGATCTTCCTGACCCAGGGATTAAGCCCCTCTCCTGCATTGCAGGCAGATTCTTTACCATCTAAGCCACCAGGGAAGCCCAAGAACTGCTTTCCAAAAAATAACAGATGAGAGTTGTTAGTAAATGCTTTGTTTCTGCACGATATGGGTCACCTGTCCCCCAGACACACTGCTTGAATCCCTGCCCCCAGATGCGTCTACAAGCCCATGCCCCAAGTTTGAGTTCTTCTATTTACAGCTTTCTTATCCTGCTCCTATATTTTATAACACTTAAAAATACATCTGGCCTTGAGTGACAGAAAATCCAAAACAGCAGTGGCTTGAACAAAATGTATTTAATTCTCCTTCATTTGAGTCCAGAGTAACGTGGTCCTGGGATGGGTCCAGTAGGGCTCCCTGGTGTTAGATACCTCCACCCCTTCTATCCTGTCAGTGCATGACAGCTAATGACAATGTCCAGAGCTGCTGCCCCTGTCTCATATCTCCTCATTCCAACGAGTAGAGAGGGAAGAGATGAGTCTACATCTCCATCCTTCCAGGACACTTCCTGGAAGTTGCCTTCCATTGACTGGAATGTAGCCACATGGCCACACTGGCTGCAAGGGAGGATGGGAAATGTCATTCCCATTCTGGATGGCCACAATTCTGGGTCTTTTATTGAGGAAGGAGAGGTAACAGATACTGAAGCAATTATGCTGCAGCCACATATTCTTGTCACATTCCAGTACCAGTGACCTCATACTGGGAAAGTGAAAGGACCAGTCTTTTCTGTCTTTATAGCTCCAGCATTCTTTCTCCTCCTTCATCTCCTGATGGCAGAGGCAGATTTATTTGGCCTCTAACACACACATTTTGGAGGAGACAACAACCACATGAGGTCTGCCGTCTTCTGCCCACATGCCATCTTTCATGGGACTGTTGCTATGCCTACTTAACAAGGACATAAGATAAAGTTTCCTGGGTTAGTGTTTCAGCTGGGAAACTTTTAACAACCAAGATAGCTTCTGTGCTCAGTAAATTAGAAAAGTAAGAAAAACAAACTCCCTTGATGAAAAACTCCATAAAGCCAATGAGACTGTAAATGGAAATGGAAACCCAAAATTGATGAAATGCAAAATAAATATTTAACTTATGAGACGGCAGCTATCTTTGGATTGCTAAGTAATTTGGAGGCTAATGTTCTTAAAAAAAAATCACATTTTCTAGGAAAATATTTACTATTTCTGTTTTATTGCCTTCTTCATTGCCATTAGTAAGACTTGGTTTCATTCACGAGTGTATATAAATTCCACTGGAGGTTAGCATTTTTTTTTCCCCCAAAACTTCCTGGTGAGGCTGTTTCTAATGGAAAGCTTTTAAAGCATGGAGATAGACCTGGGAATCAATCTGTGGGGAGAACCAGCCAATATTCAAGAATGTTCCCTGCAGACGTCAGTTGGGGCAGGTGATAATATATAATATAGACTGGAATCTAAAGGGAAAAGTCAAAGCATTATTCCAGATGGGCTTCCTAAACACGCCAACAGGGCCAGTGTCTCCACTGGACAATACACTCCAAAGGCTCGAGACCTACAAACACATACACACAGGCTTCAGAATACACAAAGAAAACAGCAAAATCAAAATTAATAAATGTCTAATTAAATATCTACAAAATGTAACATTTTGTTCTTGCTAATTGTTCAATTCCACGTTCTTGAATTTTTCATGAGTATTTTATTACTTTTGAGAACAATTAGTGGGAGAGAGCCTCGTAAGAATGCACTAATAGGCACAACTGCCAAGATTTCATAACCATTAGTAAAGGAGTCAAGTTACCTACAGCCAAAAGCAAACTTATCTAAAACCTGTCAGAGGTGTATGGCAATGCATTTGATTTTAACACAGAGTATAGATATATTTGGGCTTCCCTGGCGGCTCAGGAGGTAAAGAATCTTCCTGCAATGCAGGAGACCCGGGTTCAATCCCTGGGTTGGGAAGGTCCCCTGGAAAAGGAAATGGCCGCCCATTCCAATATTCTTGCCTGGAGAATTTCATGGACAGAGGAGCCTGGCAGGGTTGCAAAGAGTCGGATGTGATGGAGCAACTAACACTTTCACTTTTCAGTTTTCATGGATATATTTAAGTGTTAGATGAGATGTGGAGTTCCTAAAAAGAATGCCTTAGACAAGGGGGTCAGCGTTCTTGTTTTCTTTAAAAGGCCAGGAAGTAAATGTATTGGGCTTTGTGAGCCATATATCTCCATCATGATTACTCAGCACTACTATGGCAGCACAAAGTGGTCACGGATGGCCCTTAAATAACACATGAGCACAGCTGTGTACCAATAAAGCTTTATTTACAAAAACAGATGGTGGGCCATGGCCATAGTTTTCTGTCCCTTGCCTCAGATCCAGGAAGGTCCAATGACTTCCTACTGACGCTAACCAGCCATTCAGAGTCAAGAAGTATACTGTTCTAAGATAGGACTATTATCCTGAATTCCCCAGAAAACATTGTAGACTCCTCAGAATCATTCCAGAATTAGCACAGCTGTTCTACACAACTGTGAGTCAGTTTTAGACTTTCCAATCCTTTGGAGATGGTTTTCTTCTTTTTCAGTTACCCAAAGCACTGGGTGACACATGAAATAACTATGTACTAATTCTTGTGATCTCTTTTAGTATTTCCACAGCTTCTTTAGAAAGAAAAGTTTTAACTCTACATCAGCTAAAACTTGGGGCTTCCCAGGTGGCATTAGTGATAAAGAACTTGCCAGCCAGTGCTGGAGATGTACGAGACACAGGTTTGATCTCTGGGTCAGGAAGATCCCCTGGAAGAAGTCATGGAAACCCACGCCAGTATTCTTGCCTGGGAAATCCCATGGACAGAGGAGCCTGGTGGGTTACAGTTCATAGGATCATGAAGAGTTGGACTCGAATTCAGGAGGGTGTGCACAAAAGACTATGCTCATTAATTATATAAATTTTTTAGAATTTGCCATAGGCTTTTAGATATCTAATATATACATTAAAGTGTCTTGGTATCTTTTAAAATTTTGCTTAACCAGCTTCTTATCTGTTACACAGCCAAGAAAACTGAGTATATATAGGGCACATGTCCTACTATTTACATTTCTTTTTTTTAGATAAAGGACACTATCACCTCCCCCACAGTTTACACTAGTGGTAAGTGGATGTGTAAAAATCAATTAAATTTTGTGGTATTGTATAAAAATAGAATTTAATCAGAATTTAGTCACTCAAAGGCTCTTAAGTTATTTTAATTACATAGTATATACAAGTTAAATTATGTAAGTTTTTTTTTTAATATTTACCACTCATAAAGTTTTAAGTTTTAATTATTTCTCTTATAGTAATAAATTTTATCTATTTATCTACTCAAAAAGTGCAATGGGATTAATATGTTTTTAAAAATCACTAAAAATACTAATTGCAAATATTCTACAAAATATTACCCTATTGTTTTTCACTTAAACTGAAGCAGAACCATAATAAAGAAATTTAAGTAAGCACTGAAAAATCTGTTTTCCCAGTATTACCTGTTGTTCCCAAATAATTGGGGTAATCTGTAGATTATATTTCATTTATTCTCAGAGTTGGGCTGCTCATGGAAGCAAGGAGTTACACAATTAAATTCAAGTTTCTCTAGAAAATATGCCTGACAAATTTTTTTAAAAAGTATGACCTGCTGTTTTGTTTTAGTTCAAGGTGTCCCAGAATGTCCAATCATTTAATCCAGACTCAATTTACCCTCATTTCTGTTAGAACTAGAAGGTAATTTTTTAAAAACAAAAGAAAAAAAAAAGCATTCTAGAATAGTGATTTTCCCCTAGTGAATTATTCCAATCAACCAAAATATGCATTTTGGGGGGAACGAAAAGCTGATTCAGAATATATTTCTTCTAGTGGAGCAGCCTTTGGCCCCAAAGAGTCCAGCAAGTCAGGCGGTAGGTCATGTTCAGAGCAGGTGAGAGAACTGAGGCTGTCTGCTTGCTCACACTCGCCCTCCTCTGCGTAGATGTGAGGTGGGTAGCCAGGATTACCCTCGGGGTCGTGGGTGCCACAGAGCTGCCGGAGGAGAACCAGGGAGAGGAAGTGAGTGCCATGGCATGTGAGCCTCGTCCCGTCACAGGCCTTTCTACAGATTCAGATAAGGCAGCCAAGCTGAAGGGAGGGACCCCATCACACTTCTGCTGATCTCGGGGAGGGAACTCTGACAATGATGGTGGCCCTGACCTGGGTAGGATGACGGGAACACGGAAGAAAACCGCCCACCCCTTCTACCCTCTTACAGGGTAGACTCCTCCCTCACCCAGGCCTGAGACCTCCCCTCCTGGCCCTACGCCTTCTGTCACCTTGAATGACCATCCCCAACATATGTTTGTGGGATGGATGGATGGATGGATGCATGAGGTTAAAGGGCTTTCCCGTGTTGGCCTTCCAATACCCTAGAAGGTCGCTAATGGAAGTCTGAGCCTGTTTCATAGATCAAGGTGGGGATGGGTTTACAAGACTCTTCTAAGCCATCACTGGCTCACAGCATTTCGTGTGAGAATGAACTCATCTAGGGCCTGAAGATGTTCAGAGTCAGACAGCTCAGAGCCCAGAGAGGCAGGAGGAAGAGGGAAGGACCCCCCCATGTCCCCAGGCTCTCAGCCAGCTGTGTCCACCTTGCTCGGCTCACGGGGACCCCTCCAGGCTCTCCATTTAGTGGGAATACCGTCTCCTCGCCCTGCGTCTACTGGTGCCCAAACCTGCTGCCCACAGGTATACCTGGGAGCCTTCATCCTTACATCACACACCTGCAGGGACTGTGGTCACCGTGTGGCCTATGCCTTGGGGCATGGGTGGGGGCGGAAAGCTAGCTGACAGGTGAATCCAGGGGCTGTGACCTGGGTGTCACCAGTCCCATCATGTCCCCTCAGTGCAGCCAAGTAGATAACTTGGGATGGGCCTGGTGAGCACACAGCAAATCGGGATCTGCAGGGGGTCTGTGCTCAAAACTCCCGAGGCCTGTGACAGCAGAAGCTTCCAGCCCTGATTCAGCAGTTTAGAAGCCCTGTGAGATCAATAATTCATCATAAACCCCAACCAAGTTAGAAGGCTCACAAGGGAAAGCGCTGGGCCTTCTAATCTGCTGTTTTTCCCTCCACTCACACCACCCAGCTCAGCTCCAACTTTGCACTAATGAAG
The DNA here is from genome assembly GCF_033118175.1 of Dama dama. NCBI lineage: Eukaryota > Metazoa > Chordata > Mammalia > Artiodactyla > Cervidae > Dama > Dama dama. Next base: position 56,768,590 of record NC_083703.1, read on the forward strand.
GCTCCCTGCCTGCCTGGGGAACAGGAGGATGGGCCTCAGCAGGAAGCAGCCTCCTTCAGCCCAGTCAGACGGTGAACTGGTCCCCACCCGCTCCATCCACAGGGCACAGCTATGTGGGGCAGAGAGGGCAGATACACAGATGTGAATGTGGGTAAGCCAGATGACATGTGATGATAACCAGGGATGAGACTAGAAGGGTTCTCACTTCCCGTGACCTGTCTTCATCCACTCTAACAGCTGGAGGAAGGGACCCCGAGGCACATCTCACAAAACAGAGCCCCGGGAGGCTCCAATGAGCACCCAGGCCCTCTAACACAGGATCTGTAGAGTTGAGGGCCTCCTACCTGACTCAGCACCTCCATTATCACTCCTGCTCTCATTTCCAGGGGTCCTCTGGGCACTGTGGTATCGAGGAAAACCTGAAAAGCGAAGAAAAGAGTCCTAACCCTGCAGGGTCAGCTCACAGCTCCCCTCAATTGATGGCCTCTGCTGGCTGGCACACGGGGGCCCCCACCAGGAGGAGGACTGCCTCAGCTCTCCTGGAGGGGACAACAGGCCAAGGGCAGTTTAACCAGATGTCACCTCCGTGTGTGCAGGGAGAGAGGGCAGCCCTGCCGGTTTTCACTGATGGACTGATGGACCCTCCGTGCCTTGGCTTCCAGGGAAGAAGGAAGCCGAGTGAGCCTGGCCAGCAGGGTTTGGGTCTGGTCCACAAACAGGAATCAGCAAGAGGCTGACTGCCCCATGTGGGGAAGCTCATCCCACCACTGGTCCCCACAACGCACGGCTGGTCCCAGGTACTAATCCCCTTCCTCCCGCCTTGGCAGGTCAGCCGCACCTAGTGCACACAGGGTTCCGTGCAGCCTTCTCTCGCAAGCACCTGGGTCTCGGGTTCTGGCTGAAGAGTGGGGTAGAGCTATGAGGAGGTGGGCTTAGCATGCCCCACGTGGGGGCCACCCGGACACCAGAGAGCCCCACCTGCATCATGGAGTCAGGCCCACGCAGGTGAGGCCAAGCAACCCCCCACTCAGGCTCACGCAGGTGCGGGGCCTGCACCCAAGGTGAGAGGAACATAGTGATGAGCATGTAAGGTGCAAGAGAGACTTCAGCCGTCTGCACCTGGGGCCTCTCAGGAAGAGGAGGGCCTGGGGACGGGAGCAGAGGAGGGAAGGCCAGTAGAGGCCGGGAGGCTGGAGGCAGCCCAGACCTGCAGGCAGAGCACAGTGCAGGAGAGACCAGATGACCCCAGGTCTCAGGGCTGCAGACCATCCCAGGACAACGACCAGCTGTCAGGTGGGTTTAATTGAGAGAGTGACATGAGAGCATTCCCTGGTGGCTCAGAGGGTAAAGCGTCTGCCTGCAATGCAAGAGACCCAGGTTCGATCCCTGGGTCAGGAAGATTCCCTGGAGAAGGAAATGGCAACCCACTCCAGTATTCTTGCCTGGAGAATCCCATGGATGGAGGAATCTGGTAGGCTACAGTCCACAGGGTCCCAAAGAGTGGGACACGACTGAGTGACTTCACTTTCACTTTCAGAAACACACTGGTGACTTTTACAGCTGCGGTGACTTCTGATCACCCCTGGATTTAGGGGTACTTTGTATACTCCAGAAGATGTGTATAAAAAGCACTGTGAAGTCTGGGGTAATTTTACATGTCCATGAAGATATATACACACACACCTCTCTGTACCTATATCTGTCTATACACATAAACCCATCCCATCCCACCATTGTGAACTAAACACTCTTAGCCAAAGAGATAGCAGGGATAACCCTACCAACAACCCTGGAGGCCTGCTGCCTGGTGATGCTGTGTCCTCAATCACTGCCCTCCAGCCCCCGTGGGCCTCTCGGAGGAGGATACAAGAGACACAGGCCCATTCTCCAGTGTGCTTGCTGGTCAGACCCTGTGGTCCTTTCCGTGCCGGTGGAAGGTACACCACCAGTCGCCAGGAAAACTCAAGGTCAATTTTGCCTTGAGTAGATTTTAGGTTCTACCACATGCCACTTTTTGCTGCTTTTGCTTCATTTTGCTGCATTTACTGCACATGCCTCTGTCAAGGCCGAGAACACTGTTTCCCTCCCCTGGCAGCTCGGCATGGAGCTGGTTTCAGGCATGTTCCCAGGACCCACGACCCACAACTCCTCAAAGGTGCTTCAGCAAGAGTGTTTGAATTTCATTCTAATTATGTGAAAGTTATTTTAATAATAATATTTAATGTTATTTTTCTAATATAATGGAGAAGGGCTTACATCTTTTTAACTGAGTCCTCTCAACACGTTAATAAAAGCAAAAATGTTATAATTTGCTTTTATGAAACTTGAAGGAAGCTTTTTGTCTCTTGTTTGCTAAATCGAAGAGAACCTGATACGATAAACTAAGCTCCCTTAAAAATATTTGAAACTGCTTATTGTCATAAATTGAAATCTTCTTGACACCTTAAGAATCGATTTCAACAATGTGAGGCAATGAATTAGGCACTAAAGAAGAGCTCTGCAAACTTCCTCCACAATATCCAACTTCTTTTTTGTTGTTATTGTTTCCAGTTGAATCACTATTTTTATTTGTTGCTTTGGTAACAGGTGTATGTTGTAAATGTCATTGCACTTCAAATCAGTACTAATAAAAAACAGCTCTTTTCTGTTTTATTTATAATGTCATTCTTTGTAAGATCTCATTTGTAAAGAAGGACTCTGCTGTTAGAAAGGTTTAGGAGAAAATGACTAATGGCCTCTATAGTCCCCTTAGTTCAAAACTTCTATAAATCCATGAAGAATCAAAGCAAAAGAATACTCAGGCCTTCATCAAGTTCCCAGCTTCTCAGCAGCAAAAGAAACTTGTCAGGGACTGAAAAACTCTGGTGCTTTCAGGTCTAGAGGTGAGTATTTTATTTAGTTCTCATCTGCTCCCTAGATGTCATGGTTCAGACAGTAAAGAATCCGCCTGCCAATTCAGGAGACCCAGGTTCAGTCCCTGGATTGGGAAGACCCCCTGGAGAAGGGAATGGCTACCCACTCCAGTAGTCTTGCCTAGAGAATTCCATGGACAGAGAAGCCTGGTGGGCTACAGTCCATAGGGTTGCAAAGAGTCAGACAGGACTGAGTAACATTTTCACTGCTTCCCACATTCACTGCTTTCAGCTTATTTGGACGTTGGTTGGGTATATTTTTACCACCTTCCCCTTTCCCAGTTTCCCATTTTCAGGGCTTCCCACGGCTGCCAGGACAGTAAGGTAACTCTTTTCATGGTAACTTCTTCATCGGTACTTACAGGAGTAGAGTATTTGTTTCTCACACTTGACTCAAAAAACACGCCATGACTCTGAAATTATTTTAGAAAATGAAAAATTAATTAAAGTAAAAAAAATGAAGTGTTTATTGGTTTCATATAAATTACCCAAAGATGAAAACACATAACTAGAAACTCTTATAACCATAAGGCCTCCTGTTTCTGCACTAAAGGTATCTAATGAGAGCAGTGTAGGTATTCCTAGCAGAAATCCATGGGTGAGTTTTATAGTTGCTTTGTGCAGAGGGAACATGAAAATATGAGATTTCCAAGCCCATCTTGGGTCTACAAAATTCACATCAGACTCACGGAGTGTCGTGAGTGTGGCCTCAAAGTCTGTGAATGTGGCCCATTCATTCCTAAGACCCAAGACTGGTTACATAATTGGAAGGACCCAGCATAAAAAATGTGAGCCCCTTGCCAGATATGAAGTGTTTCAAGATGGTGGCAGGGGAGTATTAACCAAGTACAAGGCCCTTCTGAGCACAGGGGCCTATGGGACTGACTGGGTTCCACGCCTGTGAAGCTGACCCTTCCACGGTCAGAGGGACATACCTATCAATGCACATGCCCTTTCAAGGATTCATGGGATCATGTTTGTGCAAAAGAGAAGAACTCTTTTATCTTGGCTCAAACGTAGCCTGAGAAAAATAATGAATTACAGAGATCTTGAATTCTTTCTTAAAAGCTTTCCGTCATGAAAACAGTGACTCTTTGGCCCTTGAGAACCCATTTTAGCTCTTGTTAGAAGAGTAAATATTACACTAGTTAAGTTACACTGATTACACTAGTTAAGCTAGTTACCCTAGTGAAGTCCAAATAAGGTCTGTATTTTGAGGCCTCTGTCAATAGTGTCGCATCAAAGTCAGTTTTCTGGGTTTGATAACATACTATGTAGACTATTATTCTTGGGGAAAGCTGTGTGGAAGGTACACAGGAACTCTGAACTATTTTTACAACTTTGTGTGAGCCTGAAAAGTCACGTTAAAAAGCAAAGCTCTAGTTTTAGAATATGTATATGGAGTGTATAAGGACATGACTCAGTTTGGCAGGAGGTGTGGAGTCACTGGACTGGAAGTTGGTTAGGGCCAAGGCCAGTGCTCTTAGTCTTATAGATGATCTCTGGTGCCCAGACATGAACTCAGAGAAATGTATTTATTTGTGGGTGTCATATTTGATCAGAGCTATCAAATAACAACTCAGTAACAACCAACAATCACAATAGTTAGTTAGATATATGAGATGGTTTTCACAACTATGTGTTTGTTCTACCAGAATCACAGAATCTTCTAGAAGGGAACCCACTGTCCGTCACCAGTGAAGTCCCAGCAGCAGGAGTAAACCTGTGCAACTCACTGGAGTTCCCGGGACAAGGTGTAGTTGGTCAGACGCACTCAACAGAGAAAGCAGTGTTTCGTTTACATCCTAGGGGAAAACGCTGGTTTACTCCAAAGGTAACACATTTCCCTCTAGGTGAAAACAAAGAAGCTCAGATACGCCTTTTCCTGCTCAGATACTCACGTGCAAATAAAAATTAGCATTATGATGGGGGGGAGGGAAAATGGGAGTAGAAAAGGAAAGGTGAAGAGAAGCAAGGAAAAAAAGAATAAAATAAAGTGGGTATGTGTGACCCAACGTGACTTGAAGATGTAGATTCTAACACTCTATGGATGATATTATAGACACCTGAGAACTGAATATGCACACAAGATCTAGAAGCTGACATAGACAGATGAAACTGTTTAGATTTAGGGATGGGATTGTGGACGATTTTTGCTTTGGGTTTCTATTTTTAATATAAGCCCTTCAATCATGAAATAAAATTTCAAAGAAAATAAAGCAGGCGCAGGTCCTCAGTAACAGTTCTAAGGAAGTCCATACCTTGTCACAGATTTTAAAATAGCAGGTCACCTGGTAATGGTAAGTGACAATCTCATGGAGGGAAGGTGTGTAAATGGCTGACTATCAAACCAGCAACAACAGGTACACAGACTATTTGCAGGACATCATAAAGGGAACCTAGAGACTCACCATAAAGTAGAAGAGCAGCCTTGGTGTCCTCCCCTGCAGATGGGGGAGCAAGGTACCCTCCGGCAGGGGTTTGGTAAAGATGCAATGGGATTATACTTGCAGAGTGCAAACCCCAGGGCACAATTAGCAGACCAGAGTTCTTACTGTGCCTACCAGGAGCTGTGGCCTCCAGAAGCTTATAGACCAGTCAGGGAAAAGAGGCCCCTGCCAGCCCTCTCCAGGAGTCTCTGTGCCCCTCCCCCTGGGAACATGGAGTGGTGGGCAGATGCCCTCTGGACCTGGCCCTGCTCTCCCCAGCCAGGTGCCTGCACAGTAAATGACAGAAGCCCTGGGTCAACTCGCTCTTTTCCAAAGTGGAGTCTCCGTCTGCTTAGAGAAGGGCAAGTTTAGCCAGACTGGGAACAGGGTTTCAAATGACATTGAACTGCATGGTGAGACAAATCAGTCGAAGTCCTCTTCCACGCTCCTAATGACATCAAGGAGGACATGTCTGTCAGGTGCCAGCCTGTCCTGCTCGCTCTCTCTTTCCACATTTTCTACCTAGAATTACAGGGTTCCATTTCTGTTGTGTCTGCGTTTCACTCACCTGCTCTTTACACAAGTAAAACTGGTTTTCTGCTTACAATTGAAATATAAAATTTCCTGTTTAAAGAAATGTACTTCTTTTGGACACAAGTCCATTTAAAGGAAAATAATGTTTAAAGTCGTGAAGTTAGCGCTGGACCGACTGGAGTGTGGGTCTGAGACATCCGACACTTGAGCTGGGAGCAAAGGCATGTGAGGTTGAGCAGAATTGCAGGGGCTTTGCAGGTGGGGCTGGGGTGAAAGTAGGCGTGGGGTGGGCCTGTAGGGAGACATCCCAGAATGTGGGTGGGGGAGCAGCCATGGTGTCCCCCTCGCATTGAACGGTCATCAAAGCCACCCCTCTTGTTTCAACACAAGCAGCAAATGAGCCACACTCACCTTAGCTCCCAGCTTGGCGCCCACCTCTGCTGGGCTGATGGACGGGGCTGGCATGTGATCCCTGAGGTATGACCTTCCCTGTTGGACAGAGGGAAAGAAATATGACTGGGGCTGAAATGGCAGCATTTAAACAGCATTTAACACAGAGGACAGGGAGTAATGTCTCCCCTCTGGCATCACAGACAGCATCCTGACCCTGGAAAACACAGCCTGCGCTGTGAAGCAGAAGGGCAACCCTGGCAAGCGGACGCTTTGTAATCACTGGTCAGGAAGTGAAGTTTCTTGTGATTTAGTGGTTCACATGAAGAGATAGCAAGAACAAAAACCAAGCAACCAAAGAGAAAACCTTGTTTCAGTCAGCCTCAGCATCTCAAAACTGGTCCTTGCCCTCTTCTAAGCCTCAATGATGGCTCTTGGGGTCGCCACGGTGGGCAGTGCTGTGTGGAGCCTTATCCATTTCTCACTCAACAAATATTCACTGAGGGACTCGGATGTTGAGAAGTGCTGGATTTCTTCTCTCTTTTAAAAAGATTTATTTATTTATTATTTCGGCTGTGCTGGGTCTTCGTTGCCGCGAGGGCTTTCTCTAGTTGCTTCAGGTGGGAACTACTCTTCCTCTTAGTGCTTGGGCTCATTGCGGTGGCTTCTCTTGTTTCAGTAGTTGTGGCCCACGGGCTCAATTGCTCTGCAGCATGTGGGATCTTCCCAGACCAGGGATCAAACCAGTGTCTCTCTCCTGCACTGGCAGGCAGATTCTTGATCACTGGGCCACCAGCGAAAGCCTGGATTTCTTTCCTAAGGGCTCACTGGCTTCCCCACAGAGAGGGGAGGCCCCCGTGCTGTCCTGCAGACCCTCTTGATCAGGGGGCATGTCCAGTGGCAGAAAAGGACAAGGCAGGTGGAAGCAGTGATGTTGTCTGGGTGAAGGGAATCTTCTCAAGAGTGCGCAGTGTCCCCAGTGTGTGGATGCAGGCAGGTGTATTCACATAAGGTGGACTAACTGGGACGTGTGAACACAGTGGTGCAGCCTTATTTACCAGTGGCTACAAGGACATAACTGGTAACTGCTGTTAGTAATACTAGAGAAACTCCACCTAAAAAAGTCATTTGGCCTAAATAAGGTTTCTCAGCCTCGGCACTGCTAACTAACACTCAAGCGGGTGACCTCTGTGTCATGGGGGTTGTCCTGGGCACAGCAGGACGGCCTGCAGTGTCCCCCAGTCGGTTCTACCCACCAGACGCGATAGCATCACCACCACTCCCCCACCCGCCCCGCCGACTGTGCACTCCCAGTTGAGTTCTAACCACCAACACGCCTCTAGACACTGCCAGATGTCCCCTGGGGTGGGGATGGGGGCCAGAATCGCCCCCAGTTGAGAGCCAGCACCCTAAACAAATGTGACAAGACGATGACATGAGTGGGCAGTGAATGAGAGCAGTATGGAGAGCCTACCGCATCATCCTCATGAGACACAGTCCAGCCGCACTACCTGTAGAGGATCGGCTCTGCTCTCCTCGTTCCACGTGATCAGGGTCTGGATCCCCTCATCCCATGGCACAAGGTGACCCTGCCTCTCGGCTCTGGACACAAGGCGGCATCGCAGCAGGAGGAGCAGAGCAGCTGTGACGAGACAAGGAGGAGAGGAGATGCCGGAGCTCTGGCCGATCAGAGGTTCCCTCCCACAGAAGCCTGCGCTGCTGGCATATAACTCGGCTGCGAGCTCATGGGGGCAAGCTGAGCCTTCATCAATCTTTGCAGCCTCAGCGCTTGGCACAGCCTGGGGCACAGTAGGTGAGAGGTGACTATTTGTCGGACTGATTAAGTAATACTACGTGACCAGTAATATTCTCCAGTCTCTTTGAAAATTGAGCTTCCCTGTTAGCCTTTGCCAAGCCTGGGAGCTTGTGTACATTGCTGTCCTCAGCTATTAAAATCATCTCTGCTCTGTTGCTCAGTCATGTCTGACCTTTTGCGACCCCATGGACTATAACCCGTCAGGCTCCTCTGTCCATGGGATTTCTCAGGCAAGAATACTGGAGTGGGTTGCCATTTCCTTCTCCAGGGGATCTTCCAGACCCAGGGATTGAACCTGCATCTCCTGCTTAGCAGGAATCCATAAACAGTGGACCACTGTCCTTAGACAATGTCCATCTCTAGGTTCCATTGCTGTAAAGTGCTGCTACTGAGCAGAAGCCCCCTCTGCCAGGCAGGCAGCCTATCTGACCAGGGTGGAAACCTCCCATCCCAGCCTGGGCCTCCCATGAGCCTGGGAGTCATTCTCAAAGACAACCCGCTGACCTCAGCCATCCCCACCGCCAAGGACTCTATGCCCTTGGCTTACAGCCCAGGGAGAGGAGCTGCATTCCCAGGACAGCTCCTGTCTATGCTGACCTGCTAGAGCCATGAACGCTACACCGAGAGGGGCCAGAGCCCCCTGCAGGACCCCAGCTCTCCCGACGAGGGGCTCTGCACAGGTGAATCCATCGGGACAGGAGCAGACCCTCACGTGGACAGTCTGCTTCTGGGAAAGTCCCTGTTTGTCTCCGATGAGAAGCGGCACAGAGTAGTCACCAAGTGGAAGGCTTCTCTGCATTAGAAGTTCCACTGAATAACCTGCAGAGGGAGGGAGACCTTAGTTGCGTTGATGTATTCATTTGTTCAGCTGCTCAGGGGTTATTTCCTAATGCCTCCCTTGTGCCAGGCTTTGTAGGACATCTGAGGTGGCCACGACCACTCTCCCGTGGACACCAGTGGCATGTAAAGTGGTTCCCAAGACCACCCTCAGGTTGATGATTCTCTAGAAGGACTCAGGACTCTCTGAGAACTGTCTACTCATGGCTATGGAAACAGCACCCCTGCTTTCCTTTAGGGGCGCCTACACTTCCTGAACTCATCCCCTGTGTGGATCAGGAGGGGCTAAGCCCAGATCCCAGCCAGGTCCAGGTGTGGGCTCAGTACCAACCATCCAGCACATCTGCCCTCCCAACCCACACCCAGTGTTGAGCAGGGCAGGTGGCTCCAGCCTTGCAATGATGTACACCTTCTTGTGAGGCACCAGAAAGAGTCCCAGGGACTCCCAGCCGCCACGCTGCTATCTCCAGAGGAGAGCCTGCCTGCAGATGAAGGGAACACATAGCCAAGGTCAGGAGCCACCACCTCCAGGAAGTCCTCTGGGCACCCAGGTCTGCTGGGACACAGGCTTACCTGTCCCTTTCTTGGTGAGATAAGCTAGCACATTCCTCTTGGCCTGAGTCTGTGTGAGTCAGGTCTCTGTCCTTTTCCAGCCTTTCTCTCTGGCCAGTGTGATACGCACCCCTGTTTTCCCCTAGTCTCCACATGTCTCCTGTATCTCCCCGCGTGCTGTCCAGTTTGAAGGTGAAGGGGTCGGAGTAGGGCTCCAGGTCACTGTCCTCCGCCTCGATGAGGAGGGCCTTGTCTCCGGCAGACTGACAGACCTCCAGGTGCTGAGAGCTCGGGCGGAGCACGGGAGCATTGTCGTTGACGTCTGACAGGAAGAGCAGCATGGTCCCCGTGCCCGTCTGTGGAGGGACACCTGGGTGGGAAGGAGGGGGTGTCCCAGCAGGGCTGCTGATTAATTCCAGAGGTTGCCCCAGCACACAGACGCCTGCGAATGAGCGCTCTTGGCCTCTGCAGAAAAGAACCACTCTGCGGAGACACTGAAGCCAATTCCCTTTCTTTTTTTTTTTTTTTTTAGCGGAGTGCAGTTTATTACACCGGCGGGCCCAAGGCAGAGTCTCCTCTTAGCCAAGGACCCCGACCAGCATTTGTGAAAATCTTTTATACCCCATGTGTACGCGTCCAAACCCACTACCTTGAGACTTACATAAACAAAGGAAGGGTAAATACAACTACAATAACCCCATCATTCACGTGTTATGTGTTCAAACAGTCAATAATCAATAAGCCCGCAGTTACATTCCAAATAGTTAATAACCAATAAGCCTGTGCTTATATTCTGATAGATAGTGTCTGGAGGCAGCGGTGATTAGTGTCTGTTTTCTCTTCTTCAACATTCCCCTGCCCAGAGGGGGGTCTTATCCTTCCATTGTCATTCCCACAGGCACTAAGCAGAGAGTTCAGAGTCCACTGGAGAGGTGGCCGCGCACGATCAGCACAGACAGGCCTGAGATGGAGTCCAGGCCCTATGAATTCCTTCTTCATTCCCCCCTCTTGATGCTCTTAGTTTCCATAACGAGCATCATTTATTGAGATATATTGTACCTTAGCCCTCCTGCCACCCACATGAGAGAATGCTATCAACCTCTGGGTTACAAAATTCACGAGGCATTGTAGGAAGCAGGGCCCACAAAGCAGTATGATAAACAAGGCAGCAACATAGTCATACCATTGGAACACAGATCGTGTCCATCTTGCATGCAGATAAGGCAGGTTTACTGGAGGCTGGTATAGGCTAGGCTTAATTCTGCCATGGGCGAAAGCAAATCCTAATGTGCAACGCCGCATCCAGCCAACTGGTAACCATGGCCATAAGTTAAGCCCACAGAGCCACTGGGTCCCATTGGGGGCTACCCAGCGGATTCCAGGATTATATTTCCAGTCGGAACCGGGCCACTGAGCAGACTGATTGGGGTGATAAGTAACTTCCAAGATTTGTTTACATTGTTCAGGGCACAAATAACAATTCTTTTGGGTCTAGGGGATGGTCTCCAAATCCAACTTTCTGTTCTTTTTGTTCCCAGCAAATAGTAGCAGGGGCAATCAACTGTCCTTTCTCAGGAGTCATCCAGAAATATTCATCCCAGACCTGGTAGTATTGCTCAAGGCACCGGGAGGCCTGTCCCCCTTTTGTAAGGGAGCCCTTTTCCTCCTTAATTCTCATATATGAGGTATAAGCCTTTGTTATCTCCATAAGGCTGGTGTTCATGTTAAATGTAACCCTATGTCCTTGGCCCATTGATGGCTTCTTCTAACACCAGAGGGCAAAGAAAGGTTATGGTTGGTGAGAGACAGGAAAGTTCCTTTCTGTTGTTAAAGTCTTATTGCAAGGGCTGGATCTGTTTTCCTGCTTTTTTGAAAATCTGGGTAGGATAAGTTAATAAAACACTTGTTGAATGAGGTACAATTATCGAGTAGACGATAATATCAGCCATGGAAGTTGTTAAGGCAGGAGTGGGGGGGCTGTGGGGGATGGGTGTGATGTAGTTCTGGAGACCTCAGCTTCTATACTGGGTCCCCACTGTGATCCTGGTCTGGATCTTGCACTAGAGTTTTGCAAGGTGTCACCCCTGGAGGACACTGGGCAACAGGTTCTTGAGATCCCACTACCTTATTTCTAAAAACTGCATGTGAGTCTACAATGACCTCAAAATAAAAATTTATTTTTTTTAAACTATTCCACTGAAAAAACAGTGCCATTCATTAAAACATCCATAACAGAGTTATGGAACCCTCACCTAAAACCAATTAGGAACACAGATTTAATAGCTCCCTAAGCAACATTAATTATACAACTGTTAATTATGCAAATAGGATATACAACCATGTATGCTTGGGAATCTGGGTTCATAAGACAACTCTTATTACAACTCTAATTTACAGATTTTCTTAAATACAGTCATTAAAATTACTTGAAATATTTTATTTTTCTAGCTTTCTGCTTTGGTAGGTTTAGAAATACAGCCTTATGAGAGATTGTAGAGAAAAGTGTTAAAACATGCTGATAAAAATCACCGATCCTGGTTGATGACAAATTTGTCCTGCACAGTCACATTTTCCTGAGCTTATAAAGCGGTCCAAGTTCAGGGAAACTGCCCATGTTTATCATATGCAATTGGCTTTGACAAAGAGCTAGAGAGTTGTCTTATGAACAGATGAAAAAGATGCTGTGGTGGGGCTGTGTCCTTATCAGGCTCATCGTCTCTAAATGAACATCGCCCCTCTTTCTATGGCATAGCCCCCTAGTTTGCCATTTCAAGAATTATCAAAAATAATCATCAATATGAATGCACAATGATAAAAAGTTTATCTCTTTCCCAGTTGTGCTGAAAGACACTCACCTGTGTCATTTCCCCTTAGGAGCAAGAAAACATAGCCCCCTCTGACAATTCTGGGTCTGTGCTTACCATCATCAATAGCATGAGCGATGATTACGTAAATGCTGTCATTGACATGAGGAGATTCACGGTCAACCGGCTTCACAGTGATGACCACCCCAGAGCTCTCGTCTATGCTGACCCAGTTTGCGGGATCATAAGCCAGTTTGTATCTTGCAGAAGAAAACACATGTAATTTTTAAAATTAAAAAGTTACATTAAGAGACAAGTCCAAATATACCACAGCAGACACAATTCCCATTGTGAATCTGGGAAATTGTAAGAACCTTTGTTAGGAGTGTTCCTGGCTCTGATGAAGGCCCAGAGACCTGAGACCCAACCAGAGTGTCAGATCAGTATTCACTGAACACCAGGTGTCCTGTCCTTGTTGGGCTGCACATAACTCTGTCCACCTCAGGGAAAACATTTCATCCTGGAAAAGAGCCAATCTTCAGTTGCCTGCAGGAGCTGGTGGCTTCATGTTAAACCAAGCCCGCCCTTGCAACAGAAGCACAAGACTATGTTACCCCTGGAGCCTAGAGGATTCACACGTGGGTAATACAGCCAGGCAACATGGCTGTCTACATCCTGCTTCACCTGTGTGCACCTGGTAACCATTTTAATGGATGAGCACACCTGGCCTTCCAGAATTCCCCAAGATCTGTCAGAGTCAGAGGGCAGCCATCAGAACCAAGTGGAACCATCGGAACCCAACCTACCTGCTGAGAGACCCAGAGAAGGAAAGGCCTGGACCCACAGGCAAACAGAAAAGATGTCGCTCCCCAAAACAGTGGAAGACACGGGGTTTCATGTGCCTTCTCTTCCTCATCACTTAAAGGCCCTGGAAAAGGTCAGTAACTCTCCCTGTCTGATATTTGTCAAGTCAGGGTTTACAAAGGGACCAACATACTCTAGGGACAGGAATACAGCCCTGAATCAGATTTGGGGTCTCTGTGGGTATCCCCCAGAAGAGGTCCAGGCAGGGACTAGGGGCATCGGCATCATCTTGGAACTTGTTAGAAATGCAAATCTCAGTCCCAACCCCAGACC